>NC_139391.1:139217500-140417500 GCF_054392235.1 Sus scrofa
AAGCAGAATTGCAAAATGAATAAATAAGAAATAGACCCTTGTGTCTGCATGTTTGTTTGATGATCTGGGTTTGTGCATTTCATTGCCATAATGATGGGGATGAGCTGGGCTTTAGAGCCAAGTTCCCGTCTTTATCTGGATCGCCTGGGAGCCAGCCTGGTGGGACAATTAGTGAGCAGAACCACAGTGTATATGAGTGCTGCTCGTTAAATGCATGGCCTAGGATCTATAGGCTCACGTTTTTCCTGACATAAAAGCGGCCTTTGTTCAGGCGAAACTATGCCAGCAGGTAGCTTGGCATTGCAGGAAAGCACCAGCATTTTCCTTCACTGCCAAGGGGTGGATCCTGGGCTCCCAGCAGAGCCTCCGACCACAGAACCCAGTTTGCCCTTCCCATGCAGTGGGTTTCCTTCTTTGCTTTGAAGAGAAGGGTTTAAAAAACAAACAAACAAAAAATCACCCTGGTATGTCTACCCATAGATGCTTCTTGGAGACAAGGAGTGGACTGGGTCTGTCCCTTTATGGGAAGACTTTGTGGTGTCATTACCCCAGTCTGTGCTGAGTCTCGGAGGCCCCACAACTATGAGTCTCGACCACAGCTCCCAGGCCCAGCAAGGCAGTTAAGAGAAGCCAGACTGTGTGTGTCTTTTAGACCTGGTAAAAGACACACACACACACTCCAAAATTCCTTGGAGAATTTTGCCCCTCTCTCCCCGTTGGAGACTACGTCTCCATCTCTCTCCTGTATGCTTTCTATTTTTCTGTTGGATTGTCAGCTCCTCGGGTCCTTTCTTCCTCCTCTCAGGTCTTTATGGTTCCGCTTCCTCTGCCGTCACTGTACTTCCTCATCGAGCCCAGTGGCCCAGCACAGCCTGGGCGTAACATTCTGCTGCTCCTGCTTTCCCTCCCTGCATCAGGCCCTTCAGGGCGGGTAAGCGTTCACCCTTTTCCCAAATACTCTGTGCCCTTGTTATTTATGACTTGCTTTCTTCTTCTCAGTGCCTCTGCCTGGAAATTCTTTCGTTCCCTTATGTAACTGCCACACCCAACACACCTTTTAAGCATGCGCCCAGATGGCCAATTCCTTGACCCTCCTAAACACAGCATCCCTTCCTATTTCAGCACGTCACTATTCAGTGTAATTTTCCTAGTAGAACAAGTGTTCTTCCAAGGTAGGGACCACATTTCATATACCTGTATCACTTGTTCCAAGTATGGCACTGACCTGTCACAGGTACTCAATGAATGAAAAAATCCAGGAAAGAAGGAAGGAAGGAAAGAACCTGAGGTCTGCTGAGTGTCACATGTTTTCCTCTAAATCTCAGGCTCCTAGAAAAGACCACAGATATAGACATTCTTGGTTTTTATGTCTCACTGTACTGCATCTAATACCAAGCTTGGGTGTTGAATACAAACCAGAAACAAACATAAGGGTTGCTCCACAATGGAATGCCCTATCGGTTACTCATAGTTCTCTACCAGAAACCCCTTGCACACCTGCCCTCTGACCTTACACATGGAAGCGCTGGACTGCACTACCTAACATGTATTGCCCATTCCTAACAGATGTCACATATAAAGAACGCCACCTTTTAGATGGATGAAAAAATTCCGTAAGGGAAGGCAGGCAGCTCCTGGCTTTCAGAAGGAACAAACAACCTACTGCCCTGGATTATTCCTGGTCCACATGGCATATACTCTCCAAGCATAATTCTTTTTTTTTTTTTTTGTCTTTTTTGCCATTTCTTGGGCTGCTCCCATGGCATATGGAGGTTCCCAGGCTAGGAGTCGAATCGGAGCTGTAGCCGCTGGCCTACACCACAGCCACAGCAACGCGGGATCCGAGCCGCATCTGGGACCAACATCACAGCTCACGGCAACTCCGGATCCTTACCCCAGTGAGCGAGGCCAGGGATCGAACCTCAACCTCATGGTTCCTAGTCGGATTCGTTAACCACTGCGCCACGATGGGAACTCCCTCCAAGCAAAATTCTTGTTCGCTCTTTAAGTCTACATTAGCCATGAAATGCCATGGTGCTCTCACCTGCCCATTCAGCTTTTGCATGTTCCATTGGTTTTCCAAGATATAGCACTGGTCGTGATCCAGAGCCCATCCCAATGGAAAGACTAGGCTCCATTATGTGGCTGTTCCTCTTTCTGGCATTTTGACACGTAGCCCATCCCCAGGCTTACTGTTCATCTCTGCTTGCCTAGGGCAGTCCCAATTTACACACGCTGTCCCAGTGTATTTATTAATAGCACCCCCTTTCATTCTCATAAGTGTCACAGCATGGATGATAAATTATATGGTTATCCTACCCATCTCTGGTTTTCCTCACTTCTGTCTCTGAACTGACAACTCACTCACTTGTCACACCCACCTTGTAATATGCTGAGATAGGACAATTCCCGTCCTGACCTACTTCTGTCTCTTGCACAGCATTTGAGGTGCTGGGCAGAGAGTCAGTGACTATGTTAGAATGAAATTCCAGCCTTTCCATCCAGGCCCCATAAACAAGCATGTCCACACTCACGCATGTATCACACGTGCACATACACACACACACTCTCGGAAGCACGGGTGAAACAACACTAGCATCCTTGTTTTGAACAAAGAGACCTCCGTGTGGTAGAAAAGGAGGGAGGAAAGTGTCTGGCAACATTATAATGATAGATGTCAAACAGGGACATAGAAAAGAATCATAAAGGACCAAAAGGATAGAGCCAGACAGCGGTCAAACCCTTGTTCTTCAATAGGATGCCATTTTTCTTTCAAACTCCACACCATAAAAGGAAGAGATTTTTTTGCACAGACACTGGCACAAATAATGCTCACAAGGTCTTCCCAGCAGATGCTCGTTACCTAAGCCAGCCACCAAAGAGTTCTCACCTAAGTTCAACCCTGTGAGCTGCTTACCTCATGGAGAAAGGGAACATTTGCCTGTTAGCAGCGTTTCATCAGTGTGGCTTTCCATTCTGCTTCCTCTGAAACCTGCAGAAGCCCAGAGGCATTTGATCTGTTAAGCATTTTATGCTGAAAATATCCCTTATTTAAAACGGCTTCATTACACCTCCAGAACGGCTCCAAATAGCACTCCAGGGCTACAAGCTTGCTTCTGATTTCTAACTTGGTGTGGGTATCCACGCCCACACTCTAAACATGGCAGAAAATCTAATTCTTCCAAGAAGCCTTCCCTGATCAAGGAAGGTCAAAAGTGAGGTGACTTTTTTTCCCTCTTAACCATCCCTTCTTACCAACACAAGTATTCAAATCAGCACAGGTGCATAAGGACAGAGTTCTGACCCCAAATCCAACCAGTCTGAAAGACAAACTGTTGTCCAGCTCACTGCTCTTCTCTGAATGCCAGGGCTTTCCAAACTGTGTGTCAGGACTGCATGACTTAATGTGTTCCGGTTGATTCTCAGGTGGTCAGGCTGAGCCCTGAAACAGCCAGAACTCACAGACTCTTGTCTCAGAGACTGAGCAGCCTCCCCGGTTTTCCTCCACTATATGCTGCGAACATTTTCTACATGCACCGGGGCATAAAGTCCTTAGGAAGCACTGCCGTGTATCCACACGCAGCCTTAGGACCAAATGTGAACTTTTGGGTGCATTCAAATGAAAACATTTGTTATTAATGCTATGACGAACAAGTCAAAAATAATACCAAGAGGTAGAGAAATAGATGAGGAGTGGGGTAAAAATGTGTCCATGCTACACAGAGTAATTCCTACCTTGCGTGTTAACCCTGAAAACAAATCATATGCTGTCTTCTGAGCCAGGGATTCTCCTGGTGCCTCGTTCTCACGGCTGCTCAGGCTGGCATGACATTACCCTCTGAGGTCATACTCCCTCTTGATGCCGTGCAAGATCTCTAACAGAAAGGCAGCTAAATGTGGAGGAAACAGGACTGGCCTGGAAACCAACCTGTCTCTGCCAACAGTGAGGAAATCATGGACAACCCCCAAGCTCACCAGATCTGTTTTCCTGTCCTTTTAATTTGGGGGTTGATGGACTCTACCACCCAAATCCGTTCCCCACTGAAATGGACTCTGTGATCAGTTGTGAATATCACGGTACCCAGAAATAAAAAGACATGGTAAGTATATCTAGTTCATTTAAATCTCAAACCCCACTGTTATTCTGTTCAGATCCACTTCACCAAGCCAACAGTAGAGACATGATACCACAGTAGCAGACACTCCCAACTCTCACCAATTATCCTTTCCTTCTAGGCTCACAAGCGGGTTGTATCCCCTTGGCCCCTTGCCAAGGAAGATCATGTGACTGGTTCTGGCCAACGGACTGTGAGTGGGAAGGATATGCTTCACTTGGGAGTCAGAGAATTTCAATGTAGGCATATCCTTCTTCTTCCAGAATTAGAGAGAGTGTAGCAACAAAATTGCATTCCATCAGGCTGGGTCCCTGAGTAACCATGTGAAGGAGACTCCTCCACTGACTTTCATGAGAAATACGTCTCGGCATTGGGAGGTTTGGGGTTGTTCGTTTCTGCAGCATAACCTAGCCTGTTCTGACTACTACATTAGCTCCACCCAACCACCCACAATGACCATTTCCTGTTGTTATTTTGTCCTTTGCCTTTTTAGAGAACAAGCCCCACGGCAAAATGGAAGCTAGGGAAGGTAGGTCATGGCTGTGATTATTTATTTGTTTTGGCCGTGTTGGGTCGTGCAGTGATTGTAGAGTGGATTTGAGGCTACCCTAGCAACAGTCACTGATGATTCTTATAACAATAGGAAATTCACTAGTCAAGGTAAGATTACCAGAAGGAAAAATCTAAAAGAATGGAGAAAAGCAACCATATTTTTTATTGCTGCAGAACACTCATCTTTAGTCCCTATCACACCACATCATACTCTTGACCTCTTCCTCACTGAAGACCTGGAATGGCCCCCCATACATTCATCTTTTGCTTCTCTGCACTTCTATTATGATGTGAAATTCTAATGCCAGAGCCCCCATCAGCACCTCTGCTCAGTGGTTCGAAGTGGGTTGAATTGTAGCCGGCGGCAGGGGGTGATAAATGTAGCGTGAGCTGCCTTTCCCCCAGCAAACTGCAAATTGCCTGAGCAGTACAGCCCACAAAAGGTTCCCGTGGAGTGAATTTATCTTGCATTGTTGAGTGGAAAGGGAAAGAGGAGAGACCAGGCATTCTATTTTTGCAAAGTCACATTCGATCTTGCTCAAGGTGCAGTCCACACGTCTTTTAAAGGGGGCCCCAATGGAAAGGAGTCCCAGCCCAGGAACGTAGAGCAGATAAAGGGATTTATTTTTAACTCTGTTGGAGTTCACAACAGTGTGAACATTTCAATTTCAAGTCACTCGTTCCTGAATAATGATAACGTGTTCTGCTGGAGTGCCCATTATGTCACCCAATAATTCAGGATGGAGAAGACCATGCCATGGACCAGAGGACACACCATCAAAGGAGACGCTTTCTGTCCATGATAACACCTATTCATTCAGGAGAGGAAAGCTATGCTTCCATCAGTGACCCGTGTTCTCCTCCATCCTGGCTTCTAAGTTGGAATGCCTGAGTAGATTCCTCTCTTCTGGACAAAATTCCATGCATACGTCACGGGTCTGTCCAAGCAGCTGCCATTTGAGATTCCTCCCAAGTGCTGAAAAGTACTGAGAGCCTTGGTATCTGATTAGCTTCAACATCCCGGGCTTTGGGGCACGTCTTTCAGATACAGGTCTTTTCCTGACTCCTAAAATAACTGAAAAGAGTAGTTGTTTTTTTGAGAAAGCAAACGTTGTCACAGGGCTTCATAACATGACCCTATAGCCACTGGTCAGAAGCTATCCTATGAAATGAGCATTTCATCTTTTTAAAAAGGTTTTCAGTGAGGTCTGGAGGGGAGGGTTGGCTTGTTTTTCTTACTTTCTGGAAAGCGTCCTCTCTCTAAAAGGCAGGCCTGAACCCTCCCCCATTTCCTGGGTGCACCTACGCCATGCAGGCGCCCCCTGAGGATTCCAGCCCACGAAGAACTGTCCTCTGCCAAGGACTGAGGATTTACGGTCTGACTTTGTCATCCACACATGCCATCCTCCTGTATCCCTCACAGCACCTTATGCAGAGGAAGGGATCAAAATCTAAACTTTCTCAGTGGGGGCAGCAGTTGATCAAGTGGCTAATAACTTGGGCCCAAGAATCACAAAACTGTCTTCAACCCCAGCCCCTTTAATTATGAGCTCGGCCAAGCTTCGTGACCACCCCCTCCGTATTTCTATTTCCTTATCGTAAAGTAGATTTGATTACCTCTACCTCTTAGGGTGATTGCGAGGATTAAAGAAGAAAGGGCATTTATTTATTTTTTAATTTTATTGGAGTATAGGTGATTTACAATATCGTGTTAATGTCTGCTGTATGGCAAAGTCATTCAGAGAGATATATACAACTTTTCATATTCTTTTCTATCAGGGTTTGTCACAAGGACATTGATAGAGTTCTCTGTGCTACACAGTAGGACCTTGTCGTTTATCCATCCTATTTATACTAGTTTGCACCTGCTAATCCAAAACTCCCACACCTTCTCTCCCCCACCCTCTGAGAAAATGCACTTAAAGAGGTTATCACAGAGTTCCCATTGTGGCGCAGCGGAAACGAACCCGACTAGTATCCATAAGGATGCAGGTTCGACCCCTGACCTTGCTCAGTGGGTTAAGCATCCCATGTTGCCATGATCTGTTTGTAGGTTGCAGACAAGCCTCGGATCCTGAGTTGCTGTGGCTGTGGCTTATGTAGGCTGGCAGCTGTAGCTCCAATTCAACCCCTAGCCTGAGAACTTCCATATGCCTCAGGTGTGGCCCTAAAAAGGAAAGAAAAAAATTTTAAATAAAGAGGTTATCGCAATGGTCATAAACATTTATAACAGTAAGAGTTCATTGTTATTGTCATCCTCAGTTATAATTTATAGACACTCCCTTTGTGGCACTGTGGCCTGTCACCCACAGCCCTTTCAACTGGAAACTTCTCAGGCACAGCAATGATTCCACTCTAGAATTTAGGGTATCTAGGATTGGTTTATGGAACATAAACACCAAGTTTCCTGTTACCATATCCTGGCACATGTGGTTAGAAGAATGTCTCTAGGAAATGTGAACAAAATGATGATATAAGGAAATCTTCCACAACAGAGTCTGAGACAAAAACCTCACCAGAGCAGAAATTATCAAGAATTCCTGAACAGGTTTGGAATTCCAGCTGTTGCCCCAGTGAATCCAACAAGCCATTGCATAGATTATAAAACCCATTCCCACAGATACCAGACATGCATTAAAGAGCTGTGACATCTTGCCAGCTCGAAAAGCTGCTCACTTCTTAGGCAGAAGTCTTCCGGAGAATCCTGTAGCCTTTCCTCTTTGTTTGCATGAACCCCGAACAACTCAGGTGTTAATCTGAGTACAATGGAGGACCCTCTGTGTCTGCAGTTCTTCCACTTCTGAGGATTCAACCAGCCTCAGATTGCATAGGACTGTAGGATTTGTTATGGAAAAATATCCCTGTGAAAGGGAACATGCGCTGAGTTGTTCAAGGGTTGACTGTAAACTGTTCACGATTCACTGTGGCACACGAGGAAGAAAACCCACCACTCCATGGGGCTTGGTCATTTCCTACTGGTTTTATAGATGCGTCCACATAGAGATAGATGCTGGTATTTTCCCCCAGATACTGTAACCTGGGAAGAAAATTCTTTGTATGAACTACGGATTCAGAAAACAACAATAGTCCAAAAAAATCTGTTTTTTAGCTTTGAATCAGGGGTCGTCCCATGAAGGCCATTCAAACCCCAAGCAGAGACTCGAGGAGGAGAAGCCTGTTCGTCAATTACCCAGAATCAGCTAAAACTCTGGCTCTCAACACCGCTTTGCCTGGCAGGGCTCTCCTCACCCCAGAACACAATAGATCTTTTGATTCTGGTTTTTCAGACCTTAGACCCTGACGTCCCAGCTGAGCAGACCACTTCCTGTGATCTGCCTCAGCATCGACCAAGCTCCCCTCCAGGGCCCAACCCGTATGAAATCTGCCTCTTGTGCCATGTGGTCATTTTTAATTAAAGATTTCCAAAGCAATAAACATTAGCTTTAAAAAGCTTACAGAAAAAGGATGCTCAACATAATGCAACATAATCCCTTTGGGGCATGTTGAAAATCAAGCTGAGTCCACAGCCCATTTGCAACTTTTCAAAATAATATTTCAACCGCCGTTACAATTAACAAGGGTAAAAAATAAGAAATGAAGAATAAAAGTCCAACTGAGTTGAAAAGGGAGACAGTTTCCATGATTTTAACGGTGTTTGAATTCATTGATTTCCACCTCCAGAAGCTGCTTTACTAAATCAAACCCCTTTTGTTTTTAAGTTGTGAAGCATGGTTTCACTACGTATAAGAAAGTTGGACCTTCCAATCTATGGATAGATCGGCCCATATAATGGTCCTTTGCCCTCCGTAAAAATGACTTCTGGAGGTCAGGATGGAGTGACAGCGAGACAAACTCTCACCTCTCTGGGACTTCCCCTTGCAGAACTCTGGATGGTGAAGCTACAGACTTGCACCTTCCCTGAGGCACCAGTTGAGGGAAACTGGACATACCAGACCAGAACCAAATCCATAGCCATAATGACAGTGATATTCCCCAAGCAGCAGAGCTAACCATTGGCAGAGAATGAGCAAAACTAGACCTCGAGGGGGTATGACTTCCTGGCAAGGATGCTTGTGAGAACTACCAGTGTGGAATAAGAACTGCTGTTTTTCAGGGACTCCTTTCCATGGGCAGAGCCATCCTCCCAGTTCACAGCACGTAAACATGTTTAAATATTACACATATTGGGGCACTTGGCGTTAATATCTGTAGAGATGAACACAGGGCATGAGACACTAGAAGGATGGGTCACACACGAACAAGGAAAATCTGGACAGCTAATAAGTATAGGAAGTCAAAGCTCCACCTCCCTAATAATGAAATGATGCAAAGTAAAACCAAAAAAATGCTACTGTATGTCAGTGATATTGTACATATTTGAAAACAAAATAACAGAGTAATAAGTAAAGTGCCTGCTATGTGCTAGGCCCTATTCTGAGCAAAACTCATGAAACCCTCACAATAGTCCAGGAAGTAGAAGCTGGAATCAGTCCATTTACTGTTGAGAATACTGAGGGAAACATATTTTAAGCATCTTACCCACAGGGTACATAGCAAGAAAGTGGCAGAGCCAAGAGTGAATACCAAGCACTGGCAATGATGTGGGCAAATGGGACATTCACACTCGGCTAATGGGAAATCAAACTGGTCCAGATATTCTAGAGCATTAGTGGGGTTGCGTATGCTTCACCCTATCACCTAGCACCCCACTCGCAGATGTGTATCTCACAGAAACCTTTCCACAGATTCATAAGGAGACATAGGCAGACATAGACTGTACTCTGTCTGTAGGTGCTCATAGCTACGGAAACAGATACATACAATGGAATATATTCAATATAAGTATGTAACAGAATGCTACTTCTTGGTCAGAAATAATGAGAAGGATAGATTTAAAAATATAATTTTAAGTAAACAAAAGTAAATATTTATGGCACAAAAGTTTTCTGTAATATTTAGTGTACACAAACAGCAAAATTTTTAAAACTATTCTTGTAAATAAGCAAATGAAAGTTGGGTCATCATGCCAGCAGAATTATGACATGCAAGAAAATTCCGCCCCCTCGTCTCCAGAACTCTGAATATGTTCATTTTTATGGTACAAGGGACTTTGCAGATGTAAGTAAGGTGACTAACCATTTGACCTTAAAATAAGATTACTCTGTATTGTTGGGGTGGATCAATGACCCCTCAAAGGCAGAATGGAAACCAGGAGAGGAAGTTGGAGAGATTCTAATAGAAAAACTCTAGTCCTAGGAAGCACTCAACATGCCCCTGCCAGCTTTGAAAACAGGAGAGCCTAGAAACCAAGGAATGCAGGTAGTTTCTAGATGCAAAGAATGACTCCCAATAGCCAGCCAAGAACTCTATGCAATTAACAACCTGAATAAGCTAAGAAGCAGGTCTCTGCCGCCTGTCCTGCCCCTCAACCTCTGGGAGTACCCTGATAAGAGCCAAGGTCAGCCAGCATCTTGATTTCAACCTCATGAGACTCTCAGGAGAGAATCCAGCCAAGTCTGCTGGATTTTGACCTACAGAAACAGAAATAAGACGTCTGTGTTGGAGCTCCCATCGTGGCGCAGTGGTTAACGAATCCGACTAGGAACCATGAGGTTGCGGGTTTCATCCCTGGCCTCGCTCAGTGGGTTAAGGATCTGGCATTGCCACGAGCTGTGGTGTAGGCCACAGACGTGGCTTGGATCCCGAGTTTCTGTGGCTGTGGTGTAGGCCAGCAGCTACGACTCTGATTAGACCCCTAGCCTGGGAACCTCCATATCCCACGGGTGTGGCCCTAGAAAATGCAAAAAGAAAAAAAAAAGGAGTTTGTGTTATTTAAAGCCATATGTTTGTGGCGATATAAGACAGCAATAGAAAACCAACACATCAAGAATATATTTGAT
Organism: Sus scrofa; assembly: GCF_054392235.1. NCBI lineage: Eukaryota > Metazoa > Chordata > Mammalia > Artiodactyla > Suidae > Sus > Sus scrofa. The sequence goes on from NC_139391.1 coordinate 139,228,068, forward strand.
CATGGACTTGGAGAAAAGACTTGTGGCTGCCTGATGGGAGGGGGAGGGAGGGGGAGGGATCGGGAGCTTGGGCTTATCAGACACAACTTAGACTAGATTTACAAGGAGATCCTGCTGAGTAGCATTGAGAACTTTGTCTAGATACTCATGTTGCAACAGAAGAAAGGGTGGGGGAAAAATGTAATTGTAATGTATACATGTAAGGATAACTTGATCCCCTTGCTGTATGTACAGTGGGAAAATAAAATTAAAAAAAAAAAAAGAATATATTTGAGGGAGTTCTCTTCGTGGCTCAGCGGTTAACAAACCTGACTAGGATCCATGAGGATGTGGGTTCGATCTTTGCTCTTGGTCAGTGGGTTAAGGGTCCAGCATGGCCGTAAGCTGTGGGGCAGGTTGCAGACATGGCTCGGATCCCGTGTTCCTTGGTTGTGGCGTAGGTAGCTCAGATTCAACCCCTAACCTAGGAACCTCCATATGCCGAGGGTACATCCCTAAAAAAAAAGAAAGAATATATTTGAAAAACGCAGGAGTTGGTGCCTGTGGAGTGAGGGGTAGATCGAGACGAGAAGAGAGGGAACAGAGCAGCCACAGTTAACAGCCTCTTTAATGAGGCTTCTTGAGTGGCCGGACATTAACCTCATGCATCAAGGAGGTTGTTAAGCACAGTTTTATGCGCATTATGAGGCCACAAAATATTCTGCAGGAAAAAAAACTTGGTAACGCTTCATTCAAAAATTTCAAGCTCACTCTTGACCCTAGGCAAGGGTATTTGTGCATCAAAGAAGAAAGTTATGGAGTTCCCACCGTGGCTCAGTAGTAGCAAAACTGACTAGTATCCATGAAGATGTGGGTTCGATCCCTGGCCTTGATAAGTGGGTTAAGGATCCGGCATTGCCATGAGCTGTGGTGTAGGTCACAGATGCAGCTCAGATCCTGCATTGCTGTGGCTGTGGTGTAGGTGGGCAGCTGTAGCTCCAATTCAGCCCCTAGCCTGGGGACCTCCATATGCCCTAAAAAGACAAAAAAAAAAAAAAAAAAAAAAAAGGAAAAAGAATGTTACACATAGTCTTTCTGGACAGGCCAGAAATTCTCAATTTTTAGGATTTGAGAGTTTGCTTCTATCAGAAGTGGTCTGTTCCAAGAGTGTTGGTGGGAAAGCGGAGCAGGTGGATCCAGGATTTCAAGCCCACGGAGAGTTTTCCTCATCAACCTCTGCCCATCTTCTCTAGTTCCCCTGTTTCATTCTGGTTCCTTCTCTCTGCACTGTCAATTTGACATCGGTCTACCCCATTAATTCGATGGCAGACTGCATTCCTTTTTCTAACATTCCCCCCAACCACATGCAATTCGAGAAACCCCTCTCTGCGTCTTTCAAACAAATGGCGTATTTCTGCTTACAAATAAATGTGGATAATTAGAGTGGGCTTTGAGTAATTTGGAGTCAAGACTTCTTTATGTCACGGCTTATAAAATTTAATCTGCCAGAAGCTTCTGGCCACATAGCAATTACAGCCCCCAAAGTGAGAGAAGGGCCTGATGTTTCCACTGAGCAATAGCTTTGCACACGCGCATGCACGCATGCGCACAGGTACACACGCACACACACTCACACCCAAACCCATGGCTATCCAAAAGCCCAAGAGCAGGGAAAAGTCTATCTTGGGTTTCCAGGATCCCCAGGGGACATCTCCATCCCTGTCACTCATGAGGTGACTTTCTTCTGTCAAATCTGGGGGAATAAGTCCTCGGTTGATCTGTGCCCCAATTCCAGATGGAGAAAGCAACCCGGAGTCCCCGTCTGATCCCATTTGTGACAGTAATTATCCAGGAATCAGACATCGAGTCATTACCAGGGAATGAATTATTACTAGAAACAGTTAGTGTCCAATAATGAAGTTAATGGGAGGTAATATGACAGTCATTAGACTGACACAGCTCTCCTCATTGTTGAAGAAAGAGGAATGGCCATCAAAGGCTGGCAACGGGCAGGCAGGATTAATCTGTGTCAGACCGTGTTTACGGCACATCGCCTGGACGCTGTTCTGTGGTCTCGGGAATGGGCTGAGCTGTGATTGGCGAGATTGTGTTTCCTGTTGGAAGTCCGCCTGGGCTGGTCAGAGGGAGCTCCCTGGGCTTCAGCGAGGCTGACAGTTTTGCAATTCTCTGATCACATGATGACCTTATCCGAGGCTGTGTTTTTGCACAAGCTGTTCCCTCTGCCCATATTTCCTTCATCTCTAAAATTTCTACGTTTCCTTTCATCCTTAACTCAAATATTACCTCCAGAGAAATTTCCTTTCATAAACCCTCCAGGAAGTCAGCCTCCCCTACCTAGATGTACCCTCGTACCTTATTTAAAGGTCTATTTTGACCTCCCAGTGTTGCATCCTACTGGTGTGTTGACATGTCTGTGTTTCCTGTTTCACTGATTATGCCTCAGAGGCGAGGGCTCTGTGCCCATCATCACTGTATCGTCAGCACCTAGGAAGATACCGCTGCTTCCCTACACACATCTGCTGGAAGAGGAAAGGCAGGAGGGAAGGGAGGGGGGGAGGGAAGGAAGACAAGAGGACTGAAGGAAGGACAGAAGAAGGAAGCGAGGAAAGAACCCGGTTTCTAATTCAGACTCTGCAGCATCATGGACAGCACATCATTTAATCCAGCAAGTCCTAAAGTTCTTCCTATTCCACAAAAAAGGGGGATCATCCTTACTGCTTCTGACTTCATGGGCTGGGAGGTAGATAAAGGAGTAAGTGGATGTAGGTAGCACTCTGGGCTAAGATGAAAGCATTGAGAAGTACAAAGGATTTTTATCTCTGTGTTGCACTGGATAGAGAGCCTATCTCTTTGGTCTTATATAAAAATATCCTTCGGCGTGATTCTACACCTCCCTGCGTGTACCTATGTATGTGCATTGATGGGGCTGAGAACAAACAAATCCAGCTTGACTCAGCAGAAAGAGCCAGAGCTGCATGAGTCACCAGCGATAGTCCTATGCCTGCGGAGATTTCTCTACCTTTAGCTTCATTCACTGCGGTTGGTACAAAGTGAAAATCTTTAAGGAAAAATTTCCAGTTAATGGTACAACCTTTTGAGAAGACAGGGAAGGGAAAAATGGACGGGTAATAATTCTTCCCCTTTATTGGTGCTGGTTTATGGGGTCTGTATGTGCACCATCTGCAACACCGCAAAAGAAAACCTTGTTTTCCAAGGGACCCACTGTGCCCTGGGAAACAAAGCCAGAATGTTCTCCTGGAAGGATGCTGAAGTAAGGAGGTTCCAGAGACCTGGAGGTGGCCCGAAGTGCTTGAGGAACCAGAGCATGGGGGACTTCCTGTCCTCTTAACCCCCACCCTCTCCTTCTTCTAACTGCCGGGCCAGAGAGAGGATGAAAAGATAGACCGGAACTCTTCAGAGCCAAGAACACACCACACCAGAGAACCGGAAAAGCAGAGACTAAGGTCCTTCTTGACCATCAGCCGAGCTTATGCATGGTCTCCAGAAAAACAGGACCAATAATGAGAGAGAGAGAAACTGAAAGATAAACTTATTATAAGGAAGGGCCCCCCACAATTATGGTGGCCGAGAAGTCCCAGTGGTTTTGGCTGGTGAGCTGGAAACCAGGAGAACTGGTGGCATGGATCCAGCTAAACCCCAGCTATAGCTCAAGACTCTAGGAGAACCAGGGTTTCAGTCTGAGTCCAAAGGCGGATAAGAGCTCTGTCCCAGCTCCCACAGTCAGGTGAGAGATGTGCCCTCTTACTCAGTCCTCCTGTTTCCTCAGGTCATCAGCTGATAGGAAGACGCCCACTCAAATTAGTAAAGGCAATGGGCTTTACTCGGTCTATCCATTCAGATGTTAACATTCTCTAGAAACACCCTCATGGACAAACCCAGAATAGGGTTTGGCCGAATGTCTGGACACCTGGTGGCCCAGTCAAGAGGAGGCATAGAATTAACCATCCCAGCTTAGAACACCCTTCTAAGAGCTCCTCTACCATGGCAGCACCAGCCACCAGGGGTGGTCCTCCCAAGGCCTGGAGACGTGGGACTCGCCCAGCAATGGTTCTAGTTTCCCTCTAGAACCTCGCTGGGGGGCAAGCCTATGTCTCAGCAAACTCCTTGTCATAATGCTACAAGGAAGCTTTTTTCAACAAGCAAGCTCTTTGAAGGTAGGTGCCATGCCCCTTCCATCTTTATACGCCCCATTTCTCTTTATGTCATTCACAGCACCCAGAAAGCGCCTGACACACAATAGGTTCTATTTTTAAAACTCATTTTAACGTCTTCTTTTCATGCACCCAGCCCTGCAACTGGGTTACCCACTAGCTCTTTGTTGGGCAGTTCCCTTACTTTTCACTCTCCCTTGCTTTTGCCCAAGCTGTCCCCTGGGCCTGGAATGTCCTCCTCAGCTCTGCATCTTTCACAACCCAGCCTAAATGCCACCTGGTGACTAGAATGACATGTGTTTGCAAGTTCATCCAGTGAACTTACAGCCTGATGGTGGTGATGGTTAATTTTATGTGTGAACTTGACTGGGCTAAGGGATGCTCCATAGCCGGCAGGACATTCTCTCTGGGGGTGTCTGAGAGGGTGTCCCAGACACGACTGCCATTTGAATCCGTGGACTGAATAAAGAGTGTTCTCACCAATGCGAGTGGACATCATACCATCTGCTGAGGCCCTCAATAGACCAAAAAAGCCGAGGAAGGCTGACTACTCTCTGCTTGAGCTGGGACAGCCGCTTTTCCTGCCCGTGGAAATTGGAGCTTTGTGGACACCGGAGCTTTAGATTTCGACGGGGAATTAAACCACGGGCTCCCTTTCTCAGGCCTTCAGGCTTGGATCAGAATGGCACTACTAGCTTTTCTGAGCCTCTAGCTTACAGATAGCAGACAGTGGAATTTCTCAGCCTCCCTAATAATGTGATCCACTCCCTCAGAATATCTCTTTCTACATAAATGTCTGCCCATCTATCTATCTATCCTGTTGATTCTGTATCTCGAGCATCTTAACACAGTGGTGACATGAGATGGCACCTTAGCTGGAAGCTTCAGTATTAAGCTGGGCCAGTATTAAGCTCCCTGGGCCAGGTTTAGTCTCTCACAGTGGATTATGTGCTCTAGGCTTCGATCCTGAAAGCTCTGTGTTCCTCTCCGCCTGATTAGTCTATTTTTCCTGGGTCCTTCGTACACAAAAGCCCTTAAACTTTCCCTGGATTCTAAGTATACCAATACTCCAGGGTCTAGAGCCTACCCCTGAACTCCGGCTTCTACCAACCTATAGGGCATTAGACCACATAAGACCAGGGGGCTACTCAGGAAGCAGAAACCTATTCCTCTGACACTGGCACAAAGGGTCTAAAAGAAAAAACACACAATTGAGTTCTAGACAGGAGACTCTTAAGTAGCATGATTCTAAGTTTCTACAAGCTGATTAAATCAAGGACAGAGATGGCCCTGAAGCTTCGGATTTCACAGGCTGAGACAACTCTACAAAGTTGTGGCATGGTCCAGCCTGGCCAACAAACTCTCCTTGTGTGCTTGGGTGACTAGGTGATGATGTGAGCTTCCCAGAGGCTTAGGGACTCTAGGGTGGAGCTATATGAGTTATTGCTGTGAAAGCTCATATGTTGTGAATAGTGCTTATGGCCCTAATGTGTAGAGTACCTACGCAAAAGATACCTTAAAGAATTATCATTTATACCAAACCATTTACCAACATGACTTTATTAGCAGCCACAGACATGATTCTGGCCAATAGCTTCCTCCTCAAGGGTGCCTGTGGTATTTGTGACCCCAGCTCTGACTATGCTGCCTGCTCAGGCCATTGAATAGGGAATTGGAGTTGGCATGAGACAACTCATTTGTAATGACTACAGCATTAATTGTAAGTAATTTGGAAAATGTCTTGGTGACTGTGCAGGCACTGAGTGGAACCAATTAAACTGCGGAAGCCAGGCACTGAGGAGTCCAGGCAGCTGCTGCACAGAGGGCTGCGTCGGGAGGGAGCTGAGAGCCACCCGGCCAGTATCTGACCATCCTGCCTGGGCGAGCAGTGTTCTCTCACTGAGGCTGCCTGGAGCTGAGCTAGCCTGGCTGAGCAGAAGAGAATGAAGCACAAAACAGGGTCTGAGAGGAGAAGGACGCCCACATTATTTTTGCAAAATCAAACACACTTCTGAGAGTAGTAAGGCTGTTATCTGACGTTGATATACAGAGAGGCCGATCATGGAAAGGGTTGATGATCTCTTCCACTAAATGGGCACGTTCTTAAGCAAGACTCTTAAAGGCAGGGCAATTAGCAAGTCAAGTCAAAAGCAGATTCATCCAGTCGAACCCAGGTTGGAACTTTTCAGCCTAGCTTGCCATCCACCAGCTTCCTCAGCAGAGGTTCACCAGGGCAACTTTCACCAGTGCTGCCACCAGTAGAGCAGTCTTACCAAATCTCCAAACCTCTAGGAAGTTACATTTTAACTGAATTCCTATTTCCTGGTCATTTTAGGGCTTTTTTTTTTTTTTTTTTTTTTGCTATGTGTAACCTTGCATCATGTTTTGACATCTGTTAGTTTCAAATCTATTGTATCTCCACATCTCCTAATGTTTTGGGCTTTCTTTCCTAGTTACCTTTCCACTTATTGTTTCTCACCACAGAGGTCTGCAAGCATTTTCTTAAACAGGCCAGTTAGTAAATACTTGAGGCTTGGCAGACGATATAATTTCTATGGCAGCCACTCAACTCTGCTGAGCAGCACAAAAGCGGCCATTGACAACACAGCAACCAAATTCACATGGCTGTGTTTCAATTAATCTTTATTTATAAAAGTGGGCAAGTGCAGATTTGACGTATAGGCAGTAGTTTGCCAACCTCTGACCTATGGGCCCTGAACAAGGGAGAAGATTCTCCTGAGAGTTAAGCCTGTGCAGCCTCTATGACATGAAGGAATGTTCTCTGCCAGGATGAGAATTCGAGCAAGGAGTTCCCATTCCGGTGCAGCGGAAACGAATCCATTTAGGATCCATGAGGATGCGGGTTCCATCCCTGGCCTTGTTCAATGGGTCAGTGATCCAGCGTTGCCTTGAGCTGTGGTGTAGGTTTCAGATGTGGCTCTCAAATCTCGTGTTGCTGGCTGCGGCATAGTCCAGCAGCTACAGCTCTGATTTGACCCCTAGCCTGGGAACTTCCACATGCTGCTAGTGCAGCCTTAAAAAGCAAGCAAGAAAGAAAAGAATTCAAGCTCAGTGGGTAAAGGATACAACATTGTCACTGCTGTGACTCTCGTTACTGCTGTGACACAGGTTCATTCCCTGGCCCAAGAACTTCCATATGCCTCAGGTGTGGCCAAAAAAAAAAAAGAAAGAAAGAAAGAAAGAAAAGAAACGAAATACTGTCCCAGAGCAGTTCTATTACAACTGAGGTAAAATCACATCCCTTTTCTGCTCAGAAGCGCCGGAAGCTCCCCATCTCAGAGTAAAAGATAAAAGGCTCAGTACCATCTGCAATCCCCCACATCACGTTCTGATTTCATTTCCTCCATCTTCTCACTATCTGCTCCAGCCACTGGCCTCCTCAGATTCTTCCAGAAAGCCAGGAAGACTTCCCCCTAGAATCTTCACGCTCATAGTCCCCTCTGCCTGGAACATTCTTTATCTAAAAACCTACATGGGTGTTCCCATGGTAGCATAGCAGAAACAAATCCAACTAGGAACCGTGAGGTTGCGTGTTCAATCCCTGGCGTCACTTAACCGGATTAAGATCCGGTGTTGCCATGAGCTGTGGTGTAGGTCTCAGACTCGGCTCGGATCCTGCGTTGCTGTGGCTCTGGCATAGGCTAGCAGCTCCGACTAGACCCCTAGCCTGGGAACCTCCATATGCCACGGGTGCAGCCCTAAAAAAAAGGACAAACGACAAAAAAATAATAACAATCAGGAGTTCCCATCATGGCGCAGTGGTTAACGAATCCGACTAGGGACCGTGAGGTTGCGGGTTCGGTCCCTGCCCTTGCTCAGTGGGTTAACGATCCGGCGTTGCTGTGAGCTGTGGTGTAGGTCGCAGACGTGGCTCGGATCCAGCGTTGCTGTGGCTCTGGCGTAGGCCAGTGGCTACAGCTCCGATTCGACCCCTAGCCTGGGAACCTCCATATGTCGCGGGAGCGGCCCAAAAAAGTAGCAAAAAGACCAAAAATAAATAAATAAATAATAATCATAAAATAAAATAAAATAAAAATCTGCATGGCTCGCTCGCTCACTTCCTTCAGGTCTTTAAGCAAAAGCCACGTCCTCAGCAGAGCCTTCCCTGCTGGTGCTGTCTTGCATGTTACCTGGCTTTGCTCAGCCCCTCTTCTGCCGCATCCCCCCATGCCCTATGGCTACCCTGCGTTTTTCACACATATGTGCATTCACTGACGTGGTGTCTCTTGCTGCATCCTGTGATCCACTGGAACATGGGCTTCTCAAAGCTGATTGGCTTAGCTTACCGTGGTGTCTCCATGACCTAGAACAGCGTCCAGAGCCTAATCAATAAATCTTTGTTAAATGAATGCATCCTGGCTTTTAATCCCAAGAGGCTCCTCATTTAATAAAGGCATTTTAAATTAAACGAGGCTTCTCTTCTGTCTGAACCCTCAGCAACTCCCTGTCTGGGAAAGATGAGAAATGGTTATAGAATGAATGCAAAAAAAAAAAAAAAAAAAAAAACTGAGGCAGATTCAATTTCCAAAGGCAATATTCATATTGCTGAAGCTCTAGAAGCCAGGCTATTGTCTGGAGAAAGGAGAGTCCATAGCATCTCTGCAGAGGTCATTCCTGAAGTGTGGTCAAGCAGAGGACAGGTTTAGGTTAACTGTACCCGTACCAAAAGGACCTGGGGGCTATGGTTGCTGAGCTGAGAGTCCCTGGATCCCCCATGGCAATGCAAGATGACCCCACCAAAGGCCCTGGCTGTGGACCTTCTGGCCAGTGGGCTCACTAGAGACATGGCATGAAGCTCAGTAGTAAGATGTCGGTGAGAGCCAAGGTTAGGCCAGGTCAGCAGGGAGCTTGGCTAGAAGTGTTGGCTTGGCCAAGACAAGTGACCCCCCAGTTGCCCAGCCACCCATTTCATCATCAGAAGCAGACAAGGGACATTAACCCAGTGAACAGGCAGACATGGGACTGGTGGCTAGCAGTAGCAGGAAGAACAAGCAGAAGGGCTGGGAAGCAATTGGCTCACTGTAGCGGACCCTTGCTAGATCCTGCCAGTCTTGTTTCCTCCCCTCGAGCACCTAGAAGAATGACATTTACTAGCCTCCCTTGCAGTTAAGCTGAAATCTTGTGAGCAGATTCTGGTAAATGCAATGTATACCCCATTAATGTCCACTATGCCGAATTCCTTTATGGATTCTCTTTCCCAGAAAAGAACTAAGGTCATTTATCGGAGAGAGAATGTTTTGAATATGAAAGTAGATGCAAGGAGCCTGGATTATTAAGAGCCACTTGGAAAAAAACCATCACACTATGACATGGAAAAGAAATGATCATTCTTCATATCAAATCACTGAGATTTTTTTTGGGGGGGTGTTGTTGCAAATGCTAGCATTACTTATACTGACTAATATTTCTGCCCAGTGCTGAACCATACACCCCATATGCCCAAATGCCAAGGAAAGAAGGGGTTCTATGAGATAGCACACTTTGCTTTTTCCTAGAGAGAGGCTGAGCATTACCTCAGGCATTATTAAACTTTTTAACTTCTAAAATTGGACTAAGGTTATATTCGACCGGGCGTTTCACTAATTTATTTTCTCACTAAGTGGAAGATCAGGAGAAAGATCAAGTTAATTATGGGCAAAAGTAAAATTTCGTATTTTGTTCTTTTGCACATCTGTATTAGATTGGAAGTTAAATTTGTGATCCATTACAAACAATTTGGGAGAAAGGGTTGAACAGTAATTCTAAGATTCTCATTCCAGCTTCCAAGGTTCTGTTAAGTGAACGTAAGACGTGGGGAGAGGCAAGCTCGGAAGTAAGGAGATGCACATCAGAGCCTCACCCAAGGGCATTCAAGGCAGCCAACATACGGCTTGCGTCTTTCTCAGCCTTGCTGGAATCCATGACCTTGAGAATGTCCCTTATTGAATTCAAGCCTCACTTTCCTTGCTTTAAATGGGGATGACACTACCTCTGCTACAATGGTTGGGTATTACATTGCCTAGGAATCACTTAGTCCAGGGCCTGGCAGAGCATATCCTCACACAAGGATGAGCAGCAAAAACAATCGCTAACAGCCACAGAAACGGAAGACTGAGAGAGTTCCGAAAGCATGGAGTTGAAAGGCAATTGTACACTTTAGGCTCTGCCTCTTGAGGAGATGCTACGTTTTGCGACATGTGAGCAGAAAATGCTCTCCTCTCTCGTCCGTGTCTATCTGCCTTTCTCTGTCTCTCTATCTCTGTCTCTGTCTGTCTCTGTCACACACACACACACACACACACACACACACACACACACACACACTATGCACTCACTCCCCTTTCAACAATCGTATTTGTATTCAAATAGGCAACTGAAACCTTCTGCACAAATAATTAGGTCCTAAGTTTGGAACTTCACAAACTTGCAATTCAACACCCCGCCCCTTTCCAAGTAGCATCTGGGACCAGTCCTCACACCCCAGTGGGATTCCACCGTCAGCAAAACCAGGTCTATTTTCCCCGAGGTGGAATGTGACCCCGCTTCACCCCTGAAAAGACTGCTGTGGCTATAACTATATGCCAAGAATGGATGGCCACCCATGAAGGATGTGGAGAGAAAGGAAATCATACATTTTTTCCGGCTGCCTTTGATCTGCCCAGCTGTGAGGAATAACCTCTCGCTTCCTGCAGCCCCAGCACTCCTGGTTTCTGAAATAGAGAGGCCACTCTGGAATTCTGAGGAGCCCTGTCCTTAAATAAATGGTGTCCGCTGTGTCTGAGTAGCCTTGGCTTACAGGGACGCCCCGAGCACCGGACCGCAGCCTTCCAACTGCCCCACTAGGTGCAAACACCATCAAAGTGCACTTCTGGCTTTTTTTTTTTTTTTGCTTTTTTAGGGCCACACACGCGGCATATGGAGATTCCCAGGCTAGGGGTCTAATCAGAGCTACAGCTGCCAACCTACACCACAGCCACAGCAACGCCAGTCCTGAGCCGTGTCTGCGACTTACACCACAGCTCATGGCAACGTGAGTGATCATTGGTTCTTCATGCCATTCCCAGCATCCTCTTCGAAGCTCGGTCCCTAGCCCAGCTGGCCAGAAACCCTGTCCCTTCGTTTGGCACCTTCCTTAGAGACAGGCCCAGCTTTATAGCCTCAGGGTGAACTTGAACGGGTCCCCATGAAAACTATGCAGTATCTCCAAACACAGAAATGACTGCTCAGAAGCCACTCTCCAACTCCATGGCCCTTGGTTTTGGAGTTTCGCCCAGACTAAACTCCGAGTTCTAGGTCTTCTACTTCCTGGCGTGTCCTGGCTCATATTCCTTTCCTGACAAGAGCCAACAGCAGGTCCCTCTGCTGTGAGGGGAGAGACAGAAATGACTGCTGAGCAACTGGACGTGTAGGGCGGTCGGGCCTTCTCGATCTTTCTGAGTATGCTACACCCCTTTCCATATCTAAAAATAAAACATCCACGTGAGAGTATTTTCCGTGTTTGCTGATTGAAAAATACAAAGTGACGAGCAGTTAATATGAATTCAATGATGTCTTTAAATGACTTGGACTTTATTATTCCCAATAGCACGCATATATGTGCATGTGCAGACATGTAATGTCTATACACACACACACATATATTTCAAAATATTGTGCAAATAAGGGCAAGACATATTTTTTCTCCTTCCATAAATAATGTTTAGCCTTTTGCATCTAGGTGAATCTTTGCCTCCCCACATGTCCATGGCTCACAGGTAGGTTCTTTAAAACTAGGGTGAGGAATCAGACACGTGGTGAGATCCTCAAATTGTTTTTCCACCACCTTGCCCTTGACCTCTGACATCCCCCTGCCCATCCCCATAGCTTTTGGACAGTTCCCTTCTCACCAACTCACTGCTCCTTCCTCTCTCCTCGAGAACTCGAAGGTAAATGCAAGCAAACGTGGCATCAATGCAGAGAAAATCTTTATTGTAATTTAATCGATAGAAAATAAAGGATTTATTATTTACACACATTGGTACTTTTATTATTATTTTAAAGGGATTATATCCTTTGCAAGTAATTGTGGGCCTCCAGGATATGATGGCAGTAGACTTGGAACCATGGGCTAGATCATTTTTATACGAGTAAAAAAATAGCTTTAACGTTGGCATTGCTTTTGCCAGACAGTTTACGTGCACTCCTCACGTGATCCTTGGTAACCCTATGAGGATTTTTTTCCAGAAAGGAAGCTGAGACTGAGAGAGGTTAACTATCCAACTCCAAATTCTAAGGTTTGTACTACGTGGTTCCAAACTCAGTTCTATTACTAAAACCCTTGCAGTTAACCGTTATTCTTTTTTTTTTTTTTTTTTTGTCTTTTTGTCATTTCTTGGGCCGCTCCTGTGGCATATGGAAGTTCCCAGACTAGGTGTCTAATCGGAGCTACAGCTGCCAGCCTACACCAGAACCACAGCAACGCGGGATCTGAGCCACAACGCGGGATCCGAGCTGCAACCTACACCACAGCTCACGGCAATGCCGGATCCTTAACCCACTGAGCAAGGCCAGGGATCAAACCCGCAACCTCATGGTTCCTAGTCGGATTCGTTAACCACTGAGCCACAAGGGGAGCTCCCATTATTCTTGACTACCTTTTTTTGTAGAGTCGTCCTAAAAGAAAGGAGACTATGACCACTGCTAAATTATTCTGTTGGTGCTATTGCTCTCATTATTGAAGTAGAAGGACCAGTGAGGTCAGCTATAAAGATTCTGCCGCTGAGTTTTTAGAAAGCTGGACTGGGTTCTGGCTGGCCCCTCAGGCGGTTCATATGTTCCTCTGCTTGTTTATTGCCGTAACTTCAGTGCAGTAGGTGTACTGATTAAGATCCACAACTAGAGCCTAAGTCCTGACATCACATCACCCGAACTGAGAAGCCCGGCACAAGCTTCTTAATTTCTCCATGCCTTGGTTTTCTCATCTACTAAATGGGAAGAATAGCGGTACCTCCTTAGGAGAGAGAGAGATACACACACATACACACACAGACACAATGTACACTGCATATATATATATATATATATATATATACAATTGTACATACATATATATAAAGTTAGTGCACTGCCTGACACAGGGCAGGAACTATAAATGTCTTCACTCTGATTATTTTTAGATAATAAGAAATATTTTATGTTGATTATATCTCATTCTGCCGTCTTGAAACAAAAAGAGAGCCGAGGAGTTCCCTTGTGGCACAGTGGGCTAAGGATGTGGTGTTGTCACTGCAGCGGCTTGGGTTGCTACTGTGGCATGGATTTGATCCTTGGCCTGGGAACTTCTGTATGCTGCAGGCATGGCCAAACAAACACACACACACAACAAGACAGTAGCATAAAGCAAGCTAACATCTAACGACTATTGCCTAGTGACGGGGTTGTACATCCTGTAATCACTCAGTGCAGTAGGTTTTATCTTCTGTGAATCCACAGACATATCAAGCCTTAGTAGCAACCATAGCTTCATAAGCAGATGGTAGAGGAGGATGCGAACCCAGTTAACATGAATCTAAAGCTTACTTCTCCCCACAACAATGTGCTACTGCTCTTTTGTAATTTTAACCAAACTCAGTGACATGTGGACAGAGAGACTGAAGAGAAAAATCTCATGAGAGAAAACATGCCTCTTTGCCACTTAAAAATACCAAACTGAGCAGTTCCCGTTGTGGCTCAGTGGTTAACGAATCCGACTAGGAACCATGAGGTTGTGGGTTCGATCCCTGGCCTTGCTCAGCGGGTTAGGGATCTGGCGTTGCCGTGAGCTGTGGTGTAGGTCGCAGACGCGGCTCGGATCCCGCGTTGCTGTGGCTCTGGTGTAGGCCGGAGGCTGCAGCTCCGATTCAACTCCTAGCCTGGGAACTTCCATATGCCGCGGGAGCAGCCCAAGAAATGGCAAAAAGACAATAAATAAATAAATAAATTTTAATAAATAAAAATACCAAACTGAGCACCTTACCCTTAGCGTTAGATTTAAGTGATCCCTTTATGGTGGATAATGTGTGACATGAACTACAAAGGAGGGCCCCCCAAATGCTCTTCTCAGTGTGGGCTGTGCCGTGGGCACGAATGGCCCCTGCTTCAGTGACTTACAGCCAGTGAAGCGCGTAAGACAGACACGCCAAAGAAGTACTCAGTTCATTGTGGGTTTAATGTTTGCTGGGATGAGTATGGACCATGGTCCCGGAGGAAGACGTAGGTGGAGCCAAGATGTTGACAGAAGAAAGGAAAGAGCGCCCTACGTTTGGGGTGGAAGAGGGGAGTGCTCAGAATCGCTACGGTTCTGCAGGAACCCAGGTAGGAAGGCAGAACTAAGAAAGAGTCGGCTCCTCCTAAACCACAGGCAGGAGTACACAGAGTCACGTGATTCGCTGACTCCTTCAATAAATCAGTACATCCAGTGGCTGCAGGTCCCTCAGACCAGAGGCCCCCGTCATCCTCCACGAGCATCACTCCGGGTGCGCCAGGAATCAGGACCTCTGTTCACCAGGAACTTGTCCCATTGGTCATTCACAGCAATTAGAAGTCAGCTGCACAAGTGTCCTAAGGCTGCTGTAACAAGATATCAAAACTGGGGTGGCTAAAACCACAGACACGTATTCTCTCGCCTCTGGAGGCTGTGCTTCCCCTGAAGCCTCTGGGAGAGAATCCGCGTTGGTCTCTTCCAGCTCCTGGTGGCTCCAGGTGCTTCTCGGCCTGTGGCAGCATCCCTCCAGTCTCGGCCTTTATCCCCCCATCGCCATCTTCTCGGTCCCTGCCCACACTCCTCTTCTTGTAAGGCTCCAGTCACTGGATTCAGGGGCCACCCCAAAGCCAAGATGGTTCCATCAACAAAGGCCACATAAGTTTAGATTCTAAGGTTCCAGGGAGCTAGAAACTATTCAACCCACCGCAGCCGCCATGACCCCAAACATGCTAGAGGCCAAGGTTAGCAGCTCCCTCTGCAACCACTACCTGATGCCAGGTGTAGCCAGTGACAGCCCCCAGGTGCCCATTCTGGGCCCCGCCCGTCCTTGCACCCACATCGTTCTTCAGCCAGCTTTGCTCCCCTCCAGGGGCTGGGTGGGGGCATTCCAAATGTCCCACTTTTGAAGGGAGAATAAAATTTATTTTGAACACATGCTCCACTGAGCAGGAGCCTGAGCAGACAGCCTGTGCTTCGCTCTTCCCGGAAGGCTGTCCTCCACTTGTGGCAAAACACTCAGAGGGAGCTGCAGGCTCGGGGACCGTGACCTCCTATTAGACGCGCTGGCTGGAAAACATGACGTGCGGAGATAAGGAGCAGAAGACCCAGGGAGGGAGCCCCGGGGCACCGGCTCAGTCTCTCATCAGCCCAAATGACACCGACAGAAGCGCTGAGGAAACGGATCTTTCCTCCCGGTGACTGCGCCGTGGTGTTGACCTAGAAACAGGTGGGCGGGCGGGCTCGGGGGAGGACTGATTCTTCCATCGATTCCGCACGCGTAGGCATTTTGTGTTGCAAGTGTTTAAAACAGGGTGTCTTAAACTGAGCCCATGGCTAGACTTCTAGAAAAGTAAGAATCCCCCAACCGTGAATGCCCACTGTTGTATATATTCAGCCCGTCATTTGGGGGAGCACAGGGTCTACTGCACTCAAGGGGTCTGTCACCCCAAAAAGGGCGAAGACCCTGCGGGTTTGCCTTCTCTTTGTCAATTTAAAATCCCTCAAGGGAGCTTCTGCTCTGTTGTTCCAGAAATAACATTAGAGGGCGGGGGCAGGGGGTGGAGGGGGAAGATGCTGAATAAACTCTTAACTTTTGATTGATTTAAATTTAAGGCCAGACAGGCAAAGAATTTAAGCCCCCACCCGCCCCCTGCTTCGGAGTGTATCTTTTAGGGGGAGAGCTCTGATGTAACTGATTGAGATGAGCATGAGGTTAAGCTGTTTCCTCCTTATAGGGCCTGACATTCTATAAAACGGAGTTCACGGAGCAGACAATTGACATTTTTGGTCTCACTGGTCGGGATTTAATGGAACCCTTGTCGGCCGCCGCAAGGGAGGCTGGGACTGTCAGTCTGTTTGCTGTGGAATTACATGGCTTGATCTTTATCTAACAAGAATCAGGAAAACATTTGTTAATTCCATCTCTTGCATCAAGGGGGAAAAACTGTCCTGACTTGGTAGCTCAGATGGGAAGAAAGATGAACCCGATGGAGGACAAAGCCACTTGGCTCAGTTTTGAGCTAAAAATGTGCTTTACATTTTGAAAAGGTTTTTAAAGAAAAGCCAACACGAGAGACCCCTCCCCTCCAACAAAAGGAAGAACAGACGAGAGCAGAGCACAAAATGGTTACCATCTAGCCCTTCACGCCAAAGCTTGCCAACCCCTAGCCTTTATTATGACAAAATGAGGAGTTCCTGCTATGGCTCCGTGGGTTAATAATCCAACTGCAGTGGCGTGGGTCACTGTGGAGGTGCAGGTTCGATCCCTACCTAGCATGGCGTGCAGTGAGTTAAAGGATCTGGCAGTGCTGCAGCTGCCGCGTAGGTCACAGCTACAGCTCGGGTTCAATCCCCGGCCTGGGAACGTCAATATGCCATGTGCATGGCTGTAGAAAGGAAGAAAGAAAGAAAGAGAGAGAGAGAAATTCGGCTTCCCAGTCACAGTTTCAAAAATCGAGAAAGTATATTAGGGGTTAAATCCCTTTGGAAGTGACTGAGTTTGAACCCTGGGCCCACCACCTCCTGGCTAGTGATCTTAAGCTCAGTCTCTTATCTGCAAAATGGGGATAATGACAACATGCCTTCAGTGCATTGTTGTGAAGACAACACCACACTCACCCCCTTAAGACACTTAATAGACCAGCACATAAGAGAACTATCTCTCAATAAATTCCAACATTGTTTAAAATTCATCGTGAAAGCACTTTCTGTCAGGGACAGACATCAGAACGACTATATCCCGAACAGCAAACATTGCTTATTAGTGTTTAAATACTTGAAGCGAACAGCACACTAAAAGTATCCTACATCTTAAGGGGGCCTCAAATTACAATCTAACCCATCTCTCAGCCTTGACGTTGATACAAATCCATTTTATTGATGAGAAAACTGACCTCAGAAGTACATTCACTTAGCAAAAGTCATAGGTTCCTGATTCCCACATCAGAATGCCTGTTGCAATGTGGAGAAAGTGTGTCATCACGACTCAGGCAAGATGTGTTCATTCATTCAGTAAACGTATATTTTATTGGCACACGTATGAGGCACTGGGCACAAGCCAGGGTTGGGGAGGGGGAACTTCCTCTAGTGAATGGGACTCCAGGAGGCTGATAAACAAGCAAGTGCTAAATACAACATGTTACGGATGCTCACGAAAAAGCCCACACAGAACAAAGGAAGACCAGACTCCAGGCTGAGCAAACTTGCCGGGCAGAGCAAACAGCGGGAGCCAAGGCCCAGGGTTATAAAGGAATACAGCATGCTCTGAGAATCTCAGGGGGCTGGCTTAAGGTGAGGGGGCCACGGAAAAGGGTAAGGAAGGACCAGAGAGTAAAAGGCTGTGAATGTCATCCTGGGGAGTTTGAACTTGGTTCTGTAACCGCTATTTTGGGAGTTTTAAGGGAAAGAATGACAGGGTTTGCGCTTCAGAAAAATCACCCTGGAAGCAGCAGGGTGCCGTGATGGATGGGAGGGGAACAAGCCAGAGGCCGCGAGATCAATTAGGGATCTACTGCCAAGGACCAGATAAGAGAGAAGAACAGCCCGAACTGGGGCAAGCATGGCTTAGACTGTCCGGAGAACAGAGAGAGAGAAGCGAGACGGGAGGTGGGGTTTCTACAAGTGCAGGTTTATTTAGGTGGTGGCACAATGAAGGAGAGGAAAGAGTACAGGGCGAGCCCTAGATTTTGAGCTGAAGGAGCAGATAGTGGAACGATTTATTCGAAAAGGAAATAAAAAGGAACAATGCGGTTTAGCAGAAAGATCACTTTGTCAATTTGGGACCTGGTGGCTATAAGGGACCTCTGAGGCTTCCGGGTGGTGATGTCTGGTGGACAGGACTGAGGCTCCGAATGAAGATCCGGGCTGGAGATGCAGATGTGTGAGGGACCAAGATGCAGGTAACAGGTGGAAACCGGAAATAGGTGCGATTTTCATGTCAAGGAAGAACCAGAGAACCACAGCCTTTAAGGAGTAGATGAAAGAGAGACAGCAGACAATTGTCATTGCGAAGAAAATGTCAGGACAGTGAAGACCACCCAATGGGGGAAAAATACCATCTCCAAAACCAGGAGAAGGCAGGAATTCGGGGAGAAGGGAGTGCTGACGTCTCCTGCCACACCAAGGTCTAGGGAGTGGAGACAGGAAGGGTCTGTGGGTTTGGAAAATGTCCCTGGTGAGATTTGCGAGACCACCGCTCAGAAGCGAGATGGGGTAGGAGCTTGAGGGAAGACAGAGGGAGCGCGCAGGTGAAAAGCGCAGGTGGAGGCTTCTTCCTGGAACGTGGCTCGAAGGAAACACGGAAAGGAGGGCCTGGGGAGAGATGCAGGAACACACTGCTGTTGCTTTTGCCTGTTTGCCTTTAGGTGCTGAGACATGCAAGAATGTTCGCAGGCTTTGCCAACGGTACCAGAAGATGGGAACATTTTGGAAACACGGTTGGCCCTCTGTATGCATGGGCTCTGCATCTGCAGATACAACCAAAGATAAATTAAAAAAAAAAAAAAGATTTTTTTAATTCCTGAAAGTTTAAAAAAGCAAAACTTGACTTTGCCGTGCACAGGAAACTATTTACAAAGCACCTACGTTATACTTACACAGTGTTTATGTGGTATGAGGTATCATAACCAATCTAGAGATGATTTAAAGTATATGGTAGGATTGTGTACGTTCTGGCAAATACTGTGCATTTTATGTAAGGGACTTGAGCATCCTCAGATGATGGCGTTCTTAGAGGTCCTCAATCGATGGACTGAGGGAGGACTGCATACGAGGGGAGGAGAAAACCAGTGAACTAGGCTTTTACAGGGACGAAGGGGGATGGGTCAAGGGCACAGACAGAGGGCGGACATGCCCGCCTTCCGCTTTTCCTCGGTCACGCCCTTCCGTACATTCCCAGGCCCAGTGAAATACCACCTCCCTGGGTCAATACTCGCAGTATTCATTTCTTACAGGGCTTTGATTCATAATTCAGGCTCTGGAACCACATTTCTTGACGTCAAATCCTGGGGCCACCATTCACTAGCTACAAGGATTTGAACACAGGACTCTCTCTCTGCCTCTGTTTACTGATCTATTAAGTGGGGGTACAAGATACGACCTCCCCCCAAAGGATTAGTGAGAAAACGAAATCCATTAAAATATGTAAAGGGCATGAAACAGTTCCCAATATGCATAAATACTAAATGGATTGAGATTATATCTGTTTTTTCATTGTATTTCCCCACGGTAGTAATTGCCACAATTCTAACTTAACCAATAATCCTATAACTAATTCTTTAACTCCTGAGGCTGCCAGTTGCATGTAAGATCCCTGAGGGCCCAGGACAGCCTCTTCCTTCTTCGTTACATTCTGAGCCACCAACAGGAACAAAACCATCAAGGACCATAGGTAGCGTCCCCTGAATTTATTTGGCCAAAATCGCGGAGGGAGGTCGAAAGAGACTGATTGATAAGATGCACGAAGAGGTCTAGACGAAAGAGAAAGGTTTGAAGGGGGCTTGGTGACTTTGGAGAACAATGCAGTGAAAGCAAAAGAGGTCACAAGTTCAAAGAACAAAAGGTTTTATCAGAGGTTGGCAAGTGTGGGAAGGATAGGGCCCCATTCAAAAAAAAAAAAATAGAAAAAATTATCTGTGCTAATGATAGGAGGGTGAGACAGGCTGTTAAGGTATCTTCACGCTCTTATTAACACATCCATCAGCGGTGGCGAGGAGAGGGGGTTTTTGGCAGGTTTCTATTCCCGCTCCCCCCACCGCTCTAAGTGTGGGAAAGTGCCTCAATTACTCTGTTCCAAAATGAGGAAGGTAATACCTTCTTGCCCCGTTTGGATGAATAAATAAACACGTGTACAGAAAGTACATGGTCTATAGGAGGTGTCGGATAAGTGAGAGCTGCTCTTGCAGTAATAATGATTATTCCCGTGGCATAGTTGTATTCCTGAGCGATGGCATGCAAATCAGTCGATACTTGAAATGCACGGCTGTGTTTGCTCGATGAAAGAATCTAATGTGGAAGCCTTTTGTAAAACATAAAATCACTCTGTGGCATCGTGACCCCCCCACTAATTAATTGGTGTTGTTCTTTTATGAAGGCTGGAGTATGATCACGCATGATAATGGCTCTATACTGTTGGCACCTGAGGGCAAAATAACGCACCCATCACGCAGGTCCAGGTCTCTCGTGGGCAATTACCAGAAGAGTCCTCATGCTCAGTTTGGAGGCTGGGACTGAGGAGAAGGGCCTGAAAGACAATAGAATGGTCTTTTCTCAGGTTTGGCCATGAAGGTGTTACAGTGTTTGAGAGATTCGGTACAGGTAGCTACATCCAAATCTTGACGCCATCACTTCCTAGCTTGTGTAGCCTTGGGCTAGTTAGTTAATCTACTTGAGCCTCAGTTTCTTCACCTGCAAAAGAGGCTTCATACTGCCCATTACATAGGCTTGCTGGAAAGAGGAAATGAAATAATGCATGTAAACTGCTTTACAAAGACCCTGGCGCATATAAGAGGTTAATACAAAGCATTCTGATGCCTCAGCAAATTCCCCATGCAGATGCAGATTAAGGCATAAGGAACAAGAATTACAGGCAAAGGGCCATCTGAGTTTGCAAGGGCTTTGGAGCTAGAGGGCAGACGCCAAAGCCCTCAGGCAGGATAAAGAAAACTCCGGTATCCTTACAGGATAGAACCAGGATATTGAAAATACATCCTCTATTTCCTAGGCTTCCTTCGCTCTTGTTCTCTCTTAGTGTTTTGTAAAGCCTTTCTCAAGGACCATTGGCCTGTCAGGAGGCACTAGCTCCAGGGGGTACATTTGGGCTTGTCTTGGACCAAAGAAGAAAAGCAGAACAAAACAGCCACATGAGCCAACATCCTGGGAGATCCCAACACCCTTGGAGTTCCCGTCATGGCGCAGTGGTTTACAAATCTGACCAGGATCCATGAGGATGCAGGTTCGATCCCTGGCCTTGCTCAGTGGGTTAAGGATCTGGCATTGCCTTGAGCTGTGGTGTAGGTCACAGACGTGGCTCAGACCCTGTGTTGCCGTGGCTATGGTTGTGGCCGGCAGCTATAGCTCCAATTCGACCCCTAGCCTGGGAAGCTCCATATGCCTCGGGTGTGGCCCTAAAAAGCAAAAAAAAAAAACAAACGAAAAAACCAAGAGGACCCAACATGGCCAGGTGGGCAGCACTTGCTCTGTAGTTGCTCCCATATGAAGACTGTTTCTCCAGAGCGAATTCGTGAGGATTTTTCTATTTTCATTGCTCCAGTTAGTTAACAGCTGAGTAAATTTAACTCTTTCATGGAAATGATTTTCTTAGGACTGAATCTCCCAAGGGCTTCTTGTTTCCTCACTGAATCTTCAGATGAGAAAAAAGCACCAAGGCCATTTTTACAGAAGGGCAGGGTAGGTGATAAAAGTCCCTGCTAGGCCCCTCTTCTCCCTCTCAGTTCCTGTATATCTGGTAGCTCATCTTCCAAATGCAGCCCGGGAGCTGGGGGCTTTCTCAGTGTTCGTCAGCCAGTCCTTCCCTGGGGCTGCCTCTCCAAAGCCCCACTGGCCAGAAGAACCTCGCAATCTCTGGAAGACAGACCAGCCAAGGCCTCAGGCAGCACATTCTGGCTCTGGCCCCAACCTCCCCTGCCCTACTCTCCAGGTTTAATTTCATCTTCATCAGAAGTATAGAGAAGGACCTTTGCAGCAGATCGAAGGGACACAATGAGCAGGAACCCAGTACAGTCATAAGGCAGAAGCAGGTGCTATGACACCCACACAGAAAGACTAGCCGCTTTGGGGGATGCTCTGGGGACTAGGAAGCAGGATGGCCTGAAGCCAGCTTTGAAAGATGCAAAAATCTACAAACAAGGCTCCGTGTAGTCTGGAGCTTGGAGCAAGGCTGACGTGAGTGATCTGGCTTCACACAAAAGAGCCAGTTTTGGAAACGCTGAGTTCATCAGCCCCATAACCTATGTACCCCACTCTTTTCCCCACCCCTAACTTGGTGAACCTTACTTCCTAGAACTAAGAGAAGTCTAAGCCATGGTTCCACTATCTGTGGACCTCAAAGGTATATGGTGTAGTTGAAATGCAGGACTATTAAAATGAGTGAATAATATTAACTTACTATTCAGAAGTGCAGCCATCCAGAGCACAGGCGTAAGCAAAGAAGAACTCTGAATCATAATATGTGTCAAAAAAAAAAAAAATTCCTTTCCGCAAACAAAGGAGGATTCCAGGCTGCTGGCAATTATCTACAACTTGATGCATGGATATTTACCTCGTAAAAATTCATGTACCTATGATATGTGTATTTGGCTCTGTGTTACATCCTAATTTTTAAAAACGTTTACGGAATAGTTCCTGCCCTGGACCACAACTTTCTGTGTTTAAGAAAACTCCTTGTCTTCCCTCAAACCTATTTACTTTTGTTTTAGATAAAATTCAACAAAGGGAATTACGTAACTTTGTAGCCATCGACAGTTATGATAAAATGGAAATGAATGAATGTAGGAAGAGGGCAGCCTTGGACTCTACCAGTCCCAGGTACATGGACCATGAGAACAGGCTGGCATGAAAAAGGAGATAGATAGGAAGGAAGAAAACAAAACATAAAAATTAAACTCAAGACAGAAAGTAAAGCCTATGAGGCTTCTTAGCATAGACCTTGGCAAATAGGTCTAGAAAAATTACAAAGCCCTGAGAAAGTATTAAAATCCAGCCTCTCGAGAGCTGTGTAGCCTTGGGCATGTCAAATGAATAATAATGCCTATCTTTCCAGCTTATTTTGAAGATTAAATGATGTGTCCACATGTGATAGGCAGTCACATATTAGTTTATAGTAGCATTATTTGGGCATCTTACAATAATGGAATAAAATTTCAACCAACTAACCCAAAATATTGTGATCGACTCTCAGGGAGACGTCAGAAAGAAAACATATCCCTTAGCCTTCTCATGGCCTATAATCACTAGACAGTGCATAAAGATAAAAAGCTCAAATTCAAGTCAAAATATGACGAATATTTTGAGAAGAGTTCTCCACGAAAGGAAAAAAAAAAAATTCATGTACTGTTCACTATGCACCAGATATTATATTAAGTTTTTTACACGTATTGTTACATTTAGCCCTTTATATTCCCACCAGCAATGTCTGAGGATCCAAGTGGCTCCACAGCCTTGCCAACACCTGGGGTTGTCGGTTTTCATATTACTAATATGATTTGGGATACAGTAGGCCTTGTGCTGCAGTTTTAATGATGTTTACTCTATTTTTATGTGTTCACATCTGGAGGGCATCTGAGCAGGGAGGGGGCAGCCATGATCAGTGCTTACAGGCAGCTTGTGAGAAGCATTCTGGATTTGGCTGGACAACCACCGTGTGAACCCCAACGCACACCGAGCACCCACATCAGCCTCTTTTGCTCCAGCACAGCTTATCTCTGGGGTGAGGGTGTCAGTGCTGGGAGGAGGGAGAACTCTTAAAGGGACAGGGTCAGCTTGAACTCAAGCCTCAGGGCTTCTGCTCCAGAAACTTGGGATCTGACCTACACCTGAAAGGGTGGTGATGGACCCTGAACAGAGAAGGATCCCTGGTACTGTCCCTAGTCCCTACATCTTCAGCTGCACCTACCACCAAGGTGATAAGTTTCTCTAAGAAAACCCTGGAGAAAGATGTAACTTGTGTTCCCTTAAGATCCAGCTCTCCTACAAAGCCTCTGGGCACAAGCACACTGTATAAGGATGCTCCCACACAAGCACCCTCCTTCAAGACCACAAGAAGTAAATGTTTCACCTAATTTCATAGAGACAGAAAAGTCAAGCAAAACTAGAAAAAGAGAAATTTTTTTTGGATTGAAAGAGCAAGGGAAAACCCCTGAAAAAACAACTAAAGAAACAGAACTCAATGATTTACTAGAAAATGTTAGCAATAAGGATGCTAATTGGACTAGAGAAAAGAATAGATAAATATGATAAGAGTTTTAACAAGGAACTAGAAAATATAAAAAAAAGAACCAGTCAAAACTGAAGAATATAATAACTGAAATGAAAAATACATTAGAATGAATTAAAAACAGACTAGGTGATACAGAAAAATGCATAAATGATCTGAAGCTAGAATAGAAATAACCCAATGGGAATAGCAAAAAGAAAAACAAATTTAAAAAATGAGAAACTTTTAAGGGATTATTGGCCCCTGGTACAACATTAGGCATCCCAACATTTGCATTAAAGGGGTTCCAGAAAGAGAAGAGAGAGAGGAGGATTGGAAATATATTAGATGAAATTATGGCTGAAAAATCCCAAAACCTAAAGAAGGAAACAACCCTCAAGGTATGGGAAGAACAGAGGGTTCCAAACAAGATGAACACGAGCAAATCCACACCAAAATATATCATAATTTAAATGGTGAAACCTAAAGCTAAAGAGAAAATGATAGAGCCACCTGAAGAAAAACAAAGAGTCATCTACAAGGGACCCCCCCCCCCCCGCCGCCAAAGTTACCGGGTAATTTTTCTGAACATTGCAGGTTAGAGGGAGTAGCATGATGTAGCCAAGGTGCTGAAAGGGAAAAAAACCCTGCAACCTAGAATACTCTACCCAGTAAGGTTATCATTTAAAATTGAAGATAAAGAAAATCTCAGATAAGCGAAAAATAAAAGGGTTGATCAATACTGAACCTATACTAAAAGAAATGCTGAAGGATATTCTCTAAGTGGTAAAAGAACAGCTATACCAAGAAGGCTCTAAGAAGGAAAAATCCCACTAGAAAAGGCAAATACATTGTAAAGGCTGGCGATCACCACTTAAATAAGCTAGCTTGAAAATGAAAAAGCAAAAAAATTATAAACTCAACTGTAACTACAATAATCCGTAAAGAGATAAGCATGAAGGTCTAAAATATGACATCCATAAAACACAAAATGGGAATTCCCTGGTGGCCTAACACTTAAGCATTTTTCTCAGGGGAATGCAGTGGCACAATTTCAATCGCTGGCCCAGGAATTTCTGCATGTCGTAGGTGTGGCAAAAAAAAAAAGAAAAAGAAAAAGAAAAAACGAAACAACAACAAAAAAACACACAAAATGTGTGGGAGATGAATAGAAACGTAGAACTTGTATATTGTGTTTAAACAAGTGGTCATGAATCTACATATGTGGGTTTTTCCTTTTAAGCCGAGAATTTACTCCAGCGGGTCGGGGATCCGGCGTGGCCGTGAGCGGTGCTATAGGTCCCGAGGCACTCTGGCCAGGGCATAGGCTGGCAGCTATGGCTCCCATTCAACCCCTAGCTGGGAACTTTGTCCAGATGCTGCGGGTGCGGCCCTAAAAACAAACAAACAAACAAAAATTATTGCTACGACCAGCCAGGGGCAGGTTAAACTGTCCCAGATTATCAAGATGCTTGTGAGTGGCTCTAGGGAGATAAGGAAGCTATTAAGTTTCGGAGCAACTTTGACAGGTTTCCATATCCACCAAGTGATTTCTGCCTCTCAGCATAGTAATTAGAGCTCAAAAAGCTTGGAGTCCTTCAGCCTCCCCCTGCCGGGTCTGCTCTTCCAAGCAACAACAATGCCTAATGTGTATTTCTCAGTGTGTACATTGAAATGCCGTCTATTGTATACATTTTATCTATATACACAATACATCTGTCTGCTCTGAATATACACAGCCACCTTCCAATTTCAAACACCAGTCTGTATATACAACGTGGGTGGGTTGGGTTCAGACCTGACCAGGACAAGGCCACGCACCCGTGTATATTGAATGCCCTTGACTTGACAGTCTGCCATTACAGCAAATGTGAAAAAAATAAACAGGGACAGAAAGCTTTTTCTTTTTTTTTTTTTCTTGAACTCTACATCAAAAGTTATTGAGTGATTTTGCTGTGCAATAGCCAGAGGTAGCATTCACCAAAGGAAAAGCTTGAAGCTCAGCTTCCTCTGTGGAAAGTAGTTCATACGCTTTATCATCTCTTAGGACCTGTCAAGCTCGGTTAGTTGGGTGGACATGGATTGCCTCAAATGGCATTTGCTATGCATTTGTTTTCCAAACACACTACACCTGTTCTTCGGAAGGTTAATCCCAAGAGATAAAATGTTTGGAGGTTGACTTGGGGCTTATCAAGTTGTTCCCCTTTCAAGCTCGGTCTCTAGAGTCAAAACAGGAAGTGAGTTCAAAGGTAAATCACCTATGAGAGCAAACATAAGCTTTAGTTAAGCTTCTGCTAGATATTAACTGAAAGTGAATAAGGTTTCTTTCTTTTAAGCAGAGAATTTACTCCTGTTCACAAACAGGACTATTTCTCCAGGAACCTTGAGTCTGCAAAATTCAGTATCTCCAATCGGCAGGACTGTGTAGACTGCCTCCACAAAGCTGTTGGGGGCCGTGGAATGTCAGTGGGTCCTCCTGAGGCCTGGAGCATGGTTTCATTGTAAGGTCTTTGCTCTGTGTATTGTCAGCATATGCCAGTGAAGAGCAGCACATGCAGGGGGGCAAGACAAGAGGAAAAAGTGAACAAAAAAATGCCAGACACTTTTAAGCATCTAGTCTCCCGAGCAATGAGTGGCGGTGCAATGAGACCCAAAAAAATAGGAATGCATCTTCCTGACTCTGGAGGTTGAAAAGAGTGGTCCTGCAACAGCTCAAGTGTCATAGGAAACACAATTGTGTGTTTACATGGAGTGATTAATAACAGACCACCCGGGAATGTTCAGAATTTCAAGAAGATGAAGGACTTTTCTAGAGGGTAGTAAGGGAAGGTGTGTAGGCAAACTCCTAGCATAACCCCAAGATCCCCATCCCCTGATGCACACGTTCTGTTTACTCCCTTGCCCTTGAGTGTGTGTGGGCCTGGCCTAATCAGGTGAGCCCTTGTCACAACCAGTCTAGAGATCAGAGACAGAAGAAGTCAGAGATTCCAAGCTGCAGCAGATTTTCTCCTGTTTTCCTTGAAGAAGCAAACTGGTATGTTGCAGAGAGGGTCACGTGGCAGGAAACGGCAGGCAGCTTTTAGTAGCTGAGAGGTTCATGGCTGATGGCCAGCGAGAAAGTAGGGACCTCCGACCTACAGTTGCAAAGATGTGAACTATGCCAACAACCTTGCCAGCTTGAGGACCCTGAGCTCCAGAAGGAAACATCAATTTCAGTCTTGAAGTCCCTGAACAAAGAACCTATCTAATCTCTGCCTAGATTCCTGACCTACAGAGACTGAGATAATAGGATGTTGTTTTAATCCAATAAGTTTGTGGGAATTTTTAACGCAATAGGAAATTAATGCAGAAGGCTTTTTAGAGCAGAAATAACTTGAGCAAAACCCAGAAGTTGTTGACGACTTGAAGAAGTTCAAAGAAGATGGGAAGAAGTCATGCTTCGAGGGGGAAAAAAAAAGAGACACGTAATAGAAGCAAAGATCCAGGTGTCATCAGGCACATGGCTGGCTAGGTTTAGGATAACATCGTGTAAACAGGAAGACCTTCACCTCCTTATTTCTGATTGTGATGCATGCGGCATGTTTGCCTGGCGAGAGGGTCATGAGTCATCATGCCCATAACACGAGGAAACCGAGGGCTATAGACGTTTGTCAGCTGTGTGTGTGGGTGATTAACCAGAGGACAGAATTAGCTTTCTGAAACGAAAATCTGATTGAAATGTATGACCTGCTCTTCATTCCTGCAACTAGAGGATAAGATCCATATTCCTCAACTGGCATATGACGCCCTTTTTCTCATCACTCAACCTTCCTCTTACACCCTAGCCATGGCCAAACTGCACACATGTGAACACACCCACTGTCCCATGCATCCTTGCACTGGGCGGATGGTTCCTTCCGTGGGCACTATCTTCCCTTCCCCTCACTCTCCGCCACCCAGCTTCCCATCCCAAGCTTGCTCAGTCATGGAGCTTCCATTCTTCCTTCAAGACCCGGGTCGAGAGCAATTTCCCGTGTGAAGCCTTCCCCTGTGTCCCCACATGGCACCCTGGGTACAAGTCTTCCTTAATGATCCCGTAGCACATGGAACACACCTCTGTTAGCATTTAATAATGACAACAGCCGTAGTAGTAATAATAGCTCACATCTGTTGGATATAAACCTAAAGTCATGTACTGTCCCTTTTTACCTGCATCATCACGATGTATTTTTATCACACTCTTTGCGTGTTAACACGCTTCTCTACTCAATGGTGCATGTCGCAAAGGCAAAGATGATGGCCTTTTCATCTCCGTATCCCCCAGAGCTTTGCAGAATGTAGAAGGCACTCAAAATATATTTAATAAATGAGTTAAAAGTGTCAGACTGAGGGCTGGGATGCAGGTCTATGGATCACGGTGCAGCGTTACTTCCTGCCATCCCATCACGATAAAACAAATGTGCAAGGACTTTGCAAAACTACGAGATACTCTGTGAATGGAAGGTGAAGAGGCCAACTCAACTTCTGAGCTCCTTTCTTATTTCCCACCTGCTTCCTAGTGTCAAAAAAAATAAATAAGTAGATTATGGAAAATCTTATCAGCAGCGCTTGCCTACTTTATTTAGCCCAGGAAGCCCCAAAAATGAAGTAGAGGGAGTGTATGTTCAGGATGGTGGGGGGTATCCTAAAGGGTGGTGCCAAGAGAACCAGGGCATCCAGAGGACAAGGCATTTCAGTCTGGACACATGTGTCGAGAGCCCAGAATCCCTTGGATACCCATGGGGGATCCCAAGGAGCAGAGATAAATGCACTCCCAGGTCAATCTCCCAAAAGACCCGCGTGGGCTCCCCCAGCCCTTCTCATTCTGTGCTGAATACCAAGCACTGCTTTGGTAAACAAGGCAGTGGATGTGGCTCTCAAATGAGCTAAAACAAACTCATTATCGGTGAAGTCAGTGGAAGTCTGATTCAAGTTCTTCCGTTTAGAGACAGGTAACAGAATCATTCCGTGTGGGGCCGGTCTAGCCGCTCCCTCTTGCTCTTGTATTCAGGCCAAAGTTGAATATCAGATCAGCTCCCAGCCAACATCTTGCTCTGTTCTGCTGACCCTAAGGCTCAACTGAAAAAAATAGTCAGAGAAAGAAATGTGTCTTCTCAGTTTAATGTAACAGACTCTATCAGGACTTCACATTTCTTATCTTTTCGTCCCAAATAGCAAGGCATACAATTCCTTCTCTGTTTTGCAATCGCCTGTGACTTTCCCCCCAAAACTCCCTCCTTCCCACTCTCCTCTGTGCCAGCTCCCACCACCCACAGAGCACGGTACAAGTCCCTAAACGTGGGCTGCACAAGCAAATATTGGATGGAGTGAGAATAGAAGAAAAGCATGTTAGCTTCTAACTTGCATCGTTGGCACTGGGGTTAGAAAGAACAAATTAAGGCCAATTAGAGGTATAACCTTTAGCAAGACCCTATTTCATTTTCTCTGAGGAAAAAAACAAAACACAACAAAACACAACAACAACATGCTTAAGGTTTTTACATGAGGAGCAGAAAAAAACAGCCTATTCTATTATTTCAGGTTTGTGAATAATCCTTGCCTTCTACCCAGTTCAGCTCAAGAAATGTTATATAAAGCAGGCCAGGTAGCATAAGAGGCCCAAAGATGAGAAAGAAATAATCATTATGGGGTTCCTGCCGTGTCTTAGCAGCAATAAACATGACTAGTGTCCATGAGGTTGTGGGTTCGATCCCTGGCCTTGCTCAGTGGGTTAAGGATCCGGTGTTGCCATGAGCTGTGGTGTTGGCTGCAGAGGCGGCTCGGATCCAGCTTTGCTGTGGCTGTGATATAGGCCAGCATCTGCAGCTCCAATGTGACTCCTAGCCTGGGAACTTCCATATGCCACACATGCAGCCCTAAAAAGAAAAAAAGAAATGAAAGAAATAATTTTTAGAATAATCACTACCCTCCAGAAACTGACAAAATAATGGATGGATAGATAAATAGATAGATGATAGATAGATAGATAGATAGATAGATAGATAGATAGATCACTCTAAATAAAGTAGAACTAAGATAAATGCTACATGCCACATGGTGGCAAAGATGTATGAATAGGAGAAATTACATTTGGGGGGGGCAGTCTTCTGATGCTTCTTCTAAACTTCTCTTTTCTGGAACACGGGCAACCAAAAGTTATTCCAGTTCAAGTTTCTGAATAATAAAAAAGTATTATTTTCTACTATACAATAATGGTTGAATTCCTAAGAAATATCACATTCTCAAGAAATAGCATTACAAAAACAATTATTCTAATAGACAAAAAAAAAGAGTTGAGGCTAGAATCTTTTTGATATGGAATAACAGTTATTTTTCCTCCAGTTATTTCAGCAGTGAAAATGTTTTTACTAGGTCTAAGTGTATTTTGTTATTAAAGGCAGTATATTGGTTCATGAAAACTGACAAAAAAAAAAAAAAAAAAAAAAAAAACCTAAACATTCCTGGGCAAATCTGAGCAGTAAACAAAACAAGACCAAAAGAAACAAGTTCTGAGACTGTCAAAATCAATTGCAGCCCCATGTGGGGGTGACTATCCTCCTCTCTGTTACATACTCTGGTTGGCAGTCCCTGCACAGCCCTTCCCTAGGACAGGATTAGACACACCTCCTGAGTGACCATGTGATTTGCTTTGCCCACTGAATGTGGGCAGGAGGGTAGGCATCACTTCCAAGCAGAAGCTTTCTTCCTTCAGCCGCCAGGTCCAAGAAGACCCCAGCCAGGAAATGCTCCCCCAGCCGGAGTTCTGGAGCCAAGACAACCACGGAGCAAGCCCCAGTCAACAAGACGTTGACACACAGCATAGAGGGAGAAATAAACTTTTGTCATTGTAAGCCAGGACTATTTGAGGTCCATTTGTTACCACAATATAACCCAGGTTATTTGAAAACACAAATACCAAAAAGTAAAGAAACGTGAATTGAGCAGCCACAATTCAAATAAACCAATTCAAGTAAAATAGCATCCTATAAGCCTAGTGGTATCTCCCAATTGGGGTCCTTATTAGCGATTATAGCCTACATAATTTTACCAATTTTGGAAGACTCGGTACTAGACTTTTTTAATATATTATCTCATTTAATCCTCTCAACAATGGTAATTAGGTAGATGTAAATCTCCATTTTATAGCTAATGAAAGTGAAAGCCAAAAAGGTAAAGTGATTTGCCAAGTGTTATTCACCTATTACATGCCAGAAGTAGGGACTGAACTTATTCTGTTTGCTTGCAAACATAGCATAGCAGTCTTCCACAGGGCTAATCAAGGAATAGTCTACAACTTGGAGTCATGCAAAGTGGGATCACACTACTGTGATCTAAATTAAGTTACTCAGCCTTCCCTGGGGCTTTGTTTTCTCACCTGTAAAATGGACATAATATTATCCCCAGTGTTGCTAGAAGATGCAGTAGACATAGAGTTTCCAGCACACTGTCTGGCACCTATCAGCCCTCGATCAATGATTCTCAGTGTAGACAGTGGCCATCCCAATACAGCCCAGGCACACTTGCATTGACCCCCTCCTGGGCCCTCATGAGGCCAGGGCATAGCAGGGGCCTGTGACAGTAGAGATGCAGTGCCAAGTCATAGGACGGCATAAGAGTTACCACCAAGGAAAGGCCACAGGGCCTGTGCAGGACAGCAACAGACCTAACTCTGCCCTCAGTCTAACAGGCCAAGAACAAATGGTCGGGAACACCCACAGTGGGCCCCGTAACAGATGGACCCGTGACATAGGAACAGGCTGGGCCCCATGGCCAGAAAGAGAGAAGATAGAGGAACAGAGTCTGACTCCAGATCAAGGCAGAGAGAGAGAGCTGCAAACAAGAGCACGTTTGTGATATGCATGGCCCCTGACTAGCAATGAGCTGGTGGCAGCAGCTGATGGGACAAATGACAGGAGGGAATGATGATGAAAGGCACTTAAGCAATGGGCCTCAAGTAGCCCTTGTTTTTGCTGAAAGGCCTCGCCACCAAACAAAGCAATTAGTCAGTCGCCCGGCCACCCAGCCCCTCCTCTGCCTGCCTCCCTTTTCCCACCTTTGCAGACCTCAGACCATTCATCCCTTTGTCTCACCAGCCCAGCCTGCAGCAACTCAGACCCAGCAAACAGAAACGCACCAGCTGGAGCCCAGACTTTAACGGCTGTCTCCCAAACCAGCAGCGCCAAAGGCAGGTGCGGGTACAAAGAGAGACAGGCCTTGGGGAGACCTTTCTGTCTCCGCAGCTTTGCCATGAATTTCATATGAGAAAGTTACCTGTGTGTTTGTCCACTTCAGTATTTGGCCCTGGCCTCTTCCCATAACACACAGAGTAGACCTAGTGGTTTTTTTTTGCAACTGGGAGGGTGACTCTGAGCTGCAAATTAGAACAGTTTGAGGTTTGGACTTTTCTCCACCCCAAAGAAAGATTACCAGGCTGGGAGTAGAGGATTCCTGGGCTCTTGCTCTTGCTTCCATTCATCCTTTAAGACTTAGCCTAAGCTTTCCCGCCCTGGACTCCTTCCTCCATCTGGGCAGACTCTCCTCGCCTGCGCACGCGCATTACAGCAGCTATTGTGAAATAAGGCTACACACGTGGTCATGACCGCTTCTCATCTTCCTTTCCACCTTTCCTCTCAAGACTGTGAGCTCACAGACGGACAGGACTACTTCCACCCGTCTTCCTCTCCTTAGTATCCAGCACCCGGATGCTATGTAGTACATCAAGTCAAGTTTCTGAGATATGCAAATTCATAAAGTAGGGATAAGATTATATGTCCTATTATAAGGTCTAATTTGGTATTCGGGGATCCACTATGAGAGCAAAACTGAAGACTCTTTGGACATGCACAGCAATACATGAATTATGAATGCTAGGCACCGTGCATCTCTTTTTTGCTTATTCACTCATACAGCATTTTTTTGAGCATCTTTTAAATATTAGGAATTTTGCCAGGAGAGATGGAAGCCCTCTTCCAAGTTCCCCCCACTAAACGCACTGTCTCATCTCTCCTCTCCAGCTTGGTACTTATCCTCTGGCCATGACCCAAACCAGGAAGTCTGCTATTGGCGAACTCTGTCTCCCCTTGTTGACGTCTACCCCCAAACCCCAAGCTTACTGACTGCCATCCATGAGAATCAACAATTGTAATCCGAGGGGCCTCTGCAAGTCGGACAAGGGGCCAAGCACGGAGGGAGGAATGGAACATAATGGGTAAAGTATGGAGCCTTTTCCCGCAAGAAAATAGAACAAAATAGAAACAGAAAGAGAAAAGAGTTGGAAGACATACGCTAAAGAATGAAGTCACAATTCAGAGAAGCGAGAAGCTTCTTTAACCGACCCGTTAGAAAAGCCATCAGGAAACAGGTGAGCTTTGAGTTTGGTCTTGAAGAATTGAAAGCGTTCAGGAGGCAGGAACCAGGCAAACAAACAAAGAAACAAACAAACCCATTATCCTCAGAAAATTAGAGTCATGAGTTTCCTTAAAAGGGCAATCCTCAACCTCATTGCACAGATAAGGAAACTGAGGCAGAGAGAGGTTCAGAAACTTGCCCAAGCTCACTCATCCCGTAACTGGCAGGGCTGAGATACAAGCGGTGCAGCCTACATTTTGGCTAGGAAGTGACATACCAGAGTCTGCTTTAAGCAAAAGACTAAGGAGCAAAGGAAACAGAGGGTTAGAAAAATGAGAGGAAAAGATGGTATGGGGGAGGGGAGAGAGACGGACTTAAAACCAAAGGAAAACCTTTAAAGTTCCCAGGGAGTAGGAGACCATTTAGGAAGCTACTACAAAAGTCTAGAAGCACAGTAATGAAAACCCACCATTTCTATAGGTGGTAGCTATAGAAATGGGAAGAAATGAATAATTCTGGAAAAGCCGATGTATTAGTCCTTTCAATCTGTTATAAGAGAATGTCATAGTCTGGGTGGCTTATAAACAGCAGAAATGTGTGTTCCTCACAGTTCTGGAGGCTGGAAACTTAAGCCAAGGGTGCCAGCAGGGCTGGGATCTGGTAAGAACCCACATCTTGGTTCACAGACAACCACCTTCTCGCCGTGTCCTCACGCAGCCTCTGAGGTCTCTTTTATAAAGACACTAATCCTACATCCACGAGGCTCCACCCTGTCATGACCCACGGGCCCCACCTCCAAATACCAGCACCTTGGGGATTAGGTTTCAGTATGAATTTGGGGGGAACACAAATATCGAGGCCATAGTAGATGGCGCGACAGTCTTTGATTACTGAAGGTGACCAGATGGAGGGGAGTAGAATTCCAAGATTTCAAGCTGGGAGGACGACTTCGAAAATACATTGGAGATCTGTGTTTTCCTAAAGCCGCGCATGGCATTCCCGACTCTGCCACAGATTATGAGCCAGTTTCCATGAGGGACCAGAATCCTCTCCCTCTTCCTTTTTCCGGTCTTGTGAGAAAAGAATGCTGGCGAATGGCAAGTGGGGAAGGATTTTTCTCACTCTAAGTTTCATCACTCACGGTAACAATATTATAAATCAGTAAATAATTGATCTCAGTTGAATAAGTGGGTTTTAGAGTTTTCTAACCCATCGTGCTCACCCCAGGGCCCCGCCACACAGGGTTACACCGCTCTGACTGCTCACAGGGATCCTGGGATGCGTCACGGCCTCGAAATCCTGTCTCCAATCAGAAAGCCCCAGCGTGGCGAAGAGTCGGCCCTGTTCACGTCTAGGATGTGCCCAGACACGACACAGGCATTGTTTTCTGGCCCTCAGCTTTCCGTATGTTAAAAGCATCTATTAAAATGTGTCTGGGATGGAAGAGGCCCAACACAGCGCTCATTCGTTTAAGGAAATAGAATCACACCATGTGAAGGGTTACCTGAGGAAGGCAGCGGCCAGCTGCTTTTCCATCTCCTCTGGGTTAGAATAAGAGACGTGGGAGGGAGTTTAATTTGAAATTGAATCGGGGGTGGGAACTTGACAGAAGGAAGGAAGCCTAGCCAAGGAGGCCTACGAGACAGACACGCAGAGGCATTGCAGCGAATGGGATAGGAGAGCCCTGCGGGTGGGGCAGCCCAGGATTCACTCAGCCCAAGGCAACACGAGGTCTTCTTCCCCCCTCCCTTCGGGTGCCTAATGGCCTTAGACTGTCTCCCTTTTTTTACCCTCTTTCCAGAAAAACGCTTTTTTTTTCTTCCTTTTTTCTTTTCACTAAGGTTAAAACAATTGAGGCATTTTTGTTTGAATATAGATCAAAGCTTTCCGGTACATGAATGAAGCAGGAGATAGATCATCAGAGGCCCTTCTCTGCAAAGCAGCTCACAGTCTCATGCAGCATGCAGTCCAGTCCTGCCTAGAGAATTCAAAATTTGTTTGGCTTTGAGATGTGGAATGAGGAATCTTATTCCAACCCAACCCAAGGCGAAATTGTGAGTAGTCTAGTTTATTCATCAGTCGCCCCCAAATCCTGAACCCTCTCTGGTACCGCACTTTCCTCTCATTTTTAGACATCAGAGCTACAGCCCCCATCAAAGTACGTTTTTAACAAAAAATGTGTATTAGTCATTTACCCTTAGTATGAATTAAAATCCCTTCTAATCTCTCTTCTAGTTGTATTCCTCTATAAGCTGTGCCTCGCATTGGGGAACCAGAAGCCTGATTCTCTGGTCAAGAAAGTTCAAAATACCAGGAAAAGAGTAGGGAGGGTTTTCTCTGAAGATAAGGAGATGCATTTGAATCCTGAAACTGCACAAAGAAGGTAGTTTGTTCAACCTACTTCTCAGGACTTTTCCGTCATAACTGATTCCCCATTACACTGGAAACTCCAGTAAAAGTGAAAAGAAATCAGAACATTCCTCAAAATGGGCCAAAAAAGAATTGACCTCCCACACTAAAATATCAGGCAAAGGCTCGCTGTAATCACAAATGTAAGTTGAACCCTGCAATATAGGAGGGAAGTAAGGCAGATACACAAATGTCCATACTGTCCACGAAGGAGGAGCAAAACACTGGAAGGTGTCAGAGGTTGGAGAGGGGTTAGAGTTGGTCCGATCAGAAGGGATACAGGAGAGAAATGACCCTTGGTAAATGCTAAGATAGTAGTTGGATGGGGTTTGATTCCTCATGGACACCTGCTCACGATCTGTGAGCGTTAGGGAATATGGGATGCTATGCTTAGGAAAACACAGATTTCTAAACTATTTTCTAAGTTGTTCTCCAAGCTCGAAATGTTAGAATTCTACTTCCTTCCATCATGTGATATGCAATAATCAAAGTCTGTTAACCCATATGCTGTGAACTGAATGTTTGTGTCTCCCCAAAACTCTTATGCTGAAACCTAACCCCCAAGGTGATGAAACAGAGTTGAGAGAAAAGTGTTCTCAGCCAGCAGAGGGGCAGGAGCAAAAGCGTGGAGATGGGGAAGCCTGGGCCAGGAAACAGGAAGGCGTTAACATAGCTGGCCGGGCTATGGCCAGGGCAGCAGTCAGAAATTGCCCTGGAAAGGCCAGGCGGGGCTATGCCTTCCATGGCCCTGAATCCCAACGGGAGGAGGAGCTTCTCCTTCACTTGGGGGACACAGGGTGACTTCGAGTT
The DNA here is from genome assembly GCF_054392235.1 of Sus scrofa. NCBI lineage: Eukaryota > Metazoa > Chordata > Mammalia > Artiodactyla > Suidae > Sus > Sus scrofa. Next base: position 139,264,975 of record NC_139391.1, read on the forward strand.
TGGGGGAGGGAAAGAAATTAGGCATCACATAATCCACAAAACACAAGCTGGCTCTTTGTTCTTTTCCTGATGAGTTATCTGACTCTTCCTTATTCAAAGAATTTAAGGGTTTAACTTTCGCCCTTGGGTTTTGCCCAGAGTGACCATTGATTAGCCTATTTCTAAAGCCCTTTCTAATCTGTTGTCCTTTTCATCTTAAAGTGTCCAAGTTCCCCATTTGGGTCTGGAATAGAAGCAGTTCTAACTGATGGTTACCAAAGGGACAGGTGGCGGGGGTGGGTGTGGGGGGCGGTGGACTGGGGGTTTGGGATGGAAATGTTCTGAAATTAGGTTGTGATGATGATGGTTGTACAGCTGTAAATATAATACAATTTATTGAGTGATAAAGAAAAGGAGAGAAAAGAAAAGAATGGAAAGGAAAAGGAGAAATGCTTTTGAACAATAATCCTTGGCATTCAATTTATCATCCACTGAGGAATATTTCAGTTGAAAACTTGGCCTTGCCCTCAACTTGAGGACTATTGGTAAAACCAATAAGAGAACTAGGAGAACGGTGAAGAAAGACAGCTAGGGGATAAATTAACTCCACAGAAAGACGTGAAACCCTGGAGTCTGTTTCCCTGTCATCTCAAAAAAAGGCAGCAAGTGCCTCTGTTTTTCCCGGCAACTCTAAAGCGAGCCTGAACCTAGTCTCCAAATCAGCAGGAAACTTGAAAACAGTAAGGTCAGAGCACCAAATGGGTCCCCTCCAAATCAAAGCAGCGTTCATTTTGTTTTTAAGTGTAAAGTTGTTTGAGGATAATTTTCTCCCCCACTGACAATCTATGTCAAAGTTTCAGCCTCCCTGGAAACAGTTGTGATCTGAACCATTTCAGGAGAAAGGGAAATGAAAGAGTGAAAACACACACAACTCCAGCTCTTTTAACCGACAAGTTGACAGAGTCCTTAACTAGCATCTCTCCGGGTCTCCACCATAATTACAGGCTGGAAAAGAGAGTTGTGTTTCATGTGATTAGAGATTGTTTGTGCTTCTGTCCATTAGGGAACAAAGAGGGGGAAGCATTTTCAAGAACTTGATGCCAAACATTTTTCACCAGGGACTATTACTCAACTACTTGCAAAAGAATCTCAGAGATGGTCATGTCATCATTAAAATGTTCTTTTAGAAACTGACCACAGACGTGTTTAGAGCTGATTTTGATGGGTGGCCCTTTGGAAATTATGTGCTTGATTTAGCACCATCCTCTCCGAAAACCATACCAACCACGCCCCCTTCCCCACTGGTGTTCCACTTAATTGAGTCAGCCTCTCACTTTTCTCCTGCCCAGACATTGATGAAGATATAGGGCATACAACTCGTTAGCATTTCCCTCTCCCTCTTACATCAAGGGAATTCATCAACCTGAGAAAAGAAAAAAAAAAAAAGCCCTGGGGAGGTGAGAGGAGGGGAGAGAGGGGCTGATCACCTGCAGTCCTTTCAGAAAGAATTGGAATTAGGAAAGAATTCTCCTTGCTGAAAGAAACTCTTTATAGCTTGATGTTGGTGAGAGTCAAGGCTAGTCCAGCAGGGAATGAGGAAGGAGAGACAGAAACATACTGAGGGTACCCTTAAAACTCAACATTTCTGAGTCAAGGACTTTGCAGGGAAATGCATTCCTAACCTAGAGCAACCTCTTCCAATATGGTGCCATCCACAGCCTGGGCACTATCAGCAGTCCCGTCCATTCTCATCTGTAACGAACCAATATTCTCCTTGCTTGCAAAAGGCAGTTCAGATCTCACTTCCCCTGTGCAGCCCTCCTTGCCACGTTGTCCCACCCTGGTCTCTCCTTTCTCCGAAATCTCTTTCACTTGCCATTACTACCACAAAGTCTAGGGTCCTATTAGTCGAAGTCCCTGTCATGAGCAAGGCGCAGAGGTGTAGAGACTTTGTAAGACCGACATAGACGCCGCCACAGTACCAGCGATTGGGGTGTGTCAGGAGCTGGAGGGGTGGACGGGTAGGACATACAACTTCCCTTCTCCCTTGTCCTGAGGACAAACAGCTGTATTTCGCACAAGAGGAAGGGAGGTGAAATTGCCAATTGGACAAGAGAGGAAGGTGTTAAGTGGGAAGAAGGCAGAGGGATGGAAAAGCCTGTGGAAGGGTCTGCTCTCCCCTAAGTCCCCCAAGACTGACACATCAAAGGGAGAAAGAGGAGATAGAGCCCGTTTGTGTATTTTAGAAAGATGGTATCATGAAAAGTGCTCCTGAATCAAATTAATGTAGCATTTTCTGTGGTTGGGAATAAGTGGGGAGTGTCTGTGTGGGCGAAGAAAAGGCATTTGAGGAATTTATGTCTTCCTAGGTGTGGAAATTTGATTACCAACAGCACAGAGACCCTCAGCAGGTCAGTTAACAAAGGCAGGAAAACTCCCTTCTGTCGCAGTGACGGGGGAAAGTGCCTGCTTCCATCCGGATATCTTTATACACCCCCTCTATTCCCTCTTCACCACATAAACACACGCAACACACTTTGTTCATCCTCTCTTCAATAATTTACATGTTATGTTTCTGCTCTCTCTCTCCAAAGTGTTCCCACTTCAGCCCGTGATACCCACTCTTTTCACCCAGACGATTTAAGAGCTATCAGGTATTTAATGTTGTGCTGCAATGTTGTCACTTTTATTAAACCTTCCCCAACGGCTTTGGGAAAACCAGCCTTATCTCCTCTCTGAAGTCCTGCTGCATTAAAACTCTGCTCTGCGTCCTCTGGCACATGCATGCTGCGTGTGGGCACAGTTGGGGGAGGGCGTATGTGTGCATGTGTGAGAGGGCACACGTTCATGCTATTCCAATGGGAACCAAACTTCTTGAAGTCTAGGCAGGAGAACACCTTAAACATAAGGTAGACCCCAATAAAAGCTGCTTGACCCAAAGTGAAATATTGGATCTCATCCAGGTGGTCATGGTAATTGCCCCCTTGTCTGTTATGGAGCCCCAGAACTCTGGAAGATATTGTACTCTTGTGTCCCTTTTGCCAATGATGAAGGGGACTTGGAAAAGCCAAGAGGTGGTCTCTTGCCTTCCCCTGATACCAGCCTTCGTTGTGCCATTTCTTTTCCCAGTGCCCCAGGAATGTATTTATCTCCCACACCCCAGGCACAGCATCAATGCCATCAGTACCAAACCAAGGACAAGGACCCTTCAAAAGTCGTGGAGTCATGGACTCTCAAGCAGTCCCACTGGACAAATATTGATTCCATTGCAAAGGAAGTCAGCAAACCATCCTCTCCCCGTCCCCACATTTCTACCTTGTCCATAAAAATAGGAGGTTCAGTCATTTCCATAGTTTGGGCAAACATTGCTTCTGCTCTTTCTTCTCTGCCTTTAACTGATTCTTTCCAAAGCAAATGGAGCTGACCGTGTACTAGGTGACCCTGGAGGTAACGAACTTGGGCATGCTTGACTCAGCACTTTCTGGGCTTTTGAAACCTTCTGTGCACCCAGTGGGTGTGCTCGGCTCTGCTCTGGCTGGCAGTGTAGCTGTGGGCATGGAGGCTTGTGTCTCTCGTTTCCACTTTGAAGGATTAGCAGACAAAAGAGTGATTTTAGGTAAGTCTCACCATAGATACAAACCACACATTCTCAACTCTAGTGTCACCAATGAAAGTTTGTAGCTTGACCTGTTTCCTTCCTCTTTCTACTTCTCAATTGATTCAAAACTCAGTGAGGACTTAAGGGGTGGGAGCAGTGATCACCTTGAAAACTCCAACAATTAATGCATTGACGGAGAAAACTTGAGATAAGCACAGCTGTTTTTTCATCTGTTTCTTTGTTTGGTTTTGGCTGCTCCCACGGCATGTGGAAATTCCCTTCTTGGGCCAGGGACTGAACCTCTGCAGTGACAACTCCAGATCTTTAACCCGCTTCACCACAAGAGAACTTACAACTGGAACTTATAAGTCAAAATCGCACATGGAGAGGCTGATGCTTCTGTACTGTGGGTGCAGAGGTGTCAGACATCTATGCTTTGGTAAGTGTAGGGCATAGGGGATTCGACCTTTGTAGGACAGAGCAGCTTTTTGTGGCTGCATCCATGGGCAAGTGGTTGGGTTTTGTCCAAGGTATCAGGCCGTTTTTAAAAGGTTCAGGCCTGTTTTAACAGATGTTGTCATTTTCATATACAAACTGAATAAGTCTTATAGAAGGAGACACAGGCTACTTAGGCCTGTGCCAATGTTTTATCACTTAAAAATACCAATGGCTGTACTTAGAAAAAGACCAGACGGGACACCCTGTTTATAAGGGAAAAGAGTCTTTTGCAAGAGAGGTGGCATGTCTGTGATTTCTTCCTCCTGTTTTGAGCAGGAAGCATTACATAATTTATATTATATTGCATTTCTTTTAAATACTTTTCCGGGGGGGTTATATCTGATTTTATACTGATTAAGTTTATCATTTAAGTCTACTGGAATGTAACTGGAGGGGAATGGATGTGACCAGGAATTGAAAGTAAGCGTTTGAGGTGTCTCTTTTGCCATCAACTCTGGATGCGATAGTGGGTCAGAACATTGCACTGCCTTCCACAGGGAAGAGGCGGAGTAAGTGTGTCCCTGCATGTGTGACAAAACTCATAGTAGCTACCATTTTATTCAGTGCTCACCTTCTGATCCACAGCAGCCCTACGAGATGCATGCTATCACTATGACCATTTTATGGGTGAGAACACTAAGAAATAGAAAAGTTTAAGTAACTTTCTTTTTGAAAGTGTATTAAAACTAAAATGGTAGAGCCAAGATTCAAATTCAGCCGGTCTGATTCCAGAGTGCATACTCTTCACCATTAAGTTTTAAAAATAATAATTTGTTGGGAGTTCCTGTCGTGGCTCAGAGGTTAACAAACCCGACTAGTATCCATGAGGACTCAGGTTCGATCCCTGGCCTCACTCAGTGGGTTAAGGACCTGGTGTTGCCATGAGTTGTGGTATAGGTGGCAGACGTGGCTTGGATCCCGCATTTCTGTGGCTATGGCTGAGGTGTAGGCTGGTGGCTACAGCTCCCATTCGACCCCTAGCCTGGAAACCTCCATATGCCTCAGGTGCAGGCCTAAAAAAAGACAAAATAAAATAAAATAAATAATAATTTATTTAGGCAGAAAATTTGAAGAAACTTGGTGTGTGAAAAGAAGAGAAAACGAGGAACAGAATTTGCTCAATATTTTGCAGCGCCTTCTCACCCATTCCCCAATCTGATCAGAGCTGGTTGAACCATAGGTGGATGCAAGAGCCATGAGTACATAGGCTGATGAGCATCTTATGACGAGTCACTGAAAGACAAACTAGTCAGTCAAATTCTTTTGAACAATTAAACTAAGATACCTAGAGATACAACACTGAGGGCCAGTGTTGGAACTGGGAGGCTATATAAAGTACCAGCGTAGCCGTATGGAAAATCAGTAAGTAGAAAAGGCTGGTTGGGAAAGAAGAGAACAGAAGAGGAATATTTTTAAGAAAATCTGAGATAAACATGCAATATCTGAGAAAAAAATCTTACGCTTCAATTTTCTTGAGCTTTCTTGAGTATGTCTGTTCTTTTCCCTTGAGGTCTAAGTAGTCCAACAACGCAGTATTGACTTTTATTGTAGTTACCTAAGGACACAATATCTGGAACACAGTAAGTGTGCAACAAATGATTTTCAAATCACAGGATAAGAAAGATGAGTCCTGAACATGCAATCCTGAGACCCTATGTTAAATAACTGACCAGGTGATTTTCTCGGCATATCTATATTTTGAGCTATACTGCAGAAAATTTTCCCAACGCTTGATTGAGTGAGGTCTTTAACACCTCACCCTCAAGCTTTTGGCTCCCACAGGCACTGTAAACCTTGGAAGAACAATAACTGTGTGCTTTCTTCATAGTTCAAAGAGACCCCAGTATTGCCTAACCCTCTACCCCACGTAGTGTTGTCAAGTAAAACACAGGATGCCCAGCTAAATCTGAATTTTAGCTAAACAACAAATAGCTGTTTATAATGTGTGTCCCAAATAATGCATTGTACATACACAACCTAAAGAAAATCCACTGTTTATATGAAATTCAAATTTAACTAAGCATCCTGTATTTTTACCTGCTAAATCTGGCAATCATCAAGGATATGCTTTTTTCCCCAGATAATTAGGCCAGTTCAAGATGTCCACTCTTGGAGTTGTCTTCTCATAGCATCTCACCTATGGGGAAAATGATGAATTCCCCTCCCCCCAAACTCGATTCATCCGTAAGTGCACATGTGTGTACATACAAACACACATCCACACTTACATACATCCCACCAAAGGAAGCCCTAGTGCTTCGTGATGCTTAAGAGATAGAAGTTACTAGATTCAAAGTGTTATTAAGCTCACTGAAAATGTCTGGGTAGACATGGCAATACTTTGACCGTTTCATCCTTCACTTTCAGTGGAGAGATAACTTAGTATCACCAGCCACATCTTTCTCTGCTCCCAAGGAATGCGCAAGACGACTTTGCTAGACTTCCCCTAACACATGAAAGTGTTTCAGCAAATCTAACTTTAATCTGCTACATTGACCAATTTTTCCAATCATGAGCAAAAGCTACGGCTACCCACCCTTCCTCAGCAGGACACCTGTGGCCTCATGGAATCCCTCTGGTGGGAAGGTACCAAGCCCTGCCACCCAACCACACATTCTTCGGAGGGAGTAATATGGAGAAGAGAGATGAAGAACCATGACCTTAAGGCTTCTTGCAGCAGTGTCCGCCCATGTCCATCTTCACCTGCTCCTGCCTCATACAACTCACATCCAGGGGTACTCAGTCATTATCCTTCTCCACAGCCATGTGTAGCCCGTGCATGTGAGAGGTAGTCTCTGTGCCACACTGGGGACCCCAGATGGCCTCTGTGCCACAACCATGCCTTAAATTTTTTACCATTTAAGACATTCCCAAACTTCCTTCCCTGTTCTTTTCGTCACCACAGTCACTTCGCGATGTGGATGTCACTCCATCATTTGCAGTGAGGAAAGTGAGGTTTAAGGAGTTCAACCAAGGAACCTGCCCAAGGTTACAATGAGACATAGACAGACCAGGGACTGAAGAGCTGGGACCCGGACTCTGACTTTGCCCCGCCCGGCCCAGAGCTTCTCCCCACCCCCTGCACCTGGCTCAGGTGAGAACGTGCAGCCTGTGTGACGATAGGATTTCCTGGGGCATGTAATTAACATCCTGTCACTGTAGGGGCAGCAGGAGGGCTAGGGCAGGGACTGGCTCCACTTAACGCTCAGGAAGGCAGAGACATTTAAAAATACATTTTCCAAACAAGCAGGAAAAGGACAGTGGGGCAAAGGAGGGCTGGGATTCAAAGATGCCCAGCCCCCAGATAGACTAAAGTGCCAGAGCCAAGGGCAATAGGTGCTGCTTGTCAGTTTTCTGGAGCACAACAAGGTCACCGTGGAGGGGACATGGGCTCCTGAACCATTGCACTAGATGTTAAATGAAGCAATTAGAGATGAAGGGGATGTTATAATCACTAAGCTTGGTCAGCTCCGAAGGGGCCCAAATTTCAAGTGAATGTGACAACTCAATTATGCTGAACGGGAGCAAGTTACCTGGCATCATGGGGCTGATTATGTAGAAGCCTGAGGCGGAGGAAGAGGGGTGGCAAAGAGGAAAACAAAGGATAAAAGAGAAGTCACATGACAAAAAACCTTCATAAGGCAGCAGGAAAATGCAAGAGACCCATAGCATCCTGAAGTGTGGGACGACCCTTCCTCTCAAGGGAGAACAGGCAAATTAGTCCCATTAGCAGTTTTAGAACTTCCCTCTCTTCTCTCCTTTAATGGATACACAATTTTTCATTGTTTTAGCTTTGAACAACTCATGAATGTTTCACCCTTCCATTTTTTTCCAAGCCAGAATTTCTACTTGCCTCCATCACCAGCAACCCCAGGACCAATGTCGCAGCAATCCCAGAACTAGTGTGTCCTTTCTGGAACCTTCCAAACACGATTCACATGAAGACACTCCGGGAATAAAGACAAAGTGCGACGGGTATGGGGAGTACGATGCATCATTTTTCATGTTTTGGGCCTATTTCTTTCCAGCCATGATCATCCACACTCCAGTGTGTGCAGACCTGTAGTCGTTTCTTTCTCCTTCCTCTCTTTCTAATCCGTCAAGGCTGCCACAATTTCATGTACTGTGAAATGCGCCATGCCTATGAGCAGATCTGTTTTCAGGCAGATACAGAGAGTCAGCTAGGCTCCCCCTCTGGTCAGGCGATTCACTATCATTCGCTGGCCTTGCAGCATGTTGGATTCAGATAAGCTAATTTGTATGCTCCAGAGTTGAAACCAGAACTTAAATATCTGGACTTGGGGTCCTAGCACCTCCCCCAGGTGACACTACATGATATTGTTGGGGGTTTGCCTAGTTTCTAAAAATAAAGACACAGTACAGTTTAGCCTAGGTAGACGTCTCACAGCGTTTCACTTTTTTCAGCTTCTAGGCTGACATACTTTGGGTCCATATAACCTCCTCACCCAACTCTAAGAATGTTTAGAGATACTGATAAGAGTTATTCACGGAGTTCCCGTCGTGGCGCAGTGGTTAACGAATCCGACTAGGAACCATGAGGTTGCGGGTTTGGTCCCTGCCCTTGCTCAGTGGGTTAATGATCCGGTGTTGCCGTGAGCTGTGGTGTAGGTTGCAGATGCGGCTCAGATCCTGCATTGCTGTGACTCTGGCGTAGGCTGGTGGCTACGGCTCCGATTAGACCCCTAGCCTGGGAACCTCCATATGCCGCAGGAGCGGCCCAAAGAAATAGCAAAAAAAGACAAAAAAAAAAAAAAAAAAAAAAAGACAAAAAAAAAAAAGTTATTCACTTACTATTCTTTCATCTCCTTGTTTTCACCGGACCGGGGCCAGCGGAGATCCCTGGGTGGTATTAGGAGAATTCCTGCTTGCTCTTTCCCCTTGGTGGGGGTGGGGTGGAGACGGGGGCAGGGGAGGTTCCCAACCCCCTTGGATGGAACTTGCCTCCCTGCCCAGCAGGGAAAGGGCTCTTTCAGGCTGAAAGTCAGCAGCATCATGGGAAATGAGCTGACAGCTGAATAGGAAAGGAGACAATAGTTGCTTAAGAAGAGCAGGCCAGTCCCTGAGAAACAGGCCTGCCCTCTAATGAGTGGAACCATCCCCGGGCTGCGGGCTGGGAGAAGGATGGCATGCCTTTCAGTGAAGATGCATTGTCTTCAGTTCCTCCAGCAAAGATTTGCTTGCAAAAATCGGTGCCCAAATCATTGTCCGAAAAAGGTCTTCTGTGGATCAAGAAATCCATCATCCCTCGGCTTTCAGGATTTTGAAGGTCATCTCAACAAAAATATCATCGTCTGTGTTGGAGGGGGTCGGGGTTGGCACCTGGCACATTCCAAAAAGCCCCCAAGGAGAATTACGTCCCAACCACCTCCTTTATTCGGCCCCATGCCCACCTCTCATACCAATGGGAAACAAATATGTGAAGTTGGCACCACTGCTCTTCTCAGCCCCTCTCGTGCCTCTTTCTTCCCTTCCCCATACTTTTCGCCATCAGACGAATTTTTTTTGAGAAAGCGGTCCTTTCAGGTCCCCGAGACAGCTGGGGAAGCTTTGTTTCCATTTCTGACAGATGGGGAAACAGAGGCAAGAATGCATAATGGAGCCAGGGGCCCTGGGGTCTGGAGAATTTGGGTTCCCATCCTACCCGAGCCGTCCAATCTCCCTCCTCCACGGAGAAGAAGAATGAATGTGCTTTCTCTTTCTCCCTGTAATTAAATCAGACCGTCACTACTCCAGTAAAAACAACATTTGTTTAGAGAGGAAAGAGGGACACGGCCTGTGGTGCAGCTTTTCCTTTGAGCTGCCCTCACAGAAACAGCACTGGGCTCATGTGTGCCCGCTGGCTCCCTTTTGTAGCATGTGCCATTCATCATTGCTTTGGGGGCAGCTAAGCGGAGGGCTGGAAAGAGAAAAAAAAAAAAAAAATGACACAAGCTTCCAAAAGCACTGTGGTGTTTTTCCTCTTTTCTTTTCCCTTTTCATTTAAAAATCCAAAAATATAAAGCACAGGACTCAATTAATCAGAGGGCTCATGTTTTCCATTTCAAAGTTCTTTTAATCAGAAGAGACAACTTAACAAACCTCTCTTCTCCGGGCATCCTCTTTCCCATCCCATTAATAAGATTCGGGTGCTGCCTTAAACCAAGTGGGAGTCGATCGGGTGCTGTGTGCAATGTCACCCATTCATTCTCCCAGGTCTGTGTCATGCATCAGACCCACTACCTCTGTGATCTGCAAATACGACATTCTCCTTTTGAAATGCACTCTCCGCGTCTACCCTGCCTTAAGAAAATCCCCCACGTGAAGCCCTTAGCAGACAACGGACAAGTTTTCCCTGTTACAAAGGATTTGGGGGAGAAAAAATGGGAGCTGCTGAAGGAAACCTACCCTGGGACTGGGGACACCTGGGATCAAGGCATCATCCATGAATGCGTGAGTGTATTTGTTCTCTAAGCCAACACAAACTATACCCAGACTCTCTACTAAAGATCAAGGTCGAAAGGTGAATAAAAATACGGATCGCTCTCAAGCATTGCAGACCTGGCTCAGGCCATGATCAGCTATGTCCTTGAGTTAGTGGCTCAAGCAATGTGGGCTTCAGATCTCCCTTTTGAAGAAGAAAAATAATAGCTGGCTTCCCTCTAGCTCGCAGAGCAAGAAGGTAGTAAACTCGTGTATTTAAGTGTTTCTTTACAGATCATTAACTGCCATGGGGAATGGAGGGTCATAGGAATAATAGAATTTTTGAGCTAGAAGGAACCAAAGAAATCAACTATTCCAACCTTTTCATGTAAGAAGGGAGTCTGAGAGCTAAAATGTTAGGAGTATCTGTGTGTTGAAAATCTATCAGAGGAGAAAACAAAACAGCTTTGAAATAATAATGGAAGATAGTGGGTTTGGTTAGACAATTTATATCAAGGTTAGACAATTTATAACAATCTGGGACGGAGGAGGGTCTTAGAAGTAGCAATCAGGAAAATTGTGTTCTCATGTTGAATTTTTCACTAACCGAAGTCCGCTGATGAGTGATTTAACAACTTGTGATGTTCTGTCACCTGCAAAAGGAGACTTACAGATGAAGAAACATGGTACCGCAGGAAGAGTGGGCTTTGGCGTCCTACAGATCTGGGTCTGAGGCCTGCCTCTTCCGCTGTTGAGCTGCGAGAGCGGGGGTTAAGTTACCTAAAAGTGACTCTCTGAGCCTCAGCTTCCAGTTCTGTAAAGTGGACACACCTCCCTCATGGGTTGTTAGGATTAAATATGGTGCAGCTTACAAAGCCCTTGGAACATGGTAAGTGCTTCTCGTGAATGTCAATCCCTCTCCTTCCTTGATAACCTCTTCCAGTGTTAAAATTCTACGGCTGCAAAGTGTCCCCTTCCAATGATCTCATCTAAGTATACTGACTTCACAACTTACCCCACAAGGGAGGGAGAAGCCAGACAACTTTTCCTCTAATAGAAGATGGAATGGGGACCCAGACGTGTGACCTGTGACCGCTCACTCAAGGTCACAGCGGGTGAGTCACCGTAATGGAAGCTGAACCAGAGATCCCTGCTTCTAGCCTGAGGATCTTGCCAAAACAGCCATTTGTGGCTAAGAGAGGGGCTCCTTACTTCCCATCAGCCACCTTATCGTGAATTTCAATGGTTTAAAGGAACAGTAGAGGGAGTTCCCCAGTGGCTTAGCTGTTAAGTACCTGATGATGTCACCGCTGTGGCTGGGGCCCGACTCCTGGCCCCAGGGAGTCTTGTATGCCAGGGGTGCAGCCAGAAAAATAGAATAACATAAGATAAAAGTAAAAATACCACTGGTACCACTGATAATTCATTTAATCTCAATAATCCCATAGGATAGTAAGTATCTCCATTTATTAGATGAGAAAATGGAGGGAAAAAAAGGGTAAAAAAAATTCACCCAAGTTTCCAAGACTTGTGAATGATGGATCCAAAGATCTTCTAGATATAAAGCAAGGGCTCTTACACGATATCACACAGGCCTGGAGTCGTCACGGGGCCTGCATGTAGCAGAGATCTTTTGTCACCAAAAACGACTCAATTTCTAAGACCCTCCTAGGCACCCTCTCTTCTACTCCATGTTCTCACTCATGATCTTTGATGCGAGCCTCAAAAGAGTATTCCTCAGCTTGAAATTTACTCATCTCTTCCTCCTGCACACTTACCCAGAGCCAAAGCAAAAGGCCAAAGGGCTGTGGTCTTTCTGGGGACAATAGTCAACACCTCTGTCCATTCCTGGTACTTTCACAGGCTTCAGGAAGGGACTGGGGAAGCCCAGGACTCGGGAACATGTGGCATGCTTTAAGGCTAAAGCCAGTAGCTGATGATAAATGAAAAAAGACTTTTCGAACAGAATGAATGTAAATGAGAAAAGAAGCCCCTGGTTAGGGAAGTTATTCTAGCAAGTGGCTCTATGAATGTCTTTATATTGTTATTTCCAATATTAGTTTGTTGTTCCTCCATGAAAGCTGATTTATTTGAAATGTTATTACTAGAAACACCCTAATCTTTTGGTAATAATTCATATACTGGAAGATTACAGTTTTGGAAGGCAGCCCAGCGCTGTCTGGAATCCTATTTATGGATTAAAGGATTTGAACAGCATTGCAAGCAAGATCTCTAAAGAGTAGGATAATGTAAACCTGGTTCCATATAAAATGCTTTACCCCAGCTATAGTAACCCCATTAAAGTCAGATTGTCAGAGGACACTGGGCACGAGAACTTTCATTACGCTGAACCAGGATATCCCTGCCCCTGAAGAGCAGGGATTTTTCAAGCCCAATTGCCCCTTGTCTTGTGGCTAACTTTGCCTTTCCCCCTTCTCCTAGGACACACCAACCTCACATGATAGGTCTTGACTTCTTGGAAGCTGATATCCAGAAGAAGGAAGGAAAATAGTGTGTCTCAGCAAAGGCTGAGACATGGTGGAGCTGATGCAGTTTGGCCACAGAGCTAAGATACTGTGTACCAAGTACTTTGTGTTCTTGGAAACCTTCTTAAGATTGAGCCCACTCCTCCAAAAGTGGTCCTTTGGTAAGTAGCCTGAGCTTTGATGCTGGAAGAACCCAGGGAAGACTAATCAAAGTTGCTAAGAGTAGGCAAGAATAACTGTTGACCACAACAAGGGCAAAGCACTACACAGACCCAGAGGAGCCTCCAAACCTAAGAGCCCTGCATGCTCTCTTGCCTTTGAGGGTCCTCGGGGAGCCTTGAAACTCTGAAAAGCAGTAGAAAGGCCCTGGGAGTCATGCTTGGGATCATGTGGTCCCGCTCTTTATTGTCCGTGTGGTCATGAGCTGGTCATTTAACCTCTTTGAACCTTAGCTGCCTCATCTTTAAAGAGATAATATCTACTTGCAAGGCTGTTATGAGAATTTTATGAGGTCATATTGGACAAACGTCTAACACATAGAGGGTGGAGACGGAATAGCAACAGCACCTGTAACTGTTATCAAACAACTGACACAATGTAGGAAGATGTCCAATTTCTAAATCTAACCCTTCCTTGTGTACTTCACTTCTCGATCATAAATTCCCACCAGGCGGCAAAGCAGAAGTGCTGTTAGAACTGGCTAGGGCTCAGAGCCGGTGGGAGGAGGCAGGAGCGAGAAAGGATGGACCAATGTCACGTTCCCCTTCAGCAAAGACACCACCTATTAACATAGAGTCATCAAGCGGCTCATGAACATCATCTGCCACATAAATAATGGATAATAATTCTAATTATACCTCCACCTAAAGCTTGACTCAGAAAGTCTTTATTATTTTTTTTTCGCTAACTTATTTCAGTCACCTCCACCAGATCCTCTTCTATTTGATGACTTCCAGCCTCTGCTCAGTGATTCAGGTCTGGGATCTGACTCTAGACATAGCCCTGGAGGGGAAATTCCTCCTCACTGTGAGAAATGGAAGCATCCCAAGGCAGTTGGATGCTCCAGAGAAGCACAGAGCAACATGTTTGAGAAGCGATAGAGCCAAAGGTAGACTTTGAACAACCAGTGTGAGAGTCACTAGGGGAGAATGGGAGACCTTTTTTAAAAGGCGGGTTTCTGGGTTCCCCTGCAGATCCATTACATCAGAACATCTAAGCATCTGGGATTCTGCACTTTTAGCAGGCCCCCCAGAGGAGCTCTAGTAGTCTCGGAGTTTTTAGAGAGAAGCCAGTGGATCTCAATAGCCTTCAGGGTTTCCACTGAGTTGGATGATAAGGAACACCAGCACCACGCTTTCCTGGGTACCACATGCTTTCACAAACACGGTGGCGTGCGCGAGAACACAACTAGGATAGCTACACCGCAAAGCATAATGCATATTGATAAACACTACGGCACACCTCATGCACCCAGACCAGAGAAAGGGCAGTTCCACCTAAATAAATTTGCTAGAAAAACTGGAATTTAACCCTTGGAATGCCAAGCCTTTGAGACTGTCATGATGATTTTCAAATACATTTTATAAGCCCCCTGCCTTAATAACCAAGGATCGCAAACGAAACTTCACAGTACCTTGACTCAGGGTCCGCGTCAGGAGCATCTGCGTTTACAGGAAGCTGTGGAAACAGATACCGTGCATGCAGAGTGATGTGCTCTCTGGGCTGTGCTCGCATAAAACACTCTTTGCCCCGATATTTGACAGCCCCGAGCTCCAGGCATTTTGCGGGCTGTTTATAGTTTCTCTAACTTCTCTCTGAATCAACTCTCCAATGTCACTTGCTGCTCCTCCCGCGTTTCTGATGATGTATTACTTCTAAGGGAGAAGAGCATTGAGAAAGTCCCGTAGCTGTAAGTACAATGAGAGGGAATCGTCTCTGAGTTTGTGAATAGATGATCCTGGAGGAATATTCATGAAGCTGAGGGCAAGTGATGTGCTCTGTACTTTATCTGCTCAGAGGCCTTCTGCTGCTCACTTCTGGATCCAGCAGCGCTCAGGAAGTAAGAAGGGCCTGCACCTGACCTCTGGCTGAGTGCAGTTAAGGGCCACCTAGCCCTGAGGCTCTCAGAGCTGAGCGCCTGCCTACCAGGGAGATCATGAGCGGGACCTGGGGTCCCCTGTATTTGTAGCACCAGCGCGTAGAAGTAAGGGACATGGGTAATGCATGGATTGCTCAGAAAGAGAAGACTGAATATTGCTGGGTGAATTCGTAAGAATTCCTTTTGTTAAGATGGTCAGATACACAACTTGGTTTAGTTAGAGAACAAGGGGGCATTTCTTTGGCTTTTGGTTTTTTTCTGTTTTTTGTCTGTTTGTTTTTTGGGTTTCTTTTTTAAGGGGGAATTTCTTAACTCACAAAACTGGCAGGTGTCTCTCCATACATAGCTCTTGTCTCCGTTTCTGCGTGTGGAGACAAGACTCTCCTCTGCAGCAGGTGGACATTTTGCTTCTCATTCAAGTCGTCCTGTCTTAGGACCCAAAGGAAGGGGAGGCCTTGTACCTTCCCACTTTAATATAGCAGAGATGCTCTCTGATGAGACCAACCTGGGTCATATTTCCACCCCTTGCACCCATCACTTGTGAAAATGTGGATGCTCAGGCCTACATCACGTGCACGTCACTGTGGTCAGGGTACCCGATGCTATGACTGGTAGCCCATTATAATCATAAGGCGAGCCTCCACTGGCCTAGGTCAGACACGTATTCATCCAGCATCTGTTAAGAACCTACACTATTGATCAAGTACCAGAGTTAAAAAGATAACTCTGACTGTGTGACTAAGACACAGTGCTTGCCTCAAAAACTTGGAGGCAAACAGAAAAGTAAAGATAAAACATTAAAATGGGGAAATACTGGTGTACCAGAAGCAAGCCCAAAGGTTACAGGCACCCCAAGAACAAACGTCCATTTCAAACCTGACCCATGGCTACCCACTATGAGGGCATCTGAGGACAGAGGATCTCAGATAAGTCCTATGGGATAGCAGCAGCTATCCAGAGAAGGGGAAGCAGTTTCAGGGAGAATATGCCAGAGGAAAGGAGCACATTTAGATTCCCAGAGTTCCCGTCATGGCTCAGCAGTAACAAACCTGACTAGTATCCATGAGGATGCAGTTTCGATTCCTGGCCTGGCTCAGTGGGTAAAGAATCCGGCATGGATGTGAGCTGTGGTGTGGGTTGCAGATGTGGCTTGGATCTGGCGTTGCTGTGGCTGTGGTGTAGGCAGCGGCTACAGCTCTGAATTGACCCCTAGCCTGGGAATTTCCATATGCTGCAGGTGCAGCCCTAAAAAGTAAAAAAAAAAAAAATTAAAAATAAAATAAGATTTCCAAGTAAGGATATATATAGATACTGAAAAGCAGGTCAATATGAAATTAGGATGGAGAGGATGGTAAGAGGTGAGACTGGAAAGAATTGTCCATAAAGGGCTTTTTTTGGCTTTTGCAAAAGAATTTGTATTCTATCCTGAGAATAACGAAGAGAATTTTAACCAAAGAATCAAAATGAACATACTCACATTTTTTAAATTTAATTTAATTTTATTGAAGTATAATTAATATATAATGTTTCAGGTGTACTGCAAAGTGATTGAATTATATATCAATAGTAAAGTAAATCAGACATTCTTATATTCGTAATATAAAATATAAAAAATGCAAAATATAAAAAAAGATACAAATGAACTTTTTTATAACACAGAAATACACTGATAGACTTCAAAAACAAACTTACGTTTACCAAAGGGGAAGGGGGGAGTAAATTGGGAATTGGGGATTGATATATGCTACCACATATAAAATAGATAAGCAGCAGGGACCTGCTGTATAGCACAGGGAACTAGATTCATATTTTAGAACAATCTTTATGCCTAAATTATGAAGATGGATTGAAGGAATATAAGACCAGAGACAGGGGTGAGGAGCTGTCACGGGCTTTTATAATAATCCAAGGAAAAATACTGAAAGAATAAGTTGAACCCAGAAGGCGGTGGGAGGGGTGAGAACCAACTGATGCCAGCTCTAATTGGCTACTTAGGGAAAACAGGTACCTGGGAAGGGAGAAAGATGGGATCTAGAGACCTTTGGACCAGAGCATAGACATCATATGTATTTCCTTCCTTGGGCCATGCTACTTAAAAAGGTTTGCTGGGAGCCATGACACAGAGGGTCAAGTTGATAGGTGTTTGTGCACCCCATACCCTGTCAACCTAACCCCCTAGAAACCATCCGTGGCGTGGTGCTGAAGAGGACAACTCAGCATCACCCAGAGGCACCTCAAATAAACAACAAGGGTGAATGACTCAAGTGGTCAAAAAATATCCAAAAGAATCAGGTAGACTGAGACAGCTTTCTGACACTGAAAGAATAAGGGACTTAGGCTCTTTCTCTCCATCCCCGCAGAGCTTACTAATCCCTTTCCAGAACTTGGATCTATGTGTCCACAGAAAACAATGTGCCACAGAGTCATTGTACCACGTCTCAAACCACAGCCTATAAATAATGGAGTTTCCTGGTGGCTTAGTAGTTAAGATTTTGGCAGTGTCACTACTGTGACTCAGGCTCGATCCCTGGCCTGGGAACTTCAGCATGCTTCAGCCAAAAAAAAAGACAAGAAATTTCTTTAAAAAATGTACCAAAATGAAAACAAAAAACCAAAACACTGTACTTTTTCCAAAACATCCTGGGCCCAGCCTGTTCATGAGATCACAGCTTCATCAAGGTGGAGCTCATGCCTCAGGGCCACGGTCCCTGCAAGAAATACCCACGTGCCATCAGGAGCAAGATGACTAGGTCTGTTCTCCTTCCTCCTGAATCAGAAGAAACTCAGTTAGTTTGAGGCAGCAAACTCACCCGAAAACCACCAAACTTAACTATGGCGGCAAGAGAGGAAAGGAGAGCAGCTGGACAGCTGGACAACTGGACAGCTGGGGAAGGAGAACATCCCACTCGTTTCCACTTACCATCTTTGTGTCTTTGTTTGGGGAAAAACAACACTGAAGGTGGATGTAGGACAGGCGCTCGGGTCGCAGACAATCTGTAGTCTCAGCATCCCCATTTCTACTTTCCCGGTCTACACTGACATTTCAGAAACAGGTCTACACTGGAGCGCCCAGTTAACAAACCGGACTTGTATCCCTGAGGACGCAGGTTCGATCCCTGGCCTCGATCAGTGGGTTAAAGATCCGGCGTTGCCGTGAGCTGTGGTGTAGGTCACAGACGTGGTTTGGATCCTGTGTTGCTGTGGCTGTGACATAGGCTGGAAGCTGTAGTCCGATTGGACCCCTAGCCTGGGAACCTCCATATGCCGAGGGTGTGGCCTTAAAAAGACAAAAGGACCAAAAAAAAAAAAAGGAAGGAAAGAAAGAAAGAAAGAAAGAAAGAAAGAAAGAAAGAAAGAAAGAAAGAAAGAAAGAAAGAAAGAAAGAAAGAAAGAAACAGGTCTACACTGGTTTAGGAGGAGTCCCTCTGCCTCCTGAGTAATGACAGAGCCTTCGAAAGTCCCCAGGAACCGGCTAGTAGCTCAAGGGCTCAGTGGAGAATGCAGAACCCTGACCCTGGCTTAGCATGTTTCCAGCAACACCCAAGGCCTCAGGGATCAGCCAGGCCACCTTGTTACACCCGCCTCCCCTGCTCTAACCCTGCCTGTGACGGGGTTCCTTTGAAGTCCTCTCTGACCAGGCAGGACCTCTCAGCTACCCACTGTCTGGTCTTTTGAAGAGGGCGGGCAAGCTTGGATGCGAGGATGGCAAGTGTAAGCCTTCCCAGGCCCTCTGCTGCTCAGAAACAGCCTTTCATCTCGTGGGCTGATTCGAGGGAAACAGTCAGAAGTACATGGAGTCAGGTTTTGTGTGGACGGCAAACACAGCCCGCCCCATGGCCAACGCGTTGCATTGTCGCTTTGTCCCAGGCTTCGCCCACTGCCAAGGCAGGGCGGGTTGCAGGGTGTGGATGGAGCAGGGGAAGCCCCGCCCAATGGGATGGTTTGATCTCCTAGGCAGAAGGATGTTGAGTCCTTTTCCTGGAGTGATTTGAAGAACTTCCTGACTTTCCTTTGCTTCCAGATCTAGTCCAAAGTGCCTGCCGATCAGATGAGCTCCCCATGAGGTCTGACTGTCTGCCACGATGATACCACTCCTGGAGTAATAATATTGCTTCCCAGCAGTCTGCTAGCAAAAAGTAATTCAGGACAGGAAGGACTCTGGCTTCAGGCTGTAACCAGCCGATAGCTCTCGGGTTTTTACCTAGCAAAGCTGGGACACACGGAACAGGACAAAGACCTAGGGTTATTTCCGTCCTGGTGTGCAGGTGAGGAAAGACGAGACAGGACATAGGATGGCTCTTGCTTTACCATGGCGAAGGGGCATTCGCAGAGAACGTGGGAGGTAAATGAAGACACACAGAAACAACTCCTGTGTCTCTCACTTCCTCATGTTTCAAGGGTTGTCTTAACTCCAGGCCTAGTTTCCACTGGATTTTAGGTGCTGGGGAAATTTCTGGGAGAAATGCAGGGCAGAGGTTCACTCTCAAGTATAGCTAAACTACACTTCGAAAATTCTAACAAAATAGCGTGGGGATTGATGTTTTTATATCAGCGTATCCATGTGAAAACCTCTGTTTATTTATTTATTTTTTTTTCCTACAAGGACCGTATCAGCAATTCTGTCAGACTTTCCGAAAATGTTTGTTGGTTGCCACTTAAAATTTATCCTCTCTGCCTGCTCATCTACCTACCCCCAACAGGGAAAAACAAAACAAACAAACAAAAAAACCAGTTTTCTATCTCGTCATTAATTATGTATACACAGTCACTTAAGAGGACTAGAGGACTCATTCTTCAAGGAAGCGTGTTGGCTTTTGTTTTTTTCTTTGTAAAACAAATAACTGCCTCCAAGTACATATGCCATTTAAAGTGTTTTCTACATTGATCTTTCTAGTACCATCCTTGGAGAAATAAGATCTCAGCGGAATGTCACTTTTTTTGACTGAATTTAAGAAAGTGGATTTCATTTGGGTGGAGGAGAGCTCCTTAGAAAGGAAGGCTGCTAAGCTCTGGAATAAGTTCCCCAGAACAACGCAGGGAGCTCCTTCTGCGGAGATCTGCTTCCACGGGATATTTGAAGTTGCAGTCCTGCCTGCAGAGAGGGACCACAGGCACGGACGGCCCAAGGAGCTCTCTTCCAAGGCTCAAGGTCCCTCCCTTTTGGATTCTCTGACAGAGCGAGAAAGCAGAATAGCTTGTCCACCCTGTCCTCTTAGCGTGCTGAGAAACCGAATAGGATAAAAGCCCAGGTTTGCGTAAGAAGTAAATCAGAGGAGTCTGTCCACACACATTCTGAGCAGAGCCCATCTTGATAAATAAAATGTGACATTCATAACAAACAAACCAAAAAGCAGATAAAGGATGAGACCCCTCAGCATTAATGCTGGAAAACCTTTGGCGATAAATAAGTAACATTATAATAAAAGATATTATAATGCGTTGTCATTTGTGGGGAGAAATGTAATATAGTCTGAGGAGGAAGATGGATGGCTCAAGTTGTTTCTCTGACAGTGGAAGTAATAGCTATTGAATGTTATGTTTAGCATATCATAAAATCAGTGTTAGCGGGCAAGACAGCCCTCAAGCCTTCCTGAAGCCCACATTCAGCCTTTTGGCATCAGCAAGGAAAATGACCTGGCACGGAGCTCACCTGGGACGGCTGGCCTCCGTTTAAACCAAATCAGAAGAGACAGAGCTTCCCCTTGGCCCTCGGCCTGAAGTAGAAATGAACGCGGGGGTGACTGTAAAATGTCTTTCTTCAGCCCCCTCTGTACCTGCCATCCCCAAAGGGCTCCTGCCACTTGTAGGAGCCAAGCTCTCAAGTTCAAGTTCATGGAGCCCTGGAAAGCTTTTCTGGGGGTGATGGGCACTGGCTCTCTATACATGGAGGAGCCGTGGACCAATTCAGGATCCCTCTAGTGGTGCTAAAAATCCTCCTTCTCGCCCCACCGAGAAAGCAATCTACACAGGGTCCTACCGCATTGCCTGACACCCCACTCCTTATTTATTTTAAAAGTTATATCCCATCCACCTGAAAGAGAAGAGAGGGCCATATGCTTCTATGAGACAATAGAGCCTGACCTCCCTACATTTATGAGCTAGAGCTGGGTAGCCTTGTTCATTGTAGGGACAGGAAAGCCAGTCTGCAGAAGTAATTCAGCCAAGTGCTCACACAAGCGTGGGCTTCACTTGTGCCAAAGGATGCAAAAAGAACACTATTTTATTTACTTTCTTTTTAGTGAATTATTTGCCAGGAAAGCCCACTAACAAAATATTGCAGGCAAAATGCATCCAAATGATTTTTTTTTTCATTCTGAAGCAGCCTACAGGATGAATTTGAGAAAGGAGTAGGGCAGGCCCCAGTCTCTGGTTCCCAGGAGCACCCAGACTAGAATCTCAGTGCTGCTACCTCTGGGCTTCACAGCCTGGAAGAGTAGGGCCCTGGGACTCTGTGAGGCAAGTGGGCTCGGAAGAATGGGGGAGGATGACTGGGGGAAAAGATGTATCTGTCTTATTCCCTGAGAGGACCTGACTTGCCAGAAGTTTTCTTCTTTTCTGACTGATGCTCAGGATGAAAATTCTATCAGAATCCTCTGTCTCCCTCCTATACCATCAACATCAATCTCAGAAATGGGAAGAAGTGTCCTTTGCTCCCAAAGGATGCTAGGACCCACCACCCGTCCCTGTTGTATATAGAGAGAAAGAGAGACCTCCAAGGAGGTGGTTGAGCAGGGGCTAAAAAGAGCTTAGGTGAGCAAGCGCTTAGGGAAGTAGACTGTCACCGGTAGAGGTGGCACTCCGTTCCTTTGGTGGGCCCTGGTTCATGAACCTGGTAGAGAATAGAGACAGACATTGAGAATTTTCCACAGAGAGGGTTTTGTGCTAAGTGTTCTATGGGGTATAAACGTAGCCCGCTCCTTGCTCTCAAGGAAGTAAAGCGATACACACGCTTGAAAATAAGGATGGAATTCCTATGTGGCTCAGCAGGTTAAGGCCCAGATATTGTCTCCATGAGGATGCAGTTTTGATCCCCGGCCTCGCTCAGTGGGTGAAGTTGTCGCAAGCTGCAGCATAGGTCCTGGATGTGGCTCAGATCCAGTGTTGCCGTGGCTGTGCGTAGGTTTCAGCTGCAAATCTGATTTGACCCCTAGACTGGGAACTTCCACAGGCCACAAGTACAGCCATAAAAAGAAAAAAAAAAAGGAAAATAAGGCTAAGACCGGGCCCCCTTACAAGATTAGCGAACTTGGCTCTGATGCCCACAGCAAATTTCCACTCAATGTAATAAGCAAGCCTAGGAAAGGCAGTTTGGAATACCAGTTAAGAAAGAGAGTGAGCTTGGAAATCTTAGGTTCTTGACTTTGCATCCTGCTTTGACTAGTTCTGAGATGCTCGGCAAGTTATCTTAAGCTCTCTGAGCCCTGTGTTTCATTACATAAACAAGAGACAATCATTGTTGCTGCTTCATGGGACAATTTAATGAGTTAATGGATGTAAAGCACTTAACACAGCATATAGTAAATGCTCAATAAATGTTGGCTGAAAGGAAGTTGAAGATGTGCCAGACCCTGGGCTTGAAGCTGGCTACCCAGATGGTTAATGTGCGGCTCTCCAGGAGCTTAGAGGATAATAACTCAGTCAAATAAATGTAGCAAAATGGCAAAAAAAAAAAAAACACTGAGTTGCCTGTTTTTGCTAAGATGTTAGAAATGACATAACTTCCTTTTGGGATTACTTCTTTTAAGGGGATTTCTGAGACTAGAAGATTTCATCTTTCAGGCATGTACAAAAGAGGTAATTTGGTTTAATGAAAGGCCTCCAGATAGAGGAGTAGGGCCTATGACCCTAAACCATATCATCCCATTCCGTCTAGGGCCAAATGTGTGGAGGTTAATGAGTTAATTAGTTAAAACATTTCTTAGGTACCTACTATGAGTCAGGCACTATGATTGGTACATAAGTTGCTGGTGTTCACCAATATCCATGCTCTCCTTTGCCTCCTGGGCACATGACAGGACTACATTTCCCAGATTCCTGTGCAGTCAGATGAGGCCACGTGACTTGAACTCTGGCCAGTGGAATGTGAGCAGAAGTGAGGTGGTCCTCTTTCCAGCAATGATCACTTTCTCATTCTACACTATTAGGTAAATCAGAGGCCCTTCAGGAGCCCAGAGGATGATGCGGCCACGGATGGAGGCCTGAGTCATTGAAACTTCAGTCCATGTTAGCCTGTGAAATGAAATGAGAAATGGACTTTTGTGCTAAGGCACTAAGAGTTAGAGGTTTATATGCTACAGCAGTTGGGGTTATTGTTCATATCTAATGAAGCAAGGAACACGATTGACTTGACCCTGGCCTTGTGGAGCTGGCAGACTATTAAAAATGAACAATTAAATAAGTAATTATAATGGAACATGATGAACGTTAGGGCAGTGAAAAGACAGAGAATTGGGAGCAGATGATAACTCCCTAAGCTCACACGGGAGGTAGAGAAATCCTTTCAGAAAAGATGCCCCTATGCTGAGACTTGAAAGACACTGTATTCGCTCTGGCTGCCATAAAAAGTATCATGGGCCGAGTGACTTAAACAACAGAAATGTATTTCTTCTCATTTCTAGAGCTAGAAGTCCAAGATCAAGGTATCAGTAGGGTTGGTTTCCTTCTGAAGCTTCTCCCCTTGTCTCACTGACGGCTGCCTTCCTGCTGTGTCCTCGCACCGTCTTTCCAACATGTGTAGACACGGGTGTGCCCTAGTCTGCTCGCCTTATAAGGACCCCAGTCATATTGGATCAGGGCCCACCCACAGGACTTCCTTTTACCAGAATAACCTCTTTAAAGGCCCTATCTCCAAATTCAGTCGCATTCTGAGAATCGGGAGTTAGGGCTTCAACACAGGAATGCAGCCCATGTCGGATGAGTAAGAGTTAGCCAGTTGAAGGATTAGGGTGACCTCGGGTTCTCTCTCTGGTCCAGTGGTGGGATCTGGCACTGAGAAGGCAGGAAGAGGAGAAAAGAACTCACATTTCCAAGGAGCAAGGTGCTAGAGCTTTTCAAAGGAGGATTTGGATCACGGCCTGTCAGCAGTGCTTTGATTGCAGATTTGGAACTTAAGATATTAAAAATAAAATTGTGAGAAGGCAGGAAGCAGCAGCCCACCTTGGCTTTCTAGAGATGGAGAGAGACTGACTGTAGCTGGGGTGTGTGGACCTGGAGCCTGTGTGGGGCTACTCTGCTTGCTAAGAAACCCCAGGAGGGCCTTTTAGAGTAAAGATTGGCCCCAGAAGTCAGATCACAGAACGATAGCTACCTGGCCACGTGCAGAGATTGAAGATCAATGGGTGAAAGATCAATCTGAATAAATGATCTATTAATACATACAATAAGTTCCTAGCAATTAATCTCCAGGAGGATGACAGCCCGCCAGTTACAGTGAACGGCTGATGGTGATTTGACATAATGGGATCGTCCACAGCTGCCAGGCTGCTGAGTTAGTGATACTCACATTTATTTTCCTGCTTGGATTGAGTGGTTTCTGGGGCAGCACTGGAGTTTGGGGCCGAAAACATGCTGCTCAAAAGACCAAAATAGTCTCTTCTAAGAGAAGATGTACAGAAGCAGATACCGAACCAAAATGTCCACCTACTAGAAGGAAAAAAAAAAGAGGGGTCTTCTCTCCCAAATGATAAGTGACATTTTTGTACCGTGGAGCTTGGTAGAGGGATTTAGAGAGCCTTGCTCAGAAATGAGGAAAGGTCCCATCCATTTGAGGGGTGTCATTGTGAAAGGAAAGGGCTGCAAATCTGTGAGAAATATGCACTGAGTACTTACTTTTCCCCTTGCTTTTTCAGAAAATATGATGAGTGAACCTGTTTCCTCCAAAATACATGACCTCATAATCTTGCTGTTCTAAACCTAGAACGTTAATGATCTGAGTAGTGAATCCCTACTTATTCTTCAAAGCGCATTGCATCAGCTCACAGTCTCCCCTAAAACATCTTTTCCGGGTACTTTTGATACTCCTCCCAAAATATATCCCAAATCCATCCACCTTGCCCCGTGTCCACACTCACTGTCTTAGTCTGCATCATCATTATCACGCGCCTGCACTACTGTAAGAGCCTCCTACCTGGTCTCCCTGCTTACAGCCGCAACCTCTATGGTCCAGTCTCCCCACAACAGCCAGAACCGTGTATTTCCAGTATGTGTTACTGCATATTAACTACAATTGCACTCAGTAAAATTCACTCTAACACTTACCATGGTCCGTGCAGCCCTCCGTAAGCTGGCTCCTACCTAACCGTTGTACTTTCATCTTTTACCCCAGAGCTTCTGCAGCCCCCAGGATAAGATAAGACTCATCCGCTCCATGGAGACTGACTTTTTCTGTTCTGCCTTCCCATGGCCCTCCTCTCCCAACCCCCACAGCTCCATCTTCCCATGATGTTTCCTCATCATTTGGGTCTCAGGTCCTCAAAGAGGCCCCTCTGGACCAACCCAGCGCGTGGCTCCCTCCCACCCCTGTCGCTACCATATTATCCTGTTCATGGCTTTCACAGCACTCATCACTATGTGGAATTATATGTTTCTAAGTTGTGTATTACATGTCTTTGCCCACCAGAAGTTAGGCAACATAAAAATAGAGAGATGAATGGGCCGACTGCGAGAAAGGGAACCATAGTGGATCTTGCTCTTTTCGTAAAGGAAAGAAGCCACTCTTGATTCCAGCATTGTTTGTATTTCCAAGTACCTGGCACAGAGCAAGCGTTCAAGGATTTTTGGAGTGAATGGATGAATGGATGAATGACGTAGTCCATCATTTACTCCTCGGAATTCCTGTAGGGTCCTATTTCCATCTCTGTGAAGACACTTGCTCTCTTGCAGACGGACAAGGGGTTTGTCAGAGCCTTTTTCTCTCCCTGTGGATTATGAGCTCCGTATAGAGAGGATCGTGTGTCATGGAAGGATGTGCCCTAAAGCCGGGGATGCAGTATGACCCACGTGGTCAGTACCCCTCAAGTTTAATGGGTGCACAAACCACAAGGAAGTCCTGTTACAATACAGGTTCTCATTCACAGTCTGGAGTAGGACTCCAGAGTCTGTATTTCTAACAGGCTTCCAAATGATGCACATGCTACCGGTTCTCAATATCTTTTGAGTAAAAAGGCATATTTTGAGCGAATACCTTAAAATTGCTGTTTTTCCTTCCTTTTGTATTTGCTGAGAGCCCCACACAGCACCTGGAGGTGAAAGACACATAAAATTAGTACATGTTAAGTGAATGAATAAGGGAATGAGTCAAATCCCTTGAAACCGACAGGAAGCAAAGTTGAGTCATAAAAAGTCCATTAACATGTTTCCCTAAGGCATCACATTCTTGGTCTAAAATTCCTGCCTGTAGTATTCTCTTTACCAAGTCACAAGTCCTCTTTCCGGCCGCTTCTTACACTTGAGGTTTAGAGGTTCAAGGGCTTTAAGAATAAGCTACTGAGTACAGAGTAGCTCCCCACCCCAACAAATGACAAAGCCCCGGGGGCCCCCTGCCAGGAAGAGGGGGCATTGCTTGGTAGCTACCCTGTGCATTCACAGCCCTGCAGGCTGTCCGGGTTTTCCTGGTCTGCCCGGACTGGAGAGGTATCATCCAAGAAATCCTTCTCTGCCAGGAAAGCAGACAGGCATTTCTTCTTGGCAGAATCCATCACATTTACATGACACTTAGGCCAACTGCTGGGGGGGGCCACTGAGACCCGAGAAAATACATAGTTTTACTGGGCTGAAGCGGAAAATCCCCATGACCTGGGATGAAGAGGTGAGGGGCAGGACCCAAGAGGAGGAGGACCCTGCTGCCTCACTCCCAAGAGGCTAGGAGACCAAAAACTACACTGCAGGCTCCGCCCCCACCCCAAAGTCGCTCAGAAATGGTTCCCGCCTGGGCAGACGGGCTCTTGACTCACACCCCATCTGAGAGCACTGGAGCTGGCTGGGGACTCTTCCTGCAAAACTACTCGCTGCACACACCAAGAGATCTGCCTGAAACGAACCTGTACTGACTGGCAGGCAGGGGAGCACACAGAATAACCCAGGAGACAGATGTGAGCAGATGTTCCTAGGCCCCCAGTGGGAACGCAGGCATTGGCCCGAGGGAGAGAATACGGAACACGGAGAAGAAGCATACGCTGCCAAAGACCTGACCCAACCGAGAGCTTTTTCCAAAGCCTCTCCTTCCATCATTATTTCCATCCCTGTTGGTCCTGAAAAGCAGTGATTATTAGCTTGGTCATTTAGAGTAGAATCAAGCCAGGCTTGCAGGGCAGGCTCAGAATCAAGGTTTCCAAGACTCCCAAGAATTGCATCAACGCTGCTTCCCAGATGATCCCGAGAACGTAGGAAATTTGAAAGATTCAAAGGACTGACATGAAGAATGGTTTCAGCTGTTTTCCCCCTGGGAGCAGAAGGAAGAGCAAATGCAGAATGTCTATGGTGCCCTTTGGGCAGAATGACAGCCAGACTTCCTGACTGTGAACACACTGAGATCTTGGAAGGCAAGCTGCCTCCCTGCAGCCCTAAAGGACAAACTGCTACTCAAATAAGGTCCAGAAACAGCAGCAACACCTAGGAGTGGGTTGAAAATGCAGACTCTCAGGCCCCTTCCCAGACCCAGCTGCCCCCCTGACTGGGGCGAGAGCTGCCATCTTACTCAAGGGCAAGGAGATGAATGAATGAGGATTCAAGTTCCCTGGGGTTTTCTCATCAAAACCCTTTTCTCCCCCTGCCCTGACTGTGGGCCCCGGATTACTATACAAGAGTAGAGCCTGCATTTCTGCTCTACCCCCAAAACACAGCAATATTTAAATTCTTAGGCACTGAAAGCAGACAAGTGAAATAAGCTCACACTTCCCTCTGGAATCAAAAATGAAACCAAAGGAGCTCCCCAGTGGTGCACTGGGTTAAGGACCCTGTGTTGTCACTGCTGTGGCTTATGTCACAGCTCTGGTGTGAGCTCCATCCCTGGCCCCAGAACTTCTGCATCCCACCAAAACAGAAAAAATGAACCCAAGAGGAGTTCTTTTCCTTTACAGAAAGAGCCGGATCCACTGTGTCTCCCGTTCTTTCTCACAACCACCTCTTTTTAGCTCTGTCTGCCTCCCCGTTCCCTCTTCTTCCTCCCTGATTCTTGACTCAGAACAGTAGCTGGCAAGGAAACCTGGCTCATCAGGGCAAGAAGTCTCTGTGCCCCTGAGGGTTTGGGCAAGGGGCTCTGACCAGGGGGTGGTCCTCCCCGTCTCCCTCTCTCCAGATGCCACACACCCCCCTACACTGCCCTTCTGCCTGAGGCCCCTCCAGAGCCCTCGGCTGTGGGGAGCACATCCTTCTGTCACCGTGAGGCTTCAGACGCCCCAGCGCGCTCTGGCTTTAACCCCTCATCTGCCTGGCTGCACACCACTCCTTCGCTCCTCAGGGAACTAGAACGGCAGATGGCAGCTTGGTGTTGGAGACATCTTCACAGGTGAGTGCGTATGCCCTAATCTGGAAAGAATCCCTTTGGCCACTCTTTGTGGACTGAAAGTATTTACCCTTAGAGGCTATATGGTGTAGTGAGAACCTATCGGACTGGCTGGAATTCAAGTCCCAGTGCTGCCATTTAAAATGCATGTGACCTTGAACAACCACCAGATGGACATTTTTTCATTGGATCTTTCAGCTGGGAATTGAAGCTCATGATACCCACTTCCTGGAATGATACCTGGCATATAACCCATCAGTTTTCCTAGGATTTTCCCCCTTCCATGAAACCTCTCCACGTTCACTGGGTACTGGATACCAGTTAACCGGACCGTCTCTGGTTCTGGGTTTGCAAAAGCCGTAAGCCTCATATTTACTCCTCAGGCCCACAGGCAGTCCTTCTTTCCAAAGACTAGTGGGCGGTGCACCTGGGCTCCTAGAAGTGACCTATCCTTGTTCTGGAAAGGTTAACCCTCCACAGATGAAAGAACTCACTACTGCACAGCTAGAAGCTTTGGATCAGGAAGGGTCCAGGAGCCCAAGGGCCACATCCGCCCCTCCCTGCCCAAGTTGCTCACTCAGCAGGTTCTATCTTGTGTTCAGCTTTTAGCCAGTACCTGATAGCTTCATTGCTGAAAAAAAAAAATCTGGACAGATCAATTAAGATTTAATTAATATTCTACAATTAAGCTAAAATAATTATTGTGGTCTTTTAATTAAGGATTGATGTGGGGGGGGGATGGAAATCATAGGAATAGTTATATAACAGTTCCTTTCCTCAGGGAGGCTTTGACTTGATGTTCTCAGGAGATGTGAACCCAACATAACAGTTTTATTAGCTCTTATTAAAGCTTTGATACATGCACTTCAAAGAAGTGGCCGATCTCCTTTTCATCTGAAGCTCAGGAATCTTCTTTGGCATCTGGGCTGTCTGGAGGGGCAGCTGCTCTCAGTAGAGCTCAGAGCTGAGACCCTGGAACAAACAGAACCTTCTGACAACCCCAGTCCTCCCTAAAGCTATTTATTTTCCTTTTCTCTATCTTCTCCCGCAGAATTATGAGGTGGGGATGCTGGCCTGCTAGGGGCTTCCATAATCAGGGTCAAGCACTATTGAGGGGTCAAGTCTCTGGCCTGACTCAGAGGACAAACTGTAATCTTGGAGTTGGGGGGTAATTGTGGAGATACCCTAGCCCACCCACCCATTCTATGCTAGAATCTTCTCGGCAGAATCTGGTCCTCAGGTGGTCACCTAACCTCTGTTTTTAAGGCTGTGAGTGATCAGGAGCTGGCTGACTTGGAAGTCTGCCTTGTCCCTATATCTAGATACTGCCAAACATTTTTTTTTAATCTTCTATACATTGAGTCAATATTCATTTCCCTGTCCCACAATACACAGGCCCCTGCTCTGCCCTCTGAAATATAACTGGGTAATACATCTTCTCCACAGGACTCTTTCAAATGTCTAAAGCTAGCTGTTATGACTTCCCAAAATGTTCTCTTTCTAAATGCATTGCCAACATAGTCAATCTTCTGTTGACAAGATGTCCAGACATTTCTCAGCACTGTGGTCTCCATTCCTCTATTTGTTGGTGTCCTTCCAAAGTATGGAGCCCAGAACTGACTACAGTGCTCTGAGCAAACACTAACTAGGAGAGAAGAGGACAATTTGCTCTGAAGACAGGCCCCTCGTGTTATTTATATAGCGAGAAATATATGTATATTTCCTGGTATAGTCTAAGGTCATCTAAAACTCACCCAAATATTTATCATACGGACTACACTCAAAGCAGTTCTTCCTTATCCTCTATTTGTAAAATCAAGTTGTCTTTCAAATCGAAAAACCAAGATTCTACTTTCATCCTTGCTAAATTTATCTTTTTAGTTTCAACTCATCTTTCCAGATATCGAGATATTTTGAAACGTGTATCATTTGTCATATTAGCTGAACTCTGCCTCGTGTCATCACGAATTCAATAAGCACATGATTCATGTTTCATCTGACTCATTGATAAATTCTTGGGACATGACAGGGACAAGACAAAGCCCCTTAAGTTGATGCTTGAGATCCCACCCACCTACCCACACACACGCACCTTAGATCATTCCAGAGATTGACTTTCTTTTGAATGGTGGTGTGCTATCAGCTGCAAATCCCTGCATGCATTTTTCAGGTCATTCTGTAGGGTATCAGGAGCAACTCTGCCATAAACTTTACTATATTATTATAATCTATTTCTACACTACCCACCTGACCACCACCATTCATATCCTCCAGTCTAATAAAGATGTCCAAAAAAGGAGCTAAGGTTATTTGGCATAACTTGCTTTGAGGAAATCATGGATGCTTCTAATAATCATCTCTTTGTATCTTGTGTATTCACAGACCATCTGCTCAATAATATGCTCCAGGACTTTTCCAAGAGCCAGCATTACGATCACTTGCCCATAGTTTTTATAATCCACATTTCCCCCTTTTGTGAAACCGAGGACAGAATTTGACTATTAATCCAGGTCCTTGTGATTATAGAAGTTAGGATCAAGACTGTCCAGTATTATAGAAACAGATATTTGATTTAGAATCCAAAGAATTGGGAAATATGCATTTGTACAACATATTTCTTGGCTAGAGATAGAGACACAGAACCAAGCCTTGAAGAGTTCTCCTGAACATCTTAAAGATTCACCATCCAGGACTGAGAGGATGTTAGAAGACCTAGCATAAAGGTAGAATCCTAGCTTTATTTCCAACCAGTGATTATTTCCTCTCTCAGCTTCCTCGTCTGCAAAGTGATGGGATATATTCTAAGTTTTTGTGACTTAAGAGGTTAGTTACCAGGGGTGACCAGACAGATGGCTAGATTTACATCTTAACAAATCTGGGGCATGATTCCCTAACCTTTTGTGGAGAATTTAAATAGCGAAGACATTTCCATTTGCCTTCTGGACACAAGCATACACAAACAAATACACACACACACCTGCTCACACACATCAGGATCTACAATCATTAGCTGTTATTCTTTCTGATATGTGCATTTGATGAGAACAAAATTTATTGTTCTAACATTATGGATGTGTTATAATGAATCTGATCTAGGATTGCTATGGCATCATCTGTCAAGAGTATATTACTCATGCCTTTTAAGACGTCTGTGTACTCTGTTTCTAAAGAACAGTACTGGGTGGGCCTAGGAAATATCTACTGAATATTAGAAATACTGTCAAATAACTTTACACACAAGTAAGGTTGGAGGGTTTGTGTGTATTAACACACAGTAGTATTTCTAAGGAGGATAACAAAACCTGATGTGAAATATTGTGTGATAGTCAAATTCAACACACCCTATTAATGTTCCCTAAGACATTCCAGGGCTTATCGATTAATCCAAACAGAACTACAGTAAGCAAAACATAGGGAGGCGAGAAAGACATACACACATTTACACACACATACTCAAGCTCACTACACTGTCAGCACTACCAAGAGGCTGCTGCCAAAAATGAGATTAAGAGAGAGGCTGTAGAATTTAGCTCAAAGAGCTAGGAAGAACCCCTTCCAGCCCATTACAAAGAACATTGGGATTCCTCTCCTATCTTTCCTTCCTAGCTTAGGTCTAAGTAGAAAGATCTAAGCATGGGTCTCAACCCTCACACCTTATGAGAATCACCTGTAGGGTATTTCTAACCTATGCATGCCTAAGCCAAAATTGAGACCTACCGTCCTTGTAGGAATTGCTAAGCAGGTTAATTTTGTCAAATCTGTCATGCAAACCTCCAGTAGATTTGGCAGGAATCCTGAATCCCCTTCTCATGGCTGCAGCCAGCTATGATAAATACCAATGTACAAAACGTACAAAAGCACGTCAAAATCACTGAACACCACTACGACGGCTTGGGTGGGTACTTAGGCTCTAAAGCCCAAATCTTTGAGTTCAAATATTGTCTCATCTCCCTTCAAGCATCTCTGTACGTCCATTTCCTCAGCCAGGAAACAGAACTACTAACAGGATTACTGTAAGAGGCAAATAACTTAAGACATATAAAGGGTTGGGTTTTGCTTTAGGGTAAGCATTCATAATGTAAATTCTTTTAGGCAAATGTGCTCTTAATCTCTAGCATCTGGGTTGGCACAAGTACTCATGCTTTCTGGTGGAACCGTGGTGAGCCTCACCACGCATCCTGCCTCGTATTTGATTTTCTTCTTGCCCTGTCTCTGCTCCTTCCCACCTTTATCTTGCTTCCCTGAATTGCTCTTCCGCAAACACACAGTAAAGCTTTTGCCATAAGGTTTGCCTCAGGCTCTGCTTTCCAGGGAACTAAGCAAAGATTCAAAGATTACCAAGAAAAACTGGCCAAGAGTATTCTTATGTTTTTGAATAGAAAACACAAATACCCACAGTTGGAAGAAATGACCTTCAAAAGCGACAAGCAGCAATAGTTTGCCTAGGCTTTTAGGGTTAAAATAGGGACCAACCTAGAGGGCAGCACCCCGGCCCCTCTCCACACTCCTTCCCCTAAACCTCCAGTGAAAACTGCCAGAGGAAAAGCGCAGTCGAGATCTAGAAGGCCTTTCCCCTGATGACAGCCCCGGCGGTGACTAGTAAGAATGAGACCTGCTTAGGAGCCCGCCTGTGAACTGAGAGCCCATGCCGGAAAGCAGGGAGCATCTGAAGGATTCGAGGGTTTCCTGGAGGCCCCAGGAATTGCTGTTGGGTCGTGGGATCCAACGTCCCACTAGGAGAGAAAGCTCATGGAAAACCGGGAGTCCATGTAGCTAAACTGCTTGATCCAAAGTCTCACAAAGTGGATTATTTCTTCTCCTAACTCAATGCGGGGTGAAGGCTATTTGCACAGGTCCTGCCTACATTCCTGAATTTGGCTCAGGACTAGAGCGGCTGGCGTACACTCAAAAGTGGGCCCCTTCACTAGCTGAGCACGTCTAGGGAAGGAAGGAATGGGGCTGAAACTCTTAGAGAAGGCGTGTACTGCGAGATCGCCAGATCCAACGAGAAAGGGTTTCTGTAACCCAAACATTGGTCTAAGTTTATTCAAGTATGATACTACGCACATGGGAGTCCAGAGAGAAGTTAGGCGGAAGGGCTACGGTTTTCAGCATTGCATCTAACCTGAAACCCTTACCCACTGGATGGTAGCAGCAGAATGCAAACGGGGGCAAACACCACTCACAGGCGTGGTTCCTCTCTCTCCCTCTTCAGTTTGCCCTAGGGGTTACTCTCACTGATCCCCGCTTCACGTCCTGCACCAGTTAGCCCTGGTTCCCACTCACACAGGAAGGGTATGAAGAGCCCATCACCAAAGCCAAGGATTGCCCAGCACCCCAAGTCCTCGGCACTGGCACCACATATCTGTGTCACTGTTTTTGCTTCCTGGTCCCACCTCTGAGCTTTAGCACATCCACTGGTTTCTAATATTTTGCCTGGGATTTGTGCCGTTCCTGTTTTAGTTTTCCTCCATACAACTGGATTTGGCCATCAGCCCATCCTGCTCTCTTTGGTCAAGTATAACCAGACTTTGGCTGACCCACTTGATTTAACTGACTTCTCCTGCCTAGCATTAGCAACTGAATTTCAACTCTGACCCTGTGCTCCCCAATCTCTACTCTCCATTCAAACACACACACACACACACACACACACACACACTCTCTCTCTCTCTCTCTCTCTCTCTCTCTCGCTCCCCCTGGAATGATAAATGACCCATTTTGCGACAGAGTTTTAAAAGAGACAAAACCCGTCTAATGCTGTTCATGAGTTTCCAAGCAGATCTATTACTCCTATCCCCGTGCAGAGTCTGAATGAATCACAGAGACAGCCGGCTGCACTCAGGGCTCCTTGGCACACGAATTCTTTGGTGAGAGAAGACCTAAGCAAGCCTCCATGACCCTGCCCAAGTCAAGCTGATTTATTCTCAGCTCCCACTACTTCGACTCCGTTCCTCAAACCTCAGGGGACCAGAAGCCTCATTTTGCCCTTGACAATAAAGGGAAAGAGAAGTGATGCTGGGAAGCGGATGAAATCAGAAAGGGGGAAACAAATCACAGCCATCTCTGGGAGACCCCACTCTACCTGCATCTAAGCCCAATCGCTGTTAGCGGGTGGATTCTCACTGAGGAGGCAAAAAGTTGTTTCTAGAGCCACCAAATTCACATTACTTAAGCAAGATTGAACTGTTTAAAATTTCAGTGTTGTCCGCCAAAAAAATAATAACAGGAAGTTGTATAGAGCAGAATGTGCTGACAGCAGTAATGTTTCTGTAATAATTCATGCTCTGGAAGTCAGCCCAGCAGGCTAATGCAGATCGCGGATGCTCTCCTCCTGATGGCCACACGATTGATTGGCATTTCTGCCCCATCATGAAATCAGCTCGCAGATGAAGTGGAGGTCGTTCCAAAAGGAGGGAAATTGAAGAAGAGCGAGGGAACGAAGGGCGATGAGCAGTGCTGCCCAGAAAAATTGGGGCAGAAAAGACCAAAGTAGCATTTTCAAACTCCATTTCCAGTCTAAGCCAACTCCCATCTTGATTTTTCTGCTCTAATTTTAAAAGCTAAGAAAAGCTAATCATCTAATAAAGGTGACATTATCTATTCATTCCATCATCTACTTGGAACCGGATCTCACTCCCAAATAAAATTAGCTGCCTCTTTCCCATTGTTCTGACAATAAGATCCATGAAAACCAGTGAACTCCTCTCCTGGTACGCACAGAGCTGAGTGCTTCATTGGTAGGTGTGCCACCAACTCTTGATGTCAGTGAGGAAGCAACATGCCACTCTATTTCCCAGGCTGGATTCAGCCTGCCATTCAGGATGCTTTAGGGTCTCTTCTGTCCTTGAGTCAGACAAGGAAATTGCGGAGTTCCTGTCGTGGCTCAGCAGTTAACAAACCCAACTAGCATCCATGAGGACACAGGTTCCATCCCTGGCCTCGTTAGGTGGGTTGAGGATCCGGCGTTGCTGTGAGCTGTGGTGTAGGCTGGCAGCTACAGCTCCAACTGGACCTCTAGCCTGGGAACCTCCATATGCCATGGGTGGCCCTAAAAAGATGAAAAAAGCCCAGCTCTACCACTTATGAGTTACATCTTCTTAAGTTATTTAATTCATCTAGGCCTTCGTTTTCTCATCTACAAAAGGGCTGAATAAGAATTAATTTGCAACATAACTGAAGGTTAAATGATGTGGTGTGTGTAAAGCCGTTACTACCATGCCTGGAATAAAGCAAGCATTAAAAAAAATTGGGATTTTTACTATTATCTGTCAAAGGAAGGAGTTGAACAGATGATGGCTTAACATTCTTTAAATCTGTTATTGAATAATTGCATGTTTCTTACCATGAGGTGGTCATTCAAAATCAAAGTAGGGATACAGTGGGATGCTTTTTAATGATTGCTGGCTACCTTGTTGAGATCTTTTCTGCATAGATTCAAAATATTCTCCAGAATCATTTCAGGCCTTTTTGTAGAGAGGCCTGAGGATATCCCAACTCAGATCAAGTTCCACCTGCTCCCTGCTCCGCATCTGAACCCTGCCACCTGTCCCAGGGGACCATCCAATGTAATCCTGAGGGGAAGAACCTGCCACCGATGGGTTTGTTGACCACACTTCCCACGATGCCCAGAGCCTGGCATCTGTGGGACCCAGTAGTGAAGACTTTGGCTCCTTGCCCCTCTACAACCAACCGCTCAGCTGGCTAGGCCTTCTGGGGAAACACTGCACGTATTAACTAAAGTTAATCAGACCATGTTAAGAAAGTTAAAAAGAGAGCCTTTTCTTTTTCTGTAAGCCTTTCATTAGCCTCTTGTGGCTCTTAGAAATCAACCTAAAATCCTTTTTTTTCAAATGTATTGAAATGTAGTTGCCTTACGGAGTCGTGCTCATCTCATGCACAGAGCGAAGTGAATCCGTTACACACTGACATGTGTCCGTTCCTTTTAGATTCTTTTCCCATGTAGGTTGCCACACAGCACTGAGTAAATTTCCCTGTGCTATCCGGCAAATAATCCCAAAATGTTTAACCTTGTGGCAGCACCTGGTAGGATCTGGCTGCCTCACCAGCTGTACTATGACCCATCTCCCTTTCCGCTTGACCCCGCTCCATGGCAGCTGGTCCCACCTCCAACCCTCTAATTCACCAGGGCCTTTTTGGCCTCAGAGCTTTTGCACATGTGATGTTTTCTCTCCCTCCAAACTCTGCCTGGGTACCTCCTACTTAGGCTTCAGGTCTCTGCTCATGTCTCTTCTGAAGAAGATTTGCCTCATCTTTTATTCTAAGATCACCCTGATTTTTCCTTCATGCCCCTTGTGATCAAAATCTTACTTTTCCTGAGTTCCCGTCGTGGCGCAGTGGTTAACGAATCCGACTAGGAACCATGAGGTTGCGGGTTCGGTCCCTGCCCTTGCTCAGTGGGTTAAGGGTCCGGCGTTGCCGTGAGCTGTGGTGTAGGTTGCAGACGCGGCTCAGATCCCGCGTTGCTGTGGCTCTGGCGTAGGCCGGTGGCTACAGCTCCGATTCAACCCCTAGCCTGGGAACCTCCATATGCCACGAGAGCAGCCCTAGAAAAGGCAAAAAGACAAAAAAAAAAAAAAAAAAAATCTTACTTTTCCTTCCTCTCTCAGGATCACAGCTCCTTTAGTTCCTGCATCTCCAGCATCTCACACAAATACGGATGCAACGATATTTGTTGAATCAAAGCATAAATTGATGAATAGACAGAGATGGGCTGTCCAAAGTGGGATGCATTACTCTCCTACCACCCGTGTTTTCTCATCCCTCCCCATCCCCACTTCAGACCCTCAAGTCTAGAACCCCTTCTCTTTGATGACTCCTCAGCAGGCCCTTCACCCACCTGCAGGTTGCAATGAATGAATCATTCCACGGCCTGATGATGTGTCACACAGGGTTCATCCATGCACAAATACACCACAGGTCATAAAAATAGCTTCTATCTGCTCACTTGGGATGTGCCGTGTAATATGTGGATATGATGTATATTACTTCATATGATGCATATTGTCTCCTGCGGGTAAGATGTACATTATCTTCACAACAGTCCTGCAGTCCCCTAGGACTCCTGTTGTCCCCATTTTCCTAATGAGCAAACTGAAACACAGAGTAGGCAGTTGGTCGCAGATCGTAACAGCAGCCCCTCTCGAGAGGACATCTGAAACGAACTTGGTCTAATTGCAACAGGCATGCATCTGATCTCTGGAGTTTGCTGCCTTTCTCAACTACAGGTACCAGCTTTGCCAGCTAACTCTCCTCTGACCTTGGCTCTACTCCGCTTCCCTCTTAATCTAAGTTCTTTAATTAAGGAGTAATACCTTAATGGTAATTTCCCAAAACAACCCAAAGTTCAGGCAGAAGTTAGTTTTTCTTCAGCACTCTGACCATGGACGTGTTTTCTTTCTGGTTCTCCCATCTAGCATTTTATATCTATAACGCCTTTTTTTTTTTTTTTAATCAAGGTCACTGTGACTCTTAAACTTAATTGGAGGAGAGAGAGGAGAAAAACAGCATTTAGTTAGTCCCTGCTACGTGTCAGTCATTCTTCTACGTGTTTCACATATATCATCTCATCCAGTTGCCCAATAACCCAGGAAGGGATTAGCAGAGTTCCTCTAATACACAAGATAGCACAGAGACTCAGAGAGGCTAAGCAATTTGCCCAAGATCACACAGGTCTTATGCAGTAGACTGAAAATGCCATACCTACTTTGTTTTACTCCAGAGTCATATGCTTTCTCTTTTATCCATATGATGTCCATAACCCCAACCCTTTCTGGTTTGCCTAATAAGCCTTCTCACAGGATGTTTCTCATCTTCTCTCCTTCCCGTGTAGGTTCTTCCATTAAACACCTCCATCCAGACATGGGGCTCTAGTGTCTTCTCCTACCCCTGCCCCTCAGTCACAACGGAATCATTTCCTTTTCCTCCCTCCTTTCTGGAGCAATGCAAATTTCTGTTTATATGTATGTTTGTTCGATTTACATTTGCAAAGCAACTGCATTTGCATATCACTCTTCCGCAGCTGCGTTTCACAGGGTGTTAACCAAGGCAAGAGTCCTGAGAGCTTAGGGCTTCCAGGAGCATTTTATTCAGGAGCTGGTCTTGTACAAATGCAAATACATTGCCACATATCATCACATTAGCAGGATTGGGACAGAAGACAGGCCAGCTCTGATAGGCTAAGGGGAAGCCTCCTACAAGGCAGCCGAAGGACGAGGGGGCCACACACAGCTCCTGGAAGAAGAGAAGGAATGGAAACAGCAAAAGGGAAGCACTTGGGGAGCCTGATGACTGAGAGAGAGAAGGGGGCCAAGTGAGACGGTGAGTACGCAACGCTGTTGGATGAAATGAGAGTGAACTTCAGATTTTTATTATCTGGTCCAAAAAAATACCATGGCCATCAACTTATCTCTAAAAACCAATAAAAGAGGATTGGAGAAAGACGTAATTTCCATGTGGTCCTTATAGGAGATAGCGTTGGTCACAGAACCCCCCTGACTCGCTCGGTGAGTCTGATGGAGTTGCATGCATAGAGGCATCTATGAATTATCCCAGACCTAGCACAGCAGACATCATTAAATGGTTTTCTCATACAGTTTAAGCCTGGCGTCTACATTGGTTGGGGTCTGCTCATATTAGTGAAGGTTCTAGGAAAGATCTACCTTGTGGGGTCTGCATTATTTATTTATTTATTTATTTTGGTCTTTTTAGGGCCACATCCATGGCATACAGAAGTTCCCTGGCTAGGGGTCCAGTTGGAGCCGTAGCTAAAGCAACAGCATTGCCAAATCCGAGCCACCTCTGTGACGTACACCACCGCTCACAGGAACAGCGGATCCTTAACTCACTGAGCCTGTCCAGGGATCAAACCCGCATCGTTGTGGATACTGGTCAAGTTCATTACGGCTGAGCCATGACAGGAACTCCGGAGTCTGCATTCTTCAAGCTAGCTCTTAAGATTCTTCTCCTGGGAGTCATCAGGCATTTCTGTCTTGGGTAAAACCTATGGGCTTTAAGTTATAAACAAGACAATCAAATTTACTTAGAAGTAACACAATTCGAGTTCAGCTGCAAGCGCTAGGTCTGAATGACAAGTGTGAGAGAGGATTTTAGAAATATAACTTGAAAGCATTGATGGGTTATGTGTGTGTCTATGGTGCAGGCATGAATGCCTGGCTACTCTGAATAAGAAACATAGCTACATCCTTTGGCCCTCTTCTGGGGCTGCCTGATGTAAAGACCCACTCTGGTCTGAGCTGTCTGAGCTACAGCTGTTCATACTGATGCAACCCCCATAAAGCAGGGACGGTTTATGTCCACCCAGATGCACTTACCTGTCGGAACAGCCTTCCTAGATTCTGTGCGTTGGGTGGTTATCAACTCACAGCTCCCTTCTCTGCCAAATTGCCTTCGATTAAGCAGGCACACTGGTAACTCTGAGATCACCACCTGGAGTACAAACCCCAGAGCCCTGCCTCAGGAGTGTCATGATTTGTATGCAATTTATGCTTCACAGCGCCTCTGACGATTAGAACCAACGTGAGTCTCCAGAAGACATATTCTCGCTTAGCCGTCTTCCTCTTCTCCATCCTGCTTCCCTCACCCTCCTTCTCTCAAGAGCACCTCGCCAAAAAAGAGGTGTATATGCACAATGGAATGTTATTTAGCCCTGAGAAAGGACATCCCACCATTTGCAACAACGTGGATGGACCTTGAAGGCATTATGCTCAGTGAAATAAGCCAGATAGAGAAAGACAAATACTGTAGGTTCTCGTTTACTTGTAGAATCTTAAAAAAAGCCGACCTTGTAGAAACTGTAAAGAGCGGTGCTTATCAAGGCCTAGAAGGTGGGCAGAGGGGGAGGTGCCAGTCAAGGTGCCAGCTTCCGATGGGAAAATGAATACGTGCTGGGGGTCTGATGCACTGTGATTGTAGGTAACGTGCTGTGCTCTATCCTTGCACGTTGCTAAGACAGTAGATCTTAAATGTTTTCACCACGAAGAAAGATTTGAGAATTCTGTGATGTGATGGAGGCGTCAGCCAACACCGGTGGTAATTACCTTGCACTATGTGAGTGCATCTTATCAACACATTGTACGCCTTGAACTTAAACAATATTTGGTGTCAATTATATCCCAGTGAGGCTGGGAAGAATCGTTTGAACAAGGGGATCCCCACTTCAGGCTCTGCTTTTAGGGACCACTCTGGTGGCCTCGCTTTCTTATGCCCCTGCGGGGTCAGAGCTGTTTTGTGGTACAGCCTGGGCAGCACCGGACGCCTCTGCAGCCCTGCTCAGCCCTCCGTGCCCCGCCCAGCTGCCAGCCCTCTACGTGGGGCCATGCGGCCAGTACTCTGCCCTGGCCAGGGACACCCACTGAGGACCAAGGAGGAGGCTGGCTTTCCTTACTCCAGGAGGTCTGTGTTCTCTGTTGGTTGAAGAGCCTGCTCTTGAGTCCCCTTGAGAATTAGGAAATAACTCTTGACCCGACTAAACCCCAGCTGTTTCTGTTCCCGGAGTCAGGGAGAATCTACGGGGAGAAGCAGAGTTCTCAAGCTCAGCCTGAATCCAACACTAAGCTGTCCTGACATCTCGCTTAACAACCCCCCTCGTCAGGGGCGGCTGGGACGAGGAGGGTGAGCTGCTCCTTCTCCGTTAGCAGGTGTCCTGTGGACCAGGCGCTGAACAACAGACTCGGGCAGAAATTGGGAAAAGGGATGCTGACCACCCGCCGAGGTACATTTCTTACGCTTTTATGTGCTCAGGGAGTAACACCCCCCCGCTCTCTCCCTCAAGTTTAGAAGAAAAAAATCCTCCCAAAACACACACACAGAGAACAAAATGTGCCGTCATCTTTGATAAGCTGCAAGAAACCAAAACCCTCCCTCGAATGCTTTGTCAACCCTTCATCCCTGAGCCACACAACGTACCCACCCAGGAGGAGGCCATTCGGATGACCCTGGGCCTCTCCTGAAGGTTCCCGCTCAGGCTCAGGAGAGAGGGGACAGCCCTGCACAGACTCTACCGCGGGTCTGAACCTGAGCGAGGAAAGGGCTGAGCTCCATTTCTTCCTCCGCATTCACGAAGAGATCCCGGCCCTTCCCCGGGCGGGGGGCGGGGGGAGTGTTAGTCTATCCGGGGTTTTGAATGTTTCCAATCATCACTGAATGTCCTGGGGGTGGGGGTGGGGCATTTGAAAACAGGACGGGATGTGACCAGCACTCGGTGCACAGGGCTGAGTGACACTGAACACCCTACAATGTGCAGGTCTGCACCTTTCCCCAAGAATGCAGTGCCACCCCAAATGCCAATAGCACCCCCCGCCCGGCCCCGGGGAAACAGGAGTCCTACATGGAAACACAGCACGCAGATCTTGGAAGCTGGCCCTTTGCACACGCTATTGATCAACTATAGATTGCAAAGCACAAGGCGCGGAGCCAAGTAAATCGAAGAGAGGCTCCACCAGTTTCCCCACCTTCAAAACCCAGGAGACACAGACCCCTGCAGAGCAGGGCCTTGTTCCCGGCCCTTCATCGAGCGTCTCAGCTCCGGAAGGAGCCCAGAAGTCAGGCCTTTGCTGAGAGAAGCACGCCTACGGAGGCAGAAGCTCCATCAGCTGCAGGTCGTTCCTGCTGAAAGCCGCAGTCCGCCAGCTACCTGGGAGTTCTCAGCTCGCCTTCCCCTTCCCTTTCCTCTTTCCTTTTTTTTTTTTTTTTTTGAGGGTTCTTCTCTGTGGGGTTAATTGCTTGCCTGTCATTGAGCCCAGGGCTCTCTCCATCAGCTCCCTCTGCTTAAGGACCAAAGGTGTCAAAGGGAGAATTTCTACAACCAACGCCAGGCTCACACCCACCCCCTGGCTTCTTTCCTGCTTTCAAAAAAGGCCAGTGCTGCCTTGGCCTCGGCCTTTCAGGGCCTAGGGCTGGAAGCCAGTGTTCCCAGAACCGAAGCTCAGCCATCAAATTCTGCAGACATCATCGCGCCTGCCCATAGTAGCGGGGTTGTGAATACGTCTGAAGTGCGGAATCGATGACCAACCAAGTCCTCCAATAAGCACGCTTATTACCGAAGCCCCGTGAGGGACACGGGGACACGCAGAGAGGGCTCGCCCACATCATTTTCGCCTTCGTTTCCTCATTGTAGCTACTTTTATTTCACGCGGCAGGAAAAGTGGATGAGAAGCTACATGTTATTTTTGATGCGTTTCCTCTGTAAGTATTCTTCCCCCACCTGCTGCTTCTGCAAGAGTGCCACTTGCATTCTCGGAACCGCTCACCCTGGGCCCAGCCAGCCTCAGGGACAAAACCAACGCCCGAGGGCCCCGGGGGAAATGGGGGGCC
The DNA here is from genome assembly GCF_054392235.1 of Sus scrofa. Lineage (NCBI taxonomy): Eukaryota > Metazoa > Chordata > Mammalia > Artiodactyla > Suidae > Sus > Sus scrofa. Next base: position 139,307,910 of record NC_139391.1, read on the forward strand.
CCAGCTCTTCTTGGAAATAAAGCAAAAGGCACTCCCAAGTCAGCCAGCAGCCCAGGAGGGTGCAACACACTCAGCCTTTCCCAGCAGCTCAGGGGCTGAATGAGTCACTGACAAGTGAAAGGCTGCGGATAAAAAGAATTACGGAAACCCGTTGGTTTGACACTGAATCACAGGACTCGTTTCCAGAGCCTTTCCGAAACAGGCCTCCTTGTCGCCCTCGTGTTTTATACCACACACGTTTCATACCATCAGGCACTCGGTCTTAGCCTGGAAACTGTAGCCAAACATTTTAAGATGATTTGCTACTCGAGACGAGATTGTGTAAATATTTCCTAAAAGGCCTAATACTATCCAGAGTGACAGCTAACCACTGCGGATAGTTTAAGATGTGTCTGGCAGGATTCTGAGCACTTAGAGGAACAGATTTATTTAGTCCTCACAGGAGTATGCCCATCATGCAGATGAGAAAATAGAGGCAGCAAAGCAGATTTAATAATGTGCTGGTAAGTGCAGAGCAAGGATTCAAAGTCGGGCAGCCTGGCACTGGCGCCCAGACACTCAGCCAGGACACCCTGCTACTTCTTCCCTTTATGTTCTTCAAGATTCTGTCGTGAACAAGCTCAGTACATGGATAGGATGAAGAGACCTTAGGCCTTTCTAAAGTATCCGGCGCAATTATCTATTGCAAATGCTTGTATAAATGGGTGAGTAACATCTAGCAAGGTGCGATATGGCCTGTGAATGGAGAGCAGCCTAAAATTATTTTTTAAAAACACTTTTCTTTAAAAAAAAAAAAGTTCTTAGGCCACATTCTGCCAACGTGAGAGCCCTGGTTCTGGCCTAAAATTTTACAGACCATGGAAATTGCCCAGAGAGGAAAGCGGTTTAGCACCAGGTCAGGCATGATGACAGAAGCAAGGCTAGACTCCAAGCTCATGGACGTTTTGTCTACATGAAAATTCTTCCCCACCCGCTCCCATCCCCTCTCGTCTCCCACTAGTTCCCATCTCTCTCATGCATGAGCAGGAAGGCTTTTATTCTATTTGCAAAGTAAATAGAGCTGAGATACAGATTATTCTCAAGCATTGAAGCTTTTATCCAGTATAAACAGAATCAGGGTAACTTGTTCCCTCACACACACACACACACACACACACACAGGCTCTGTGCCAGCCCCCGCATCATTAGCAGAAGGCAAATAGAACTTAGGCATCCCAGCCAAACTGGGGACTCTGTTTACCTGCAGTGCCAGCGGAGAGAGGCATTTGCAGTTTCCTCCTTCCACTTTCCCTCTGACCCTCCAGGAGGAACAAAGACCAGATTGTTATACACAAGGTGCATCCTGGAGGAAAGAGCTGTGGACGGACGGGGAGGCGGGAGATCTGGATTCTCTCAAAGTCTCCCTGAATCTCAGTTACTTTATTTGCAGGGATGTGAGGATTAAACAGGTTAACAAAAGTCTGAAAGAGGGGTACCTTAGCTAAGTGCCTCTTCCTGCTTCTGAGGGTTCCCAAACCAACCAAAGAGAACACACACACACACACACACACACACAACCTGGTATAGACTTATACCTACGAAAAATGGTCAGTCACGTGATTTTGGCAAGTTCCTAACCTCACTCAGCCTCATCTATAAAATGGGAATGGCAACAATCCCTTCCTATGATTTTGATGAAGATTAAAAGATAGTGGTATATGTGAAAGTGTTCTCTAGGTCATAACATCTAAATGTCAACTTTTTTTTTTGTCTTTTTGCCTTTTCTAGGGCCACTCCCGCGGCATATGGAGGTTCCCAGGCTAGGGGTCTAATCCGAGCTGTAGCTGCTGGCCTACGCCAGAGCCACAGCAATGCGGATCTGAGCCTCGTCTGTGACCTACACCACAGCTCACGGCAACGCCGGATCCTTAACCCACTGAGCAAGGGCAGGGATCGAACCGGCAACCTCATGGTTCCGAGTCGGATTTGCTAACCACTGCGCCACGACGGGAACTCCTAAATGTCCATTTTTAAAACAATTTTTTTCAAGATAAAAGATGTGGAGTGATTAGTAAATTAAATCTGAAGGCAGTTCTTAGACTGGGCCGTAAAAGGCATTATGATGGGAGCAAGACTATCTACCACCATTGCAGAGTTCCCGACAGAGCAAAGGGCAACGGCCAGACTCACATTGTGTTCATTTGGTCAGCCAGCTGACACGTGTCTCTGGAGTACCCAGAGGTGCCAAGCTCTCTCAGACTCAGGGCGCCACGCAGGTGCACCCAGTCCCTTCCCCCTAAAAGCTCACGGTGCAACGAGACTAGACACCAAACACCTACCTTTCATTTATCGCGTTTTACCTTATAATCACCTCTGGTATACACAAAGGACAACTGCGGAGCAACGCAGAGGCTTCCTGAGGCCTCCAGGGGCCCATAAAATGCTTTGAAAAGGAAAAGGCCCCCTCATAAGATGAGCTAGAAGACAGGGTGAACCGTTACCTGGCTGAGAGAGGACCACGGAGATGGTGGAATCGAGGCTCCCTGGGAAAGTCTCAGGAGGGAAGTGAGGGTGGAGTTAGGCTGGGAGAGCCTCACAGCCTGGGGGGCCCACCCTTACCAACAGCCACTCCCTCCCTTTTCTCCACCCGTTCCCTGGTGCCACCATCCACAGAGTAAAGGACTTGAGCCAAATGAGCACCAGCGCCCATTTCAGCCCTGAGAGTCTGTGATCCTCCGCCGCCGAGGACAGCAGCACCGCGACCCGAAGGAGTTAACTCATCTTGCAGCCTCTTTCCAACCTGAGTCAGCACAGGTGAGACAGACTGTGAGGAGAATCACCCCACCCCCACCCCACCCCCCAAGAAGACAAAGCCGCCCGTCACTTGCCTTTAATCTGTTTTCTTAATTTTCTTCCTAAGGAAAGTCACAGCTCCAATCAGTCCTCTAATCAATGGCTGCACCACTCCTGCACAAATGAGCTAGATTTATTAAAAGAGTCCTCTCTTCAATGGAAATGGGCTCCCTGCTGGGGCTGCAAATACAGGCCGAGATTGACTGCTCCCGGAATAGGTAAAGATGTAAAGAAAATGAGAGCAGAGGCCAGCGATGGGGAAGAGAGCCCCCAAGGCCTCTTGAGAATCAGCCCACCACCATCACGGCGAATGGACGGTCCCCAGTGGCCACCTGGACTGGCGCGTCCCACAGGCGGATCCTGGGCGCAGGGACTAGTAGGGCCGCCCACGTAAGCATCCTGTGTCATCTCCCTAGGAAAAGAAGCTCACCAAAAACAGACTCAAAGAAACACTCGTCCAAATGGAGAACCTCCCAGAAACCTAGAGTTTCATCAGCTGTCAGAGCTTGAGAAATCTCAGGAGAGTGATGACAACCACAGGTTGAAAGAGCGTTCTGGAAAAGGACCCCAATATTTCAGAATCACTGATGGTCAGAAGCAGAGGAAATTAATTTTTCAATGTTGTTAAGAAACTATTCACATTAGCAAAAAGTAGATATTTTTATATTCCTATTTGGGGGCTGGGATCTCCTTGATGATAGGAAGCAGACGCTTCATTAAACTTTTGGTTACATACAGAAAAAGCCAGTGGAGATGCTTGGAACAAGGGCAACTTAATCTGTTTGGCAAATCACGTCAAGCTCTGCCTTCACTGTGGGGAGATTTGTATTTCTGGAAATTACTATTATGTTTCCTGGGGTGTTGGGAAGAGGACGGGGAAATCAATTTGCTTGTTTCCCCTCGAAGCCTCAGAGACGCCTGAGGAAACTGGATCTCCGTGCAGAATGTGGACAAAGGCACTTGTGTGCCAGGGGACGTGATGGGCAGAGAGAGAGAGAGGCAGAAAGAGAGGATGAAAAGCCAGGCCGCTCTGTAGCCCGTTTGAAACATGTCCCCTCTCCGTTATCATGTCCTTCGGTTACCCTCCAATCTCAGTTTTGCTAAGCCTGTCACCCTGAGAAGGAGCAGCCTGGAGGAACCAAGCAAACCAATTACAAGATGGCAAAGGAGGATCCATGGAGCAGAGACGCAGAACGACATCGAGGTGAGACCACGAGGGTCCCCCAGACGGTCCGGGGACTGCGCAGACACTCTGCACGCACCCCTCTCTTCACACCTGCAGCCGGAGAGGAGGCTGGCACTGATGCTGAGTAATAAACAGGAGGCTGGAGAAACTCTGAAGGATTCTGGATTCTGTAAGAAACCAAGTCCAGAAGCTGTCATTACATGACTTGCCCAGGGTCACCTAACTGGTTAGTGACAGAGACAAACTCAGAGGGAGCTGCTCGGGGTCTTCGTCTTAAGTTTTTGTGACCCTAGACTCACCACACCGCTCCCCACATCCCAAAGCTCAGCCAAGCTTCAGGGGACCAGTGCCCAGCAACTGGAGGGAGAAGAGTGGGGAGCAGGCAGAGAGGAGGGCAAGGGAGGGGCTGCTCAGCGTGGAGAGGAAGTAGACTTTCTAGAGGTTTCAGGCTGCTCACCTTTTTCTTGACCTGGTTCTGCTTTTTGGGACTTGCGGCCCAAGGTCGAAGGCCAGTCAATCCCCTTGTTTTAAGAGATGGACAAAACGGCCCAGACAGTGGAAGTGACTCGCCTAAGAGTGCAAGCCACTAAGAGTGCAAGCGTGTTCGGAAGCAGAGAACGAAAGCAGCAAAGACAAAATGTGGAGGAAGAATAAAGGAAAAGAACTGCCCTGTTGGCCTGGAGGTGAACTCCAGGGAGCAGCGGTGGAATAAACCCTTGGGAGTCTTCTCATCCCCCCTTCTCCAGGCTTCCCTAACGCGGCCACTCTTCCTCTTTCCTTCCTGGAGCTTCTAAGACAACTAGAGTGAGAAAATATAGCGCAGTATTAGTCTCCACTCTATCCTGTCTTATACCTAATGTGCCTTGTGTGACTCTTCTTTTCCCAGCACTTCCAGCTCCTGAGCGGTGGGACCTGGAACCACGGTGTGCACCACACCACACGCTTCTCTTTTATAAGATGCCTCACGCAAGCTGGAATAAGCCTTTCATGCTCAATAAACACCTGCCTGCCGGTTATTCTTTGAGAAAACTTGCAAAACTTCTCATGGTGCCGATCCTTACAAAGGACAAATGTAAAGGTGGGAAATGAGACTCGGTTTTCTAGTCTGAAAAGTTAGAGAGAGACTCCGTGGCATCCACGCCTTCTGTCTGAGGTGGGTCATTTTGTGAGCAAAATTTAAGCACGGTTTTGAGAGACTGCGGTTTGGACAGCACACTCTCATACCGTGAGGCTTTCTCCCTTTTCCTATCACCCCCTTCTGTCTCATTCTGCACACAACTTTACAAAAGCCTTGCCACGTGGAGGGTTCAGGATATGACCAAAGCCTAAAGGGCTCCCGCAGAGACACAGGCAGGAATCTGCCTGAGGCTCGTGAGGGGTGGCTGCTTTTTGCTGCCTCTATGTTTGTTTGGTTTCAACTGAAACTCGGCTTCGGAAAGTGCGGAAGGGGATTCTGCAATTTGCGGTTGTAGATGCTGTCAGTGCGTGGAGGTGGCGTTGCCTCCCAGGATGAGGTACAGACAGATTGGTCTAGAAGTGGGTGAGAGCTGCAGCATTCCTCAGGCAGGTGAGGAGATGGAGGAGGGTGTCAGCTGCTCCTGCTCCCTCACGCCTCCTTCTCCAAACCTACCATCTACCTCCCCTTTTGTGTCTGCGTATCATTAAAATTGTACTCATGATATAAAATGCCACCCTGAAGTCCTCAAGCAACTAGGGGAGCCATGCAACTATGTGTGAAAATCTTGAATTTTAAGCCTCCTCCCTTCATCACAGAGCATTCTAGACAGTTGCGGGAAGGAGGCGGGCACAGACTCAGACTTGGGAAGACTAGGAGTCAACAAGAGAGTTGGTGACAAAAGATTAGGGAGGAGCATGTATGCTCCTGCCTAAAACATCCCTTACAAAGCCTTTTGCCTGACATTATGCAGTCGCTTAACTCTTTCCACTTGAAAAGCAGATTCCAAGTGTATTTTTTTGTCAAGCCGGGTCACAGCTCTACAGTCCTACCAGAGAGGCCACAGGCAGCACCCATCCTCTCATTCTGGTGGATCTAGGCGGAGCTAAAGACAGACACCGCTCTCTTCCCCATCCTCCGACCTTCACTCCTGAAAGCCACTTGCTTTCAAGGTGAACAAGTCTTTTCTTGGAACGAATTGAACCTACAAACCACAGTGACTAAAGTGTTCTTGAGATGTGCAGGGGAGTGCCCAGAAATAGGAAGAATTTCAGAAGGAACTATTGATCAGCTTTTCTTACACACACACACACACACACACACACACACACACACACGCAAAGGTGAGGCATTCCCAGGTAGGGTGGGAATCACATCTTGTGCGGTCTTCACAGGGGTAAGAGAGATAACCTCTTTGCTCTCAACTCCATTCATTTGGTGGATGGGAAATGTGTTTACATCTCTGTGTATCCCCTTTTGTTTGGTTTTCAAGAAAGCCTGAATCGGCAGATTTCAGGAGAAAGCTAACACATCTGACAGGCTTAGAGAAATGATGTGTGCCACGTGAAAAAAATTAATGGAAAAAAAAAAAAAAAACAAACAGAATGTTTTTCACTTCTATAGCAGTTTTTATCCCAGTCTCTAAACAGATTATGGGTATTAATTAAATGTTGCCATGCATAACCTGTTTCCTTGGGCTCTAGTAACCCAAGGGGAAACTTCAGGTTTGCTGTCCTTAGAGGAGGAGAAACTGAGGCCGTGGGGAAGGACAGATGAAAGGGAGGAAGTTAAGGGAACTGTCACCTCCATACCAGCCACGCCCATCTCATTCATCTACGGAGATGACCAGCGACACACAGTTCACGCCAGTCCTGGCACCCTCACTCCCACTGGCTGCCGTTTTCTGCTAAGCCAGCTGATCAAACTGTCTCCTTACATGTCAACTTTAAGGCCGTTACCGCAATAGTAGTTGCCTATGGCTGGATAACCAGTCCCACAAACGCATAAATTTAACACACATTTATCATCTCAGTTTCTGCAGGTGAGGAGTCTGAGCATGACGCAGCTGGGGGCTGTGTTTAGGGTCAAGGTATCAGGGGGGCTGCATGCTCATCTGGAGGCTCAGCTGAGGAAGAAACTGTTTCCCTGCTCTCATGGTGTGGGTAGCATTCCATTTCTTGCAGCTGTTTTCCTTGCAGCTGTAGCTCCTAAGGGCCGCCACCAGTTCCTTGCTGTATAGGCTTCCTCAGCAAGGCTGCTTATTCATCAAGTCAGCAAGGAGAGTATTTAGGGTCTGATACCAAGACAGAGTCTTATGTGACATAATGCCATCGCATCATGTGTGTTGAGATTACAAAAGGGGGCATCGCATCACTTTTGCTGTATTCCGTTGGTTAGAAGGAATTTGCAAGTCTTGCCAGGGCTCCAGGGGAGGGAGTTACACAAAGGTGTGAATACCAGGTGGCCTGTCTACCAAATCCAAAAACCCGGAGGAAGAAACTTCTTCATACCTTCATACCTTTAAGCTTTGTGGTAGGCGTTCAAGAAAAAAAAAAAAAAAAAAAAAAAAAAAAAAAAAAAAAAAAGGTAAGGAGTTGGTCAGATTATTTACTATTAGAGGCATATTTCAGAGATATTGCCATTCTGGTTCCAGACTGCCACAATGGAACACATACTGCATAAAGACAGTCAAGCAAATTTTTGGATTTCCCAGTGCATATAAAAGTTATGTTTATATTATACTGTGGTCATTAAGTGTGCAATAGCATTATGTCTAGAAACCCAATGTACATACCTTAATTTAAAAATATTGGGAGTTCCCGTCATGGCTCAGTGGTTAACGAACCCAACTAGTTAGTATCCATGAGGATGCAGGTTTGATTCCTGGCCTTGCTCAGTGGGTTAAGGATCTGGTGTTGCTGTGGCTGTGGTGTAGGCACATGGTTCCCATTAGACCCCTAGCGTGGGAACCTCCATATGCCTCAGGTGCGTGCCTAAAAAAGGAAAAAAAAAAGGATTTATGACTAAAAAATGCTAAGGATCACTTGACAATGCAGGGTTGTTGCAAATCTTCAATTTGTAAAAACTGCAGTATCTACAAAGCACAATGCAATGAAGTATGATCGTATCTGCCTTGCAGAAAACAGAACTCAGCAGAGCACTGAAACCATACAAAAATAGATGTTTAATAAAGATCTCAGGAAAAGCCCCCGTGGTTTCACTCATTAATCGAGAAATACAGGATTAATTTACTCAACTAGCAGCCAGAGCACTGAGATGGCCACCTGCAGATCCCCTTTTCTTAGTTCTAGAGCCCAGGGCATCTCATTTAAACTGGAGAGTGGGAGCCCTGGTGGAGCAACACTTCAAAAACTTGAACGTGCATATGACTCAACTGAGGTCTTGTTAGGATGCAGGTTCGGATGCAGCGGGTTTGGAACAGCACCTAAGATGCTGCAGGTTCCCAAAGGATGCCCCTCTTCCTGGTCCTCAGAGCACACTCTGAATGGCAAAAGTAGAAGATAAGAAAGGATGAAAGAACCAAATAGTAAAATCCCCACCCCCGACAACATGACCATGAATAAGGGGATTTTAAGTAATTTAAATATTTTGAGTGAAAAATCTGAAAAACTCAAAGCCAGATGGGGATTGGCTTTTTTTTTTTTTTTTTTTCCATGTACATGGCATACTGTGCATGTGGGGGGAGAGTGATATTTAGGCTTGAAGGAGTAAAGAGAGAGCCTGGAACAGACAGTGCGGGATGCTGTGCTGTGAAACTGTCAGTAGGTCCATGGTCAGAGAAATAGGGACACACAGAGGCAGCAGTGAGGATGTGGCGACCATCCAGAAAGGCTAAGCTTGGTCATCACTAGCTAGGACAGCCAGTTTGAGTGATACGTTCCATCTAGCAGGACCTGAGGAAGAGATGGAACCTGGGGCTTGCTGGTGTGGGATCAGCTAGAATGAGGAAAAAAAAAAAAAAAGACAAACAGAAGACAGGAGTTTTAACAATTATGGATCAGAATCAATTAAGAGCCTCCAACCAAATGCACAACAGAGAATAGAGGAAAATGGAATTTCTTGGAAGAAGCCAGAGGGCAGTAGGCAGGGGGTAGGGTGAAGCTGGTTACCAGTTTAGTGTTCCAGCAGAAGCTGAGAGGGTATATCTCAAAGGCAAATGTTTGATTTTGAGCTAGAGAACAGGAGCAGGGGAAATGCCCAGGAGGTCCAGGATGGCTGAGGAATATTTTAACCCTGAGTGAAGCTAACTTAACAAGGACCCTATTGGAAGACATGAGACCACGTGATGGAGAAGAAGGACCCGGAACTGGGCATCAGGAGACCGGGCTTCTCTATCTGGTTGATGCTTCCTCATTCATTATAAATTCATTGAGAGTTTACCAGACTCTCAGCCCCATGCTAAGTTCTGGAAAACTTAAAATAGCAAATGAAATAATAAAAAAAATACAAAATGAATATCATGATAATAAAGCTTGGAATGAAGGATTTGTATTGAGTACTATCCTAAATAGTTCATATTTAAATATCAGAACCGTCTATAAGGATGCGTAGTAATTTTATATTCATTTTTCAGATATTGAAACTGAGGCAAAGAAATAATATGACAGACTATTTCTGCTGTAATGGAGCTTATATTCTAATAGTCATGCCTCCAATTAACAGAATGACTTTTGGTAACTGACTCTTCTTTCTGGTTCTTCTTCCTGGTTCTTCTTCCATAGCCATCGAAATAGTAGATAAAAATGTTAAGAGCTGCTTAAAACCAGACACTCTCTTCTTTAATCCTTGCAATAGGGAGTTCCCGTCGTGGCGCAGCCGAATCAAATCCAACTCGGAACCATGAGGTTGCGCGTTCAATCCCTGGCTTCGCTCGGGGGGTTAAGGATCCGATGTTGCCGTGAGCTGTGGTGTAGGTCAAAGACCTGGCTCGGATCTGGCATTGCTGTGGCTGTGGTGTAGGCCAGCAGCTGTAGCTCTATTTAGAGCCCCAGCCAGGGAACCTCCATATGCCACGGGTGCTGCCCTAGAAAAGGACAAAAGACAAAAGACAAGAGACAAAAGACAAAACACAGACACACACACACACACACAACCCTTGCAATAATTTTATGAGGTAATGACTATTATCATTTCCATTTTACAGATGAGGAAACTAGGGTTCAGAAAAACTACTTTCCCAAGAGGCTTCATTTGGGATTTAAACGCAGGTAGTCTAACTCCAGACTAAAACACAACATGATGGCAGATTAGAAGATTGGACTGAATCTCTGAGATCCTCTCTTGCTGGAATGTTCCATTACCTTCCAGCAACCCTCTCCAGAACGCAATCCTTCCGGATTCAGTTGAACAGGGAAGGATTGAAATCGAGATTCTGAACTGAGAAGAGAATGCATGAATCACGCCCATTCCCGGAGTCAGAAATGAATGCAGCTTTCCTATAAGGGGTGCTCTCAAGCAAGAAATCAAGTCCACAGGTGAGGGAGGTGGTGCGGTGCCTAATGACCGAAGTCTGGGGCAGACCCTAGAGTTAGCGCATCTCCAGCCTAGACAGACCTTCATACCAAAGAAAAGGTCTCCATAGACCAGGCGCAACTTTTGGCTTTTATAAGAGATAATAGAAAATGTAATGGATGTCCCCAGATTTGAGGACCTCAACATGTCGAGTCAAAATCACTCACTCATTCAGCAAACATTCACTGCATGCCTACTAAGCTCCAGCCTTGAGGGATTTAGCAGTGAATCAAATAGAAATTGACCCTGGCTTTCTCAAGCTCATTTCTAGATGTAGAAAATAGTCAAAGAGCCTGATCGCTGTAGATAAGTCAGTAGTTAAGGCAATTTTCGGTGGGGATGAAGGTCGCGAAGGGCACAGGATGATCGGAAAGAGGAGGGCTGGAAATGGGAGGGCTTAGACACGCTGGTCAGGGGAGAGCTCTGTTAGGTGACATTGCACCTGAGACCTGAAGGATGAAAAGAAATCCGCGATAAGCAGGGGAAGAGCGAGCCTGGAAGATGGAAGGGCAAGTCCAAGGCCTCTGAAACACGGGCAAGCTGGGTCGGTTCAGACACCTGACAGGAGGCCCCGTGGCGGCGGGGTGGTGGGAGGAGCACTTGGGACGAGACGCATGAGAACAGAAGCCAGGACAGGGCAAGATGACACGGGGTGACAGGTGCCACGCTGAGGAGCTCGGTTCTATTCTGAGAGTACGTGGAGCTTGTTAAGCAGAGGAGTGACTTGATTTGCTTTATGAAAAAGGTCACTTTGCTGCAGTGTGGAGCACGAAGTGGAGGGGTTTCCAGAAGGCTGGCAGGGAGGCCAATTAGAATTCTGTCACCATCACCCACGTGGGCAATGATGGTGGCTTGGCTTAAGGTGGGGGAGGGGAGGTGGAGGGAAGGGGGTGGATTTGGAGCTCTTCCCTCTGCACTTGCTAATGAGTCAGGTGCGTCGGTGTCAAAGGGCCGAACTGGGCCCTCAGATCACAATTTTTCTGGACTTGAAGCTCTTCTTTATGAATCTGGTTCAGCTTCATAAAATAGAGATGCCCCCGTGTGCAAAGCACAACCCATCTGAGGAGGTCCCCTGCTGTTCTCTTGGGCTGATGACTGTGGCCCAAGGCAGACTGGAGGGGATCGGGGGGGTGGGGGGGGGAGAGAAAGAGCCAAGGGCTTGGATGACCCACCGCCTGGACCTGCAGCCTCCCCGCAGCATCAGCTTCTGGGCTCCTGGGCTAGCTTCCACAAGAAGGAGCCCTGGGGGACGCCAGGGATGCCTCGTGTTGGGCACAGAGCTCTGGAAGATGGCCTTGCCAGCCATTTCAGACCTACCTCAGCCCATCAGAGAGGAAGGAGTAAGATCAGGATGAGCACATGCTGTGTGTGAGTCTGTGTGTGTGTGTGTAAGTGTGTCTCTCTGTGTGTGTCTGTGTGTGAGTGTGAGTGTGTGTCTGTGTCTGTGTGAGTCTGTGAGTGTGTGTCTGTGTGTGAGTGTGAGTGTGTGTCTGTGTCTGTGTGAGTCTGTGAGTGTGTGTCTGTGTGTGAGTGTGAGTGTGTGAGTGTGTGTCTGTGTGTTGGAGAGGGTGGGGGCGGCTGAGGTCCCAGTTGAGAGCTATGGAGAGGAGAGGCAGGCTTGAATTGTCTTTTAAAAGGGTATTTCTTAGCTGCGCTGAATTAACAGAAAGAAAAATAACTCCATCACAATCCTGGATGTCTCTGAACTTGTCAAAACTCGTCTCTGATTTGCTGCACAGTTTGGGGGGTGGGGTGTAAAAACGTGACAGAACATTCTTCCATGGTAACCGAGGCTCCCTCCCTGCCCAGGACCGCATGTCTGCTCTCCAAGCAGGACCTGGAGCTGGATGGCGAGATGGCTGAACGCTGGCCTGTGAGGCCAGGTCGGGAGCCAGAAGGAAGCACAGACACGCTGCCCCTTCGCGCCCTAGTCAGAGCCAATGGGCCACAAAGGGAAAGACGTGGGTCTTTAAAAAGCTTTCCTTTAAAACAAAATATAAACGCAGAGCTGGGCCTCAGTGATCTGCCTTCAAAATCAGAGACAATGAAGGGGAATCTCTGGTGGGCAAAAAGCAGGATTGTTGAAGAGAGGATGGAAAGATATCCCTTCTGCGGCCTGTGATAAAAGGGGCAGAGGCGGCCGAAGGCAGAGGCGGTGCTCTGACCCTCTAGGGAGGGGCTCCTGCCCTCCACGCGTGCATATTTCCAGCTTAGCATGGACTACTTAGGTCTTCCTTATTTTGTAAGCAAACCGGGAACAGAAAAGACACAACAAATCATTAGTCGCCTGGAGACAGGGGACTGGCCCAAATGATCTTTGAGGTCTTTGCAAGGTCTGAGGATGACGACCGTACACAAGATGCGGCACGTGTGGTGGCAAAGACGGCAGAGGGAACATTTTTTTTCTTTTTTTAGATTTTTCTGTTGGAGTATAGTGGATTGACAATGTGTCACTTTCTGCTGCAGAGCACAGTGAGCCAGTCAGGCGTGTGTGTACATACACACATTCTTTTTCTCATACTGTCTCCCATCATCTTCTACCCCAAGGGAAATTACACCCAACTCTGCTGTATCCCGGCTGAGTAGCCTTGGATGGGTCCTTTATCTTCTCTGTACCTTACCTTTTTTTCTTCTTTATGGCTGCGCACACACGACATGTGGAACGTTCCAGGCCAGGGACTGAATCCAAACTTGCTGCCACATGTGCCCCAGCTGCAACATGCCGGATCCTTTAACCCGCTCTGCCAGCGAGGGATCAAACCCGTGCCTCCGCAGGGACTGGATCTGCTGCAGATTCTTTGCCCACTGAGCCAGAGCGGGAACACACACTCCTTTTTTTTTTTTTTTCTTCTTTTTTTTTTTTTTTGTATCCTAATTTCTTAATTTGTGAAGGACAGACCATAACAGGATTGTTGTCAGGATTGAATGAGTTAACGTAAATTGCTTAGAACCGTCCCTGGCACACAGTTATTGCTTCATCAATATTAGATGTGTTTTCTCTGGAAGCCAGTCTTCTGTACCAATCGCTCTATTATTTTGGCTCCAAAGAATTCAACGCAAGGGTCCTTCGGCTACAAGAATGATCTTCTCCTGCTTCCATGGAAACTTTGTCTAAACTATCCCAGAGAGATGGGAGTTTGTGTCACATAACAGAATTTGGGAAAGCACCCAGAGGTGTCTGGTTGCCATGGCTACCATCATAGCCGGCAGGCTTGGATGTGACCAGGAAGTCCCCTCTGCCTAGGAAAACTTGTGGGTACCATGGCCGCTGTAAATGAGGCCAACCTCACAAAACCAGGCTTTCAGGCAAAAGATCACAGAGAGGGGCTGCTTTCCGACGACAGAAATCAACCTCCAGAGCCAACTCCAGCTCGCGTGCCCGATCAATGTTCCAGGGACTCGTGAAGCAGAATAATCTCTTCCCAAACTTGTTTTACTTAGTAAGGCCAAAGATTCATTAATTAACCATCAATCTCATTAAAAAGAAGAGACACAACTTCACAAAGCACGGGGGACCCACAGTTCTCAGAGCCAGGAGCAAAGGCTGTCGGGAGAGGCAGGCAGAGAACAGCGACTCTGTGACCCAGCTTGGGGAGTGAAGGGTACCCAGAAGTCTTCCGTTCCTGAGCACAGTGGCGAATATTTTTCCAAAATATGAATAATAAATGACTTGTGGGCGAGGCCATTCTCTAACTCAGAGACCATCAGGAGCAACTGTCACCGTATCTATTCCGGAAGAAAGAAGCAGCAGTGCAAATGCCTTTCCTGATTTAATAGAAGAGAAAACTGAGGTCCAGAGAAGAAGGACTTGTCCACGTTTGCAAAGTAATGAAGGATTTGAAATTGAACTCCACTGTTGGACTCCCAGCTACTCGGCAGTCTCATACCTGATGTTATGAGCAAGGGAAAAAAGATGTCTTCCACAAAATCTTTTGGTTAACCGCCTTGCATGACCCAAAGGAGCAGTAATTTTTTTTTGTTTTTGTCATTTCTTGGGCCGCTCCTGCAGCATATGGAGGTTCCCAGGCTAGGGGTCGAATCGGAGCTGTAGCTGCCGGCCTAGACCAGAGCCACAGCAATGCAGGATCCGAGCCACGTCTACAACCTACATCACAGCTCATGGCAATGCCAGATCCTTAACCCACTGAGCAAGGTCAGGGATCGAACCTGCAACCTCATGGTTCCTAGTTGGATTTGCTAACCACTGAGCCATGAGAAGAACTCCCAGGAGCAGTAATTTTTTTAGAAGAATAGAGAAACCATTGCCTAATGATCTCTCTGCCTCGGGCCCTTTCCCCTAAAATTCAAAACCGTTGCCAGAGTGACTTTTCTAAAACTTAAATCTGCTTATGTCACTTCCCTGGTTAAATCCTTAAAATGACTCCCCATTGACTTTAGGATAAATTCAAAGGCCTTATCATAAGGCCTTTCATTAACCTGCCCCTTCGCTCACTGGCTTCATCCCTTCCTGCCCTCTCAACACCCATGCACGACATTCCACCCACCAGAAGCTTCCCATTAAACCCTAATAGCCATGCTCGCTCTCTTTTTTCTTTTTTCTCTGGGGCTCAAAATGTATTGCACGCTGTCCATTCATCCATTTCAACGTTCCATCTTCAGTTCCTCTGTAGCCAGAGGTCACCTGCTCCAGGATGCCTTCCATCACCATCAGGCTGAATGAAGTTCCTTGTCAGTGTTCTTGCCCAACACTGAGGAGACACCTTAGCCAGGAGGTGTCACCACCTTTTGAGTTAGTTATCCCTTTGCCAGCCTGCCTGTGAGTTGCCCCAGGGCAGAGGCTGGGAATACCCATGGCCATCTCCCCAGCCCCTGGTACAGTGCCTGGCACACGGTGCACGCTTCAGAGGTGGGTGGCAGGTGCCTCTCTCGCACCTAAAGTTGGCCCCTTTAGTTTTAATAATAGTTTATACATAACTATTTGCATGGCTGTTTTATTGCAACCGAGGAAAAAATGGGGAAGCAGAATCAGTCATTAATTACTCTGAAAAAGATTATCACCTGCTTTATCAGAGAAAAAGAGTGGTAGCAATAACCCAAACGGACACATGGCCCACAGCTCATTTATGAGCTGTTCAGGGTGCGCACCGCTATGGTACAGATGTGTGTGTGCGCATGTGCACGCACATGTGCATCCTTAGGCATACGTGTGCGTGTGTGTGAAGAGGAAAGGGGCATGTGTGATCACTGGGTTGTTCACTTTTACAAGTTGACCTTTGTTTTTGCTGATTGCATGTGTGTTCCTGTGGCCCCAGAGCATGTGCGCTCACAAGAGAGTGAAGGAGAACCAATGGCAAGAAGTGGGAAGAATGAGTCTGATGCTACGAATCGCCCAAAGAATTTAGCAACAAGCTAACAATGTACCTGGTCCTTTTATCATCATAACCCCTTCCGAGTATGTTGCCCGCTAGAGTTTACAAAGCACTTTTACGGCGGCCTTTGCTTCTGACAACATGCTGAAAATATGAGGAATGTTTCATTTTGTCTTGTTTTATCTTTAAATAATGTGACGAGGAGCCATGTGCCCATAAACAAAGCAAAAATCAGAACCTTGAAGCAGACTTGTACTGTCAGCACCTGACAGGGTTGGGGTCTTCTCCCACCCCGTCCCCTCCCTGACCCCGCACCCCCCAAAACACCATGGGAAAGAAGTCGTCTCCTGCTTTTACATAGGTTTCCAAAATTTTTTTTAATTTTCATTTTTTAAACTTCGTGAAATGGGCTTCATGAAACATAGTATCCTTGGGTCTGACTTTTCCTAACATAATTTTTTTTTTTTTTTGTCTTTTTTGGGCCATGCCCGCGGCATATCTAAGTTCCCATGCTAGGGGTCAAATCAGAGCTGCAGCTGCCAGCCTACACTACAGCCACAGCCACGTGGGATCCAAGCTGCTTCTGCGACCTACACCACAGGTCACAGCAATGCTGGATCCTTAACCCATTGAGCGAGGCCAGGGATTGAACCCGCATCTTCATGGATACTAGTTGGGTTCGTTACCACTGAGCCATGAAGGGAACTCCCTCTAAGATAATATCATATTTCTAAATTTCATTCTTATTCTTTTATGGAGCTGTGGCATATTCCTTTGCCTTCCAGATAATATTCCATTATATGACTGGCTATATATACCACAATCTACTCGTCCGCTTCTCCCTCAGTGGGTACTTGAGTTGTTTACATTTTTGCCTTTGAACAATGCTGCTGTGAATACCCTTTTGCATATATCCTGGCGCACATGTGCAAAGTATCTCCTGAGTATTCACTAGCAGTACAATTGCAAAGAAATAAGAGAAAGTGAATGTTTCAACTCAGAATAATGTCAAACTGTTTAATAAGACAGTGGCACCAAATTGCATGACAAAATGTTAGTGTCCCCATCACTCTGTATCCTCTCCAACAATGTGGTTGACCCAAAAAACTGAGAGGAGGAAAACATGAGTCTCAAACCAGCGTGCTTTGGGCCAAATCAGGCTACTCGTCTTGCAAAGTATCTTCCTAGTTATGTGTTTTTATCGGACTTCGAAAATCTTTGGGTGGACAGGTGCTTTTGTCTACCACAGGCCCCGCTATTCCCCAATATCTTATACCTGGGCTAATTCACACATTTATATTGTCACCTGGCCTCTCTAAGCATTTGAGTTTGAGATCCCCTGTGATTCATAAAGTCTGTGAATTTAGACTACAGACGAGTAATGAGTCCAAGAAAATATGCTTCCTGAAAGAATACAGGAAGGACTCAGTCCAATACGCATTTTGACAGTTACCTCTAAAAACTGAAGCCATGGCTATTCTGTTCCAAACAGAGTGAGTTCTCATCTAAGGAGTTAGTGGAATTCAAGTTCAAGTGACAGGTGCAGGAGTTCTCGTCATGGCTCAGTGGTTAATGAATCCGACTAGGAACCATGAGGTTGCGGGTTCCATCCCTGGCCTTGCTTAGTGGGTTAAGGATTTGCCGTTGCCGTGAGCTGTGGTGTAGGTTGCAGACATGGCTCGGATCCCACATTGCTGTGGCTGTGGCATAGGCCAGCAGCTACAGCTGGACCCCTAGTCTGGGAACCTCCATATGCCGCGAGTGCAGCCCTATAAAGAGAAAAAAAAGGGACAGGTGCAAATGGATGAAATAAACACTTGTTGAGGGCATGTGATGCCACAACTGGTCCTCATGCTGATGCTCAGTATTATTATCCCCATTTCAGAGTCAATGAAAGTGAAGCAAAGGGAAGGTTGCTGGCTTCCCAAGGTGGTAAGTAAAGGAAGAACTGTATTTGAATTGATGGGTGAATCCCAAACCCGCCCCTACCGCACTGCAGCATACTGCCTCCAAAACCAAGCCAAATACCTCCTCCCTGTGCATCAGAGCACACACCAGTTTTATGGGAAGCACCAAATTTAAGCTCCCGATGTCACTGCAAGGTAGTTAAAGCACCTGCTCCTGCTATTTTGTAGAAACAGGAAATTGAGGTCTAGAGAAGTGAAGGAGTTTGCCCAAGTTCACCCGGGGAGTGAGTGAAGGCACTGAGATAGGAAATATTCTCCTCGCACCAACACCAACTTCTTATTCCACACTGACTAAGCAGCAAGTTCATCCCCAAAGGTGCAGCGGGAGTCACTGCCTGCTGATGTCGTCCATTCCTCCTGGAAAGGGCCACAGGCTCCTCGCAACCAGACACCGAAGGTGATGGTCCCAGAAGAAGCAGTTTGGTACAGGAGAGAATGATTTTACCGACCCTGATTTAGAAACACAATGCCGTCACAGATGGCCATGCAGGGCTGCACTTTGAGTATAATTACCTCCTTTGGAGAGCCTACTAAAGCAGGAGGCACATGACAGAGCTACACGACAGAGCTTAGAGATTCACTAATCTTTCTGGAAAGGAGAGAATATCAGGAGAGTGGTCTTCCAAAGAAAATAACATCCTTCCTAGAAATAACGATGGAGCGAGGGAACCCCGTCCAGTGAGCTTTAAACATGGCGCCCTTCTCCTCCTCAAAGCAGGTTTGGAAGGTTGCGACCAGTTTAAAGGCATCACCTTTGAGGACAATTTAAACTTTGAACTTACTGGTTCAGGTCAGCTACCCTCTAGGCTGGGTCCTGGCGAGGGTTATATTGTAGAGATCGGAAGACTCCTCCAACTTCAGAATAAGGCCCCAGAAGAGCCATCACTGGGTCATTTCCCAACAACAATTCTGACTTGGTACCTGTCTAGAGAGAGAATGTTCCCAAGAGGCTGAGAAGTCATGAGCATGAGCTACTCTACGCTTTAGTGGAAGCTATTTCTTTCTTGGGCTCCCCTCAATCCTGAGAAAGTCTTTGGACAAGGACTACTTGCCTTCCTTAAGGCATAGAGCTAGACACAGAGGATGCAGTGATGACTAAGATAGACCTTGCCCTCAAAGATCTCACCGCCCGGGAGGGAAGGCTCTTACAGAAAGGGGCACAGATCGGAGTACCATGAGCAGCGATGGAAGCAGGTAGCCAGGCCTGCAGATGAGAGGAGCACGAGGAGTACTCTCAGTGGTGGAAAAAACATACAGAAAAAGAGACCTAAGAGCTGTGTTTTAAGGATGGATATACAATGTTCAGTTCTACCCACTGGATTTCTCGTTTCTGGAACGCTGTCTCGAGTCATCTCTTCACGACAAAGTCATGGTAGTTAATCTCCTGTGTGACAGAGAATTAACACTTTCATCTGTAGACCTGAGATGCAAGGCTCCTAAGACCAAAGAGCACACCTGGTCCCTTGAAAGGCGTCCCTATAGATTGCAGTCCTTCTCCTACACCCCATGAAGAAGAGAGACCTCCATCTAAGGGTTCTCCACCTACCTGGATTCGAGATGGAGGCTGAACTGAGAACCTCCAACAGCGGTGTCTACCTCTTGACCTTTCTCTCTCTTACCCAGCAACCATTTCTATGGTCTCAGGACACACAAGTTTAATCTGGCATCTCTATCCCCTGTGACCCTCACCAGATGTGACTGCCTCTGCTTTGCCCTCCAGAGAAACTATAGGCCAAGTTGTTTCAAAGTAGCAGAGGAAAAAACTAGTGGGGGTGGGGGGCAAGAATTGTCATCACCTACTCCCAGGCAATTTTAGCATCCTCATTCCCCCATCCCCCTCCCTCTCATCAAAGTCAACCAAGCCAACCATTCCATCCTGATCTGTCCCTTCCCCTGCACTATATAAAGCAAGCTACAGATGGCACACACGGATTGATGCTCCAAAACTCCCCAGTGCCCACTCCCTTCCATCAAGCTGGTT
This sequence comes from Sus scrofa, assembly GCF_054392235.1. Lineage (NCBI taxonomy): Eukaryota > Metazoa > Chordata > Mammalia > Artiodactyla > Suidae > Sus > Sus scrofa. Next base: position 139,327,693 of record NC_139391.1, read on the forward strand.
CCTAAATCTGTGGATGCAGCAGACTTCAGAAGAGGAAGAGGCGTGATCACGCAGCATGAGCCTTGGCACAATGGAGTCTGGGCTGTGCCAGGGCCACGATGCCCGAGTCTCACCCGCTCGGATGCAGCAATCAGAATGGCATCTGGTTGCCCCACGGTCCCTGTGACGGGAACCTGGTGCTGAGAGCCACGTCTCTCTCTTTAGTGTGCCCTGGGTGGTTGGTAAAGAAATTCATGATAAAGTGGAGAGAGAGGAAAGAGAAAAACCATCAGGGGAAAATGAGTGGAGGGGCTTAGAGGAAATAGAACCTTGAATCCTCCCTCCTCTGCTCATTCAGCTTCCTGCATACAGCTTTCAGAGGAAGGGGGTCTTGGGTAGAGCCAGCTTAGGAACAACCAAAAACAAAGGTTTTTGGAGGCCTTTCTTCCTTGAGAGAGTTTGTTGTTGCTGTTGTTCCCAGTATTCCCGCCTCAGTCATCCAGGAAATGCCCGGAAATGGAAATTCTTTTTCAGAGCACTGAGCAATCATAACCACACTCAATTATGGATATTTATTACATTCCAAGCATTGGATGACACATTTTATACTCTTGTTCTCGGGTAATCCTTAGGCAAAAGTGAAGACTTGTATTTCCTCCCTGTTTCTTCAGAAGATAAAACAGAGACGCTAAAGTTGCCATGATCACATGGCTCTTAAATGGTGGAGCTAAGATGCCAAAAGCCAGACCTGGAGGATTTGAAAGCCCTTATTCCTAAAGGAGCTTGTCAACCTCAACTAGCTGTCATAATGGATGGAGTCAAAAAGCATTACCTGAAACTCCCTATCTTGGAGATATTTACATTTTAATAGCCTGTCTCTCAATGAGGCTTCAACGAGTAAAGAACTGAGTTACTTGTAAGGCTATTTGGGGCATCACAATAGGTCCCAGGAAATACATGGGTCAGGGGTGTCTCAAATAACAGTGTGTACCTCTCTCAACTCTGTGTAATGAAGTCAGACCCATGTGCAGGAAGGGTGAAGCCATTGTCTTGTATTTATTTCAATAGAAACTGTGCTTATTAGGGTTTATAACCAAGGGAAATTTTGTTTGGATATAGGAAAGCCTTCCCCGTGAGGGGACCTGTGGCCCTTTGGTCACACCCACAGAGACTCACCTCTCGCTCCTCGGCCTGGAGGAGGTCCTTCCCATCTGGGCACAGGGATGCAAACGAGGTGACTTCCCAGGAAAACTCGTGGCCTCAGGTTGGAAGCTGCAGCTCTGACTGGGAGCGTTTCATTTCATTTCCCAGGATGTCCTGAAGACACGCATGCAGTTGACGTTTCCTGCCCTTAAACCAACAGCAGACAAGCAAAGCTGGAGGCTTCCAACACTTTCTTTGAAAAGAAAAATATTTTCCCGGACTTGGGTCAAGAAGGAATTGCCCAGCCAATAACATTTGGAAATTCAGTTGCCACCCCCCTCCAGGTCCCTCAACCCAGGTCGACTTTCTGTCCTTCCCGACCAACCTACACAGGAAATCATTTTCTGACAAGCTACCAAACACGACTCCTGGAAGGCAAATAACAGACCCAAAGGCCTTCATTGTCTGTGACTCTCCTCTCCTGCTGTGGGGAGAAAGGTCACCTCCACCGCCAGGAAATGCCCAGTGGTGCGGCCCCACTCCGCACCTGGGGCTGGCAGAGGCTGCTGCCCTCCTGGATGCCCGCTCGCTCTCCCCCTTCCCTCCCAGACCGTTCCTGAGGCAGCCCTCCCAGAACGGGTGAGGAAAGAAGGCAGTAGGCAATGGCCACAGAGGACAGCCCTAACTCCATCCCTCAGGGTCCTGCCGTGTGCAAACCAGTAGTGACAGGAATGTAAACAGCACTTGAACGCATTCTCCTGCAGAGATATGCATGCAGGTGGGCTAGATAGACATGGGCTTAGGACCCCCAGGGCCCCTCTCTGTGCCCTCCTCATCCTAGCACAGGCAGGAAGCCCAGAATATTCTAGTTCTGTTCTATCAGCAAAGATATACGCCATGTAACAAATGCTTTGATAATTCACTATGGGGACCCAAGGTATGCTTTTGTCCTAGAGGCACATGCCCTTAAGAAAAGATGCTCAAACGGTCGATGCTAAGCTCGAAGTAAAACCCAAAGCCCTTCTCAGAGGGGCCTACGGGCCCCCTCGCAATAGGCCATCCCCGCCCCAGCCTGTCTGACCTTGTTTCTTCCTGACTTTGCTCTCCACTCACTCCTCTCCAGCAAATGGTCTCCTATGACGTCTCCCAATGTATGGTCTTTTCCCTGGCTCTTCTTCTTGACTAGAATCCTATTTCCCCAGAAATTTCCTTGGTTCACACTCCTACTCCATCAAGTCTTTGCAAAAATACCACCTTTCAAAAAGGCCGGCTTCGGGAGTTCCTGTCACCTTGCAGCAGTTAACGAATCTGACTAGGAACCATGAGGATGCAGGTTCAATCCCTGGCCTTGCTCAGTGGGTTAAGGATCCGGTGTTGCCATGAACTGTGGTGTAGGTTGCAGACATGGCTCAGATCCCGCGTTGCTGTGGCTCTGGTGTGGACCGGCAGCTTCAACTCTGATTAGACCCCGAGCTTAGGAACCTCCATATGCCATGGGTGCAGCCCTAAAAAGACAAAAATAAAATCAAGTTTAAAAAAACACAGAGAGGTTGCCTCTCTTCTTTAAATGTCCTACCTGCCTGGGTACCGCCCCCACACCTGTGCTCTCCCCAGACCCCCCCACCCCGTGCTCTATTTTCTTTTTCCATAGCACTTGTCATTTATAACACACCACATACTTTTCTAGTTTATTACATTTATTATTTATTTTCCTTCCTCGTCACACCCTGCTGGAAGGTAAACTCCATGCGAGCAGGGGTTTTTGAGTTTTTTCATCACTGATGTATCCCAAAATATGTAGGAAAATGCCCTCCACATAACAGATGCTCAAGAAACGCTGGCTGAATGAACCCTGACTAAAGGAAAGACACTGCTAACGGAGGGACTTCCAGCACTCTCTAGAACCACTGGATGCTCACCTGTACCTGAATTCCAGGCAGTGGGGTTCATCCCAACACATGCAGAAGCTCTACAGAAGAACAGACCCCATACTCTTTCCGTTCCTCCCAGCTTAATCCTTAGTCCCCGCAAATCCATTTCCCTTTGTGCATATTTCACACTCTGCAGCCAAAGGCAGAATGCACCCTCCCACCTTTTCCTCCTGATTCATTTCCCATTACAGATTTAAAGAAGCCCCTCGGTTTTGCTTTTTTACTTGCCTGCAATTCAGGCTCCTCTTCCCACTCCCTGGCCCCGCTCTCCCGGGGCTGCCTGGCACCTAATTCTGCTTGGATGCTGCGCTCCTCTGTCTGACCACAGCCCCGGCCCCTGTGCGTGCCCTTGGCTCAGAGAGGCCCTTCTAGGGAAACTTGGACCCCGGGATGAAGTCACGCTCTTGAATCTGTCTTCATTTACTATCATCAGTAATACTGAACACGTTTAAATCAATAGTAACAAGCTCTCCGCGCCACCAGGAAACACGTTTCATAAAGAGCGTGACGCACAATTATGCCTCTCCTCGCTCTGGATGCCGGACTAACCTTGTATTCGTACATCAATGTGACAGGAGCAAAACATGTAAAAACCTGAAGCCACAATGATGACAAACTCTCCCCAAAGTGCACATGTGTTTTGCAGAAAATGTCTCCTAGTCTAACTCTGTGTGACAGCAAAAATCAAATGATGCTTTACTTTTCAACAGCTACTCCATCTCCAAGCTGGGCAGCCACTTTTTTAACTGTCAACAGCCATCCTGCCAAGTTCATAGCAGGGAAACTCTGAACGCTCCAGACCGAGGCAAGGCTGATGCGTACGTGTGGTGCGCTCTGCAGGCTCATTACATCTGTGAAACTTCAGCGCCCGCCTTCATCACCAGCTCCTCCCACTCGAACCCACCATTCCTCACGCTGCAGGACCTACTTGTCTTAAACTTCATAGCTCTCTTCTCTTCCCACAGGTTAAAAATAATAACCCACCTGAAGTTTCTGGGTGGCACAAAGTTTACGGATCCCGCGTGGCCGCGGCTGAGGCGCAGGTGGACCCTGTGGCTCCGGTTGGATCCCTGTCCTGGGAACTTCCACAGGCCACATGAGTGTGACCATAAAAAACAAAACAATCAAATAAATACATAACCTATCATGTGCCTATCACATTATAGACTCCAGAGTACATTTACATGCGTATCCTAATTTTACCCCCACATCAGTGGCCTAGAGTGGGCACTGCTGTCCATATGTTGCAGTAGTGACTAAAATAGAAGGGAAGACAGAGGGACTATTCACAGGCTCACGTGGGACACGGAGGGCTTAGGTTCGAACCCGGGCCCTGGATTCCACAGCCAGGACCCAGCTTGCTCATCCTTGCTGTCTGACTCTGTCCCTCGGCCGTCTTCAGCTTGCAGTCAATACTTCTGCTGATACATACTTCTCTCTTCATGCTGCTGAGGCTCTTTGCCTCATCCTAACCTCATATCGACAGTCCCACTTGCGGACTGTGTGCCGGGCATCTCTTTCCGGCCCGGACGTCAGACATACCTCCTCTGATCCTTCCTCCCCTGTGCTCTCATGGTCACGCCTTGACTCTTGCGCTGATCGCTTTGCAGCTATTTGCTTGTGCATCACTCTCCTGCTACGGCTCCTCTGGACGGGGGCTGGGTCTCCATCAGCTCTAGACGTGTAGTACTTGAGATAGTGAGTGGATGACAAGTGTGCCCGAAAGAAGAGGGAGCCTCTGCTCGAGTCCAGATCCAAACACGACCCCTGGCCCACCTGCACTGGCCCAGCCAGGCGAACCCCTCCGCAGCTCACCAGGCAAGGCATACTCAAGAGAACAACTCACTTCAGAGTCTAAAATCCCAGGGACCTGCAGTAGTGCTGCCCCAAGATTTTTTGAGAAAACCCAAAGAAGTGAAGAGGTGATGGAATTGGCAGGGACAGAACCACAGGGCTGGAGGGGGAGGAGCTGTCAGGGGGGCAGAGGAGGGGCGGGCCATGCCAGGAGGGGCACCAGCTACCTCATCTGTCTAAACCTGGATGTGGCAGCTCCTCGGGAGTCTCTGTACTGAGAGCGATCAGGCTCCCAGGCCCCTCCAAGGAGAGCGACAGCTGAGTCAAAAAGAAAAAAAAAAACAAAAAGGCTTACATTTCAATCTGGAATTGCCTTCTCTTTCAGCAAAAACCCAAGTTTCCTGAAAAGTGGTCCAGCTGTAGTTGGATTTATCTCCATAAAGCGTCACTCCAAATCCCTCTTCCAGTTGGGGCCTCTCTCCTACACAGTCTCTCTCACACACACATGTGCACACATATACACACACACACCATCTCCTGGGCCAAGCTCAAACATCGACCCCAATGATGCGACCTGGAGTCTTCTCAGCTATCTGTACAAATCAGTTACTTTTTTTTTTTTTTTTTTTTGTCTTTTGTCTTTTGTTGTTGTTGTTGTTGTTGTTGTTGTTATTGTTGCTATTTCTTGGGCCGCTCCCGCGGCATATGGAGGTTCCCAGGCTAGGGGTTGAATCAGAGCTGTAGCCACCGGCCTACGCCAGAGCCACAGCAACGCGGGATCCGAGCCGCATCTGCAACCTACACCACAGCTCACGGCAACACCGGATCATTAACCCACTGAGCAAGGGCAGGGACCAAACCCGCAACCTCATGGTTCCTAGTCGGATTCGTTAACCACTGCGCCACGACGGGAACTCCCAAATCAGTTACTTTTAACTAGCGTGTTGAGGCCTCCTATGCGTCCAGCACGCTTCAGGGCACACAAACCTCCATAAACACGGCTCCTCCCCTCATGGAGCTCTCAGTCAAAAAGAGCAGATGAGCCCACGCTAAGGAAGCAGAACAAGCTCTAGAGATGCTGTGGGATTAAGAGAAGGGCGAAAGGACTTGCGCTTGAAGAGGCTGCACACCTGGCACCATAGGTGCGTGTAAAGCTGCGCCTGGAAGGATACGGCGAGGGCCACGCTGGGGGAGAGCACCTGGGTCTCTGTGGAGAAGCCCAGTCGTTGTCACGATCTCCGCTCCAGGGGACAAATCAATCAGGACTCGCATACTCTCCCAAGAGCAGTGAAAGCCAACCAGGAAGCCCCAAAGCAAAGTAAATGGATTCGGGTCCCTCGTTTTGTAGAACCAAGGAAGATGCCTGTCCACTAAAGTATGCAGGAAGCAAAGTTCCCATCGTGTCTCCGTGGGTTTAGACCCCGATTAATATCCATGAGGATGCAGGTTCGATCCCTGGCCTCCCTTGGTGGGTTAAGGATCTGGCATTGCCTCGAGCTGTGATGTAGGTCACAGACGAAGCTGGAATCTGGCATGGCTGTGGCTGTGGGGTAGACCAGCAGGTGCAGCTTCAATTCGACCCATAGCCTGGGAACGTCCATGTGCCACAGGTGCAGTCCTAAAAACGTAAAGAAATAAAGGAAGTGTTCAGGAAGCAGTGCTAACTCACTCTGTAAGGTGAAAACCCAAGACTTAAAATGGAAACATGAACAAAGAATGCTTAGAACAGCGCCAAGATGGTATCATCCTGCGGCACCTTATTTTTTCCTTACCAGCATCCTCTTACACTCTGTTATTTACTTTCAAACTTGATCCCCCTTGCCGACCCCTGCTCTCAGTCTTGGTATCCAATCTAAATACACGAACTTCTTGAGTTCCCACTGTGGCTCAGCAGTAATGAACCTGACTAGTACCCATGAGGATGTGGGTTTGATCCCTGGCCTCGGTCCGTGGATTAAGGATCCCGTGTGGCCGTGAGCTGTGGTGTAGGTCGCAGACATGGCTTGGATCCTGCGTTGCTGTAGCTGTGGCGTAGGCCAGCAACTGTAGCTCTGATTTGACCCCTAGCCTGAGCACTTCCACCTGCTGCAGGTGTAGTCCTAAAAAGGATAAATAAATACATAAACTTCAGTAAGAAAGTGTGCATTGGGGGGGTTTCACAGGGGATGTCTCATGGGAAGAGGGTGCTTGGGACTTATCAGAGAATGGAGAATACTCCCACACTGCTTAACAGCGAGCAAAGACGTGAGGATGATGGGAGGCAGTGTTGCCAAAGGATTTGGGGACCAGAGCACATGGGGCTATAAATTGCCGAACCAAGGGCTTTCAACTGGATGGTACTTCCAGGACAGACCCCTGAAGGCTTCTGAGGAGCGAACTGATCTGATCAGGTCTCTGGCGGCTTCCCTAAGACCTGCGTCCTCCCCCAGGGAGGAACCATCCTGCAAGGAAAATAGAGTTAATGCTATTCTTAAAAAATGAGGAAGGCCTTTGCTGCCTCCCTGCCCTGCCCTCTCCCGGGGCACCTGGAACTCGGTCTCTGTGCCATTATCCCTGAAGGCCTTCGATGCCAAGGTCTCCACTAGACGTTGAACGCTGATGTGGAGTCTCCGTCCCTGGGGAGGGGACCAACAGGCCCGTCTGTGCAGCGCCTCTGCCTAACAGCAGCCAGGTTCCTGGATGGCTCAAGCCCGGCAAGTAGGTCCTGCCTCTGTTCACAACATATGCATTCGTCCTCTTCCCTGAAGGCCCCCAAGGAGAATGCGCTGCTTCCTCGGTGACACGCCCTCATGTTCGTTACACACGAATGGCCCTGACCAAACCATGCCGATGTGTTACCACGGAGCCATGTGCACCCTCAACCAGCCCGAATGGGGACGCGGGTTATAGCTGTAGAGCGGGGAGCATGAGTCACCCCTCCTTGCTGTGGAAGGGCTATTGAGTGAAAGCAAATAGACCCTAATCCTTAGAGGCAAAAATGAGTAATGATGTGGCCGCTCTTGCTCTTTGAAAAGAGGAAACGCTGCTGATGGTGCCTCACTAATTCAGTTCTCCTGCGTCCTGACATCTCTGCATTAGTGAGCTTGGGCGGAGCTGGAGTAGGAACTGTGAAGTCAGGAGAACTAACTAAGGCTTTGTTCTTCTGAGTTGTGAATTAATAGGGACCAGAGAGTGTGTCCATGGTGCAATAAATAATCTGATAGTTACAGGAAACATGTTTTTAATATAAAAATTGGACGTATGGTTTGACATGTATGAGTGTACTTTGGAAAATAGAAGGAAAAAATATTTAAAATTGGGGTTGTTCCTGAGAGAGCTTTGGCATCTGGTCACCTTCATGCAGGGCCCTCACTCAAGAGGAATACAGTGCAAAAATCCAGGATGAGCCAATTAACACAAATCACTAATTGCAGCTTGGCTAACCTATGATCTTTGTGTAAGACGAATTCATCAGCACTGCTCGGCCAAGCCTCTTTGTGACTCTCGGCAGCCAAGCTGGCCTCTCAGAGGTCTCAGCCTCCTGCAAGGAAGGAAGCCTTCATCTCTGTGTGTCCGGAGGTAGGAAAACTTCTGGCCAGTGCAGCACTTGGGAGCAGACTCATCAAGTTAAAGGGAGAATTGCACACAGTCCTCCCGGAGAGCTTGCCCTGAGGGATTTACCCATCTCTCTTTTGCACCGTTTAGATCAGGATAAAGTACCAGCTTTCCTTGCTACCTAAGAATTGCTTTGTTCTCATCTACCAAATGCAGAGTTGGTGCTGGTCACCCCAGTGCACTTAGAGACACACTTCCATTACAACCAACACATCAACCTCCCCCCCCCCCGCCCCCGCCACACACACACACACACACACACACACACACACACACGTCAGAGCAGGCTCCATTTGGTTGTCGCTCCTGGGATGGATGCAAAATGGAGCCAGATTTGCATAGTATGCCAGACAAGCCCTCCGGCCCCTGAAACTTCACACCTGTCTCCTGCCAGTACCCGAAGTGCCATCTGCTTCTCCAGGAAAGCCAGACACAAGGCCCCCTCTCTGTGCCTTTGGTAGATGATAAGAAAACCTGGCATGGGGAGCCTTCCCTGCTCAAAAAATAACTCATGGTACGTAACATACAGCCACATGAAGATCCGAAGAGAAAGCCTTACAGAGACTCAGATGATGGCTGGGGCATGCAAAAGGGAAACTCTTTAAGGACCAACCTCATCCCAACCAGATGGTTCCCCTGCCAAGAACCCTCCAAGTGAGTTCCGGGTGGGTGGTAGAAAGTTCCACACACACACACAAAGGCGTGCGAAGCATCCAGACAGGATCATATGTTTTCATCTACCTCTGAGATTGAGATGCTTTTCTAAAGCTTTTTTCCGCCACCTCACATAAATAATTTTACTCGTTAGTGCGCCTTTTACCGTATAGTCCTTTCTGCAGGTCTGAGGGCAGAGCGGAGGGAAATTCCCTCTCCCGGCTGGCACGGCGGTGCCTGGGCAGAGGCCAGCCACGGACCACAGGGAGGGACAGACCCATGGCAGCATGGCTCCCAGGGCGGTTTAAGCACAGGACTCCCTAAAGGCAAGGGGACAGACCGGGGTCCAGTTTGTCAATGGTTGGCCCCACGGACATTTCGGGCTAGATGACTCTTAGTTGTGGGGAGATTTTTCTGGGCCTGAGGAGGTGTAAGCAGCATCCTTGGCCTCAATCCATTACATAGCAGTAGTACCACTCCCCCAGGAGGACCGCCAGATACTGTCAAAAGTCCCCTGGGGAGCAGAAGCATCCCTTTGGAGAAGTCCTGAAGCAGACGGTCCCTTGAAGTCTCCTCAAAGCCCATTCTTGGGGTACGCAGGTGGCAGAGAGGGTTCTGCTAGCACAGCCTTTCTCACAGAGAATGATGCTCACTTGTTGATGCGTCTATATCTCTCATCGGATCGGTGTTTGGGGAGGACGTGAACCCCTCCATCGGGGCCCTGTGTCTCTGCAGCCTGGGGCCCTGTGCCCGGCACAGGTGGTAAAGGAATGAATCATTGAGGGAACGCACGGCAGGCCGGATCCGTCTCCCTCCCGAGCCCCTGCTCCGTGTGCCCAGGGCCATGTCTTTGTGCCGCTGGGGGGAGGGCAGGGAGGGACCCCTTCAGAAAACCAATAAAATAAATGACTAAGTAAATGGAACCTCTTGTCTAGAGGACACAGAGATGAGATAAATCATTTGGCGTCCTGGGAAAATTATCTCCACCATCCTGCCCCGGTTTCTCCGTTCAGCCAGAAAACACTTTAATTTATCTTGTGAAATTTTTCATCCACCAGACGAACATTAAGTATTTCTTCTTCTTCTTTTTTTTTTTAATATTCTACTCTCTACAAAGGTGGGGTGGTTCTCCATTCATTGGAATAAAAGCTCCATGGACCCCAGTGCACGTTAAGGCGTGTGAGGTTGGCCAGGATTCAGGCCGGCAGGAGGACCAGGACATCTGACACTCATTCTTCACATAATTCGAGGGGGGAAAATAAACTGTGTGCCTTTCATTAAAGGCATGGGTCCATCAGGCCCAGGACAGGGCAGGCAGCCCAGGCTCGCCTTACCCACTTTTTGTCTCAAATTAGCCCCCAGCTGGTCAAAAAATTTCCGCAGAGTCAGTGGTAGACATTCTTTCTCTCCCACCCCGCTGTCCCTTCATGCCTTTTCGTCTCTGAGCCCAGGTAGTTTTCGTCAGCTGGCTCACACCCAGCAAACGCTGCACGCGGCTGTCTGCTCTTGTGTGACACATGCTCTCCAGCGCTTCCCAAATCCCCGAGTCCGATGCTTCCCTCCCCCGGAACACGCTATCGTTGGCCCGCACGCATCCAAGGATCCACCCTGGCCAAGAGGGCGCTGCTTTTTCATGCTTGTCAGGAGCCAGGATGAGGTTGTACCGAGAAACCCACGCTCCTGACCAGCTTGGGCCAAGTGTAAACATAAATATGACATCGTGGATCAGGAATCAACGGAAGGATCTGTGACGATGAAATAAATTCTTTTCGAAAAGTAAACAGCCCCTTCCTAAATGCAAATGATGGTTCTCACCTAGGTCAGGAACCTCTTCCAAAAATCTGATCCAACCAAACTCTAACCCCGCTTTCCAAAAAGCCAAGGTCTTGGAAATTTCATTCAGTGTTCTTGGATCACAGACCAGAAGCTGCAGTCTTAGCTCTGAGGGGTCTCCCTCTCTGCCACCCCCTCCATTGTGCCCTTTCTTTGGCTACCTTAACATTAGAGTCAATTTGGAGTTCCAAGTGTGGCTCAGCTGGATAAAGAACGCAACTAGTATCCATGGGGATCCAGGTTCAAACCCTGGCCTCGCTCCACAGGTTAAGGATCGGGCTTTTCCATGGCACACAGTTTATTTTCCCCCCTCGAATTATGTGAAGAATGAGTGTCAGATGTCCTGGTCCTCCTGCCAGCCTGAATCCTTTTCCCCGGGTCACAGATGCTGCTCATATCCTGCACTGCTGTGGCTGCAGTGTAGGCCGGCACTTGCAACTCTGATTTAAACCCTAGCCTGGGAACATCCATATGCTATAGGTACAGACGAGAGAAGACCAAAAAAAAAAAAAAATTAGTATTAATTTTCTCTAATGGTCCTCTCACCCTCCTTACCTGGCAGGTGCTTCTAACTGTTTGCATATTTGACCTCCAGGACAGAAAGGAAGGCAGGTGAGGGGATAAAGAAGGCTTAGGTCATAGACAAGTCAGCTCTCCACTGGCCATGGAAAACCATCTCAAGCAAGAAGCAAGAAAGGAGCCAGAAGAATAGTACAGGGTGGTTGGTAAGTAAAGATAATCTTTGAAACAGACAGGCTGGGGAGGGGGTTTGGGAAGGAGGGGCTGTTCCGTCCCGAGGGGCCAGGGTGCAGGCCAGCAGTCTCCCCTTATCAAGTTCTTTCGGGGCTCCCATGCTGGGGTTGCCTGGTTGTGCCCAATCCTGGGAGCAGATGAGGAAACGTCTGAGGCCATAACAGCAGCTACTAAGGGGACCTCCCCACTGATGAGTCTGCGAAGCCCGGCTTTCACCATTTCTGGGAGCTTCGAGATCAGGAAAGGCAGTCTTCTATCAGGGAAAAATAATACTGATGGATTTATAGGAGTATGTGTAACTCTAGAATAAACTCTGAAAATCCAGGGGCTGTTCCCAGGGCAGAATGGAGCACCCCGAGCCGACTTGGAGTGGGCAAGGATGGTGCGGGCGGGAGTCTGTCTCCGCCCAGAGCTTCTACTTTTCCACCCAGCCGAAGGCTCCTCGTGGCTGCCGCATTTCCCCCTAGTCCTGGTGGATCCAGTTTGCGGTGTTTTCTTTTTCATTATCTCACTGGTAGAAGTGTGTGTGTGTGTGTGTGTGTGTGTGTGCGTTTTCTTGGCCCTTTGCCCCATGGGAAGGTTTCCAGAGATATTTCCATGCATGTAGAAGCCTGAGCAGAGAAAAGGAGCAGCGAGAGATGGCTTGGGGGGTGGGAGCGGATCTGTTCATGGCTGGGCCTTGGCTTCTCCATGAACTCAGCCGCTTGGCATCCATGACGTCTCTGCTGCAAGCTCTCACTGGCGCGTCTGGGGCAGCCCTGCTTCCCTGCTGCCCACCCACCTCCCTCACTCCCTCCTCTCCCCCTCGGATTCCGGCTCTCCTTCTCCCCTCTGGTTTCTTCAATTTCAATGGGTTTATTGGCATGACGAAAGTTGCCAAAGCCAATAGCACGGAGTCTCCGTGTCTGGGGATGGATTTCACAGGGGGCGGGGGTGAACGGGGCCCCGGACCACATTCCCACTGTGGGTTTCTGCTTCAGTCTGAGCTGGTGGCAGGCTGCCAGGGACCTCGTTCACTTGGGTTTCCAGTCCCAGCTGAACTCACCGGCCTTGTCTCCAGACGGGGAGAAAGTTCTTATTATGGCAGAGGTCATGTCTGGAGCCTCAAGTGGGGGTGGGGGGAGGCTTCAAGCTTATGTTTTCAAGGAGCAGATTATAAACAAACCCCTCACTGTCCTACATAAACTGTGCTGCTAAGACTCCAGCCTCCCACTGATCCTACAAATGCAGACGGGGGCCAGGGTGACAAAAACAGGCAGCTCTCAGCCCAGGCATTCCGGGGAGATTAGAAAGGGGTCCTGATGGCCCTTTTCCACCCCGCCCCCTCCCCAGCACACACACAAGGGCAGTTTGGAGAGGGTGAGACAGGCCGGGAAGATGGATACTGTTACAGCCAGAGCCACAAACATGCATCTTAAATGGGTACCAGCTACGGAGTCTCCGTCCTAATGAACAAGCCTTATGAGGCTTATCAAACATCTATTCTCACCCCACCCCCGTCTCTCTCTCTCATTTCTCTCTCTCTCACACACACACACACACACACACACCTTGTCAGCACGGCAGACTGTCCCCTCCAGGGTGCCTCGGCGAATGGAAATTTCTATTTGCAATGAAAATCAACTTTGGAAAACGTCACAGCAAGGGACTTTGTTTCCAGGCTGCCCCAAGATTGATCTGGTCTATAGGATGCCCCAGATCATTGCATTCGGTAATTTCATTCTGCTTATGATCTATTTCTTATACGACCATATGATAAATGTGATGCAGAGCAAAGCGGGTTCCGGCCCAACGCTGGTGAAGTGAGGAGAGGGCGCACGGCGCGGCTGCGCCGGGTGTCTCATGAAGCAGAAAAGCAATTCAGTCAGACCAAAGGCTACAGACAAGGCGGTATATCCTCCGTGATAAATGCAAATGATGTGACTGCATTTCCCCCGGTGCAAATGAGGGGGGGAGGGGAGACGAACCCCACTGTCTGGGATCCGGACATTCCCTCAGGAGCCCTCGGGGCATGTGCACAGGGCAAGCACAGGGAGGGGTGAGCGTGGGGCTGCTGGGAGGGGAGAGCTGGAGTCTGCTTCCATGATCAGTGCTAAGGGCAAGCCCCTCTTCCTGGCCCAGCCATGCCTCTGAGCAGTGCGTTTTAAAGCCCAGAACCACAGAACCAGGCATCCAGCGAGTGGAAAACCACAGGGAAATACCAGACAGAGCAAGATCCATGGGAACCCATCGCCGCCTCTGAGCATCAGAGTTCCCTTGGCTGCAGGTCTTGTTAGGTAACAATCCGTTCCACTGCCTGCGTGTTGCTTTGTGCCAGCGTCCTGTCCTCTGCTTTCCCCGTGAGCGGGTGTACTAGGTGTCTCTACACAAGCCATGAGTCCCTGCATCCAAGTTTCACCATCTGCTAAAGGGGATCGGTTCGATCTCGGCTGCTCCTGGAGGGTATCTTTCTGAGGAAAGGAAAGGAAAGGAATAATGTAGATAATCTCTAACTGCATACAAGGTGCCCAGAGTGAGAGGGATTTGCTGCGGGAGGCACTGGGAAGCCTGGGGAAAAAAAGGGACGCGAGGCCACTGCCCTCCGAGAGCTTAGACTCTCAGATGAGGAAGATGGGTCAAATGCCTGAACCGGAGAAGTGAGACAAGGTCACACAGAAGAAAGTTCTGGACCAGAAGGTGCAAACCCTGAGTTGTAAGTAGGATTCTACCACACCCCCACCACATGTGCCTACAGTTTCCTTCGCCCCGCTGGGCCTCAGTTTCCCCACAGGAGCATGTTGGGTCATGTCCAAGGCCACCTTAGGCTCCGATTTTTTTATGATGCTGTAATAAATGGAGCCCTAATGTGGATGCCCAGGCGAAGGAGGGATCTGAGCTCCAGAAGGAAAGGAAACAGAGTGAGATCTGAGAACAGGGGGAAGGCATGCTTTGGCAAAAAGGGGTGGCAGGGGCCGTCCACGTGTGGAAATCAGCCTGGCTAAGCTTCCACAGTGGGAGTGAGCACATCCGCATCAGGCGTGTTCAAACCTTTCAGGCGGCTGGAGCCTGGAGAAGCTAAGGAGAAAAGCCCAGGAGCGCGGATCATGCCGAGTCCCGGTCTGCCATGAGGGAGGACGGGGAGGAAGGAGGGTCGGTGCCCTCAGGAGGGCTGGGCTCCGCGCAGGAGTGGAGAGAGGCCTGACCTGCCGCCCTCGCATCCTCCCGAAGCATCAAAAGGACCACAGCCCTCCGGATCTTTCTCAGGAGGGGTGCTTTGTCACCTCCATGCTGCTGCTCCTTGTGTCCTTTCAGGAAATTAAATTTGAAGTTGCTCAGCCCTGCCAGTGTTTGATCCTCACAGAGAGGCTGCCCTCCTGCTGCAGAAAGCCTGGGCTGGGCCAGGGAGGTGGGCGAGGGGGCGGCGTGGGGGCGGGGCCGTCCCGGGAGGGGATCCCAGGACTTCAGGCCTTGGCGAGTCTCTGGCCTCCCCCGCCTCGGCTCTCAGGAGCCAGGAAGACAGAGGGCCCCTTCTGTCTTCTCCCCTAGACGGCAGAGGCTGGGATGAGAGCCCTATTGGGAATGAGGATCAAGTGGCCATTGCGCCAAGGGCAGAACTGGAAGCTGACCCAGCTGATACCCAAGCCCTTCCTGACCCATGTGAAAATGGTCAGGAGAGCTTTGCCTGGACATTGTCCAGTTGCAAGGGGGGCCAGAGGAATTGTGTTCCTGGTATGTCCTGCGAATAGCAAAGGTATAGCTTAGATTTTATCAAAGACCACCCCTCATGGGTTCCTCAGTGTTCGCTCAAGCCCGGCGGGAGCTCCAGAGTGCTAAAGTATTGCATCCTTCTCACAGTCAAGGACTGTCCAGGGTCAGTCAGATGGTCATTAGAAGACCGGCAGGTCTAGACCATGTGGGAGGTCCCTGGCTTCTGAAGGAGATGGGGGCCTGGGTGGGGGAGGGGGCGGGTAGGACCATATGCAGCTGTTCAGCCACATGCAGCTGTTTGCAGATTAAAAGAAGAAAGAGGAGTTCCCATTGTGGCGCAGTGGAAATGAATCCGACTAGGAATCATGAAGTTGAGGGTTCGATCCCTGGCCTCTCTCAGTGGGTTGAGGATCTGGCGTTGCCCTGAGCGGAGATGTAGGTTGCAGACGCGGCTTGGATCCCATGTTGCTGTGGCTGTGGTGCAGGCCGGCAGCTGTAGCTCTGATTCAACCCCTAGCCTGGGACCCTCCATATGCCACGGGTGCAGCCCTAAAAGAAAAAAAATAATAAAAGAAGAAATAAAACTTTGAAAATGGGAACTACTTATTTTAGCCAAAGTTTTCTCATCTTTTCTTCTTTCAAATATCTCAGCAAGCGTGAAGTTCAGAAGGGAGCCCAGTGTGGTGTCAAAACTCAGAGGGCAAGGCCTTCTGCCTTTGGCTTTCATGACACCAGTTGTCTAGACAGAGTGCATCAGCTTCCTTATCAGTGACTGAGGATCATGAGCAAAGCAAAATAATTTCATGAGCATGTGTGTTCAGAAGCCAGGGCTTGTATATTAAATTAAGAATAGGCAGCTCAACAATAAAAAAAACAAGCCATCCAATTAAAAACTGGGCAGAGGATCTGAACAGAGATTTGTCCAAAGATGTACAAATAGCCCACAGACACCATGAAGAAATGTGCAGCATCACCAGTCATCAGGGACATGCAAACCAAAACCACACTCGTTGGAATGGCTATGATCAAAGAGACAGCAAATAACAAGCCTTGGCCAAGGACGTGGAGGAAAGGAAACCCTCGTGCACTCTTGGTGGGGATGTAAATTGGTGCAGCCTCTACGGAAAACAGCACGAAGCGTCCTCAAAAATTAACAAAGGCCTTCCCATCGTGGCCCAGTGGAAACAAATTTGACTAGGAACCGTGAGGACACGGGTTCGATCCCTGGCCTTGCTCAGTGGGTTGCGGATCTGTCGTTGCCATGAGCTGGGGTGTAGGCCGGCAGCTGTAGCTCCAATTAGACCCCTAGTCTGGGGACCTCCATATGCTGTAGGTGCAGCCCTAAAAAGACAAAAAGACCAAAAAAAAAAAAAATTATCTGCCATATGATCCAGCAATTCCGTTTGGGGTATTTATCCAAAGACTGTGAAGACATTAATTTGAAAAGATATATGTACCCTACCCCTGTGTTGATTGCAACATTATTTACAATAGCCAAGATATGGAAATTGCCTAAGTGCCCAACAGTGGATGAATGGATAAAGAAGGTGCGGTTTATACATGCAGTGGATACTACTCAGCCCCCAAAAGATGAGATCTGGCCATCTGTGACCACCTGGACAAGCTTTGAAGGTCTTGTGCTAAGCGAATAAGATAAGTCAGAGGGATAAAGACAAATACTATGACCTCACTCCTATATGGAATAGTAAACAAATAAATAAACAAACAAACAAACACACCTGGAGTTCCTGTCGCGGCTCAGCAGAAACTAATTTGACTAGTATCCATGAGCATACAGATTCAATCACCGGCCTGGCTCAGTGGTCAGGATCTGGCGTTGCTGCGAGCTGTGGTATAGGTCACAGATGCAGCTCGGATCCTGTGTTGCTCTGACTGTGGTGTAGGCCGGCAGCTGTCGTTCTAGTTGGACCCCTAGCCTGGGAACCTCCATATGCAGTGGTGAGGCCCTAATAAAAAGGACCAAAAAAAAAGAAAAAAAAAAACCCGCAGAGAGGCAGAGAAGCAATTGGTAGTTATCAGAGGGGAAAGGGCGAGTGGGGAGGCTGAAATGGATGAAGGGGGTCCATCATGTGATAACAGATGGAAACTAACTATTGGTGGTGAGCACACTGTAGGGTCTACAGAAGCCAAAATATAGTGCTGTACACGTGAAACTTACATAATATTAGAAACTAACATAATATTAGATGTTATCTCAAAAATAAAACAAAATAAAATAAAAGTATGCAAATGTAACCTGCTGAAGGAAGAGGCACGAGCCCCCCTCACATGGTCAGCAGGTGGCTCCCTAGGCCTCAGAGCTCCCTCAGGCATCAGAGCTCCCATTCTGGGGGAGTGAAAATTCTGGGGTCCTTTTGACTGAAGGTACAGTTTGATAAACTCACACAAAGAAAGTAAGGTGATAAAATTTGTTGTAGGTCCCAGAAATGGGGAGGGGACACACAAAACGGCTGAGCTGAGGCAGAGGCATTCCTACATCTTCATGCCTACGTCCCAGGTCATAGGTCACAGGTCACAGGCAGGTGAGCAGCAAATAGAGTAGTAAGCACCCGTTAACTTATCAGGTGATTGAGGTGGAGATTGCTGACTTTTCATGGGTTCAAGTCTAAATGGTTATTTTAAAAGGAGTCCCAGGGAATGTGGGGCAAAAATCCTAAGCCTAAGTCCTTATGTAAACACCCAGACTCAGAGTGAGGAAGCTTGTCCTACTATCAAATGCCCAAGCAGCAACTCAAAACCGTTTCCCCCCCATCCCCGCTTCCAACCCCAAAAGGGAGAAATACTGTTCTTCCTCCACCTTCCCCACCTCTGAGTTCATTGACTTTGCTTATACTTCTTGGGATTTTCAGCCTTGGAGAGATTCCTGACTTGCTCTTTGCCGGCGGCCCAGGTTGCTCTTCATTGGTTGGTAATAAGTTCGATTCCCATGAAAAGCCAGAGCCTGCTTCCGAGGCATGTGGGCAAGTCCCACGCAACGCTTCGGCCAGTGCCTCTTGCCTGCACATGGCTCTGCTCCCTCCAGACCACACTCAGGGCTCCAGAAGAAGTCAAATACCAAAAATCAGTGGGAATTTTCCAGTGGGAAAACTTCCAAAGTCACCAAAGACTTGAATTACCTTTCCGTAATGGGGAAAGTCCACCAAAGAGCAGAGAAATGATCTCTTTCTTTTTTCCCCTGAGATGCCAATCGAAACACTGTCTGCTTCCAATCCAAGGCATGTCACGAGGCCTCTTCCCAAGGAGCTTGACTGCAATAATGAGAAGCAGCCTCGCCTTGCCTTTGGTCTTGGGTATTTTCATCATTGGACTGTTCCAGCCAAGACATACACTTTGCCAAGGAAAACTTTCCTTTGAAACCTCCATCTTATCCAAACAGAAAGTTGGAATTGACTCTTGGCAGCTCCAAAGATAGTTCTGAGTTATGAAAAATAGGACATATGTGTCAGCCAATCTATAAGATTGTCCCCAATCTGAAGGGAAAAAAAAAAAAAAAAAAAAAAAAAAAAAAGCAGCAACCTTGCCCATGAAACCATCTTTCCTTCCTGTAAGTGATAAAGCCAGTGCACCTGCAAAGCTTCAGAGCCCCTGCTTTATTGCCCTCCAAATCCACCTGGGCAGCTCCTCTGCGTGTGATCCCCAAATCCTTGTTCTCAAAGAGGTTTGGAAGGCAAAAGAGCAAGGGGTGTTCCAAAGAAAGGGACGATCTCCGGTCTAGAGAGAGGTAGTTGATTCCTCGAGGGTCCTTGAGGAATTCTAGGCTCGGTGGATATTCCCTGTCCTGTGCTGCCCCATCCTGGGTCACGGATTAACCTCCTAGCAGCCTTCACAGCTCCTGAAGATAAAGTCTTGCCACATCCCATTCTCAGGACAGTCACTCTAGCGGGGGAGCAAACTACTTAGAGTCCTAGAACCCGGTAATTAGACGTGAGCTGAAGCCCCATTTAGTCAACTGGTCCATCTCCTGCTGGAATGCCTGAGCAACACAGGAACCACTAAGGACAAAACAGTCACTGCCAGCAGCACGGCTTGAGGCTGCGTTGGTAACCAGAGACCCAGAGAGCCAGAGCAGCTGGTTTAGGTGCTCACTGCGGAAGATCCTGGGCTTAGACTTCCTGGAGTCAGATTACCTGAATTCAGACCCTGGCCCTCCCCGCCCATCTGCTCTTGCGTGTCCTTGGGCAACTTACTCGACCTGTCTGTGCTTCAGTCCCTCATCTGTAAAACAGGGTTAATTTCGTATTTTATGAGATGAAATGAGCTAATACAAGTAAAGCACCTAGAATATTCCTATCCCATTGCATCAATCAACAGAGATCTTCCTCATTAAAAAAATGTGCTATAAATAACTGTATACACTGTGTATACAAAAGCATAAATATCAGTATAATGAGCCCTCGTGTGTCAAGATCCCAAAATGAATGACTCATAGAGCTGCAAATACACTCCACCCACTCCACTCCCACCCCCGATGATTTTGAAGCAAATCATACTTAATCTTTAAAGATTTCATAGGCATCTTTAAAAAGGAGCCCTCTTTCAAGAAGTTAATATTCATAATAGAATTATCACCGTCCTCCCCCAAAATATAAAATAATTCTATGATATCAAATACCAATCACGGTCTTCTCTCTCTCTGTTGGAAACGATATGAAAAAGTCTGCACATTGCAATCGGTTGATTCTTCTCTCAAGTCTCTTTTAATTTGTCGGCGCCTCCTTCGGTTGTTCTTTTTTTACTGTGTTTCTCCTTGCAACCTCTTAGTCATAGAGTGGGCCATTCGTGTCTAGAGTTCCTGACAGCCTGGATTTTGCTGATTGCATATTATTTAGCATGTTCCTCTATCCCTTTATATTTCCTGTACTTTGATAGTCAGATGTGCAGACTTCAATAATTTGACAAGGCTACCTCAGTAATTCGGGTTCAATAATTTGACAAGGCTACCTCACCAGCTATGGGATCAGGAGGTTCACAATAGCTGCCTGGTTCTTTGCAGGGATGTTAGCAGTATCATTGTCTAGATGTATTAACTCGTGGCCAGCTTGCCAAACAACATGCAGGATGTCCAGTTATACTGGAATTTCAGATCAACAGTGAATGATTGGTTAGGGTAAGTCTATGTCAAATAGACTTTACTGAGCAAGTATTTGTTTTTTATTTGAAATGTACATCGAAGTGGAGTTCTCTGCTCTTATTTGCTAAATCTGGCAACCTGAATTAGGGGCTGCAAAATGGCAACATTCTAATTGTACGAGTCCTTCTTTATTGGTTAGTAATAATGCTTTTCAAAAGAGAAATGTTCCCTCATCTGTTTAATGCTCCTGAAATACAGATCATACAGGAGAAAAACAATAGATATTTGATTTTTTTTCCTTCTACTTGTCAATCTGAAAATAATGAGATGTGAATTCATATGTGAATTCATTTGTTGTGAATTTCAATCCTTTGCAGTTATTAGCCTTCCTGGTGCTCAAACTATCCTTCTCTAGTCAGTGAGAATTTATTCCAGTAGGTTCCTGAGTCCTTTTGACATGACACCAGTAGGGTTTGATATTTAGCTTTTATTCTGCTATGACAAGATATTTTAGACTCGTCATGTATATTTCCTGCCCTGGATCTGGCATCAGGCATTTCTTCAGGAAATCTAATTTCCTTTTAAGAGAAAATGGTGTTTATTTATTTATTTATTTGTCTTTTTGTCCTTTTTTAGGGCCGCACCCACAGCATATGGAGGTTCCCAGGCTAGGGGTTCACATTGGAGCTACAGCTGTTGGCCTACGCCACAGCCACAGCCACACCAGATCCGAGCCGTGTCTGCAACCTACACCTCAGCTCACGGCAATGCCAGATCCCTAACCCACTGAGTGAGGCCAGGGATCGAACCCACAACCTCATGGTTCCTAGTCAGATTCGTTTCCGCTGCGCCACAACAGGAACTCCAAAAAATTGGTATTTAGAAAACACAACCTGGGAGCTGGAAGTGGTCCATGCTGCTGAACTGGTCATGATTTTTGGGCTTTTTAAACAGGTAGAGCTGGCAAACATGAGTTTTTTTAAGATAATATGGATTATACGTTTGTAATAATATTTCCAAGACAAATGCAAAAACCACGTTTTTCTTCACTTTATTGATCTTACATCTGTATCTCTTTTCTCCCATCATAAAAATCCCTATTCTCAATGAATTCATATAATTACTCACAAAAAACACATATACATAAAACAATGTATCTAAATAGCATACAACTTCACTTACACCACAACTTTGGGGTAACAATACCAACACAACCATCAACAATAGACTCTATGATTTGGTAAAAACAGCTTAAGGTTTTGAGGGTTTTTTTTTTTTTTTTTGGCATGCAGAAGTTCCTGAGCCAGGGATCAAACCTGTGCCACAGCAGCAATAACACCATACCCTTAACTTCTGTGCTCCCAGGGAACCCCCAGTTCTTTTTTTTTTTTAATTTCATTTTACTTTCTAACTTTTTAGGAATTTTTTTTCTTCTGTTTTTAAATTATATAAAAAGCAATATTCACCTAGTTCCAAAGACAAATCTATAAAATATGGTATATCCCAAGAAACCTAGTGCCTATCCTGCTTCCCTCCGCTCTATTCCCTTCCTCCTTCTGAAGGGAAATGTGTTATTTGTACACTGTATCTCTCCTTGGTTTATCCCTAGGTAACTACTTTAAGCAAATGCAAAGATATAGCTGTACCTTCCTCCTTCTTCAAGGCTCAGCTCCAATATTCGGTCTCTGAGCTCTCACCACCAAAAACTGAGTACTCCTCAAATTAAGTACAGCCAGACGTTTAACCTGCGGGACAACATACTGGTACAGTCACACTGTTTACAACCAGCCTCCATTCTGACTGTTCACATCTCTAAGCTAATCGGTTGGTGCCTGCATTTCACCCGGTTACAGCTCATTGCATTCACACCTGCTTCTCTTGGGAGCAAAATCGCTAGGATTTCCTAGAAAGCCAAGACCAGACCAGACTAGCCCTTACATCGTTTATTATATTCCATACAGCCACAACCTCACTGAAACTTTGTTGAATTGAATGCGTAAATCGGTGGCTTTAGCCCCAGATGAACATCCTAATTACCCATATAGCAGCTTTTTCAGTTTTTTAAAATAAGCGCAGGTTGCCAAGTTCTAGCAAAGACCCCCTGAATCGGAATCTCCAAAAGTGATCACCAAGCACTTGCATTAAATCCTAAAGCATGATTCTATGATTCAGCCACTCTGAGAGCCACTGACCAACAGCTACTCCACCTAAATGCCCCCATGGGGCAGAGACAAGCACCCGCCCAGGGTGGTTCTTAATAGACTCTCTCTCCCCTTCGCTATTTGAGACGGTGCAATTCTGGGTCAGCAAAGCCCAGAGGAGAACTTAGTCCTGTCATTTACCTGGCGATTTCCTCCCGAGAAGATGTAAGGAAAGGCAGAGGGTGGGGTTATGTCTTTGAAAGAGAATTGTTTGCACACAGAGGTTAATTGCTTGTTAAGGGCACACAGTTTGTCAGCACCTCGGATGAAATCGACTTTGTGATCTTCTGGCCCGAGCTCTGCCCCCATTAACAAGAGAGTCAAGCCTAGGGTCACCAAGGGCAGAGATGACCCCTGTCCTCTCAGGGATCCAAAGGCACTTCCATCCCCAGGTAGGACTTGAGTGCCTGAAGGGGTTTTTAGGGATCGAATCCAATCCCTAAGATAAGAAAACAGTGGACGGACTGAGTTAGAAAGGCTGGCGAAAGGCAGTGCTTCAACTAGAAGCCAATCTCCTGCCTGCCTAGCGGGCCAGGCTTTTTACTTCCCTTGCTGCATCCCCAGGCATGCCCATTCTTGCACCATCCAGCCAAGAGTCAGTGCCTCGACGCCTTCTGGTACAAACGAGGCTCACTTAGAGTTGTTGACATCTAGTCTCAGGCAACCTGGCTGACCACATTCCTGCAACTCTGCAGAAGCCAAGACTCAGGCCCTGCTCCCCTTGTCGAAGCCTTAGCGGCAGAGCCCCTGCCAGACCCGTGTCTAGGAAGTCACACCCAAAGGGAACGGAGAGGAAGCGAGGGAGCAAGTTGAGAAAGGCTTATCCCCTCCCTTTGCCATAGCTTTCAGGGAGCTCTCTCACCGGATTTTTCTTGATCATCTAGCAGTAAAAAGAGGCAAAGGGTGGGTGGGGCTCCCTGCCCCCAGAAGTAGCGCACAGCTGGCTTCCTCCAAGTCTGCCTTTTCACTTTGATCCCCAGGGCGCTATAGGCCAGAGATAGTCTAATTGGTGTCCTGGTGGAAAGGGATGGCAGCTGAGCTCTATAGAAACGGGGCTTAGGTTTTTCTTCTATTGTGCCTGTCCCCATAATCCTCACCATTCCCGGGCCCCCGCCCGCAGTTGGAACCAAAGGCAAAACCTGGAGGTGGTCCACTTGGTGCATCTGGCTATTCTGGAAAGCTCCAGGGAGGGAGGCATCACGGCGATCGAAGGCATGGTTTAAACCCAGCAGAGCCTTTTCAATCGCAGGCAGCATATGTGCACACGCGCACACACACACACACACACACACACACAATCCCCTGCCCCAATGTGCTCTGGGGGCTTACCCTGCCTTTCCCAGCTTCCACAGTGTGAGGCAGGGCAAAAAACTCTACTCAGGTCACAAGGTTAGGGTTGTGAGGGATGAAGGAAACCAGAGGGGGTGGGCAAGCATGCTGGTGAACTTGGATGTGCGCCAGGGAAGCGGGCTTTGAGGCAGGAGTCCTATAGGGATGCTAATCGTGAGTATTTCATTGTGACAATTCTGGTCTCCCTCTCTCCCTGGGATGCACACAGAACTTGCCCTGGGATGGGAGCCTCCCAGCTGCTCCCCATGGCACCACTGGAAAGAGGTCAGCGATAGAGAAAAGCCTTCTGCCCAAGGCTTTCAGAAAAACCATTGCTTTCACTGGATTAACGTTCCAAAGGAAAATTTAGAGTAGAATTTAAGAATCTTCCAGGCTAAAAGTACTGTAAAATTGTAACAGGTACCAAGAGTATTAGTAATATATTCCAGGCCTCTTAAAACTTATAAGGTGGTAAATGCCTCATCATTGGACGGATACAAAGAGAGAAAGAATGACCACTTACTGAATGAATGTAGGTGATATTTTTACAGCGAATGGAGAGGAGTCTAATTGTGTCCTCCCAAAAGATACAGTCAAGCCCGAACCCCCGGTACATCCAAATGTGACCTTATTTAGAAATAGGGTCTCTGCAGATGTATTCAAGTTAAGGTGAAGTCATCTGTGCCCAGATCCAATGATTGGTATCCTTCTAAGAAGGCGACGAGAAAACACACACACACACACACACACACACAGAATGCGAGAGGGAATGTGGACCTACCAAGACAGAGGCAGAACCTGGATTACTGCAGCTGCAAACTCAGGAGGGCCAAGGATTGTGAACAAGAACTTGAACCTGGAAGAGGCAAGGAAGGACTCTTCTCCAGAGCCCAGCTCGAGCCTGGATGTCCCGCTTCTGGACTCCGGCCAGCAGGAGAGGACAAACTGTTGTTTCAAACATTTACTTTGTGGTCCTTTGTTGCTGAAACCTTAGGAAATGAACACAGGGTCAGACGAAAAGGCGGGAAGGGTCTCTTCCAACTGCAATAGACTCTAGTCCTAGATCTGTGGGGGGTTTGGTGTTGGGACTTTATACAGAAGCATCTTTCTGTACTGATTTCCACACAGTCCTGTCATGAGCAGGAGGGAAGCAGGGCTGGAAATGAGAAGGGAGGAAACGAAGGTGAAAGCCATTGTAGACTCTGCCAGGAGGGCCTTACCTGGACTCCCTTTTTGTCCAGAAGGGGTTGGATTTCGTCATACTGTGAAATCCCCTCACACGTGTGCCCCCGCCCTGCCACTCCCGTGAATAACAGCTGCATACTTTGGGGTCGCTCCTGGGGACAGGGACCAGACCCCAGAACCCAGGCCTGTCAAATGGAATTCCTGACTTCAATCCCAAACAATTAGGATAATCCAATCAATATGGCAGCCAACCTACACTAACGCCATTAGAGGCAAAACCTCCCCGGGGAAGTGGGGGGAAGAGGACAAGGGGAGATGAAGCACAGGGGCTCAGCCTCAAGGTCACGGTGCTGCCTAGACTGAGTTACCTGAGACAGATAGTTCTGAAGCTAAGCCAGTGTTCCTAGAGGCGGGCACCAGGGTCCCCCTCTACGGAAATCATGGCCAAAAGTAAAGATGGCACATGCTCCAAGGATAAAGCATCTTTCAGAGATCTGGGGGAGGGCCTGGGCATCTGCATGAGCAGTGCGTGTAGCTGGACTCCAAAACCTTGCTTCCATCCTGACTTCTCCGTCTATGGCTGCACCCCTTGGGCAACGCACGTGACCTCCTAAACCTCAGCTGCCTCACTGGGACACAGGGAACATGGCTTGACTTCCTTCCTATCCCGAAGACCAACATATGTCAGGACGCAATGCTTCTCACTTCATGGAGGAGGATACGAGACCATCTGACTCGCCCAAGGCGACACCGCTAGTTAGTGACAGAGAGGGGCTGGCGCAAAGTTCCTGCCTTGTAAGTAGCAGTGTTTCTTGGGCCACACGTATGGTTTACAAGACTCACTTAATTCTCATAACGACTCTGCGATGTCCCCAACGTTGTCCCATTTTACCACTGAAGGGGTTGAAGTTAAGTAACTTTGCTGAGATTGCAAAGATCAGCAGCGCCAAGAACCAAACCCACTCCGAAATCAGCAACTGCAGTTGAACCCAGCCATCTTCCTGGTACGTGTCTACCTGTTTCTAATGTACATGAAAACTTGCCGGTGGTGACCTGCTGTACAAGTTATCCCACTCATTCTTAATATTAACTGTTAAACAGTATTGCATTAAGAGAAATGAGCATGAGTCTGGCTTCGAAGCTCCTCAAAGCACAGAGGTGGTTCGCAGGTCCTGGGATGAGGTGGCCATGGGAATTACAAAGCAATTTGGCACGTTCCTCTTTCAAAGGGTCTCTTCTGAGCTCATCAGTCAGTAGGATAGAGAGGAAGGTACTTTCTTGCAACAAGGCCAGAGGTGTCAGCGGCTGTCCCTGCTGGGAGAACTGGCAGCAGCAAAACTGAAGACATCTCTAACGTCTCAAAGGAGGGGACGTTTGGTCTCCGGACATTCTCTGTGTCATCATGTCCCACGTATGGAAGAGAGACCCAGTCAGTGGAGCAGGGCTGGTGTCAGCCTTAGAGAGGAACACAGACCCAGGCCCTCAGAACGAAGATCTTCCAAAGTGTGGCTCTGTGATGCTTACGTAGCCAGTTTTGAGAGACTGGGGGTAAGTGCTAATAGGAGAGTGATAAAAAAACCAACAAAACCCTTTCACTTCCAAGGTAAGCTACCAGAGGAGCATAAGGCGTGGCCCCTACCCACGGGGACTTTGCCATCTGATAAGAAAAATGATGTCAGGCATGCTGGCGCCTCTCAGAAGAGGCGGGGGGAGCGCAGCAGGAAGGCGGCATCGCAGGACGGAACGGACCCTGCACTCGAATGAAAACCCTCGGGCTCCAGGCTTTTCTCTGCCTCTTAGCTGGACACGTGACCTACATGTTCCTTAAGCTTTCTGAAGGTCTTTACCATCTGGGAAATGGGTATAAAGGGCAAAAACCATTAGTGAAAGTAATTCAGGAAACGTATACAATGACGTCGCCAGGCCAAGCACACCGCATGGGTAGAAACAAGTTCACAAGTTATTTGATTTAATGAAAGTAGAGTTGATTTAAAATGTGCCCATTTCTGCTGTAGAGCAAAGCGACCCAGGCACGCACATGTATGTACGTGTATACGACACATACGTGTTCCCCTCCTGGTATTATCTCCCACCAGGGGCAATCCCAAGAGACTGGATAGAGGGCCCTGTGCTATACAGTAGCACCTCACTGCTTGTCCTTTCGAAATGCAATAGAGTTCCCGCTCAGTGGTAACCAACCCAGCTAGTATCCGTGAGGATGCGGGTTCAATCCCTGGCCTCCCTCAGTGGGTTAGGGACCCGTCATTGCCATGACCTGTGGTGTAGTTTGCAGACGTAGCTTGAATCCCGTGTTGCTGTGGCTGTGGTGTAGGCCGGCAGTTGCAGCTCCAATGCGACCCCTAGCCTGGGAACATATGCTGGGGTTCAGCCCTAAAAAGCAAATATATAGATTTAATAGTTTGCATCTACTAACCCCATACTCCCCTTCCATCCCACTCCCTCCCCACTCCCCCTTGGCAACCCCAAGTCTGTTCTCTCAGACTGAGTGAGCATAACATTGCCTTAGCAGAGGTTGGAAACGATGTCTTTAAAAAGAAGGTCTTGGGAAGATCCTAAAGATTGTTCGGGCTCTGGGAAGTAAGGAAGGGGAATGGCATATTCCAGAAGGCAGGAAGGACATGAGCAGAAGCAGGGGAGAAAATGGGCCTAGCAAGTTCAAGGGACGAAGCGGGAACGAGGAGGCCTGGGTGAGTGGCGAGGGTTACCAGGAGCAAGACCAAGCATAGGGAGGAGGCCCAGTTCATGAGGCACCTTGAAAGATAGCCTGTGAGTCCTCTGATAGTATGGTTACGGGTGTTATTTTTATTCAAGGGAAATAAAAAGCAAAGCAATGCCTGCTGCTCACCCAAACATCAGGACATTCTGTTCTTCCGTGATTGTGCTTCGTGAAAATGCTCTCCAGCAAAAAAGAAAAAGAATGATTAAGGGGGAAAAAAATAACCGGAGCCACATTCATTTCAGCTCCAGGAGAAAGCACAGCAGGAGGAAGTAGCTGTGTTTGCCAAACTCCAGAAAGAGACACAATTGATGGGGGGCCAGGAGGGGGAGGGGCCCGCGTTGTTTTATTCTCCCCAGAAGATATTGGAAATAATGGCGAGGTATAGTGCGTGGAAGGGGAAATTACTCTGGCAGGGCCTTTTTTAGGGAGGAAAATGGAACTAAATACACGTCCCATTATTCCTGATCTTTCATTCAGCTCCTCATTTACACGCGGGCTCCCTGGAGGTGATGTTTCCCCTTTGCTGTCATAAGTCGTCATTGACTGGAGCCGATCATTTCAAAATAATGGCCTGCAAATCTTCCATTGTCGCGATTAACAGAGGGTAATAATTAGTAGCCACGCTGAAAACTGCAGAGCAGAGCTGCCGCTGCCAGGCTGCCCGGCTTTTCCAGGCCAGGAAAGTTCCCCGTCGTTCCACCAGGGGGGGCGATGTCCCCGAGAGACCACAGAAGCTTCTGGCTCCAGCTTCTCCAGGAGCACCCCCGGGGGTCGGGGAGCCAGGGCTGGGCTTTGCTCTCACCCCAGGATCTTGGGGGAAAAGAGGCAGAACAGGGATTCCGCAGGGAGGGGTGGGGGCTGGAGCGTGAGGGGCGGGGCAAGAGGAGAGGCGGAACCTCTGAGTCCCCGCCCCCCCGCTTCCCCGGAACCCCAGGAATACGGCCGCTGAGTGGAGCGAAGGGGCTGGAGGTACCCGTGACTCAGAAGGGGTCAGAGCAGCAGAGCCCTGAACAGAAGGGTTTCTCAAAGGCGGGCAGGGAGAGATGTCCTCCCACCGGAGACGATTCAAGGGCAAAATCCTATTTCTGGGCTCTGTTCCTGTCCTGTCGCCCCTCGGCGGTTCTTTAGGCATCGGGCTTTCTTTGCAAGAAGGCTTCTTGGCGTCCGGGGCCCTTCCCCCATTGTCCACGGACAGAGCAGCGTGGGGACCAGAGGGATGGAGAGAGGAGAGAGGAGAGCCCACTTCCTGCTTCTCACAGATGGAGGAGGGGGCTTGTGCAAGGCCAGGGATAGCGGAGGCAGGGTTAGAACCCAGGTCTCCTGTCACCCGGGGCAGGGGAGGGTCCGAATTCTGTGATTGATTGATCGATTGATTGATCGATTGATTGTCTTTTTAGGGCCGCACCTGCAGCACAGGAAGGTTCCCAGGCTAGGGGTCGAATCGGAGCTACAACTGCCGGCCTACACCACAGCCACAGCAACGCTGGATCCCAGCCGCGTCTGCGACCCACACCTCAGCTCACGGCCACGCCGGATCCTTAACCCGCTGAGTGAGGCTGAGGATAAAACCCACATCTCCGCAGATACTAGTCGGGTTCGTTTTTGCTGCGCCACAGCGGGAACTCCCCCCCCCTTTCTGATGGAAAGAGTCTTTTCATTCAATTACTGATTTGGAGTGGATAGAAACCATCTCAGAAGACAGAAACATTGCTGTGACCTCGAGAGAAGAGGAGGAAAGTCAGGAGAGAAGGACAGAAACAGAACGGCTCTTGTTCTCCCTCTTTCCATCTCAGCCAGAAAAGCAGGCAAGAGCGTCTTTCACAAAAGGAGTAAAAATGAACTTAATACTAAACTGACAGTGAGGGGAACGTGAGGACGTTACTTTCCAGAACTCAGAAGACAGAAAACAACGTCAAGGCATTCTTGTCCAGGCGGCTCTTAGTCGTTCCACGCTGGTGGCGATGACACCCTTGGAGCCAAGACCTGGGCCACTTCTGACTTTCTTTTTACACCCAAATAGTTCCCATCTTGCGCTAAATTCACAGCACTGAAGCAGGCCTTGGGGTCTGCATGTGGATGCGTGGGTATTTGATTTGTTTAAGCCGTGTGGGCATGGACTACACTCTCGACCCACCTCCTCTGGGCAAGACCCCACCCCACCCCAGTCTGCAGGGGCCCCACGGGTCTGGCTCCTAGACTTCCCCACCTGTGGCCCCATCCCAGCCACTGCTCTGCAGCGTCTCAGAGTCCAGCCTTTCCAACCAGCCCCTGTTCACGACTCTCACCCCACACGGGCTCTGGTCCCAGGGAGGGCCGGGCACTGTGTCAGGTGTTTGCTCCAGAGATCAGCCAGGAAAGAGAAGCTGGAGGCTGGGGGCTGGAGAGCCTCCTGTCCTGTCCCCAAAGACCTTACCATCAGAGGCAGGAAGAAATTCTTCCGCCATCATCCTTGTCTTCCTTTCGCGCCTAATTAGGAGGAGATGTAAGTTCAATTCTGTTGGGGTTTGGAGGGCACAGAGGCAATCAAGGAGCAGGCAGGCACTGGTATTTTGCTCACTCTGCTCCCTGTGGATTCCGCGAAGATCGACCAGCCTGCCCGCTCTCAGGGTGGGGGGGTCACGCACGTGGCACCCAGTTATCCCATTTTTTTGGAAGGCAGGCGCCGGCTGGAGGTGGGGCCCTGCAGGGCAGAGGTGCCAGAAGCTAGTTGGGGTTTGCGTGTGTTGGCAACTTCTTTCCTCGGGCCACCTCTCACTACTAAACACACGGACGCCCTGCCAAACGGGGAGAGTTGAGCTCATTAGGAGGGTTGTTTATAATAATCACGCTAACAATGGCAACAGGCTCTCCTTTGTGGGAGAAAATGACACCCCTGACCTTCAGTAGAACGGAAGCTCAGCGATGCTCTGCCGGACTTGTGAAGAGTCTTCGGGGGCCCTCATGCGGCAGGGACGCCGGGTCACTGGCCGGTTCAGTGCCAAGAAGAGGGAGGAGGCCCAGTGTTCCCATGGCCAGCGTGTCCAGAACTCCCTCCCCCACGCTCATCACTGTGTCCTCCTCCAAAGGGGACAAAACGAGAGAAGATAAGCATCAGATGCGTCTAGGTTTACATTCGGACGAGCTGGGTGATCTCGGGACCAGTCACTTGACATTGATCATCAGTTTCTGCATCTGTAAAATGGGAGGATGATACCTTCT
Source organism: Sus scrofa (assembly GCF_054392235.1). Classification (NCBI taxonomy): domain Eukaryota; kingdom Metazoa; phylum Chordata; class Mammalia; order Artiodactyla; family Suidae; genus Sus; species Sus scrofa. Next base: position 139,358,806 of record NC_139391.1, read on the forward strand.
AAGACGGGGCTCGTGAGGACTGGGCATCATGTAGGACCAGCCAAGCCCTGTGGCTGAAGCGGGGGGCATGCTAGCTCTTCCCCTTCGATGATGACAAGTGTAAGCCACGGAAGGGAAGGCGAGACTTTGTCTAAGTGAATGGGAGTTCCCATCGTGCCTCAGTGGGTTAAGAACCCCACTGACGTCCATGAGGATGCAGGTTCGATCCTTGGTCTTGCACAGTGGGTTAAGGATATGGCACTGCCGTGGGCTGCTGCGTAGGTCGCAGATGCAGCTCAGATTCCTCACTGCTGTGCTATGGCTTAGACCGGCAGCTGCAGCTCCGATTGAACCCCTAACCCGGGAACGTCCATATGCCATGGGTGTGGAACAAAAATATATATATATATATAAATATTTTAAAATATGAAGACAGCTGGACACAGCAGTGGCTTCCTAGGAGTTCTCGCAGGTTTGGACCTCAAAGGAGCCAAGAGCCCCGGCTTTGCCCCACTCCAGAAGGCCTGGCCGCGCCTGCCCGAGAGACGCGGCCTCCTCAGGAAGCCCGGCTGCCCAGCTGCAGGTGGCGCTGTGACAAGGAGGCGACTGTCATCCGAACCAGGCCGAGCCACCAGCCAGAGAGGTCGTTGTGGAGTTTGCGGCTGGTGGGGCTGCTGAGCAGAGAAAGACCCCAAAAGTGCATCTTCACGAGGCATCTCAGGCAGTGGGGGGTCCGTACTGTCGAGGGTGTTCTGGTCCTCCAAGGCCTCACAGCTCCTCCTGACCCAGGCTGCCTGCCTGGGAGGGGCCAGTGTGTACAGAGGTGGGCGCGGGGGCAGCACAGACAGGCCTTGGGCTCCCTGGTAGAAGGTAGGTCCAGAGAAGCTCTCGGTCTGCAGCACTTTCCAGGGGAGGTGTGGGAGAGCGAGGGACCCCCACGTCATGGGGACACGAAGCAGCCACCCCAGGCGTAAAGGCGTATCTCTCTGGAGCCCAGCCGTTGTCCTCAAAAACCGAACAAGAGAACGAACCAGTTCTAAATGCAAGAGTCGGCATCTGCCAACCCCCAAGTCCCATCCATCCCTCTCTCTCCCCCTCGCCCTTGGCAACCACAAGTCTCTTCTCATTGCCTGTGAGTCTGTTTCTGTTCCGACGATGAGGTCCTGCTGTGTCGCAAAGGGAGCAATGTTCCGTCTCTTGTGCTAGAACACGATGGAAGATAGTGTAAGAAAAAGAATGTACGCATATGTGTGACTGGTCCCTTTGCTGTGCAGCAGAAACTGACAAAACATGGTAAATCAACTGTATTTTAATAGAAGTTAATTTATTTGGCCTGTTTAGGGCTGCACTTGCGGCTCACAGACTTTCCCAGGCGAGGGGTCCAGCTAGAGGCAAGGCTGCTGGCCTGTGCCGCGGCCACCGCAGCGCGGGATCTGAGCCGCATCTGTGACCTCCCCCACGGCTCGAGGCAACACCAGATCCTTAACCCACTGAGCGAGGCCAGGGATTGAACCCATGTCCTCTTGGATACTAGCGGGCTTGTTACCACTGAGTCATAACAGGAATTCCAAAAATTAACTTTAAAAGAAAGAGAATGAATGAATGACAGCCATCAAGAAGAGCGTTGGAGTCTGGAAAGAGCTCGCAGACTTTAAGACAATGTTCCCACGACACAAGGTGTGAGGCTCCTGGATTCACAGCCAGCAGAGAACGCGGGCCAGGGACACAGTCTCTGCCTGATGGATGAGGGGACAGCGGCACTGAGAGGCTGACCAAACGGGTGGCCGTGAATCCTTTCTTTAGAAACTCGTAGAGAAAATGAGAGACGAAGGCTCTTTCTCAGAGCTTCAGCGCCGGGCATGGAATAGCAGCCTGAGCTGAGGTCTCAGCCCGGTCTCCCCCTTCAGGCCCAAAGGCCAGTGCTCCACTGTCACCCGCTCCCCTGCAGCCTTCTCACCCGGGACGCGCGAGAATCTTCCACTGGTTCCACAGACCTGTTCGCATAGGTTTAGGGCTGCGGTTGGCTGGGCCGCCCAGAGAACACTCTAGATGGATGGGGAGAGGGAGGGAGGGGGGCTGGGGGACAAGGATGTGGGACACAGGCCCCAGGCTCTGCGAGAGGGAGGGTTCGCGAGAAAGGAGGGGAAACCCTGCCTTGTTTGATGTGGAGCCTTAACAGGCTCGCTGCTGTTTAAAGCACACAGGGATGCGGGCTTCGGGAGGGAGAGCGCCTCATCCTTAGGAGGGATGCTGAGAATCCACGAGCAGGTGCCCCACGGCCAAGTCCCGGACTCCTGTCCCCAGCGCCCAGCCAGTGGCCCGCCGCTCTGGTCGCCCAGCAGCCTCTTCCTCTCTGTGTGGGGTGAGGCCCAGATGCCCTGGTCTGGCCCAGAACACCAGTCCTTCTGTTCCCCGTCGTGTAGGGAGTGGAAAAGGCCCTGTGGCCTCAAGAGGGCATCTGCTGCTAAAGGTGAGGTGGGGGATGGGAGGCGGGCAGATCCGCCCCTAGGGCAGCAGGTTCCCGCCTGGCGATGGGAAAGCCTCAGGATCAGGGCGAAAGAAAGAGCACACCTGACGGTGAGCGGAGGTGGATGGCGTGGGCCAGGGTCTCAGCTTTGGGAGCTCGATGCAAGGCTGGTAACAGACCACCCCCCCCACCCAAAGCTCACCCGCTGACACTGGCCTGCTGCCCACAGCTCTAGGCGTGCAGCCCCGCAGCCCTGCACCCCTGCCATTCAAGGCACCCTCAATATATGCGCGGGCACACTTGCAGGCAGCGTTCCCATGCTAAACACTGCCGGCTTTTGCCACCCTCCCAGCCTCTGAAAGGGAGCAGACTTGATGCTGAAAGTCTGCCAAAATGTGGCTGCCTTCCAGCACCGAAAATACCTCCCGTGATCCGAGGGGCTACCGTACTGGCATGTCCTTGTGGGGCTGGAGCTGCTTCAGGGACGGAGCGAGGATGGCCCCGGGGGAGTCGGCCGGGTGCCCGCGCCAGCCTTGTCTCCCCACAGTCCCAGGCTGGCCTTCAAGGGCCCGAGGAGGCCTGCTCATCCGGACTTGCCTCTGCAGGAGACATGCTCGTTTCTCCCGGGAAGAGTTCAGCACCCAGAGTTCAGCTCCCCAGTGCCTCGGCCCTGCTGTCTCCCCTTACCCTCTTCCGGAAGTCACCCATCAGTGACCAACAAAGAAGAAGAGGTCTTGGGCCCTGGGAGGACAAGGCCGCAGCCACAGATGGCCTTGCGGGGTGAGGTCCCAGGAGCATCGGGACCCAGTGGAGATGGGCGGGTTGGCGTGGAAGAGAAAACTGTCGAGCTTGCTGCAGTTTTCCGAAGATGAGGATTGAGCATAAGACAAATAGGTCCCCATCTACCCAGCTATCCATCCCTCCATTTGATTTTTACATTTAATAAATATATTAAATGTATATTTAATAAATAAATTCCTCCTGATGGAAATGAGCATAACTGCAAGACAGTGGCGGAGGCTTGAGAAGTCTTCAGGGGCCATGAGTACGGCATCAGCTGGACAGGATGAAGAAGAACAATCGAAAACCAGAGAGATACCAGGAAACCTGAGTCCCAGAAAGACATAGACAGAGCTGAGGAGATGGAGCCTACTGGCATGATTTCTTTAAAAATACGCATGAAAGAGATAATCACATACTATATTCAATTCCATTTAAAAAAATCTAATAGGAGGTCCCGTGGTGGCTCATTGATAACAAACCTGACCTGTACCCATGAGGACACAGGTTTGATCCCTGGCCTTGTTCAGCAGGTTAAGGATCTGGCATTGCCGTGAGCTGTGGTGTAGATTGCAGACGCGGCTCGGATCTGGCGTTGCTGTGGCTGTGGTGTAGGCCAGCAGCTATAGCTCCAATTCAACCTCTAGCCTGGGAACCTCCATATGCCGCGGGTGCAGCCCTAAAAAGAAAAAATAAATTAATTAAAAATAATAAATAAAACCTAAAATTAAAAATCTAATAAATTTTCTCTTCATAAGTAAGATTCGTGGAATGAATGAATGAAGGCATACCCAGGGATCCAAAGGATAATGTTATTGGGGCCCCTTTGAAGATCAATGTATGCCGTTGCCTCAGAGGATGGTATATCTAAATACACCCCACGGAACTGAGTTGCTCTTTTTTTATTCCCAGGATAAATGGTTATAATTATGTGCTTAACTAATAAGATCCGTCTTTCTTTTAGCCTATTAGGACTAAAACTGTGAACAAATCTTTCTATTTTAATGCTACTGTTCATTCTTCTAACAGTTTTACATATTTTTCTATTTTAAATCCCTCAACTGTCTGAAGATTGAAGGTAGAAATTCCCGTTTTACAGACGGACCAACCGAGGCCCAGGGACATTCAGGGTACTTAACAGGATGCCTCCCAGTAGACCAGACAGTGTTCCTGCCGCTGTTTTGCTGAAGGCAGGCACTCCCATCATCTTATAGGGCTCAGACCTCGGGCCAAGTTCAGCGGCAACGTGCAAACACGCCACTGGGTCCTGCTGCCTGTCACATGTTGTCCCACCTGTGTTCTCGCTCTCTTTCCTCTTCTCCATTGATTTGAGGGGGCCTCAGTGGAGGATGTGGTGAGTGGAGGCCTGTGCTTCATTTCATCCTTCCTTCCTCTTCATTCTAAGGTTAATTTCTGGACCACACTTGGGGAGGGTTGTAGGAGAAAATTATTTAAATTGTATCATATAATCTTCCCAAGATGTGATTAAATTGAGGCCCAGGGACAAGAGGTGACCTCTTCCAGGGTCAGGCAGCACTTCATTGAGGATCTGAAGGTCCAAATTTTCAGCGTCAAGCTTTCTCAGTTAGGTAAACCCTACCACTGCCTGTTTTGGGTGGAGCTGGCCAGACCCATGCTCCACGCATCCAACAAGTGGGAGAAATATTCCAAAATCTTCTCGCGTCTTCTTCCAATCAATTTCCTGAATAAACTGTGGTTTCTGTTGGGGCTAACCAAAGGTAAGAAGGTAGACAAGACTGCCCAGATGAGGAGAAAAAATGAACTTATCAAAGGAGATAAAGAAAAATATAGGCGATATGATAATTGCCTGGAGGGGCACCAACAATAAATGCTAAAGAAGCTCGAAGAAAAGAGCACGTAGAGATCCAGAAAGATAGCTTAGATGGCTTTGCGGCTGCACAGGACACATCCAGGAATAACCAGTGAAAGTCTAAAAAGACAAATTTCAGCTAATTAACAAGGAAGAAAAAACTTTTGAAGAATTAGCTAATGTCTGTGGATGAAGTAAAATCCTACATATCCTCCAATACTGTACTGAATGGGTGATTGCTCAGGACAACCCGTGAGTCTACAATTCTTTTTTTTTTTTGAGACCCTGGCTGCTCTGAGAATTAGGTGAGCCTCCCTTTAGGGTTTCCCAGTGAATAGTTTTCTGTTTACACCGTTGAGAACTATGGCCACGAGAGGGCAGTAGAGAGCCTGCCGGAATACTTGGACGTGTTGAGTCAACTCGCCTGTGCTCTCATCGCGAGCAGGGACTACGCAGATCCTGCGAGCTCGCTGGGGTCTAGCTTGCAAGCCTCTTTCGCAAAGCCAGGCCCAGAGGCTGCGGAGATACCGAGACTCTACATGGCACGGGAGCAATGGTCGGCACTGAGGCATTGCCATCCGACATTCAGACCCCTCTCACTTTGGGTTATTAAAATAAGTTTTACCGCCACCGCTCTGATTCCCTTGCCCTGATTCCCTTGCCAGGCAGGCTCCCTGGGTCCGGATACAGAAAACTTCCCACTGGTCCCTGCCGCCCCCCCCCCCCACACACACTTGCCAGATGCCCCCGATCCCTAATAGAGCTGGAAGCTTGAGAGCAGGGCTCATTTTTGCCTTATAAAAATTAGAATGAGTAACAACAACTTCAAACCTCATTTGACAGCTTGTTGGCTTTTTGAGATTCACGAGCAGAAGCAATTTGCCTGCACGTATTCCGAGAACCCCTTCTTAACCTCATCAGCCATGGCCGGTACCTCCCAACGCACCCCTCAAATTAAAGACCAAGAGGGAGGTGTGCAGGATGTGCGCGGGCACAGGTGGTGCTCCAGGAGGGGAAGCCCACGTCCCCACTGCCCTCACCCGCTCTGTCTGCGTCCTGAGCTCCGGCACCGGAGCCCGAGCCAGCTGGGCTTGCCAGGCCTCCACCCGGATCCCCAGGCCCCGGGCAGGATTTTTGTTGCCCCCTCGGCCACTTAAGGTGGCCGGTGGATCCGGGCTGAGCCGGGCGCAGGAAAGCAGCGGGGCCGCCTCCCGATGCCCAGCCTCATTCTCCTTTGTTGACAGCTGGCGGAGGAGGAAGTCCGGGCGGGCGGGGTGGGGGCAGGGGGCTGGCTGCGGCGGGCGGTGCCAGCGGCGGGCGCGGCCCCAGCCCGGGCAGGCGCGGCCAGCAAGGAAGGGGTTAACGCGCGCGGCCTCTATGATAATGAGCTGCATGGTAATATAGGGAGGCCGGCGCTGTGGGCTCTGCCGCCGCCGCCGCTGCCGCCGCCGCCGCCGCCGCCGCCGGAGCCTGAGCTGCCGGGCGGAGCGGCGTCCGCGCCAGACTGGAGCTGGAGGGCGGCGGAGCGCAGTTGCTGGGAATTTTTCAGCCGGGAGGCCAGGCGATCCGGAGAGAGAGCCCGCGAGCTCGGGAGCGGCGGGGAACGCGGGCGCCGGAGCGAGCGAAGCAAACCTCGAAATAGATCCGGAGAGCCAGGTTCCCGGAGGAAGTGGGACTGTGAGCGGACCGGGAGCGAGAAGGGAAGGAAGCGCCGCGATTGCTGATGTCAGAGGAGCCCGGAAAGTCGCGCTGGAAAAATCTGAAGACGGCCGGGGCTTTGCTGCTTCCCAAGGAGACACAGCGCCAGCCACCCCCCCACGCCCCCTCGGCGCCTCCCGGTTCCCCCCGCGAGCCGGCGACAGCGCCCGGTGGGGCTGCTGCGGGGCGGCAGAGGACTGAGGGGCGCGCGGACCGGAGACCGAGGAGCCACTTCAGGAATACAGATAAGTGGCTGCTGGCTTGACGTGGATTTTAATGAATTTGGACTCCATGTGGGTTTGGTCGTCTCGGTGATCACGAGCTGCTGGCGGCGAGAGGGACCGCACGCCGGCCTCGGCAGCCGGCGGCCAAAGCGGCCGCACCGGGGACGGAAGGACAGACCGACGTCGCCGAGCTGGGTAAGCGGAGCCCGGGGCCGGGCGATCGGCGTCCGCGGCGCCCTCCGCCCGCTCCCCCGAAGCGCGCCCGCCTCCGCGGGTCTCGGCCCCGAGCCCCCGGCTCCGCCGCGGCGGGCGAGTCCCCGCGCGGGGTCGGCCACTTTCCGCGGGCCGGAGCGCGGCGCGCGCGCCTGGGCGGGCGGACTCGCCGCCGCCGCCGCCGCCGCCTCCCGCCCGGGCTTCCCCGCGGGCGCCCCGCTTCCCCGCCGGGCTGCGGGCGGGCGGCGCACCTGCCGGCACCCTGCGGCCCCGGGGGCCTCGGGGGCCCCGGGGGCGGGGGGCTGTCCCACGAGCTGCAGCCGGATGCGGGTCTCGGTGACCCTGCACGAGCGGGAGAGCCCGGGCCACTGTGGCCGGCGCTCGGTGTGGGGGCGTTCACGCTGGTCCAGGAGTCCCCGGAGGCCGCCGACTGTTCCTTCAGAGCCAGGGACTTGGGAATCAAGGGGAAGGTCCCCTTTGCGCAGCTTCCAGAGGCTCCGGGGAGAGATTCCAGGGCAGCGAATGGGACAAGTGCCCCATACCCCCCTCTGCGCTTCCTTCTGGTGAAGCCCCCATCTGCACCATCCCCTGGTTTGAGGTTCCAGAGATGGCTGGGGGCCCAAGGAGGAGCTCGGCCAGGGTCCCAGAAGCTCCTTATTAATCATTTTAGACTCTTTCCCTCCTTGGGCTTCTTCTTGCCCCACCCCAGAAGTGATATGGAGATCTTAGAAAATTCTAGCCCTTTTTAGCCATCCCACAGGTCCCTGGATCCATATGGTAGTCATGGGCTGGCTGACCAAAGAGAGAGTTGTGAGAAAATGCTGTTCCAGGTCCCTGACAACTAGCCACCTGTTCGGCCTGACCCTTGCCCCAGAGGAGCTGCCCACTTCAACTCAGCTCAGAAGGGTAGAGAATGGGGGTGGGGTGGGGGACTTGAGGTTCCATGTCAGTTGCGTCTAGAAACAAGGGCCTCATGAAGTGGTCATGGAAGTCAGCCTGGGTCTCCTGTGGGGATCTAAGAGCCTAGTGTATGCCACTGCATATCCCAGGAGCGGATGTGCAAGGGGCAGAAGACAGGACCCCTTTAAGGCCCTGGTTTGGGGGCCCAGCAGCTCAGAGGAACCCGCAGGAATGTGGGCACCCACTCACGCCCTTCCTTGCTGAGCACAGTGGACAAAGTTTGGGCACGGCAGATGGAGATGGGCAGCTGGGCTGGGCTGGACCTCCTGGGAGCAGGAGCCAGGCTGAGCTCCCGCCTCCCCTCCCCACACAAGAGCAGGCTCCTGTCCTCCTGGGCTTCTTTCCCAGACCTTGAAACTTCACGCTTCCCTCTGGGCAGGCTTTGGATTCTGGGGCCTTCCACAGAGCCACGGGCCTGGAAGAGACAGCTGGGGCTGAGGAATTCAGCTATTCCTGATGGAAATACACAACTTTCGTGCATTCACCTCGAAGGCTGGCAGCCCTCTCCTCTGACCCCCCCCCCACCTGCCCGGCACCTTTTGAACTCAATACCTGTGACCTCCCCTCCTTGGCCTGGGGGGTGAGGTGGGGTCAGGAGGAAAGTAGGGAGCCAGGGAGACTCAGAAGAGGCTGTCAAGACACCCTAGCAGCGAGGTTGTGTTGCTTTTCCCTTCTTCCACCTGGCATCTCCGCCTTCATCCCAGCGCTCCCTCCTCCCTCCTCCGGGACCTGCCCTCCCTGCCAGTGCTCCCTCAGCCCTCCAGCTGACCCTCTTGGGGACCTGTTCATAAAGGGAGGGCGGGGCAGGCTGCCCTCTCAGCTCCCTCACTGTCCCAGGCAAATTGCATTAGGATGGAGCAAAGTGGCTTGCAATTAAATGGAAGTGACATTTGGAGCCCTGTGCAGTGGAGATGCTGCAGCCGAGGAGCAGCAGGATGGGACGTGGTGGAGTTTGGAAAGGTCCCCTCAGCCCAGGACCTCGAGTCAGGCAAGGGGATCCCATCTGGCCTTTCTGTTGGAATGGATGTAAGAACTGGGATCCCTCATAGGCTGGAGCAGGGCGGGAGGGCTGGTTGGCCTTTCAGGAGTAAACGGTGCTGTCCCATGTGCATCACCCCAAAGAAACCTGTCACTACAAGGTTGGTGGCTCTCCCCTTTCAGAGTGAGCCCCTGTCCCCGAAGTTCCAGGGGACATTGCCCCTCCAACCTCCTGACCATCCAGAGCTGCAGGTGCGGTTGGACGTACACGTTCCCGTCTGTTGTGGTGGAGTCTGCACTTAAAATGCAGCTGAAAAAGCAATCCCTGGAAGAACAGCTCCTTCTCTCCCAGGCCCCTTTCCCATTTCCCAGGACTCCTGGCGATGCTGCTCATGTCTAGTTCATGGGCACGTTACGAGGAAGCCCACGAGCTGGAGGGGAAACCAGTGACACAGTTAAATATACATGGCAGCAGCTGGCAGCAGCCTAAACTCGCCAGTTCAGGTACCATGAACTATTTATGGCGCTGGAGTTGTCACTGTTGGGGGGTTTTATAGTCTCTGTTCCTGCCTCCTTTGCTAAGGCTGCCTCTCTGAGATACGGGGTTTGTTGTGGGGGGAAGCGGTTTCTCTCTCCAGCAGCGACAACCCCCCCTCCCCCAGCTGTCTCCCTGCCCGGCCACACAGCTGTCTCCCCCCACACACGCAGACTGGGGCCCAGGACACTCTGTCCATCAGGGCACAGGGAGAGGCGAGGCGCTCCAAGCCGAGCCCCCGCCCCCACTCTGGTCATAATGCCTGGAGCATTGTGTTCCTACAGTCTGTTAACTACAAATAACTCAGGGTTGTCCACGGGGAAACTGGCAGAAGCCGGCTTTGAGGTGCCCTAGCAGTTTCACAGCTCTGTGTGCACACCCTGCCCCCCCCGCCCCCCACCCAGGGGCAGTCTGTTATCAATCCATTATATGTGAATATTCTGTCTCTCCTCTTCCCAGATGCTCAGTTCAAACAGTGATGAATGGAACCGATCCCCTTATGGGAAACAGTTTTTCACTTAGTTGCAAAGATTTCATGCCTGATTAGAGTCAACAGGGATGGGGCGTCCGTCCCCTTCTTGTCTGGTCATTTCTAAAGGTGAGCCCTGGGGAGACAGAGAAAGGCAGTTCTTCCCAGGGGTCAAACAGCTGGTCCCCAGAGCGGGAGGGTGGATGGGAGGGACAGGTCACCACCCCCTTACCAGCTTAGCCCTCAGGCTCTCTGGGGCCCCATCCCTGGCCTTCGGGCATATGGAACCTCTAGTGTTCCATCTGGAATTCAAGGGCAGAAACAGAGGCGAGCAAGTTCTTTGTCGTGGAGACTGGAAAGAGAGAGGAGGAAGAGGGGGAGGACAGAAAGAAAGCCACCCCCCCACCCCCGGCCCCAACTGTGCCCAAGCGCCCGCTCCCACAGTCAGTTAACCATTAACCCCTGGCCTGGCCTGGCCCTGCTCCTGCTTGGGTAGAAGCCTATCGCTAGGAAACCCGAGGACCAGCAGGTGTCCTGTGCCCCCCACCCCCACCCCCGCTGTGCCTGCCCTTCCCGCCTTAGCCTGGCTCAGTCCCGGCTCCCCCTCCTCCCTCCCCTCCCCCTCCCTGGCACCCACACCCTCCTCCCACCCCTGACAGCTGTCCCTTCACCTAGGCTTTGCCAGCTGTTTGCCTGACGGCATGCGTGTCCGATGGGGAAGCAGGCAGGATGGCAGGGGCCGTGGATGGAGGGGGCGAGCTGGGGTCACACGGGATTCCAAAGCCGGTGCTCCAAGCTCAGGTTAGAGGGCTTCAGACCCACACACCACCCCACCCCCAGGAGGCTCAAGCTTGCTTGGGGGGTGGGGGTGGGAGGGGATTTCTGCCAAAGTTCCCTCCCCTCTGGGGACCCCTGGTTTCCCTAGCACTCCTCCCTGCCAGGCTGGCAGGAGGGTCCCTGCCTTGGCCTCTGAGATAGGCCATTTGATCCAAGGTCTTGTCAAGGCATATCTAGCTCATCAGACTTGGAGCCCTGATTTTTTTCGGGGGCCGGGGGACCAGCAGATGACCAGAGATGCAGACCAAGATACAGACGCCAAGGAGCACGTGGCAAGACCCCAGTCAAGATGCCGAAACAGCCACAGATAGACGCAGAGAGGCAGAGCTATAGGAAAAGAAGACAAATTCGGGGAGGCTGACAGTGTGAATGGGGCGGGAAGAGCCGAGAGCAGAGGCGGAGAGCAAGTGGAGAGGAAGAGCCGGGGCCTGGGGCGCGTCCTCAGGTCGCCCTGGCCCTGAGGGGAGGCTCTCCGGGCCGGGTTGGGAAGCTGAAGTAGCAGGTTCTCTCCACTAGAGGGCACTCTTGAAAACCTGGCTCGGACCTGAGCAGTAGCTTTTGTGCCTTTTTTCTTTTTTTTTTCCCCAGGAGAAGAAAAAAATAGTTAAGATATATTAGAAACTCCCAGCTGTCACTAGGCAGAGACCACACTTGTAGGGTCCTGTTGCCAGTGGGACTCTGGGCCCCGTCTGGTTGCAGGCGAGCAGGAAGGGCGCCTGCAGCGTTGCGGGGTGGGGCCCAGCCTGGTGAGCAGCTTGGGCAGAGGCCTGCGGGCCGGCAGGATGCCTCTGGGGTGGGAGGCAGGAGGGGACGGGCACTGCCAGTGAGCAGACAGTCCAGGGCCCCGGCGGGCCCACGGAGAGCCTCTGGCCTTTCTCTAGCTGCAAGAGGAGTTTCTGGCCCGTCCCCGAGGGGGCTCACGGGCCTTCCCTTCTCCCAGGTCCCTACATGCGGATTTTCAAAACACTCCCAGGCGGCGGCCAAACTGCTCCTGAGGAGACTTGTTAAAAGAGCCCCGAGGGACGGAGCACATGTCGCGTTGTCCCCGTGATTTCGTCTTGGTCTTCATCCTCTCTGTGGGAGCCTTTTTCTGAATTAGAATCCCCCCTTTCCTTTCGGCGGAGGACACTGTGGGGAGAGCAGAGTCCCGAGGCTTGGCCTCTCCGGGGAGATGATAACTGCCTGACGGGGTAGGGAAGCAAGGGAAGCTTGCGGATGGGCAGAGGGCCGGGAAGAAGCATCTCTTCCATTCCATCCCAGCCTCTGAGGGCTCCTCTCGGCTTCCCGTTGACTCCAGTTTACCTGGGGTCACAGGGAGAGGGGCGGGAGGAGCGAGACAAGAAAAAAGACAAACGAGATAAATGTATCATGTTCTGAAAGTCTAATCCTGCTTCTCCTGGGCTAAAATTACTTTCCGTATGAGAGATAAAAGGCACTGAGCTCGCCTTTGCAAAGTTCAACTTGTCTTTGAGAAGGAAGAGGGGGAGGGGTCCCGGGACTGAGAGTGAGTAGCTGGTGCCTGAACCCCTCTCCTCTGTGGCCCCCACCCTTCCAACCAGCACGTGTTCTCTCTGAAGCTTTGCGAGGAAGGAGGAGCCTCTGACCGGGGCCCCTTCACGGCCCCCCTCTGCCATCTGGGGGTTAAACCCCCAGCCTCTCTCTCTCTGGGTATTTGGGAGCCTCCCTTCCCACCGCAGTTTCTCACCTGGGTGGGGAGGGATGGAAGAAAGGGGTGAAGGGCAACAAACCAGCTCCTCCACCTTCCCTCCTGCCCTTGGAATCACTGCTCCTGTGCTGAACAAAGAGGGAGACCCGGAAGCAGAAGCCACTTTGGTTTAACCAAATATAAATCCATTGCTTACCCAGGGCTAGGGCTGTGTGACACTTAGTCCAGGAGGGAAAGGTAGCAGCAGATCCTACCTTCAAGGTGGTTGTTACAGCGCCTAAGGGGAGGGAGAATTCTATAAGCCACCGCCCCTCACAGAACTTTAAGGCAGAATTCGGTTAACAGTGGGTCACAGGACACACCAGCAAAGAAGCTCCTGGAAGCTTTGGCTGTAGCCCATGGAGGGTGTAGGTTTCCAGGGGGGAGATTCAGGTGCCTGAGAAGGTCACAGGTCCCCGTCGAGAAGGACTGAGCGCTGCCCTCCCAGTCCTCTTCCTCTCAGAACGACCGCTGAGCAGTTTTTTCCTCCCCGGATTTTCAACTGGCACCACCAGAGGTGTTTCCCTCCGCCAACATCCCAGAGCCAGGTCTCCAAGTCACACCCTCCCAAGGGCTTTCACAGCGTGTTCCATGTAAATTGCATTCCCTTCGGTCCCCTGGAGCCGGCTGTGTGGACGCCACTGGGGTTCATCAGGAAGCATTATTACTCATCTGTATTCACATGGAGGTGTCCGGAATCCTGCAGGGAGTGCACCCACTTTCATCTGAAGGAACCCTTTAAAGGGAGCAGACGCAAGGGAAAAATAGTAGGCTTTTCCCCTTCACCCTGGCTGAGCAGGGGAGCCTCGGGCCACGGGCCTTCTCCTCCGTATGCCTCCTACCTGGAGAAGCACTCTCTTTTCAGGGTTCTGTCCTCAGAGAAGGCAGAAGAAGATCAGTGGAGGAAAGTTAGAAGGGGGTGGAATTTCACCTCGACTTAAAAACTGTCTCTGCTCCCGTAATGGAAGGTCGGGTTTGGCTTGCACCTTGGAATGTTCACATCAGATTTGGGGCAAGGAAGACCCTGCACTGGGCAGACAGAGCTAGGGGCTTTCAGAGGCTTTTGAAACCATTGAAAAGTCTGTGCCTTTGCGAAGTGTGTGTGTGTGTGTGTGTGTCTGTCTGTCTGTCTGTCTGTGTTCCTGAAGAGAAGCAGTCACCCCCCAATGCTAAGGACCCCTAGAACTCTCTAGGCTCCAGGGCCTTCTCCAAGCCTCAGTTTCTGCTTTCTGCTCTGCTTGGGACAGGGGGCTTCAGATGAGGCAGTGTAACCCCGGGGCCCCCCCACGCCCACCGGAGGTGGGTGACTGACTCTCAGAGGAAACGAGGGAGATCCAGGGCCATGCTGGCTCGAAAGGTCAGGGGTGGCAGGTGTCCTTGTGATTGCTCTGAAAGCACGAACAGGTCAAGGGCACCTCCCTGAGAAGGAGGCAGCGGGTGGAAGGTTCGGGAGCCGAGGAAGGGGTGAGTGAGAAAGGCCTGGCTGTCCTGTAGAGGCACCAGTGGGCAGACACAACTGATGAGGGCATCTCGCCTCCTTTGAAGTGGTTTCCTGCTTCGTGAAAGCGAAAGGCCTCAGCCGGGCCAGGTAAATATCACACTGGCCTCTGACCCTCCCCTCCCCCCCGCGCTGCTTCCCGGGCTCCCATTTGTTTTCTCCTGAGCTACAAAGACACCTGAGGGAGAGGAGACTGTTTTCAGAACTTGGGTCCTCTCCCCGGGAGGACAGACAGGAGGACCAGGCTTCGCCCACGGGCCTGGACCCGAGAGCCTCTGGGCCAGGCAGCCCCACGTGGCCCCGCTCCACGCTGGCAGGCGGTGATGCTTTCCAGGAGCCAGGCAGTCAGGGTGTCACGATCCCGCCCAGCCCCCCAGAACTTCCCCGCCAGCCCCTTGACTCTCTGAAATTAAAATCCACACCGCCAGGACTTCTGCTCGGCACCCATGCCCTGAGCTTTATCCAGAAATTAACAGAATTCACGTCTAATGCCCCACACTGAGTCCCCCCCTGCCCCACGCTGAGTGCCCCCCTGTGGGGTGTGAAGCCCTTCGGGTTCTGGGCCCCGGGCACCCAGCTGTGAGAGACTTAGAAGACAAACCATCTGAACTGCTTGTGAAGTTGGGAAGTCACACCTGGCGCCATCCTGCAGGAGGCTCCGTCCATCCGATCAGGGGGACACAGAACAGATGGTCAGGAAGAGGCTGGTGTCAGGTTAGGGTCCTCACACCTGGGGACAAAGGACCTTCCTTCGCACTTCCAGCTCTTCCTTCTTCCCAAAGGTTTCCCACCTGTCGATCAGAGCTCATCCCTCCTTTGCTCCCAGGCCCAGGAGGGGGGGACGAGGGGGACCCAAGGACACTCTGGGAGAGTGGCCTCCTGCCCTGTCCCAGCACCTTCGTTTCTTCCTCTGCCCAGTGGGCATCAGTGCTTCTCGTGACTCCCCGAGTGCCCTCGCTTGCCTCGTTTCTGGAACCAGGCATGGGAAGATGGTCTTAGGGGGCTGGAAAAATGACAGTTGTTGCAAACGTGCAAAATGATTCTAAAATTGAGAGCAGGAAGGGAGCCAAGCTAGGAACGTTTTGCTCCTCTCTCTGTCTCTGCCTCTCTCTCGGAATTTGTTTGGCATTTTCTAAGAAAAATAAGATTTCATTAAAAAAAAAATCTGTGTGCTGAAGGTTTTTATATGTAAGAATAAATGAAGGGCTGGAGACCCAGTGGAGGCTGGAAGCAGACAGGGAAACCAGTGGCGATCCTGGCACTGGCGCCACATGTGTGGCTTGGGGTTAGCACCAGCCAGTGGGGCTAGACTTCAGATTCTGAATGTGCTCCCTTTGGGGCTTTGATGCCTTCAGGGCTAAGAGTAGAGATGAAGGATACGGTCAGAGAACTAGTAAGTCAGCACTTTTCTGGGAATCAGCCTCTCACGGCAGGGCCAGGGGCAGAGCTCATGGGCCCCCAGCAGCCTGTCTGCAACCAGCTTACATCTCCCTGCAGAGAGAGCTCCTAGGAGCATGGATGTGAATGGGACAGATGCAGCATGAGGAGCACCCCAGAAGCTGGGGCCCAGAACCCGTGCTGGACCCTGGGGCTCCAGGATTAGATCCTTGGCGGCGCTGATCCCTGGGCTTCTCGGAGCAGGATGTCTAGGGAGACCTCTCAGCTGAGCTCCGCTCGCACAGGAAGCTCCCCATGACTCTCTCAGATGTGGCACGAGAGCCTTGTCCCTTGCTGGAAGTGCAGAGCATGGGAAGGTGCCTGTGCGAGGAAGAAGCCCTGTGCCTCTGACCGCACGGGTCCGAGAGCTACCTCTGGCAAGTGAGTGTGGCCTGGTGCTCTGATTGTCCTTTCCAGAATCTTATTAAGGAAACAGTTTGAATTGCAAAAGGGTAGGTATTCTATGGAGACTGCTTGAGAAATGTTTCCGAGCCTTTGGAAACAGCAGCTTTTACCAGGCCCACATAAGAGATTTGGGAGCAGAACCCAGCCTGGGAAAGTGGATCACCCTGTGCCACACTATGAGGGACCCGTCACGCTGTGGCCTCATGAGGAGCCCACGTGCCCCAGCCCGCCAGCACACTCCCCATCTGCCCGCATAGCCGCCTTCTCTTTCCAGTCTGCTCTTCTCCAGCCCTGGGCCCAGCCCCACCCCACCTCTCTCCCTAGGCTGGAGCAGGAGTCCCCAGGAGCGGGCCTCTCCCCTGCTCTGCCAGTCCTCCAGCCCTACGACACCCTGATGCCTCTCCATGGCACTGGGCTCTGGGTGTAGAAAGGCCCCCCTCCCTTAAATGGCTCCAAGCAGCTTTCCTCCATCCACAGCAGGCCTTGCTCTTTGCAGAGTCAATGGCCCTGGCAAGGCCCAGCCGCCCCTCCCTCCCTGGGGGCGGTGTGGGCACTGTTTGTGTGGCGGTCTCTATAGACTCAGCATTCACCACTTGAGAGGGTGAGACAATGACCCGCGCAGCTGCCTGCAGCCTGTGCTGGCTGCGTGTCTGCCGGATTGGGAGGCGGGAGTGAGGGCCAGCAAGGGTTGCCCACCGTGCACCTGCCAGCTTTCTCAGGCTGCCCAGTCGACCCAGAGGCCACAGGAGGCGGAACTGGGATCCAGAGGACCTGGTCCAGGCCACCTGATTGGCTTCCGCCGCAGGCCCCCCGTGTCTTTGGCTAAGGTTTCCATCAGCTGTGCAGTCACTCCAGGCCTGGACAGAAAAGTAGGGCCCAGGCTCCCGAGGAGGCTGCCATTTCTGGCCTGAGGACAGGAAGAGGCTGCACACTGGTCCGGGGGAGACAAACAGGACACTTCAGCGGGAGCCTGCAGAGGCAGAAGACAGGGACATTACCTGCAGGGAAACTGAAGTTGGCACAACATCATTTGCTTTGAACAAAGGTTTATTGACTATCTACTGCGTGCCAAGTATTATGGGAAGGAGGCAAGTGGCCATCCTGGCTTTTGAGGATCTTACGGTGTGGCAAGGGGACAGGGGAGGCACCCAAGTGATGCCCATATGAGTATAAGTATGGCAGGGGCACAGGAGTCAAGAGAAAGCCAGAGCCATGCAACCTGCAGGGCAGCATCTAGAAAGGGAATGAGCTCCCCATCATTTAGGGCATTCAAGCAAAGATGGGAGGATGACGACCGGGTCTCAAGAGGAATTCGGTAGAGGAAAAGGCCCTGCTGAGAAGTGAAGCTGAGTGTCAGGGCTGTGAGAATGACCCACCCAGCTGCTGCCAGCCTAATTCCCCAGCAAAGAGAGCTGTTCTCACACCGTCACCCCCAGGACTCCCCTCAGAGCAAGGTGCCAAGAAGGCTGGGCTGGGGTAAGCCCCTGGCCTCCCCTGGGGCCGGGATTGTCCTGATCCCGTTAAAATGAGCACTCTGTCTACAAGGAGGGGCAGACCCGTGTGAACCGAGACTTGGTCAGCTCTCCGCCTGCACAGCTCTAACTTCTAATCATTGTCATAAACAGGACGGAAGCAGCTGCTCACTCCAGTCTATTATCAGCTTGGTTGGAGACAGAGAAATTTAAATGACAGTAAGATGCTTAGCAAAGAAACGAAAGTCGGTGTTAAAAATAAAGAAAACGAGACAGCTTGTTTCATCGAAATAGAAGGGTTATTAAACAGCCCTGAATTAATCAGTGATCTGCCAGGGTTGGGACTCGCCGAGCACTGCAGAGCCAGAGGAGAGAGCGGGGAGGAGGTGGGCAGGGCAAGTCGGAGGTGAGGAGGAGCTGCCTGCGCCCTGGGGCCAGCTGCAGGACCTCAGCAGGGTCTTTGGAAGGAGAATCCCAAATAGTTTTCTG
The DNA here is from genome assembly GCF_054392235.1 of Sus scrofa. Classification (NCBI taxonomy): domain Eukaryota; kingdom Metazoa; phylum Chordata; class Mammalia; order Artiodactyla; family Suidae; genus Sus; species Sus scrofa. The sequence continues at coordinate 139,376,783 of NC_139391.1, forward strand.
CCCCATAGATAAGAGCAGGTTGGGTGCAAAGGGGACTTTAGCACCCCAGCCTTACTCCCTACAAAGCCCGGCCTCTGGACTCCTTCCATCTGCCACCACCTGTGCCAGCCCTTGGGCCGGCTCCAGTCCTCAGCCCCTCCCCAGGGCTGGGCAGGAGCCAAGTGGCATTTGTTGGAGGGCCACAAGCTTCCAGGCAGTCCCCTTCCTCTCTCATGGCATCTTCCCAAGAACTCAAGCCTGAGTCGAGCTCCTTGCATGGCACTGCCATTCTGAAAGAGTGTGACAGCATGTCCCAGGTATGGTCAGAGCCTGGCCTGCAGGCAGGGAGAGTGCAGAGACCTCCGGAGTAAGTGGTCTGTCCCCAGTGATATCACTGGTGGCACCTACAACTCCAGGCAGCAGAGCAGCAGGAGACACCTGTAACTCCAGGAGCCCCCATGCAAGGCCCACTTCCATGTCAGATACGCTCGCCAAAATCATTCCCCTCGGGTTGCCTTGTGGTCCAGAGGTAACAAAGCCGACTAGGATCCATGAGGTCGCAGGTTCGGTACCTGGCCTGGCTCAGTGGGTCGGGGATCTGTCGTTGCCCGTCGTGTAGGTCGCACATGCGGCTCGGATCCCGCGTTGCCATGGTGTGGGGTAGGCTGGGGCTGTGGTTCCGATTAGACCCCTAGTCTGGGAACTTCCATATGCCGTGGATGCGGTCCTAAAAAAGAAAAAAAAAAAAAAGTTTACCTCAAGTCGACCTAAGTCTTCTCACCTAGGAAGGGGTGATGCTACGCTGTCCCCCTCGCAGGCTCAGGAGGGGTGCGTTCAAGCGACACTGCACAAGGAATTCTTCTGCGTCAACCAGGAGATGGCTGCGCAAAGGCTAGTTTACACCACAGCCAGGTCCCTTGGAGACGCAGGACGGAACATCATAGGGAAGGTTTTCCAGGGGACAGGGCGTGGGTCTTCGGGATTCCCACTGCCTCTACGTGGGCGGGGCCGCGGAGGGAGGCGGGGCCGCGGAAGGAGGCGGGGCCTCGGAGGGAGGCGGGGCCCCCGGTCCCAGGGCCCCAGGCACCAGCCAGGCTGCGCAGCATGTGGGATCTTGAATCAATCACTCCAGGAGTTTTTCTTTGCTCTTTGACCTCCACATTCTTTCTCCTCCCGCCTCCCTCCCTCCTGCTTTCCTCCTGGCTGCTTTACCCTTTTCCAGGCTCCTCGCTCACACCCCATTCATCATCAGGGCCAGATCCTCACTCTGAAAGTCTTCTCATCTCCCCCCAGGTGGCCCCACGCCGCACTGGCCTGCGTCTCCCCTCCCCCTCCAGCACATTCTTCTCCCTGTGTCAGCCTCCCTGATAATCCTGCCCGTCACTTTCCCTCTCTGCAGGGCCACAGGAGCCTCGAATAGGCCCTTCTCCCCTCCTCGCCCCGGGGGCTAAGGGTCCTCCAGGCCCATGCATGTGAGTTTGGGCTCAGACCAGCCCCAGATGTGGAGGGACCTCTGCCGAAGTGAAGTGCCAGCCGCCCCGCAGGCTCCACGTGTCCTTTTTATCCAGAACCACCGCGGTTTCCTTGCTCCGTGTGCATGCGTGTGAATGTGCCTGTTACTTAAGAGACGCTGTTTGACAGCTCGGGATCTTTTCCGCAAGAGCTCCGAGTCTCAGACAAAGAGAGAAAAATAATAGAAACTGAAGGTGGAAAGATACAGGGTGGGGACACAGGCTGCTTAAGAGGCTTCCTCCTAAAAAGGAGTTACAGCTTTTTATTCCAAGGCTGGCTGTTCCTCCAGAAAAGCCCCAGAGAGAAGAGAGTCGGGGGAGATGAGGGTGGGCAGTTTCATGCCATGTGCTGACCAGACCCAGCATGGCGAGAGCCCCCCACACGTGGAGCTCAGCCTGGATCAGCAGTTCTCAGCATCTCCTCCTCCTCCCACTAGCCAGAGTAGCAAAAGTGGTCCTTAAATCACTCTCAGGATCATGGTGGGGCAATGTGGGGGTGGGCGGACTGGGAGAAGGGCTATGAGGGACCAGCAGCCCCCAGTTCCTTCTTAGAAGCCAGGGTCTGGGGAGCTGGGAGCTGGGTCCCCAAGCTCCACGCACAAGAACCACCCCATCGCCTGGCTGAAACAGAGCCTCGCCTGCTGTCGCCACCATCTAGGTTGGCCATTGTTGCCCAGGAGAGGATGCCCTCTGGCAGTGTTTCTCCAAAAACAGAACCGAGAGTAAGTGGTGTTTATTCAAAACAGTAGCGTTTACAAAACACTTCCACATCCGTTTCGCATTCATTCTACCACAACCCTGGGAGGTGTCCTTTTATAGTTGAGAAAACTGAGACTCCAGAAGGTTAAATATCACAGTCAAGGTCACTGAACCAGTAAGCGGTAAAGCCAGACTCTCCCCTAGATCTGCCTCCAAAGCCCATCCCCTTTCCTCTGCACCTGCCTCCAGGCCACACGTGTCCCAGTGAGTGTGGCCTCCTCATGGAAGAGCCCCACTCCGAACCCTTCCTGGGGGGGGTCTCGACCCGCCCACTCTGCTCTTCGTGTTGTCAGTTGGCCATTTATTAGTATATGCTTTTATGTGATCAATGATAGTGTGTGATTCATGACTTGAGAGCTCTCTTGCCAAGACTTTTCCTGCACCAGCCCTGTCTGCACTGGGCATCCTTCCAAAGAGAGCTGGCATCTCCCCGCTCTTCTCCATCCTTCTCCCACCTTCTCCACCTCGCCCATGCCGTTTGCTCTTCACCCACTGTGCTTTAAGATGAACAACAGCCAGGATCCCTCCCAAATGGTTTACTCCCTTCCTCACCAGCTCCCAAAGATCGGGTAGGACAAGTCATTGAGCCAAGTGTGTTCATTCAGGTCCTGTCCCAGGGCAGCCTGGCACATGAGGAAAGCGTATGATCTACGCTGAGTGCATCAGGATGCTAGAGACGGCCTCCCAGAGCCACTAGTTCAGTGGGAGATAGAACATACGCACATAAAAAGAGGGCCACACTGCAGGGCGGTGCGTGTTAGAAACAGCCCTTTCTAACTGACTTTGGAGGGGAGATGGGTGGTTGGGGGCAGGGAGGGCCTAGAGGCTTCCTGAGATTTTTGAAGGGTGGACAAGGTTTGGATAGGCCAAGAAGATTCTGGAATTGAGCATTGCAGGGCAAGGGGACCACAGAGATTAAACTGCGCCAGGGTTTCGGGATTCAGCAAATGAACCAGCTTGTCGGGAGTGGCGTCACTCTGGAAGACGTCGAAAGGGAGGCCAGAGAAAGAAGATCCCGCTTGGGAGGGCTTGAACTGGGGCACTTAGCAGTCCTGAGTCTGTCCAGACAACAGCGGGGAGCCAAGAAAGGCATTTCTGTAGGTGGAATATCCTCCTTTGGCCATAAGCCTGGCCACGTTAGTCTGAGTCAGACTTCTGATGCACCAGAAATCAAGCCGTACAAGGCACACCGTACAGGAAATCCACGGTCGAGTCTTAGTTGGCAGCGGTCTTTGCTGGGTCCGTCACAGTGGAAGGCCTGGGTGGTGACCCTGACTGTCTCACATGCACATTTGCAGGGAGGCAACCCCAGGCTTGCTGGTAAAGAGGACCTCTCTTTTGAACTTTGGGGAACCTTGACGTCTGGAATCAGATGGTGTTTAAAAATGCACCCTTTGAAAAAAAAATTGTGTTGGAGGATAGTTGACTTATGATATTGAGTAAGTTTCAGGTGTATAGCAAAGCGAATCCGTCATACATATATCCATTCTTTTTTCCCGTCTATATTATGATGAACAATTGAATAGACTTCCCTGTGTTATAGGTTCCTGTGAGTTATCTCTTCTATACAATAGTGTGTCTATATTATGCCCATTCTCCTAATTCCTCCCTCCCCACCACAGTTTCACATACGGTAACCATAAGATCGGTTTTGAAATCTATGCGTTTGTTTCTGTTGGATACATAAGGTCTCTTGTATCATTTGTGTTAGATTTCCACATATAAGTGATATCATAGGATATTTGTCTTTGTCTGGCTTACTTCACTCATTATGCTAATCTCTAGGTCCACTATGTTGCTGCAAGTGATATTATTTCATTCTTTTTTATGGCCGAGTAATATTCCAGTGTGTGTGTGTGTGTGTGTGTGTGTGTGTGTGTGTGTGTGTGTGTATCACGTCTTCTTTATCCCTTCTTCTGTCCACAGACTGAAAACTGCACGTTGATCTGGCACTAATGGCCACTTTCCCCGATGTGAGGACTAGGCAGCAGCAATGGGGCGCACACCTTGTCCCCTGAGCTATGTCCCCAGAGTGGCCACCAGGGGGCAGAAGGACAGGAAGCTGTGCGAGAGAGACAGGGAGTGCTCTCACCCTGGGGACTCCTGAGGGCTGTTAGGATTCTTGTGCGCAGCCTGAGAGCTCAGATGAAGGTCTGGGGTTTAGTTTTTCACTCTCTCCTCTCTTTGTCCGCCTTCCCCTCGCCCCCCATCCCGCCTCTACCGAGAACTGGAGCCACATCGCCATTCTTTGAAGACATTGCAGTTCCTGGCAGCGTAATATGCCATCATTCGGAGTAACTTTAATGTATTTAATCTCCCAGTCGGGCACTTTCTACCCTGTGTCCTGCTCCCGTTCCCCGTCTCTACCCGAGTCCCTGGCTCATCCTGATGCGGGAAGGATGGTGAGGAGGCAGGAGAGACACTTGCAGGCTCCTTGGAAAGATAGATCACTTGGAATTTCCCTGAAAGGTGACTGCCAGCCAGCAAACCTCTTGCCACAAAACACCCCTGAACTCCACCTTTTAACGGATACCTCGGCCCTTGCCACCCCTGCCCCCAGCCCGGCTCCATCTCCCTAATAAAAGGAGAGCCTCAAGTTTTGACCTTTAGAGTAAAGTGCTTGCCAAAGCTTCCTTAACACGCTCATGAGTCTTCTCAGACTGGCGCCAAGAGGGTTTGGTTGAAAAATAAATTCTAAACCTCGAGGCGATGCGGAAGAGCAGGGGCAGCATGGGCAGCAGAACGTGGGGCTTCTTCTTAGCCTCGTGGTGCTGGTCACGCTCCCTTCTGGAGATTCCGGTGTTTCATCTGCGAAATGGGGAGAATAATACCCAGCTTGCAATGTAATCACTAAATTACCCATCGCATGTACCCACAGCCACATAGCAGGTGGTTAATAAATAATAATAATAATGAGAGCCGCTCCTCTTTATTATTTTTGTCCCAGAAAAGAAATGATAATTGCTGTCATTAGCTACTCACGGACCTTATGGTATGAGGTCTCCTAACCTGAATTTGGACCTGACGTAGCAAAGGCATATCCTGCCTGTCTTCCTTTGCCAGGCTTTGGAGGGGAGCCTGAGAATCCCTCTTCCTGCCGTAATCCCGCAATGCCTACCAGCAGAGTCTCTCCACTGCCAGGATTGTGTAGCCGGGTCCAGCAGTGTTGGGGAGCACTGGGGCGACCTTTCCAGGTGCCCCATAGCGCAGAGGGCACGCATGCTCCCAGGGCCCCCTGCCTCGCAGTCCTGCTCATTCGCAGACATTCAGCCCCAGGGGCGAGGTGACCGTGGCAAGGCATCGGTCCTCCCTAGCCATCCCCCAGAGGGGGTTGAAGAGGGCAGAGCCCCGAGGAAGGGGCGGGGGCGGGGGGTGGCAGGCTGGCAGCTGCTTGAAATTGATTGCTCTTGTAGTTTAGTTTATACCCTGGGCCGGCTCGGCGCTGCCCGGGTGGCGACCTTTAGATAATAAAGGGAATTCTGGGAGCTCTCTGACAGCCCATGACATATGGGGCGGGTCTGCAGGGTCAGGCCGGGTATCTCCCTGCCCCGGGCCGGGAATGAATCGTGTTTGGACTTGCCCAGGCTGGCCCAGACAGCCCCCAGAAAGGAGCCTGGCCCCTCCCTCAGCCACCCATCCAGTGAGCGCCTGTCTTGGAACCCTTCATAACTCAGGGGGACAACTCCAAACTTTTACAGCCTGTGAGAAGACAGCGCAAACACTGGGTGTTTGGCTAAGGCCCTGGGGGAGCCCTGACAGCACACCCGCCCTGGAGTGCAGAGGCTGGTCCCGGGACAGAGCTGGGGGAGGGGGAACGGAGGGGAGATGGATGGCTCCCTGGAGGCACAGCTGTCCCCTGCTGTCCTTGGGGTCTGGCAAGGGACACACGGGCTCTCTGGGTAGGAGCGGAAGAGGGCAGCAGAAGGGAAGTGGATAGGAACTCTCTGCAGCACCAGCCCGAGAGGTGAGCGAGGGGCAAATCCCAGGTCGGACCCCACGGGGCCCAGTTGGGGAGGCAGGGCAGGTGCCTCTCCGGCCCCTTGCCGGGTGCACGGGGATGCGTGTCCTGCTGTCTTCGGTTCTCCCAGAGAGGTTAAGAGACTTCCATCTCATAGTGTGTTGGCCCCTCGACGGCATCCATGCACCACCCCGCCCCCACCGCCACAAACACGCGTGCTTGCACACATGTACACACCCTTGTCCTGAAGGTAGCTGTTCCGAGGCCAAATGGGTGAGTGCACCTCTCCTGGCAGCCACAGTCCTTCGCCAGGGCGGCTGCCACTCCAAACCATTAACCCCACCAGCCGGGTGGCTGGAACAGCAGAAGCTGATTGTCGCCCAGTTCCGGAGGCCAGAGGTCATGCTGCGGGCAGGGTTGGCTCCTTCTTGTGGTCATGAAGGAAGAGGCTGGCCTGGGCTCCTCTCCTTGGCTTCCAGATGGCCCGCCTCTCCCTGTGTCTCTTCACCTGTCTTCCTTCTGTGCCTACCTGCCTCTGTGTCCCAATGTCCTCTTTTTATAAGGACCCTGATGCATTTGGATTCGGGCCCATCCTAATTACCCCGTTTTAATTTAATTACCTCTGTAAAGAGCCTGTCTCCAAATACAGTCATTTTCTGAGGCACTGGAGGTTGAGGCTTCAGCATGTGAATTTGGGGGGTGCACCCTGGAAGGGGTACCCCTGCTATCCTGCCTTTCTTTCGCATCACAACCCAGCTCTTGATGTCTCCTGGCCCAATGCCATCTGAGAGGCTGAAAATCCATCCCTCCCAAGGGCCTCAAGGGCGCTGCTCCCTCCCTCCGCCAAAGCCTGGAGGCACAGGAGCTCTGGTAAGAGGCCCCTCATGGCCTCACCGCCTGGAATATGGGTTCTTCCCTTCCTGCCAATCAGTGCCAGGGCCTCCCCGAATTCCCTTCCCTCACTTCTTGGTTGTTGGAGATTGGATCTGATTTAGCCACTTGTGGAAAAAAAGATGTAAATAAAGGCAAATAAGGGCTCTCGCGTCTCATAGTGAGAGGAGGTGACTGCATGTTCTCAGAAGCTGCCCTGGAGCTCCCTGGTGACCTAGCCATTAAGGATCTGGGGTTGTCACTGCTGTGGTGTGGGTTCCATCCCTGGCCTGGGAACTTCCACTTGCCATGGGCACAGCCAAAAAAAACAAAGTTGCCTTGACACACACGGCAGGGAGGAAGGGCGCGGATTTCACTTTCTCAGTAAAGATGCCAAGAGGGCAGGTGGCAGAGGGCCGGCTTCCTCCCGGCCTCCCCTCACCTGCCTTCTCACTTGCTGGCTCCAGGGCCAGGTATCGCCACTTAGCTCCACATAACAGCACAGAGTCTGGGGGAAAAAATGACATTCGATTAATGAAGCACACGCAGCTGGTAGAGCAGTGACATCTAAATTGGTCCTTTGGTCCCGTTATTTTCTGTAGGAAATTCTCCCTCTCCCCGCGGCCCCTCCCCTCTCCCTTTAAATCGCGTGCATAAAATACGCTAATAACAATCTTGGTATCTGTGCCTGAGTGACAGCTGAAATAAGAAAAAGACTAATCATACCTCCTGCAGCCCTGTCACATGGAGATTAAATGAGGCCCCCCTCCCACCCCCGCCCTGCCCCCTCCCCCCTCTCTCTGCTCCCTCCTGGTCTCTTCTCAATGAGCATCATGGGCATTTGAATAATAATATTATAGGCGCCATCAGGGTGACAGTGGGGAAAAAAATCAGCTCAAACCCATGATTATTCCTTCCATCTAATAATTATTTAAATACCAGATAACTCCTTTCGCTCTAATTGAGGCCTTTCAGCTGCGGGCATTACCCCGGCCTCTGAGCTCACCCTCCGCTCACCTTGAGCTGCCCAACCTGCCGGGAGCGCCTCCGAGGCCGCGGTTAGACGGCATGCCCCTGGGAATGTTTGCATTACAGCCGAGCCAGTGACACCGGGACGGGTCCTTCAGGCTCATTCCACACGCAGGGGACGAGCAGAGGCCCCAGAATCGCATAGACTTTTTAAAATTTTATTTTAGAAATTTTATTGAAGTATAGTTGATTTACAATGTTGTGTTAATTTCTGCTGCACAGCAAAATTATTTTGCTGTGTAGAATATATATAAGAATAAGTATATATATATATAAGAATATATATATAAAGAATATATATATGTTATTCTGCATATTCTTTTCAGTTTTTTTTTAGGGCCGTACCCACGGCATATGGAGGTTCCCAGGCAAGGGCTCGAATCAGAGCTGTCGCCGCCGCCGGCCTACGCTACAGCCACAGCAACACTGGATCCGAGCCGTGTCTGCAACCTACACAACAGCTCACGGCAACGCCGGGTCTTTAAGCCACGGAGTGAGGCCAGGGATTGAATCTGTGTCCTCGTGGATGCTAGTGAGATTCATTTTCGCTGAGCCACGCCGGGAACTCCTGCATATGCTTTTCCATGATGGTTTATCACGGGATCTTGACTCTAGTTCCCTGTGCTCATAGAGTTTAATTCATAACCATCCGACACCAAAGGCAGCCTCCTCGGGTCATTGGGACCAATCCCCTGCCTCTGGGTAGACATATTCCTAAACAACTGTCAGGAAAATTCCATGTCAGAAAATTCCCTAATCTCCTTGGCTCTGCGCTCCAGGGAGCCTCTCTGGACAGAATTGTCCCCTTGAGGTCTCACTCGGCCTTCCGCTGCGTTTCTAACGCTTTGCGAAAAAGAGGCTGCTGAGCTTACCTTACACCTGACCTGTCTGCGAGGTTGTCCACAACCCAGAGGGATCTGGTCGGGGACCCCCATCCCCCAAGTCACAGCACGGGTGCCATTCGTGTGTGAGGCGACGGCCTGGGCCGGCCGGGGCCTGGGGAAGTCGTTTTCCTGACACGGAATCGGGCCCTCCCGGCGTCCTTGTCACTCTCCTCCCCCATAATCCTGTGCCACCTTGAATCTGCCCCGCACGCCCCCTCCCCTCCAGGCCCAGTGCCAGGCTCACTTCTGCCCATCCTGGGGCCACCACGATCGGAAGGCACCTTTTTCGCCGGAAACAGGGCAGCGTCGAGGCAGAACATAACTGACTCCCCGAACCCTTTCGCCGACAGCAGAGGAAGCGTCAGACCTCTGGTCACAAGGTCCGGGTTCTGAGGGCAGCCTGTCCCTGAGTCGAGCTGGGGCGCCTTGAACATGGTGTTTTCTCTTCGTGGGCTTCAGTTTCTTCATTTAAAAACAGAGAAGTGGGTTGGGGTCACCTTCCAGTCTCCTTCCGTGCTGGCTTTGATCTTACTTTAAAGGACCCACTCGTTGGAAGGGAGAGCAGGGAGAGGACAGACTGCTCCCTGCCCTGGGACACGGGAGAGGCTGGGGCGAAGCCCAGGAGCAGCTGCTCACTGCTCTGACGTCCCAGCCCTCGTCTTTTGTTTGTTAGTTTGTTTTATTGAAGTATAGTTGACCTCCAGTAGTGTATTGGTTTCAAGTGTACAGCAAAGTGATTCAGTTACACACACACACATATATGTACATTTCAGATTCTTTTCCATTATAGGCTATTACAGGCTATTCAATATAGTTCCTGGGCTCTGCAGTAAATCCTTCTCGCTTATCTATTTTATGTGTAGCAGTCTCAACCTGTTAATCTTGTACTCTTAATTTATCCCTCTTTTCTTTCTTCTTTGGTAGCCATAAGTTTGTTTTCTTGGTAAGTCTATTTCTGCTTTGTATACAGATGCATCTGTATTTTTTTTTTTTTAGATTCCACATATCTGTGACATTATATAATATTTGTCCTTCTCCATCTGACTGACTTCACTTAGTATGGTAATCTCTAGGTCCACCCAGGTTGCTGAAAATAGCAATATTTCATTCTTTTTTATGGCTGAGTAATATTCCTTATCACGCCTTCTTTATCCATTCTTCAGTTGATGGACACTTGGGTTGCTCTCATGTCTTGGTTGTCGTCAAGAATGCACAGCCCTCATTCTCATGCTTTTACCTTTTCTCTGTCACCATCTGGCCCCTCCTGATCCTGGCTAAACCACCTAACAGGGGCAGTCATAATCCTAGGCACCTTTGACTGTTATTATTATGAAAAGTATCACAGCCAGGCTAGTGCTGCTGGTGAGGTGCAGGTGGTGTGACAGCAGTGACAGTGATGATAAAATGCAGGTGGTGGTCAGGGAGGAGCTACAGAGGGTGGGAGTTCTAGGCTGTCATGAACTTGCACTCAATTTGTTAAAATTGTATGCTGATGCTAATTTCTCTTCCAACCCCCTTTGCAAAAGGGGAGGACAAGTAAGCACAGAGGCACGTGCTCCCTGACCTCCTGGAAAAGGCTACAGAGTGGGTTGCAGGGCGGAGAGAATCCTGTCCTGAGCTGAGCTGGAAATGCCTGACTGTCATTTCCTCCCCGCACTGCCCGCCTGCAGCAGCTGATCAGGAAGGTATTAGATGCCTTCACTAGCTGTCACCAACACCTGCCTCCTGAATCCTGATCAGGGAGATGGTGTCACCGTTCAGTCCAAAGAAAATGTTTAATGACACCTGCTTCCCAGAGAGGCAAGCGTGGCCTCTCCTTGGCATCAGGAGTGCCCAGAGTGCTTCACTGATTGGGCGAGCGTCCCAGGGCGGCACATCCTGCTTGGAGACTGGTAGAAGAACAGACACTAGGCAGGTCTGGCTCGTGAGAGTGCATGTGACACAGTGACTTATAGGAACTAGGCAGAAAGAGGAGAAAGGACAGGAAGAAGGAGGCATCGCTGAGAAACCCCCTGAGGTTGACACTAGCAGAAAACCAGAATAGGAGGAAATGCTAGGTGTGCACAGTCACAGGCACATGGTCACTGGTCTCTACCAAATTGAGGATGGAAAATTCACTCTAAGACAGACCATGGAATGGATGGAAATGAAGAACTGGGAATATTGACATGTGAATTACTGCTAATAACGGCTGATGTGTCTCAAACCCTTCTAACGGGCCAGGCATTGTTCTGTGTACTTTCTGTGTATTAACTGACTTCATCGTAATAGTCCCGGGAGCTGGGCGCTAGCACCCATTTCATTATGTATAAACAGTGAGATAGCAGCCGGGAGAGCCAAGTACCCTGACCAAGCTTACACAGCTCTCGCCTCTGTCTGGATCCGAGCATCCAAGGTCAGGGCTCATGACCATTGCCCCACACCGCCTCTCCCCAGAGCTAGGTGCCCTTCCCCCTCACTCTCAATGCAGACGGGAGGCTTGGTCCTCGCCAGCTGAGCCCTGCTTTGGAAGAGCCACCTGGTAACCTCAGCCTTGGCATGACAGAGGAAAGACAGAGGCTCTCAACGTGCTATTGAGGTCGGTGGTCCTTGGGAAAGCTGCCATTTGAGGTGGAGGGCAAACCTTGCCTGCACTCCCCTGCACAGCAGGAAACCAAGTCCCCTCCTGACCCTGCTGCACCACTGCTGCTCCCAAACGGTGACCCTCGAGCCCCACGGAATGAACTCGCTTGGCTGGGCACTAGAAGCAGTCTGTCCCAGAGTAGGTGCTGGTTGAGGGGTAAGAGGATAACAGTTCGACTAGTGATTTGTTGAGAACTGACTTAACTGGCCTTACCAGGCAGGACGGAAGGACCTCAGCAGTTCTTGCCATCATAGGTTCTAGAAGCTGACGGAAGCAAGTCTCGAGGTATCATTTTGTCTGAAAGAAGAAGTCTTAGAAACTGCTTCATCCTAACACCCTTTATTTTAAGATCAGGAAAGAGGCTCAAGTTGATGCTGGACCAGTCTAAAGACATACAACTCATGGGTAACACAGGCAGGACTTGAATCTAGGGCTCTCTTCCTCCTGCCCCATGAATCCATGTCTTCTAGCCACCAGGCCAACTTCCCCATTCATACTTCAACCCTCAGCATCCCTACAGGCTGCAGAGAGGCTGTGTTGGGACGTGTGCTGTAGTATGTTGGAAACGCTCACCCTGGCTCTCTTCCCTTTCCTCCGATGCATGCTTCCCCGCTTGAGCCCCTTCATTGGGCAAGGGAAGGCTGGGAATCAGAGGTCTGCCCACTGCGTTCATTCCCATGGAAAGAAAGAACATGAGTAGAAAGAGAAGTCAGGAGCTCTGGCGGGATTCCTGCCATGCAGTCTCCTGGGGAGGCTGCAGTGATAATAATAACAGCCAGCACAAGTCGAGCACTCACTGAGCGCCAGTTCCCAGGCTAAGACGTTTCCCTGCATTTGCTCATTTATTCTGATGACAACCCAAGAGATCGGTCCTGTAATTACCCCGTTCTACCGGAAAGGACCTCACCTTGGCCTTGGTCCCAAATTTCCTCCCCGATTCGATTCTACTGTGTCTCTGGAGGCCTGGGCAGGGAGGCGAGATGGTTAACCTCGCGCCCTGCCCTTTGGTGTTACCTCTGCTGCCGGAACCTTCTTCCACTCATGGGCTAAGCCTCTCTGCGCACGTACGCTGGGGGGGAGGCAGGGGGGCACTGCCCACAAACTCAAAGCCTGCATGTCTCAGTGAGCACTGTCCCAAAGGCAAGACCCCTGGTGCAGCTTGATCCTCACGGCCCTTCCTTCGGGGACACACAGCTCTCTCCACCTGAAGGCAAAGGAGCTTTGCCACCCGGAGACAAGCCAGGCAGGGCCTCCTGCGGGTCCCTAGCCGGCTGAGGAATGCGAGCTTGCTGCTCTGTCCTTTCCGCAGCTCCTCTTGAGGAATTCACGTCCTGCTACCGGCCCCAGGACGTAGCTAAAAATAACCTCTGATTTTCAAACCGAAAGCTCTGTCTGTGGGGAGGCTTTGCTGGGGAGTCTGTGGGGCCGGAAGGGCTGTGTCAGAGCCTCTGAGGTCAGCCTGGGCCTCGTGCGCCGTTGCCTTCCTCTATCCAAGGAAGCCCGGGGCCTGATGAGTCAGCCCAGAGCGCCCTGCTGGAGCCCAGCTGGAGGAGAGCAGTGGGGAGCGGGGGAGACCGCTGGCCCCGTGGAGGCTGGCAGGTGTGGATGCACAGCCGAGGAGGTGTTCGAGGAGGTGTTTCTGAAGCTGCAGAGCAGAAACCATGTGGATTCCCCAGGTGGCATCGGTTCTAGTTCCAGCGTGGTGTCGTCACACTGGGGGCCAAGAGGCACAGGATACTCCCAAGGCACCGTGGAGCAAATCCTTCGTCCTTGGCTTGGGCACTTCCCCTCCTGCTGCCTCCCCACCCAGAGTTCTGTCTGGACTTGTCTGAGGAGGTTGCAGGACAATCTGTCCAGCTGGAGAAAAGATTTCTCTGCTAGACAGCTCGCTGCCTCCTGCTGCCGCTGCCACCACTGTCCCTCCCTCTCCGCAAGAGCCAGCAGCAACGCTGGCAGAGTGATTTACCAGGCTCCACTGTCCACCCGCTGCCCAGGAGTCTAGAAGCTCTCTCAGGAGCCCTGTCTTGCCTCTCTGAGCAGCTTCCTTGGAACAGGGAGGAACAACTATAAAGCCTGGGGGTTGGGAGGGCAGGGGGGAAGCAAAGAAATTGGGGGGGGGGGGCTGACCAGGCAGGGCAGGCAGCCCAACATCCACCACATGGAGCCCTACGCGGTCACAGGTCCCTGCAGGGGCTTCAGTGAGGCTTAACTTCAACTTGCCTCTCTTTGCTTCTGCCCACATTTCCCAAACCCAGAACCTTTGCCCAGATGGCTGAAGCTGGCCTCAGCTAGCCAGTCCCCGTGAGCAAGGAGGCCGCTCCCCCCACGCTCCACCTGCAGAGATGACGTGGAAGCAGCTTCCCCAGGACCTGGCAGCCCGCTCGCAGGGAGGCGGTGGCTGGCGTCCTCCTGCCTCCAAGGGGGCTGGGTGCCTGCCCATCTCCTGGGGACCCTTCTGGCTGCTGAATAGCACCTGTGGGGGTCCCAGTCCTTCGGCCTTCGTGTAGCTCTCCACCCAAACAAGTTCCAACAGCTAACAATCAGGGAGTCTTCCTTCAAGAGAGGACGAGGCTGAGGGTCAGTGAGAGTTACTCAGGGTGACCAGCTGTCCCCTTTCCTGTGGGGACAGAGCATGAAAGAGTAAAGAGTCCGACAGGGTGAGGGGTGGAAGTCGGAAATAAAAAGGAAGTTTTTGCAATGGCAGACTCGGAATAGCTGGCCAGGAGGGCCTGGGAGAGAGCCGTCCCAGCCAGCTTTTACAGGACAAGGGAGCTTCCCCCCGGACGGGGAGAGGACAGGCCAGGTGACTGGCTGGGGAAGGCGGGCTGCTGTCCCAACACTGAGATCAGCTGACAGGGGGAGCTCAGTCTTTCAGCCTCGCTGAGAGATGAAAACGATGTCTAAAGAGGGCAGAAATAGAGACGCTTTGTAAAGTTTTAAAAAAAAAAAAAACCAGCATTTTACAGCATAAAGGCTAGAGACCAAAATAGATAATAGGATTCCCTGAATGTTCCCAAGGGGGAGAAAATACGCTAAAAATAGAAAAACCGAAATGCAGAAAGGAGAGACAGAGCTGGCCAGGACCGGGACCTGGGTCGAGCAATCCGATTCCCTCCTGGGGGATTTCTCTTCCATCTGACCCGCTCTGCCTTGTGTTTTCCAGAACCATGTGAGGGCCAAGCGGCGAAGGTGGAGTTCGCCGGAGCTCGGAGGCTCTGTCTCCCGGTCCTCGGCCGGCTCAGGATGGAACAGCGCAGGCCCTGGCCGCGGGCCGCGGAGGTGGACGGCTGGCCTGTGGTCCTGCTGTCCGCGGTCTGCGTGCTGCTGGCCCCGCGGGCGGCCGGCCTGCCCCAGTTCAGCACCTTCCACTCGGAGAACCGGGACTGGACCTTCAACCACCTGACGGTGCACCGCGGCACCGGGGCCGTGTACGTCGGCGCCATCAACCGCGTGTACAAGCTGACGGGCAACCTGACCATCCAGGTGGCCCACAAGACGGGGCCGGAGGAGGACAACAAGTCCTGCTACCCGCCGCTCATCGTGCAGCCCTGCAGCGAGGTGCTCACGCTCACCAACAACGTCAACAAGCTGCTCATCATCGACTACTCCGAGAACCGGCTGCTGGCCTGCGGCAGCCTCTACCAGGGCGTCTGCAAGCTGCTGCGCCTGGACGACCTCTTCATCCTGGTGGAGCCGTCCCACAAGAAGGAGCACTACCTGTCCAGCGTCAACAAGACGGGCACCATGTACGGGGTGATCGTGCGCTCCGACGGCGAGGACGGCAAGCTCTTCATCGGCACGGCGGTGGACGGCAAGCAGGACTACTTCCCCACCCTGTCCAGCCGCAAGCTGCCCCGGGACCCCGAGTCCTCCGCCATGCTCGACTACGAGCTCCACAGCGACTTCGTGTCCTCGCTCATCAAGATCCCCTCGGACACGCTGGCCCTGGTCGCCCACTTCGACATCTTCTACATCTACGGCTTCGCCAGCGGGGGCTTCGTCTACTTCCTCACGGTGCAGCCCGAGACCCCCGAGGGCGTGGCCATCAACTCGGCCGGGGACCTCTTCTACACCTCGCGCATCGTGCGCCTCTGCAAGAACGACCCCAAGTTCCACTCCTACGTGTCCCTGCCCTTCGGCTGCACGCGCGCCGGCGTGGAATACCGCCTCCTGCAGGCCGCCTACCTCGCCAAGCCCGGGGACGCCCTGGCCCAGGCCTTCAACATCAGCAGCCAGGACGACGTGCTGTTCGCCCTCTTCTCCAAAGGGCAGAAGCAGTACCACCACCCGCCGGATGACTCTGCCCTCTGTGCCTTCCCCATCCGGGCCATCAACTCGCAGATCAAGGAGCGTCTGCAGTCCTGCTACCAGGGCGAGGGCAACCTGGAGCTCAACTGGCTGCTGGGGAAAGACGTGCAGTGCACCAAGGCGGTAAGAGGGGCGCCCCTGCTCCCCCTGTGATGCGGGAGCCAGCCGCTGGCTGTCCTGCCAGGGGCCCAGGGCCCACCCTGACCCCAGACCCCCAGGGCCTGAAATGAGAGAGGTTTTCAGGCTCCTGCTGCCGGGCGGTTCCCCCATAACGGGGTTTGATGGCTCCAGAGCAGACAGACGCTCGGGGCTTGTTGGTTGGTCCACGGAGTCGGTCCAAATGTGTCATCGGGTGCCTCTGCCCCGCCAGCCACTGTCGTAAGCACTGCCGGCTTCAGCAGTGAGCCACACAACAGAGCTGCCTGCCCTCGTGGAGCTTTCCTGGTGAGGCCAGATGAATAAATACAGAAAACAAGCAGTCTCTCAAGGTACTACGGCTGATGACTGCCGCAGGGGAAAATAAAGCACAGAGAGGGAGAGACAGTACCGAGAGGACTGGCTCATTGAGAAAGCAGCATTTGAGCAAAGAATGAGCAAAGTAAGCCCTGCTGGTGTCTGGGGAGAGCATTCCAGAGAGAGGGAGGGAGCGGCACGTGCAGAGAATGTGCCGCCTGCCAGGAGGGTGTGAGGAGGAGCAGGGAAGCCAGCGCCGCTGGACCCGAGCCACTGGACCCGAGCGCGTGGGGGAAAGCGTGGCTGGAGATGAGGCTGCTCAGAGGCAACAGGGACCAGATCCTGGCCATGCAAAGCCCTGTGGGCCACCGCAAGGCCACGTGAGGGGTGGACAATAGGCAAGTGGACCTGTCAGCTGGAGGAAAGGCAGGGAGCCGAGCTTGACGGACAGACTTGACGCTGAGGGGAAAGAATCGGGAGTCTGGGCAGAGGAAGGAGGCGTGGAAGCAGGCTCAGGGTCTAGACCCGGGGCTGCAGAGATAAGAAGACAGAGGGTCAAGATCCTGACCTCCAGGTGGTCACCGTGCTTCTTCCACACGTCCATCCAGCCATCACTCCATTGTCCATCCACCTACCTACTCGTCCCTCCGCCCATTCCTTCATCTCTCCCTCTATCCAGCCATTTAGCAAGAGGGTATTGAGCCTGTCCAGGGCTTTGCGTGGCCAGGATCTGGTCCCTGTTGCCTCTGAGCAGCCTCATCTCCAGCCACGCTTTCCCCCGCGTGCTCTGGTGCAGTGGCGCTGGCTTCTTTGCTCCTCCCCACGCCCTCCGGGCAGGCCTCGCATTTTCTGCAGGTGCTGCTCCCTCTCAGTGTCTCCATGTTGGGCACTGGAGATGCAGACATCAAAAGATACAATCCCTGCTCTCATAATCTAGAGGGAGAAAGAGTGAGAGATAAAAATAGCTGGCAGCGTAGAGTAGTGCCTAAGAGTTTGGGAAGCAGAGTTTAGATTCCATCAGTGCTGCTTCCTGGCTTCAGAAGTAACCTAACGTCTGCCTCATCATCTGTGAAGTGGGAATGGTAAGACCTACCCCATGGGGTGAGCAGACGAGATAATATGTGTCAGGATTAACACCAAGCTTGGCATACTAGGTTTGCCCTTAATTACGTAACTCTCATGCATTGTGACAAGTGCTAGGCTAGACTTTTGTGCAAAGTGCTGTGATGCTGGACCTGCAGCCTCTGCAGAACAATCTGAGCCCCAGCGACCCATGTGGCTGTCTTCTGAACACCCTAAATGGAGGTGTCTGCCATGGGGACCAAAAACCAGTTCTTAGCTTGTGCTTTTGTTCCTACCATCATTTACTTGGTTCAAGAAGATAGTAGTTAGGCCATAGGCTTTGAATTCCAAAAGACTGGTATTTAAAAACCAGTCAAAACTGTTTGACATTGGGCAAATTAGGTAGCTGATCTGAGCTATAATTTTTTTTTTTTCATTTCTAAACTAGAAATAAGAGTAGTCCCTTTTTATGGTTATTATGAGAATGAAATAGGGAAAGTATATCAAATGCTTAGCACAAGACCTGGTGTATAATAAGCATTTGTTAAATGTCTATATGTATTAATGTTAATTAAGCGATTACAGGACCAGTTATTTGACTTTTTTTTTTTACTTTTATGAAATGAGGAGATTAAATTAGATATTCTCCAGGGTTCTTTACAACACTGAAATTCTATAATCCACGGCCCCAAGCCACCCGTCTCCTTTCCAGTGGAGAGGAAGTGCAAGGGTTAACTCCCTTGCAGAGTCCGGCCAGCCTGGTTCCCACTGCCCAGAGGGGGCCTTGTCAGGAGGAAACTGCTGATTCCTGCCTGCTTGTGAGCCAGAGGAAAGAGGAAGCTGACACCCTTCTGCGGCTCCAGTGGCTTTGCGGAGAGACAAGCCCGGGCTAGTGACCACAGGGCAGCCAAGGCACTGGGGGAGAGGTGACAGCAGGTGGGATGGGGACCTCAGAGAGCACAGCCCCCACCCTTGATCAGCACCCTCTTCTGGTGCAGCCTTGATGTGGGGGAGGCTGCAATAGGAGGGGCCCCCTCAAAGCCCCAGTTATCCAAGGAGTCCCAGACCTGGGGACCCAGAGACATTGTGATGGCCTCAGAGGGGGTTAAGGATGAAGGAGAGAAGCTGAGGTCCCAGGGCTTAATGTGACTGTTATCTCTGGGCTAACACGGACCTCTCAGATAAGAAATTTGAGCTCTGGTCCCAGAAACGGAACGAGGAAGGAGACTATTACTCATCGAATAGCAGCTATGTTCGTGCTAAAGGCTGCGCTGGGCAGTTTAAGTGTTGTCTCGCTTGATCCTCAGCATGACCCTATAAAGCAAGGATTATCACCCCCCATTTGACAAAGGAAACACAAAGACAAAAGCTGAGTAAGTTGCTTACATCCAACACAACCACAAATGACAAAGCAGGGATTTGAATTGCATTTAGCCCGTATGACTTCGGAGTCCAGGCTCTTTCCATGTAGCCACCATGCTTCTAAGGAAAGTCATACTCCAGGCTCTCCCTTCCAGAGCAGAAATAAAGGGGCGGCAGGTATTTGGGGGGTATCCGATAATTTAGAGAGGAGAGAAAGAAGTGCCAGCCTATCCCAGGAGCTTAGACTCAGAACAATTTCTATCACAGTCTGGGGATTCTAGAATCAGGAGAAATTCAAAGTCACCCACAAGTTTTTGGCTTCTGGCGTCGTTTCTCCGAAGCTGGCTTAGGTGATGCCTGAGCCTGGATGCTGCAACCTTAGCAGTCCCTGGAGAGAATGGGAATGAAACCAAAGCCATGAAATCAAGAACTTTCAGAGCTGAAAGAACGCCTGATGATGATCTGGTCCCTTCCCTTTATGGATGAGAAAATTCAGACTCAAAGAGGAAAAGTGATAGGTCAAGATCACGTGGCTGGCTAGCGGTGGGGACAGGACTGCGGTCTAGATTTCCTGACTCTTTATCGGGGCCTTTGTGCCAACAGCATAGGCAGGAGAAAGAGAAGTAGAAAATGTAGAAAGTGGTAGCTGATGCCTCTGACCTACCTTTCTAGGGAGCCAGCAATTTCTATCACTGGCTCCAGGGATGTTCTGGTAAATACTTTAAACATGGCTATTTGCAGGCAGTAGTGGTGGTAGGGAAGGGGTTGGGGGGACCTTGATTAGAAGTCTCTGCAATTTCCGTGGTGTAAATACTCTCACCATGGATGATGACAAGTCACCGCATGAAGCCACGGAATGCAGAGTTAGACGGACAGGCATCCCTCGTGAGCCGGCTCTTGTACCATTGCTTCCTCCCTTCCTGAGGTCCTTGTCCCTTCTGCTGTGCGGAGCACCGGATAATCCAGAGTTCAAGGTCATCCTTAACCTGAAAGTTGGTTTCCTTTCCCAGAGAATAAACATACGCACGCACCACCACCCCCACCACCACCATTCAGTTATAGGACCAGCAGCTCTCCTCAAAACACCAAGGAATCAAAAGATACACGTCTCTGTTCCCTTTGCATCTAATAGGAGATGGGAGGGAATCACATGTAGCTTATAGACCACTTCTTCCAAGGAAGTGAGGCTGTTTGGGGGCTCCATGGCAGCCGGTGCTTCCCTGGTGCAGGTGAGAGCAGGACGTGGAGAGAACAGGTTGCAGGTCTTTCCGTGATGCTTTCTGTTCTCATGCTGGTCATTTCCTTCCTCCGGGATACTTTTCCACATCCAGGAGGACCAGCTGCCCCGGGGCTCAGGGTCTCTCTGTCCCAGAGTCTGCAGACTCTGCCTACAGGAGTCCATGCTGCTCCATCAGCAGGGGCGTTTTGGAGATTGGTCATGGCCCAGGCCCCGGGCTAGACAGTGTGCAGAGAATGCAACACCCTCGACAGCCCCTGTTGCTTTTGTTTTTGCCTTTTTTTTTTTTTAATTGAATAAGGTCTTAGAAATAATCATCTTAGCCCCCAAGGAGGATGTGACTGGCCCAAGTTCACATGAATACAGAGAGGCTGGAATTCTCTCTGTCCAGCTAGTCCACACTTGCTGACAGGGATCTCCTTCAAGGGGTCTCTCTGGATCGATGCTCCTAACACGACTGCCACCAGTCCCCGCGAAAGGCTGCTGGCGAGGAGGCCATCGCCCCACAATCTCCCCCAGCATCGCCAAAGGCCTCTCGGCCATTGCACAACTTAGGGAGTCCCTCGGGCAGGCACGCTTTCCTTTTCTCCCCAGGGACTCTCTCACGGAGGGGACAGGTAGGATGACGCATGAAGAAACTGGGATTTCTGTACAGAGAGTCACTTTTCCGCAGTGTGAGGCACTGTTCAATATCCTGTTGAGCCATTTCCATCTGTCCCCAGTGTCGGATGTGGTGAATAATGGAGCGACTTAACATTCCTTATGCCCAAAGGCAGAGCTTGCAGTCCAAGAAACAAACACGAGCCCCCTCCTGTGTGAATGCCTCTAGACTCAATCCCCTCCCCCCCAATCTAAATAGAAAGAGCCTCCCAGCATGGCCTGGTCCTCGGGGACATTAAAATGACCAGAAAATGAGTTCAAGCCATCAGCTTCATAAATTGCCCCTGGTTCTCTTGGCAGAAAAGTGGGTGACGGTGGGGGAGGTGAGAGCTGCTGGTTCCTCTGGTTCCCCAGGAGCCAGTGTGTGATCTGTGGTCAGACCTGAGAGGTCCGCCTGTGCAGTAGGTGTTAGACCCCGAACGCCTGTGCTTCTCCGAGCTCTGAGGTCCTAGGGCTGGTGGCCGTGGTGGGTGGGCTAGCGTGGAGTGATTCGGTCCTGCCTCCGCTGCTGCTCACGCCAGCTCCCTCCTCTTCTCTCCAGCCGGTCCCCATCGATGACAACTTCTGCGGACTGGACATCAACCAGCCACTCGGAGGCTCCACTCCCGTGGAAGGCCTGACCCTATACACCACCAGCCGGGACCGCCTCACCTCCGTGGCCTCCTACGTTTACAATGGCTACAGCGTGGTCTTTGTGGGGACGAAGAGCGGCAAGCTGAAAAAGGTAAGGCCCGGTGAGCCTGGACGCCCCGATGCCCTTCGGCTCCTCCGCGGAAGCCCCTTCTGGAAGGTTGCTATTGATGGAGAATGAACTAGAGGCAACTCAGTTTTCTTGGGGTGGGGCCGTGAGGAGGCGCCGGGTCAGTAGGGCTTTTTGTGGCTTCTTTCTTGCTGCTTAGCCCATGAATGTCCAGGGGACACAGACATATTTCAGTATTATCCAGCCTCCAAGGAATGAGGAGGTGTGTCTGCCTAAAGCAGAAAACCAAAACCAAAACCAAAAACTGTCCCCAAGTCAAATAGAACTGCTTTTGAGACTGTCAATTATGAACCCTCCCCACGGCCTATAGGCTTGATTGGCCCGATCAAAAGTCTCTGCTGAGCCCAGAGCTGCTGCTTGAAGGAAATCGTGGGTCCCAATTCTCAGCCGACGGTGGTGCAGCTCTGATGGTATAGGGTGCCTGGGCCCGAGGCCATTCTCCTGTCTGTCTTCTTCCTGCCGTCACCGACTCTTCCCTGCCCTCCATCCCCACCCCAAGACCTGAGCCGCCCAGAGGAGGTAGATATCTTATCCTGGACCTGCCCTGGGCACCCCTGCCAGCTGGAGGGCATGGGCCGTCTGGGCTGGCAGCAGGGGCAGCCTCCTGTGCAGCAGGCGGAGGCCAGCAGCTTGTACCTGCTTGTCTAGAGCTTTGGGCGTGGAGACGGGGCTCAGTCTGGTTCATTCTGTAGGATTAGAGCAGCCACATTCTTTCTGGTCCCTGCTCATCCCTCCCCCAGCTCAGCCTCCTGCACCTTCTCCAGTCCCGCCACCTGTGGATCAAGGCACAGGCAAGACCTGGCCCTTTGACGTGACGTCACCCCTGTAGCTCTTTCCTCCTAATCCATTTAGAGCCTCAGGACAGATGTCGTTGGGGACGGGCAAAGAGGGGGGCGGGGGGGAGCCTGAGCCAGTATTTCCGTGTTCTGCTTGTTCTGAGTTGCTGCCCGAGGAGGTGAGAAAGGCAGGTGTGGGTTGACGTGGAGGCGCGGAACCTTCCAGACTTCTTCTTTCACATGATGCCAAAACCCTGTAACCCTTTCCTCTCCTGCCTGTACCTGTCCTGTGCCCTCTGCTGGGCCTGGGACTGTGGACCCTGGCTTGATTGTAGGTCCGGAGGAGTAAGGGTGAGTGTGGTCCCTGTGTTTGCGTTCCCCAAAGTGGAGATGCAAGCACTCGCCTTCCAAGATTCCGCTAAGATTTCAAAGTGGTATATTCTGGAAAAGAGTCTGAAAAAGAGTGTGTGTCCATATATATATATGTGTGTGTGTGTGTGTGTGTGTGTGTGTGTGTATATATATATATATATATATATGTATGTATGTATGCACACATCCGTGTAAATAAAGAGAATAGATTTAGAATATCTACCCATATATAATCACATGGCTGTACATCTGAAACGAACACAACATGGTAAATCTGCTATATGCTGCAATTTAAAAAAAAGTGGTCTGTTCCACCAGGACTGGGTTGGACTTGGACCCCTGAGGCTGGCTCCCTCCTGGCAGGGTTACACAGTTGGGCAGCTTGTGACTTGTCTGGGGACTTG
The DNA here is from genome assembly GCF_054392235.1 of Sus scrofa. Lineage (NCBI taxonomy): Eukaryota > Metazoa > Chordata > Mammalia > Artiodactyla > Suidae > Sus > Sus scrofa. The sequence goes on from NC_139391.1 coordinate 139,399,790, forward strand.
GGGCCAGGCGGCCTCTGGGAGTCGAAGTCCAGCGTGACCTCGCCGTGTACGCTGGAGTGTAAACATCCCCCCGGAGGGGTCCTCTTGCCGGTCCATCTGCGGGGACCACCTCTTTCTGAATAGCGCCACAGGCTTTAGTCTAAGGCCAGCTGCCGCCGCAGCGCTGCTGACGCTCAGCGCCTCCGCAGCCTCTCTGGCCCTTCGGTCCTCGCTTGGGCTCATCCGTGTGACTCCGTCTCCTTTATTCTCTTGAAAGTTCCGTTAAAGGCAGGGTCATGTTTTATTCCTATTTATTCCCCTCTTCCTGCCTCATCCTTTCCCCAAGTGTTCCCACCTGGGATGGGCCCCACACCGTCTTGAAAAAGGAAATCATTCTCGAAAGAACCTTCGAGATCATCCGGCCCAACACGCGTGCTCTTTGGCAGGACCACTGAGGCCCGCAGAAGAAAAGTGACTTGTCCAGGCTTAGAGATGAGGACAAGAGGCTTCTTGCCCTGACACCCGGCCTGGCACCTTTTTCCCTTAAAGCAGCAGCCACGGAGCCCAGGGGCAGAGGCCAAGAACAATCTCCGGGTCCAGGCTTGCTTCAGGGTTCAGCCAGGGGCTAGCGCCTCCACGCTCTTCGGTCCTGCTCTGAGTTAGGGAAAGTTAGGGAATTGATGTTTGCAGACCAAGGAGGGCCGAATAAAGGAGGCACTACCCATCCATCCGGCCTCCAGGGGCCCTATGCCGACCTCCCACGTCTCTGCATCTTATGCACACACAGGGGAGCTGCCTGGGGCCTCTTTCCAGGACACCCACTCAAGGTAGCCAAGTTCTCTTTGCCCTTGGGAGCCCTGGCAGACGAGTCCCCATGGATGCAAGTCAGGGGACAAGGGCAAGCCGTGGTTGCCCACAGCGTGTCCCCACCCGCGGTCTGCTGCTCCTTCTCACTCTCCCCTTGGACGTTTTTGGCTCTTTCTATGAGCACATAATACCCCTCTTTCTCCTCTGCAAGACTCAGGCCTTCCTTTCTCCCCACATGCCGCTGAGGCACATGATACCAACACCGGGCTCCCACCGGCCTCCCATTTACCCAGAGAAATGGCCCATGAGGAATTTATGGAATGTCCCCAGGAAACGCTACCATGATCCAGGCCCCATAGCTCTTTCAACACAGGAAGGAAAATTAAAAAAAAAACTCAACTAGGGAAGAGTTTGGAGAAGGGAGGGAAGCAGGGTGGGTCAGAACTACTCACTTCTTCTCTGCCTGACCAGGCGTCTATCAGGCTCTCCAGCCTTCAGCCACGCAGCCTGTAGGAACGAGATGTCCCCGAGTGGGGAAGGTGGAGGAAGCAGAGTCTCCCTGGAAGTGGCAGGACCATGAGGCACCGTTGTGCTGTGTCACTCTTGCTCATACCCTGCTTTCTGCATAGAGAGCAGCACAGACCAGGCCACTGCCTTTTGAGCCACAGAGACACAGAAGGAATAAGCAGAATAAGGCCAAGGCCGCAAAACCAAGCAGTGTAATACTTGCTAAGGGCCAGTGCATTTGAGGTGATAAGAAGACAGGCCAAGATTTACCACAGGGATGGAACAATTCCAGGGACATCAGCAGCAATGGGGGATGAACCTGGAGGGCTTCCTGGAGGAGGAAGCTTAGCCAGATTTGCTTTAAGACTGAACGAGACAGGGAGTTCCCGTTGTGGCACAGCGGAAACGAATTTGACTAGTATCCTTGAGGATGCAGGTTCGATCCCTGACCTCGATCAGTGGGTCAGGGAACCAGCAATGCCTTGAGCTATGGTGTAGGTCACAGATATGGCTCAGATCCTGCATGACTGTGGCTATGGCTATGGTATAGGCTGGCAGCTGTAGTTCTGATTCGATCCCTAGCCTGGAACTTCCAAATATGCCACAAGTGCGGCCCTAAAAAGCAAAAAAAAAAAAAAAAAAAAGACTGAATGAGACAGATAAAGGGATGCGTTGTGGGTGGGAGAGAAGCGCCTTCTTGACCTTGGGTACCACAGTGAGAAGATGCACCGCCGGGCATGGAAGGTGCCGTGTGCGCGGCAGGGCTTGGAGGACCAGGGAGGTGGAGGGTCGGGATGCAGACTGCGAGGCTTCAAGCCCGGAGAGGATGTGGCGACGCGGATCCTGGGGTTTTCGTGGACGACAAGGTCAGCATCAGCCAGGTTCACTAGGCTTCACCACACAAGCAGAAGAACCGTTTCAAGGCCGGGAGAAGTGACGGCTCTGCTTTACCGTGGAGCCAACATTGTAAGAGGCCATAAGCTAAAGTGGGCGAGTCGTGCTCCACGGAGAATATTTTTTAAAGGATGTTAACTCCCGGGAAGAAGGCAAAGGAGGAGACGAAACGGCTTCTTCAGATAATAGACTGAGCACCTGTTATGTGCCGCGTATGGGTCTAAGAGCTTTGTATCTATTCAGGCATCTGATCTTCATAGAAATCCATGGGACAGGCACGCTTCTCACCTCCATTTTACTGATGGGGACATGGAGGCCAAGAAGGGCAAAGACATGTGTCTAAGGTTATATCCAAGTTCAGGGCAGAGCCAGGGTTTGAACGTGCGTGTCTGGTTCCAAGATCCCCTAGCTGTGCCCTTAAGCTGTGCAAGATGAGTTAGACCTATGCCATGTGGCCCAGGAGGGCAGAAGAGGCTGACAGGTAGGAGCTAAAGGGAAGCAGCTTTCCGCTCAATATAAGAAGGAAGTTGCTTGCAGGCAAACTGTCCCATAACGGAAAGAGTTGACTCAAGAAGGAATGGGCTCCCGGTCAGTGGAAAGATTTAAGCAGAGCCTGGGGCGGGGGAGCGGGGGTGGGGGGAGGGTGTCGTTGATCAGGGAAGCTTTGACGGGGGCGGGGGGGGGGGGGGGGCCTTCACGAAGCATGTGATCTTTTCAGTTATGCCGCCACTATCTCCACTGCCGCCCATGGGAGTGGGCACGAAGGCAGGGCAGGCTGGGGCAGAGACGAGGAGGCCAGGGCCCCCCAGATGTGGGCTCTGAAGTCATGGCTGGGTTTGCACTGGCCCTCAGAGTGAAGCAGAAAGCCCCTTGGGGTCAATGGGGATGTGCCTGGGCCAGACAGGGCAGGCGAGCCCAGAGCAAGAGGCAGAGGACGGAAACGCAGGGCATCCTGGGACTGGGCACGGTTGACTGTGACCGCATCCCTCCTGGCCAGGACTGGCTGCGGGAATCCTGATGAGAGGCGCTGGGAGCTAATACCAAAGCGGACGGGCATAGGGCGTAGGGCTGGTGACAGGGATTGTACACGCACTTAGACCACTTCCCAGGTTGAAGGGAGGGGTCCAGGAGGCAGGTTTTGGGGTGTAAGATGGAGGGGGTTGAGCTGAGATGCAGAAGACACTAGGCTGGGGAGGCAGGGCTCTCTGGGGTTCCCTCCCCTGGGTTTCTTCCCTCCATTTGCAGCTGCTGAAACAGCTGACTTCCAGCCCTGCGGGCTTCCTCTGGCCCCTGAGGCCCTGAGACCTCACAGCAGCAGGAGGTGCTGGCGCTCCATTCCCAACCCCCTACCCCCCAAAACCCTGCCCGGTGCTCAGAACCTGGTGGCGTGTCCCTCACCTAGTTCCTCTGAGCACTGTGCCTAGTGCTCTCCCCAGACCCCAGCCTGACGGCCCCTGAGCGGCTGCTAAGGTGTCCACTTCTTTTGAGAGTCACAGGTCTTGGAGGACAGGGACCCGATTTTCCACGTTACGTCCCCGTCCCCATGGCCAGATCCAACATCTCTCACACATCGGGTGCTCACCGCATTCATCCCACATGGGAGGTGCCGCTGCGGTGCAGCGGGATTGGCGGCGTACCTGGAGTGATGGGATGCAGGTTCCATCCCCCCCACCGCCAGGCACAGCAGGATCCCGCAATGGCATCTAGGTCACAGCCGAGGCTTGGATCTGATCCCTGGCCCTGGGACGCTACCTGCCATGGGGCGGCCAACAACACCAAAAGAAAATGACCTCAAATGCACTGGGCACCTCCTCCAGGCCGGACACCTCTTTGCACAGATTAGAATAGAGCCGGACACCAAGAGTGACTCGTGTCGACGTGGCCAGTGTGCAAAGGAAGGAAGTTAGGACGTGTTGGGCAGGTCCAGGGGGTGGGGGTGGGGGGGATGAGGAGCCGAGGAAACAAGAGAACTGCCGTGACAGGAAGCGCGTGTGTTTTCTGGGTAACAGCCCTTGGAAGCGGGTGGGGCGGTGGTGGCCTCGGCGTGTCCATCACGGCGGGTGAAGGGAGCCTGCAGAGCCCCAGGAGAGCATGGGCAGCCCTCGGGCTCTCCTGCGACAGACGCAGGCTTGCCTCCCAGGCCCCGGCCACCCCTGGCCACCACCCCATCAGCTCTGTTGAGGGGACTCCTGGACGGTTTCTGCAGCTCCACAGGCTTAGCCTTTTCCAGGGCTGTGGCCTCTCGGGGCGCCACCTCCTTTGCCATTAGTGGAGCAACCGCTGAAATGCCTGTGAAATTCTTGAGGAAAGTCCTTTCTGCCTTTCCCGACGGGCCGTACCAGCAGGGGCTCCAGGCCGAAGCCCACAGGAAGCTCTGACTCAGGGACGTCCTGTCCCATATTCCTATTCTTCTCTGCGAGCTCACAAACGGTTCCTCGCCAGGCAGACTGTAAGCTTCTTGCCATTGCAGCTCAGACGCTGGAAAGGACCCGTCCGGAGCAGCAGTTACATCTCCCAGGCCCCGGGGTTGCTGCTCTTATTTGATGACATTGATTATTTCCAAGACACCCGTCCACGGCAAATACTTGGACAAAGTCGGGCAGCTGCTCCCTGCATCTCCTCTCCCATTGTATGGATGCGGAAAACTGAGCCCTGGACATGGTAAATAGCTTGCTTAAGGTTCAACGGCCCCTCCATTGGCAAAACCCACCTTGGTGTTTACACTTTCTTCCCAAACACAGACAAAAGTCTCTAACCTGTTCCTTGGCTCCCTCTGGGGGTGGAGTTGTCTTGGCGGACAGAACGCCAAGTTGGATGAAAAGCTGAGAAACACGCCTTTCCCTCTGTGCCAACCCCCCAAACAATAGCCACTCATTCCTCCGAGTGGAAATGACTCACTCGTCTCTCGGTGTGAACCCTGGATCGAGCAAACAGCCGGGGCTGCGGGTCTCATTCCAGGAGACCTAGCGGCCTCTCCTGGGACCCAGAACCTCGGACCCCGGTGCCCTGGCTCCCCGAGGCCTCTCGGCAGTGCTGGGGGCCAGGGTAGTGGGGAGCAGAGGCCCTCTCCCCCTGCCCCAGAGCCTGCGTGGAGAGGGGGTGGCTCGGAGCTCTCCCCACCCCATCCCTAGTAACGAGTTTGGCTCCCTGCCCAGCCTCCTGCCGCCAAATTCGCTGTTTGTTTTGTAGTTTTACAGGCCTCTTGGGTCCCCAGAACTGGCCTTCAGAAAGCTGGGAAAGGCGGCATTTGGTTGGCACAGAAAAGGAGGCATATTTGGAGAATCCACCCCTCGACGCCCGCCCCCGGCCACCAAATCCCCCTGCTTGACGGCGACAGGTGCACAGAAGGGTGTGGGTTTCTATCCAGAACCCCAGCTGACCCCAGGGAGGAGGCCCTGATCTCCCAGAGCCATTCTGAAAGGGACAAGCTAAAGATTCATGTATTTGGGGGCACCTTTTGTGTGGCTTCAATCTCCGATGGTCCCGGGGTGAGCTCAGCAGGCGGCTTCGCGGGCCAAACGTGAGCCCTTTGGAGCTGAGGGCTTATCTCAGGGCGGGTGAAGCACGGAGGTCATGACTGAAGCTCCCAGAACCCAGGCGGCACCGAGTTGGCTCTGTAACGTTTTCAAGAGGCCAAGGTGCTTGCCTCTTCGGGAAAACACAGACCGCACGACACCCGTCCTTTTAGGCCATCGAGCCTCTGCCTGTTTGTGGACACAGAGAGTAGGCATGAATCTCAGGGTTGGCAGGACCCCCAGGGGCCAGCAGGCCCCGCCCTCTTGCCTCGAGGTGGGAGCCTCTTTGCCTCGCAAGGAGCACAGGAGCTTCTCGGACGCGGGCCTGACTCTCACCTTTTCGTCGCGTGACCCCTGGGCTTCAGTTTCCTTACGTGTAAACTGACAGTGGTTAGAATACCTGCTCCACGAGATTGTAATGAGGGTTAAATGACATGATTTGTTCTTGAACGAAAATGTATCGAATACCTACTATGCGCCAGTGGCTGGGGGTAAAGGCATGAGCAAAACCATCGCAGTCTGCCGCCCTGATGAAGGTTTTATCTCAGCGTGGGAAGAGGGATGACAAGCTAGCACGCTACAGAGTGTGTTTAGAAGACGGGACGTGGTCATGAAGAAACAGAGCACAAGGCAATAATTTAGGTAGAGCGCAGGGCTGAGCCTGAGCCTATGTGCATTTAAATTTCCCTACTATTGTTTCTTCACTTGTGAGCCTCTTTTTTGTTGTTTTTGCAGAGTGGTAGTGATCCCTGCTCTGCAGAGTCGTTGTAAAGACTATGTGAAACCATGTATGAAAAGCACTTAACTCTGGTGCTTTGGCAATGAAAGTGCTTTGCCGTTAGTATCACCAACATCTTCGAGCCCCCCCCCCCCCCCCCCCGGCTGAGCTCTGGCTCCCTGGGGGAGCAGAGCTGTCAGATCAGCCTCCTTTTTACTGACCTGTTTGCAAGGTCAGAGGGAGGAAGAGAATCCTGCCCCCTGCCCCCAGCCCTGAGTCCTGGGAAAAGAAATACTTGGAAATTAGACCAGCTGAGCTGAACTAATCTAATCCTGCTGGACAGTGGCATCCAGCTGCGTTAGTCACCAGAAAGGGCTTTCCGAGTCGCCTATCACCAAACCATGTCTGTGGACCCCCTTCCTGGGGGCGGGGCTGGAGGAAGGGGCGGTTCTGCTCTTGCAGCTTTGCAGAATTAGGGGATCACAGGGCCATGCTGGGCCCTTTGTGGGTCCCCAGGTCACCCATCCTTAGGGCTGCACAGCTCTGCCTCAGATGAACTGTGTGATCTCAGGCAGGCCTCAGTTTCCTCAGCTGACCCCCTGACAGATGCTGCCCTGCAAGACTGCTGCTCTGCACATCAGACGCAGGGGGCGTAAAGCACCTAAGACAGAGCCCAGAGCCCAGGAGGCGCTTCATAAATGACAGCCGCCGCGGCTATGACTGCTGTGACTCTGAGTTACATGATTCTCACTGGTCTTTCTGCTACCAGTCTGGTCCTACCACCACCATGCTTTTCTTCCAAGAACCCAGATTCCCTGGGTTTCTATAAGCACATTAATCTGATGATATTTTAGGATCAACAGGAAGGATTGAGATATTTCTCTGCTCTGATGCAGATGGCGATACTGTGGATTTTTATGGATTGCTCAGGGTCACAGGGTAAATAAAAGAAGGCTAGAATCAGAGCTACCAGTATTTCAGGGCAGAGCACACACCTGTCACCTCTGTGGTCCAACAGTGATGCAGCTGAGCGCTTTGGGCTACCTGAGCTTCTCTTTCCTTGCTGTTGCCCTGTGTCCTTCTGTCCAGGGGCTGCATGAAGACACGAGGTGGTGCAGGTCACCCTAAAGTCCTGTCCTCTGAGCTTTTCTTGGGTTTCTGTTCCTCTCCCGACTTCAGCCTCTGGAAAGGTCTCTAGGCTTCAAGGGAACGCACCTTTGGGATTGTTCCAATCAGCCATCTCTCACCAAGACCATATTGGATTTCACAAGCTACTGCCACCAGCTTGGGTGTCCCCTCCCAACGTGGAAGAGGCAGTGGCATCAACAGGCTTTCATAACAGAGCAGGAGTTCCCACACTTCCCTGTTCAGGGGTGGGCGAGAGCACAGCCAGGGAAGGAGCAGGGGCCGGGGGAGGGGGAGAGTCTTGGCCCTCCAGGGGCAGCCCCCCTCCAGGGGGACAGGGGACTCCATCACACAAGGTCAGGCACGTTTCCCTGTTTTACAGCTGGAAAGGACCTGAGAAAACTAGCCCCGCTGGCAGACTTTGGCCAGGTGACATGCTGATTGTCATCTTTTGTGGCTAAGACAGCAGAGGCCTGGAAAGGTTGAGCAAGCCACGCAAAATTACCCAGGTTCTCGGCCGCAGAGGCAAGAGTAAAATCCAGGTTTTTAGACTCCTATCTGGGGGCCTATCTCTCTGTATCACGTGGAAGAATGTTCCCTCTGCAGGAAACCGAGCCTGACTTCTGCCTCTCCCCAGCACGCCAGCCTTCCCTAAGCAGAATCTCGAATTGGTCTGGGGAGCTTCTTCTCCCAGGATGAGAGTCTAGCTGAGCTTGAGAACCCAGGCCTGACCTTGCAGTCTTGCTCTGGGGTGGCCAGCATCTCTGAGGCCTCACTGGACGTGAATTGAGGATCTTACTAGAACCTGGTCAGCAAGGAGGTCTAACTTAACCTTAAAAACCTTGCCTTGGGACTAAGAAGTTATGACAAGTCAGAAGAATGCTGAATTAGGAACCTCAAGTCTTACACATTAGTCTTTTTTCTAGGCATGTTTTTTATTTTTTTCCTTCTTTTTTTTTTTCTTTTTTCTTTTTTTTTCTGCAGGGGTAGGACTGTCATAGATGAAGCATTTAGTGTGTGCTCAGCACTGAGCTAAGTGGTTTTTTAGTTAAGCCTCACAATACCCTTATGAGACAGGGATTCATAGTATGTCCACTTTCCATACGAGCAAACTGAGGCTCAACAAAGTGAAGTAACTTGTCAGAGTCACATTGCTACCAGGTGGAGGACCGGGATTTGAATTTAGATCTCGCTGACTCCGGGCCTGTGCTGGGGGCCTCAGTAGCTTGGAGCACTCTGTGGCCCTTCTCCAAGGTTCTCTTTGTCCCTCTGTTACCCACCACCTGCCCTCCAGAGAGCTGTAAGAAGGGGCAGGAGATAGGATGGGAGGGTTGCCCTCTTTCCAGCCAAGACGCCCTGGAAACCCAGGACATGGCAGCTGTCACCTCGGCACACGAGGCCTTGTGTCACTCCCCTCAGGCCTCCTCCTCCTCCCCTTCCCACCCATCCCAGCCCAGGCCACAGTGGATGGGGTGACAGCCTTTTGTGCCACACGCAGCCCCCAGCTGACTCTTCTTTCTCCAGGCGTCATTGTTGGCCATGAGCTTTCTGATGGGGAGACAAAGGGCTGTTCCTGACAAGGCCAAGGGCTGCTGCGTGAAGCGTGGGGCCTGGGCCCGTCACCCGTGCCTCCCTTAGAGCCCCCGGGCTCTCCTTCAAAGGAGTTGTCTGGGGCCTTTTGTGTGCCAGTCATACCCATTCAGAGCTGGCCGGGCAAAGGTTTTCGGTGGGGAGGGGGACGGAGGAGGACCCTGAGACATGGAGTCATTTTGATCTGGCAAAATCGGAAGAGACATTAATGCAATAGTTAACAGCACACCACGGCTGGGAGGGCGGAGGGGCCCAAATGCTTGTTCTCTGTTTATGGAGCTTATGCAATTCCATCAATATTGATGCCTGATGCCTTTGATTCTGACACTAATCATTGCTATGAATTAAATTTGCAGCCATATAATTAGGATTGCTATTAATAGGGCCCTGAGCTAAGCACCACGATGCGGTCTGTCTTTTTCTTGATAGAAAATGGCATCCTTGGAACTCGGCTAATGGGGCGCACCTGGGATTTGCCAAGAATGATGTGAAAATTATACATTCTATATTTGTACTGGGCCTTTACTGAAATATCAGCAAGCAAAGGTGAGGCTGGCGGGAAAGCTCTGCCCAGTGCTGTGGGCAGCAATTAGGTATCTCCCGCCCTTCAAAGTCTAGGAAGGGTCTTCCAGAGTCAGTGCTGGTTGCACATGGTCCAACCTCAGACCCTCACAGTCAGAACGTCTCCCTTAGATGGAACCTAATATTAACCAGCTTGGGCTGAGAGCTCTGTCTCAGACTTCACGGTGGCTCTGAACCAGCCGAGGGAAGAGGATGTCTTGGTATTTATGCCCTAAGCTTGGTTGAAAGGCAATGGCCCAAACCTCTACTGATAGGCCCAGTTGGCATCATTTCTTGGTCGATGATTGGGCAGGACCCCTCACGACCGAGTCCAAGGGCTTCCATCCAGAGGCGCTCCCGGGCCGCAGAGCGCCCGTTAACCTTGCACGTGAGAGAGCCCGCGGCTGCGCCTGGTGGGAAAGGACGAGGTCGCTCATGTGACCAGGAGCTTTCTCCAGGTAAATCTGCAGCACGCTGTTTACTGGGAAGCCTAGTCTTTAACTATCCTCAAGCCCCCAGGGCAGCGCCCCCTTCACCCCCTGAGTGAGCACGTGTCATCTGCACACAAGGCTCCTCTAATCGTTTCCCAGCAACAGCACAGGCGGTGATGCCCACCCCATCACTGGCAATAATAAGATGCACCAGTTGGCATAAGGGAGGCATTGCCTTAGTCCCTGCTCTTTTGACCTTCAGACTGAAAATAGGTTTCCCTCCAGATCATCATTTATTGATTTTTTTTTCATATTTTTAAGTCATTGTGAGAAGAGAGAGGTTTGCGTTCAAGTCCTAACCCTACTATTTGGTAACTTTGTGATCTCAGCCAAGACAGGTCTGCTCGAGCTCATCCAGGGTGACCTCTTGGAAGTTCAGAGTGGAGGGGTTCTCTTCTTTAAAATGGGGATTGTAATTACTTCCTAAGGGTTGCGAGAAGGTTAAAGAAGCCCCTCCATTGCTCATCACGGGGCTTCCACCCCAATAATGTTCTGCGCTCCCCTCTCTTTCCTCTCACACACACCCAGATGCAGAGGTCAGAAGACCATAGGTGTTGGTACACGTGGCATTGGCAGGAATGGCCTTTTATTTCCCACCTCTTCTCGGGGGTGGGTAGCACATGACATATTAATTCTTCCAAATAAAAGGCAGACTGCAACGTGAATTCCAGGCGTCTTGGTATTTTTCTCATCACACACTAAAAGGCTGACCAGGGGCTCCTCACCCCACTAAAGACACCAGAGTTTCTACTGTTTCTTTACATTCTCAAGCTGCCCAGGGCCCCGGGTAGACTGACTCCATCCTTGAGTTCAGGGTCCAGAGCTCCAGCACAACTCCCAGGTGCTGAGGCTTCCAGGGCACAAGCAAAAGGTGAGAGGCCCTCAGCATCGCCTGGAACAGAGGCTCATTTGATCCAGGGTTCCTGTTCACTTCTGCCTTCACCTGCAGTGGGCATTGACCCATCCTATGTTCGGGCAAACCTCAAGGCAAATGCGGAGATAGACGGCGCTTGGCGGATGGCCAGTGTTCACCAGAGACTGTACTTTCCCTTATAAAACCCCAGAAAACAGCGTTCGCGGTTGAGTCCTCAGGCACCTCGATTTGTCACTTATTAACAAACAAGTGTATTTCACTCTTTCTGCCTGAATTTGAGACTCGTGTTGGGATATTGCTGGGGATGCTGCTGGGTTCCCACTAAGCAGAGAGCATAAATCAGTGCCTTTGATTTTGGAAAATTGCCTGACATTGGGCAGATACCTCATTACCTGTATTAGGCACACATCCGACGTGGTGACAGTCACTCCGTTCTGGTCTCTGGTCACTTGCAAGATCTTGGATGATGCAAACATAATCCCCAGATGGACTCACCCTTTGAGGCAATGATGCACCCACAAATGTCCCTGCACCTCCAGTCTTTCCAAGAGCCTAACTGCTCTGCAAACTGTAAAACCCAGAGTAGCTTCAAAGTCTCAGACAGATTGGTGGTATCGCCCAAGGAATGGCCACAATCAGAGAAATAGAGGAAAAAATATGCCCAACCTCTCCCCCCCACCATCAAATTCAAGAAATAAAAAATGTGTCTCCTTGGTGCCTCCCCAATATTTATGTCTGAGCTCAGCAGACACCCCTGGGCTGCAGCCAGTCTGTGTATCAGCGTTAGTCCATTACGCTTTTTATGACGCGTGTTACCCACCCTCCCCCCACCCCATGCAACATTTTATGACTGTCCTTTTCGTTTCTGGAAAGAGCTTCACAGAATGGCAGATGCCTGCATTTCCCCACTCTTTGGGGAGCAATTTGTAGGCAGCCTGTCCCCGGCCATAAACAACGGGAGATAAACCACAGCCACTGGCAGTAAATGCATCCAAGGCCAAGGAGGCCCCAAAGGGGGCGGGTGGGGGGGTGCTGGGGCGAGCTGGGGGAGGCTGGGGCAGATGCTGTCCCCAAAAGGAGCATGGAGGGGCTGGCGTGGAAGTGGATGCCACCCTCCGAGGCGTCCACCCAAGCTAGTGGGAAATTGTCCCACCCTCCCTCATGCCCGTCTGCCCGCCTTGACCCTGAACGGTGATCAGAACCAGTGGACTTTCCAATAAGAAGACGGTGGTCCCTTTGGCATCGTTTCCGCTGCCAGCCCACGTTGCTACATAGAGTCCTCTGTGCCACTCACCTCCCATGGATGCTTCGAGGTCTGCAAGTGTGTCTGCGGGAGCCTCACCCCGAGCTCTGCCTTGTCCCCCCTCCGATCCCCTTGGCCTCCGTCATCCCGAGACCGACCGAGTCTCACCAGTCAATCTCTACTACGTCTGCCTCATTAAAACTTCAGCCAGGACTCTGGTGGTCGTGGCGGTGATATTTATTTATTCCAGCTTTGAGCTGTGCCCATCACCAAGTCACTTGTGACGCTGCAGGAGACAACACCTGGAGCCCGCTTTGCTCCATAAAAGGCACCCCTGGGAGAAGAAAACCAAATTCTGAATGAATAATTGGTCTTGCGGAGATTTCAGATTCCGCCTGCGCACACACACAGCTCGCGAAGGCAGCGGAGACAGCAGAGACCCGGGGAGGTGGGCGGTGGGGCAGGACCCCCAGCAAAGCCCTGAATAATTAGTGCCTCGAAGAGTTTTCTTTCTCATCGACCCGTCTCAGTGGCAGGAGGCAGACGGAGGGCGGAGGTGGTGTTTTTTGCCTCCTGCTCCTTTGGTTTCGGGCTCCACGTCAAATGGAAACATGCAGATGCAAGCGATGTGCATTTAAAACGCCTGTGCACATCAGACTGCGGAGATAGTAGCTATTATATGGCATGTATGTTTTTTTGCAGTAAGCTGCTAAATTATTTATTGGGCACTGGGCTTTAATCTCATAAACCCGCCTGTGGGCCCCAGGCACCGGCAGCCTGAACGCCGCATAAAACACATACATCCCTACATCGGGCGGCTGCACGGAGCACTCTGGTGATTCTGGGTAGTGATTGTTCCTTTTTACTCGGTCTGCCCCCCACCCCATCCGCTCATGAACAGCGGGCAGACCCCACGAAGAACCTTCTCATTTTTCCCCTCACTGCGAACTGGGAAAGTTGATTTGCATCTCGTTGTCGTCTGAGAGCCCCAGCCTGAGCACAAAGGACCAGGGGAGCTGAGACAGGAGGCCGCCTCCAGAGTCGCGTTCCTTGGCTGAGGGATGGAAGCCTTGGAAGAGGGAGCAGAGGACTCCAGGCCTCCTGGATGTTACTGAGCTGCCAGCACGTAGGGATCATTTCCCGTCCTGGGCCTCAGCGTGCCCCTTTAACGTAAAAGCGATCTGGCTCCATCCTCCTCCCTGGTTCCCAGGCCAGAAGGCAACACTCTTGGTATAAACCTCCCCCTCATTCTCTGAATGCCAAGATGATAAGGACCCTCTTAAACTCACGCAAGGGTCTGAGGTACGTAAAGAGCTGTCTTGTCTCTGGTGCCCATTCTGAGCTTGTCGAGGAACCCGAACAACCCCATGGGCTGCACCCTTGGGGGTGAGGAAACCGCCCAGAGCAGTCAAGCCACTGGCCCAGCATCACTCAGCAGGGCCTCTAAGACTGGACTCTGGATGTCATCCTTGGCCCATGTGGTCCTAGCCTGGCTCTGGGAGCGCACGGGCACGAAGCCGGTGTGGAAACGGAGGCAACAACCATCTCTGACCCCCAAGGCTGGCCAGGCGGGAGCAGTGGTACCAGCAGTGCCCTCACCAGAGGAATTTGAGCACAAGCAGGCTATGCTTTCCAAATCCCAGGCCTCTCCTCTCCTTGAGCCGATGAGGCAATGCCAGGGCTTGTCTGGATTTCATCATTCACTGTGCTGTAGCCGCCGCCTTCTAACTCCACCTTACAAAGTCAGAGGGGCAGTAGGAGAATGTGGCAGAAGTCGAATGCATGAGATTTTAATTAATATTCTAGGATTCAGAGGGTGCGTGATCTAGCCCCCTCCCAAAAAAATGTTAGGGAAACAGTTGTGTGTCTATAATTTTTGGGTAGAGGGCCCATGGCTTTCATCAGATTCTCAAAGCTGTCTGTGACCCTAAAATATTGACGCTGTCTAATGGCTTTTAGATAGGGTGCCTCTGAACTCTAGGGTGACCACTCAAACCCCTAGTTGCATTCTTTTTCAATCACAGCATCTTTTAAAACAATATATTGGAGTATAATTGATTTACAATGTACTGGTTTCGGTGTACAGTAAACTGAATCAACCGTACATATACATATACTCATTCTTTTTTCCTGTCTAAGTTATCACACACTGTTGAATAGCTAGATTTCCCTGTGTCATACAGTCGGCTCTTATTAACCACCTATTTTATACCTCCCACCTCCCACTTCCTCCTGCCCCTCAATGGTTTCGCCTATGGTCCCCATAAGAGTGGTTTTGAAATCTGTGAGTTTGTTTCTGTTTTGTAAATAAGTTCCTTTGTATCGCTGTTATTAGATTCCACATATCGGCACTATCACGTGATGCTTGTCTTTCTCCGTCGGACTCACTTCACTCAGTATGGCCGTCTCTAGGTTCATCCGCGTTGCTTCAAATGACATTACTTCACTCTTTTTATGGCCGACTAATATTCCCTTGTATATATGCGCCACATCTTCTTTATCCATTCCTCCGTTGATGGACACTTAGGTTGCTTCCACGTCTTTAGTGCTGCAGTGAACATTGGGATTGTGTGTATTTTTTCAAATTATGGTTTTCTCCTGATAGATGCCCAGGAGTGGGATTGCTGGATTATACGGTAGTTGTATATTTAGATTTTTAAGGAATCTCAATCAAAACATCTTGCACTTGGCTGTTTTATACATTGGGGTTAGGAGTATGATTTCTTTATTGTTTTAAGAAAAAAAAAAACAGATGTAAATGGCAGGTGCTGAAATGTTGGGCTTGCTTAACCCTGGTAACAGGCATGCATCCACCACACTTACCACTACCGTCACATACACATGCACATCTAGACACACATATGGGTACACATCTGCACACATATTCACACGCGCGTGTGCACACAAACTCCCATTCCCAAACCTGGTGTAAGTGGCAGCAGAACCAGGTGAGATAGAAAGAACCCAGGCCAGGACCAAGAGGTGAGTGAGGGCCGAGGCTCGGAGACTGGTCAGGCCGTGGGAGCGGTGGATGGCTGCAGGGCACACAGGCAGGTGACAGAGCATAGGTCCCTATCTTGGTTGTAAAGCCAACCCAGACAGCATAGGCTGGGAGAGGAGGCCAAACAGGTGGCCAGAGAACCAGCCCAGGCCAGAGGCAGGAGTCTGAACAGCTGAGTTTAGGGCTCTAGCCCAGCCATGGGGGTTTGGGGGGGTTGCACCTGAATCACCGGTATAACCTGGATCCACCTCCACGGCCTCCTCTCCTTGGGCCTTTGCGTGTGTTGTCCTCTCAGACTAGAAAGACTTCCTTCCCCTTGCCCATCTTATGCCTTTCCATCTTCAGGATGCTGCAGCATCACCTCCTCCAGGAAGCCCTCTGGGTGCTTCATAGCACCTATCACATGGCTGTCAGAGCAGAGGGCGCCATGGTTGAGAAGAGCCCAGGCGCGAGAGCCCAGGTGTCCTAGGTTTCCCCCCGACTCTGCGCCTTCATCCCCAGGTGACATTGTAAGGATCGCCTCACCCCTCTGTGCCTGCTTCCTCATCTGCAACTGGAAATAAGCATCGCTTCTACCTCACAGGCTTGTCGGGCACATGTAAATGAGCCAGTGCATATGTAAAGCATGTCGATCCTTGTCCACGACAGGACAAAGGTCCCCTGTGGCCATCGTTTGTGCTGTCATTGCCCCTTTCCTCGTCTCCACCGTTCAGGACACTCAGAAGTTTGGGGACAGGGCTGTGCAAATCATCTCTGTCCATAGGACCCAGGCATAGAGCAGGCATTCCATACATGTTTAAAAAGAAAGAAGCGAGAGGAGAAAAGTGGGGAGGGGAGGAAGGAAGGACTCCTAGGACGGGGTCGTCTCTCTGCCCCCGTCATAAGGCATCTTCTTGATGGGAATGAAAGGGGCTGGTAGCTGTGTCCTCCGGGTAAGGCAGGACTTCAGGAGTTTGTGCAGCGGTGCCTGTGGCTGGCCAGGGCCGCAGGATGAGAACCTCTTGGAGTGCCTTTGATTCGGGCAGTCTCATCTCACACACAGAAATTCAAGCCACCAGCTGCTTCGGGACCAGCCTTTCCCAGGGGGAGGATTCCTGCAGCCTCGCCCAGCTCACAGCCTCACTCGCCTGTCAGAGCTCCATCTGCAGATCCCAGCGAGTGCCAGGTCTGTGCCAAGAGACAGCTGGCGGCAGAGATGCCAGGGGGAGGGGCAGGGCGCTCTTCCCGGCTGTGGTCCCATCGACCTTCTAGAGTCCAGAACTTAGTAGACGGAACACCTCCTACCACCAAGGGCTCGAGGGTGGGATGCAGAACCACACCTGCCATCACAGGCTGGATCGGGGCCCCTCTGCTTTCGAATCTGCTCCTTGCGCTAATGTCCTCGTTAATTACGTTAAGCCGGTTATCCCTCTCGACTGGGGTGATTCTGTGGACGAAACTTAGGGACTTGGCAAAGTCTGGAGACATTTTTGATTGTTACGTCTGGGGTGGGAGGTGCTGCGGGCATCTAGTGGACAAAGGCCACGGACGCTGCTAGGCAGCCTCTAAAGCAGGGAACAGCCCCCCAGCCCCCGCCCAACAAAGGATGCTCCTGCCCCGAATGTCATAGGTGCTGAGGTTGAGAAACTGACCAAAGTGACCCACATTTATGGGACACGGACTCTGTGCCAGCCACTGTGCCAAGCACTTTGCTTCATGTAATCCTCGTAACAGCCCTGCGTGTCTTTCCAGATGAGAAGGGCTGGGGGAGGTGACATGGTGTCCCCGTTCATTCTGTGTCTTTATCTGTCCTGTGTATTTATTGGACAACTCAGCTGGTGGGAGACCTGGAGAGTAGAGCCCGGTTTGCTGGCCCCAAAGTCCTTGCTCATGCACTAAGCCGTGCCTGCTCTCTGCACCAGGCCAGGAGAGGAAAACAGCAAAGGAATGGGGGAGGAGCATTAAGCTTGGGGAGGAAAGTTGATAAATGCAACTGAGTGTGACAAAGATACCCCTTCTCGTGACCTGCCTCCTGCCTCCCCGCCAGTACGCAGTCACGGCCACACACATAAAGAGCTGAACAAAATCCTTGAGGCTCCAGTCTGCCTTCAGGTTTATTTGGGGTGGTGGTGATTGCAGCCTGAGACGGCGTATGCCTGCCCCTCCCGTCAAAATGCGTCTCCTCTTATACATACAGCCAACTCTTCAGCGGGAAAAGGGCGGAAATATTTCTCTGGCTCCTGAAATGTCTTGATAAAGATCTGCTCTCTGCCAGCCTCCAGCATCTCCTTGTGCTGATTTAGTGCACGCTGGAGGAGGTGTGGGATTTCTTCTGTGGCTCCTGACTGGTGGGCCGTTCCGACAGGGGCAGCCTGTGTAGTGGGAAGAACGTGGACTTTGGAACCAGACCATCTTGGTTCAAATCTCTGCCACCTACTCGGGAGACGATGCTGGGAAAATTAGTTGGCCTCGCCGAGCTCTGGTTTCCTCGTCTGTGAAATGAGAATGATGACACCTATCCTGAAGGAGGCTTTCCAAATGAGATGAGGTTGGATGTGCTCAGTTTTCGGGCAAAGAGTAAGTGAGTTCTCAGGAAAGGCCTGGCCATCCTCCCCCTCGGCCCCAGGTTGGCTTTTTCCAGGGGCTCAAACAGTTGGGGAGATGCAGTCAGTGCACCTGCCTGCTGGGTCTGCTTACCTGCTCTGGGTCTTCTCTGGGGACCATATGCCGAGGTCAGGCCCCCAAACTGACCAAAAGACCCATCATCTCAGCCCGCCCCCGCGGTGAATCAGGTGACTCGGACCACAGCAGCCACCACCTCCCTGGCACGGTCCTATGAGAGGCACTGCTCCATATTTCCTCTTTACTCCTCAGCTCAGCAGAGGCCCAAAGAATGGCACAGAAGGGGCAGCCGTGGTGCCCCTTCAGCCTTTTTAAAGATGCATCCTGGAGCTCCCATTGTGGTTCAGCGAGTTAAGAACCCCACTTAGTATCCATGAGGATGCGGGTTCGATCCCTGGCCTCACTCGGTGGATTAAGGATCCCGTGTTGCCATGAGCTGTGGTGTAGGTGGCAGATGTGGCTGGGATCCAGTGTGACTGTGGCTGTGGTGAAGGCTGCCGGCTGCAGCTCCCGTTCGACCCCTAGCCTGGGAACTTCCCTATGCCTCAGGTGCAGCCTAAAAAGAAAAAGAAAAAAAAGATTCCTCCTGGCATCATTTCAGCCCCCGAGGCTGGGAGGGCTGTCTGTGCTAAGCTTGTCCTCGCCCCCGTCCGTTCGCCGTTCTCCCGCAGCTTCTCACAGGGGAGGGTCTACGAGGATGATGGCCGGAGACAGGAGGGCACCCACTCCTCGCACCCCGACCATGCACTAGACCCTGAATGCAGCCCACCCTCCCTCCGGGCACACCACCTCCAACCCACCTGGAGCAGGAGGGCATGGGCCCTGCTCTAAGGACCCTCAGCAGAGGAGGCTACTCATTTCTCTGCTGTCTTATCTTTGGTGACCTGAACTCTGGCCAGGGTCAGAAAGAGCCACCATTGCACCTTATTTCCCATCTCATTTAGTCCTCATAGCAGATGGATCTTTTTTTTTTTTTTTTTCCCCTTCTTTTTCTTTTCTTTTTTTTAGGGCTGCGCCTGTGGCATAGGGTGGTTCCCAGGCTAGGGGTCAAATGGGAGCTGCAGCTGCTGGCCTACGCCACAGCCATAGCACCTCGGCATCCAAGCCACATCTGCAACCTACACCACAGCTCACGGCATCGCTGGATCCTTTGACCCACTGAGTGAGGCGAGGGATCGAACCTGCATCCTCATGGATCTTAGTGGGGTTCATAGCCTGCTGAGCCACGACGGGAACTCCCAAGATGGATGTTCTTAGCTCCAGTTTGCGGGTGGGGTAAGCAGAGGTCTCAGTAGAGTGTTGGGTCAGGGAGCTCTGGAGCCTTGATCGAAATCACTCTGTGGTTCAAAGCTCACCCCCCGCCCCACGCCGCCTCGGTTCCCTTGTCGTGGTCTCCCTACACCTTCCCTAAAGTAATATTTAAAAAAGGTTCTTGGGGGTTCCCTTGTGGCTCAGTGGGGTCAGGATCTGGCATGGTCACGACTGTGGCTCTGCTTACAGCTGCAGCACAGGTTCAATCCTTGGCCCAAGGACTTCCTCGTGCTGTGGGTGTGCCCCAAAATAATAACAAGCAATTTTTAAATAAAAATATTCCGCGGACACTGTAAGCTCTGGGCCATGAGAGATCAAAGGACAACCACGGGGGCCCTTTTCTCAGGTCCCTACGGTCCTTTTGATGGCGTGGAATGTTTTTGAAAGACGAGGTATTGTGTGCTCGCTCACAGGGGTTCTGGCCGTGCAGCCCAGGCATCTACACAGCTGGGCTCCGGCCCTGGCTCTATCGCCGCTGACCTTGGGAAAGTTACCCTGTTCCCTCCTGTCTAAAGTGGGGATCCTGATACGTCGGGTTCCCCGTGGGAGGGACGGAGGGAAAGGATTTAGGGAAAAATATGAGTGAGCACCTTTGGAAAGCAAGTGTTGGAGTCAGGGCTCTCCTTCCTCTCCCCCACCTCCCATCTTATTAGCCACCTCGGATGCTCTGCAGCTTTCCTATTGCTCGTCCCCGTTGTAGCCTGAGCACATGTCTTGTGACCAGGGCAATTACAGTTCCATGCTGGAACTTCGGCCCCAAAGCCATGCCTTCCGATGCGGATGTGTGATGGTAGGTTGAACAGACCTCCTCCTCATGAAAAAGAAGACTAGAGAATGAGCAAGGCCCTGGAGAGAAGCTGACCTCTGCAGGCCAGGGCCCAGCAGTGTGGCCTGGCCGTGCCCTGCAGGTGGAGACCCAAAGGCCAGAAACCTTCATCAGATCTTGGTCACTGTCCCAGCAGGAAGGGAGCCACAGTTCAGGGAGGGCCACAGGCCCTGGAGGACACGTCCACAGCCCTGGCTGTCGTGGTCTCTCCCAGGAAGAGATTTCTGACCTGAGAGGTTTGCACGTTTGCGTTCCCGAGGTCGATTGTAAGGAGCCAAGCCTGAGCGCAGAGCCAGAAAGAATTTCCGATTTCGAGCGCCCCAAGGAGGGCATTCCTCCCGAAGGCAGCTGCCCTGCTCCCTCCAAACCCAGCCTCCCGCACGGTCTCTCTGGCTCCCGGCAGAACCGAGACCAGCTCAGCCCAGCTCAGCCACAGCAACGTCTTCCTCGCGCTGGTCTGGGACGGGGCCCTGCCAGGAAGGGCGCCGTTACCTTGTCCAGCTGTGGAATCATCGCAGGCTTGACACCCCTGGGGCCCCTCCCAGGGGACTCTGGGGTCCTTTTATTCAGTCCTCAGGAGAGTCAGTAACAAGCAAGATGATAGTGGGAGATGCACAGCAGAGGCGCAAAGGTATTTGCCCAAAGACACAGTGAGCTGCTTGTCATTCCAGCTCAAATTTCTTAGATCCACAAAACACTGAAATATGGCTCTTGTCCTTCCCCGTGACTTCCTACAGGAAGAATTTTGTCCAAAATAACATTGCAATTCCCAGGGCAGCACTCCACTGCTTAGCTGCCTCTCTGCAGATGTGGGGCCACCTTCTCCCCCCCCATCCCATTTTCTCCATCACTGCCTCCTCCCTCCCAGCCCACCTTCCTGAAACACATTCTTGACACTGTCATTAAACAGCTGCCAGCAACACCTGCTGGCATTCTCTGTTGCAAGGATAACAACCCAACTTTAAAAAAGAAAGAATACTAAACAAGAAAGCCTAGAGGAGGTGGAGTTGTATGTTTGGGCCTTTTTTGTGTTTGTTTGTTTTTCTCTTTTTTTCCAAATTACCTCTTCTGCATTTCTCTGTTGATTCTCCTATTCCTTGGCATTTTTCTACTCTCTACTTCCAAATCCCCTCTTCCCACCCCCATTTTGAAAATCAAGAAAAGGAAAGCTGCTGCAGGATTAAATGTGGTGTCAACATGTGGCCAGCTCTTAATACCTCACAGTAAAATCGAAGGGGCTGCCTTCAACCGCCGAAGCCTTTAGCAGAGGAGGGGAGAAGGGAAAGATGGAGAAGAAGCCAGCTGCTCCCTCCCCTCCCCGGGCCTCCTTCCAGCAAAGGCTGATGCAGAGGATGAAGATGTGGTCTTAGAACCTGTGCCTAATGATAACACCCTCAGAACACCGTTACCTGGTGGCTTTGCCAGCTCCGTGTTTCTGCCCGAGAGTTTCTGCTGTTCATCCGTCATAGGAAGTCCCGCCACATCTTCCTGCCTGAGTGACTGCTAAACCTTGACGATGTCTTCTTGGCAGGCCCCACCATCCTGCCCGCAGAGGGCCGGCCCACTTGGAAGCCTCCAGCACCTCATCCTTAGCCACGCTGTCCCTAAGGGCCGTGGGACCCAGCTGCCTGGTGAACGTCCTCCTGCTGGAGCTCAGATACAAAGCCTATGATTTTTTTAAGATGATGGGTCAAAAGCAGTGGATTTTTTTTTTTCTTTCAGATAGAGGCTAACGAGGAAGAAAGTGGCAGCCTCAAGAAACAGTTGTATTTTGTGGTTGCCCAGGGGGTGGGGGCCGGGGAGGCCTGAAGGGTTAAGTTACTGGAAGCAGGGTTCAAGGGAGTTTTGTAAAGGTCAACCCGAAGCTGTATTTGTGGGAACGATCAAACTGATGACTCGGCTGGTTTTCTATTGTGTCATGGAAAAGGCTTCTAGGGAATTCTTGCCAAGTCTTTAGAAGAAAAGATATATATAGCTAAAGATGGGTATATTTATAGAGAGATCTATGGATATATTTATGCCAACCATGCCAGTTAGCTCTGCAGGGAGGAGGAGGTGCCTCTAGAAGGAAGGCAAGCACCAGGATCTCCCTGCAGCTCTTCGGGGCCCTGGGAGAAGGAGACACGAGCATCGTGGGAGGTGCTGGGATCTTTGGGCTGAATCCCCAGAGGCCCAGCTCCTGGAGTGAAAGAGCCTCTCGAATGGAGGCCAAGCCTCTGAGCTTAGGGTTTTCCTTTGAACTATCCAGGCAGGTCCCTGCTGTCTAGAGGACATGCTGGAAGGAGATCTTTCTAGGGTCTGATCCCTGAGTAACCTAATCTTCAGAGCAGAGGGTGAGGCGAGGAGGCCATATGGAAACGGGCAGGGGTGCCAGCGGGGGGTCCGGGGCAGAGGGGGGAGGCCTGAGGGCTTGATACCCCAAAGAAGGGAAGGAATGTTCTGAATTCATTGGTTTTCCACCTGTGGGAACAAAGCTTAATAGGCCTGTCAGCCTTGGAGGGGCCCAGACCCTGATTTTAGAGGCACTGGGAGGCTTGTCGGCTTAGCTGGGACCATCCGCTGCCCCCCTTGGAGTCTGGAAGAGCAGCTGAGGCTTACTGAGAAGTGGGACTAAAGATTCTTTCCAGGAGTTCTCTCGTGGCTCAGCGGGTTAAGGACCTGGCATTGTCACTGCCGTGGCTCTGGTTACAGCTGTGGTGTGGGGTCAGTCTCTGGCCTGGAAACGTCCACCTGCTGCAGGTGTGGCCAAAATAAAGGGGGAGGGGTTCTTTCCAATCTGCCCGGAACTGCATGTTGTATGTGGGGCACGTGTGTGGTGGGTGTGTGTATGTGTGTATGCATGCATGTGTAGTGAGTGTGGTTTGTGTGTACATGTGCCTCCGAGCATGCGTGCATGTGTCGGGGGATTGTGGTCTGTGTGTAGTATGTGTGTATGTATATGTGAACGTGTCTGTGCGTGGGGAGAAGGATGTGTGTATACTGTGTGTGTGTGCACGTGTGCTCTTCCCGACTCCTCTCCATCAAAGGATTTCCCAGAGTGGGTGAGGCTGCCAGGGCTGTGAGGGCACTAGTGGGAGCGTTAGCTGGGCCTGCCCAGGACCTGGCTCTGCATCTCCTCTCCATCATGTCAACAGCTTTCAAACTTGACTGAAGCGTAAGCTCTTGCCTCATCCCCAGCCCCTGTCTGTCCCCTGTCCCTGGAGGCCCAGGGGTGTGTCGAGTAAGTCAGGCTAATGACTCCACCCGCTATTAGGACTGGCCGTGGTCTATTTTCCTCGACGCGTCTGAAGCGCCAGCAAGGGAGGGGAGGCAGGTGTGACTGCAACACGCACTTGGCTGGAGCTGCCGCCTGAATTCCTCCTTCTGCGCGGCAGACGCCCAGCATCGCTCCCCCTCGGGCAAGGTGCACAGCTAAGTACCAGCAAAGAGACTCAGGTCTGAAGAGCGCAGGCAGGTTGGCAAAAAGAACTTAACGTTGCTGACATTACCCTGCCCTTTCTTCCTCTCCCACTCACCCCACCCCACCCCCGTCCTCAAGGCCGGTCCGTCCACATTCCGAAAGGAGCCGGCAAGCATATGAACCTCTGGAGAAATCAAGCATGAAAGTGAGACTCACATAAGAAACTTTCTAGAAAAGCACAGTCCAAAATCACTTTCTGGGATAACAGCGGTTGTTGGATCTCTGTGGTCCAGGACGGTAGCCACCAACCACAAGCGCCAGATTTGAGAGGCTGAAATACTGAGTTTCGGGTTGGACTTAATTTTATTCATTTAAATTTAAATAACTCCGTGTGGCTAGTGGCTACTCTACCAAATGGTGCAGTTTTAGAGTATGAAGTAGAAACCCCTTTAAAGCCTGGGGTCCCTTTAGAGCCTAAAAGAGGATCCTTCATCTCAGTCCCAACTAAAAACAGGGCAGTTTTGTAAGATGCTGCAGTGCGGTTCATTTTCCATCTGCCCGGGTGTGAGCCACATTTTCAGCCTAAAGCACCCAAAATGCCTCTTTCTAGGCAAAAGAAGCTGAGGGCTGGAGTAAGCTGGACGGGCCCAGTCTTCCCCCGAGGGGATGCCCCAGCCCTCCATGGCACCTGGCCCGGCTCCCATGCCCCCCATGGCCCCTCGGAGGTGGCGGGCGGGGGACCCCGAGGAGCAGCCTTGCAGCCGCAGACACCTGCCCACCGGCTCTGCTGTCACTTCTTTTCCAACAGCAGCAGCTCCTGGCCACTGAGGGTCCGCAGAGTCAAAGAGGCCTCCAGACCTCTTTCCTGGCATCCTGGGCTCCCCAGGCCACCCCCTGCAGAGGAAGGTTGAGAAAAAAGGGGGAAAGGATCCCGACCCGAGGGCGGAGTGCGGGTGAAAGGAAATACTAGTGACATCCAAGAAAGTGACTCCCTAGGCCTCTTGCGCCCCTCCTCCGGATTCGGGAAGAGCCTTGTCTGGTTTATACGCCATCAGCGGCTTCTCCCCTGTCGGCATCGTCAAACCCTGGTACCCTCCTACCCCCCACGCACACGAGAACACATGTGGCCAGGTCATCTGTGCCTTGAGTCTTCTGACCTCACCCGTGGTGCATGAGGAAGTCCCAGAAGCAGGTTCCCTCCCCCCCAGACCGAATAAATTCCCCCTCACTCCCTGCCCTCAGGCTTCCCGCTCCTCAGGGTGCAGGGTGGGAAGGGGCCAAGCCTGCTTTCTGGGCCAGTGGATTGGCATCTCTGGCAGGACTGCAGGTGTGCAGACAGCCTGGCCAGCGGGAGGAAAGCCTGCCGCCTTCTTGTGATCCCAGCACTTTGGCCTTGGCCGCCCCCCCCCAGCCAGGGAGCCGACCACACTGTGAAATGTTCATTCACTGCCCAGCGGTGGATTCTCCTCCTGGGGAGAGGCTGGCTGCCCCTCCCAGGGTGGGTGACAACCCAGGCACTGGGGAAGCAGACCCCCTGCACAGCTCTGCTCAGCTGGACGGCACCTCTCCTTTCCCCGATGTGCAAAGGATCACCAGCCACAGCAGAAGGATGGCAGATCCGCCTCCGTCTCCCTCTCTGCAAATAAGGAGATGGCACGGGAAGGCCTTTCCTGAGCTAGTCGTCTGTGCGTGTCATTTCCCAAAAAACTCCACTCCTGTGGGCCAGGCCAGGCGCTTTTAGCAGCTATAGACCTGCAGTAACCTTCTGTGGCGGTGCTTTTTGGCGGTTCTGATTTCTCAAGGAAGAGAAATGTGCCAGCGCCCTGCTTCCCTGAATGAGTTTGAGTCACTCGCGGCCTCTCAGGTTCTGGGCTTTGGAGCTGAGCTGAGCCCTGAGCTGGACTGAACAGGCCCCGGGGCGGGGGGAGAGGACAGATATTAGTAAATTTGCCTTTGATTGGGTAGCAACTCCAGGAGGGAGAGGGAGCAGAGGGAGAATAGAACTTTTGAACTCCGTCCATTCTTAGGGTGAGGCAGCAGTTCCTTTCCTGGCTACGTTTCCAAATTAGAAGGTTGGAGGGTTGCATTTGCATCTTGCAGATTGGTTTTCAGGGCCTGATTTAAAACATATACCTTCTCCTCCTATCTCTCCGTACATCACCACCTCCCATGCCCAAACGCTCTTCCTTCCTGCCTGGGTCCCTGGGGCTGGTCTGCAGGTGGGGAGGAGGTGGTTTGAGTAGGAGGGGATCTGGCCACAGAGCAGGACTGAAATTCCCCTCCCAGCCCCGCACTGACTTCTGACCTCTGCACCTTTCTTGCTGGTGATCCCTAAATTACTGAGCTGTCTGACCCTCCCCAGGGAGGAGGGAGGCAGACAGGGCCGATGGGAGGTGGAGCAGAGAAAGTCTGAGGGGAGGTCAGGGGTCGTTTCACAGTATGTTTTGGCAAAGGAGGCCTGTGGCGCAACCAGTGGGATGGGACTTTCATCCTTCCAGAACCTCGCTCGCAAGGAAAACAAAAGCTGTCACTCCAGCCGGTGATTTGGAGCATGTGCTCTGGAGAACTGGGACTCACCCCTCAGGGCTCGGCTACCTGGGGATGGATTAGATAAGAGTCACCGCCCTACCCTGCACCCCTCCTGCCCCCACTTTTCTCAGCCTGGGGAGGCGGCAGCCTGGCTGCGAAGGAGCGAGAAAGGCCCAGTCGGTGGGTGGCGGGAGGATCCTCGGAGCCCCAGCCAGGATGCCGCTTCTGCGATGCTCCTCTTGGCTGTCAACATCGCCACGCTGCTCCAGAGACCCCCCCCCCCCCCGCAGAGCTGTCTCCTGTGCAGCCAAAATACGGTCTGAAAGGAAGGAGGAGGCGGCAGGCTCGGGGCCGGGGCACTTGGGGGGCTGGGAGTGTGGGCGTCCAGAGGAGCCGGCCCCCCGCATCCCTCCTCAGACCCGGCAGAAGGGAAACTCCAGCTCGGCCTGACCGTGGCCATAGCCATTAGGACTCTTTCTCAGATGCCCCGATCTCCTCACCAGGCACCGCCCCCGGCTCCCCCCCAGCTCTGATGTCTTTGCCCAAAGGCTCCTTGGCTGCTTTAGAGTTCAGGGCGGTGACAGCAAATACTCCCAAGGGGCAGGAGCTCCCTACCAGGAGCTGATCTTAACTGGCCACATCTCCCATTTCTGAGCCCTGGGCCATGGAGTTGCATGGCCTGTGTCTTCGTAGTTTTGTCTACCACGTGCTGGCTGGGTGGCTTTGGGCACGGCCCCTGGCCACCGTGACTCTTGGGCTCCTCCCCTGTGCAGTGGGCCGGGAAGAGTGCACGCGGATGTCCTGGGAAAGTAGATGCCGGGTGCAGAGCACAGCACGCACGGGCTCAGAGTCAGCCTTCTGCTTCTGTCTTCTCCCAGCCCTCTTCTTTGTAGGTGGCAGTTTTTCGGTTGGTTTGTTTGCGTTTTGGCTGCACCTGCAGTATGCAGAAGTTCCCTGGGCCTGGTATCAAACCTGCGGCTCGACAGTGACCCCAAGCCACAGCAGTGACAACACTAGGTCCTTAACCCACTGAACCACCAGGGAACTCCTGTAGTATGAACACATACCTGGTGACGGTCCACTCCCAGGCGGCCATGGCCACTGCCATGGCCAAGTCACAGACTGAGCGAGAAGCCCTGTTCTCTGCCTTGTCACCCTGCTGCCAGCCATCCAGGAGCCGAGGTGCCCACTCAGAGCCCCCAGCCAAGCCCGACTCCCCCCTCCCCCTCCCTGAAGCAAGGCGTTCCCTCCACTGACAGCCTGAAGACAGGTCATTTTTCTTCTCTCCCCACATAATGGCCTTAACTCCCCTACCCACCACCCCTTTTGAAATCTTAATGACTTTAACACACACACAGTTCGGGAAAAAAAATACAAGCCCCCAGTGAGCTGCCCCAGACCCCTTGTAGTGGAGGAGAAATAACCCGAGCACATGTTCACAAGTCACTGCCTGCGATGACAGGGGGCCTTGTGCTCATTTCCTCCCCGCGTTTGAAGCCTGAGCGTGGGGGCTGGGCAGCCGACGGCAGGAGGGAAGAGGTGGAGGGCTTGGGCATTTGACTGTTCCCTTTGATGCTCCGGGAGAAGCTGGAGCATTTAGGGAAAGAGTTCATCCTGGAAATCTTGCAGAATGAGAGAGCCCGGCTGGCCGGGGCGGGGACTCGTATGGAAGGAGACGCTGCTGGTGACCTGTTCTCTCCTTGCGAGTCTCTGCTGCCTGGCGTCTCAGGCCAAGGCGGGAGGAAGCCGCGTCGGAGGGGAGACTCAAGCTCAGAGTATTTGTGGGTTCGCTGAAGCCTTTTACCCCAACCCACACGCATGGTTTCAGCGTCCAGTTGCCTCGAGGCTTCCCTGAGAGGCTGTCGGTCGGAGAGGCCAGCAGAGCCCCAGGCCCCCATCCTCCCAAGGCAAGCAGCGTCCTGGTGAGCCTCTCCCGCTGACCCCTCAGGGCCACCTCCCGACCTCCAGAGCTGGCATAGATTACAGGTTAGATTACAGTCTGCGGATGAATACCCAGGGCTGGTCTGCGGCGGGTGGATGGCAGGTACCAGCAGCCTCCTAGTGTCTCCCCAGCCTCTCACCTGCCCACACGGACAGGCTCCTCTGCCAAGAGCAGGCGTTGAGTGGCAGGAGGGCAGACCCAGCAGAAGGGAGGGAAGACCAGCCCCTGCAGTGCCCCTGACATGGAAACGGAGCTGGCTGGGATCCAGGTTTTCCTCTAAATCGGAAGCAAATGCACCACCGCTGCAACCTTACCCCTTGACCGAAGACGGGAAAGTGCCTGTCTGACCTCACGTTGTTGGTGCTATTATCATCATTATTGGTAATATCACCGTCATCATCCTGTAATTGACCAGTTTCAATGGCAGGGAGGCCCAGGCCTCCTCCGGGCATCCATGTTCAGAGAAAACGGGCTGTGGCAGCCTCCCCGCCCCGCTCCTCTGTCCTGCCCACCCACAGGGCCTCGCTCCTGTCCTGTCACCCGAGCCTCCCCCTGCCCCGGCCCAGCTCACCTTCATCCTTGGGGACTGGGGGGCCCTGTCTGGCAGGGTCAGCTCTCGGGGCAAGGGGGTGGCCCCTTTGCTGCACCTGTGGCACATGTCTCTCTCCTTCCAAACAAGAACAAGTTTCAGTCGGTGCCCTAAGCCCGTGGTCCTCAGACTGGAACATGTGTCAGAATCCCCTAGGGAGCAGGTTAGATTTCAGACGGCTGAGCCCATCCCCAGCGTTTCGGATTTCCGCAGAGGGGACAGGGCCGGAAAACGTGCATTTGCCGATGCCAATTTTGCCAGCTTCTCAGATAATGCTGATGATCTTGTGAGGACCGCACTTTGCACACCCCCACCCCAAATCATCCCAAATTGGGTGTATTTAAGGGGGGAGCGTCTTGAGCTCCTCTCCTCCCATCCTCAGGGAGACAGGTGTTTACATGACGCCTCCTTCAATACCCTCAAAATTGGGTTCCCAGGCAGAGGCCCACGTGCCATGTGAGGAGAGGGAGCCCTGCCAGCTCTCACACATAGGGACCCCTTGGGGAGATGGTGGGAGCAGGCAACACACCCCCCACCCCCGAAAATGCCTTCCTTCCTTTGGCATCTCGGGTCTTCCTGGGGGAGGCCGGGGCCAGCCTGACTCACGGTGTGAGTCTCTGTTGGGAGCGCTGGGCCTCAGCCACGCTCTCCTCCCTCTTGCCTCCCCACCCATTCCTCTGGCCGAGCTTCAGGCTCAGCAGAGTGTGACGGTGGCCCTGGGTACACTGCCCCCCATCCATGAAACACAGGCACCCGGGGACTGGGTTCTCCAAGCAGGGCTGAGGCTTCCCCCTCCGCCCACCGCAGAGCTCAGGGATTCTCTAGAAACAGTGCCTGGGAGCGAGGTGCATTCTCTTTCTGTAGGAAAAGCAGATTAGGGCCCCGTGGTCCCTTGGGGGGCTCCTCCTGCCTGGCAGAGACCAGGCTCGCTTCACGGCCCGTGGTCTCTCTCAGCAGGAGGCTTTGCTCCCTGATATTCACTCAGGTCCTCAGGCTAAGGCCCCGAACGTGTTTTGCAACAGGTTTGAAATCTCCAGGCACACCCTAGACCTGGATGATAAGAGGCAGGCAAAGTCTAGCCCGGTGGTTCTCAAACTCCAGCTCGCATCAGAATCTCCAGAGAGCTTGTTCACGCACACACTGCACGCCCCTGTCCCCAGGGTCTGTGATTCAGAAGCTCTGGGCTGGCGTGGGCCGGGGCCTGAGGATATGCCTTTCTTCGCGCCTTCCAGGTGGGGCTGGTGGCCACACTTTGAGAACCACTGGTCCAGTTCCACAGCCCCCTGACGAGGCTTTTGCTGACTGTAATTCCCAGTTTCACCCCATCAGAACCTTATGTCCACCCCACACTAGATTATACCACTCCTAAGTTCTCCTGAGGTCACTAAGGAAAAATGTGACCAGCTTGCTAATTCCATGCTCTTTCTTCATTCATTCAAACAATAATAATTGTTAGAGCACACCCTTACGTAGTGCTTACTAAGTGCCACTGTCCTGGAGCTTTGCGTGTGTCAGCTCTTTTAATCCTCAGATAGTCCTGTGAGGATTACAGGTATCTGTAATTATTAGCCCCATTTTACAGATGAGAAACTGAGGCCCAGAGAAGTTAAGGGCAGGAGTTAAGGTTCAAGTAGAGCAGGGATTCAAACCAGGCAGGGTGGTTCTAGAACCTGCATCCTAACTAACCGTCCCCTGCCGAGTGTCTGTTACAAGGCAGGTCCTGTGCAGGACTCTGAATGAGTCAGCTGGGAAGGACACAGCGACGACTGTCACATTTGGTGTCGTGTGAACAGCTGGACGGAAGAGCATAGGATGGCCCAGGACAGAGGCATGCACTGAGGGCTGAGCGCCTATGGCAGAGCATCTGAGAAAGGCATCGAAGAAGAGTGGGCTTTTGGGCTTAGCTCATAAACGTAAGGCATTTTGAGCTGCAGCAAAGCTAAAAGCCACTTCCTAGCAGCAGCCAGAACAGTCCGGCAAAAGCCCTGTGCGTACAAACACCGCAATTCCAGGGACGAAGAGTGGCTCAGGCTTCTGGGCCCAGGGCTGGAGGGGGAGGCGTAGAGGGAGGGTGGCCGCCACAGAGGCAGGCTGGGGTCACAGGGTGCGCCACCTCGAATGGCTTCTCACGGAGGATGTGGCTTTGGTAATGAAGGGGGAGCCGCATGAGACCTCTGAGCACTTCGGGGACATAATCAGATGCCCTGTCGTGGGAGGATTCAGACCCACCGAGCTGGCCTCCCCCGCCTCCTCTGTCACTTCCATGTCCCTGAATAAAACCACTGTCCTTCGCCCTTGCTACTACCTGGACAACAGCTCGGGTCTGCTGCACCTTCGGGCTTCTTCTGCTTTATCTTTCCCATCCTTCTCAAGGCCTTTCCCGCTGCCTTCAGCCTAAGTCTGGCCTCGTCCCCCAGCATCGCTGGGTCTCATTCTCCGTGACCGCAGGTCAGGCCGTTGCGTGGCCACATGCGTGTGTTGACCGAGGCAGGTGAGGGATGCGTACAGAGCTCCCGGCCACGGGCGTCACCGCCCTCCGTCCTACTCGCACCCATGGAAACGGATGGGCCCAGAGTTCACTGCAGGCCATCCGGACTCCCTCTGCAGTGCTCCCCTCCACCGCACTGAAGGGGCTTTGCCAGGGCTTTCTGATCCCGCTCTTACCCGACTGGAAATGCCCACGGGGACTAGTACTAGAAGCGACATCCTTGGACCTCCGCTTTCTGGCCTGCGAAGCGGCGGTCATTTCTTTACGCAGCTATTCAATAGCGGTCTCGTGACCGCAGTCGAATCTGACTCCGACGCCTTCTGTAAACTGCAAAATACCAGATAAATACGAGAGAGAAGAAGGGTACCTAAGGCTGGTTGCTTCAGGCAGGAACAGAACTGAACCATCCATCAATTCACTTTCAACAAAACCCCAAGACACCACACAACGGGGGGGCCAACCCGTGGCTGACCCTACAACTGCCGCAATGAGTCCCCAGGTACTTTTCAACTATCATTTGAACTCTAAGGTCTTCTGTCTGGGGCTGGCCGTTTTCCTTAGGTTCTTTCTTAGGGAGACTGCCTTTCTTAGGCTGTCTCCCCCCACTAGGACTCTGGATAACCTTTCCAGATCTCCAGCCCATTTCCCAGGAGGGCCGTTCCAGCTGGCTGGCCCAGACCTCCAGCAGAGAACAGAGCCCTCACCAGACTGCCTAGAATTTTAAGGAACATGAGCAAAGTTAGGCCTTGCCCACTGGATGGGATCTTTCCCAGAGCATCTGATCTCTTTCTCTTCTCTCGGGCCGGGTAGCCTCTATCCTTCCCTACTCGGATGCTGGAGCCTTTGTATCTCCCATTCTGAGAACCAGGGTGGCAGGCACACCAGCCCTGGGGGCACCCAGTGGAGGAGGAAGGAGGCACACCCCTGGGGGCACCCAGTGGAGGCAGAAGGAGGCACACCAGCCTTGGAGGCACCCAGTGCAGGCAGAAGGAGACACTTCTCCTGAGAAGGAATAGCTCCACTTGCCCAGCTGCTGGCCACCTTCTACACCCAAGTTCACCATGGGATGCTGCACTGGCATGGGCAGACCCACATTTGTCCATGACCTTGCGTATCCTGCCCCCCCTACGCTCTCCCCTTAGCCTTCTTTCCCATCATCCCTCAGTCTGGTTTCCAAGCCCTCTCCAGGTCCAGGGTCTCCAGGCGCCCCCTTCTCCCGTCATACACCTCCTCGCAGAGATTTCTGCCAGATCAGCCAGGCTGCTCACTGCGGGCGGCGCCGGGGCTGTGCTGTCGACTTTGGTTTTCTGAGAGTCGGGGAGCTCCCACAGAGTTTGCAGGACACAAAGTGCCGACCACAGCCGGGTCCCCGCTGACCCGGCTCCCCCACCCCCAGAGCAGCAACTGGCCCGGCTTGGCCAGAGAGCTCCCAGCATCAGGGGGGTGTCAGACCCACAGGGGCCACATCCAGTTGCCCCGAGATGTTGAGGGCGACCAGGAAACAGCTGCTGGTTTCCTCGGGGGACTTCGCCCGTGTCCACCACTGCAGTCTTGGCAATGCTGTCACCTCGCAGCAGTGAACTTGAGGGTTAAAAGAGGGAGTTCATGGTGGCTCAGCCGAAACACACCCGACCGATATTGATGAGGATGCGGGTTTGATCCCTTGGCCCCACTCAGTGGGTTAAGGATCCAGTGTTGCCGTGAGCTCTGGTGTAGGTCGAAGACACGGATTGGATCTGGTATTGCTGTGGCTGTGGTGTAGGCGGGCAGCTGCAGCCCCCATTCGACCCCTGGCCTGGGAACTTCCATATGCCGCAGATGTAGCCCTAAAAAGCAAAAAGAAAAAAGAAGAGGCACTTTAACTAGCACAGCAGGAGGCAGGGCAATGCCTTCACTCCTCACGCTGATGGTATCAAGGGCCAGGCAGTCCCAGCTAGGGGAGCTGCATCCTCTGCCCTTCCCAGCCGGCCTCCCCGCATTTGGGCCTCCTCTGCTCACCCCCAGCCCACCTCCAGCCGGTCCACTCCATATGCTCTCCACATCTGGCCGATGAGCAGCCAGCAAGTGGGACAGCGCCTTCCCCCCTCCCGCCGCAGCCCTTACCTCCGCCCACCCCCACCCGCCGGGGCTCCTCCTGCCTCCCCCAGGGGCCCTGCAAGAATGGAAGGAGAATACGGGCTCTTGGAGGAGGCAGCCCCTCCCTTCCCTCCCCCAGAGCCCCCCTACACACACACACAACCCTACCCGGAGCGGCCTTATCAAGTGCCCACTCCCCTCCCTCTGACGTTCGGAAGCCCTTCCCACCCACAGCTGAGGCCAGGCCGTGGGCAGGACCCTCCATGACCAGGCAAGCCCTGGACACATCTGCAGAGACCAAGCTCATCGTGACGCTGAGCCTCTGACCTCTGACCCCAGCATGCTCCTCAGAGAGGCCGTGGCCCAAGGGAGGAGGCCTTCCTGCTCCACGAGTGGGAGACCCTCCTACTCGATCTGTCAGGATCGGCATCCTCGGGCTCCTGACTCTGTCCCTGGTGTGAGTATGTGTGCGTGTGTGCATGTGTGTGCACGCGTGTGTGTGTTTTACACGTCACATCTTTGGCATCCTGGCTCCGTCCTACGTAGTGTCCCCAGGGGCACAGAGGAAATGAAAGCTAAGACCACAGCAGCAGATGTTGTCAAGAGAGTTCCTCTTCCTGGCTCAGTGCTGCCCGTCCCTCTGCAGGTCAGGCCTGTAATGAGAAGATGAATTTCAGTTCCCTCCATCTCGGCCCCAGCGCGGCTGGCTAATACTGGTTCAGCGAATAACGTTTTCATGGGCAAATCCCCTGCCCACCCCTGAGACGGGCTCAGCACACACCCTTGGGCCCAGAACTGGATCTGCCTGCCACCCGAGCCTTGGCCTCGAATCTTGACCAGATGCAACAGCTTGGTACCAAAGGACCGATCCTTGGTCCCAGGGGCAGGTGGATTCGAGTGGCAAGAGGACAGGGTGGGGCCACGCGCAAAGCCTGGCTCTGCCATGTGCGAGCTGTGTGACCTTGAGAACGCCGCTTAAGTTCTCTGAGCTCTGGTTTTCTCGTTTCTTAATGAGCATAACAACACGGGACCCACAGGACTTGTTGTGAGGGTTACATATGATAATATATTCACGTGTCGTAAGCGCTCGGCAAATGCTCATTAAGTCTGGATCTAAATGGTGCTCACGGGGCAGGGAAATAGAAGCAGACTTTTTAGAGCCTCAGAAAGGCTCCCTCATCCACTGCAGTGACGGTGACAGCCGCACACCTAGGAAGCCCCTCTCATGCGTTTCCCAGGCCAGGCCACGTTCCGAGGCCACAGCAACCCATTTCACCGACAAGGAAAGGCAGTTCATCACAATTAAGTACCTCGCCCCAGGTCCTGCACCCCTTATGCGGTCTAGCCCGGAGTCAGGCCCCGGAAAAGGGCTGAGGCTTGGGGCTCTGTCCTGGGGCTCCACTGCTCTCCGATATGTTGGGGACGCAGCTCCAGCCCAGAGAGGGCACGGACCTGCTCGGAGCCACCCAGCTGCTAGTCCTCCCGGTCCTGGGCCCGGCCTTTTTCCGTGGCCTCAAGCTAATGGGCCACATGTTTTAGGAGGTGCTGGCACTGTTCTTCCAGAACAGCTCAGTTACCCCCTTCTCCTCTGCTGCTGGAGAACGTGTCCCCTGAATGCCAAGGGCAGCTTTGAGCAGGTTCAACGAGGACACCAGGAAAGGCCGGAGCCCACCCAGGCCCCCTTCAGCACAGAGAGCCAGTGGGCTCGGTGCTCCCTGATGACGCCAGGACATCAGCGCCCTCTGCCCTCCGGCACCTTGTAGAAAGAGGAGGCCGCTTCCTGGGGACAGTTGCCGCCCAGGAACTCAGAAGGCCCGCTGCCAGCCGTGAGATACGTGTCAGGGCATGTGCTCTGCTCAGGCTGAGATCAGGCCCTCGTGAGCCCGGGCATCACCTGGAGATATGGGCAGCGCTGTGGGCATCCAGCAGGCAGAGGCATCTGAAACAGAAGAAGAGGGGCAGCCGTAAGTTGCACGTACTTAGGAGTTTTTGTTTGTTTGTTTGTTTGGTTTGGTTTGGTTTTGGTTTTGGTTTTTTTAGCGAGTGGCAAAGTAGAGGGCTCGAGACAGAAGGCAGAGGAGAACACCCCCCCTCGACAAAGGCATCCCAGGCCTCTCAGGGTACGACCCACCCACCTTGCCAATCCGACTTCCCGCAGCTAAAAAATACCGCTCCATGAGTGAACAGGGGCCCCACAGTGGCTCCAGCACAGGTCTGTGACCTGCGTCTCTTGCTCCGCACCGTGATGACGAGATTTAATCTGGTACCGAGCACCTACTCCGCACTGGGCGCTGCGCTGAGTGCTTCCCGTGCTTTTTCTTCTTTAATCTTCTCGACATGATCAGGTGGGAGCTATTACTAGTGTCATCTAATAGTTTAAGAAATTAAGGCTTGGAGAGCAGGATAGGTACCTTAAGCAAGTTCTTAAACTCTTTTTTAAATGATTTTTATTTGTTCCATTATAACTGGTTTACATGTTCTGTCAATCTTCCACTGTACAGCAAGGTGACCCAGTCACACATACATATATACACACTTTTTCTCACATTTTCCTCCATCCTGCTCCATCATAAGTGACTAGATAGAGTCCCCAATGCTATACAGAAGGATCTCATTGCTTATCCATTCCAAAGGCAATAGTTGGCTTATATTAACCCCAGATTCCCAGTCCATCCCACGCCCTCCCCCTTGGCAACCACAAGTCTGTTCTCCAAGTCCCTGAGTTACTTTTCTGTGGAAAGTTTCCTTTGTGCCTTATGTTAGATTCCAGATATGTGATATCATATGGCATTTGTCTTTCTCTTTCTGACTTAATTCTCTTAGTATGAGAGTCTCTAGTTCCATCCATGTTGCTGCAAATGGCATTCTTTTGTTCTTTTTTATGGCTGAGTAGTATTCCATTTGTACATATACCACATCTTCCTAATCCATTCATCTGTCGATGGACATTTAGGTTGTTTCCATGTCTTGGCTATTGTGAATAGTGCTGCAGTGAACATGCAGGTGCATGTGTCTTTTTCAAGGAAAGTTTTGTCTGAATATATGTCCAAGAGTGGGATTGCTGGGTCATATGGGAGTTCTGTGTATGGTTTTCTAAAGTACCTCCATACTGTTCTCCATAGTGGTTGTACCAGCTTACATTCCCACCAACAGTGCAGGAGGGTTCCCTTTCCTCCACACCCCCTCCAGCATTTGTTATTGGTGGACTTATTCATGATGGCCATTATGACTGGTGTGAGGTGGTACCTCATAGTAGTTTTGATTTGCATTTCTCTAATAATTAGCGATGTTAAGCATTTTTTCATATGCTTGTTGACCATCTGTATACCTCCTTTGGAGAAATCGCTCTTCAGGTCTTTTGCCCATTTTTCCATTGGGTTGTTGGCTTTTTTGCGGTTGAGTTGTCTAAGTTGTTTGTATATTTTAGAGACGAAGCCCTTGTCAGTTACATCGTTTGAAACTATTTTCTCCCATTCTGTAAGTTGTCTTTTTGGGTTTTTTATGGTTTCCTTTGCTGGGCAAAAGCTTGTCAGTTTGATTAGGTCCCATTGGTTTATTTTTGCTTTGATACCTGTTGCCTTGGGAAGTTCTTAAACTCTTAATGCCTTCATTTTCTCACCTCTAAACTGGGGAACTACCTCCTCATTTCAACTGGAAGAGTTAATGAGATGGTGCATATGAAACATTTCGAGTAGCATTTGGCAGTAGTAAACCTTCAGTACCCCCGAGCTAGGATCACGAATTGATAACCATTGAGTCTCAGCAAAAGTGCCCGCCTCATTCCCAGCATCCTTCAACCTCCCCCCCCCACCACCGGCCACAGCATGCTCAAGTTCCGTTCCTGGGTCAGGGATCAAACTTGCATCACAGCAGTGGCAGATCCTTAACCCACTGAGCCACCAGGGGACTCCCCAGCATCCTTAAATCTTAGTAGTCCTTTAGGCGCAAACCAGCGGCAATGCCAGTGCCTGGCAGCCTCGTCTCTTCCATCACCGTCACTACCCTTTTCTGATGGGAACAACTAGCCTCTGTCCAAGTGCATCCAGGACGAAGAACGCTCACCTACTTACCTTTAACCTGTGCCACCTCGTTCCATCTTGCAGTCAGACCGTGCCCAGACTGAGCTGGTACCACCCTGTAGCGGTGCCCCCGGGATTGACGCCCCCTCCAGAAAGCCTATCTCCTCGGCCCCAAGGGACCCCTGAGTCTCTAGCATGACTGTCGTCTGTATCAGGTGTTTACTCCCTGGCGTTGCTCCTGTTCTGTTTCCTTCCCTGCCTTGTCCTCTTCATTAGCTCCTGGGATTCTTGAGAGCAAGGGCTACATTATAGCTGCATCCTGCCAGGGTATTTCTCGCTCAGCAAAGGGGCCTTAAAGAACTTCTTGGTTGGAGGCTCACCATTCGTGGTTAATTGTTCATTTAAAAACAATCTACGTGGTCAGTGTCTAGACCTCTTCCAAAAATCAAAATAATTCTGGGGTCACGGAATCATATCATGACGCCTGTTCCAGTTTGACCCCACCCGAGTCATTCCACCCTTGGAGCCCGGACTCAGCCAGCCCCATCACGAGCACCCGCACAGGTAGCTGTGGTCCACTCGTTCCCCCATCTGGCAGGCATCTAACCCCAAATGGCCTCGGCTCCCCTGCCTCTGTGGGCGGCTCTGCTTCCTCCTGGCTGTGGTTCAGACCCCACTGCCCCGCCTCCCCTCAGCCTGTCAATCAGCACTCTCTGGAGATGCTCCCCAAGGCCCACCCCCTCCTCCCCAGCCTCCAGTCATAAATGACTGCTCCAAGGCAGGCTGGGCTTTGTCTAACCTTCCTTTCATTTGACTTTGGGCTAAAGAGGAAGATAAATGACACTCTGTCTCTTTAAGGTAAAAAAGAGGCATTTTTAAAAGACCCTTTTTTTTTTTTTTGGCTTTTAAGAGAAAAAAAAATCCTCTAAGTTATTAGGGGAAAGAAAATCATTTGACTTAAGCAGCCTCTGGCAGTCTGGTGATGCTGAGACAATATACCTGTCAGCATCTATCAGGTTTGGAAAACAAAGCCATCTGCATATGGGGAGATGAAGGGGGCGCTGGGGAGTGAGAAGAGGTGCTGAATAGCTAATGAGGGATGCAGGGGTACCCCACACACCTAGCTGGAAAGGGGCATCCTGCTGCCTGTGGCTGGCCGTGACCACAGAAGTCCAGACATTTGGGAAGGGAGTCCTAAGTTGGGAATTTTGGGATTTTTTGAAGAGTAAAGATTTTAGAGTTCTTCCCTTCATTTTGGGGGGAGTCAGGAAACTCAAGTCTGTAAAACAGAGGTGACTTGCTCCAAGCAAGTGCCCTGAGGGAGGCTGGAACCCAGGTTCCTTGGCCTGTGGGTTTCCTTCCCTCTTCTGCTCCCCTTCCTCACTTGTTGGACGGGCTTTTCCCGGTCTTCTTCCTCTCCCATCCCCACCCCGTCTGTCTTCCTTTCCCCTGGGCTTCTCCACCTTCTGCCCGGTGAAGCCCAGTGTTAACCTCCAAGTCCAAGTCTCTCTGACTTGTTGGTGCCCCAAGCCCCTTGCCCCAGGCAGGGGTCACCCTAGAGCAAATTTTCTGGGGAGAGGGGCTCTGGCTTATTTCCAAACAAGGCCAGATGCACCCCACCTGCTCTTTGGGATGGAGCACCCATCTGCCCTGGGGCCACCATGAAATATCAGTCCACTCTAAGTGAGAGAAGAGTATTCGCAATGAGTTTAAGTTGCACCGGCCCAGGAGGCTGATGGTCCCAGACTTTGCTGCTCCGTAGACCTCATCTGGACCCTCCCTGTGTCTGGTCGTCACTTCATTCATCTGCTCTTGTTTATTGGGTTTTTTAGTGTGTGTCATGTCTGAGTCGAGCGTGTGGCCTGTCGCTCCCATCTGTCCATGACTTCCCCAGGTCAGCCTCTTCTTGCCTCCGACTCTCTCTACAGCACACAAGGGGGTGCGTGCGGGGCCGGGGGAGGGGTCCGCCTCTGCCCAGCCCAGCTGTTCCACGTCTAATAACTTGGCCTGAGTGAGAACAGTCAGGACCCTCTCGAGGGAGTTCATTCTAAAGCGGGCGAGACCGACTGATGGTCCCTTCAGCCTGATGGAAAACCGCCGAAGGGGCTTAGCAGCTTTTGGAATGAATATGGGGTGGAATCTAGGGTCCCGGATCCTGGAGGGGTCCATCCAGCCTTCTGCTTCGCAGACGTCCCACCGCTTGTGCCAAAGACCCTCTTTCCCTGGCCCCACCTCTGGTTGACACTGGGACTTCCTGGGGTGCCACAGCCTGGCCACCAGCGGCCAGTGAAGGGCTGTGTTGGGCCATTAGCCTCTCGGGAGCAGCTCCTGTCATCCTTTAAATCCGCACACGCTTTAGCTTCTTTCTGTCTGTTCTTTCCCTTTTCATGAAATTGAACCCCCCCCCCAAGCATTTTGAGCCCACAGAAAGCACCAGAAAGAGCCCCTGAATGAGACACCTGAGTTTTGATGCCTGGCTAGCTGTTGTGCCCTGGACAAGGTGTCCAACCTCTCTGAGCCTATTTATTCCTCTGCAAAGTTGTGGCAATATAATCCCTGAATGAGGCTGTGAAGAGGATTAAATAAGAGCAAGTGTATCATTCATTTATTTACTCAGTAAGTATTTCCTGAACACCTGCTGTATAGCGCTGCTCACTATTCCAGGGGTTAGAGATACATTAATGAGCAAAACAGCCAAGAGCCTATTCCAGCGACCTGTTTTAAAATCAAATAAGGGGAGTTCCCGTCGTGGCGCAGTGGTTAACGAATCCGACTAGGAACCATGAGGCTGCAGGTTCGGTCCCTGCCCTTGCTCAGTGGGTTAACAATCTGGCGTTGCCGTGAGCTGTGGTGTAGGTTGCAGATGCGGCTCGGATCCCGCATTGCTGTGGCTCTGGCGTAGGCCGGTGGCTACAGCTCTGATTCGACCCCTAGCCTGGGAACCTCCATATGCCGCGGGAGCGGCCCAAGAAATAGCAAAAAGACAAAAAATAAAATAAAATGAGGAGTTCTCCTTGTGGCTCAGCAGGTTAAGAACGCAGCTAGTATCCACGAGGATACAGGTTTGATCCCTGGCCTCGCTCAGTGGGTTAAGGATCCAGTGTGGCCGTGAGCTGTGGTGTAGGTCACAGACTCAGCCTGGATCCCTTGTTGCTGTGGCTGTGGTGTAGACCGGCAGCTGCAGCTCTGATTCAACCCTTAGCCTGGGAACTTCTTCATGCTGCGGGGCAGCCATAAAAATAAAAATAAAATACAATGAGATAAAATAAAATAAGCCTATGAGCAATCGAAGTCTTGAGTGTAAGGCATGGTTCCATCCCTGAGGTCCGTTCCTCTCCTCTGGCCAGACGCCTCCACAGCCATCCCGGCTGTGTATGAAGAGGGCAAGGGAGAAAAAGAAAGCTCTAAAGTTCCTTATAAATGACACCTTTTAATCCTTACCTATAACATAGGTGTCACTGTGCCCACTTTCCATACAAGAAAATCAAGGCTCCAAAGGTTTAGGCCACTTGCTTTGGGACAGCGACACGGGCGTCTGAACCCAGGGCCATCTGACTCTAACGCCCTGTCCTTTCCGTTCCACCGAGCTGCAGCCAGCGAGCAGGTTGCTCTGTCACCCACATCAGTACTAATTGCGCTGGGTCCCCAAAGCCAGAGAGTAATTCTGCAGTGGATTGAGGGGGGCCAGTGGGGGCCGAGGCAGCCTGCAGGTGCTAGCGTTTGTATCTGCCGAGTCTGTGGGTGTGTGTGTGGGGGGGGTGGCGGCGGCGGGGATCTCAGTAGGGAATTGGTATTTGGGCTGCTAAATAACCACAATTTGTATTAAGCAAAAACATAGTCATTACGCACCACGCTGCCGCGGCTGCCTCACACTGGAGAAGCAGGAGGCTGATGGCGCTTTGGCCTGGGGTCTGGCGAGAAGCTTCCACCAGGGGTCCTGAGATGCCCTTCTGGGGGCAGGACGTGGGGAGCAGGTGGCGGGGAAGTGAGACGAGAGCGGGTGGGGCCGTGAGCCTCGCCCCCTCCTCCTTCCACAGCCCCTCATCAGCAGGGCCATTCCGGTTCTCATTAACACGAGTAAATAGGCAGCCCAGCGCTGGGCAGGGGACACATGTGTTGATATTTAATTATATAGTGTGCACTGAGTATATTATGGCGCCTCCAGGGAATGGCAGCTGCAGACAATGAGGTGCAAGGGAGTACGTTCAAAACTACTTACTTAATTAATGCATTAGCCGCTCACTTTGCCGTGTGCAGGGAGGGGCTGGGGAGAGGGGACACCAGCTCTTCCCCTAGTGCCTTCTACTCCCTCCTTGTCCTCCTCCTCCTCTGAGCCCTTTCCCTCCAGAAACTCTAGGAAATTCTCGACAGTCAGGGCAGCCTCCATCAGGGGCTCTGGTCAAAGAGTTAGCAAAGAGGGTTAAAACTCAGGACTGAGAGACGTAGGTGCAGCTTGGAAATGACGTGTGGATTTCCTTTGTCTGATGGATGCCAGTCCCTAGCGACCGAGAGACTCGGAAATCAGCTAACTGACATTCCAACGTAGCCCCGAGCTCTGCTGTCTATTTTGGGAGCTCCCTCTCCTGTTCTCTAGCCCCGGGTGCAGACTCGCTCAGGGGCTGAGTTGCACAGAACCCCATGGCCCTGGGAATGGAGTGATTTGGGGGTGATGAGGGGGCATGTTGTGAGTGAGCCAGGTAAGGTGTGGGGAACGGAAGCCAGAGGTTAGGAATCCGTCCACGTAGAAACTGAAAGGGCTAGAGATCCTGTCTGCTCGTTCCTGCCAGTGCAGGTCCATCACCCACCTCCAAATCCGTAGCCCCTTCCTGCCATT
The DNA here is from genome assembly GCF_054392235.1 of Sus scrofa. Lineage (NCBI taxonomy): Eukaryota > Metazoa > Chordata > Mammalia > Artiodactyla > Suidae > Sus > Sus scrofa. Next base: position 139,441,710 of record NC_139391.1, read on the forward strand.
GGTGAATTATGACGTCAATGCAAGAAGCCCTATATTCCGAGTTCTTTGCAAATCTCATTATTGAACCACTTTGCGCGTGTGTGGCTTCCTCTTTCCTCGCCCCTACTGTATGAACTTGATCTCTTATTCTTTGAACTTTTGCAACATTTTCCAAAGCATTCTACCCGCATTTGTCATTAAGCCCCAAAGTTATCTGTGTGGTGCCCTCCTGGTACAAGCTGCTGGGGGCAAAGCCCAGGTCGCCATCAGCCTTCTGTGCCAGGCACAGTGTTGGGCACAACAAGCATTCAAGCGATATTTGGAGTGATGCATTCTGTCTTCAGTAGAGCTTCAGGAGGTCCCAGCAGGCCTCGAGCCCATCTCCTTGTCTTTGGAATCCCTGCTCCCACCTCAGTGGCCAGGTCCTGGTGGCCAGCTGGCTGCTTTTCTCCCAGCCAGCCTCTATCAGCTCCTGGGGTAGTTACCCAAGCCAGAGACTCGCGGGGGGCGTTCCCAATCAGTTGAGATTTCTCTCTCTTCCGAAATCTGCTATTCAGGGTCGGTTTCTTTCCACACCACGTGGTAAAGGTGAGACATGGAAGCTGCCTTCCCCTTTTCGGCGTCCTGTCTCCTTGGACACTGGAGGTGGGCCCTGCCTTCTTGTGGAGACTGACCTGCCGTTTCTCTGTCCAGAATAAATAGCCCTCAACTGTCGCCGCAGGAAGTGAGGCCTTAGAGGGACGTTTCTGAGCCGGAGGGAGGAGCACAGCAAACAGTGAGCCCCTTTGCCAGTGGAAGCTGCGGGACACTTGTTTTCATTGGTCAAAATCCTGAGACCCGCATGCCCTGGTCCACCTAGAGAAGGAGGTCTCTCCCGGAGGCGTGGGGCTCCCCTCAGGGCTGGGACGATGCAGCCCTGAGCTGAGGAAGGGCTGCCCCAGCCACAAGCTCACCTCCGGGACCCACGGGAGAAGAGCAAACGGCCCCGAGTCTAACCTAGTGCTGGGACCAGCCCCAAACCTGGGAGAGGCAGCTGAGCCTGTGTGCTTTTTTTTTTTTTTTTCTGAAAGTTGTATTGAAGTCGAGCGGATTTCCAAGGCTGTGATCATTTCTGCTGCACGACAAAGTGACCCAGCCACACACATCCACACACATCCACACACCCACTCTCTCAGATTCTTTTCCCACATAGATGATCGCACACATTGGGTAGAGTTCTCTGTGCTATACTGCAGGTCCCCGTTAGGCGGTCATTCCGTTGACCTCAGCCTGCACGTGCCAGTCCCCAACCCCCAGTCCACACCTCCCCCCACCTGACCCCTTGGGTAACCATAAATTTTTCAAATTCTGTGAGTCTGTTTCTGTTCTGCAAATAAGTTCATTTGTATCCTTTTTTTTTTTTAGATACCACATATAAGGGTTATCATATAATATTAGACAAAATTAAATGCTGTTTTTTTCCTGGGCCGATGGGAGAGCCCTATGAGTTTTTCCCTGACAGGAAGATTTCAGGAGCGAAACCCTTGACAACGTAGAGGATGCAAGATGAGCCCTGGACAGGAAATCAGAAACCACTCATTCAAATGCACACTCTGTCACTTCCCAGATGCATGACCTTGGGCAAGTCTCATAAACACACAGAGCTTTGTTTCCCGTATATAAAATTAGGATAATAATTTTCACCTCACAGGCATGCGGTGAGGCTGCAGAGAGGTACTGTATGTGAAAAACGCTTCAGAAGCAATAAAAACATCTATAAATGTCAGGTATGATCATGCTCTCCCTTCGAGGACTTGGTTCCTTCTCCTGGGTAAGAGAATGGATGCTATGAAATGAATCAGAGCCTGGGCACCCAGCACCCCAAGCAGAGAGGGCAGGTGTCTCCAGTAGACCCGCATACAGGGCGGTCCAGACCTCATGAAGGAGACAGCCTGAGTGCCTTCATCTCCACGCTCCTTTGCAAATTCAAATTGGAGGCAAAGGAGAGGCTGAGGCTCAGCTCATTTGCTTGCATTGCTGACTTCCTGTCCCGGAGACCTCTCAGGACTCTGATTCCCAGGGCTGGCCCCCACCTAGGCCGCTTTGCTCAACAGAGTATTTTTAACCTGCCACCTCCTTCCGCTTTGCCGATCTGCAGACAAGGGTCCCGGTGAGATAACAGAATCCATTAGTGCCGCTAGCGTCAGGCAGTGCCTGCTAAGTGTGTCCTGAGCAGCGCCGCCCCAGCCACCCTGCCAGACGATGGACACGGAGGACGAGGCGGGCTGGCTCGGGGCCTGGGAAGGAAGCCCCAGTGAGGCCCCGGGAGGAGTCCGTGCCCCGCTTCTTAGGCGCTTGCGGGGCGGTCCCGGCGCTTGGGTCGGAGGAGCCAGGGATCCCGATGCTGCGAGCGACCGTCGGAGGCCCTTGTCTTTCTTTTCCCCTCAGAATCTCGCGGGGCTTTGGGGTGAAGGAATGTCTTAGAGGACATCAGACACTAGCCCTCGAAGGACGACGCCACCAGGGGCAACTGGTGGTGACTCAGGAGCGGGGCGGCAGAGGAAGAGCCGCGGGCTCCTCGCCCTTGGATGGGGCGGGGGACGAGGCACTGGGGAGGCGGCACGACTCTCATCTCCCCCCGTGGACGTTCCTCAGGGCGAAGTCGGCGACGGGGCACAGGAGTTTGAGGCGGACAGAGGGCAGAGGTGGACTGGCTGGGAGGGGCTGGCCGGGGAAGGGGCTGAGGGGTCCCCCGGCCAAGGGCACTGGAATCGCACATGCGCAGACCAGCCCCTCCGGTCAGGGCTGTTTCCACGCTAAACTTGGTGATGGCCACCCGGCAACGCTGTCCCGAGGTGTCCGAAGCCATCAGTGCGGGGAGAGCGGACAGGTGAGCACAGGAATGCGTCCCCCGCCCTGCCCTGCGCTCCCCGGGAGGCGCAGACTGTGGGGAAAGGGTGATGAGAAGCCGCGATGCTGACGTCCAGGGGTGGGAGGAGGGCATCCGGCCCAGAGGCCGAGTTCCGTTCGTTGAGCTGGTGTTTGCTGGCATCGCTGCACCCAGTGCTGTGTTCGGCACTGGAGCCTGGGAAGGACTGAGCAAAGCGCAGCTGATGAGGAAAGGATGCCAGCAAGCAAGTGCAGGCGCTCCTGCTTGTTACAGTGGTGGCCGGTGTCAAAGGGATGGACGGGGTCCCAGAGCCGAGGGAACCTGTAAGTGGGAAGCCAGAACTCCTGGGGGTGGAGGGTCAGAACAGGCTTCCCGGGAAGTGAGATGCAGGCGTCATCAGCCTCTCTGCCCCAGCCCTGGGGTGTGGTTTAGGGCCCCTGGCCTCCCCCCATTCCAGGCACGGGTGTGCGCCCCCGCGCCTCCTTCAGCCCTCACTGTCCCCCACTGTCCGCATTCCGTGAGTCCGTGGCTTCTCCCGGCGCCCCTCCAGGCCCAGCCCAGCTGAGGCTTCTCTCACGCATTCCTGAGCTTGTGCAGACTCCTGCCACCCTCCCTTGGGTTAGGGGTCAGCTTCTTAACACTTTTAATGGCTCCCCACAGCAGTTAGGATATACTCAGACTTCTGAGCAAGGTCCTGGCATCTGGCCCCCAGGAACAGCTCTGCTCCCCCGGCCCCCTCCCCACGCCGCCTCTGCCACACTCCCACCCAAGGTGCCAGCTGCACCAGGGCGCTTGCCTCAGTACCTGTTCCCAGCCCACACTTCAGCTCTCACCTCGCCAGCAAGCCCATCCCAGATCGGCCCCTTGGGTCAGTTGGGTCCTCGCTGTGGGTGAAGCACTTAGCAGGGCCGGCTTTCTACGTGAGTTATTTCTGATCCTTTGAGGCCGTGTGCCCAGGCTCAGGTGTCACAGACTCTGGGATGGGACTACGTGGGTTCGAAACTTGGCCTGTCCATTTGCCAGCAGTGTGACCTGGGACGAGTAACTTAACCTCTCTGGGCCTTCCTTTGCTCACCAGCCATATGAGCTACGAGTGATTCCCATCTCAGTGGGGTGGCTGTGGGCCTTTAACCCTTGTCGTGGGGGAGGCGCACAGAAGGGCCCCGCTTGGTAATATTTGTATTTCCCGTGTCATTGTCGTCTGCCCTTCTCTCCCGACTGTGAACTCCTGGGGGCCAAGAAGCACACAGAATTCATCTTTGTATCCCCCCTACAGAGATCCTGCTTCTGCTTCTTCCCGTTGTTTCTTGCAACTTCTCCCAGAAACACAACAGGTTCAAGCCAGAGTGGCCACAGAGGCCTCCTGAGTAAATGCTAGTTTTCCTTCTTGGTAAACTGAGGCCCAGAGGCGCTGAAAGCCGGCTCCGATCACACAGCCAGTCGGCAAGGAAACTAGCCGTCAGTGCCGAGCCCTGGGTCTCGCTGAGGCTCTCCTGTGCCGGCACAAGTGCCCTTTCTCTCTGCTCTTTGGAGAACAGATGGCCAGTGTCAGCTCCAGCCTTCTCTTGGCATGTCGCTGGGCCACCCCTTCAGATGGCCCCTCCGCCTCTGCCCTCCCCGCTGATGGGCCTCCGTGGTCCTAAGCCCTTAGGCCCTTCCTAGTGAGATGGGAGTTCCTACCTTCCAGCCAGGGTGCTCATGTGCTTTAAATAGGGAGGCTCGGGCCAGGGTGGGGGCTTGGCCTCACCAGAGCTTCCAGGGACAGAGGAGAGAGGGGGACCAGGTCCAGCAGGCTCAGGCCGGCCCCTGATCCTACCCGCTCCTGCACCTCCCCTGCCAGGCACCCAGGCTACATTCAGACTCCTCCCTTCACTGTGGATTGGCCACGATTGGGAAAACGCATTAGACAGGGCACAGAGCAGTTGACGCGTAATTAATAAAGTACAGATTTTGGCTGGAAGCCTCAACTTAAAATAGCAGCATGGCTGTGAGGAGAGCCAGGGCGGGGAGGGAGGCTCGGAAGACGGCCTGTGACCCGACAAGCGCCGAGACCCTTCTCTCTGTGAATAATAGGGTCACTTCTCTCTGAAATGAAGGAGGGAGGAGAAAGATAACAATTGCGTATGTTTTTTATTAAAAAGGGTGACACTGAGGCTCAGAAACATGAAACGTCTTGCCCCAGGACATGTTTGTGCCAGCACTGAGCCAGAGACCCGAGCCTGGCCAGCCCTGTGACTCGCAGGTGGCAGGAGCCCGCCTGCGGTGTCTCTGGACCACTGTCTGGCGAGGGTGCACCTTCCAGGGCTGCTTTTAATTTGAGAGATGTTTTCATGGCATCTGGAGACAGCCTGTTCCCTCGCCGAGTCTCCAGAGAGGCTGCAGGGAGCTTCACATCTTCTTTGAAGAAGCAAAAAAAAAGCAAAAAAAACCCACCTTTTCTTCTGCCAGCAGGTTGAGAGAGCCCTTTGCTGCCGTTAACCAGCCATGTGGTGTGAGGGGAGAGGTGAGGAGGGGGCTCGAGGCCGCGGAAGGAAAGGGGAGAACAGGCTTCTGTGGTTAATTCAAATGCCTGGCCCCGGGGGCTTTCCCTGCTGAAGCTGGAGCCCTGCTGCTCTCTGCCAGCCGGTCCCAAACTGGCGTTCAGCACAGTGCAAATCTTAGCCCAACTAATCAACCCTGCCAGGGCAGCATCACCTCGAGCCTGCCCATGGCTAAGAAACGACCCGAGGCAGACCTGAAAGAGGAGGAGCGGAGGAGCGCCATCCCCAGAGGGAGGAGGCCACGGTGGAAGTTTCCAGAATCTTCGAAATGAAATCATAGAGCCGAACCTTGACCCCCCAAAGAGAACGTGAGGCAGGCAGGAAGCCCCACTGCCGTCTCTTCACTTGGAATACTTTCCTCTCGAAGAGTCAGAGATGAACTTGATCTTCCTGTTTCAAGAGCAGTGAGTGGGTGGGGGCGTGTGAGCGTCCATGAGATCATGAGGCCCTGCAGGCCCTCGGGGAGCATGGTTAGTCCAGGAATCCTGTGGCATAAGGAAAGCCCCCCTGGCCTCTACGGCCTGATTCGCGTCGCATTCGTTCTCTATCCCGAAGCATAAGCACTGTCCTTGGCACACGGGTGGTCTTCGGAAATGCGCGTAGTCAGAGCTTCGCTCCACACCTCCCCGAGCCTCCGTGTACCCGTCTCTAGGATGAGGATAAAGAGGCCTCCCTTTCCCCAGGCTGTTGAGTGGATTGAAAGAGAAGCTGCTTTGAGTCCAGAAGCCCGACAGCAGCAGTGCGGTGATTTCAGGCCGCCGGTTCTCCCAGGTTCCCCATTCTTCCCTCCCAGGCCTGGGTCAGCGCCAGCTTGATGGATCTGACACTCAGAGAGACACAGGGCGTTTCTGCCCCCTCCCTCCAGGCTCTCACGCCGGCACCCTTTGTTCTCAGAGATCCCGAACTTGAACCCAGAACCTTATACGGCTACATCTTCCCAGGGGGACATAGGTCAGAGAGTCAGAGCTGGGGGCCCAGCCATCAGCCAGGTTCCCAGCTCTAACTCTTTCTGCTTCTAGGAGGTTTTGTGCCAACGAAGGCGAGACGGGGCAGGGAAGACATGCGCCAGCTCTGGTGCCTCAGGAGTGAGGGGGCGGCTGGCGGAGAGGCAGCTTGGGTTTCGCTGGCATTCCAGCGCGGCCTTGGCTGTGCAGCTGAGTCGGAGCTGAGGAGCCTCAGCGCCGACTGTGGGCAAACCTGAAATAGCCCATCTGGAACCCATCCACGGCCAGCCTCCCTCCCTCCCCCACGCCCTGTGCTCAATGGAGGGGCCTCTGGGGGAAGCAGGGCCGGGGCCTTAACCAGCAGGTCGGGCCATCCCCCAGGTGCCAGCACACAGGCCATGCTGCTCCCTCCCAGCTCAGAAGGCACAGGTCCCCCGCACAGCAGCCTGGACCTCCCGAACCAGAGGGAGCTAACCTCAAGGCTGGGAGGAGCGCTGCCGAGAGGAGAAGGCGCCTCAGAGTTTGGGCCATCCTGAGCTTCTCCCAGGGACAGGTCCATGTCAGAAGAAGTCCGAGAGGGCATCAAGGGAGCACTGGGCTCTCAGCATCCTCACAGCCCTTGGCTGCCACGGTCCAAAGCTCCTCAGGTGTCTGGCGTCCCCAGTTTCTCACCCCCCCACATCCTCAGTGCCCAAACTCTCACGGGAAGGCTCCCAGGGCCGGAAGGCACGGCCTTCTGCAGCGACCAGGGGCAGCCAGCCGACAGCCTGGCACTTCCTCCTCTGCTCTGTCCAGGGGGTTTGCTGGGGACCTTGAGGGCGTCATTGGCTTTCTGAGGGGCTCAGTTTCTTCTTTTCTAATAGGACACGTGCCCTGGCAGGAGGGTCATGAGGGTCCTAGAGGAAAACGCAGTGATGGAGACGGAGCACGAAGGCCGGGGCCCGTGCACGCTCCCGCAGAGCAGATGACGATGCAGAGCGGGCACCACTTCCGCTGGGACAGGGCCCCAGGCGCCGTCCTCCGCCTCTCTGAGACGTTCTCCCAAAGCCTGAAGGAGAGGGATTTAGTTCCTCATTTTCTCGGCATCTTCCCTACCCCCCGGCTCAGTGGGAGTCACGGCCACCTTGTCGCCTCCGTATTGGATTAACCTCTGCTCATCACCCGTCGGGCACATGGGGTCTCCCCGGTCCTGCAGGCAGACACGCACCCCCTTCCCCATGAGCAGGAAGGAGACCCCCCACCCCACCCCCGGAATACCCTCGGCCTGGTGGGCTTGGAACTAGTGCCCACCGCAGGGAGGCTCCCGAAAGCTGAGGAACGTTCTCTCTTTGCTGGAGAAGCTGGCAGGGGTCGGAGGCAGCCCAGGCCACCTGGAGGCCAGGCCCCTTTTGCCCAGCGCCAGGCTCATTTCACAACAAACTTGGGGAACAGCTTGTTTTCCCAGGGCAGCTTCCTGCACAGTGTTTGCCTAATCTGTCTGTCCAAAATCCCTCTCCAAACATGAGGTTTCCTGCCCAGCACTGGCAATCAGAGAGCTAATTATCTGGGATTAGAGATGGAATTGGGGCGGGGTGGGGGGGCTCCCATTTAATTACAGGAAAAAATTAGCCCAACTAATGTGGGCAACGCCATGGGGTTAGAATGGAAGTCGAGGTTTGAAGGCAGGGCGGTTTGGAAGGTGTGGGCCGCCCGTGGTCCAGCTGGGTGCCTTCTGCTCTTGACTGTCCCTAGGGTCCGTGGGACGGGGGTCGAAGGAGGGCTCCAAGGCCTTCTCTCCTGGAGATCTGGGAGAGGGGTGTGTGTGTGTGTGTGTTTTAGAGGCTGGGAGCTGGACAGAGAGACAGCACAGAGAAAGACAAAGACAGGCAATACACGCGTAGAGACACTGGCGTTGACAGGAGAGACACAGGCAGGGAGGGTGGAGGAGACCACGCGTGGGAGGCCACGGAGATTGTTCTCGAAAGCAGATGTTTTAGAGGCTGCATCTCCGTCCCGCTGTTCCATTGGGCTAGACTTTCTTTCTTTCCTTCTTTCTTTGCTTTTTAGGGCTGCATCCATGGCATATGGAGGTTCCCAGGTTAGGGGTCGAATCGGAGCTACAGCTGCCAGCCTACACCACAGCCACAGCAACAGGGGATCCTTAACCCACCGATCAGGGCCAGGGATCGAACCTGAATCCTCCTGGATACTAGTCGGGTCCGTAACCCACTGAGCCACAAGGGGCACTTCTCCGGCTGGCATTTCTGTCACGTTCCCTTTCGTGGGGGGCAGCGCAGAAAGGCCCAGAAGCAGGCCTCTCTCAGGCTTCCTCCTTCCTCTCTTTCCACCCTCCTCCGAGCGCCCGGCACACTGACCTGGTTCAGCCACACACAGTGCAGGTGACGAATGTGTGGGGCCTGGCAGGCGGACAAGGATGGGGCGCGTGGGTCCAGGAGATGCCCCTCGTGCTCTCGAGTCTCTCCTGCGGCCTGACGAGGGGGCACCCCTCCGGTCCCTGCCTCCTCTCCCAGGAGAAGAGTCTCCGGGCTCAGAGACGCCTTTCCTCATGAACTCACTCGTTCTGCGGTACCTGGGGAGCAGCCTCGTGGGCCAGGGCCAGAGCTGAGCTGCGGATTTTCATTAGCCCAGCAGAATGCAAATTGAACTCTGGCTCTAAGTTGTGCGTGGTAATCTCCTCACTTGTTCCCTCTCTTCCAACACCTCACACACCCTTAAACCATCCTGGGAGAAGCCCAGAAACACCCCCTGGCCAGCACCTGCCCGCAGAGACAAAGGCTCTGCACACGCAGCACAAAGACCAGAGAATACATCGAAGCAAAACACACGACGGAGTGTGGGTTTGTGCAGTGCAGAGAATATGAGTCCCCGAGCATAGTCATTTATGTATATTCCTACCCTGCTTCTTTCCAAATAAGGAATTAGGTGACATATAAAAGATTTGGCAACCATATGGAATGAAAATTAGCATGAAACCAGAAAGTTCAAAGCCATAAGAGAGGAGTGGAAATAAATATGCCAAGAATAAAGCCAATATAGGCACCAGCACCCAGCCTCAAATTTGGCCTGAGCATCCTGACAGCCAAATCAAAAAGGGAAATGAGAGGAACTAGAAATCTTTAGTCTCCAGGAGAAGTGTATTTTTCAGGAGAGGCAATCCCCAGACCAGATACTGCATTCTGTAAGGCATTTACCATGTGAGCCCTGGTACAGAAGCCAGGACGGAAGTTCAACATCAAAATCAGAAGCACCTTTTTATATGGCACTTTCTTTTATTAACTTCCACGAAAGTGCCAATGCTGTGACATCCGTGTAAGCATCATCGTTCAGTGAATTACTCTCGAGGAGTAACCAACAATAAAACGCAAGTCCATGAGGCTGCTGAGGAACGTGAAACGTGCTGGTTATGCTTTTGTGGCTTTCTGGAGCTCTGACTTGATTCAAGGATAGAAGGCACCTCTTTGTGCTTGGCACTCTGCTAAAAGGTGAATAAAATGAGTTGTACAGATTCGGCTTCTAAGCCTGGGAATTTCTATTTTTTGCTGCCCCTTCTCAAAGGGCTCAGCCAGCAGAATAAGAGCCTTCGAGTGATTGCTAGATGGTAACACTGTACACAAGACAGAGGCCAGGGCAGCTTGGGGAGGCGCGTAGCTTAATAAAAGACAGTATCGTCAAACTGAGCCAGGTTCCAATCTCTCTCTGCAGCTCACTAGGAATGTAACCTAAGGCAAGTTGCCTGACCTCTTGGAGCTGTAGGTTCTTCATCGTGAAGCGGGTTTGGGGGATTAAAGTAGATATTTTGTGTGATGCTCGGTGCCTCATGCAGCACACACTGTGTGCTCCAATAGCGGTCACTGCGCTGCATTCCAGGGTTACTGAAGGGGACAGCACTCCTAGCCTAAGGGGAGGAGCCATGAGCAAGTCCAGGAGATCTGGGAGTTCTCTGGGCCTCATCAGGGGGCTAGGGACCCACTGCCCCTCCTGAGAAGTCCCCTCGATGCTGTCAGGTTTCTAATGGTCGGACCGTCTGAAGAATTCCAAGAATGCTCCAACCTGTGTCTTCTCTGGGGATGCTCCTGCCCCAGGGTTTCCTCTCTCTCTCTCTCTGCTCTGTTTCTATCACAATTTCCCCAGAAAACCCACGACCCTCCTTTTCCGGCCTCTTCTCCTTCCTCTCTGGAGATGCCTAGGACTTGGATGCCGCTGTCCTAGTAGGTCAGCAAAGGAAAGCCCACCTTTCCCTGGAAGGAAGGTCCATCCTCCCCACACCTCGGCTCTCAGGGCCCCTCCCCTGCTCATCCAGGTGAGGGGCAGGTGTCGGGTAGGATGAGGGGCATCGCTTCCTGCTTCTCCTCGAGGCATCCCTTGTTCGGATGGCACGCCAGCCGGCCCCAGGCAGCCTCGAGGTGACAGCCAGGGGGGTGAGTTCAGGAAGCCAGGGGCGCTTACCTGCCCATCGCATCGCACCTCCCTCGACCCACTGAGCTGGGCGGGAAGAGAGAGGCACATCGGAGCGTGGCAGGGTCAGGTGGGGACCAGGCGCGCACCAGGCTGGTCCTTCCCACACGCCCCTTCTGCCCGCCCTCTGCCCCCTGCTTTCCTGCAGTGTCTCTGATGCGCTCCAGCTCACGGCCGAATTGTCGAGAGTTCTGAGAGGCGACGTGCTGGTCCGTTAATGATTCCGGTGCCTGGACGGGTGGAGCGCTCCTTCAAGAGAAAAAATAGGGAGCATGGGGGGTGTGGGGGGCGGAGGGGGAGCTTTAGTACTTGGCACAAAAGCTACACTGTCGCTGCTTCTGGCTCCTCTGAAGGAGCAGATTAGCAGTGGGGAGGTTGTCCCAGAGCCCCTCTCCGTGGGGAAAAGCCTGGAACCGCCCCTCGCTTTTCTCCTTTTCACAAAGTGCAGAGGGTCTGAATCAGAAGGCTGCCCTCCTCTGGGCCCCAGTGGCCTCCGCCCTCTGTGTCCCCAGCCCAGGTCCTGAGGAGACCTTGGCAGAACCAGGCTTTCTCACCCCCGGGAGGGAGGCTGTCTTCCCCAGCGGCTGCCAGCCCCCCACCAAGCGAAGGCTCCTCCCCCCGCCACTGCCCGCTGCCCCCCCACCCCCGAAAGCCCTGCGAGTGGGGGCGACCCCTGGTCCCTGTGGGTCCCCGAGGAGTTCCCTCCCCGCCCGGTTCTCCTCCTCCGTCTGGTCCACCTGCGTCTCCAGATCGAGGGGAAATCAGTCAAAAACGCTCAGTCTCCGCGCAGGCCTTGCGGCGTGCCAGGTGCATCCACACCCCTTCCCTGTGCGTTCCCGTCACAGCCTTGTCGTGTAGGCAGGATTGTTTTTTGCCAGTTTTGCAGATGAAGAAAGTGAGAATTAACTCCCTTGGCTGAAAGCCCCTGCGTGGCCTCCGCCCCCCCACGAGTTAAGACATCAGCCGTGACTGGACAGTCCACACCTATCAGAAGGGAAGTGTGAATGTGGGGCTTGAAAGATCTAGAAAGGAAGCCGAAAAACCTAGGAAGAGGCTGCCCTCTCCCTAGAGACCAGGCCTGCGTGCTCTTTCATTTCCATCATCTCCAAATGTGATCTGCCTTTATGGGGGGGGGGGGAGTTGAACGTGATTCTGTGTCCTCTTGTCCCTGGCACGCTTGTTCCCTGCCACCTTGATCCCTGTCACCTGCTCACATCCGCATGCGGAGAATCCCATCGGCTGTAGAAATGCAGCCACTGCTTGGGCACCATGGTGTGTGGCTGCCCAAGTCCATGAGTGCACAGCATTCTGGGTGGTAGGAGGCTCTTGGGGGCGGGAGGGTGGGCAGCTGGAATAAAGAGCAGGGGCTGTGCTTTGCTGACCATCCAGCCCATCGGATGTTCCACTAATGCTCAGAGAAAAGGCAGAGCCCCGTTTGCTCTGCACAAGGCCAAGCCCGGCTCCCCTCCTTCACCAGCCCCCCACCCCCATCCCCACCCCCAGAGAGCTCCTGGCACCTGCTGCACTGTTGTACCCAGCCACCAGCAGAGCTGTGTGCTGGCACCATGCCTGGCATCTGTGGGGCGTCAGCACAGGAGGGGGCGGGCATCGAGGAGAAGCAGGTGTCCAGCCACAGAGAAACGGGGGCCCGGGAAGGGTCTCTGAGCAACGATGCTGGGGCGGGCAGCTACAGTCCGTGGCAGCTCAAGCAGATGAGACCATCCTTGCTCGCCCCCTCCACCTCTTCCCACCTCGCTTAGAATGATCTGGCCCCAGAAGAACAGCGATGAATTAATTAGGGGGCTGTTGTCATGAAGCAGCTCATTATGAAAGTCCATCTCCCGGGACGGGAGATGGGGAAAGGTGTGAGGACGGCAGCTACTCAGACAGAATCTTTTAAAAGAGCTAGACCCTTCCTCAAGCTGTCTGCTCTGCCCTCGGGCTCTGCCAGGATGGCAGACACGCCAAGGCAGACAGGGCAGCCCTGCACAGCCCCGGCTGCCCCAGATTGCAGGGGGTGGAGGCTTTCTGGCCTCACTGCCCTTCGCTCCTCTGGCCCCGTTTCTCAGACCCCAAGTCTGACCCCATCTCTGTAACCTTAACTCTTGCTTTATATCTCCTCTGAGCTATCAGAGCGCCAGCTTGGTGGCCCTGGAGTTCTTGTCACAGCAGCACCTTGAGTGTTTATAGCATGTTCCTCCTGAGAGCTCTTACTAGTCCAAGAGGAGCCAAAAAGGTCGTTTCCCCAGACACAACTGTGTATCATGTGTTTGCGGGCCAGGCTCCTGAAGGCTCCGTTGGGGGCCGGGCTGTGGAACAGGATCCCAGGCTCCCCTCCTCCCCTCCTCATTCTCTTCTGGAGACTGGAAAACAGAGGCCCAGGAAAACTGAGCTCTGGTTCTCCGCCTGCCAGCTGTGTGACCTCGAGGAAGTTACCTCACCTCTCTGTGCCATGGCTTCCTCATCTGTAACATGAGAATAAGGGCTTGGTGGGGAGATGAAGCGAGACAACATGCATCAAGCCCTTGGCATGATATCTAACAATGATAAGGGTTGAATACGTGTGGGCTGTGATGAGTGTTCCCCTCCTGCCCGGTTTTGGCACAAGAATCCATCCGTTCCGTCTGCATGGGTCATTGAGGTCCAGCTCTGCGCACAGTAGGACCAAGCCCAGGAAGGCCTATGGCGTGTCCAAGACATGGAGCTCTTTTCTAGGAACGGACAATCTTAGGAAAGATAACTACTGCGTGTGTTGGCAAGGCACTGTGCCAAGAGACACGCTTGGTACGAAGGGAGTACGAGGGCGGGATCCATAAAGGCTCCATGCAGAGTTCCCACTGTGGCTCAGCAGGCGAAGAACCTGACATAGTGTCCATAAGGATATGGATTCGATCCCTGGCCTCGCTCAGTGGGTTAAGGATCCGGTGTTGCCACAAGTTGTGGTGTCGCGTAGGTTGGCAGCTGCAACTCTAATTCGACCCCTAGCCGGGAACTTCATGTGCTGCAGGTGCAGCCCTATATATTATATATATATATATATATAAATTATATATCTCTAGGCTTCATGGAGGCGGTGGCATTGGGCTGGGCCTTGAGGAATGGTTAGGATCTAGGAGGTAGAGTAAATTGTCCAGCCAAAGCAGGTCAAGCAAGAACCTGGGACATAACTGGATGACATATCAAGGAATAACCCTGATGACAGATCAAGGAATGTGAACTTTTCTAAATTATCAATAGGGACAATGAAAGGTATTGTGTGTGTGTGTGTGTGTGTGTGTGTGTGTGTGTGTGGATGGTGTGATGGTTTCCTTTTCTTCATATTCCAAAAGTAGTGTCTTTTCACCATAAAAAAAAAAATAGAAGACAAAGATAAGTGAGAGAAAGAAAATTACGAACACCTGAAATTTAAGGATTTTGCATACAAAAAAGGCAGGATCAAATAAGTGTTTTAAGACGATTAATCTGGCGGTGTTTGGTCGAACAGATTAGAGCAGGAATATGCTGGAGGCAGGGAGATTTCTCAGGATACTGAAGTAACACAGATAAGAGGCAATAAAGGCCCAGACCTAACCCGTTAGCAATGGGAAGAGAAGTACAGTGACGTGGACGTGTTTCTCTCCGTTTCCACACATTTTCCGCCCCGTGGTATATACACAGGCCCCCTGTTCATTCGTTTGTTTGTTTTTAAATGACTTTTCCTTTTAAAATCTCGGGGAGGCTTCTGCATTCAGGCGCAAGCCCTGCATCCCATTGCTGTGGTCACGAGCGCAGACCTCCCTTCCATCCTTCCAGCCTGAAATGCCATCCTCCAGGGTTCATGAAAGCAAGAGACTCCTGTTCCAGATTATAAAGTGCTGCGCAATTCTAGGCGCCATTGCAAAGAACGAGTTAATTAAAGAGGGTAATAGCCCTCGCAGATACCCACCCCCCTTGCTCTTTTTGCAGCTGCAGGTGGCCTTCTTTGTCACACTGGAGGAGACAGCTGTATGATCTATTTTGCCCCGCAGGACGTATCTCCAGGGACCCCCAGCACGTTTTAGATGTAATTTCTAGTCCCAGCGCAGGCATTGTCCTCTTGTTTGACTTGGGAAAGCCGAGGCCCCAGGGGCAGGCAGAGCGAAAGAGAGAGTGCAGGCTCTGCAGCTAGGCAGCCTCCGCTTGCAGTGCTGCTCGGCCCCTTCCTGCTGGGCGATGCTTCGCTGATACCTGACGTTTCTTATTCTCTGAGATGGGAAAGCCTGCCGCATAGAGTGTTCGAGACGATGCACATTTAGACTTCTAACCTTTGGCACACTGGCTGTTGGGCTCCATGGCTGTTCCATGATTGTGTGGAGCTAACTGATTCCAGGGAGCCAGGCGATTCAGAAGCCCTGGTTACATCCAGGCCCAGGAAGCGCTCGTCTCCTTGGCCCCCTGCTCCCCCAGAAATGGGACGTTTCCAGGGTGTAGTTAACCTTGGGCATCTGTCCATGTGCCTAATCTTCACCAGCCACATCCTGTCCCAGAGCTTGTTGAAGAAGGCTGCACCGCCTCCACCTGGACCCTAAAGGCTGGTTCTTAATCATTCCCAGTTCCAGGAGCCTAAGAGGATAGATTCTGACCCCGCCAGGGCATCCCCAGGCCTGGGCACCCCAGGGGCCGTGCTTTGAAAGGAGATTCCCAGAGTCCAGCAATTGCTAGAGCTCTGGGGAAACAGAGATTCCCATTCGGCAGCAGAAGATGCTCCTGGTTCTTGATGAATCCCTCCTGCCTGCTACCCTTCTCCGCTTCCCCCCTCCCCGACTCCCTGGGAATTATGGCTTTGCCACTGCGTGATTTGATTTCATCTGAGGCTGCTTAATGCTTCTGCCATCCCTCACTGTGTTTATCTTATTGTTTCCCAGAACAAGCAAGAGCTTCCTCTGCCCCTGGCGGCTTCATCTTGTTCCTGGAGCCTCCTGACCTGCCCAAGTCCTAAGCTGGAGCCGCCTTGAAAAGTGGGGCTGGTCTGGGGCCAGAGCCCTGTACTCCAGAACCGCCCATGCAATTCACCCTGTGAGCGACCGTCCCTTCCCGGCCTTGGAGCCTGAGCCCTCCCTGGCAGAGGGAGAACCAAGAGTTTGCGTTCCTGGGCCCCTGGGCCCTGATGTCACCCTCCCCTGAGCCGCAAAGGGGAAGCCACTGGGACGGGAGCTCCGGGCCCTAGTGCAGTGCAGTTAGTCCTTAATCACAGCAACGTGTGAAAGGAGGCTGGGGGCCGCTGGATCGGGATTGCTTGGCCGTCTACCCCAGCTGGTGAGGACAAAGAAGCCACGATTTAGAAGAGACCCCCACTCCAGCCCACCTCCGCAACCTAAACCCCAGCACTTCCCCTTCTCAGAGCACGTGCTCGAGATATTTCCCACGTCCCCGTGCTCAGCAGCCAGAGTTCTCAGACTGAGCCAAACGCGCAGAAGTCCGGAGACAACTCAGGACCCCTCCCTCCATTCCAGATGAAAGCCCCCCTTGGCCTGGCCTGAAATCCAGGAGCCCCCGGCTCCCCTCTGCCAGCCCATCCCCCCAGCAGCTGAATTTCTAGGGCGTTTTCCTAACATGCACAGAAATAGAGATAATTGCACATGGAAACGTCAATCTTCAGTGTCATAGCCCCTGTGATTGACCGACAGCTCACTGGGGACCAGTGCTGGAAGCATCTGCATGTGTGTGGGAGGGCGTGTGTGTCTGTGTGTGCGCGTGCATGTGCGTGCAAAGGTAGGGACCCCCGGAATTCTCAAAGTGTCGCACATCTTATGACCCCCTTCCTGCCAGGGGACAGGAAGGGTCCTTGTCTCCCCTCTTTCTCATCTTCCCTGGCTCAGTGCAACCCACAGGCCAGGCCTTCCAGGCTCCTGTGTCCCTTCCCAGTCACTGGAGCCTTTAGGGACAGGCTCCCAGCTATTCCCCAGGCAGCCTCGGCCCAGGGGACTGTGACTCTGCCTGGTGAGTTAACATTCACACAGCTCGGGGCCAGGAGGGCCAGAGGCACCCTGGAAGTTGTCGCTGCTGCTTGTGTGGGCGTGTGTGTGTGTGTGTGTGCATGCACGTGTAGTGTGTGTAGGATAGAGGGAGGAAGAATCCCAGAGACTGAATTTACCAAAGGCTTCAATCTATAAATAATTCGGGTCATGAAGCGCTACAAAAATAAACTCCAGCATGAATCCTCCCTCGCAGCACTAAAGGCACAGCTGCACATACGCTCGCTCATTAACTCACTGCCAAGTTCAGTCTGAGCAGCACCAGGCCTTCGCCACCTTGGCCGTCTTTAAAGGTCTCAGTGTGTACACACGTCCACGCACAACCCCCACCCACATACATGTGCACACACATGCATACACGCATGTACACGTGCACACGCACACACACCTGCTCACATACCATGTAAACCCAGAGTCCTGAGGCAGAGATTAAATTAAATAATGAAGGCCTCCCTCCAAAGTGAATTTTAGGACCTAAAGTGTCAAGACCTCCTGAAACTGCTGTTGCGTGCGCAGTGAGTACACGCCAAGAGCCTCACCTTCTGCACATGCTCAGGTCTGACAAGCCAGGTTTCCAAGAGACCCCGGCGTGGACATAACAATAGCATAGCCTATTTATATCTGCCTTGCACCTCAAGCTTCCAAAGAGCCCACCTTCCCACCCTCCTTCTCAGTTTAGGCATCACCTCCACCAGGAAGCCCTCCCTCAGTCCCGGTGAGGCGCTGCCCCGCCCTCCATGCCAGCCTCCCCGGGGTCCCCTGGCACACACTCAGGGGAGCCCAGACATGTGTGCGGACTGGCGGGACGGTCCATCTTCCCATTCTTGGGGCATCCTAAGGGGGTCCTTTCTCACGGGGCCCCCAGCTCTGAGCACAGGCCTGGCCTACAGGAGGCATGGCCTGAATGAATCTTGGACAATACTGGAATTCATAGCTACTAACTCATTTCATTCTCCCAGCATCCCGTTTGAGCTCTAAGGACAGAAGTTACCGCCCTTATTTGGCAGCCACAGAAACTATTACACAAACAAGTGAAGTGACTTGCCTGAAGTCACATAGCCAATTAATGAGAAAGCTGGGATTAGATCCCAGCCTGCAGACACAAAGCTGTACCACCCTCTGCGTGGCGATGGCTCTCAAACCAATCTGTTTCCTACTGAGAGGCCCAAGAAGAAGATTCCCAATTCTGTTGTTCTTCAGCAGCTCTTGCAAAACAAACAAACAAGCAAACAAAAACCCCAAGACCTACTATCACTACTACTACTACTAACAGCAGCAGCAACAATAATAAAATGATATTAGAGGGGCACAGCCCAAGCAGAAGCTCCATGATTTAGGACGAACTAGAGAAGAAATTGATGCATAAGAAAAAGAGTGTGGAGGGGCCTGCAGGTAAGCGCGTTAATTGGATATGCTGATTTGAATTGGATATTCAAGAGGCTGCCGTTAATTTCTGTGCAGGCTCTGCTATGATTTAAAGGGCAGCTACCGGTAGGGTTACCACGTCATTCTCATTCCGAAGAGGCCCCTCCCAGCTGGAGGCCCAGACGGTACATCTCCCCGGGATCTCCCTCCCATCCTCCGGCCCCGCAGCCAGTCCTGATAAACGGCGCTGTAGCCCTCCAGCATGGTCCTCGCAAATTCCGGTCGGAGTTTATTGTTGCCTCTAGGAAACAGGTGATTGTCTCGCCTTGGCCTTAGGGTCCGGTACAGAGGAGAAGTTAAGGAGGAAATCTGGACTCTCACCCACTCGTCGACTCTGTCCTTAGACTCAGGGAACAGCTGCCTTTGCCCATTACTGTCCCGCGAGAGAGTCATGGGGTGGCCGAGAAATCGGGCTCTAGGTGGCAGTCCCAGTTCTGCCACCCTTTAGCTGTGTGATCTTGGGAGAGTTACCCTGAGCAGATTGCTTCTTCCTCGTACTCAGAGAGGAAAACTGAGGCTCAAGGACATGAGGTAACGGACCTAGACGTGCCCCGTTAGGCGGAAATCAACCCCAGACAAGAACGGAGAGCAGAAACCAGAGAAGCCACTTTGGTGTGTTGCTCAGCCGGAGCAGAGGGCATCCGGGAAAGGAGAGATCTCTGCCGCCCAGGTGGCCTCCCCTGCCTCTGCCCACCAGCGCTGCCCGCCTCATTCCCTTGGACCCCCGGCCCCGCCTCCTGGCCCCCTTCTTCGTCCTCTCCTGTCGGCTTCCTGGAGGGCTGCACCCGCTCCTCGCGGGGCGAGGGAGTGAGTGGGGAGGCGCAGACTTCGAAGCCAACACTGCTCTTCTGTCCTGGGATTCAGGCCCAGCGAAATGCGAGAGCTCAGCTCAGGCTCAGCACCAAGAACACGTTCTGTTCTGGTGCAGTTTCAGCTCTGACATTGGAAAGTTATGTCGGTTGGATTCTGGCTTCAACTGGTTTATGAAAAGAGTGGGATTGTAGATGGAAACAAAACAAAACAAAAAACCCATTTAGGCCTCTTATTCCGACAAAAGGTAATGGCTGGGATGAGGCCTCACTGCCATGAGGAGAGGGTGTGTGAGGCCAAATTGTCTTTGGTTGGGTTCAGCTCCAGCCTGGTCGTGGGTACCACCTAGTCCTGAGGACCACAGAAGGAGGGCCAGACGCGGCCTTCCTCCTTCTGACATCATGTCCCCACCTTGCCAGGGACCCAGGCAAGTGCCCAGATTCTTGGGGAAGAGGCTCCTTCCATGGCAGAGGGGTAGCTGGCCTCCCCAGGCAGCCCTGGGGTGGGAGGACGGTTCAGCAGCTCTGGGCCTGGGCCAGGGCCGGGGGGAGGCTTAAACATCCCTGGGGCGGAGCAGCTGGCACAGAAAAGGGCGGTGAGAGGCACTGGGACGTTTCCCTTCGGAGGAGGAAGCGGAGCCCGAGCTCCCCACTTTGTAGAACAAAATACCGGGCTCCAGCCAACCAGAAGTCACGATTGCTACGTTTCCGCTCTGCCTCCTCCAATAGCCGGAGAACTTTTGTGACTGAAGGCTACTATGTTTCTAGAAGGATCTCATGGACAGGCTGGATCTAAGAGCGAATGCTGCCCTGAAAGTGAAGGGTTCTTATTTAAATGGTGGGGCTCTTCCCAGCCTGAGACCCCTGTTTCTTCCTCCGCTCGGATCCATCAAGAGATTTGCTCCAGGGTGGAGGGTTGTGGCCTCAGCCCCACACCGTCATCGCTGGTCTTCCTCTGCCCTTTGAGAATGAATGAAATGGCCTCTGACCCCTCCCCTAGAAAGAGGGGCTTTAGTGACAGTTGTCCAGGCCACAGCTTGGAAGAGAAGGAAGCCCCTTGCTAGACAGAGAAAGGTCAAAAGAGGCGCTCAGGAGAAGAGGGGTTCCGACCCACAGGGGAGCCACTGGGCTGGGAATGGCTGAGAGCGGAGCTGCTTTGGTTCCACTGAAGTCACCTCCTCATCTCAAGCCTGGGACTTCCCGAGTCACCCACCAAAACAGATAAGGACAGCACGGTGACTGACTCTCGGCCCTGCTCTAGTGTTCCCACGCCTGGGGTCTGGGCACAGGGCGTCCAGCAGGAATCCGTCGTTTCTGCAACGGGGAACTCCAGGGTCCCTGTGCCCCACCCCGCAGTGGGCCTGTAATCTGTTTCCCCTCCGCTCCAGTGCAGTCCAGCAAGCCCAACCCAACAGGCACAGACCGTGCCCTGGCTCAGGCCCCTCAAGCACGCGCATTCTCAGGGGGGCAGAACACTTTGAACGGAAGCACTGGTCCTGCCCTTCCCACTCTGCAGGAAGAATGCCCTTGGCCTCCCTCCCCCGCCAGTACAAACCATTCATCCATCCTTTCGGGTTTCCTGTGACATCAGGCACCACACTCAGCCCTTGTGATGAGTAAGCCCCGGTCCTTGCTCTCAGGCGGTCTCGGCGAGGTGGGAGAAATGGGCAGAGAGGAGACGGTTCCAAGTACCAGAGAGCAGTCAAAGGGAGTAGGAGGGGAAGGCTCCCCTTAAAATCATCCCGAGGAAATTGTCTTTGACCTCCCCTTTGATTTAGCACCGAAGAGTCCTCGGGGCGTCATCAGGTGGTTCGTGGTTCATGTCCTTTCAACAGCTTTCTCAGACGTCCCCTTTTATCCATCACCAGCTATGTTCCCAGCCCCATTCTAGTCCTCAGAGGCAGGTCCTCCGAGAAACAGAAAACCATTCCTGCCTTCAGAATGTTGGCGGACTTAGGCGCATGTGAGGCAATTAGAGAACCGTTTAAGTCGGCGCTCAATACACGTTAGCTGGTACATATACCATGTGCGAGTCGATTGATTATATTCCGAGGACAAAATGTTGAATGGGAAAAAAGCCGTCAGGGTGAAGGAGCAATTAGTGTGGTGCAGAGGTTGTGGGGGGGCTTCATGGGTGAAGTGGGCTTGAGCTGGAGGGGTTTGGATGGGTGGAGGACAAGAAACCAGCTGGGCTCGGCAGGATGGGTCTATGGTCAGCTGCTACACTGGGAACAAGAACCCTAGCGGGGAGAGCAGCTTCCAACCACGGACCCCCCTCCCCCCGCTGTCATCGTTTGATGACCCAAGGGCCTCTCTCTGCTAGACTCCGAATTCTCTGCAGCTCTCAGACTAGAGGAACGTTTCTCAAACCCCCAGACCAGCAGTGCCCACATCCACTGGGGATTTGTTAGAAATGAAAATTCTCAGGCCTCTTCCCCACTGGGTCAGAAACTCGGGGTGGGCCCAGCAGGGCATTTCCGAAGCTCTCCAGGTGGTTCTCAGGTGTGCCCATTTGAAAACCCCTGGGTTACATCAGTGCTTTGAGACCCTAGCTGCTCCCTAGAGTCACCTGGGGAGCTTTGAAACGCAAAGAAGATGCTAAGGCGTCAAGAACAGAGATTCTGATGGATGCAGCCATATTGAAAACATAAACAAACAAGCAGACAAACTCCCCAGGTGACTCTAGTTCACATCCAGGCCTGAGACGCCCCAGACTAGGTGACCACCCCCAAATCCTTTCTGACGTCCTGTCCCGGGATGGGCTCTGGGAGACTGAGCCAGGTTGGCTGGCTCCCCAGCACCCCCTGATGGATTTGCACCCATCCAGGGGACCTTCTCGGAGACAGAAAGACCTTTCTGGGATCCTAAAATCTGGACTCTCTTGATGACCAGCTTTTGGATGGTTCGTGTGCTGCTCCCACCCTCCCGTCTTGCCTGCCCGAGGCAGAAACCCTGTGTGCAGAGGTTGCTTTCCTGCTCCAAACACAGATATGTCACTCTCTTGCACACACCCCCATCACGCCATGCTGCACATATACATAGACGTGCAAGAATACGTGTCTGCACAGGGGTATTCAGATCACACCTAAGGCCGTACAGGTACACACAAACCCACCATCACCAAGTCCAGACCCAGCTCGCTCAGACTGCTTTAAAAAGGAAGCCTCTTGGTGAAACTGGGCTGTTTGAAAGAAGCGGCATCTCTGTCTTCCTTGTCACCTGGCCTGGTTCAGGTAGCACTTGGGGCGGGAGCGGGGCTTGTCTTCCATCAACTACCTGCACTAGGCTGAGACGGGTGACCCGCAGGGGCCGCTGAGCACAGATGCTCAGGACGCCCTTGTTTCTTTTGCAGATTCGAGCCGATGGTCCCCCCCATGGCGGGGTCCAATACGAGGTGGTCTCCGTGCTCAAAGATGGGAGCCCCATTCTCCGGGACATGGCCTTCTCCATCGATCAGCGCTACCTGTACATCATGTCTGAGAGACAGGTAAGAGCTGGCGCCCAGCCCTTCTTTCCAAAGCCCAGGGGGTGTGGGTAACCCGCGTCCTTTGTTCAGAAGCTGTTCCATCGAACGAGAGAGACCTCTGGGCCTGCGGCTCAGGGGTCCTCGGAAGCCTTTGCGGGGAGTCAGAGAAAAGCGGTCGGGCCAGCCACTTCCCGGAGCCTCTCTCCAGGCCACAGCCCCTGTCTCGGCGTGTGATGAACAGCCCCGCAAGAACGGGCTGGACTGCACAGAGCAGCTTGGTGTGATTAGTAGGTAGATTTACTGCTCCCGGGCCCGCAGAGTCTGCTGCTCAAGGGAGCCAAAGAGGTGTAAATAATCCAGGCCTCCAGGCTGGGCTCAGTCCTCGGAGAGACAGACGCAAGAGAGGCCCCAGAAGGAGATAAAAATCTTGGCCTGAGCCTTAGACGGATGCAGGGTAGAAGCTGGCCAGCTCTGGGAAGCTGCGGCTCTGCCTGCAGAGATGGGGAGCCCTGGGACATGGGCTTCTCCCCTCGGCTGGCTGACAGCTCTTTGGACAGAACGTTATTGCCCCGAGTTATATATTTGCTCTGCATATGGGGGAGCAGAGAGAAGGCAGGTGCAAGGAAAGCCAAGGTGAGGGGGGAAGAGACGCGTGACCCGGGGATTCGGCCAACCTTAAAGGAGGCGCAGAAAGCCAAGGTCAAGGACTTCCACTCATTCCGTCCGTGGGTTGACAGTGGGTCAGCAGGAGGGGTGGTCTTGGCGTTGACCTGAGCATGGTTAAGATAATGGCCAAAAAGGGAGAAAAGGACAGTGACGCCGCCTCGGTACCAAGGACCTTGACTTGGGCTGAACAAGGATGCTGCCCTGGAGGACCAGCCGGCCAGCTTCCTCAAGGGGCCCCCTGCTCAGGGTCTTGCTCAGCATGGTCTGCGAAGATTCCAGGTGTCTACCGTCGGGCTCACCCTGCCCAGAGTCCCCCGCCCCCGCCCCCCGCCTCTTGGTCTGTGTGACCTCTGAATCGGGGACGAGGGACGAGTGGAGGGAGGAAGGAAGAGGTGAGCACATGACAGGGAAGCAGGGCTGCAACTCTAACGTGAAAACTTCTTCTTGAGACTAGAGGGCACGATCCGATGCTAATTGTATGCAAATTACATTCAGATCCTGGTGAACCCACCTGGTTTTTAACCGTCCTTTGTGTAGCCCTTGCGGTGGAGGCATAAACAGGTCCAGACGGGAATGTGGAACCTAAAAAAACACTGCTGGGCATGTATTTATTGGGAACGACGTCAAAATGGAAAAACATCCACATGCATATCATTCGGACACTACCCGTAACGTGCGCACCGTCTAACGAAGGAATGAGTCCTGTACCCGCATGTCTATACCATCAGCCTTGTCCTCCTCTTCTTCTTTGTTTGTAAGACAGACGGTTATCTCTTAAACAAAAATGGTAGATGGGCACCACACAGAGTCAAACAATCCAGAAAAGGAAATAAGTTCCCACACCCCACACCCCAAAATGTAACACCATGTGAGCATTTGATGAACACCTTTCCAGATGCTTCCGCAGGAAGAGAGGATACAGACAAGAGGATGGCTGGATAGATGGCCCCCTAGACAGGTGCATAAAAGGAAGGTCAGAAGGATCAAACAGACCCACATTATACCCGATATTTTCAAAAGACATTATGCATGGCTGGGAACCAGGCTGGGAACGCTGGATGAAAGCTCTTTCTTGGGTCCTGTGAACCCCAGGAAATGGAAAAGCAGAAAGAGCATATAGAAGTGACAAGTGAGACCTCAGTGGAACTGAGAAGGTGCCAGGGCGCAGCTTCGGGCTGCATATCTCTTACCCAAATGAGATGCTTTCTGAAACTGAATTCAGAATGCGACCGAAGGCGAGGGCTGGAGGCCGCTGAGAGGCCTTCAGGGAATACAGTGACCTCTTGGAACAGGATCTGATGTCATCTCAGAGCGCATCAGGTCTGGCTAAACCAAGTGTCCGCAGAGCTTGTTTCTCAGTATCCGCGCCTTTGTTCTCATCTTCTGCCTCCGCTGCCCAGTTCTTGTCTCTTGGCACCAAACGGCAGAGCTCCGTCGTGGCCTGTCATGCTGAGCAGATCCAGGAAGGGTTAGGGTTTAGAGCCCCGGGCCGTCGGCCTCAGGTAAGATCTTTGTCAATGGCACCCCCTCTGCCAGGCGGAGCCTGGATCACGGGCAGAGTCAGAGGGGCCGGGGGTGGAGCTCGGAGGCCTGTCACGCGCAGACTGTGTCGCAGCAGGTGGCCCGGTGATTCACCAGGGGCTGGTCCAGGGAGGAGGACCATCTGTCCGCGGCCCAGCAGCTGCAGGTGCAGAGTTTGCAGACAGCTCGGACCTCCTCCGAAAGGCGCCGTCGGAAGTGCAGCAAGGGAACAGGCGATGGCAATGGTGCCGGGTGACCTGGGCTCTGGTCCCGCTGGAGCTCTCACCCGACCCGGGAGCCCTCGCAGCCTCAGTCCCCTCCCGTCTAAAACTGACGAGCTGCGTCTGAGAGCAGGGTCGTCTCCCAGGTCCGAAGCCTCGTCTGGATCCCATCTCATCATCTCAGAGCGGGGTGGCCTTGCGCAAGTCAGGTCACACTGTGTCTCACAGGGCTCAGTGTGAGGCTCGGCCGACGCTGCACAGGGGGGTTTCTTTGACCGCCTCACGCCCCACAAATTCTCACATTGAGACTCTGCATGGCCCCTTCCAGCTCTCAGCCATCAGGACCCCATCAGGACCGTGAGTGGTAATTAGGAGGAAGCTAAGGGGCAGCGTGCTCCAGCCAGCAGGCCTGTGTTCTGGTCGGGGTCCACTTTAACCAGCGGGGTGATCTAAACCCTTAACTTCTCAGGGCTCCGTCTTCCTCAGCTTGATGGAGATAATACGTCTACCTCTAGAGGCTCATTCAGACCCTTGAAAAGACTTCTCTCTGGAGTTCCTGTTGTGGCTCAGCAATAACGAACCCGACTAGTATCCATGAGGATGTGGGTTCAATCCCTGGCCTCCCTCAGTGGGTTAAGGATCCAGCGTTGCTGTGCCTGTGGCTTAGGCCAGCATCTGCAGCTCCCATCGGACTCTTAGACTGGGAACTTCATATGCCGCAGGTGTGGCCCCCCCCACCCCAAAAAAGATTTCTCTCTAAGATCTCAGGCTTCCTCTCCATCTCCAGAAGCACAGGCAACCGCCTTGAGGTGAAACCAAAGGAACAACTGGCTGAAGGAGAGTTTTATGAGGCCATTTGCTCTGGTATGAACTTGCTCCCTGAAGGGCAGACACTGCAGCGAGAGTAGACATTCCGGCTGGTTGTGGATACGCATAGTCCTGTTTAGAGGCGGTGATTTAAGACTTTGGAGTTCCCTACAAGACCGAAGGCCTTAGAAGACCTTGTGGGAGCCGGGACTTCCATCACCCACTCTACAGCAAATCTCCGGGCAGCCTCGTCTCACCCCGACCTTCCCCCGGAGCCAGACTCCTCCCCCTGCTCCCCCCCCCCATTCATGGCACCTGTTGTATCCTCGATGCCACAAGCGAGTTGAATCAAGTCTCCAGTCTCAAGCTCTGCCTAGAGAGGTGTTCATCTCCCCACAGAGCCAGACCCATCCAGTGTTACTCGTGTGTGTACCCTCTCTCTCCCTCTGTCTCTCTTTCTGTGTGTGTGTGTCTCTCTCTCTCCCTCTCTCTCAGTTAATTAAATGTAATTAAGAAGGGGAACCAGTAAGTGTGGGGTCCTTAGTACCACTGCCTAACAGTCGATGCTAATGTACTGTTCGTAGATCTAAGGCCGGCCCGTCCCAGGGGAGCGCTTGGGGACCGATTCCCCAGTCTGACTAATGGCCTAGGAGCTCCATGGACAGGATGCCTGGTCCTTCCCTAGAAAGTCCGCCCTGGCTTCCTCCACTGCACCTCGACTGGCAGAGGTCAAGGGAGGGAACACAGCCGCTACCCCCTCCTCAGTGTCTAATGCAAGGCAGGCAGGGAGTCCAGCGGAAAATCGGGCGGTGAGCCAAGTGAAAAACCACAGATGAAAAGAAGCGTGATGCCCCCCGTTTCCACCCCGCTCGTCAGGCTGGCCACTCCCAGAAAGGGAATCTAAGTCTGTGCTCGGGGTGGATGGGAAAAGAGTTTGGGGATGGAAGCAATTATTCTATTTTATACTTTAATTAGTTTGAATTAGCAGAGGGAATAGAGGCATAAAATGATCCAGCGAAGGGTGAAATGGAAAAAGGGCGTCACAGCGGAGAAGAGCTCCATGCAGGCTGGAAGGGGCCTTGGGAACAGCAGAAGGGCTGGCGAGGGGTGTGTGTGTGTGTGCACACGCGGGCGCGTGTATTTAGGGTGCTTGAGGGCACAGGACGCTTTGAGGCCAGGAGAGGCAATACAGTGCCAGGGTTAAGGGCTGGAGCGGGGGTCAGATCAACCTCGACGCAGTCTGCCGCTGCATCCTAGGCCTGTGGCCTTGGGAAAGTCATTTCCCTTCTCTACACCTCAGTTTCTTCATCTGCGTAATGGGCCCAATAAGAGTTACTGTTTCGGGGATGGGGGCACTATAGTAACTCATCTAGCCCAGTGTCCAGTCAGTGGCAATGACTATTAGCATTGTCATGATGTAGTGGTAGCAGGGCTTCTGGGACCCCAGAAAGGGCTGGAAGCATCCCCACAGTAAGTCGTGGCTGAGACAAAGATCGCCGTCTCAGGCAAATACCTCCAACCTGACATTCCTGCTGCCGCCTCCCAAGGGACACCTCAGACGCCTCGGGCCTGGCCGAGTGACAGCAGCAGGCTGAGTCGGCCATAATCTGCTATTTATTTTTAAAACCCAGGAATGTGCCCAGCAGACTAAACAGTCTTGCTCCCCTTGATACAGGCCAAGGCGGCCCTGGGCGCATGTGAGAGGCCCAGGAGGCCGGTATTCCAAGCATCCGTGGAGAGGAAGGGGGGGACCCGAGCCCCGGTCACAGCCCCAAGTCTTTAGGCCCCTGTCCAAGTGCATGTGTGGACACACTGGGCTCTCCTTGGGCTTTGCCGTTTCTGACCTCCCCCAGTAAGGCAACCAAGCCTCAAGCTCGTTGCAGAAGATGGGGCTGTTATTCTCTGAGTAGTGGACACTCCGAGCCCAGTTCTGAAGGCCTGTAGGTGGGTCGGTCATCGGCCCATTTTCTTCTTAGGTATTTGCTAGGTAACAAACCACTTCACAATTGTGGGGCATAAAACCACCACTTCCGTACGATCACAAGCTGTGTGTGTTTGTTCAGTTCTCCGAAGAGGGCTTTTCTCTTCTCTGCAACATCTGGAGCCCCCACTAGATGACATGAGGGGCTTGGGGTGACTAGAACGACGCGGGCTAGAATGATCCGGGTACTTTCTCTCACAGGCCCGGGCAAGTGGGAACCGGCAGGCTGGGTTGGGCTGGGACCGCGGATCAGGGTGCCTCAGACAAGGGCTCTCCCGTTGTCTTGGGCTTCCTCACAGCATGGTGGCCTCCAGATGGTCCGACTTCCAGAGCACGAGAGCTCACAGGGTGCCGGGAGGGAGCGTTCCCGCAAATGAGACAGAAGCGTCACTGCCTTTCTCACAGAGTTCTCCTTTCCACCTGCCTCTTCACTGCCGCACCACCAGCCCCTCAGGCAGTTCTGATGCGTGCCAGGACCACGCTTTGAGAAACGAGGCTCAGGGAAGATAAATGCAAGGTTTCCTGTCTCCCGGGTCTTGAACCACCGAGCGTCAGAGCTGGTCAGGACTTCAGAGATCACCCGTCCTGAGCCCGGATGGGAAGCAGGCGGCCCCCAGGGCATGGAGCGGGCCCGCAGCCGTTATAGCTTGTGGATCACCCACCCCAAGCCCAGAGTCACCAGAACTGATTCCCCTGAACTCTCAGGGGCGTGCCAGTCGCTTTAAAGCTTTGCTGTTGATGGACTGAAGGTTGTGAAGGCCCCATCAAACGCGGCTCTGAAATGCCAGGGGGAACCGCGAGGGAATCCGTCAGGAGTGGGATCGTGCCACCTGGAAGTCGCCCGGATGATGGCGTGTGATTTTTTCAAAAAGGCATCCTGGCAGTCCTACCGTGGCACCGCCGCATCAGCCCACTCAGAAGCCGGTCCTCCTGGGTGACTCGCCTTCACATGCAGGGCACGGGACGTCACGCCCATGGGTGACGGGAAACTGACTTTCTCACCACCTCTGCCTTAAATCATTTCAGGGAGCTAGAGCAAGGAGAACTTTGCCCTGGAGTTCTTAGAAATCAAAATTATCTGGAAAGATCACAAGGCCACCCTTCTCTGAAGGTCTCAAGTGCAGGAGAGGCCACCCTTCTCTGAAGGTCTCAAGTGCAGGAGAGGCACCCCACCGCAGCTCCTTGCGCTGGTTTGAGACTCTGAGCCAGTCGGGAAGCGGGTGGAAAGCCAGAGCGGGCGCCTCTAGCAGAGGCCACCCCAGCAGTGTCCACCGGCTTCTCCAGGGAATGGATTTTGGTGTCCTTGGTCTGGGGGAAGCCCTGTCAACTACAAAGCTGGACCGAAGGCCAAAACTAGGAAGCATTTTCAAAGGGCCTATTGTGGTGTAAGCATGGTCCGTCTCTTACCTGGGGCCAGAGCCGCTGACCTGCCAAGCCCCTAGGCATCTCAAGACTTGGGGGAGAGGGAAGAGAAAAACAAATGCGGGGAGCCGTACTTCCAGATGTCCCCTGCTCATTTATTTTGACATCTCAGACTATTATTTTGATTGTGCACGTTTGTTTAGTCCGGGCGATAAGGCTTCCCAGGGCGCAGGCAGAGCGTGCCAAGGTGTATTTTTACAAGGCGGTCGGTCGAAGTCTCTGTAACAGGAGCCCTGCCTGCTGCCTGGACCAGGAGGCCTGGGCTGAGCCGGGGGAGCGGGGGAGGGGGGGAACCCAGGAGGCAGGAGCTGGAGCAGAGCCTGAGGGACTTTGGGGAGAATTACAGAGTTTGCAGATTAGGAAAGTGAGGATAAGCGAGTTTCTGCTGTACTTTTGTTTTCAAATGTGTCACTTTCAATCCAAGCCTTGGCTGCGCATGTGTTTCTGGTTAAGGATGCAGGACCCCAGTGCGGCCCAGGAGCTGCGCGCGCCTTTTCCGCGGGAGGGGCCGAATCCTGCCTCCCGAGGGAGGGGGCACGGGCACTGGCGATCACCCCAAGCCTGGCTTTTAATTTTTCTCTCTTTCCTGCTCCCATTTCCAATGTCAGGGAACAAAGAGGCTGACACAGAGCTAGTTCCCTGGCTGTTGATACTCTCATTGGAGCATTTATTTTTATAAATATTTTCACATGAGGGAAAAAGGAAATGCAAACCCACCCTATTAATCAGACGCTTGGCTTGTTGTATTTAAGAGAGAAAACTCCAGCCTCTTATTTTAAAATCCTTCAGCTTGGAAAGAAATGACTGAACACAATGCCCAGGCTGGGAGAAGCAGTGCCAAAAACCCTCATTTCTCTAAATGGGCAGGGGGGCTGGAGACGCCTCTAATCCTTGGCAAAGGATGCGGTTTCTCTGTCTAGGTAGGATTGCTGAATGCTGACACTCTGACTGCCCAGAATGATGAAGAGATGGGAAATCATTGTACCTCAGTAGCAGAAAGACCCCCCCCCTCGTCTTAAAGATGAGAAAAAACGCTGCCCAGAGAGGGGAGTCACTTCCTAGATCATTCTCTGAATTAACCAGAGAAGCCAGAATTAATCCTTATTAATCTGGTCCAGCCTCATATTCTTTTCCCAACTTGACAACGCTTCACTCAGCCCTGGCAAGATAGAAAGCTGGGTGTGTTAAAAGACTCTCCATTAACAAAAAAAAAAAAAAAATTAAAAAAAAAAAACCTGAGGGAGTTCCCATCATGGCTCAGTGGTTAACGAATCCGACTAGGAACCATGCGCTTGCGGGTTCGATTCCTGGCCTTGCTCAGTGGGTTAAGGATCCGGGGTTGCCGTGAGCTGTGGTGCAGATTGCAGATGTGGCTCAGACCCCATGTTGCTGTGGCTCTAGCTTAGAATGGCGGCTACAGCTCCAGTTGGATCCCTGGCCTGGGAACCTCCATATGCCGTGGGTGCGGCCCTAGAAAAGACAAAAAATAAATAAATAAATAAATAAAATAAATTAAAAAAACCTGAGCCCGAGGGAGCCCCTGAAGATGTTCCCTGAAGATTAAAATAGGGAGTGATTTGCATATCATTCGCATGCATAGACTCATTCGTTCAACAGACCACCAAGTGTCTGCCGTGTATGATGCATAGAGCCCTCCACTGACAAGTGATTTGCATATGCAGATATGGACAGGGCCGTCTTTCTAAGCAGTATCCCAGTAAAGATCTTATAAATAGCGCTGCCCTGAAGATAGATGCCTCCTTTCTGCTCTTTAGCGCAACAGCAGCTCTTAGTCTGCTTTGCGTCTAGATAAATAAAATACAATCCCTGCCCTCAGGGAGACCACAATCTGGTGGGGAAAGAATGATGCATAGACAAATCAAGCCTAAAGTGGGCAGTGTTACAGCAGAGCCATGCAGGGTGCTTGGTGATCGAATAACTCACGCCAGCCAGCGGAAGCCCTGTCCTTGTCCCTCCATCCTTGGGGCCTCAGAGGACTCACCCTCTGCCTGACACAGCAATCCAGAGCTGGTTGAGCTTCCGAGGTTATCTAGCGAGAAGCAGTCCTTCCTTTTATAGATACGGGCAGGAGTCCTGAGGGGCCAGGAACGCCTGAGACCTTGAGACCAGCGTTTCGACCAAACCAGAGTGTGAAGAAGTAAGACAGTCATGGATGATGGGGCACTTCTTGGTCACCAGGAAGAGCGTAGGCTCTAGAGGCTGCCTGCCTGCCTGCCTGGCTGCCTCAGGTCCAGTCCCGTTTCCACCACTTACTGCTGCGTGACCTTACGCAAGTCGCTTCGCCTCTCCGGGCTTCAGTGTCCGCATCTCTAAAATGGGGATAGTTAGGGCATCTGCTTGAGGATTAAATGAAGTGAATTAACACACTAAAAGCATTCCGAAAAGTACTTGGCACATAGGACCTGCTTAATAAAGCTTAGTAGTAGTAATTATATTTTTATGGTCGTGGCCCCATGCAAAATTGCCGGGCGGAGCCCTGCAGCTCATGCTCCACATATAGCCACACCTAAAAAAGAAGCTGAACCACCCGCCTCGCCTCTCAGCTCTCCTGATGTAAGATGTGTGGAAAGGGAACATATAAGTGGTGTTTTTCTTATTTTAGTTTGCAAACTTGACCTCAATGAAAACAACAGTCTCCTGAGATAAGCAGCATTGTCCTGGCCTTTTTTTTACAGAGAAGAACATTGAAGTTCAGTTTGGCTAAGCCACCCGCCCTGGGGCCACCACACTGGCCAGCAGCAGGGCTAGGATTCCCCCCTTGCACTTGTGAAGCCCAAGCCTTGTGACGAGTCTTCCCGAGACAGCGCCCCCTGGCGCCGTGTGGCTGCAAAAGGCCTGCCCTCCTGCTCTCACCCACAGCCCTGCAGGCTCCAGACCAGCTCTGGCTCACAGCTCCACGCTTCACACCCCCAAGAACACGGAGCCGTGCACTTTTTTGTTTAAAAAAAGGAAAGTGAGTCCTGCCCAGGCCTGACATGGCCAATCACAGGAGGTGTCTCTGGTGGTCAGAGCGGAGTGAGAGAGGGCGCCCGCCCCAGGAAACTAGTGTTTTTCCTGTGCATCAGGCCAGGCCTTTCGCAAGCAGATCTCAGCTCCTTACGGCGACCGTGCCAGGCGGGTATTATCACCCCTGCGACCCAAGGGAAAGTCCAGAGCAGCAAGGTTTCGCAGCCAGAGCAAGACCGTTCACAGATTCCTTGGAGTGGATACAGGGCTGAGGCGTATGTCCCTGTTCTTGCAAAAGCCCCTGCCCCCTCTACCCCCGTCCTCCCCGCAGCCCTAGGAGGCGCGGTCAAGGCGCCCAGGGGTGATGTCAGGACTCCCCTGTGCGCTCTGCCGCCACCCGCAGCCGTCGGGCAGAGGGACACCTTTGCAAGGAGGGCAGGTGCAGGACACCTGGGAGGCACGGCCCGAAGCCCCAGTTCAGCCTCTTAGGTGCAACTCCAAGTGTGAGCCAGTCAGACGGGTCTCGGCTCTCTTGCTGGCCCTGCCCAGGGGATCCTGGACCCTAGAAAGCCTTCTGTGCTGCCGTCTTGAGTCTGATCCGGCCACGTGCGGGGCTGCAGAGTGACGCCCCAAAACCCTGCAGCCTGCTCCTCAGCGCCTTGCCAGAGCGCTCCCTCCCGCTCCCCATGTGGAGTTTCTGTAACTGAATGAGTTTTATTTAGACCGTAACATTTAGTGCCACTTTGGATTTCCAATTAGGCTTCAATCAGATGCCGAGAGTCTGATTCGTTTTGTTGTTTTGATCGCCACAAAGACGGCAGCGTCGGAGGAGCCGTCGAGAAAAGTTATTTCCATCCACTGACAACTAGGACAGCTGCTGCGGTGTGAAGATGCAGCTTCGGAGGTGCCAAGAGGGGCCGCGGGCCTCGGGAAGGGGGCGGGGGCGAGGGGAGTCAGGGAACCCTTGGAAAGAAGCCTGGCTTAGGGCTCTGAGGGGCCCGGCTCCTACATCGTGGTCTCCCCAGAGGGGGTGGGGAGGTGGGTGTGGGGCCTTAGGCAGCTTGAGGTTCCTTCTTCCCCCCCCGGGGCGGGGGGGAATCCGGAGCTGACACGGGGGCTCCTTTTACCCAGGAGAGGTTCCTTGGGCACGGGGTTGCCGTGACTTGGGAAGCTGATCAAAAGTGGATTTTTCCAGAGTAGGGCCTCTGAGCGCCTCAGCCAGAGCCACTGCCATGCTGAGTTCCAGAAATACTGGGGTCGGAGAGAGGGTTTCTCACTGCCTGGGAGTTCGGACCAGCAGCTTACCCAGGCTGCCTGTCAGACAATTTTCTCTCCGGGGCTGGCCCAAGGGCCAAAATTTAGAATCCAACTCTGAACTGCTGGGGAGCTGGGGGTGGCGGTGGGGGGAGCGGAGCGATGACAGTGGGGCGATAGCAGCGTGATGGGCGTGGCTAAGTTAGGATCCTGCCTTCGGCTAATCATCAAGGAGTCTCAGGAGTACCTCTGTGTTAAGGCCACCTGGAGCCTCATGTCCCCATCAATAAAATGTGCAGGATGCTCCCTGTGCCTGGGCATTTGGGGCATTCTTTGCAGCCTGGACACAGGCAGCGGCTATGTGCACAGCCCTTGGAGGCCGACCTGGGTCTGGGTGTGTGTGCTTGTGAGAACAGGGGTGTGGGGGATGAGTGAGGCGAACAGGTGTCCCTTTGTGTCCCAGCGGCGTGGAAGGGTAGCCACACCAACGCGGACAACAGGGCAGGGCTGTGCTCAGGGGGCGGGGAGGGGCCATGCTCCTTCTCTTCCAGGCCTGCTGTTTTCAGAGCCCTGCTTGGCTGCATTTTTCCAGGTGGCCCTTTGATCTTTCTGTAGCCTGCCCAGCTCAGGGACCCAGCATCTCAGCCGCAGCCTCTACTTCATCGTCTGCATGCCGCAGTAAAATTTCCAGAGCCTTCACCACTCTGCCTGGAGTAACTTACTCTCCACCCCAGATATGTCTCCTCCCCCACCCCCCCAACAGGTTGGGGTTTGAAATTTGCACCAAGGAGAACCAGCTGTGTCCTCAGCTGGTGGGGGGGGGGGCTTAGCAAAGACTCTGGGTTCAGTCTCTGTCCCTCAAGTGATGTTTAATGATGAGAAGAGGGAGCTGGGCAGAAGTGAGAGTCCGGCTGGAAAGGGGAAGATGGCCAGAGCTGAGAACCAGGTCGTAGTTAACCCCCAGCCACTGAGGAATTCATCGCTTTGAAGGCTCTGCGGTGCGCAGAGCTTGCCCTCGCCAAATCACCTGCACAGATACAGGACAGGCGCCCGACTTCCAGTATGGCATGTAGAGCGCGGGGAAGGAGAGAGGCTTGCTGCTAGACAGAGCTGTGAGTCAGGGTGGGCTTCCTGGAGGGGGTGACGTGCTCTAGGTGGGTCATGAAAGAATGCATGGGAGCAAGAGCAAAGGAGCATTTCTTGAGTGACGGAAAACATGAAGGCACAAAAAAGCAGGCGTCTTCAGGGACCCTTCCCACAATTTGCTGTCTGGGAGCCAGAGGCGGGGCTTAGAAGCATCAGTCCTCACAGCAGACCCACAGCATGCCGGCGGGCAGTCCTCAGGTCCACCCACCTGCCCTCACCAAGGTGAAAAGAGCCTCGGCCCAGAGAGACGGTGCCAGAGCCCGCCCCCCCCCCAGCCCGGCTGCTGCACCACTGAACTTGAGAGGAAGCCCGCCTGTGCCCAGCTCTTGGTGCTCCTCCTCCATCAGCAGGCCCCCTGGACAGGCCTGGGGGCTAAGTAGCAAAGTCAAGACAAAATGCCTGCACTGGACAGAGCCCAGCGTCAGGCCCTTTGTGATCGGGCCAGTCCACTGCCACTCAGGACAGCCACGGCGCAGCAGGGGAAACCTCTGCCCAGCTAGGTTCATGAGAAAGGGAGCGAGCATGCCGCCCCTTCCATGCCTGTGCCAGCTGCCTTCCCGGCTGGCAGACACCTTGGCGATCCGGGCTGCTGCTGTCTCCAAAGCATGGTTAGAGCGTTTGGCCCCTACTCGGTGCTCAGTAAGCACTTGCTGAAGGTTTGGAAGAGAGGGGAGAGAAGAGATGACAGACCAGGGTAGGAGACGGGTGGCTCCGTGGGGTCGTGTAGAGAGCCCCCCCTCTGAGGGCAGGTGCATGCATGCCCGGCTCCGGCTCTGCCCTTTTCCAGTAAAGCCCAGCTTATCCTCACTGAGCCTCAGTTTCCTCTTCTGAAAAGTAGGGAGAACAGTAACACCTGCCTGGCGGGGTTGCTGAGAAGATTGAATGATGAATCCCTGCAAGAGTCAGACCCTGGAGGAAGAGCCAGACCCTGGAAGGGGCACCAGCCAAGCCCGTTCCTTCCCTCCGGTTCACCCGACCTTCCTGCTCCATGGCCACCGAGCCCCCTCCCCAACGAACGTGTTGCTCATTTTTCATCCTTAAGTCTTCTGCCAGTTGCATCTATTTCTAGCCTCTGTCTTATGAGACAAGAATAAGAAAGGGAAACAGGTAACTGCAGAGGCTCATTTGCCGATTGTCAGCTCCTGCCGTCAGCGGCGCTCTGCCTGCTTCTCCCTGGGCGCCTGGAAAAATCATCGTGACCTTTTATTTACTGGTTGATGTGGTCGACTCTTGGCTTCAGGTCTACCCTCCAGCCTACCCTCAGCCTCCTGATCCCTCCATCAGCCCCGCCCTGGCTTCCCGCCTTCCCCCCGCATCCCATGCAGGAAGGGCAGGCTCTCTGAGCCCCTCTGCCTTCATGTTCAGATTCTTAAAAACCTTTGGCCTGGAGAGGAAGAAGAACCAGAATTACTGAGCTTTCCTGCTCCGTGCTCCCACAGGGAGGAATTCTGCTCCTGATCCTCTCCCGCAGGCCGCCTCCTCCATCCCAACTTCCCTGGGAGCTAAACGGAGATTCCGGCTGGCAGGGGACTTGCCCCAGAACTTTCAGTAAGTCAGCAGCACAGCCTAGAACCACGTTCTAGAGCCCCCAGTTCCTCATCCCAGACGTTGCTCTTTGAGCTTTACAGGTATCCCCTCTTTTTCATCCATTTCCCCCCCAACTCTGCCACTCCCTGCACCAGCTCCTGGCCTGGCTGGTCTTTGTCCTTCCTCCTTGAGGCCAGCTATGCATCCACCTGTGGCCCCTCTGAGCCCATTGGGCTGAGGTGTGCAGCCCTGGGGCATGTGGAGGTAGCAGCTGGCGTGGTGACAACTAGAGAGGTGACAGGGAGACAGAGATGACTGACAAGTGGGTGCTGACAAGAAGATAAACTATAGAGGCCCCAGGAGGCTGGGAAGGAGCCAGGCAGACCCAAATTCCAGTGTCTGGATGGGCTACATGAGTTCACTGTGTGTATACAGCACACCTCTGTGTGCGCACGCTTGCATGCACATATGTGCATAACATACAAACTGGCTTCTGTAGAAGGTGAGCCGGGGTAGAGGCGGCTCCTCGGGCCATCTGCCTTGGATTCCACAGAGCCTCCAGTGCCCGTGGCAGAATCAGCCAGCCTCTCAGCTCCCTTGAATCGGGGGAGAGGAATTTTAAAAGCCTCTTGTGCAAGTCAGCTCCGTGCTTTCCGAGCTCTCTTCTTGGCCCTCGCTGTCAGCATCAATTTTCTGCAGGGAGTGATTTAACCTTCATTTATTCATTAATTCTTTTTTCCCCTTAACTTCATTAGGTAAGATTTATAAAGGTGCTGAATTGGAAAGGTCACCTGTCCGTGGGCCTGGGACACAGTGTGCCTGCATTGCTTCTCCTGAGCTTCCTTCCAGGATTGCTCTGGCGGCGGGGAGGGGAGTGGCAGGGGAGAGAGTGAAAGCAGAAACTGCGGCTCCCCAGGAGGGCCAGGCAGCCAGGCAGGTCGAAGCCTCTGCACCTGCCTGCTGTTGGGGGTGGCGGTGGTGAGCACCATGGGGGAAGGGCGGGCTCCAGGATAAGCCCCTCAGGAATCCTGGCTCCATCTCTTGCTATATTGACCTTCACCAGGTTATCTAATCTTTTTAGACCTTTGGCTTCCTCTCCGCTAATTTGTCTGTAATGATAGACTTGACTTTATCAGGTGTTACAGGGGTTAAAGGCCGAGAGGTTTGTACAGCGCTGAATGCAG
This sequence comes from Sus scrofa, assembly GCF_054392235.1. NCBI lineage: Eukaryota > Metazoa > Chordata > Mammalia > Artiodactyla > Suidae > Sus > Sus scrofa. The sequence goes on from NC_139391.1 coordinate 139,478,886, forward strand.
CAAACGGTCAAGAAACAGTAGCTTTTTAAAAAGGTCTTGGGAGTTCCCATCGTGGCTCAGTGGGTTAAGAACCCAGCATAGTCTCCTTGAGGATGCGATTTTGATCTCAGTGGGTTAAAGATCCGGTGTAGCCGTGGCTATGGGGTAGGCTGGCAGCGGTGGCACTGATTCGACCCCTAGCCTGGGAACTTCCACATGCCACCGGTACAGCCATAAAAAAAGAAAGAAAGGAAGAAAATAGTAAAAAGATCTTGAATTATCTGGACAAGCCTGGCAGTGCTCAGCAGTCATCAGCTTCCTGACCACTGGAGACTGGCACGCAAGAAGTCTGGATTTTTCCAAGAAAGGAAGCCTCCGTAGTCTATGATGGAGCCCATCTCCAGAACCACAGGAAAAACCTCAGCTCAAGGAGAAGCCAGAAGGAACCAAACCACGGCTTGGTGTTAACCTTGCTTGCTGAGCCCCAGCAGATGTCTGCAGGAAGTCGGGCTAAGCTGGCATGCTGCTGTGGGCTGGCCACATGCAAGGTCTGAGGCCCACCCAGCAATTGCCCACCGTCATGGGCCTTTCCCAAGTCTCGGAGGCCTGCTGGGCTCGGCCTCCCGCCATCTCAGCTCAAGGAGCTGTTTCTTTCATTAACAGCATCCCCAGAAGGAAGGGAAGCCATGCAGACTGAGGAACCGTGCGGCTGTTTTGAACCCGCAAGAAAACGAGAGTGTCTGTTTCCTGCCCCCTTGATCCTCACGCCTCCACCAGAACCAAGAGCGTCCCGGTTCCCCTGCTCGGAATGCAGTCAGCTCTCCGGGCTTCTCTAACTTTAAGGAAAAACCTCCCATCTGGAGAGCACCTGTCTATTTGGTGTCTCTTGCATTAGGCTCTAAGGGGACCCAATGGAGGTCAGAGGTACCCCACCCCCACCCCCACCCAGGGCCAGTGGGACCGCCGGAACTCAATCAGTGCGGGAGAAAATAATTTTAATAGGAAGCACGGAGGGAAGCAGCAGGCAAACCTGTTCTGTGTGCCAAGCTGAGAATATTGGGTTTGAAAACGATCGCCAAGGATTACAATAATTCATTTTATTTTATCTCATATTCCTACAGTTGGGGCCTCTGGTATCTACCATGCAAATTTAGGCCCGAGTGCAAATTGGAGCATGCCCAGATTAAGGAAGAAAATTCTAGTTCCCTCAATTTTTTTCAGATTCTTATTTCCCTCACCTGGGATCACCTACTGGGTTGCCACGGATGGGCTCGGGAATAAATTCCAGGAGAGGAAGGAACCCTAGGGTGGAGTAGTTGTGACCAGCGCCTCCTCTAGGCTGGACGGAAGGCACCGAATGCTGGGCCCCAGACGGCAGGTCTTGGAGGAGCCGGGGCCTTCTGGGAAACAACCATGGGGAGACCTTAACCATGAATCTGGCCCCAGAGGGCTCCTTACTCCAGGCCGGCCACCTGCTAGGTATGATTTTAATTTGTAGTGTCCCCTCGCTCCCAGATTTCATGAGAGTCTTTGTTAGTAAACAGTGCCTGACCTTTGTGGGGAGGCAACATTGGATCATTGCATTTCATGAACTAGGGCTCTGCACTACAGGCCCTTTGGTAGAGGTACTGTTTTCAGATAAATGTAGTTCTAAACTTGAATTTGGTTCTGCGACTCTCTCAGTAGCCTTGTAGGTCACCAGAGATGCTGGTCATCGAAGAGCCCAGATAGAAAGTGACCAGTAATCCCACGTGAATGTCACAGCTACTCCTTATCATCTGAGTTGTTCCCTGGCTCTGGCCGTTACCCAGGCCACCCCGTCTGGCAACTCGGGACCCTGGAGTTTGTCCTCTCTCTTGGCCTGCTGGTGGACAATTTCCTGTCCCTGTAACTCCAGCTAAATCGAGGATGGAATGTCCAAGAAAGAAAGAAGGCCTCAGATAACGCTCTTTGGTCGGGCGTGCCTGCTGTGTCTGGTTCTACTGTGCACGAAGTTCAATTTCTTTACCTGTGGCCCTAGACTAACATCTAGTGGCCGCAGCGTAATGGTGGAAGGCGGCAGGACAGAGACTGGACCTGCATGCACCACGCATGCAGTCCTTACAGAGTTTTTGTCTCTGGGCTCACCTGGGTGGAATAGGTACCCGGGTCTCTCAGGATACCCCCCGCAGGAACACGTCTCGCTTCAGTTATAGAACAAAGGCGACGGATGTTTTGTGCGTCCAATGAACAGCCTCGTCCTTTTCAATCCAAATGCTAAGCCCTTCCCTCGTCAGGGATGCCTCTGGCCCAGAGATGTCGCTTTCCTGCATCCTGAGGCTACAGGATAACATATACAATTACTTGAAACATAAACAGTGACAGATAACCATTAGAGGAGAGTCATTCTTTTGCATTGTAAAAGCAGAGTTGGGAATTGTCACTGTTAAGAGGTAAGAGAGACACATATGGGCAGAATACCAAGAGGCTCTCATTTGTCTCTTAACATTAAATCTGAATCACAAAGCCACAGACAAGAGGCTCTTACATTCGGAGTCTGTTTTGTTTTCCTTTCTTTTAAGGAGCCAATGGAGGGTGCAAAAAACACACTCAAAACATGTATCTGGAGTTCCCCTCGTGGCACAGTGGTTAACGAATCCGACTAAGAACCATGCGCTTGCGGGTTCGATCCCTGCCCTTGCTCAGTGGGTTAACGATCCGGCGTTGCCGTGAGCTGTGGTGTAGGTTGCAGACTCGGCTCGGATCCTGTGTTGCTGTGGCTCTGGTGCAGGCCAGCAGCTACAGCTCCGATTCGACCCCTAGCTTGGGAACCTCCATGTGCCGCGGGAGCGGCCCAAGAAATGGCAAAAAGACAAACAAACAAACAAACAAAAAAAAACATGTGTCTTTCTACCACACTCTGGTCTCCCAGTGGCAAAAAACAGACTCCGACTGCCTGATCTCAAGTCTGTGACGTGGTGACTACCCTTGATTCGGTGAGATTTCCTCGGGAGAACAATTTGGCAGTTTCCATGATGACACTTGCTTATGCTCGTGTATGAAGCTCTGCTCCTCCACCTTCTTGGCTCTGAGTTAAGAAATTTAGGTGGTTACTCATAACTGCTAAACACAGTCCTGGAAAACATAGTACAGAGCAGAAGGCAGCAGCAAAAGACCACGCGTTATTCGCTTCAATTAAATGAAATGTCAGGAGTTTCCATTGTGGCTCAGCGGCAACAAACCCAACTAGTATCCGTGAGGATGCAGGTTCCATCGCTGGCCTTGCTCAGTGGGTTAAGGATCTGGCATTGCCGTGAGCTGTGGGGTAGGTCACAGACACGGCTCGGATCGCATGTTGCTGTGGCTGTGGCGTAGGCCAGCAGCTGCAGCTCTGATTCCACCCCCAGCCTGGGAATCTCCATATGCGACGCATGCAGCCCTAAAAATCTTGCATAAACAAATACATACATACGTACATACATAAAATGTTCGAAATAGGCAAATCTATAGAGACCACCAAGTGTTGGTTGGTGCTTGCCTTCGGCTGGAGCGGTTCGGGGGCGGGTGGAATGGAGAGTGGCTGCTGATGGACATGGTGCTTCTTTTGGAAGGCAAGGAAAATGCCCTGAAATTGATTGTGGTCGTGGTGGCACAACTCTGAATATACCGAAAACCATTGACTTGTATACTTTCTGGGGATGCGTTTTATGGCGTGCGAAGTCCGTCTCAATAAAGCTACTACTAAAACATCATAGGAAGGCTGGGCCCTAAGCCCTCGTTCCCCAGGTCACCTCCACTCACGAAGGCATGAGCGCCCCACCGTCGAGGGTGCAGGTGGGTAGCATCGGGGCTCCGCTGCCTGTCCTTCTTCTCCCCTTCTCTTCCTTCCCTTCTCCCTGCGCTTCTTCTGCCTTTGTCTCCTGCTCTTGCTTTTTCCCTCTGTTTCCTTCGCTTGCCACTGATCCCACCAGCCCGTGGTCTTTCCTTGACCCCCAGGAAGCTCAAAGGGGAGGGAACGAGAGAACAGTGAAAGTTAATCGCAACTGTAACGAGGAGTGATTTGTATTATTATAAATTAGTATCGCTGTCCAGGACTTCACCTGCACGACGCCCACATGCGGGGGGTGATTATCCACATTTGATGGCTAGAGAAACTGAGACTCAAGCAAGCAGAGGGACATGCCCCGTTTGTCAGGGGCAAACCAGAAAGCAAACCCGGGTCTGTCTGGCCTCGAAGCCTATTCTCCGAAGCATGAAAAGACCTTAAATATGAGGCTGGGCTTGGTTATTTATTGATGGATTATAATAGAAGTCATTTGATGGGGTTCGAAACTGCAGTCGCTAAGATCTCATCTGTTGGTCTGATATTTACGGCCGTTTATGGGTGATGTCTCTGTGGCGCCTCCATTCATTATGGTTTTCATTAAGACGCGAATCCTATTTGGAAGTCTCTTTGTCATTTTTAACTTCTCTGCTTAATTTCCCAGCCCTAATCCTTCTTCTCTACAAGCCGCGGGGGGACAGCTCCCCGTGGCTCTTTTTTTCTCAGAGTTGCGTGCAGGCAGGGGCGGGAGGGGCGAGGCATGTGTGTTATGAGTGTGTGTGACATGAGTATGTGTGTGAGCACGTGACGGGAGTGTGTGTGAAGTGTGTGTGCTGTCAGGGCGCGGGTGTGGAGGGTGAGTGGCTCCTAAGACTGTGTGTTTGTGTTCACGAGCGTGTTTGCCTAAGAGGATGCATTTGTGGCGTGAGGTGTGTGTGTCAGGGGGCTGCCATTCACCGTATCCTTTTTTTTGTTTTCAGAAGCACACAAATTCTTGAATTGAGGCCTAACCATTTGCTTCCCGAGCACAGGGGCCGTGCTCCCCTCCCCGCCACCTGCCTGGCTCTCTCCCCTGAGACAATCTTGGACTTGGAAGAGGGTCTTGAATCCAGCCTCTCACTTGTTATAGACCTGGAGCGCCTGCTTAGAACTCCCCAGTGGTAGACATCTCCCTTCTTCCCTGCATGGTCGGTTTCTATAAAAGTCTTCTGTTGGGCTATTCTTCCTTGAGAGAGGTCCAGAGTTGGTTTACTTTTTTTCATTCTTTTACATAAAATGCCTGCTCCCAAGGAATCAGTAAGAAAAGAAATCTAGGAGTTCCCTGGCAGCTCAGGGGGTTAAGGATCCAGCCTTGTCACTGCTGTGGCTCAGGGTCCTGCTGTGACTCAGGTTCAATCGCTGGCCTGGGAATTTCCACATGCTGCAGGAGTAGCTAAAAACATAAAAACAGAAATCTCAAGGGGACGTTATTTTTTTTTATTAAAGTATAGTTGATTTGCAATGTTGTGCCCATTTCAGCTGTAGAGCAACGTGACCCAGTCATACACACAAACACACACACACACATACACACACACTCTCCCTTTCTTATGTGATCTTCCATCACGGCCAGTCCCAAGAGACAGCGTAGAGTTCCCTGTGCTGTACGTAGGACCTCGTTGCTTGTCCATTCTCAGTGCAACCATTTGCATCCATGAACCCCAAACTCCCCGCCCATCCCGCTTCCTCCCCCTCCCCCTTGGCAAAACCACAAGTCTGTTTTCCACGTCTGTGAGTCTGCTTCTGTTTTGTAGATAGGTTCATTTTGGCCATGTTTTATTTTTTATTTTTACCATATTTTAGATTCCATATATAAATGATATAAGGCATTTATCTTTCTCTGTCTTACTTCACCTAGTATGAGAATCTCTAGTTGCATCTGCATTGCTGAAAATGGCATTATTTTGTTCTTTTTATGGCAGAGTAGTATTCCACCGTGTGTATGTACCACATTTTCTTAATCCATTCATCTGTCAATGGACGTTTAGAATGTTTCCATGTCTTGGCTACTGTGAGCAGTGCTGCAGTGAACATAGGGGTGCACGTGTCTTTTTGAATAGTAGTTTTGTGCTAACAGATGCCAAGGAGTGGGGTTGCTGGATCACATAGTAGGTCTATATTTAGTTTTCCGAGGAACCTCTATACTATTTTGCATAGTGGTTGTGCCAATTTACATTCGCAGCCACAGTGTAGGAGGTTGTAAAGGGGACATCCTTTGTGGTGCCTTTGGCTACCCCCAGCGCACACCCCAAAGCTCATTCCCTCTGCTTTGCCTCATGATGCTTTCCTGCCCAGGTGACTACACCCTCCTCTTCTTCCTGAAGTCCCACCTCCTCTAGGAGCCTTCTCTGCCCCTCAGCCCACACTTGACTCCCACCTTCTCTGGGTCCCCGTAGGGCTTATAAGAGGCACAGCTTTTACCACCTAAAAATGGTCTGTCTCGGAGTGACTTGGGTAAAACTCTGGTCGACCCAAACTACACATGTCGGCTTCCCAATTCCCTAGAGAGTTTGGGCATCAGGGTTGCCAGATACGGTGGTTGAGGTTGTGTACTGCCAAAGGCATGTGGCTGAGGGCCAAACTGAGTTCCCACTTACCTTACCCAGCCATGCAGCTGGAGGGTGTGCCTTTTCCAAATTGCACGGAAGGACCGTGTGGGCTAGAGGTGGCCAGGGAATGGAAGCCTCAGAGGGTTCAATCCTGTTGTCTCCAGGCCTCTCAGCCAGATGAACGCTTGATGAGGGACCCAGAGAAGGTGGCCTCCACTCCCAGTGCCTTGGCAGAGTCGGCCTGGCGCCCACAGCCCTCCTTCCCAGGGCCTCACCCCTCTGAGTAATCTCATTGCACTCTGCTCATCACTTAGCTCCACAGGCCCTCCTCCGGCTGCAGTTTAATTTTCACTTCTCAGTATCTGCCCTGAAGTATCCTTAATCTCCCCCCCCAAACCCCCACCCCCTGCGTCTTTGTTCTGTCCTTCTGGCTAGTTAGCAAGCTCTAGGAAGGCTTTGGTTTCCTTTGTTTTCAGCCACCTCCCTGTGACATCTACCCAGGACTCAGCCCCGGTGGGAGGGCCACATCCGTGCTGTTGTCACACTGAGCCATCAGCTGAAGGAGCTGAGAGGCCAAAGTTCTGTGCTCAGAGCTGTGAGACAAGGCGCCGACCTCTCTCCCCAAACACCAGCTCAGCCAGGCTTCCTTTGCACTCCACTCCTAGTTACCTGCCAAGTGTCCCTAAGGATTCGGGATTTCTGGGGAGACTCAGCCCATCCCATGGTCTCTGTTGGGTGACACCCAGTGCTGGACAAGGGAATGGCGAAGGGGCCCCCAGATCCTTCCTGACGTTAACCTTTGGGTACTGCCGCGTGAACCCTCGATTCAGCTTCTGAGGTGCTTAGCAGGGACTGAAGCTGTGCCCTCTGGGGGCGGGCTTGGCTTGGATGGAGGCAGAGCATCCCAGGAGGGGCCTTTAGCTGCGTCTTCCATGCAGCTTGCTCGTGCCCCTGCAGAGCAATGCAAGAGGTGCGTCTAGCCTGCAGCAGTGGGGAAAGCATTTGTCGCCTTTCCTCCCTCAAGACCTCCAACCCTGGGCCCCTGGCTGACCCCCTCCCCCTCCATCTCCTTTCAGCCTCAGGACCCCCTCAACACGCTCTCGCACTTGGCAGTAAAGTCTTCAGGCAGTCACTAAATAGCAGTGTTGATGCTCCAGCCCCGCACGCCCTGAAATGATAATGCATCACCCGTGGTGCGCATCCAGACGGAGCCAGATTACGCTCAGGTGGTTAAAAGTCCAGGTCTAATTAGAGTTCCAGGGAATCAAGCCATTGTATTATTAATGATTCTCCAGCAATGTTCTGATTAAAACAGTAATTTTAATAAGCACAGCTCGATGCTAAGTGTTCACTGAACACCTAATTACATCAGTTATAACTCCAAAATTATTTAAAATTCCCCTTTTTTTCCACCAGACCCGGCATGCACCAAAGAAAATAGAGACACAGACAACTCAATGATTATTTGCTTTAATTAATTTCTTAAGCACCTCTTTAAAAAAAAAGAAAAGAAGAAGAGTCTTTTGTCTGTCTTCCATCTCCCCACCTCTCCTCCACCCCTTTTTATCCCCCAAAGGCTCTGGGGCTCTGGTTACATTTGAGGCGGCCATTGAAAGAGGCCAGAAACAGAAAGCAAGGGAGGTAGAGATTTGAGCAGTCCTGGCCACCACCCTCCAGGCAAGCGGAGACTGCAAAGCTCTAATGGGCGCTGATGGCTCAAGCCTGCTGAGCACCCGGAGTGGGGCCCGGGGGAGGGGGCAGGAATGCCCAGGGGGCTTCTAGCCAGGAGCCAGCTCCCCCCACATCCTTGTCTCCCTTAGACAGGCTTTGGATGCCTTATTTAATGATTGGCCCTCGCACCTCCAGGAGGGCAGAGGCGCGTGGGTTGAGAGGCATCCCATGGTGGCTGTTCAGAAATTCTTTCGACCCGAGAGCCAGTTGAGTTTAAAAAAAAAAAAAAAAAAAAAAAAGACCTCGCATCTGTTCATTCTCTGGAAGGGCAGCAGAATTTCAGAGAACAGTCTGCTGAATCCTCTGAGACTTGATGTCCAGGGTTTTCTTTAAAAAAAAAAAAAAAATCGTGTTATCAATACGTTATCCCTCCATCCCGGAACTAACACCAATAATTCCCCCACGTCTGTGCGATAAACTTGACCCTGAACAATGCACTGCTGTGACTCTCGCTTCCTGCGACCCCCATGACAACGTGCTAGTCAGGAAGGAATGGCAGCTGCTGGCGCTCTCATGCCTGAGCGGTGAGAGAGGATCAAATGCACCTTTACTTTGTCTCTCACCACCCCTTTAGCTCCATCTCAGGCAGGCAGCGTAGTTCATCAGCTCACTCTTGGATAATGATGACAACAAGATCATTCAAACGCAGTCTCAATTCGGAATTAGAACACCCAGATCCTGACCAGAAGTCAAACTCTGAACTTGACGGACGCCCAGGTCTTTCTCCCCCAGGTCCCAGCCCAAGCCAGCAGCACCCTTCCCCTTGGCAAGACGGAGATGCAGAGGCGTGTCTTCTCTGTCTCTCACGTACCTTCCCGCTTTAGAGGAAGAGGAGAGGAAGCCTCAGTGAGGTCCCTCCCGCTTGAACGGGAATTCTCACAAGACTTCTCATGCTCTCGGAGCGGGCTGAGTCCTCCAGGGGCCCCGGGAACCCCCCTGCCGCGCTGTTCTGGCTGCAGCTCTCATCAGGCGGGTGGGGCTTCCTGCCCCTCTCCCTTTAGCCCTGATTTTCCCATAGTTCCCTCCATGTGAAGATGCTCACGTGAGGGCCGAGCCCCACCTCCACGGGTCCTCTTGGAGAGCTTGTAAGATGCTGCCCAGCAGCTCTCTCTTCTCGGGTGTTCATGTCCGAATCTGGTAGAAGGGAGACTGCACATCCCCGGCCTGCCGCTGTCCCTGGGGAGCTCAGGGACCTCCTAAGGTCCCTCCTGCGCTCTGTCTCTCAAGACCTCGCCACCCTACCCTCTGGATTTCGTGCTTCTGGCTTTTCCTGTCCGCTCCGACCCCTCCAGTCCAGAGGAGGCATCTCAAGCCTCCTAGGGGATCCTCTGGAAGGGCAGCTGGTTACAGCACCCCAAGGCCTTCCTCCAAACCTCCCGCAAAATTCCCGCTGTCATTCCTTCTACCCTTTCATGGCCTCGATCTGGGGGAGGGGATGCAGAGTCAAGGGGAAGAGAATCATGAACTTGGATCTTAAGAATCTACTCTGAAAACTGCCACCACACTTTAGCAGGCAGCTTTCATTGTATCTTGGTGCCTTTGTGGATGCTTTAACTTTTACAGATGCAGAAACTGAAGCTCAGAGAGGTTAAGTGGCTTACCCAGCACAGCGGAGTACATGGCGAGGCTGAGCCAAGTTCTTCTGACAGTAACAGTCGTGTCCTTTCCATGACACCATTATGTCTATGCAAAAAAAAAAAAAAAAAAAGAGCTTTCACATCAGTGCATGGAGCCAACAGAATGCCAGGGGCCTCAGCCACACCTAGAGAGTCTTTGCATAGTTCTTAGTACATTTACTTAAGGAGCTTAAAATAAAACCTGGATCACTGGGTAAGTGTGATTAGCTTCTCAGCAGGTATTTATAGACCTATTTTATGTTAAGAAACTGGAGTTGGAACATACAGGGGTATCTCAAATGAAGAAATAAAAAGCAGAGCCCCGTGAATTACTTAAAAAGATGCAGAGCACAGAAGAGTTGAAAAAGCATGTGACAGTTCTGCCAGGTGGCCGGGGAGCGGGATGCTGGATTCAGAGGGAAGGTCACCGAGCTTGATGGAGGACAGTTGATGGAGCAGGGATTTGCTCGGGCAGGAGAGGGACGGCGTCCTGATTAGCAGGACTGTGTGAGCAAAGGAAGTTAAGAAGGCGGCAAGCACCGTGCAGAGCTGGAGAGGAGGCCAGCCTGCCAGGGGCGGGGTTCGTGTTTGCTGACCCAGGAGCCTGTTTGCTGACCCAGGAGCCTAGGGTGGGAAGGCTGGCCCAGGGAAAGCCTGGAACATCGGGCTGGGGTGTTGGGACTACAAACTTCATCCAAGAGGAAGTCTTTCCTTGTTTTTGAATTTTGCTTTTTGTAGGGGAGGGTTTTCAGTTTGGAGGGAGGAGGGATGGATGAGCCGAGGCTGTCATCCCAACACGCTGCCTCCGGGAAGCCTGCGCTGCTTGGCCCTTCCTCTTTGCTCTGGTAGCTTTAGCGCATCTCCGTCCTGGTGCAAAGGTTTCATGAGGATGTGGGGGTGCGTCTGTCTTCCTGACAACACCGGGGGTCCTTCGGGACCGGGGCCAGTCTGTCCCGCTTTGGAGCCCAATCCCTGCGCAGAATGTTCAGCCAGTCCTGCATTTATTACTAAGAACTAAGCAGCACGCCCCAGGCGCTGGGCTGAGTGTTTTCTAAGCCAGGCCTCCCTTTAGGCCTGTGAGGCAACCTAGACGACGGGAAATGCCGCCGCCAGCCTGCCTAGGCTCGAACCCCCGCACTGCGACTCACTAGCTGCAAGACTCTCACCGAATTGAGCGATTTGCTGAACCCTGAGCCTCGGCTCCATCCTCGTCTGCAGGTCGTGAGTCTTATAGAAGCTGGGGTCATTATCCCCTCTGTGCTGCCAACCAGCGGGTGAGGCTCAGGGCTGAGGGACGTGCTGAAGGTCACACAGCCAGTCGGCACAGGGGCAGGACTCGGCCCCGGGCGGCTTGGTTCCAGGAGCCCTGCCCGCAGCCACTACAGCTTTTTGAAGAGAAGGGAACGAAGAGGGATGCAGAGCCGCTCTGGTGTGGAGGGAAGAGAAGGGGGGCCGGCGAGGGGCTGAGGAGGGAGGCGGAGGCGGGCCTGGGGCCGCGTCTGCAGGGAGGAAGGCCGCCCTGTCCTCCCCGTCTCTCGTCCGTCCTCCATCCCCGCCTGCCACGTGCTGACCGGCCCTCTGGCCGCCGCTGTGCGCCCATCCCTGGCTTTCTTCCTGGACCTTTTCGTTGGGTCTCTGCTCCTGCCTTTCTCTCCCCAGACAATGTCCTTCCCCCATTCCTGCTTCTCCAAATATCCCCAGGCTTTTGAGACCTGTTAGACCTCAAGACACCTTCCTGGTCCCTTCAGCCTGAGGCGGTGGCTCCCAGTTGGAACCCCCTATGTGACATCTTTCACGTTCTAGCTTCCCCGCCAGAGGGGAGGCCTCTGCCTCTGGGTGACTAAGGTGGTGGGTCCCTCCGCAGCCTGGTCTGTTGAATATGATGATAACGCCGAGATGAAGGAAGGGAGGATTCAAGCCTGGATGGACTAGAGAATGAGCGGAGGAATGGATAAACCCATGGACACTTTTGAAGCATCAAGGGCCCTCTGACCCCCTGTAGGTCGAGCCAGTTCCAAAGCGAGTCTCCATGAACGCAGAGGCCCAAGACCAGGCTAAGCAACCCATGCTGACCAGTCCCCAGCAGCAGAGCACGGTGGCTCCGGAGTCGCCCCTGCCTCAGTGGAGTGGTCTTTAGCCAAGTGGCCCGTCTCTGCAGGTTCTCAAAGCAGAGGCACAGAGTTCCGCAAAGCCTGGCGCCTTCCTGCCTCCCACCGCCTTGCCACAGTTAAAGGAATGAGTGGCATGAACCAAGAAATGAGCTCTGTACAGAAAGGAAAGAAAGAAGTTGAATATAAGCGTAGAGCCTCTTTTTTCCATCAATAGAGATTTAACATATACTCGTATCCCCATCTCTGTCTCTTCTACACACACACACACACACACACACACACACACACACACTCATCCACTCACCTACTAACTCGTCCTAGGAAGCTGGGAATGACAAGAAGCTGCTCCGTCCTCCCCAGGGGAGCTAGTCACTTAGCCAAGTAAGAAAAATCAGAGAGAGTATTTTCAAATCCAAGGTGTCGAGCAGGACATGCCTCAGATAGTTGGAAAGACAAATTGGAAGGTGCTGGAGGAAATGCCCCACGGACCCACCGGGACCAGAATTGTCTTCCCAGCACGAGGGACCGATGGCTTCTTGCCTGCTGAGGACTGTGTCACAGCTCAGGCAGAGAGGGGGAGCCCCAGCTCAGATCCAGTGCCTGTGGGGAGAGCTGAGCCCTCTGTCCCCTCTTTGGGGAGCACCTGTTGATGAATGTGCACAGAAGAGAGGTCCGGCCAGCTGGGTGTGACCAGGTCTAAGTCCGTCTTTTGTCATCTGGAAGGATTGCTCGCCCTACATCCAGATGACCCGGGAACTTCAACCTGTGTCCCTTCCATACCCTAGAAGCAGATTCCAGGGGAGGCATCCAGGGTGGAAAGCCAGCATGCCAGGTGTCTCTGAGGCCTTCCAGCTGGTGTCAGTCACCCCGAGAGCCAGCAGCAGAGGCACCAGTGCAGCCAGGCACCAGGAGCCAGAAGCGGGAGCTTGGTTGGAGGGCAATGCCAATAACTCTGCTAAAGGAAGCGCATTATAATCCCCTTTAGGAGCAGTGGTATCCTAAAGGCCCCACTACCCCACGTGGAGAAGGATTCCCAAGTCCTCATCTCAAACCACAGTCCTACCCAGACGCCAGCAAAGGGGTTCTGACCCCAGATCTCCGAGCAGCCCCTCCAGGGACCCTCCCCACACCTCACCTTCCTGAGCCCACAGGCTGTCGATGCCTCAAAGAGAAGTTGGAGTGGACGGGAGCCCAGCACCTCCTCGTCTTGCTCTCCCGGTGACTGGAAGGCAGGGCATCCCGAAGTAGAGGGGGTGGGGCCCAGAGCCCAGAGCCCAGGTCCTATTAGCGGATGCCCAGCTCTTGGGTCAAGCTCCACACGGCAAGGCTAGCCTTGGGCTCAGTGCCTCCAGGGCCCCCACTGGAATGTCTGGACAAGTAGAAATGGCCATGAACCAGTGGGGCGGGGCAGGTGAAGGGCCATCCCCATCTTCTTGCTCCATCCTCGTGCCATCATCACCTTTCCCCTCCGGGGTAGACGCAGTGATGCTGGCCCTGGAGGGAGCTCTGTGGGACCTGCTAAGCCCCGGCATCTGGTTTCCAGGTGAGAGACCTGTTTTCGTGATTTCTTAGGCTCTATTTCCCAAATCCTTTCATCCCCTATTTCCTACCCCACCTGCTTTCCCTAACTGAACAAATCCATGGTTGTCATGGAGACCACATAGCATCAGCCTCTCAGCTTCTTTGCAGAGCCTTTTGAAAAACAGCCCTAGAAACTACTTCCACCTCCTGAGCATGCCTGGCACAGGGGTCCTGTCTGAGAACGTGTGGTGGGGTGTTGGCAATATCTCCTTTGCCCTCTCGCTTCCCTCCCTCTTTGTGCTTCTTCCTTGCCCAGTTCCACCTCCTTCCTTAGGAGGCTAAGCTCAGTTTGACTTTCTTCGGCCAAGAATCCTGAGTGTCCATGTTCTTCAGCCTCGAGGATTGACTATGTCATGACTAAGGCCAATAGTTTGAGTGGCTGTGCAGACATAACTCTCCCATAGGATGGGTCAGCAGCCTCAGCCCCCAGAGGCCAGGTGGCTTGCTCAAGGTCGCCCCCCACAGGAGTGCAGAGCCCGAGCAAGGGCCCTCTGCAGCTTCCCGGGCAGACACTGCCCCCTTCAGTGGGTCTGCACTGAGCGACTGGGCCTGATAACTAGCACAACGGAGCACCAACCAAGAGTGTGGGAGGCTTCTTGTGCACAGTTGTTACCTAAGCCTCACGACAACCTTGTGGGGTTCCTCGCATGACTGTCACCACGCTACAGAGGGGGAAACGGAGGCTCGCAGAGGACAATAAGGATGACTTATTAATGCCATGCAGTTGAGAATCTTAGCAGCTGGATTTACTACGGAGGACTTTCTCCTTCCAAGTCCACCTTCTTAACCAGAACAAAATATGGCCTCCAACAAAGGATTCGGGAAGGACCGCGGTTACTCAAGTGCGGGTGGAATGGGTGAATTCCACTGCGTGGGGCCAGAAACTTCTCTGCCCATCGTCCTTTACCCTTTGACTTCTGCATGACCCTCTGCTGGATTTTATGAATGAGGAAGAAAACAATATCGTCGAAAAGTTCCACCAACTTCGGCTTCCACGCTTGGAGTGATAGATGGCTTTAATTACTCCCAGTTACTCAGCCACTCCACTCTTCTCCCCCAAGTCATTAAAAATAGATTTTCTCTTTGAACTCCACTCCACCCTCGGGGTCTCCGGATAGTCAGGAGTTCTTAGGAGACAGCCCCAGCGTTAGCTTCTGGTCAGAAGGTTGCACGATGCTTCAGTTGCAATCACAGGTTCCAGAACCTCCAGCTGGTTTTCTGGGGTGGGGGTCGTGCCGCCTTTTTTCTTAATAATACCGATCACGTGACTTTCATTGCTTCAAGGACAGGCCGGGGCTGGGTTGGTGTTTGCTTTATGAGGATTTAAGGGAATCTTACACATGACTATTGATTTTGAAAGCACTGGATCTAACCCTGGGAACAACCAGTAATGAGCTCTTCACATTAATTACCAGGAAGTTGATTCGTAGGAAAGGCTGAAGCTGAAAGTCTGAGCTCAGAGGTGCCCTGCTCCCTGATGAGCAGGCAGGATGCGTAAGACGACTGTTGCTCTCTCCATCTTACTTATTTTATTTATTTTATCGTGTTTTATCTTATTTCATTTTATTTTATCTTATTGTGGCATGAGCAAGTTCCCAGGCCAGGGATTGAACCCACGCCACAGCAGTAACCCAAGCTACAGCAGTGACAATGCCGGATCCTTAACCACCAGGCCGCCAGGGAACTCCCTTCATTTAAAACATAAGGAATTGGAGTTCCCGTCGTGGCTCAGTGGTTAACGAATCCAACTAGGAACCATGAGGTTGCGGGTTTGATCCCTGGCATTGCTCAGTGGGTTAAGGATCTGGCGTTGCCGTGAGCTGTGGTGTAGGTCGTAGACGTGGTTCAGATCCCACATTGCTGTGGCTGCGGCATTGGCTGGCAGCTACAGCTCCAATTAGACCCCTAGCCCGGGAACCTCCATATGCCACGGGAGCAGCCCTAGAAATGGCAAAAAGACAAAACAAAACAAAACAAAAAAAACAAAAAACGTAAGGAATCAAGGCTTGAAGAGGTTAGGCAGCTTGCCTTTGGCCTCACAGACAGCAACTAGCAAGGCCAGGACAGGATGTCCTGCCACCTCCCCTGCCTCTCGCTGTGCTGACAGAGGACCCGTGACCTTTCGAGGAGGCTCAGGCTAGAGAGCATGGAAGCTGTTCGGGGCCGGCTCCTTGACTGTTCCACCCGCCTCCCCTTCTCACATCGCCCCGAGTATTGTCTGGCCCCTGACTCGCCGTCAGCAAACAGAGGAGAGTGAAATAAACGAGAGGTGGGCAGGGGTCAGGCGGGCGAGCGTAATGACAGTGGCCAACAGCCTGCCTGGGCACCAGGCGGACACCTAATGTCCAGAAGAAAGAAAGGTGGCCCTGAAGGCAGCCCTTGGGGGCAGCACCAGGACGGGGCTTCCCTTCCTGCTGCCCCCCTCCCCACCTTTCCACCTCGGCCTGGGAGCCCAGTTCTGTCTGCACCACCCACAAGGCCTGTGGCCAGAGGCAGGTTGTTTAACCTGAGATGCAGTTTTCTAGTGAGGAAGGTGAGCTGAATCCCTCACCTGCAAGGCTCAGGTAGGGCTTAGGTGAGATGATATAGGAAAAGTGCCGGCACACAGTAGGTGCTGGCTGAACGGTGGCTGCTAGGATTGTTCCTGCTGCTTCTTCCCCTTCGATAAGCTCATCAGTGGTCCAGCTCCGAGGAAGGGTGTCACTTCCACCCTCATCCCTCGGAGGGGTTCTCCCTGCTCAAGGAGGCGGGTCTCACTGCTGACCCTACCCACGCCCAGCAGGGAAGACTTGGATAAAGATGGGGCTTCAGGAGTTCCTCCTGTGGCTCAGTGAGTTAAGAACCCTACATAGCATCTGTTAGGATGCAGGTTCGATCCTGGACTCCGCTCAGTGGGTTAAGGATCCGGCATTGCCACAAGCTGTGCAGGAGGCTGCAGATGCAGCTCAGATCTGGTGTTGCTGAGGATGTGGTGTAGACCACAGCCGCAGCTCCGATTCGACCCCTAGCCCAGGAACTTCTATGTGCCGCAGGTGAGGGCTTAAAAAAAAAAAAAAAGCTGTGACTTCCGGCATCCAGGAGACACTCAGCTCTTTGCCTGTAAAGGACAGTGAGAGGGCAGGGGCCTCATTCCCTGGAGTCTCGCTGAGCTAAAAGGGGCTATGGAATGAGGCGCATCAGGAGCCAGGGGCGCCCGGACTGTCCCCAGAGGGTCCACTTTGGCTTGGATGCCTGAGGAACCTGGCCAGGGCTGGGGGCTGGGCTGGGCCTCCTGACCATCTGCCCATCTGTGAGGACTCTGAGCCCCCTGCCCCATCGGTGAACAGGGAAGGCGGAGCCCCAAGCACCTGTTGGCTGCGGGGCTGACAAGATTTGAGGTAAGCCTGTGAAAAGAGACCCCTCCCGCCCATCCGGTCCAGCAAGTAGCAGCTGCGGGGCCCCCGCGCCAGCTCCTATGAGCCCTGCGGTCAGAGAAGGGCAAGCCTCCTCTGCCCCCTGGGTGCTTCTCTCCTCCTGAATCCTGCTCCGGGCTCAGCCTCCATCTCCTCGGATGGACGCCTGAATCCCACCCCTGCTCAAAAAAACCCCTTACTGTAGGCCACCACTGCCACCGGCCACGGAGGACCCCCCTCCAGCTGGCCACCTCCTCTCACTGGAAGACCGAGCCCAGGGTTAAGCCAGCTCTTGGGGAGCCTCTCTTTCCTGGCGGATCAAATGGAAGTCAGGCTAGGTACCAGTCCCAGTCGTCTCCTCCCGGGGCGCCGTGCAGATCCAATGAGAGAGCGTGTGCGACCGCCAAGGGAAGGGGCTGAGGCCCTCTCCGGGCATGGCTGTGCATATGCAAATGGGCATCAGGCCCCTTCTTCAAAACAGCTTTGGATGGCGGCAAAGGGGGAGAGTGGGTCTGAGACCCCACAGACTCCAAGGCGGGGGCGGGGGGGGGGGGGCTGGGAGGGGGGCCCACCGGGAAGAGGGACACGGGAAAGGCAGGGGTGCAGAGCCAGTTGTGTTTCAGCTGCTGCGCACCGGCCCAGGCTCTGGGGACTGAAAGGCTGTTGCTTGGGCCAGCTGGGCCCCATCCAGGCTGCGTGTCACCTCCCACCCCTGCCACCTGGCTCTCTGCCACTGAGGAGGCCTCTGTGTCGGGAGGCAGGGGACACGTGTGGGGACAGGTGTACCGTCTGGTGGGGGTGGGGGAGCAGATTCCAGGGAAGCAGGGGATTACCAGCTCCGTCCCCAGGGGCCCACGGCCTGGGGAGCAGCTCTCCCTCCTTCCTTCCCTCCTACACGACGGCAAATGACTCCCGCAGCCTCTAGGACAGAGCGCCGAGCCAGGGCCCCCTGCGGAGAACCTCTGGGCTCTGTCCTCTGAGGCCCGACCACCTCTCGGTCATACTGCCATTGTGGCATCCATCCCACCACGTCTCAGGATGAGCCTGTCCCCTTGGTTTTGTCCTCAACCAGACCGTGGGCTCCAGGAGGGCAGAGGAGAGCTTAACACAACATCCCCACTCTGCAAATCTCGAACGCCCACGCGGAACCCAAGCGCAACCCACGCTCAGGATCCGGGGTTCCACAGTCAGGATCCGGGGTCCCTCTGCTCTCAGCTCAGGTGCTCCTCCAGGTCCTCAGAGCCATGGAGCCCCTCCCAGGCATCCGCACAGGGGCCAGAGAGGCGACTGTGCATCACGGCCCCCAGGTTCACTTGCCGCAGGGCTCCTGCCCCTCACCCCGCCGTCGGGGCGCAGCTCCTCTGCGGAGTAAGGGGCTGGCCGCTGACGGAGGCAGCTCTTGAGGCTCAGATCACCCCCGAGGCCGCAGAGGCAGAGCGGGCCTCGCCCTGGGTGGTCAGACCCAGCAGGTCTGCCGTGCCCTTCGAGATCTTGGAAGGAGGCTGGTCCCGACAGGGCCCTAGGTGACGTGTCCACCCAGCTGATGATAATCTGCTGTCACCTGCCTCGCGGTGCTGGGCCTCACGGTCTAGGGGCTGCCGGGTGTGCTGGAAGGGGAAAGAGTGGGGTGGGGCTGCGGGGAGGGGACCCCACTCTAAGCTCTGCACCCCCGCTGAGCCCTTCCCACGGACATCAGCTCCGCAGAGTCAGGCCAAGAGAGGCCCTTGGGACGTGGGGCCCCGGGGTCAGAGGAGCCAAGAACACAGTATGAGTCACCGCTAATTAAGAGCATTTCTTCAGTCAGTGACTTAATGGGACAGTTATATTCATTAGAGGCGTAATTACAGGACAGAAGATGAAGCAGAGAGGCACGCAGAGCGTGCGGGTGGAATGGGCGGGGAGCAGCCCCGCGGTCCTGGGGCGGCGGGAGAAGGGCGAGCTCCGGCATCGCACTCACCTGCCGAGCCAGCCCCCCAGCTCCCAGCACTCAGCGTGGATGGGGTGCGGAGCCTCGGGCAGAATTAAAGCGCAGTCCTGATAAACAAACACTCATTAAAGTGTCATCGAGTGTCCCATTAAACTCTGAGTCAGTCCTGACAGGGCCGCGCCTGACGCGGCGGACACGCTCCAGGAGAAGCTCTTTTTCCTTCTGGAGCCTTCCGAGACAACGCCCATCCCCTCCCCACCCTCCCCCAGCCTCCAGGTCCCAGGGTCAGTGGCCGCTGGTCACCTCATGCAGAGCAAAGTGACCCCAGATTCCTGAAGGCTGAACTTGGTCCTGCGGGGCCTCCAGAGACTCAGTTATTAAAACCACTTTGTCCCGGGGCAGGAAGCCGTTCCCAGACGAACCTCCATCTCCCCTCCCCCGCCCACCATCCATCTCGTTCCTTCCATGGTCCCAGGGCAGAGTTTGATTCCATTTCTTCATGGCTCCAGGGGGTGATGTTTTAAAATACTTCCCAAGACGTGAGGTCACGTTTACCAGTGGTTCTCAAACTTGAGCTTGTATGAGAATCAGCTGGAGAGCTTATTGGACCCACCTCCCAGACCCCAGCCCGGAGTTTCTAACTCTGGACCCTGGGTTTTTATGTCTCTTAAGCTCACAGGTAATGCCAAGGGTGCTGTGTTGGTTCAAAGACCCGAGTCACCTCTTTTTTGGGGGAGGGGGTGTCTTTTTAGGGCCACACCTGCGGCATATGGAGGTTCCCAGGCTAGGGGTCGAATCGGAGCTACAGCTGCCACCCTATACCACAGCCATAGCAACGGGGGATCCGAGCTGCATCTGTGACCCACACCACAGCTCACGGCCACGCCAGATCCTTAACCCACTGAGCGAGGCCAGGGATCAAACCTGCATCCTCATGGATCCTAGTCTGATTCGTCACTATTGAGCCATGACAGGAACACCCCTGAGTCACCTCTTCATGGAGGGCGTTCTTTAGGCCAAGGAGTGACAGGCTGGAGGGCTCAGAGACATCACATACTCCAGGTCCGTGGTCTCCAAAACCTGCCTCTCCAGGCTGACACTCATCATTCTACCCTCCTGCAAGGTTTTCTCAAGAAGCTCTGCTTTCCCATGTTTGCACGTGGTTCCTCCCGCCCGGGATGCTCTTCATCTTGTAAATAGCCTTCACCCAGGAAGACCCCAGACCCAGGCCACGTCCCCCCAAAAGCCTAGAGCAGCGTATCCTCCCACAGTGACAAAGCGCCAGCCCCTCGTGTGAGCCACACGTGTCACTTTCACCTTCCTAGCAGCCATATTTTAAAAAGTAAGAAGAGACAGTGGAAATTAAGAGTAGATTTTACTTAGCACGATATTTGCTACAGTTTTATCTTTTCAGCAAGTGGCAATACAAAAAAAGCAAGAATGTGTTATTTTACATTCTGGTTTTCTGGGCTCAGTTTTCAACACCCAGTGGTCCTTAGAACATATGTCGGTTCAGACTTGCCTGTTCCGGATGCTCAAAGCCGCGCAGGCACACACGTTGGACGGCGCAGACATAGAAATAGTATTTTCTCCTTGCTCTGAATTCCCTCACTCCGCTTTCAATCCGTCTCTTAGAACACACATCACTTTTTTGTTCTTATTGCTAGTCTGTTTGCAACTTGAAGGTGATGGCTGTGTTTTAATGCTGCTGTTGATTTTATTCCCCTGAAGTGCCCAGTCCTGGCCTGCCTGTAGGACGTGATCAATAATTATGGTTGATGAATGAATAGGGAAACACAAGGCTAGAGGAGAGAGCGCTCGTGGAAACACCTGACCCTGAGAGCCTCTTCGCAGCTCCTGCGGCATTTCTTTCCCCTGGTTTCTAGATGGCTGCGAAGATCTTCCAGGAGAGAATCATTCAAGTTTTAGGACCCCCCCCCCATAAGTTTCCTGTTTCACTTCGCTCTTCTACTCAGTGTATTAAAAAAAAAAAAAAATTCCCACCAGGAGGGCCCAGGAAACAGGAAAAATAGTTGTGCTGTTGGTTTCATGTTTGGAGAAGAACAGGCTTCTCACTATCTCCGCGGCACTTGGCGTGAAAGTGGGCTTTGTTGCTGGAGACACTGCTCCCATTCAGGGCCCCTTCCCCAGCTGCTGAGAGCCGGGCTGTGTTTTGACAGACGGGCCGAAGGCAATGCAGACAGTTGTTTTAACTTCCATCCAGATGCAGACATCACTCACTCTGAGCCCGAAACCCAGGAAAGGGAGGCTGGGCGCAGGGTGGCAGCTCTCAGGCCTCCGAGGGCAGGTCGGCGGGGGGCGGGCAGAAGCCCCCCGGCCCAGGCGGCTGGGGTTACAGATATCCTGCAGGGCTGAGAGTCCCACGCCCTGGGAGAGGCACAGTGGGAGGGCGTCTGGCCAGCACCTGCCAGAAAGGTGCTTCTGTAGGCCTCACAGCCCATGAGTCGGGGTCAGAGGTTGCTCCTGAAAGCCGGCTGCTCTCAGCGGCTGGCGGCGTGGCTGGATGTTATCATTTAACTGTACTCGTCACTCAGGGCAGAATTCACAATAGTCTCAGGGAGCAGTTGGCTAAAGTGCGGGAAATAGAATCCTGAAGGTCAGAGTTGGAAGGACCGGCAGCAGAAATCCCTCCCGTGGCCTCCCAGACACGCGCCACCTTGACTCTGCTTACGTGTCCCATGGATGGGGGCCCCTGCCGGGAGCAAGGTCTGTTTCGCTCTCAGAGAACCTTGGCTTTCTTCTGTTGAGCTTTCCTGGAACTTTCCACCCATGAGTCTCGTTGCAGCCACACTGCTGCCCTTCAAACGGTGGCAAACAGGTCCCACGGTCACCTTGAGCTGCATCCTCCTTGACCCAAATCAACATCCCAGTTCTGTCTGCTGTACCTCAGATGCCACATCTGGGTACCCCCACCCCCCATCCTGACCCTTCTGGAAAGGCTGTCTGCTTGAGCAATACTCCTTGGGGGGCAGGTGTGAAGACCTGAGCTGGGAAGTCCCCAGCATGGGGCGGCTTCTCTCCATCCCAACACCCTGCCTGTTTACGCAGCCCCTTTAGCTGGGATCTGTCAGGTCATATTGGACGTAGAGGCAACTCAACCTGTTAGACGTGAGCTATTTCAAACCAGCTATCCCCCAACCTCCATTTAGAATATAATTTTTTTTTTAAACTGAATTACCAGCTTTTACACTTGCCCGTTCTGGATTTCATATTTTTATTATGAAAGGGAGGTAGGGATGCTTAAAGCTGATCACATCACCCACTTAGAGAAAAGATTTGTAATTCAGAATGTTAAGTATCAGGATGTGGGGAAAATGAACAGGGCTGGGGGCACCTGAGGCTGGTACCCAAGGCCTTTGGCTGCCTGGCACCAGCATCCATGCCACCAGCCTCATCTCTGGCCATGCTCTTCCAGTGTACACGCCACGCTGAGCTGTGCTGAACTTGGCCATGACAACTTTTGCTCACGATTATCTCTCAGCTAGAAACGCCCTCCCAGGCACCTGTATCTGTCCGGCTCTCACCCTGACTCACTCCTACCTGGCTGCCCCTTTCCTCCAGACAGGGTGTGCCGGGCGGCCCTCCTTTAGGCTGCCAAGGCCCCCAGGCGCACACCTCTGCGTGCGATGGATGCTCAGCGCAAGAGCAGTAGAGCAATTCTGAGTGTAATTACCAACTCCCGCTGGACTGTGTACTCTGCGGGGGCTGGATCTGTGTCCTGTTCACGGCTGTTTCTCCAGCATGTGGCACCAGAGCCTCTGAGTAGTGACATCTGATAAACATTTGCTGTGCGTGCAGTGTCGGGCTCCATCCCGAGCCTCCCTCCAGGACATGGCGAAGGCATCTCCATCAGATCCTTTGTCCCCCTGCTGGAGGCAGAACGCCGGGCTGCTGGACCACAGGTTGTTTTTCCACTTGAGTTCACGCTTCCAGCAGGTGGGGGACCTCTCTGCCCAAACACACAGCACCCCATTCCCAGTCCAGCAAATGTTTTTGCAGCCTGGCAGCCTCCTGCCCCAGCCAGCGATGGTTACCTAGGACATGCCAAATGCAAGGCTTCAGTCTCCTGACCCTCTGCAGGGCCTTAATGTCACACATGCTGGGCAGAGAGGAGTGAGCAATGACCACATGGGCCTGCTCGTGTCCCCACAGGGCCCCACGTAGAAGCCAGGAGGAAGCAGCACCCTGGGGGGGAGGGGGGCGCAGGAGCTCGATCTACAAATTCTCACTTTCCCCAGCAAGACGGAACCAGACAGGCAGCTCGTCTCTGTTCCCACTTAACCAGACTTTTCAAAGGATGGGAGATTTACTAGAGAAGCTGAATGCGGACGTCGAAGAATATGGGATAATTGGATCCAGGTGGCACGTTGCGTTGGCTGTAAAAAGATGGTGCCGTTCGATGAATATTATTTGATGGGAAAAGTTTCTCCATCGCTCCCTTTTTAACTGTTTTCTGTGCGGGCAGCAGGGCTCAGCCCAAGCCCAGCTGAAGGCTCTTCAGAGACGAGCTGGTGGCACTCAATAGCCTTTCAACAGAGGTAACCATTGTCAGCCTTTGCCAGGAGCGGGCCCAGCTCTTCAGGACCTGAGTGCAGGCAGGGAGAGGCCGGAGGCTGTGCTTCCACCCCTGGCCAAGGCGAGAAGCAGGGACCTTTAGCTGCACCTGCCTCGTGCAGAGCAAACAGACGAGGCCACCGATCCGATCCAATTCGTGCCCACTATCACCTCTTTAGAGGTGGCGACAGTGCCATGGCCGGTAGACGTGGTTGTGTCTGAAGACACCTCTGTGAGACGAGGTTACCCCTGGTCTAACCCTGCCCTGTTTCCTCTCCCCCAGATCACCAGGGTCCCCGTGGAGTCCTGTGAGCAGTACACCACATGCGGGGAGTGCCTGAGCTCGGGGGACCCTCACTGTGGCTGGTGTGCCCTGCACAACATGTAAGTTTGGAAAAAATGAGCGGGAGGAGGGCCCGTTGTGGCTCAGCAGTAACAAACCTGACTAGGGCCCAAGAGGACGCGGGTTCAATCCCTGGGCCCGCTCAGTGGGTGAAGGACCTGGTGTTGCCGTGAGCTGTGGTGTAGGTCCCAGATGCAGCTTGGATCCCGCGTTGCTGTGGCTGTGGCGTAGGCCGGCAGCTGCAGCTCTGATTTGTTCGACCCCTAACCTGGGAACTTTCTATGCTATGAAAAAAGCCAAAAAAAAAAAAAAAAAAGAAAGAAAGAAAAGAAGAAGAAGAAAACGCCCAGGATGCAGAAGACCAGGTACTGCCCTGGGCATGTCCCTGGGCATGTGGCATTGGTCGGAGTTTCCCTCTTCTGAGCGGTAATTCTCCTCTCGGTTGGAGGGCTGAGAGCAGGAAGAGCAAAGAGAGGCCGGGAATGGGCCCTCTTTCCAAGAGCCGCTCCTCTGCCTGTTTTTCAGTTGCCCGCCAAAGTCTGTCCCTCCCCGAGCCCACGGGCTGCTCTGAGGTCTGTACCTGATCCACAGCGAGGGGTAGTGGGGTTGGCAGCACACGGAAGGAAAGCTGTAGCATCTCAAGGTTTCCCAAGAACCTCCTCCGTGGAGCCTGACCGAGGCGCCTCCTCCCGTGAGCAGGTGCCGGAGTTCAGAAGCTTGGACTCCAGTTTGCTGCTGTGTGACCTGGGCTGGTCCACCGACAACTCTGGGCCTCCATTTGCCAGTCGCTAAAGAGCGAGAATGCCTCCCTTGAAGGTGAACTGTGAGGATTAAATGAAATAATAAGTCCTTTGGCGATAAGGAAGCTCGGGATAAGCTACACAAATCAAAATAATTGTTATGGACTCTGAACCCTGGGGAGGACCCTTCTGGCCTCATTAATTCATGATTCCAAGAAGTCAGCCTCTCACTCCGAAGGGCCTCACAAGCCCTATTCAGACACCTCCCCTGCCATTGAATTCCAGCTCAATAGAAATGCAAAATCACCGTTAAACTTCCTAACTGGGAGAGCCTCCCAGGGAGAGGAGAGGGTGAAAACTCCACACTGGCCAGGCGTGCTGTCCCCCTAGCGATGGACACTCCAGGGCTCCGTGCCAGCCAGGAAAGCATCCCTGTGCAGTGTGCGGGTTTGGGGTAGAGGCGGAGGCGGAGGGCCAGAGTTCAGCGCCCTGCACAATAGCTCTTGGCTTCCAGCCTCTGCAGCAGGTGTTGGGAGGGCTATGGAGGGAGGGAGGAAAGCAGGCGCCTCGCAGATGCAAAATCCGGACTGGATCGGCGCCCACAAACCCTGGGCTGCCTGCTTAGATTTGGAGGTAAGGGACTCCTCAAAAGTTTTGCCAAAAATACTCTCACCAGAACCGGGACAGTGAGTCACCCTTTAGGTCAGACAAGCCTTAAAGATGTTGATGAGGCCCCGACAGGCACCCCCCGGAGTGACAGAGGTGACAGCCATCGGTTGCCCTTCAGGGAGGCTGGCCCAGCTGCCAGCTGGCTCTCTCTTCAAGATTTCTTCCTCCAAAGAACCCGACAGCCACCCCCAGCTCCGTGCCATGTCCTGGGCTCCCCCTCCCGGTCCCACCTCCTCCCCGCTCCTCCCAGCAATTCCAGCCACAATGTCTGAGTCGCCCAGGCCACCCTGTCATCTTCCCAGTGCAGGTCAGCGGAAGCTACCAGAATGACTGGGCCGCAGGAGGAGAACCCAGATTCCCTCTGAGCTGCTTCTGCAACATCACCCTCTCCTTCCAGCAGCTCCGCCTGCCAAGAGCACGTGGGGAACAAGCTATTTCCCGCCTGTGCCCAGAGGTTTCTCCTGTTCTGGTCGCTCTCCTCTTCACCAGCCCCTCGGGCACAGCCCTCCCACCTGCCACGGGCAGCCCACCTGGCCGCCCAGCTCCCAGGCCCCTGGATTTTCTGGAGGCAGGGGGCCCCCGGGGGATTGCTAAAGAGCCTCCGGGTGGGGGCAGGGGATGTGAAACCCTCCAGTCTCCATAGGCCTTGCTCTAGCAAGTGTGTTATTGTCTGGAGGCTATTTATCTCTGTTAGGGCTGTTGCCATAAATAGTATGATAAAAAAGAGCCATTTCAGTGAGTCAATGAGATAAAGGCTCCAGTCAAGAGCTCACTTTAGAGCTATCTTAGGGATTCACTTAAACCTCAATAATTCTTGTCTTTGACAGCATTCATATTTAGATCCATTATGTGCCTGGAAAGGAAGAGGGGGGAGGGCCTGGGGCGGGGGAGCTGGGAATCTCGGCCTGGTTGTGGCATCTTTGTTATAGTGTCCCCGTGGCTCTCATGGCTCTCGGGAGCCCATTCCCCTGGGAGGCCCCTGCCTGCAGGGTAGGTGTCACCGTGCCCACCTGCTGCTGTGGGCTGAGGGGCCAGGAGCCAGAGATGAAAGTGTGGGGAGAAGGGACCACACCGGCTCCCTGACAGAGGCAGCCGTGGCCGCGCCGCCGTGTCCGTCTCTGACTCCAGGTGTTCTTTCACCCCGCAAACATCTGTAGAAACTAGACCATGTCACAGGGAGAATATCTCCGTGGACGAAACATGGCCCCTGCCTAGAGGGGAGAGCCCGAAGCCACCGGATCACCCGCACACTGTCCCACAAGCCCAGACCCCGACCGAGGCTTCAAACATCCACGGAGGTGCGCTCTCATCACCAGTAACATGGTGCCGAGAAGGGTCACCGGCCACCTTCTGAACAGGAGTTCATTTGATGCTGACACCACCCTATGGGGTGCGGTATCAGCCGTGGCCTCAGCCTTCCACAGCTGGGGGACCAAGGCCTGGCGGAGTTGAGGAACTCGGCCGAGAGGAGGCCACAGAGGTGGGGCCGCCTGGCTCTCCGTTCCCGTTCTTTGCCTCTTGCCTGCGGCTTCTCACCTTCCCCCCATTTCCCTTCTCACTCGCTGAGCTTCCATTAAGAAAAGCTCTCTCGAAGCCACATCTCTCTGCTGGAGACGTGATCCGACTCCCTCTTAGTCTGTCTTTCACTGCAGTCAAGCCCATCTGGGAGTCCCCGAGGCCCTCTGAGATGTGTGAACTTTGTCAGGAGACAGACACAGGCCCCAGAGCCACAAAGCCCTGGCACTTACCTTCGGGGGACCATGGAGCCAAGCAGACGGGTCTCCGAGGCCTGACCTCTTGGGTGTGTTTCTATGGCAGGTGCTCCCGCAGGGACACGTGCCAGCGGGCCTGGGAGCCAAACCGATTTGCCGCCAGCATCAGCCAGTGCATGAGCCTCGAGGTGCACCCCAGCAGCATCTCGGTGTCTGAGCCCAGCCGGCAGGTGAGTACACAACTCGGGAGGGTTGGGGTTGAGGCGGCGCGGAGCTCACGCAAGCCCGGGCGTGTTCCATGTAAGTGGATCATCCTTTACGTGCTCCGAAGAAACTTGGTGAAAAAGCTGTGGTATCGCCTGTTATAAAAGGCCCGGCGGTTCGCCACTCTCCTTGCAGATTCCTTAGGCATCGATCTGTTCTGTGAATCTAGACGTTGCATTTAGGAACAAACAGCTATAACACGATGCAACCCAATACCGTTCTCTCGTGTGTGCTAGATTGCCGTCTCCTGCTTGATACACAGAAGCCTTGGAATTGCCTGTGTGTGTGTGTGTGTGAGGGACAGACAAACAAACACAGAAAGACTGAGACCTAATTCCTAGTGTGTGCTTAGGGAGACTATTAAAGAGACCACAATGGCCCTTGACCACCTGTCGAGGTGCAACCCCAAATACTTGATGTCCTGAGGCCCTGCGCGGTTCTTTCTTTCTGCAGGTTTTAGGAGCATTCACGAATGTTAATTAGTTAACCAACCTTCTAAGACTCGCGTTCATTCATCCCTGTGGGGGGGGGGGGGGTTGGGCTCCTGTGGCGCTGAGGGAACAAGCAGCCGAGTTTGTACCCACGTCTCTCGGCCCCGTGGAAATGAAACTGGGACAGAGATTCGTGGAGAGGCTAGGTGATAGCCGTTTTGCCCAAGACAAAGGGAGACCTCCCTCTGTTAGGACTTAGCACTTGGAGGCCACAAGGGGTTGTCACCAGGCACCCCCTCCTCCCCGAGAGTCACACATAGCACCTATTGTTTCAAAAACCCCTTGGATGTTACACTGTGGTTGTTTAGTACAAACTCATTTCCAAGTACATGGAATGCAGAGCAGCATTTTGCCGTGAAAGTTTCTCAATCAACAGATTGTTCTGACACCCTGTGCTGTTTTCACCTTTCAAAGGTGGGTGTTCAAACTTGAAAGGCCTGGAAACACCTGACCTAGGTCCCTGGAACCCTGGGGGCAGTGGACATCTCTGAGCCATTGATGTCCACGCCCTGCCTTTCTCTGCTCCCTAAGCTCCTTGTGAATCGACTGCCCACTCGAGCAGAGCTGTCGGGGGCAGAGGGGCAGAGAAGGACAGAGCATAGAAACTCTAGGAAACCCGCCACCTTAGTAAGCAGCCGGGGAGAGGGGCCGGCCATCTCCCACTAGCCAGGTAACCTCCTCCCAAACCTGCAGGCTGGTGACACACATGCTCCCGGGAGCCAGAGCAAAGGCTTATCTGCAAAGGGCTCGGTTCATGCCTTGCTTTCAAGTTGCCATGGCTCCCTGTCAAAAGGAGCTGGGTCTGAGATGGATTTGGGGGCTTTTCCCCCTAGAGTCCTTCCCCCACCCCAGTGCTTTCTGATCCTGGACAAGACTGAAGAAATACTCATATTCCTATAAAGACCGCTGACCCCGCACACCCCTCACGGCGCTGCTGCAACTGTCCAGCGTCCAAGCTGGACGATCCCCTGGACCCGTGTCCTCTTTGTGGACGAGGTCAGGGGAGATTCGGGGGCGAGTGGGCGATGACAGGGCCGGGCCTGGGGCCTTGACAGGTTTCCTGAGCCCCGGGGGCTCTTCCTGAGGCACGAGCCCTTTGCTCCTCCCGCAGCTCAGCCTGGTTGTAAGCGACGCCCCCGATCTGTCTGCGGGTATCTCCTGTGCCTTTGGGAACCTGACGGAGGTGGAGGGACAGGTGTCCGGGAGCCAGGTCATTTGCGTCTCGCCGGGGCCCAAGGACGTCCCTGTCGTCCCTCTGGATCAAGGTAAGCGGCGCCTGCCCTGCACGTCCCAGGCGAGGGGCTGCCCTCCCAGGGGGGCCAAGAGAAGAGGACGCTGGGCATGGGGTGGCAAAAAGTTCCAGCACAGAGGTTGCCCGACTCGGTTTCCTGACACCACACGCTAACATGTGTTATGTAACTTGGTTGAGTGCGAAAGCAGCAGTCACGCCGCACAGCCGATTGCAGGAAGGAGGCGAGCCCTTGCTCCCGCTGAGCTACGCCTGCACCGTTGCAAAAGGTTCTTCCAGACTCCCTTCCCTTCGAGGAATGGCCACGTGTGGATTTAGTGGGCTCTCTCCACAGGGCTGGGCTCTTCGATGAGATATTTCTGAAAATCTTTCACTAACTGAACATATTTGACCAGGGGAGGGGAGTCCATGGGTTCTGAGCCACTACTTCCTCCTAGAGGAGGCGTGGGGGTGTCTGGGTCTCAGCAGGATGAAGGGGATTCTGTTGGAAGGGGAAGATTCAGGCAGGTTCCGTCTGTGCCCCAAGGGAGCCCTGACGGATCCATCATTTGCCCTCAGCCTCTTCATGGGGCCCCCGGCCCTGACTGTAACCCTCTCCCATTTTTCTTTCCTCCCTCTTCCAGACTGGTTCGGTCTAGAGCTGCAGCTGAGATCCAAGGAGACAGGAAAGATATTTGTCAGCACCGAGTTCAAGTTCTACAACTGCAGTGCCCACCAACTGTAAGCACCCCCTCGCAGCACGCAGGCCTTGTTCAGGGTCAAGACCTGTGCCGGTGGCTTCTGTACAGATGAGCTCAGGGCGGCTTACGAGCAAGCGTGTAAGGGCAGGGCCAGGCCAGGGGTCAAGCCCTGGGTTCAGATGTGGGGGTGCGCTCTTTCTAAGGTCCCTTAGGATTTAGAAAGAATCATAGCGCCGTCGCCTCCCCGTCTTTAGGACCCGGCACCCTACCTGGAACAGAGGAAGCTCGCCCTGTTCTTTTTCAGTTACATTCCATTTATTCAGCTCTTTCAAACTGAATGCCATTCCCTCGCCACAGCCTCTGATCTCATTCGTCTCCCTCGAAACACACCTTGCCCTCAACTCTCGGGCTACGAGTTAAAAGAGGGTTTGAAGTAGAAACAAAAGTCATGGCCCACGAGCCATAAGGAAGGTTCTCCAATTTAGACCAGTCGGTGGTGGCTTCGAACGTGGAGACAGACAGCCAGTGGCGTCTGGGTGCATCACCCTGTCCACGTGAAGAGGGACCCGGAGATAGCACTCCCAGACCAAGGCCGGGGGTGGGGAAATAGCCGCGCCCAGCGCTCAGGACCCAGGCTGGGAGCGGGAGAGCAGGCTTTACTCCACTGCGGCCCACACCGAGCCTTCAGCTTTTCCAGAACGAAAGGAAAACCAGACCACACTACCAGCCCGTGGAGGAGCTTAAGTGCGGCTGCTAAGCTCGCCAGCCATCCTTGCCTACCAGTGAGTGCCCGTGGCTCTGAGAGCCGACGGCTGTGCCGGAAGCCGGGGGCATTTCAGATGTGAAAACAGACTCAGAGGCAGAGGAGAGGAAACCTGAGCTTCGTTTCTTCCCGTCCTCTCTGGAAGCGAAACTGAGGCCCTTTCCACGTCATCTGGAAACAAGCACCATTTGACTTGGAGAGAGAGAAGCATGGGTCTTTGGAAGAGGGCATATAAGAGCCATAGGACCAATGGCCCTGGACGCTCTGCAAGGAGAGAGACCGAGCATCAGCCCCATGTCAGAGGGAGCAGTAACTAGAATGTTCTAGGACCCATCCTTCCCATTGCCCAGGACAGGAACAAGCTGAGGACTCCAGCAACATCAAGTCCGAGGGTCCAGGCGCCACGGGCCCAGCATTCCGCGTGGGGAGAGGGTCTATTTGGGGCTAAGCCCTAAAGGAATCAAAGCTATTAAAATAGACAAGCCAGTCCTCTTGAGTCTCTTTATCTGATCTTGAGTTTCATGATTCGATTCACCGGCTGGAGTTCCAGGGTTTCCGCTATGGCTAAGGAAGGAATTGTAGCTGAACTCATTTGGACCAAATTAATAGAAGTGCTGAGAAAGACAGAGCAAGTGACAGATGGCCTGGGAGCAGCCAAGGCAGAAGAGTATGTGGCTGAAGCTGAAATGGATAAAACTGCCCCTTGACCACTGCGTTCCAGGTCCAGCTAACCCTGTTTTGGGAGATGCCAGCATCTTAGAGTGAGAACTCCCAACCTCCTTCTCAAACTCCAACACAGCAGTGATGGAATCCACTGTGAGAGCATCTTCATCCCCATGGCAACTCGGTGTGATGTCATCACTTTCAACCATGGGTTGCCATGGCAATAGAGATGCTGTCACAGGCAGCACGGTTTAGCAGGAAAAAAAAGCAGGTCTCTTTGACACGAAAGCTGCCATTTTATCACCAAACACTATCTTAGGCTTCTTTAATCCTAGCATTCATGGTTAAAAATCGCAGAGTCAGCTTCCATTCTCCCCTTTTACTATGGTAAACTGAGGCCCACAGGGCGGACATAAGGACTACAATGAAAGTCACAAAACTTGCCAGTAGAAGAGCCAGGTCTAGAGCCCTGGTTTCATTGTTGTGGGTCCGTTTGCATGATTTGCTTTGCTGAATAAGAAGATGTAAAAGCAAGCATCAATCCGTCTGGCCTAAACTCAGGCACGCAATAACTACAGGCATATCTAGAAAGGGTTAAAATGATTGGCATGCAGAAGGCGTGTCTGTGGGTCAACGCACCCCATCCACTGTGGCCTATTAGCTGGTGACCCCCAGAATCAAGCCCCATCCGCCCAAAAGCCATCAGAGCCCCCACCAGGTGGCGCCAGATTGCAGACCTGGCCATGTCCCTTCCAGATCGGTCTAGTTGTGAGAGGCCAGGCCAGGGGAGAGGGCAAGGAGCCGGAAGAGCCATGCCACCTGCAAAGCCCATTTCCCCAACAGCGGTCTGATCACACACAGAGAACCAAGGTGATACGCCTGGCTTCCAGGGGAAACTGGAGGGAAGGAAGCTCTCAGCCTGGCAAGAAAGGCAGGAACCACACCCACAGCCTTTGGCTCCCCATGCCTGGCGACTGGGACAGTGGGACAGTGGGACGTTGAATATGTTTACTCCCCCAAAACGCAGTAACACAGGCGATATGAACCAACTGTTAACACCCCGATGCAATGGAAGAGCTTGAA
Source organism: Sus scrofa (assembly GCF_054392235.1). NCBI lineage: Eukaryota > Metazoa > Chordata > Mammalia > Artiodactyla > Suidae > Sus > Sus scrofa. Next base: position 139,510,845 of record NC_139391.1, read on the forward strand.
ACAACAGGTGATGTGAGCACTTAAAAACAATACTCACGAGAATGTCAGAAATGACAAATACGTGGGTAAATATGAACCTTCAGTGGGAGAAAACAACAATCCATTTGGCTTTGTACTTCTCCAAACCACGTCCTCTGTGTTATCTCGCCCGACACTAAGCTGCCCCGCGGGGTAGACGGAGACGGTCCCGCACAGACGAAGGAGGAAAGGTTGATCCAGAAGGTCAAGCGACGTAGGGCTGACCCCAGTGGCAGGGGCACAGGCACAGCTGGAACCAGGTTTGCCCAGGTTCTATCCCTGTGCTTATGGGCTGTTCTGTCTTCTAAGTGGTGGTACATGCTGGCGAATGTTTAGCTACCAGAGATCAGGCTGGAAAACTGAGCGTGTGGCATTCCAATTTCTATGGCATAAATGTCCCTCCATGGCTGATTTCAAGCTGCTGTCATGACACCAAACCACCTGCAAAATTCCTCAACATATAAAGAACTGGCTGTCCTGAGCTGCTACAGACCAGCTCTAGAACTCTCCGTGTTCTCCGATACAGCATCCCCCCGGACTCTTTTTTTTTTTTTTTTTTTCCCTTCAGTTTTCTGGTCCCAAAAGCATCTTGGAGGGAGAATCTATAATTCTCAGTGCTGGGGATGCCCCACCCATATACCCTCCCCAACCCCACCGCTGGAGAGTTAGACTAGGACAGCAGACTCCATCAGGACACGTGGGCCGCCTGGCACTGTGGCTCCCTTCTCTTGGCCTCTTACTGTCTCTGTCCTTGCAGGTGCCTGTCTTGTGTCAACAGCTCCTTCCGCTGCCATTGGTGCAAATACCGAAACCTCTGCACTCATGACCCCACCACCTGCTCCTTCCAGGAGGGCCGGATCAATGTTTCAGAGGTAAGTAGAGCTCAGCCTGGCTGCGTCTCCTGCGAATCTCTGTGGCCCTCCCTTTTCAGATGGTCTGCCCGTCAGCTTGGCCATCTCCCTGTCCTGCACTTGTCCCAAAGTGTTCGACATGCTAGAAGCCCTGGTATCTTCAAGCTAAAACCGTGGGGACAGGGATGGGGCAGCAGATACCCCGGAGAAGGAGAAGCGAGCCCTATTTGCTAGACTCCTAAGATTGTAGGTGTTCAAAAGCTGGAGGGGAGCTGGGGGTTGACACTGAAAACTGAGAGGAAACATATCCAACCAGACTCCATGGTCTAGAAGAGTGTAGTGAATGGCATTTATTCTTTGAGTCTAAGCCCTTTGCTTGGTTGCAGAGTCTAGTTCAATAGAACATTCACTCTCAACCACTCTTTCATGCCAGCCTCCCTTCCTAGTCTAAATTCAGCAATTCTTTGACTCCGATGTACAACTGAGTGGGTGGCCTTACAGAAAGAGAGAGACATTCACTTGGTGAAAAGAACCAGGCCTTTGCTGAAAGTCCCATCTTACTATATAGTCAATGTGCCATCTCTAAGGCTGGACCCATCTTTGTTATCAACACGGTGAAACATCAAATTGCTTATCTTTCCAATAAATATCCCCCCCACCCCAGTGATTTTTTCCTTGAGGTTGCATTTCTTACAAATTCACAGCATGCCTTAGGACAACGAAGCCTGCTGGGTCAGTGTCCCTGTCTTGTGCCTAATGGTTTTTCGTACACCAGGGTAGCCAGTAGTTGGGTTTGAACAACTATAGAGACCTTAGGTATCCCCACAAATGCACCTGTGCATAAACACACACTCCTGTCTTATTCTACCTTTTAGAAAGTCCACAGATATAAATAAGTGACAGGGTGGCCTTTGCAAACACTGCTATAGCCTGTATGTGTCTCCCATTGCACCAGACTTCAAGCTCCTTAAAGGCAAGACTTGCATCTTATCTTTAAGCCTTTAGTTGCCTTTTCAGAGATAGGCTGCAGAACGCATGCGTGAGCAGAGAGGAACCAGTGGCCACTTTGCCCAAGTACCATTGCTGAGGGCTGTTCCTTGAAGCTACTTGTCTAAGATTTCAAAACATAGAGTCACCTCTGTCTCCTCAGCTGAGGAGAAATGCTGTTTTCTTCCATGGAGAAATATGAGAAAATAGGCTTTGAAAGACATCTATCAAATCATCATGATATATACCTGGCCTTACAACTTTATTTGTAAATGATACCTCAATAAAGCCAATTTAAAGAAATTTTTAATTTAAGAAGAAAGTAGGTCCTGGACGATTTGCTAAACACCCCCCCAACCCTGCGCACAAGGCCTCGAATTCTTCTTAGCTTCTGAAACAATATGTTATATTCAGCCAAAAAAATGGAATCTGCCTGTCTTGAAAGAGAGAAACTCAGATGGTGCCCACGGGCGGCTTTCAGGTGCCTCCGCAGGATGGAACCAGTTATCTAGCGCCCTGAAACCTCTCGGGAAGGGCTATTCCTCTAGCGATTGGTGTGCTTTGATGTTGCTGACCAGGAGGCAGCACACCGCTCTTAAAGGACACCGGAAATTAATCCCAGCCCTGGGATCCTGCAAGAGGATGAGACTCCTTTGAGGTCAATCTTCTCACCCAGAGGAAAGGACCCACCAGCCGAGGCTGCGGTGGGAGAGGGGGCTGAGCCCAGCTTGGGTATCACCAGGAGAACGGCGGCCAGGAAGAGCAGATGCTGCAGGCGGGGCTGGGCAGAGAGACGGTGGTAGACGGTCTCAGAAACTGGCCGCTCCTACCTCCTGAGTTTGTTAAGAAAATAAGCCGAGGAGAAGCGTGGAATGTGGGGGGGTGGGGGGGGAGTCGAGAGCCAGACAAGAAGGAGCAGCTGCTCCCTTTTCCCCAAGCGGCTGGTCTCCCTTTGGGCAAGGAGAAAGCCGAAAGCCCGGCCCGGCAGGAGCCACCAGCCGGAGGAGGGCAGCAGGTGTCAGGGGGAGGCCGGGCCGAGGCCCAGAGAACTAATTGCCATTTTGCCGCCTCCCTCAGGCCCTTGAGAAATCACTGGCACACGGGTCCCTCTCAGCCACGGGTGACAAGAATGCCAGAGAACTGGGCCCAGGAGAAGCTGTCACCGCCCCAAGTCAGGACTCAGTTAACTCCGAAAGAGCCCTGGGGGAGAGCCAGCGGCTCCCCCATGTCCCTTTTCATTCCCTCTCCTCAATGTCTGTGCCTTGGGGTGAGAGAGCTGCTTTCGTCTGTCACCTCCTCCCTTGGCCCTGCTCGTGGGCACTGGCCGGTGGGGCCCCAGGGATGGGAGGGAGGGAGGCCCAGGTGAGAGGGGCCCAGAGGCCACATGGCTCAGGAAAAGGAAAGAGGGGACGGGGTCCCAGGAGGTGGCCTGAAGCAGGCCCCTTGCCCGCCGGCAGCTCCCAGGCCCTGCTCTGCCCTGTTCAAACTCTGCTTCTGGGGAGTCCCGCTCCTGAAAACATGGGGAACAGCAGACATGCACGTGTTTGGCCTGAGCGAGGTCCCCTCCCCTGTTGGGAATCCTGCCTGATGTCGTCAGGTGACCTGGGGACTGGAAATCCCTTGGGTGCCACTTTGGGGTTCCTGGAACCTCTCTCTTACTCTTCCAGTGAGTCCCCCCGCCAGTTTTGAATCAAAATTTACATCTCTCCGCCTCCTGGAAAGGATGTCTCACTGAACAGGCTCCCCTGAGGTGTGGGTAGCACACATTTGCCTCTCTCTCCCGTGTGACGGGGAGCTCTCGGAGGCTGCGGGAGGGGGACCAGCAGCCTCACTTGGGAACTTGTTAGAAATTCAAATTCTTGGGCCTCATCCCAGATTAAGGCTGAAGATTGAGAACCCCTGACATATGGCATCTCAATTGATTCTCGCAGCAGACCTGCAGTTTCACATAATTCATATTTGACAGATGTAGTAACCAAGATGCTAAGAATTTAGGTTTTTTGGCCCCAAGCTACAGAGAATGCAGGCATCCAAAAAGGCTGCATACAGGATATGCTTTCTCTAAAAAATCAGGGCTGATTAGCTCGTCTGTCTCCACAGCCGCCGCCACACTTGGGGGCCTGAGCTTAACCCGGTCCTGCGCCATTGGTCCAGGGTTCAGGGTGTGAAGGGACCCACACAAATCCATCCCCACAGGGGGAGAACCTTCCCATGGGGGAGGAGTCAGAAGTGCCACTTCCAGATGCAAAGGCGGCCAGCACAGGAGGTAAATCTGCCTCCTTCATTCCGGAGAGCTGATGGACCAGTTCTGCACGAGGTCCCAGGAACGAAGGAAACCGCTGTGCTAGTGAACGCAATTCAAAATGTAAAAATAAGGCGATCCCATCTTGGCTCAGCAGAGATGGGTCTGACTAGGGTCCATGAGGATGCAGGTTTGATCCCTGGCCTTGCTCAGTGGGTCGAGGATCAGGCGTTGCCATGGGCTGTGGTGTAGGTCACAGACACAGCTTGGATCTGGCACTGCTATGGCTGTGGTGTAGGGCAGCGGCTACGGCTCTGACTGGACCCCTAGCCTGGAAACCTCTATGTGCCATGGGTGCAGCCCTAAAAAGACAGAAAAAAAAATTAGTAGTTAACATTTACTGAGAGCTTATTATTATGTATGCAACATTATGCATATATATGTACATTTTATCTCCTTTAATCTTAACTACTCTATGAAATAGATTCCATTATTTATACATGCATCAACTGAGATTTGGCTAAGTTCAACAGTTTCCCTAAGATCGTCACATATACGCAGAAGTCTTGACCGCGTGTTCCCGAGCCAATGCTGATTAAGTGGAAGAAAGTCTTCCGATGCGTTCGCGGACGCATGTGAGACCCACGTCGTAAACTGTTCTCGTGGTTATTCCAGCTTCTGACCCCTCCCAGCAGACCTTCAGGGCCTCTTGCCAGCGGCCTGCGATTATCAGGTGTTACTGGCCCCATTTTCTAGATGAGGAAGCTGAGCTGCAATTGAACCATCCTTTAAGCTCTTTGCCGCTAATGAGCAGGCCTTTCCCCCACTCAGAGCACAGCAGATTCCTGATGCGACCTCAGAGTGCTCTGCCTCCCTGGGTCGGATCAAGCTGCGACAAGGGGTTTGCAAGCGGGTGTGCGCGAGAGGGTGTATGGCTTTCAGCTTTAAACGCTCATCTCCCTCCATGGCTAAACCAGGCCTAGTGAGATGTCGATACATAAATATCTCCTTTACGCCCCGTCCCGTGGGAAAGATAGAACCAAATAAATCCGATTAGCTTCCCAGGATGCCGGCTGCTCTCTCTCTTTGAAGTCCAGTGGGTGAAGATAATGTCATTTCCACGTGGGAGAAGTCGTTTCAGAGGGTTGAAGGGTCCCCAGCGCTAAAAGCCGGTGAAGCACAGCTGTGCGGAGGGGGCCACGCGGCCTGAAGGCCACACGAAGGGCTGCTGTGCCCAGGCCCCCCCCCGCCAGCTTCCTGTGGCCGAGTCTCCTCCTCCCCACCCCACCTCTCCCCTGGGACGCGCCCAAACAGGACCTTAGCCCGGTTGCTGCTAAGGAGGGGAGCCGCTGTCCCTTGACCTGGAGACAGGGAGGAGGAAGAGGACCTACAGGGGTCATTCAGGAGACTGCTGGGGATCTGTTTTTGGTTTTGTTTTTTTGTCTTTTTGTCCTCCTTTTTTTTTTTTTTTTTTTTTTTTTTTTAGGGCCCGCCGGCAGCATATGGAGGTTCCCAGGCTAGGGGTCGAATCAGAGCTGCAGCTGCTGGCCTACACCACAACCACAGCCACACAGGATCCAAACCATGTCTGCCACCTGCACCAGAGCTCACGGCAACGCCGGATCCTTAACCCGCCGAGCAAGGCCAGGGGTCGAATCCAGAACCTCAGCGTTCCTAGTTGGATTCGTTTCCCCTGCGCCATGACGGGAACTCCCCAGTTTTGTTTGTTTTGTTTTGTTTTGTTTTCTTATTTTGGCTGTCCCTTGGCCTGTGGCGATCCCTCAGCCAGGGATCAGATCTGAGCTGCAGTCACAACCCAAGCCATAGCTGTGGCAGTGCTGGATCCTTCTTAACCCACTGTGCCCAGCCAGGGATTGAACAAGGGCGCCAGCACTCCCAAGACGCCTCTTGACCCCATTCACGCCACAGCAGGAGCTCTGCCATAGGTATTTTAAATGTGTTCACAGCGGTCTTAACATTCTGCCAAAAAAGCACAGCATGGTTATCTGCCCTCTTATTCTTAGGACAGTGTGTGTGTGTGCGTGTGCGTGCGTGCATGCACGTGCCCGCTCGTGTGTCCATACACACAGAAGCAAACAGGTTAGAAGTGGCCTTTTGTATCTAACGAAACCCATGGCTTTCCTCAAGCCCCAGAGGTTCTGAAGTTCCAACAGCTTGGCCGCGTTCAGGCTGCTGGGTCTCCTGCACCTGCCTTCAGCCTTCACCACCGCCACTGGCACCCAAGACTCACTGCTCTCTCATCAGATAGTGACCAGACCATCCCACAGCCTAAAGGGTCCGATATTCCCCTGTTTCCTAGATAGAGAGCAGGTACCTGGGCACCAACCACGTCCTTCCTCTGCCCTCGGGAGTGGAAAGAAGGGACTACCTGGTCTGACCGGAGAGAAGCAGCCAGAAACCAAGCAGAGCCTAGAACCCGTTTGTTCTGGCATCTGGAAAGCCCCCTCATCACCATCCTTCCCTTTCGTCCCAAAAGGTCTGACGCAGCAGATCGTGGGAATTTTTTCTGAAATTTTAGAATCTCTTTTAAAAGCACATAAAAGCATCATGGAGTCTACTTCCGAATTCCGCAGCTTCCAGGATGGACCAGAGAGTCCAGTCCAAAAGATGAGGGTATGGCAGTGTGTGGGTGTGTATTTGTGTGTGTGTCTGTATACACACACGTTCATATATGTTTTTGTCCCAGATAAAGGGATTCTGCGATCTTGTACTCATCCAAGACCTCACACTCCCAAAAGCGTATCTTGAAGAGTCTGCTGATGAAAGCTGAATTTGTTCTCCGGGCTCCTTAGAGATGAAAAAACAAATGGTCATCATTTACACTAGAGCAACTCATTCTGAGCCTGAAAGTCTACTCTTCTCTCTCCTTCACTCTCTTACAGGCACACACACGCACACACACCCCTCATTATGCATCAGCCTGCTTTCTAGTCTAAATTAAAATTCTAGTTTATTAGACTCAATAGGGATTTTTTAGCCACTAACCAGAAGTAGTATCTTCTTTTCGATAGGCTGTCTGGGTTTCCCTAACGTCGTGTTCATTTTTTTCTTGGCTGTAAATATACGAAAGACTCCGTCGAGTGTGCCCACAGGGAGTGAAAGTAAAGGCACAGTAAAGAGCAAGTTTATGAGTTGGCAGCTTGAATGACTGGCTTCCAAACAGGGACCCATCTGTTCGGGGATCGCCTGTGGTCCTGTCTCTTGTGGAACCTTTGCCTGCTTGATGCTGTCACATGCAGCCACCAAGGGATGGCACTGTGGCCCCCGAAATTCCGCCAGGCCCGCCTCGATAGGTTTCTATGGGAAGTTTCCCCTGGACCAGCTCTTCCTAAAGCCTCAGGATTCCTTAATAGGTATGGACATGCCAATTTGGTAGTCCTGTGACCTTGTCCAACCCTGGCTTTGGGAATCAAACTCCTGAAATCCAGAAGGCAGGGCTTTTACCCTCATCTCTAAGAAAGCTGGAGCCAAAAGGAACATTCGAGAGATCATTTTACCTCTTATTTTCTTAATTTCCATTTGCCCTCCCACAAGCAATGACCATGTGTCCACTGCATGCTGGGAACGGGGATAAAGCTGGCGATGAGGAGGAGAATAAGGCACAGCCTGATTCTCGAGGCCCCCACCAGTCAGGAAGACAAGTCACCAAGCACCTGCTGTCCTGGGGGCCCAAGGCCACCGCGGGGCAGCACCAGGAACCAGTTCTGAGAGCCAGTGCAGGGAAGGAGCCAGGCACAGCCGCACAAAGAAGGAGCTGCAGAGCTGAGGTCAAAGGCTAACTAAGATGTCATCAGCTAAAAAGAGGCTGAGCCAGGGGCGAGGGCAAAGACTGGGCCTGAGGGGCGAGTATTTCTGGTGGCGGGAGAAGCATCTCCAAAGGAAGCTTGACGAGTGAGGGAGAGGCCGCTCGGGACTGATCTCCACTTCTCCGTGGTAGGGCTGGACCACCATGCACAGGAGTCACAGGGAAGAGGGAGCCTGGGCTCAGCTCCTGAAGGGCTGGCTCTGAGGCCCGCAGCCTGAGCCCACACTGAGCCAGAAGCCCAGCGGCCGAGGCCGTCCATTGTTCACCATTCCTGTGGCACCAAAGGCTTCTTTCTTACCGGGATCACCTCTGCATTAGGAGAGGGACCATGTGTCGGCATGGTGGTGGCACACCTCGGGCAAGTGCAGCCTCCTGTCCCCCACCTCCGTGCTCAGTGCCCGTAGTGCCCTCTGCAGGTTAGCACGGTATCAGCGCCCACACCTCCCCAGACACTTGATTCCAGTGAGAACCACGATGCCAGCAGGGGGAGGGGACAAGGAAAGAGGCACCTCCTTCAAGCCCTTCCCCGGGCCATCCCTGGGGACAGGGAACGTTGGCTCCTGGAGGAGGCTGTGCTGCGCCTCCCGTCCTCACTGCCAGAGGCCCCGGGGCTGTGTCTTCCCAGGAGAAGGAGCAAGTGGGCCGGGGGTGGAGCAGGGGGCGCTGGTCATCTGACCTCTGGGGGAGATGCAGCATCTAGAACTGCAGTCTGGTCTCCTCTCTCCCTGCCTCTCCATCGCCGTCCTTCCCACAGCCCCTCCTGCCAGGCTTTTCTTTTCTCTGTTTTGTTTTCTAAAGCAACACGGTCTTCACGCAGGGCCCGGTAGTGAAATGAGATAAAAGCCAGAGCAAGTGTTTACAGCGTTGCTGGGGGGCTGGATCCACCTCCCGGAAAGGCCCCACTCAGCCGCGCTGGGAAGCCGGAGCGGACGATAACAGGCTGCCCCGGAGCAGCCAGGACCTGTGGAGTTGGGGGGGCGGATGAACCCCCCAGGCGGGGGACATGGGTGCGTAGAGCCTGTTTCATCCCCTGTCACAGCCTGCCACACCGGGGCTTGAAGATTAATTCCTAAATTGTCACCCGTGCACCAGCCACAGGACCCCTTGTGGGACGGGGAGGACAATATCAAACCCGGGAGCTGAGAGATTTCATTTTCCCTGTGGACGCCACATCCCGGGAAAGAGGTGCAGCCTGATAGGCGGGGTGCAGGAGGGCCTGTGCCCTGCCCAGGCTCGGGGGGTAGGAGGGTGTGAGCCAGCACAGACAGAGGCTCTCTGCTTGTTCCCCAGGACTGTCCCCAGCTGATACCCACGGACGAGGTCCTGATACCAGTGGGGGAAGTGAAGCCCATCACCCTCAAGGCTCGAAACTTGCCGCAGCCTCAGTCGGGCCAGCGAGGCTACGAGTGCGTCCTCAACATCCAGGGGGCCGTCCACCGGGTCCCTGCCCTGCGTTTCAACAGCTCCAGCGTCCAGTGCCAGAACAGCTCGGTAAGGAGACGTGCCCGGGCCTGACCTGCCCCCACGTCCAGAACCTTCTGGGTCCACAGGACACGTCCCCAGGACAGAGGAGCATGCCGACACTCGGGGGGCTGAGGGGGGTGGAGGGGGTGGGGGGCTGAGAGCTGGGCGCCCCCCTTTCTGAGTGGAAAGCGTACCTCTTGGCCTTTGGCGACACTTCAGCCAACACCGGCCAACTTGATGGCAAACCCGGTCCCCATTCAGGGTGGTGTGTTGGCTGGAGGGCGGGTGCCCCTGGGGAGGAAGCCTGCAGAAGAGAGCGGGGAAGAACAGTGGCAGGAGGGGCAGGGGGAAGCAAGGGGGAGGAGACCTTGAACTTCAAGAGCAACAAGGGTTAAAGCCATGGCCAAGGCCAGACAGGAAGCGCAGGTGTTTAATTATACTACTGGCCCGGAGAAGATCTTTGCCTCTGCCAGCCACAGCTCCCTGTCTGTGGCTGGGGGCGGGGGGTCAGGGGGAGCTGGGGGGAGGGAGGATGTGACAGAGGTGCTGAGGGAAGGTAATTCGCCTGGGAGAGATAAAGAGAATCTGGGCCTCTTATCAGGGAGCTGTCAGATGCCCAGGTCACGGCGCTTGATAGAATTTGTAATCGGTGGAAGGCTGCCAAGCACGGGGGTGGGATGAGAAAGCAACGGAGCTCAACGAAGAAAGGACAGCGGCAGGAAGGGCCGGGGCAGGCAGGCTGACAGCCACGGGCCCTGAGAGCCAAGCGCCAGGCCGGGCAGGCCCCAGGGAGGGGACCCCCAGGGGTCTCTGACAGCAGCACATGGCCTGGGCCACCAGGTGGGTGGCTTCTGACGCCTCTGAGAGCTCGCGTGGGATCAGCGTGGAAGAGAGCCCACTCCTGGTCACCGCTGGGCACCTGAAATGGGAGGGGGGGACCAGCTCCACGGCCAGAAAGCTCTGGACACTTTCCCTAGTGGGGACTGTCAACCACAGTAAAGCTCACATGTGGTACCGGCCACCAACCGAGGCACTGCTGTTTGTTGGCCCCGCGCTGTGCTCAGGGCTCCGCGGAGTTTACAGAGCGGTCCGTGGACTTTCTGGAGAGTCTAGGCTTGCAGGTGAAAAGCTGCAGAGTAGCTCCTGGGGAGGGCTGAGTTAAAGACAGAAACGCCAAGGGACCAAGAGGTTGGGGGGGGGGTCTGGGGGGGTGGCAGAGAAGACACCTGGGGCTGGTGAGTCTGAGCTAGACTCAAAGAGTAAAAGCTGGGCTGACGGAGGGAGGCTGGCAGGAGGGGGCATCCACTGGGAGACATGAACGGGATAGACACGTGGAGGGGCTGGGCGGGTGTGCTCAGAGACAGGCGCGTCCACGATTTCTGGAGGAGAGCAGTGCAAGTGCAGGTTAGACGGTTGCACTTAGCTTGAATTATAGAAGGCGTTAAATGCCCACTAAGGGGCTTGAGCTGGATCCTGTTGGCATTAGCGATTGGGAATCAGGGGGAAGGCACCCGAGCGATACTTCGAACGGTGCACGGGGTCCGCATTTCTCCCTCTGCTCCTCTCTCAGCCCAGAGGGAACCAGAGTCCCTGGTTTCTTTCCTGGTCCCCTGAGATGCCAGCAGCCGCCCCACCGCCGTGATGGAAAGCCTCACGGGCGCGCGTGCCTCTGCCCCTCTCCCCACAGTACCAGTATGACGGGATGGACATCAGCAACCTGGCCGTGGACTTCGCGGTGGTGTGGAATGGCAATTTCATCATCGACAACCCTCAGGACCTGAAAGGTAAGCAGCTACTTCCGGGTGGAGTTTTGATCTTTCCGCGACCCCAGGAAAGACTGGGGCTGGAGGGATCAGAGCCAGCCGGCCCCTGTGCCATGAATAATGCACTCCCTCTGTCAGCGGAGCTCTTCAGAGGATCCTAAAGCAACACTTGGCGCCATCAAAGGAGTCCTGTTGGGAACCCTGTTTTATTACAACCAGAGCATCCGCAGGGCGGCTGCCGGCTCGTTGCGTTCTTCTTTGGCTCCCGGAGACTTTGAAGTGTCTTTGCCGCTGGACCAGGACAGCAGCAGGCAGGAGTGTCCTGCCAGTTCCCCTGGAAATGGAGATATTCTTTTTAGTCAGGTTCTAGTGCCCCTTTCCTTGGCCTCCGCCACTGCACCACGAAGGTCTACAAGGCTGCTCTCCTGGTCCAGGGGCAGGCGAGAGGGACCAGTGTGCCGACCCGAGGGCACTGCTGCTGCCAGGAAGCTCAGGCAGGAGCTGGGCTGACCCCTGTGAGGCCACCTCATGCATCCACGTCCTGCAAACCCAGGTGGAGGTCCTCCCGGGTGCCCTCTCTTGAGCCTCCTCCGGGCTCCCCAGAATGACAGCAGCGGCCCCGTGAGATGAGCGCTCACTCTGGCACGGCTCTCCCTAAGCGATCTGATGTCCTTTTCCTCATCATCACAGCAATGCCGCAGGATGTACTGGTCTTATTCCCATGTTATAGCCAAGGAAACGGAGACCCAAAGGAAGTCAGAGGTGGACCAAGAGCGTTCGCCTTGGCAACATACACTAAACCTGGAAGGATGCAGAGATCAGCACGGCCCCGCACCAAGGAGGACACAAACTCACAGAGCCTGCCGTGTTTTTACGACGAGGACAGCACAGTGTAACTTACATGCGCACTCTTAAAAAAAAAAAGCCAGGAGTTTCCGTTGCGGCTCAGCAGGTTAAGGCCCCAGCTAGTGTTTGTGAGGATGCGGGTTCGATCCCTGGCCTCATTTAGTGGGCTAAGGACCCCACTTTGCCACACAATGTGGCGTAGTTCACAGATACAGCTCTGATCTGGCATTGCTGTGGCTGTGGGGTAGGCCGGCAGCTGCAGCTCCAGTTAGATTCCCCAGCCTGGGAACCTCCATATGCTGCAGGTGCAGCCCTAAAAAGACACCCCCCCCACCAAAAAAAGTCTAACTCACAGACCCAGAGGAGAAAAGACCCTCCTCCCGGGGGCTCAGGCCACTGGGAGATACGAAACCTCCTCCCCCAGAACCCCTTTCTAACTCACAGACCCAGAGGAACTGGGAGGAGGGAATAAAGAGAGGTTGGCAAAAGGGTACAAATTCCAGCTATAAGATGAAGAAAGTCTGGGAGTCTGATGGATAGCGTGGTGATTTCAGTTGATGGCACTGTATTATATAACTGGCATTTGCTAGGAGGGGCAAGCTTAAAAGTTCTAAGTGTGTGTGTGTGGCGAGGGTAAGAGATGTGGTAATTAACTAGATGGGAGGAAGCTTTTCACTCTTTGCATGTGCATCAGTTCATCACAGTGTAAGTTTAAATAGTGTACATTTTTTTGACAATTGTATCTCACTGAAGCCGAGAAAAGGAAGAAATGGACCAAGCGGTGAATAGTCATAGCCAGGATTTGAACCAAGGCTGTCCGGTTTGGGAGAAAGCATGCTCACCCATCACGATCCCTCCTCCCTGGGGCTCAGGCCACTGGGAGATATCAAACCTCCTCCCTCAGAACCCCATTCTTCCACCATGAGCCACTTTGCACCACATCTCAAGTAGCTGGCGTTGTCCCAAGCCTCTCCTTCAGCCTGCGGGTCACCCCGTGGGCACAGAGAGGGACCAAGGCCATGGTAGGACCTGCAAGGGCTTCAGCATCTCTTCTAGATTCAGCTGTCCTGTCCCCGAGGCTGCCTTGAAAATTGATGCTGCTTTAGGCTGGGGGCTTTTTTTCGATTGCTCACTCCTAGCCAGGCCAAATTTTTTCAGTGCTGAGAAATAGACATTTCCCCTGCTGAGGATCTGGGCTCAGTTCCCAGAGGTTGCTTTTGCACCTGGAGCTTAGAGAAAAAAGGGCCACATCCAAGCTGTTGCATCAGAACCCTTCCTTGTGACGCCCAGCAGTTTTTAAGCAGCTCCCTGAGGGCACGGTCTGCAGCATCTCAGCACTCACCTCCCACCCAGACCCAGCTGTTCCTGGAGTCACGCATCACACCGTGTGCCCCGGCGCTTAAGGACTCGGATTCCAGAATCCAGCAGACGGGGGTTTGAGTCCTGACTCTTTGAACGCAGACTAAGTACTGCTTCTCTACATCCCAGGCTCTTTGCCTGGGAAGTGGGAGAAAGAATGTCAGCCTTTCAGGGTTGTCTCGAAGATCGAATGGAAATTCCATGTGGACCGTCTGTGCATATTCATAAACGCACAGCGTGGACTTGTCCGCTTTCAGATCCCCATGTCCTGCCCTCTGCCGTAAGCAGTCATGGGTGTGAGGGGACCTCTGTGTAGTCCCTGCAGCTGGGACTGAGGGATGCTGGGCAGAGGAATCGGATGAGGACTCCTGGGAGAATTTAGATAGTCCTGCCCTTGGGCATGCACGCTGCCCAAGCCTGAGAGTTATGTCTGCCTTATGTCTGCTTGACCAGAAGCATTGAAAAATGACTTTCTAAGTATTCTGCCTCTGGAGAATTCCACTGGGCACTGTGACTTCAAACCCAGCAGGCAACAACCAAGCCTCGGGCTCACACAACACAGTTCTGCCCATGTGGGGCAGTTTGGCCTCGCTCAGGCTTCTAAGTCGGTAAGAGACAGTCAAAGCCAAAGCATCTGCAGACTCCAAAAGCCACCTGTTCAGGGCCCAGTTGGTCGTGTCTGGGGACATCCTTTCCATCCCCAGGGCTGTGAACACGACGGTGTCAACCCCCCTCCCTTATCAGTTCTGCCTCCACTGTGCCAGGCACCTGGCCTTTCCTGAAGCCCCCGAGGGTGCTCCTCCCAGGCCCCACCCCCACCCCCAGTCCCTCTCTCCTCTGGGGAACCTGCATCCCAGCAGCAGAGCGCGTTGCAAGTGCAGAATCCCAGCATGGGGCGCTGACCTTGGTAAATGCCAGGAGCCGTTACATCTCTCTTTGAGCTTCATTTTGCCCGAAAGGGGGGAACCTCAGGTCTTGCTTCTTTCGGTGAGAACCGTCAGCGAGAGGAAGCGAGGCAGCAGCTTAAGAATGTAGTCTGGGTTCAAAGAAAAGCTAATAGGCATCCGGAGAACGTTAGGTGTGTTATAGGCGCCGTGCTGAGCACGGAACATGCACCATCTCGTTCCAACTTCGCAGAAAACGGCGATCTTGCCCATGTTGTCAGGTCAGGTCCTGATGTCGCCAAGACGTCCAATTCCTGGTCACGTGGCTAGGAAGTGGTGAGGCCACGACGAAAGCCCCGATGCCATTTCATCTAGCGCCAGAACTCTTCAATAATAATCTTTTCCGTAATGCCTCGAAACGACTGCTGAGAGGCTCCGTTTCATTCCCCATCAATTATCCGTGCGAGGATAGCAATGAGCCTCGGTGTGATCCGCGGGTTGGGGGGTCCCTATCGCGCCCGCGGGAAGAGGGTAAAGGGAGAGAGGGCCTCCCCGCCCCATCCGTGACTGCGCCGCTCTCTCTGCAGTTCATCTCTACAAGTGCGCGGCCCAGCGGGAGAGCTGCGGCCTCTGCCTGAAGGCTGACCGCAAGTTTGAGTGTGGCTGGTGCAGCGACGAGCGCAGGTGCACCCTCCAGCAGCACTGTAGCAGCGCCTCCAGCCCCTGGCTTGACTGGTCCAGCCACAACGTGAAGTGCTCCAATCCCCAGATCACTGAGGTGAGTCCCCCAAGTTCCCAGAGCAGGACAGGATGGCCAGAAGGTGACCCCTCCCCCCGGGGGGCGGGGGCAGTGGGAGTTGGGCCTTTGTGCAAGAATTCCTGGCGTGGAGTGAATTCAGTGTGGAGGTGTGCAGAGCGTCTCATGGGTTTCTCCACGGCCTGTGCCCACGTGTATGGGACAAGTGTATGGGACAAGTGTCCTCATGCCTGTGCACGGGCGTGTGTGCACGCTGTGTGCCTGTGCACACGGGGCAGGCAGAGCCAGCCCAGCCTCCCTGCCAGGCCGGCTGAGCCAGATGGGGATGAAAAATTGGCCGAGTGGTGGGTGAGCCTTTCAGAAAACAGGTTTAGCTTTTCTCAGCAGAAATGTGCTTTCAGGAGCTGCAATTAGCTCGGAGTTGCAGAGTTGAAAATGGAAGGAGAAGGTGCAGGCAGGCGCCGCATTAGCCACTGTGCCGTGTCGTTCCCCCAGTTTACTCTCTGTCCCAATTTGTTCATGCATTTTAATGGAAAGAAACAGGTAATTAATTATCCTGGAAAAAAAGATGATGTTTCCTGAATCGTAAATTGCAAAGGGCGATGAATAGATGATGCCAATGACTCTGCAGCTGCCTGGGGTTCAAATGGCGGGGAGAGAAATCCTCGTATTTAACTTGTGCTGCTTAAGGGCTGATCGCTCGTCACCGCTCCCTGTTCACCGACCGACTGTCGCTTGTGCTTCGAAACTAATGGCGCGATTCCTTAAGGCCACTAGGAATGTCATCCAGGGCAGGGGCCACGGCGGTCTGCAGGGAAGCAGGCGGGGTGTTCCTTTTCTGCCTCTTCCCTGAGCAGACCCATCGTCCATCCTCGCCTCCTGGCCAAAGCAAGCCCACTCTGGTTCTCAAGATGTCACAGAGTGTGGGGGAAACGTCTAAAAAGAAAAGCCCCCAGACCGCATGCGTGTTGTTAGCCTCCAGACGGGTCATTTGGAGAGGGAGCAAATATCCGTCTAGGGTTTCATTTGATCCTCATGAACCCATGAGAAGGAAACCTGCTCACGCCCATTTTACAGATGAAGAAACCAGAAAGTTACCCACGTTCACGCCCCGCGGTCAAGGGGCAGGGCCCATGTGTCAGCTTGGATAGATTTAATAGATTTAATGACAAAGCCGTTTTTAAAGTCTCTATGATCTGCCCATGTAAAATCAAACAAGAGGCAGGGCCTCCCTCCCTTTGCATCCAAGCTTCCTAGTGGCGAGGGACCAGAGAGACGCCATCCATCCGCATGCCGGCTCTCCCAGCGACCGCGCATGGCTGCAGGAGAGCATCTCCCGCCCGCCGCTCTTCATTCACCCTGCTCGGAAGATGTTAGAAGGGTGTAGACACTGCCCCTCAAAGACTGGGCTTCTTCAGTCCTTTTTGTCTCGCTGGTGGCTGGCGATGCTGCTCCTGACCCTCTCCCGCGTCTCATCTCACCAGGAAGGTGTTTGCTGCGCCAGCCTCTGCCTAAGACGGCCAGCCCCCCGAGCAGCCCGGGGCTCCGTGCCTTCTCCTCGATTCTAGTGATTTCTAGTAACGGCTGGCCTGAGCACCTGCTCTGTTCTGTAATTCTTCTTGATGCTGCATTTGTCTGTCTCCCTGTCTCTGTACCTGTGGTCAGGGGAGCTTTAATCAGGCAGAGATTTGCTTCCATAGGCCCCTCTCTCACCTCCACCAACCCTGGCTGCTGCCCCAGCCCGGGCTTCTCCCTGCCTGGAGGGGGGGGCCCAGCCCAGCCCAACCCAAAGGCAAACTTCTCCCTGGGAAATCTCTGCTTCCGCCACCCCTGCTCCCTGACCGAGGACTGACAGGTTGCTCGTTCACAAAGGACACCCAGGCTACACAATGCTAATTAACCCCCTGAGGTAATTAGGCTGTAATTGATTTTCCCAGTGTACAGAGCAGCAGGAGCTAGAGGCTCCGAGCAGTGGGGTCTCCCATTGGTGCTTTTCCTGTAGAAGCGGTGCCACAGGACAGGACACGTGGGCGGGAGGATCCTGGGCTGGAAGGTTTTATTCACTTTCATGCTGCACCTCCCACCCCCAGCCTATCCTCCACTCCTTGCAAAAGCCATTTTTTATTTTTTTAACTTTCACTTTTGAAATAATTTCAGACTTATAAAAAGGTACAAAAATAGTACAAAGAAGTTTCATATACCCTTCACCCAGATTCTCCAAAATTAACATCTTACATAACCACAGTACAATTATCAAAATCAGGAAATTAATGTTGCTAGAACAAGTGCCATCCCATACACGTGTCTAATTCACACTTGCCAGTTGTCCTGCCGATATCCTATTTCTGGGCCAGGATCCGATCCAGGAGCACATGTGCCGTTTCATCATCACGTCTCTCCCATAGTCTAATGCTCCCTCTTTTTCGTCCATGACCTTGACATGGATGAAGAGCACAGGGCCGTTATTTTGCAGGACATCCCAAGATTTGGATTTGGCTGATGTTCCCTCATGATTAAATTAAGGGACTCTGAAAAGTGCGTAGGGCCCAGGAGTTAACTTGATTTGGCTCCAACGGCCACATCTGGGGCAATGTAAGCAAGACAAGAAATAATTATACTAATGGACTATAAGAGAATAAAATAAGAATCTAGATTCTGATATAAACAAATAAACAATTAATGCAAGAGAGGACGCTCCTCTTAATACTAGCATTCTAACTCCTAAATGTAGAAAGACTCAGGCAAATAGAAAATCACCATTTGGCACAATTCATGGTCATAATTATTTCAGGCAAGGATGGCTGAGGATTGTTAGAACTACTGAATGAATGTGTGATGAGAAGCAGAGTATTTATATAGCCTTAAGCTATATTATACTATATATATATTAATTCCAACCAGAAAAATAATACAGGGTACTTTCATAAACCCTTTGTAGCGAAGAAACCTAGCAGACAGTGGTTCAGCGGTTAAGGTACCTTAACCAAGTAATAAAGTTAACACCCTTAGTTCTGGGCAGAATCAACCTCAGCCATCTCTCTGTAGGATGCGCTGGGAAGGGCACGAGCCCATTTCTAGGGCATTTGTTACTGAAAATCTGTAAATTGTTAAAAGCAACTTCAGCGCATTCTCCTTACCTCAGCTCTTGGCTTACTTCAGCTCCATGTTGGCATAGATCTTTTCTTAATCATTGGGATTCTGTAAGTTTTTACACATACGTGCCTCTTGTCTCTAGCCCTATGTTTTTTTCAAAATGTGTGCCAACCTCCCTCCCCAGGGCATGCCCAGGTATAAACAGAAGTCATTGACAGCAAAGATCCTTCCCAGGGAGAAGAAGGAGGGCTTCTCTGATGACCCCTGATGGCTGCCGGGAGAGACAGAATGTCCAATGCTGGAAATAAGTGGGCACTGAAATGGGGCTGTCCTGCCTGCGGGCAGGAAAATCAGTGAGATGCCCTCGAAGGAGTTCTACTTTAGGAAGAGGCGTGAGCTCAAGCCCAGCGGGATGAACAGCTGTGTTCTCCCTTAACCCCTCCTTACCCACCTGTCTCCATGGCAACCAAGCCCTCCCCTAGAGACTCATCTCTTATGGCAGCAGCTCCATGTAGGACAAGTCTTACAGCCGATTGAATTTCCCAGTTGGCATCAGCTTCGGGTTAGGACCCCCTCAGGACTCACCGTCTGCTCCTCCTCAGCCAGCCCTTGGCTTGATAATGACGCTGTCCCCCATGGGAGGCCTCCCAGGCTGCTCCCATTCCAGCTGTCATCTCGGGCGTCTGTGCACGTGTCACCTGTTCAACCCTGCAAACAGGAGACGTGCAGAGGTTTGGAGAGCCTATGAGATGCCGGGCTGTGGCCACATTTCTGTTCTTCCCGGCACGTGCTTCAGGACCTGCTGGGGACGATGCGAGAGCCACACCCCCGCAAGGAAGGAAACCCCAAGAAGCTGTGAGTGGGCAGCGTCCAGCAGAGAGGGAAAGAGATGGAAGGCGTCCTTGGGAAGAGAAATGTAGGAAGGGCTGAGGGGCTTCGGAGCCCCCGTGGCAGAGGTGTCCACTCAAAGAGACTATTGGTCGCTAGCGCTGCCGTCATAAAGCTCCGCATACCGGGCGGTGGTTTAAACAATAGAAATTTACTTTCTCACGGTTTGGAAGCCAGAAGTCTGACACCCAGGTGTCAGCAGGTGGGCTTCTTCTCAGGCCGTGAGGAAACTGTTCCATGCCGCCTTTTTCTCTTGGTTCCCGGTGGTTCGTGGCCATCTGCAGCCTTGGCTTGTAGGAAGATGCCTTCCTCAGCCTTCATGTCCACTTAGTGCTCACCCTGTGTGTGTGTGTGTGTGTGTGTGTGTCTCTAGTTTTTTGTTTGTTTGTTTTGGCACACCCATGGCACATGGGAGTTCCCAGGCTGGGGTTCAAACCTGCACCACAGCTACAGCAACAACAGCCCCTTAACCCACTGCACGCAGGGGAGCTTCCTCCAATTTTTTTTTTTTTTGCCTTTTTTTTTTTTAGGGCCACACTTATGGCATATGGAAGTTCCCAGGCTAGGGTAGGGGTTGAATCAGAGCTGCAACTGCCAGCCTACACCACAGCCACAGCAATACAGGACCTGAGCCTCATCTGTGACCTATACCACAGCTCACAGCAATGCTGGATCCTTAACCCACTGAGTGAGCCTGGGGATGGAACCTGTGTCCTCATGGATCCTAGTTGGGTTTCTTACCACTGAGCAACAACCAGAGCTCAGAATTTTTAAAAAATGAGACTCTCAGACATACACATTCAGTTGGGGCCCATACTAAGGCACTAATGACTCCATTTTAACTTGAGACCCTATCTCTGGAGTTCCCACTGTGGCTGCAGTGAGTTAAGGATCCAGTGTTGCCACAGCTGTGGCACAGGTCGCAGCCACATCTTGGATTCATTCTCTGGCCCAGAAACTTCCATATATCACAGATGTGGCCAAAAACGGGGGGGGGGAACCCTATCTTCCAAAAAGGTCTTATTCTGAGGTAATGGTAGTTAGGGATTCAACATACGAATTTTTGTGAGAGATAAAAACCCAGACCCCTAACAACATTCTGAGCAAAAGGAGGAGATGCCGTAGCTCTAAGCAACTGATTCATCCAGTAAATACTCATGTAACACGCGACCACTCCATGCCATGCACAGGGCTCGGGTTGGAAGTTGTCACACGGATAAATTAGTCTTGGGTAGGAAGGAAGGGGATGCAGCCAGCCTATCCCTGAACATTGGCCACCCGGAAGAGGCTGGAAACTACCTACTTTGCAGGCTGCTCTGCTTCTTCCAAAGGCCCTCAGACTGGGACTTCTGACCTATACCCCTTGCAGCTGTCTCCTATTTGCAAAAGGGACCACAGGAACCCAAGTTTGCACACCTAATGAGGACACCAACCTCAGGCTAAGGGAAGGAACAGATAACTCCCTCTTAGTTCTGGGAGCCGCAACAATAATAGCTTTTCTTTAAACGAGATGCTACGATGTGCCAGAACTCATGTATTCTGCATACCTACTCCTCCTTACAATTCTGCAAGATGGCTGTAATTATCTTCATTTAAGAGCTGGGGAAACAGTGCTCGGGGGAGTAAATAATTTGCCCAATGTCGCGCATCTGGTTAGTGGCAAAACAAATTGGAAACTAGGACCTTCTGACTCCAGAATGCAGACTTGCCCCACCACTTGAGGCCGCTTCTCTAGATCAGAGGGATGGAGAAGGAGTCCCTGGCTATGCTTTCGCACCTCACCCCACCCCCCAAAACCTCCATGCCCAGGATCTGAGTCCTCTTGGGAGGTCTGAGGCGATGCCAGACAAACTGGGAACATCGGCTACTCTTTTAAGTCTTGAAATAACCTCTCCCTGTCTTCCTAAACAGAATCAGGTCCACACATATGCTTATGGGGGGGGGAGAAAAAATAGAAAAGCATTTAGGGGTGCTTTTAAGCTTAAGGTGCTCCCTTTTTGCTTCTCCAGGGCAGGGGTAACTTTAATTAGGTGTGTTTCTTAGAGCTACCAGACTCCACTTGATTGGTTTCTGCGTGTGTCTACCAATGGGTTGATGGTTACAGTGAAAGTTACTCTGGTGATACTGCCTTTGCAAGCATCTCAGCCTGGTGGGAGAGCCCAGAGGGTGGGGCCCAGGTGGTTCATGCCTGCAGGTGAGAACGGAGAGCAGGGTGAAGTTAAGGACAAGAGGCTTTGGGCATGCGAGGAACGAAGGCCCAGTGTTGGGGTTCTCGAGGCGTGACCAGGAACCTACACTATTTGGGTACCAAGGAATGCTCCTGTGTGTTTCCAAAGTCACAGGCCATGCTGCCCGGTAAGGCCACGCGGATGCCAGGCCCTAGGTATTCTGGTTTTACAGTTATCGTTCCGTTACCACCTCGTAGCTTTTACTGCCATTTGTCAACCTCATTAACTTCCCCACACCTCACTAGTCCAAGGTTAGGGAATTGTCTTAACGTCATCAGAGTACATGTAACTGGGAAAGAAAACCAGGAGTAGAAAACCGCCAGCATGGCCTCCAACACTAAGCCTCAATGACTGTTGATACAGCAGTGATTTGAGAAGATCTGTCCCTCTCGCTTCCTCCTGCTCTTTACTTGCTCAAGTATTTTTCCCTTTTCTTTTCTTTTTTGGGTTGCACCTGTGGCACATGACATTCCCAGGCTAGGGGATGAATCAGAGCTGCATCTGAAGCCTACACCACAGCCACAGCAGCAGCAGATCAGAGCTGCATCTGTGGCAACCTACACCGAAGCTTGCAGCAACGCTGGATCCTTAACCCACTGAGCAAGGCCAGGGATGGAACCAGCATCCTCACAGACTCTATGTCGGGTTTCTTAATCTGCTGAGCCACAACAGGAACTCCACCCAAATATTCTATTCTACTTTATTTTATTATTATTATTTTGTCTTTTTAGCATCACACCTGCAGCATATGGAGGTTCCCAGGCTAGGGGTCAAATAGGAGCTATAGCTGCTGGCCTACACCACAGCCACAGCCATGCCAGATCTAAGCCATGCCTGCAACCTACACCACAGCTCACAGCAACGCCGGACCCTTAACCCACTGAGCGAGGCCAGGAATCGAACCTGCATCCTCATGGATACTAGTGAGATTTATTTCCGCTGCGCCACAACAGAAACTCCGACACCAAATATTTTAAAGTAGATTCTTTTTTCCCCCTGGGTTCTCTCAGATCAAATGCATTTGTGAAACTGGGGAGCTGGATACTTAACAAGTATTTATCTCTAAGGCTGCACTGAATCTCAGCAGGAAAGGCCAGGAGCCACCTGCCCAGAGCCAGGGCGACTCGCTGCAGAGTTCTCAACAAATAAATAAATAAGTCAGCCAGCTTTCCTGAGAAACAAGTCGGCCCTGTGATCTCCCGTTCATTTATTTGCAGGCCTCATTAATATAACATCACTGCAGCAAACAGCTAACGGGGGATGGTGTCAGGGTGAATAATGGAGTTACTCTGCTGAGATAACAATTAGGTTGTAAACGAACTCTCAGCGAAGACAGAGCCAGCAAGGATCCCTGCTGGCTGGGAGAGCTGGTGTCCCGATGCCATAGATTCCTGCCGAGCTCGTCAGCTGGGCTCTAGCCTACCGTGACGCCTGTGCACACCCACGTGCACACACCTGCACACCCACGTGCGCACGCGCACGCGCACAGACACACACACAGAAAGTTGGAAAGAATGTGATAATTTGCCATCTTCACCCGGCATCCAGGTGTCTTTGGGAGCCAGGTTGGGATCAAAATTTGCAGGCCTAAAGTTGGCACCACTGCCCTCTAAAGTCAGGAAAACCTTTCGCTGCAGGGAAGGAGTCAGTGGATTAGTCAGGAGAGGATTAGCTGTCTGCACACCCACAACTGTCCGCACTGGCCTGTCCTGGTTACCCGGCTGCTCGGGGCAGAAGTGTCCTGACCCCAGGCTCAGACACAGGAGCTTTTCTCACAGAGCGTGACTGTCATTTAGGGGTGCTCTTCCTGCGGCCACGCCTCCGGGGCCCCCTCCCCCTCCTCGGCTGCTCCAGGAGGCTCTGACCTTAGTCTCTCTCATCTCCCCCTAAGAACACCGTCCAGGGCCCTGACAGCCCTGCTGGAGACTGGCAAGAGTGGCACAGGCCAGTCAGAGAGACAGGCAACGCCACTGGGCCATCTCCACACTCCCCTCTCCGCCCCTGTCCTGCGCCCCACCAAGAACCATACCAGAGGACCCAGCCGCCTAGGATGCTTGTGAAAACGAAGCCCCCTTTCCCTGGACCTCAGCTAGCCCGGCTTTTGCCCAGATGTCTTAATCATGAAACAGTAATGAGAAAAATAACAGCTACTGTTCACTGAATGCTTCCGGCACCTAGCGCTGCTGACTTAGCGCCTGCGTACAGTTATCTCGTGCAGACCCCTCCACAGCTCGTATGAGGTGCACGCTGGTATCCTTAGCCCATTTGACAGATGAGGAGACCGAGGCACCGTGGGGGGCCATACCTTCTTAAAGTCACACAGCTAGTAAGTCAGGCCTCAGCCACCTGACTCTAGAACCCACGTGTCAGACCCACAGGGCACCCTTCATCTTTCTCTGGCTTAGATGAGCAGAACGCTCGGTCCGCGGGGCTGGGGGAGGGACGGTGTGGGCACCCAGCCCTCCATCAAGCCTGCTGCGGAGACGGGACGCGAGCCAGTGGTCCCTACTCCCAGCACATCCGGGGAGACTGGAACACACAGGGAGAGGTGATACAGGAGTGAGGCGGCAGGGAGAGTGGACCATCGTGGGGCGGGGCCAGAGAGGAGAGGGGACGGACGCTGAGAAGCTCAGAGAGATCGTGGTCCAGCAGAGCCAAGTCCAGAGCGTCTTGGAAAAGCAGAATGGCCTTAGTTAGCTGCGGGACCCCCGCAGGGGGACCTATGGGAAGGCTGGGGCATGAGCTCTCATGGCTAATGGCTAGGGGCTCCCCTGACGCAGGCGGATGGTAACTCAGGCAGTGAGGCGTGGAGGCTGAAGGCGCGGGCTGGACAGACCCGGCTGGGCTCTGCCCCGCTCTGCGTAACTGGAACAAGTTCCTTAGCCTCGCTGGGAGGCGATTACCCGATGTGAAAAGGGAACAATCATAGTACCACCCTCGGAGCTTGGTGGGAGCCTGACGTGGGCTAAAGTACGCAAAGCCTTAGGCCCAGTTCCTGGCTCCTATAAGTTCTTAAAAAAAAATGTTGCCATCATGATCAGAATCTTCAATAACCTGGAGCCAATGCCTGCTGCTGTCTTTTGTCCACCACATCCATCAGGCAGGAGGTATCAGCAGAGGATGACAGGGGCTCCAGGATGGGAGCCAGGCTTTGGGGGGCTCCCACCCCGAGGATCTTCTCCTCTGACCCCTTAACTGCCTCCCCCGTGGGAGGCCCTGACTCTGTCCCTCCAAGGCTTTTGCCTAAGTCCAGGAACGGCTCCCCAGGCTGCCCAGCCCCTGGGCCTCCAGCACCTCCGCCCTGCTCCCCGCAGCCCCTCGAGCTCCCCAGCTGTAATTAATGGCTGCATCTGCCTCGCCCTTAGGCGGCTCCGTGGCACAGTTCCCTCCAAACTGTTCAATTAGCGGCTGCGAGAATCAGGGTGAGTGCAGCATCACGGCGGCTGTTTTCCAGGTCACGGCACCCCCGGTGGAAAACAAACACGACACAATCAGGCAGGAATACAGATTTGGCTGGGGTGCTCAGGCGTGAGGCAGGCTCGGTGGGGCTGTGCTTCTAGCAGGTGTGGTCTGAGGAGCTGGGGGAGTGGCTCCCCAAATCCAGGGTGCCGGGTGGCTTTGAGAGGACCCAGCAGGAGACAGGGGTCTCATGGTTAGTCCCCGGCGCTCAGCCCATGCCAACCTTATCCCGCATCCTACTGGCCTGTGCACCCAGGCCTCAGGGGAGCAGATGAGGGCCACATCCGGATCAGGACCAGCTACTTTTGTCCCGGCCTGGTCCGTGACTGCTTCTAGGGCAGGATTTAGGGCTGCTGGACTGAGCCCTCTGCCCGAAGGTGTTTCCCACATTTTCCTTCTGGACCTGCAAAGAGACAAGTGTTTAATAGCTACACTCAGTTAAAAAGCCAATACTCTTGGGAGTTCCCTGGTGATCTAGCGGTTAGGGCTCTGCTTTCACCTCTGCCGCCTGGGTTCAGTCCCTGATCTGGGAACTAAGACCTACTGTGCATGCGCATGCACAAAATCCAATTGCTTAAGGCAATAAAACAAAATAATAACACAGCTCAAGGAGGTCCCATTAAGATGCAAGTAAAGCTTTCTTTAGGGAGGAGACGATAGCAGGTGAGAGATGCGTAAAATGGGGAAGGACCTCTCGGGAGTTAAAGACGCCCATAGAAGAGAGAGATGAGGGCTCACCCAGGCCAGCCCGGCTGATGGCCTGTGAGACACGCTAAAGAAAGCCATCGGCACAAGCCCCCTGCTGCACAACCGCAGGCCTGGGCTTAAGCCACGAGTCTGCTGTGGTCCTTACACTCTCAGAGGATGCCTGGCTATCCGAGCGGCCACAGAAAAGCATCCGACATGATCAAAAGGCCTGGCAAACAAGATCTTCTGACAAAAGGCTGACAGAATTGCAGAAGCGGGGACCAGGGGCGACGCAATTGCCACCTTCAGTATCTGAAAGATGTTGGAGAGATGTTGGAAAGATGTTCAGTCCTCCATTCAGTGAGGAGTCGCAGCAGAAACTGGCTTACGGTGACGTAGGAGTGTCTGGAGAAAGAACGTCTTGATGCTTCTGATGGGGAAACACCACGTGGCTGCCGAGCAGCACGGGTGCCTCCGTTCTTCCAGGGGTCATTCAAGAACCTGGTTATACTAGGATCGGCTGGTCACCAGCGTTTCCCAGGAGCAGGGAAGTGCAGCTATTTCCTGCCAGCGGCTCCGTCCCGGGCAGTGTGCTAAGGATTAGGTTACTGAGCCAAAGGGAGGGGGTCCCTGTCCCAAGATCATCATTGTCTCACTGAGGAAAGATGCAGTTGCAGTCGCTGCCGCCTTGGGGGCGTTCACCAGTGGCGGTGGGGTGTAGGGGAAAGGGCTGCTGAGTCTGCCTGGGGCGCAGAGAAAGCCTCACTGAGGAGCGTCTTTTAGCAGAGCCTTGCAGGAGGGGTAGGCATTTGTCACTGTCACACTTGACCTTGACCAGTGTGCATGGACTTTAGAACCTAAGGGGACCCCGCGCGTCCCCCAGGACCATGCATACCACATGAGAGAGCAGAGCCCAAGCTCGGGGAGGGGCCACATGGGGGAGTCAGCACGGAACGTGGTGACCCCCGCACCCCCACTCAGCGAACTGCTTCTGGGCTCTTCTCTCCCTCATCCCCTGCTTCTGGCTCTCCCTTCTGAGGTCCCCAGGGGAGAATTCAGATGGATTTCTGCTCTGTCGTATGATACACGTTGAAAAACTTGGGGCTGGGATTAGTCAACATCTAAGGATTTTCCCAGCTGATTTCACAGGTTTGTCAGCTCCCCTCCCCCTCCCTCCACACCCCCGCTACACGCTCTCTCTCTCTCACACACACACTCACTCACACTCACACTGACACTCTCACACGCATCCCAGACTGTCAAAGCCCTCGCTTGCCGGGCATCTCCTTCAGAATTACTTTCCTGAAGGAATTCGCGAAGTTCATGATGAATTGCCGCGCCCCCCAGAATGGCTAAGAGCTGGAGGAGGAGAAGGGGAGGAAGGGCAGGAGGGAGAATGAGGCAGAGCAGCGTCCTCCCAAGTTTCGTCTGGGCGAGGATGATGTCCGGCTCAGAACATACTTCCGTGCGGGGCCCGGAACCCACCCAAGCCCAGGCCATGCGCCGGCCCTCGGGGCCGCTCCCTGGCCCGGCGCAGGCTCCCTCCAGTCAGCCCAGGAGCTAGCTCCTCCACGCTGGCTCAGCCACCTCCTATAGGGTAGGATTCGCCACCCAGGAGGCCTCCTTCCCGACACACAGGAAGATCCCATCCCCATCTCTAAGCTCCCTCCAACTCCACCCTCCGGTGTTTTTGTGATCTAGGAGGGCGCAGGTGCAGGGGGGGTGGGGTGGGGGGAGATGCCAGGAAGGAAATCATCAATCGTCAGGACCTGTTCGAAACCACTGTGCCATCAGGGACTTTCCAAATGGGTCTTACCTCACCTCCACAACACCCCTGGGAGGCAAGCCTTGCTGTCTGTTTTCTGATAAGGACCCCGAGATTGAAGGCAACACAGCTCCTAAGTGTCAGAGCTGGGATCTCGAATTCAAATCTATCTCCCCCCCGCCCCCGCCCCCGTCTTCCTGCTGCCGACACTGCCCGAGCATTAGAAGGTCTCTCTTCCAAATCCTGGAGTGATCGGCGGCCCAGAGGGCATCTGAGAGTGGACTCTGAGCCACGTGGATCTGGCGGCCACCTGGGGTACCGTGGTCCCCCTTTGTCAGTGGGGGAGTTGACATCCTCCTACTCTGCCCTTTCCCCCCACCTCCTCGGGAGGTTAGCCCTCCCCCACCATCACCCCACCACTTCTTGCAGCTCTGGAAGGCCTTCCCTGGAGTTCTGCAAGCAGCATCCTCATCCTAGAACTCCACCACTTGCCTCTTTATAGACCCAGCTTGGAAAGACCAGACTTGGCTCCAAGGAAACTGAGCTCTATGGGTGCCACACGGGGTGTCTGCATTCGGACACTGCTTTGAAGAGAGAGCCTTGGGGGCAGACCCCAGAATGGAGTGAGCCAGGATCTTGAAAAATCCCATTCACTCCCTTTCTGAAGAATAAATTCTTTTCCCTCCAGGCCCCCCCCAGTCCTCGGTCCTGGGGAGAAAGGAAAGCAGGATGCCTGGGTTTTTACCACCACGCAGACACCGAAGCCCTGATGCCCAGCATCACCTTGGAAGCCCGCAGGTGTCAGGGGAGTGTCTTACAAGACTCCCTCCTCTGCCCTTTGCACGCCGAATCTGGACTTCCACCTTGACTCTCGGATTTTTAAGCTGGGCAGGGAGCAAAGGACGTAGGCAAAGGCACAGAGATTTTTGAAGTGCATTGTGTGGAGTGCCCAAGTATCCATGAGGATGGGGGTTCGATCTCTGGCCTCACTCGGTGGGTTAAGGATCCAGCGTTGCCTTCAGCTGTGGTGTAGGCCGGAAATGCGGCTTGGATCCTGCTTCACTGTGGCTGTGGTGTAGGCCGGCAGCTGTAGCTCTGATGGGACCCCTAGCCTGGGAACTTCCATATGCCACGGGTGCCGCCCTAAAAAGCAAAAAAAAGGGGGGGAGCACATTTTGTACATGGAAGCTGCTGGGGCCTGGGTAGCTGTGAGGACATGATATGAGATGGCAGATGCGATTGAAGAAGTAAGGAATGTGGAGGACCCAGCCAGGAACTTGGGACTTTGCCCGGCCAGTGCTCAGAGCCACTTTTAGAGCCGGCAACAGGTAACCAGATCAGGTTCATGAAGGCCACCTGGCAGACGGAGCCAATCAGGTCTCGCAGAGGGACAGAGGCACAGGTGATGCAGCCCAGCTCGTCGCCCACTCTGGTACCCAGAGCGGGGGCAGCTTCCAGAGACAGCCGGGAGTAAGGCATGGTGGGGCCTGCATTCACTGTACGCGGTCGGGGAGGGAAAGAGGACAGTTGCAGATGCTTGCGAGATTCCTGGCCGGGTGCACAGCGATTCCATTAACCTTGAAAGAGGAGCCGGGAGGATAATCAAGCTGGGGGTGGAAAGAGAAAAAATTAAGAGTTCATTTTTAGACACGGTGAAATTTGAGGTGCCTGAGGGACCTGCGCGGGGAAGCCGCGACGTCCAGTAGCGATTGGATAGATGGATATGCAGCTCAGGAGAGAGCTCTGAGCCAGCCGTCCAGCTTCGGGAGTCATCAGTAATGGAGGCCTTGGGACTCCCCTTGCAAATCAAGTGCTCACCACCTCATCTGCATTTTGGAAATCCAGCCTTTAATACATCAGGTTTATCTTATGCAAGAAAGAGGGAGCTACGTCCCTTGCAAGCCTCAGTGCAGGGTGGCTGCTGAGTGCTTTGACCCCCAGACTCCTTCACCTGGAGGGGCTGGCATTCCCCAGGCGCTTTCCAGTAACCGGAAGGATGCTAATTCCCCTGGTTTGGATTCCAGCAGCTGTTAGCCGGGTGAGAAGGGATCAGACTGGTGTCCCCAAACCACTTCTCTCTTTCTCTCTCTCTTTTTTTTTTTTTTTTGGTGTGTGTGTATGTGTGTGCATGTGCATGTGTGTGTGTGCTTTTTAGGGCCACACTCACGGCATTTAGAGGTTCTCAGGCTAATGGTTGAATCAGAGCTGTAGCCGCCGGCCTATACCACAGCCACAGCAACACCAGATCCGAGCCTCGTCTGCGACCTACACCACAGCTCATGGCAATGCTGGATCCTTAACCCACTGAGTGAGGCCAGGGATTGAACCCGCAACCTCATGAATTCTAGTAGGGTTCTTAACCCGCTGAGCCACCATAGGAACTCCCAGGCTACCTATCTCTTTGACATGTGTCTTCATGCCAAGATTACAGTGCTTGCTAATTTATTTTTCTGAAGTCTTCCTACTCTAAACCGTATAATCTCGTTTATGCTTCTGAGCAGCTCTGTGCCAACCAAAGTCCCTACAACCCCGCCCCAGGGCCATGGCTTTGTCTTTGCCCCAGACCCTCGAATGTCGAAGGGGACACTACGGTGACTTCCCAGCGGGAGGAGGCTGCCCCATGGGACCTGCCAACACCACTGAGTATCCGCAGTACATTCCCCACATGCTACCTGCAAGACGGAAGTATTTTTAGGCTTTCCAGAAAGATTTCATTTCACGGTTTTGCTGAAAGGTTGTAATTAACCACAGCGAGCAAAAGAATGTATTTTTAAAAATAAAAGTGGGGGAAAGAGAGCAAGCTGATACCACAGTTCCGTCAGGGTTTTCAGAGGCTGGGTTCCTGGCAGCCAGGTGGCCGGGGGAGGGGTGCCGATGCTCATTCCACGAGATCAGAGCAGAAGCAGCCACTCAGACTTGCTCACCGCCTCTTCCTCCGGCCTGAGCTCTCCTGCAGGGGCATGGGGGCTGCTTGTTCCTTCCTCGCTCCTCATGACAAGAATCCATCTCCTGGAGGCCAGGGGCCCCGAGGAGGTGGCACCAGGGGAGAGTGGAACAGCCAGGATCAAGTACTAGTTATTTGTAGAATCCCCAGGGGCAAAAAAATCTATGAGGTGACTGGTTCCTCGTGCCAGCTCCTTTTTCTCCAAATGATCCCCCCTCCCCCCAACCGCACACACGCAGGCCCAGGGCACAGAGATGCCCCCGAGCCTCCCTCATCCGCCGCCCAGGCCCTCTCTTGCTTCATCTCATGAGCCTTGTTTATTTTTATTCATAAGTTGGGATGTTTTATTCCCAGAGAAGGGAGCCACAGACAAGGTGACTCTGGAGAAATGAGCCCCCAGGTGAGAGTCCAAGGCCTGGCCTGGAAGGAGGCTGCGTCCTCTCCAGCCCACAGAGGGGAGTGGGAGGTCAGGGGTCGGCCTGGGAGTCCCGGCTGGACAGCCAGCGGGCAGTTCAGGAAGAGGCCTGCCCTGGGCCTCAGCCCCACCGTCGTCTCTTCTCTGTCCTCCAGCATCTGGGGTTTGTGGCCAAGTTGGTGACGGCATTAGTGGTGCTTACATCATAGGAAGAGATCAGTTCCCCTTTGGGGGAGGGTCTCCAGAGCCTTTGACAGCGTCTTCACCTATTCTCACCTCCCATGCCTGCCCAGTGGCCCCTCCTAGAAGATTCTGGTGGACTCTTGGCCTTGACCCACCGCCTAGCCTCTCTGCCTTCCTCCCTGTCTTGCCTTTCAGATGGTGTCATGAAAAGAGCCCTGGAGTTTTTTGTTTTTTTTTTTTTACAACGGTGTATACAGGTTGTAGGATAATCTTAGAATAAGATCCTCCAGTCTCCGTCCAACTCTGAAATTCTACATTCCTGCCTGGGATTGGGTTCGTGTCTAAGTGCCTCCCGCTTTGGGTAACTGCAGACACAAAGTATGAGCTTATTCCCTGGAATCTGTTGGATCCCAAAGAGCTGCCTTTTTCCCTAAACCTGACCCATCTTCCAGACAGAAATTTACCCCTTAGGAGAGCCTGATCCTGCAGTTCCTTTCTTTGTTGGGTCAAAACAAACTCAGACAGTCAGCATTTGGGGACGGAGTTAAGAAATGAATCAATGAAAGACCCTCGCTAATGGGAAGCCAGCAACATTTGAAACATCAGAAAGCTATTTCTCTGTGGCCCTAGCATGTGTCACAGGATTTTTTAGAGAACAGTGTCACAAGTACCCTGTCTTTGATCGTTGCCTATAGCAGTGCCTAGTTTCAGACTCTGCGGAGCTCCCACGCCTTGTCCTTCAAAGCGGCCGCATCCCTGTGTAGCCCGCGTCAGCGCTGTGTGTCACCTCCTTATCTCCTCCTTGCCCACCAAGTTCCTCAAGGGCAAACTCCCCATTTGCCCACCCTTGTAAACGCTCCAGAAGCCAGCAGACAGGGGAGGCAGCCGTTGCCTGCCACAATTACGAAACCCTTTCGGGTTTACAAAATGCTCCCAAATAACCCTTGACTTGGGACTCCCAGGGAGAGGTTGGAGAGGTGATTATCTTTCTTCTTAACTAAGAAGAACTGAGGTTCAGGGACAGTCTGTGGCTTGATCACCATCCGGCACCTGATGAATTAGAGACGTGTCTCCACCTATGATTTTCTGCCTTGAATCCAGTACTTTCTGATAATTTCTTTTTAACAAGCGGATGGATGGATGGATGGATGGATGGGATGGGTGGATGGACAGATGTCCTAAAGAACCCAGAACCTGATGATATTTCAGACACGCTGAAAAGCGGACAACACGCACTCCGTTCCCCCAGATTCCAGGTGTCCACCAAAGTCCCTGGGCCCTCCTGTAGGGAGCGGGGTGGGTGCTGCTGCCTCGACTCCTGGGACCCACCAGGTTTGCTCATCCCAGTTCCCTCCCTCCCGCAGATTTTGACGGTGTCCGGACCTCCTGAAGGCGGGACTCGAGTGACCATCCACGGTGTGAACCTGGGGCTGGACTTCTCCGAGATCGCCCACCACGTGCAGGTGGCTGGTGTGCCCTGCACGCCCCTGCCGGGGGATTACATCATCGCCGAGCAGTGAGTCTAGTCCCCTCTGGCGCGACCCCTTCCCCCAGGAGCCTGGGGGGGGGGGGGACTGTCCCCTCTCCTTTCTCTGGATCTTCAGAATTCATCTCCCGCTTCCCTTCTCCCATGGGTCCCGCGCCCAGAAGCCTTCCCACGCTGCCTCCTATGGGCTCTCCACTCTCCGAGCATCGTGTTCTGTGTGATTCCCTGGGCCCCTGGCTCCTCCGGCCTCAGGGCTCACGGCGCTGCGCTGCCCTGCTTTCCATCCTCCTCGCCTGCCCAGGGGCCAACTGAGTCACTTTCCCAGCTCCAGGCTCCTCCTTGGTGTCCCCCGCCCCTCCCCCGCCAGCCCCCATTGGAATGCATCCTGCTCGGTGGGCTGCAGGCAACAATTTGTTTGGCTCATGGGGCTCTGACAGCAGCTTAATCCGAGCAGGGCCTCCGCCGGAGCAAATTCATTTATTTCACTAAGGGAAATGTCAGCTGGAAATTAGAAAATAGGCATGTAGCAGCGGACAGGCGAATGGGGTTCCAGGAGTGACATATGTTCCAATTTGGGGTGTTCATTTGGCAGTGGCGGCCGCTGTGGAGTTGGTGGGCAGGAGGTGGGCATGAAGCGGGGGCAGGAGGGTAGAAGGAGTGGAGAGGGGAGGGGAGCAGCCAGATCCCTGCGCACGAGGACTTGTCATGTACAGTGGGGTCAAGTCACACACACCGCCTCCCCGTTCCTGCTGAGAACACAGCTCCACAGTGGGTCCGGGGACTGGCTCTCAGAGGACAGAGTCTCTCCTTGCCGCCTCTCCAGAGCCTGTCTTTAGTAGCAACCAGAAAAATGGCACTAGCAACTGTAAAAATGACATCACTTTATCTTTTATCAGCACTTACTCTTTCTCATCCACTCTCACTTTTCATTGGTGAGGCCTCTGAGAGGCAGGCAGTGTTATCGCCATTTTCCAGAGCAGGAGAGAGAGAAAGGTGACGTGCCCGTCCACTCAGTGCGTAAGTGGCCACGACGGAGTCGACACTCAGGTCTCCTAACCTTTGTTCGAGAACCAAAGTTCAGGCCTCTTTTCATTCCCTACAGATGAGGCAAGACTCTTGGGTACGCGTGGCCTGAAAATTTCACGATCCATCAGCGTGTGGCTTTCAGGGTCAGGGGCCATGGTTCCAGGGCGGCCGGGGCAGGATGGGAGTCTGAGAGATGAGTTCCCCAACTTTGGGGACTCCCAGCAGGGGAGAAGAGGCACCTCCTTGGTCCTGTGGACCCTCAGATCCCACAGACCTGACGATTCCTTGGCAGCCTGGTCCCTACAAGGAGTGACTCGGGGCGGGAAGACTGGCTGGGTCTATGGGAAAGAGATGCAGGGGAGGAAAAGGAGAAGGGACATCAGGAGAAGCAGAAGAGGACATGAAAGCTGTTGGGCAGGAGCCCGCAGAGGCCCTCATGGCCGGGGAGTCCTTACAGGCCCAGCACCTGCCAGACCCAGCTATAGACACTCAGTCCTTGACCCTGAATCCACCTTGGCCTCAAGGACCCGCCTTGGGCCACTGGACAAGACTCCACCTTGGTGAGATGCCACGGCCCTCCAAAGGAAGGTGTTTGGGGGACCGAAAGGTAAGGTTTGGAGAATTTGGAGCTGCCACTTTCTCAGGCAGCCGGACACGGAAATTGCCTGAGATCCGGGATTCGAGGGTGTTCGGAGGCCGCCTCCTCTCCTGACCAGCCCGAGACCTTCTCAAGCTCTCCCGTCTCTCTGACCCTCGCTGGCCGAATGGACGTCAGGATGCTGACCCCACGGGTGTGCAGGAGAATTTAGTAAATGAGACACGCAGACTGGGCCGCGCCCCGGGGCCACAGGACCCTAAAGACATATTGTTCTATCTTCAAAATTGAATGCACCACAGGGCCCTGGGGAAGAAGGTGCTGAGAAAAACCAGAAGGGAGGATACGAAAGGAGCCTGGGGAGATGCCAGGTCACCAGGCGTCCCTGCCAACGCCGGGGTCACCTTAAAACCCATCCTCACGATCTCCTCGGGCGAAGGGCCAGCAGGAGGTGGCAGGCACGCGCCGCACCTCGGCTGCACGCGGCCCTGGTTTCCCGCGGTGCCAGGCTCGTTACCGCTCTCGAGGCTTCAGAGTTGGTTAACATCATTAGAGCCTCCATCCCGGGCAGTGAGCAGCAGGCGCAATCATTACAGATGTCTGAGAGAGATGGATTTGGCTAAATGGGCCCAGTGCAGAGTCCCGGGCCCGGGCAAGATTAGCGGGCACAGTAATGATTCACCATATGCTTGTGCCGTGCCATCTATCACTCAGCAATTAGGTTAATGTTGGTTAAAGGGCCCGCTTAGTCCTGCAATCAGCACCCCACAGGTCTGTGGAGGGCCTGATGATTCCATCACAGGACGTTTCCTGGGTGATGAGATGCAGATCGAGGCTGCAGCTCAGCCCTTCCTGAGACGGCAGCTCCGTGTGAGATGGACTCAGATCCGCCCCCCCCCCCCTCCCCCGTCATCCGCTGTGCCTGCGAACTCAGCCATGTCGTGACGGATAAATGCAGGTTCTCACTACCCCAAAGATGCCCGCTTATGGGGAGAAAGGCCCCATCTATGCCGGTCCCTGGGCGGGGTGCCAGGAGCACAGCCATCGATGAGCTCTACGACTGCGGGCAAATCCCTTTGCTCCCCGATGCTCCAATGCCGCATCTGGAAATTGGGTGTGTGAAACAGATGTCTATAATCAAGTCTACAGGCCTTAAGATGTGAGAATCAATAACCTCTATGCCCCATGGAATCTGTAGCTCCCACAATTCGAAGGCTTCTTGGTGGCTCTTAAGTGACTCCAGAAGCCCCCTGTCCACCAGGAGGAGTCAAGCCTTCAAACAGTGAAGCCAAATAACTGTTAAACAGTTACCAATTCCAGCTTCTCATTTTACAAGGAGAAACGCTAGGGCATCCTAGCTGTTGTCTCCTGATAATCCTCGGGGGGCCTTGAGCTGCCAGGGGCACCGAGAGGAGGCAGTGAGGACATCAGACCATGGGAGCTTGGCTGACTGTAAGGCCTCAAGGAGGAAACGGTGCCCACACTGCTGCCTGTGGCCGTCTCCAACCAGGGAGGGAGGGGACCCAGGTGGTTGTGTCTCGAAGCCTTAGGAATCCAGCCGGGTCCCCCCTACGCCCCCATCCTCCACCCCCACCCCCACCAATGACGCGACTCCACCCCAGCTTTGCCACCAGGTCCACTCTGCCCCTTCCACAAAAGACGCAGGGAGCATTCCACCAATTTTAGGGGCCATAGAGTGAAGTGGGCAAAGGCACGAACTTTGGAGCCCAGCTGACCTGGATTCGAATCATGGCTCTGCCACTTCCCAGAACTAGGGCCAGCATGAGTCCCCTAGCACCTCCGAGTTTGGGTTTCCTTGTCTGTAAAGATGGCAACAGTGAGAGCCACCCTGCACGAGAGCCAGGGGATGACATGAGATCCTGTCTTGTATGGTGCCTGCCACACGCAGCTCAGTAAATTGTAGCCCTCATTATTACGAAGGTACAGAATCTGCTTTGGCCTGACCCTCCTTCCTCAGCCTAACCCTCTCCACGGCTGGTCGCTGCCCTGCCTCTCCCTTTAACGCTCTGTGTCCCCAAACTCAGAGAACAAACGCCGAGGACGCATACCCTCCCAGCTGCCTCTCTGGCCTTCCCTGCAAGGCCTGGTGCCAGGAATGAAACGGGAGTAGAGTGAGAAGTCATGAGAGTTCTGCGCAGCCTGGGCCCTTAAAATTCTCGTCCAGTTCTTAGACTGACCAACCCGGACGCTTCCACTGCTGACCGCTGTCCGTTTCCCACTCAGGGATGAAGGAGAGCCCCATCCATCCAGGGGCAGTTGGGGGTGAGAGGCGTCAGCCACAGGGCCGAGGAAGGGAGCCCCTGGTCCAGCGCTGCCCCCCCAACCCCGCATCACGCCTTTCCAGGTGGGATGGTCAGAGCCACGTGCAGGCGCAGCCTTGCCCGCCCGGGCAGCGCCGTCTCCCATCCAGTCCACTTCTCCCAAGCCCTTGACACGCAGAGCTCATTTTCGGGGACATGAACCTGAGTAAGAAGATACTCTAGGAAAGACAAGATGCAGGAGGCCCCAGCCTGTCGTCAACGCCCCATGGGGACAGCTGAACAGGGCATTCTAGGTCCTCTCCCGAGACAGGCCCCAGGAGGAACAGCGGTGCCCGTGACTCTCCTGTGTTCTCACGTTTCCTCTTCCCGGGACTTGGAGCCAGCCTCGACGTCTTCCTCCTCTTCTCCTGGAGGATGCGTCCAGCACAGAGGCCAGAAGGGTGAGCGAGGGGCAAGAAAGCACTGATTAGAAGAGCGGGAAAGAGACGTCTCTGCGCCTCCTCGCCTTCGCCCTCCCCGCCCCCACCCCATAGGGAGCCCCAAACCCTCTGAAGCTCCTTGTGAGCACAGTCACCGTGCCCGGGCGGCAGGGACCCCACGCAGGAGCAGCCGCTGGGGCCCAGGAGGCAGGATGGATGAGCCGTTACATCGAGCAGGTCGCAGCACGGCACGAACCCCACGCAGTACCTTCGATTAAGCTTCTCAAATGCTCCGCTAATGAGGTTGAAGGAGACAGTTACGTGTGAAATACGAATTGATCATCGCTCTCATCTTTACGCTGGGTTCATAATTCATTTATTTATTCTAGAGGAAGGCGACGCAGGGCATCCTTGGACGCGCGCTGTCCCTTCTCGTTGGAACCTGATGTGCTACCTGTAATAAGACAGTTACTGCATGTTAAGTAAATATTCACCAGGAGTGAAAGTACTTACTTGGGATTAACTGTTATGAAGGAGATGGAGACGGGGGCCGGGCGCGCGTGTGCGCACGCCGAGTATTTGTTTAATGCAAGTTTTATTACATCGAAATGAAATCTCTGTTTAGTTACCTTCCTTCCCAGAGAAGCTGCGGAGATAAGCATCGCTCGGTTAAACACGGATCTAACCCCGCGTGCCCGGATCATGCAGGGATTAGTGGAGAGGGGTCTGTTTTCCTGACTCCCCACTAAGCCCACCTACCAAGGGCAC
Source organism: Sus scrofa (assembly GCF_054392235.1). NCBI lineage: Eukaryota > Metazoa > Chordata > Mammalia > Artiodactyla > Suidae > Sus > Sus scrofa. Next base: position 139,548,080 of record NC_139391.1, read on the forward strand.
CGGGCTGCTCTGAGCTCTTAAATGGCTTTGGGAGGAAAAGAAAACCCTTCCATCTGTCCCCCGGGTTCCTTTCCCACCCACCCCACGCCTTAGAATTCCAGGCCAGAGGTCCTCCCGAGAACCCGCCATCCCCTCGGGCTGCCTGCCCTTTCCAGAAGCTGCTGTGACGAAGGCTGCCCGTCTGTAAATGTGCTTGTTGGAACGTATCTCAGGCTCCAAGGAGGCGTCACGGAGGATATTGATCTGTGCATCTGGCCACAGAGCCCCGCACCCCTCTCCCCTCCAGCTTTCCCATCAACGGGGGAGGTGCCTTCCACCCCGGGGGGCTGGGTCACCGCCTCGCCCACCAGCTTCGTGCGCTCAGCTCTTGATTAACTGGGAGCCCAGGGTTGACCGCCGTCCTAAGGAACTCATCTGCCGGCCGGGCCTCCGCCTGTTGCCACAGCCGCCACTCCTCCCATTCAGCTGGGGGCTTCGGTTTGGGGAACTCACTGTCTCACCAGATTATCTGTTCCCTCGCAGCAAGAAACCAACCACAATTCAATCAGCTTGGTGAATCAGCCCCACTCCCTTTTTTGAGGGGGGAGTTGCAGTCTTGGCTCGACAGGGGTCAGAGTTCTAGGAAGGAACACTAAATTACTGTCCCTAGATTGCTCTGTTGGACTTTGGTTTATTCCACAAATATTGGGGAGCTACCCAGCGCTAGGCAATGCACTGGGCACAGGGGACCACAGGCTGGTTCATAGAAATAGGCAGCATCTTGTTTCTGAGGCATGCGGGACAGGGCTTTAGAAAAGGACTCATCCATCCTCTCACGGCCCTGATGAGAGACTGAAGCCCAGAGAGGGAAAGCACTTTACCCAGGGTCACACAGCCACATGAGTGAGCAAGCTGACTCGTGGTCCAGCCCTGTTGTAAGACCACAGTGAGTCACTGGCTGGGACTGAGACTGGTGAACAAGCAGGGGAGGCCCGGTCTCGCCAAGCCTTTCACGGCAAGGTTTGCTGTCTCCCCAGGATCGTCTGCGAGATGGGCCACGCCCTTGTGGGAACCACCTCTGGGCCGGTGCGCCTGTGCATCGACGAGTGTAAGCCCGAGTTCATGGCCAAGTCCCATCAGCAGTACACCTTCGTGGTGAGTATTGGGTCTGGTGCTGCGCTGCTGGCTCCCAGCAAAGGGCAGGCGTCTGCTGCAGACATCCCCCGGGACAGTCCCCGAGTGCTCCCGAGGCGGCAGCTCAGGACAGAGGAGGAGTCCAGGAGTGGGGGGCGGGGGGGCAGCGGGACTGAGTGCACGAGCAACCTCGCGTTGGAGACTTTGGGGCCCCAGAGAGCCACGGGCCGGCACTCTAAATAAGCCTTTCTTAGAAAGTGGAGCCTGGACATGGGGGAGGGACCGGCTGCCCTTTGTCCCTCCAGTGTGATATCTTGGTCTAATTCCAGGCTAATGAGGACAGATCGCCTGAGGGACCTAATTAAAAAGGTCTATATTTATCCACATGCTTTGTTTTCTGGCAGGATATTCTAAGTGGGAGTTTAGAGCAGCCATTTAAAATCCTGCAGGGGGAGTTCCCATCATGGCTCAGCGGTTAACAAACCCGCCTCACATCCATGAGGATGCAAGTTCGATCCCTGGCCTCGCTTAGTGGGTTAACGTATCCAATGTTGCTGAGCCCGATTCAACCCCTAGCCTGGGAACCTCCATATGCCGAGGGCGTGGCCCTAAAAAGACAAAAATAAAATAAAATCCTGCAGGGATGCCAGTCTGGGTACAGGACCCCAGGAGTGGGGTGAACAGGAGAGTTGCTCTGTGTGTGTGTGCGCGGTTACACACACACACACACACTCACATCTGAAAACAGTTCGCGCAGCAGGTGGTGGAATCATAAAGGCTTTCTTTACGTCCCGTGATGACGCGGCTGAGGCCCCGTAGCCTTCACCACCATCGCTGCCCTGAGTGCTTCTCCCTTGGAAAGGTTCGCACCCGTGATGGGGTCCAGCCCTGAAGTTCCCACGGTGGCCAATCCAACTGCAGGCTCAATCTCCAGCCCTGCACAGTGTTTTAAGGATCTGGCATTCCGGCAGCTGTGGCGTCACAGGTCGCGGGTTGCAGGTTTTCCTGTCTCTGCCTTCTTATCTCACCCGTCTTCTCTCAGATCCAGTCTTCCGTCAGATCGGAAGGTCCCTCGGCCTCTCTCTGCAGCCCACCCACCTTCCCCATTCCTACGCAGGAGAGATCAGGGCCGAAAGAGGCGGGGCAGGTGGAGAGAGGCTGCAGAGTGTCAGAGCTGGGGCCCAATCTCCTTTTTTTTGGCTTTTTAGGGCCTCACCCGCGGCATATGGCAGTTCCCAGGCTAGGGGTCTAATTGGAGCTGTAGCTGCCAGCCACAGCCACAGCCACAGCAATGCCAGATCCGAGCTGCATCTGAGACCTGCACCAGAGCTCATAGCAAAGCCAGATCCTTAACGCACTGATCGAGGCCAGGGATCGAACCTGCATCCTCCTGGATACCAGTTGGATTCGTTTCCGCTGTGCAACAACAGGAACTCCCCCACCCTCCTCTTTTGACAGAGGTGCAAACAAAAGCCCAGAGTGATCCTGAAATGAAGGTCAAGGCCCACGGCTAGTGAAGGAACACGCGGACTGGAGTCCGTGGTTGTATAGCTGCTCAGTTAAGCTCGCTTTGCACTCCACTCTGCTGCAGGAGTGATTCCTTTTTCGAATTTAGGTCAACTGCCATATGCATTTTAGGAGAGATGACAGGTCTTCCCTTTTTTTTTTTCTGAAAATCTTTTTGTAAAAGATTTTTGTAAAAATCATCTTCAAATTAATGCATTTTTAACAAAGACTGAGTCTAACATTTAATAAAGTTGACATGTTATGCATTTAGTTAACCATTCAGTCGCTTTTATTTTGCAACTTTCCTTTTGTTTTGTGAATTTTTCAGGTCCTAAACATTTTCACAGCCCCTGGAAGAGGCCCAAGTCCCCCAACTGGGGACAGCTGAGGGGGTGTTTTAGAAGTTTGGGGAGGCTCCCGATCATGAATTTTGCACGTCCTAGGGTATCCTGTCTCCTGGGGGTGAAGTACTCAGGTCTTGTCTCCGCAACTGTTCAGACTGGAGAGGCTTTAATTTCATCCACTAGAGACAGGGAAGGCCAGGCCCAGGGGCAAAAGTACACCCAAGAGGTCACCTCGGGAGGTACCCCAGGTCACCCTCAGAGCTAAAGGCAGGCACTGGCCTCAGCATGGGGCCCTTGCCTTTCTGGGTTCAGCTCTGGCCACTAGCCGTCTCTTTGACCATTAAAGTGGCAGGGGGCCGGCGGCGGTGGTGCTGGGAGGTCCAGGTCCTGAGCTCGCCCCTGACATTCAGCCCCTTGTCACCCCTGTCTCCCCACCACGGGACAACTCGGCACCTAATACTTTTCCATAACATCTTGAGGGGAGACTCCCAGCCTCTTCCCTCCCTCTGCCTGGCACTGGGGTGCTCCTCTAGCCCAAGCTGCAGTCGGACCCTCGACTGAGTGTGCTCAGTCTGGACCAGGTCCTATGAGTGACCCCCACCCCCCGACCCATCCCCACCCAAACCATGTCCACTGGGGCAACCTTGAATCCCCCCAGATGACATTTCTTTTAAGCTTCGAGCTTAATTTGGCAGTTTAGCGAGCTTCCAAGAAAATCCCGGCCAGTGTCAGGCCATCCTCCTGACAGAGATGGCAGAAGCCACAGTTAACGTTTACATGACATTCACATGCTGGGGGGGGATGGAAGGACGTGTGCCTGGGCTGCTCATGGAGCCTCTTGGTGGCCCAGTCCAGGCAGGGATGCTTTATTCAGCCCTATCGATTTTGTGCCAAAAAATCAGTACACACTCCAGATAGAGAAGCATTTTCAAATTGTTCTCAATTTGTAAACTAATTGATAGATTAGTCAGTGTCATCTCTGCCTTCCCCTCGGTGCTATGAGCATGGGACTCCCCGGGGAGTTAATTAATTCTGAAACGTGGCCCCTCTGCCTTCCCCGGATGTGCCTGGAGCCTCCTCCTTAGAAAGGCTCTCAGCTCCAGGTAAGCAGAGAGAGCATTTGGGGATAGAAAGGACAGGAAAAGCACCTCCCCTCTGAGCGTGGCCACAGCGCACCCTCCTGTCTTGCGGTCTCACCTGGGTTCCTCCCTTTGGGCAAAACCTCCGCTGTGATTGTGTCTCTGCTTCCTCCCAAAGAACCCTTCTGTGCTGTCACTCAACCCCATCCGAGGGCCGGAGTCCGGAGGAACCATGGTGACCATCACAGGCCATTACCTCGGGGCTGGGAGCAGCGTGGCCGTTTACCTGGGCAACCAGACCTGCGAGTTCTATGGGTGAGGTGGGCTCCAAGGAGCTGGGGGATTGCAAGTGGGCGGCGTGTGCACACATGACCCTGGTCGTGCTCCCAGACCTGCCTCCCCTTCAGCCCTTTGTTACGTGTCACGTCTGGGGCCCAAACTCTCTTCCAGTCGCTGTGAGAACCATATACCACTAGTCAATTTATATCTCACGAATCATAGGGGCTAAATGCTTCTAAAAATATTTGGAAGTGAGACCAGGAGGACTGCTAAGGAGGAAGGCGCCCAGGAGCTCTCAGTCTCTGCCAGGATCAAGCATTCACCATGTCCCCGCGGGGGTGGCTTCAGAAGCATGGCGATTGCATGGCCCGTCCTCCCCAAGCACACAGGCTCATCCTCAGGGCATCTCCTGAGCATGAACAAATGAACACCTGTTATTTGTCAGATATTCCAGCAAAGCCCTGGGGATGTAGAGAATCCAGAGAGAATTCTGAAAGGGTCCCCGGGTGGAAATCCCACTTGCCCAGCACAATCTCATACCTCCTCCCTGGGCCATCAGCTCCCTGAGGGCAAGGAACTGTGTGTTTGCTTCTCTGCATAGTAGATGCTCAATTTACTAACTGATCAGACCCTAAGCACAGGTTAAAAAGTCAGTCTAGAAAAGTCCAGAAAAGAGGAGTTGCTCTCAAGCCCAAGGAGCCCTGGTCCTGCCCCACATTCTCAACCCCTTGTGCAAGTGGCTCCCTCTCTGACTGAACCAGAGTCGGATCTCAGGAAACAAGTCCTGGTGCCCGCTGCTAAGGGACCTTCCACGGGCTAGAGAGTAAAGGACAGGGGACAGTCCTCAGCCACACCCTCCGACGGGGGAAAAGCCCTTCTCAGGCCAGAGGCCACCCCTCTTGCCCAAGCCTTTGCTCACAGGCCTCCCGCGGGCCCCCTCTAGGCGGTCGATGAATGAGATCGTGTGTGTCTCACCCCCGTCGTCCAACGGGCTGGGGCCCGTTCCCGTTGCCGTGAGCGTCGACCGAGCCCGCGTGCACAACAACCTGCAGTTCGAGTACATAGACGACCCCCGCGTGCAGCGCGTGGAGCCCGAGTGGAGCATTGCCAGGTGAGGGGGCGGGAGGGACGCACCAGCCACTGGCCGCCGCAGCCCTTCCTCTGAGCACCCTGGGGGCAGAGGCGGCAGTGGCCCGAGAGGGTTCCTACCTCACCCCCACCCCTGCTTCTTCCCAGCGGCCACACCCCCCTGACCGTCACGGGCTTCAACCTGGATGTCATTCAGGAGCCACGGATCCGAGTCAAGTTTAATGGCAAAGAATCTGTCAATGTGAGTAACCATGGGTCCAGCCGGTGCGCGGCCAACACGGCCGGGTCTGTGTGTGTCTTGAAAATCGATGCGGTCTGTGTTAGGCACTGGGGCATTTTCGCTGCCAGGGAAGAGACTCGCTCAGGATGCTGAGTCGGGAGTCACAGCCCCAGACACCCGGGCCTTGTAACGATTTCTGCAACTGCTGTAATCATGACTTGTCTGAAGGTGACATAATGAGTACATAGACGTACCAGCTTCTGAGCTTAAGATGTGGTGCAGAAGGGCTCTGTCATGTGCTGTGTCCACTCTGAGGTCTGATAAGAAGCCGTGTGAGAGGGTAAAGAAATTCTGGCTCCAGATGCAACCTTTCCGAACTGGAAGCAGGGCACTGCCGCCTGGACAGCCCTGACCAAGTCATGGAGCCTCTGTAATGCTCCCTTCTCCAGCTCGAAACGGGAATGATGAGACTCGCCTCTCAGATGGGTAACATGCCCGTGGGTTGGCACTTAATCAACAATAGTCGCTGCATGCAGGAAATTCCATCCCGGTTGCTAAGATGACCAAGTGAAACATTTTACTTTTCGCCTCGGTTGCACAGCCATGTACTTTTTTTTCCACTGTGGATTTTTGTGATGTTAAAAAAGTTCTCTGTCCTCAGAGCAGAATGTCTGCTATGTTGTTACACATTTTTTAGTTCATTCTACTGGCTCCACCTCCCTCTTTTCAGCCAACCTTTTCTGAGAGGTTGCTGTATTCCTAATTATAGTCCAGGAGATGCTATCTTGGAATTATTGTTATGACTGCTTTGACCTTCTGAGGATTGAGGAGACTGAGATGGCAATGGAGAGGATGTGTCACCCCTGACACACTCCTAGCACGCGTGAGGCGTCCCTAAAGGAAACTCACAAACACTCACCATGACAGGCTGCCGGAAGGCTGGATCTGGAGAGGTTCAGGGAGCATCTGGTCCGAACTTCCTTTGCCTAATTTCAAAAACTAAGACCAGACAGGAGTAATGACTTGCCCTCAACCATGAAGGTGGCTGGTGGCAGGGCCAAGCTAGATCCCAAACCTCTGACTCTTCATAACTAGACCACGTGAGATGCTGGCGGGCTCAACGTTCCCTCACACTAGAGACATGGAGACACCTGTATTACACCTTCAGTGCCCACGATGCCCACAGCTCTTTGGGCTGCAAGAGCGCATGGCTTTGTTCCCCGAAGGTGGACCTTGATCCATGAGTAAAAGAGGCTGTGCCTCAGCTCCACTTCCAGACTGAGGCTCACTGTCCCCAGCAGCTCCCAGACCGCCTGCGTTTGTGTGTTGTCTCTCGGAACCGGCCAGCCTGGGGGAGGACCAGTCCCACTGAGGTCAGCAAGGCCCCTGAGGTCAAAGTGTCAGAACAGAAAATAAAAGACATGGTTAACCTAGGACAGAGGGAATTTCGGAGACGGAGTACAAGGCTGACAGGGTCAACCTCCAAGGCTGCACCCTTAGTCCCCATAAAAGGCCGCCTGGGAAGGCCTCCCCACATGTGAGAGCCATCTGAGAAGGCCGGCTCAGGCCCCGGGCACCCTCTGCCCTTGGGCCAGACACGAAGGTAGTCCCAGGCCAGGAATCTCCCCACAGTTCCCCCAGCCCACCCACCACGAGCTCAGTGCTTCAACGGATTAAGAAGCCGTTCCTCCCTCTTGAGATTTCGGGGCCTGAAGCTACCACAGTGATCTGCCCGGAGTCTGCAGGTGGACAGCCTGAAGGAAAGGCCTGCGGGGCAGGTCCCCAAGCCTGGCCCTTAACCTCTGCGCAGTGCCCTCTCTTTCAGGGGTGGTGGCAAAGCACCATGTGACCCCTGCAGCCCTGCTTGGGCCCCACATCATCCTCAGCCCCTCCCCACCCCCCACCCCCCTGGGGCAAGACTCCCCCACCTTTGGGATTGGAAGCAGCCCCTAGGAGAAGGGCCCAGCAGAGGCTACAAAACCCCAAGGAATGTTTGGCAGACAAGGCGCCCAGGCAGAGCCCGGCAGGGAGCAAGCAGAGGCCACTTGTCCGGGGGCAGATTGCTCATCTGCGGAGGGGGCCAGGCCAGCAGCACTGGGATGAGGGGTGAGGGGTGAGCAGAAGGCAGAGGGCAGAGGCAGGGCAGACGCTCAGCTGGGGCTCTGCCCTTCGGAGCCCAGGCTGGGACTCTGGGCTCAACTCCACCCTGCGATCACACCCCGCTTTCCTGGGCCAGGGCGGCCCCAGCTGCAAAGGGACATCAGGCTCACAGGGGGCTGCAGAAGAGGGAGCTGAAAGGGGGTCGGGGGCAGGGGTACTGAGCTCCAACGCTGCGCGAAGCCTCCCTGAGCTCTTTAGTGGAAACTCTTAAACTCCCTCTGGAAAGGAGGGGTTAAGAGTTGGAGGGTCTGCCATAATCCCTGTGCAAGTGTCAGCTTTTGTGCCATTTCACACACGGTCTTGTCTTCCGAGCACTGTGTATGCTGGTCAGACACACAGCATGTGTGGACCCGCCAGGACAGCGTGTCCTTGAGCAGGGCTCTCACAGATGCCCTGGGCAGCCGCTGGGACACCACGGCTCCCCGAGCCAAAACGGAGCTGTGCGAGGGAGAAAGGGGGAGGGGAGGGGCTCCGGGTTCTCTTCCCCAGCCGTGCCTGGGCCCTGGAGGGGTTTCTTCGGTCTGGCTGCTGCCGAGGGCTGCCCCCCACGAAACCACCACAGGAGCACATGGCACAAAGCAGGCCGAGCAGGGCCTGGGCGGCTGGGATTTTAGTGGCGACCAGGGTCCCCCGGGAAAGCAAGGACATTGTGACCTTAGTGTCAATACCAAGTTTATATACCCTGTGGCGAGTTAGGGGGCATCAACTGGAAAAGAGAGGGACCCGCAACCATCAGTGCGCTCAGCAAGCACCAGCTGAACACCTACTATGTGCTGGCAAAGTGCTCATCTGGCACAACGTCCTGCCTTCCAACACACACACACACACACACACACACACACACACACACACACCCCGTGCAGGACACGGCTTCTGCTCTGCCTTTTTCTCAGACATCCAGGCTCCCTCATCCCCAGGCCTTTGCTGCTCTTCCCTCTGCCTGGGACTCGATCCCTGCCCATCCCGCAGACTAGGTAAGGCCCACACGGTGTTCAGAGTACGTTTCCTTCATCTCTGCCAAGGGGAAGAAGGCTCCGGCGAGTCTCCCTCCCCCAGCTCCGGCCACGCACGCACACAGACACCCCGCAGTCCTGGTGCTTTTCCCAACCAGGCGGCTCTCACCCCATCCCCGCATTTAACCGTGCTGGTGTCCCTGCCGGGCCCCAGGCCCTCCGCCAGGACTGCACCGTCATGCCTGTGGACTCCGTTGTCTGCGTCTTAGACTGTGACCCTTCCGCGGATGGCCCAATTCCTAGCACGGTGCCTGGCCCAAAACAGGCACTCGTTCAACATTGGTGGATGGAGGACAACATAAAATGCGCCCCTTCTCCACCCCCCCCCCCAAAAAAAGAAATTCACAGCCCTTTTCCTCCAGGGTCTCACCTCTAATGAAGATCAGCACGTGATCCCCTGGAGATGCCAAAGCCAGCAGAGGGTGGGGGGCAGCAGCGGGACCGCGGGGTCCCCTGCCCAGTGTCTGAACGCGGCTCTCTGGGCCTCTTAGGTGTGTGAAGTTGTCAACACCACCACCCTGACCTGCCTGGCACCCTCCCTGACCACGGACTACCGGCCCGGCCTGGACACCGTGGAGCGGCCGGACGAGTTTGGGTTCGTCTTTAACAACGTCCAGTCCCTGCTGATTTACAACGACACCAAGTTCATCTACTACCCCAACCCCACCTTCGAGCTGCTCAGCCCGACCGGTGTCTTGGATCAAAAGCCAGGATCCCCCATCATTCTGAAGGTACGCGGGCTGGACGGCTCCGTGCCATGCACGGGGCGGCCAGGGCACCCCCCCACCCCTGGCCTGGCCTCTCCTCCCTTCGACGCACCTGGCTCGCGTCGCCGTCGTCTCTTGAGGACGGGAGCTTGGCTGTAGGTGTCGACCCACCGAGCCACATGTCTTGCACTTGAAATTCTCAAGAAACACCGTGGAGTGTTTCTTCATGTTCTCATGAGCTTTGAGACCCACAAGTCCTGCAGTGCTTCGGAAGCAAACGGGTCCTTCATGGCCCCATCCATGGCCACAGCAACTGCCCTCGGGCATGAAGAGGGCACGGTCCCCAGGTAGCATCCGTCCAAGTGTGGGTTATCCGTTTTCGAGTATAACCCCGTGTGCTCCCCCAGACGGCCCTGTCTTTACCGTTTTGTCTCCTCCTCTCTCTTTACCCCTCTCCTCCTCCGCTTCAGTCTCTTCTCCCTCCGTTTCCTCTTTTTCTCTCTGAACTGGGGCTGTGAGAAGTCCTCTCCAAAGTCTCACACGGAGTCCTTCGCTGGGCTTTGCGGTGCGGCCCTTACCCCGTCTCCTCAGTCCTTTAAACAGCCAGTCATCTTCTGCGCCTGTGTGTCAATTATTGCTATTAAGACGACTGTCATCCGTAGGGCAAAAACCTCTGCCCTCCTGCCTCTGGAGGAGCCAAACTCAACTACACGGTGCTGATTGGAGAGACCCCGTGTGCCGTCACCGTGTCTGAGACGCAGCTCCTCTGCGAGCCTCCCAACCTCACCGGGCAGCACAAGGTCATGGTGAGTGAGCCCTCTCCTCCTTCCCGCCTTCCTTCCTCCACGTGCGCGTAGGGTCTGTCATAAAGAAGGGCTCTCGTCCACTTCCTCTAGAGAGCTCCTCATCTCCACGCCCCGTGTTAAAATGGGTAGAAGTTGGGAGTTCCCTTCGCGGCTCAGCGGTTAACAAACCCGACTGGAATCCGTGAGCATGCGGGTTCGATCCTTGCTCAGTGGGTTAAGGATCCGGTGATACCGTGCGCTGCGGTGTGGGTCGCAGACGCAGCTCGGATCCCACGTGGCTGTGGCTGTGGTGTAGACCGGCAGCTGTAGCTCCGATTCGACCCCCGGCCTGGGAACCTCCATAGGCCACGGAGGCAGCCCTGAAAAGCAAAAGAAAAGAAAGGGGTAGACGTCAAAGACACGAGGAAAGGAAGGCAGGCGATAAGCAGGAGGTCGTTTTGCACCCAGGCCGCGCTGCGGGGTTGGGGCTCTCGCGGCCTTTCTGAGCCCCTCAGCCCGGCGCCAAGGCCCTACCGCGTGCGTGTGCCATGCGCAGGTGCACGTGGGCGGGATGGTGTTCTCGCCCGGCTCGGTGAGCGTCGTCTCGGACAGCTTGCTGACCCTGCCGGCCATCGTCAGCATCGCGGCGGGCGGCAGCCTCCTGCTGGTCATCGTCGTCATCGTGCTCATCGCCTACAAGCGCAAGTCTCGCGAGAACGACCTCACCCTCAAGCGGCTGCAGATGCAGATGGACAACCTGGAGTCCCGCGTGGCCCTGGAGTGCAAGGAAGGTAAGCGGAGCCCCTCGCTTCCGGGCCCCCCGCCTCCGCCAGGCTCGCCGCCCGCGCCCCAAGCGGCTCTCGTCTTCCCTCCCACCTCTTCCACCCCAAGGGGTCACACTCCACTCTGACCTCTGTCCTCCCATCGGCCTCCTGGGCTCTCAGGGCCAGAGACTCGTGGGAAGAAGGCCCACGCGAGTCCAGGCTCGAGCGCGTTCTTCCGGCTCCCTCTGCCGCCTTCCTCTCCATCCCCGTCCGGCCGCCTTCCTCTCCCTCCCGGGGTCCTCGGCCTCCCCCCGTCAGAGCCTCCCGGCCCTGCTGCCTCAGACGCAGGACCCCAAGCGGGCGTGACGGCTCCTTTTGCACAGCCGCCTCCCCCTCCCCCGGGGCGGGTTTTCCGCCAGCGCTGCGGGCCGCTTGCAGGCATCCCAGGCTGTGGACGCGGGTGGGAGTGGAGGCTGTGTTTCCTCCATCTCCCCAGCAGCCTCTGTCACTGGGTGACTGGTGGACCTGGTGTCTCTTCGGGCTGAGGAGCCAGCATCTCTCTGGGTAAACATCTCCATTAAAAATCAAAGCATGTCTCCTTTTGCTGCAAACCTCAAACGTCAGAACAAGCCCTCTGCTGGATGGCAGGGAAGAGAGCTGCCTGGGGCAAAGTGGGCATCGCGCCTGCCTGTGCCAGGGCTAGGGTGCTAGGGAGGGCATCAGAGACAGGCCTGCCACTAAGGGGAAAGGCTGTTGGCTGAGAGCCAACCTTCAGGGCACCCCAAGGCTGGGTGGTGGTGTTCTCAGTTTCGTGTGTGTGTGTGTGTGTGTGTGTGTGATAGCATCACATTTACCATTTCATTTCCCCGTCTCGACACACTGGTGCTGTCGTCTCCTCCGTCTCAGAGGCATCAAGGACATTCACACTATTGTGCAAACCCAGAACCAGCATCCATCTCCAGAAGCTTCCCATCTTCCGCAGCTGAAACGCTGTCCCCATCAAACCCTAGGCCCCACTCCCTCTCCACTCAGCCCTTCCCAGGCCGCCACCACGTTGCCTTCTGTCTTTATGAACCTGACCGCTCCCGGAACCCCGTACACGTGCAGGCATACAGTATGCATCCTTCTGTGTCTGCTTTATTCACTTAGCCTAAGTCTTCAGGGCTCATCCACACTGCAGCATGTGTCAGAACTGCCTTCCTCTTTAAGGCTGAGTAATAGTCCACGGGGTGCATAACCGCATTTCGTGCATCCGTTTGTCTGTGAACATGGGCTTCGGCTCCACCTTTTGGTATCGTGAATAACGCTGCTGCGAATGCGACTGTCGAGTCTCTGCTTTCAGGTTTCCTGGGTGTGTAGGTAGCAGAGGAGTCGCTGGGTCGGATGGTGATTCTCTGTTTAATTGTTTGAAGTGTCGTCAAATGGTGCAGAGCAGCTGTACCAACTTCTGTTTCCTCCAGGCGCACAGGAGGCTTCCAGCTTTTCCACATCCTCGCCACCGCTTACTTGTTACCATGTTTTGATCGTAGCCTCCTAATGGCTATGACGTTGTAGCTTCTGGTGGTTTTGATTTTCATTTCCACCCAGGGTTGTTGCATCTTGATTTATGCTCTTGCTCGGCAAAGGGGGACAAAGCTGCCTGTTCTGGTCTTTGTTTGACCACTGTCTCTCACCTGCTTCTAGCACCTGTATCCCCTGCCTGACCCCAGTCATGTGTCCTTCCTTTGTTTTAACCACATTTATCATGCAGAGAAGGAAAATCCAAAATTGTAGATAAGCGTAGAGGAGGAAGTGGCATGGAAAACACCCATACTCCCACTGCCTAAGAAAGGTCGCCTGGAGCCCTCTCTCCGCCTCTGGAGATGCGCCCCCACGCCCCTCCCGGGCTCTACAGCCCAGCGCTCCCCTTCTCCTTCCCCCAGTTCTCCTCCCGCCTTTCCCCTCCCCTGCCTGGGCTCCCCTCCTGAGCCTCCCTGTCTCCGCTGCACTTTCATAGCTTTTGCCGAGCTCCAGACAGACATCAACGAGCTGACCAGTGACCTGGACCGCTCTGGAATCCCCTACCTGGACTACCGGACCTACGCCATGCGGGTCCTGTTCCCCGGCATCGAGGACCACCCCGTCCTGCGTGAGCTGGAGGTAACACGGGCCTCCTTCCCCCAGCCCCCGCCCGGCAGGGGACCAGGGCCTGGGTGTCCTAGGAGATGCCCGCGGGGCCCGGCAGCTGGGAGCGAGGTCAGGACCGAGGAGCAGAAAGAGCTGGCAACAGCATCACCACACCAGGGATACTTCTACCCAGGAAGCTCACGGCTCTTTGGGCGATTCCAGGGGAAGGCTGATTGTCATTTTTTAATTAATAACCGAATTAATTAACTGCGATCCTGCCTCTTTTCCACGTGGATTTAAGGTGGCTTAAGGAAAGGCGTAGGATTCTGTGAGGTTTGTTTGTTCATGTCTCGGTTTGTTTCACTAAAGATAATAAATCAGGGCGAGGATTAAGGGGCGGTAGCACACCAAGCCGGTCCACCGACGGGGTAGCTCCTTTTGTGTTGTGTCCTTGGGAAAGTCAGACAGATATAGCATCCTTTGTGCGGCTTCTACCTGGAGCCCCACCCTCTCCGGCCAGTGGGAGGTGAGAGCAGACCGCAGACCTGAGACCAGCCACTCCTGCATCACTGTGGGTGGTGTGCTTAGAGGCGGCGTGGCGAGGGTCCCCTAACTGGAATCGCCCCCAGCCGAGACCCTCAGGGAGAGCGGGACGCCTGTCCCCCTGAGGCCACACCTGTCACCCCCGCCGCAGGTGCAGGGCAACGGGCAGCAGCACGTGGAGAAGGCCCTGAAGCTCTTCGCGCAGCTCATCAACAACAAGGTCTTCCTGCTGACCTTCATCCGCACGCTGGAGCTGCAGCGCAGCTTCTCCATGCGCGACCGCGGCAACGTGGCCTCGCTCATCATGACCGGCCTGCAGGGCCGCCTGGAGTACGCCACCGATGTCCTCAAGCAGCTGCTCTCCGACCTCATCGACAGGAACCTGGAGAACAAGAACCACCCCAAGCTGCTCCTCCGGAGGTCTGACCTGCGCTGGGGCCGGGGAGGTGGCCGGCGTCTGAACAGGGATGGGACGCAGGGCTGGTCAGAGCAGGTCCCATGAGCAGACCCCGCTCCCCAGGAAGCCTTGCGTCCCTGCAACTCCCAGGGCTGAGTCACCTTCCTGTGCCCCTGGCAGCCCTGCCTTGTCTGAGGGTGCCAAGCATGATGCAGGAGCATAGACCCCCCCAGAGCTCCGCTTGATCCCCAGCTCTGCCACCAGCTGGTTGTGTGATCTTGAGTCGGGGATGTGGCCTGTCTGCTGTTCAGTTTCCCTGTGAACAGAATATCCCTAGTAACACCTGACTCACAGTCTCTCTGGCTCCCCATGCATCTAGAGCTTTGCCGTCCACGTGGTTATTAATTAAAATGAAGTAAAGTGTAAAATTCGGTTCCTCCACTGCACTAGCCACATTCCAAGCGCTCAGTCGCCACACAGTGGCCACCATGTCGGAAGTGCAGAGAGAGGCCATGGGCACTTTGCGGGAGTTCTGTTGCGCAGCGCCAGGCCTGTCCCTTAGGTCAGCCTCTAGCTTCCTGGATCTGCCACCCCCACCCCTCCCCAGCTTCCATTTTCCTGGCAGGGAAGAGGGTCAGAGACCTTGGCATCCATGCCCTGAGCCCAACTCTCTGGAGGCCCTGGGGAGCCCAGCACAGCTCGGGAGCTCCGCTGGCAGCAGACTTTGGGGTGTCACCCGCATTTCACCTCCTTCTTGGTAGGCTTCTCCTAGCGCGGTCTCAGGCTTCCAGACCCCACGTGGGGCGAGGCGGGAGGAAGAATGGCTTTGTTTTAGGAGTACCGAGCCCCCATTCTGCCAATCTGAGCATTAGAAACTCTCATTAAGAACCGTCGTATTTAAATTAGAGTTAATCTCAGGCACAATGCTGGGAGAGCGTGCTGGGAGGGGCCAGGGGAGAAAGCTACAGTTCTGCCATCAATTGCTGAGCAGCCCTGGCAAATGCCTGGGATTTACTGCAACCAGAGGGTATAATTTGCACCACGTGCAGGGAGTTAAAATACGCCCCCACCATCCCCATCACTGAGGGTCTGTCACAGCCGCTTTGTTCCCTCCCTGGTCCCCAGATCTGCAGCCTGGGATGGGGGCGAGGGAAGGGGCGGGGCTTACTGAAGCAGGTCCCCTGGCAGCCCCACACTTCCTCCAGCTGCTCTCTACCTGAGGGGCTGGGATCCGCAACCCCACGTGACCGCAGCCCCGACAGCTGTTGGGAGCAGGCGCTGTTCTCTGCTCTTCACGTGCATGAACCCGACACTTGTAACAGCGCTGTGGGATAGATGCATGCTGCTTGTCATCATCATCATCATTATTATCCCCATTTAGAGATGGGGAAACTGAACCCGGGTGGGGCAGTGACTTACCCAAGATCACGTAGCCAGTACACAGCAGAGTCAGGGTTTGAACCCAGGCGGTCTGACTCTGAGTGTTTGGAGGGGCAGGTACCAGGGACCTTCTGGATATGTGACGTCACGTGTTCAGACATGCAGGAGACCCCAGAGGGACAGAGAAGCTGTCACGCTGAGGGCGGCAGAAAGTAGGGAGAACCTGTCCTTCAAAGCCCTGGAGGATGGTGTCTTGGGCACCAGTAGCTGCAGACCCCAAGTCCCAGCCCTCCATTTTCAAGGGAAGTTCAGGCCCAGAAAGAAGAAGCCTCTGACCCAAGGTGGTCTCCTTTCTAGTTACTGGTGGAGTGGGTGGGGCACAGTGTCCTGGCTCCCAGCCCCGTGTTCTCTTGGGCCATGGCGAGGCACCCCCTGGGGGACCCCTCCAGAAAGGACTACCCCTCATCCCTTCTGCCTCCCCAGGACAGAGTCTGTGGCCGAGAAGATGCTGACCAATTGGTTTGCCTTCCTCCTGCACAAGTTCCTGAAGGTGAGGGTGGGCCTGAGCCGGGACCGGGAGTTGAGGGCACGGTGGGGGCTGCCCCTCTGAGCCTGGCCATCACGGCTACAGGCGGAGGGGACCGCCCTTAGGAGCAGCAGCCTCCCTGCCCCGTGCTCCAAAGCCCAGGAAGCCGGGCCAGGAGAGGGAGGGAAGGAGGCTGGCGGCCCGTCGCCCACACCCTGCCTGCCCGTGCCCGCAGGAGTGCGCGGGGGAGCCGCTCTTCATGCTCTACTGCGCCATCAAGCAGCAGATGGAGAAGGGCCCCATCGACGCCATCACGGGCGAGGCCCGCTACTCCCTGAGCGAGGACAAGCTCATCCGGCAGCAGATCGAGTACAAGACCCTGGTGAGGCGGCCAGAAGCCCCGGGCAACCGCGCAGACCCGCCTCTGACGCATGCTCTGCCCTCTGACCACAAAGCTGGTCTGAGGGGCCAATAAAGAGGCCGGGAGACCAGCCTGAGAGCCAGTCCAAGGGGTCTGCCAAGCATCCCAAGGGCGGGCACACAGGCCAGGGCCCCTCCTCCCCCATCTCACTGGCTGGGCCTGAAGCGCTCCCGCTGCCTCTGTTACCCCATAGGTCACCCCGTCTTAGGGACGGGGAAATTAGCATCATGGGAAGACGTCTGCTGACCCCTATGAGAGAGGCTTCGGGGAAGCGGGAGGCCAGCCCTGAAACACCCCGAGCCGTCCCTAAACCCCCAGACACCTTCCCCAGAGCCCCTGGGGGTAGGAAGTAGCATCCCGGTTCTTTGAGAAAAGGTGGGGGCAGAAGGACTCATGGGCAGATGGCTGGAAGGTAGGGGACACGAGACCCAGAGAGGCGTCCCGAATCTCCCACAAGGAGAGTGAGCCTGGGTAAGAGGAGCTTCCGAGGCCTCACTCCTTCCCCCAAAGGGCCTTCAACTCACCCCTGGCTCCCCTCTCACCTCCTGCAGATCCTGAACTGTGTCAACCCTGACAACGAGAACAGTCCGGAGATCCCGGTGAAGGCCTTAAACTGTGACACCATCACGCAGGTCAAGGAGAAGATCCTGGACGCCGTCTACAAGAACGTGCCCTACTCCCAGCGGCCCAGGGCGGTGGACATGGACCTGGGTAGGAGGCCTGGCCTTGGCCTGGGGGGGCGGCTGCCAGGAGGGCACGGGGGCCGTGGGACAGGGTGGGAAGAGGAGAGGCCTGGCCTGGCCGACAGCCCCTCCTGGGCGGGTCACTAGGTCCCGCCCAGGGCTCTGCCTGCTCAGGCGTGGCCGCCTCTGGGGAGGCCCGTGCCTCTCCCTGCTGCGCCCACGGGGCCCTAGACGGCTCATGCGCCGTCGTGGCACCCGCCTGAGGCCAGGTTGCCGGGCCCTCGGGGGGGGGGCAGGCCTGTCCCCTCACCCCGCCGCGGCACCCCCTGCCCCCAGAGTGGCGTCAAGGCCGGATCGCCCGGGTCGTGCTGCAGGACGAGGACATCACCACTAAGATCGAGGGCGACTGGAAGCGGCTCAACACGCTGATGCACTACCAGGTGAGGCGGCGCCCCCTCGGCGCCCTCCCTCTGAGGCCGCTCTGGGCCCTGGAGCCCCAGCAGGGTTTTCTCACCACCCCCCCCCCCGCCGCGCCCCTCTGCGTCTGGAGCAGCGCCTCGCCACCACCGCCGTGGTGGCTCCTGATGAGATTGACTGGGGGACGTTGTCCGGAACACGAGCGTCCAGACTCACCCGGAGACACCGGCTCGACCGGTCGGGGCTGAGGCTAGACGGCTCTGTCCTGCACCCAGCGCAGCTCTGTGCCTGCGGGAGAATGGCATCTCGCGAGGACGGCTGCAGAGGTGTCCCCCGCTTCCCCTCTGCCTTCTCACTAATGCGGCCTACGCTTCTCACCTGCCGCGAAGCAGGAAGCCACTGGGTCTCACGTTCTGCCACTTACTAGCCGGTGTCCTTGGGGAAGTTACTTCCGCTTTCATTCTTCTCATCTGTAAAATGGGGTTAATGGTGAGCCCACTCCATGAAATTGTGTGGATTAGATTGAACACAGCAGGCAGAGTGTTTAAGCACACCGGCAGACCCAGTGAACGAACAGTAAAAAAAAAAAAATCCCAGCAGAAGAACAAAAATCAGAAAGGTAACTACTCTCACGCCCTTGCCTCCCATGGTAACCACTCGCGGCTGAGGGTCTCTGGCAGATTAAGCGCAGGGAGGCTGGTTGGGATTCGGAAGGAAAACACTAAAATAGAAGCTGGAAATGAGAGACACCGAGGGAAATTAAACCAACTAGAGAAAGCGCCTCCGGCTGCAGGACCCGCGGGACTGCCTGCGTAATAACGTCGTCCTCCGTCCCTGCCTCACTAGGGAGGGTGTGGAGGGGCTGGCAGGCTGGGCTCTCCAGCCAGGTTGCTAATAAGCAGGAGGCCAGAGGTCCAGGGGCCAGCAGGACCTGGCTGGAAGCCTCTCGAGGCACAGAGGAAGCTGGGGGACAGCAGAGAGACCCCGAAATGCTCCCCTCCAGGCTCCATCCCCCTTCCGGCTTGCATGCTTTCCCCTTGCAGACACCCCACATCCCCCGCCTGGACCCCCACCCTCCACAGAGTGAGTGAGTGCGGTATAGCGGGAAGAGAGAAGGATTTTCAAGCTGTGTTTAAACGCCTGTGTCCCCACTCGCCGGTGATGTGACTTCAGCCCCCCTGAACCTTGAGCTCCTCCTCAGTCAGTGGAGAAGGAGCCCCGAGTGGTGGAGGTGGTTGGAGGGATGAGAAGCCTCAGGGGAGGCCCCCAGGATGGGTCCACCTCCGCCCCATGGTAGCCAGAAGCACGCCGCTGATTCCACCCCCACCCCATCCCCACTCCCCGTGGTGCTCAGCGCAGCCTGCAGGACAGCAGTCGAACCGAGGAGAACTGAAGAAGAAAGCGCGAAAGAGAAGGTGCCCCGGTTGTTTCTCAAGGCCAGAAACGGGACCTCTCCTCTCTGTCTTTGGCGCCCTAATGTTTGTCCCTGTGCGGTGCGTCCCGTGACCCCCAGTCAGAAGGAGGGAGTATTCTGCTCTCACAGCGTCCATCACACTAAGCACGTTCAATTCCCTGGTGTCATTTTTTCATTCCTGTTTTCATTCATTCCTCAAATATTTGCTGAGCTTTCCTTTGTGCAAGGCACTTCCCACACACCAGCCCTAAGTGACAGGGGACCACGGGGATCACCCTTCCCTTGGGTGACAGTGACAACAAGAGCAACAGTAACACCAGCTCTTACTGGGTGTCGCCCGACGCCAGGCACTGCTCCCGGCCTTTATGCATCTTAACTTCTTTAATCCTCACAACAAACCTAGGAGTTCCCGTCTCGGCTCAGTGGTTAACGAATCCGACTAAGAACCATGACGTTGCGGGTTCCATCCCTGGCCTTGCTCAGTGGGTGAAGGATCCGGCGTTGCCGTGAGCTGCGGTGTAGGTCGCAGACTTGGCTCGGATCCCGCGTTGCTGTGGCTCCGGCGTAGGCCAGTGGCTACAGCTCCGATTCAACCCCTAGCCTGGGAACCTCCATATGCCGCGGGAGCGGCCCAAGAAATGGCAAAAAGACAAAAAAAAAAACAAAAAAAACGTAGGCTCAATTATTATCCCCTTTGTCAAGGGAGACAGCTAAGGCCCAGAGGTTAAGTGGCTTTGCTGAAGTCATGCAGCTGCTAAGTGCAGAGACAAGGTCAGACTCAGCCAGGCGTCTTGACCATGGATTTGCACCACCTGTTGGCCAAGAGAAAGATTAAAGACCCAGGGCAAGATTTAGTGCGGAGACCTGGAATTGAGGTGAACTGCGGTCGTTCCCGTCACCTTGTGAGTCTCCCTTTAGGTGACGACAAAGCATAAATGATCATGTAATCTGTTCTCGCTGGGAGAACAAACCCTTGCCCCCGCCAGGCGTTCAAGTATCGTTTCTAGGCCGGCAGTTTGCAAAGAGAGGTCCTGAGAGACCAGGCTGGAGAGTTCCCTTTCCTTCCAGACCTGGTGCTGAAGGTGCAGCATGCCAGCAGCCCTAGGAGCTGCCCCGCCTGGGAAGAAACTATGCGTTGGCACCTCCCAGGCGCTGTGAAGAGCACCGGGCCCTGCAGCTGTGTGCCGTCAAGTCAAAGAATTGCCCTTTGGTTACCCTCTCTGGAGGCAAAGGTCCTTGGAACCTGGACAGGAGAAAAATCTGCATAATCTTAATTAACAAGAAGATTTTTAAAAACTTCCCGGTTCCCGCAGATTTATAGGGAGGGTGAAATTAAACACCACTACTAAAACTGGCTATCAGGGAATCTCGTTAGCGCTAATGTTCATTTATAGTTTGACTTCCCAACACTGAATTTTTTTTGGTGGGAGAGAGGGACTGACAATTTAAGACCCAGAAAGATGGTTTTACGACTGGTGCAGCTATAAATCAAACTTATAAAGTTCATAAAAATTGTTAAAATAAAAAATGGTTTAATAGGAATGTTTTATGGCCCATAACATTATTATAGCTGTTTTATTCCCTCTGCGTTAGGGGTTTAATTGGATCACCACAATTCTGGGGATTCTCCATTTTTATTGGGTGGAGGGTGATCTTAAATCAAAATGGCCCCAAATGTCTTCAATATGGCTTCTCATTTATCAGCCCTTTCCCTGCGGGCAGGGTGCTGAGCCCGGGGAACCCTCTGAGAGTACAGACCGGGCACCCCCTTATCTAGGACCCCCCAAGAACAGCTGCCCTGCGGTAAAGGCCCTCAAGGTAGCCAAGCCATTAGAGGACCCAGGCCAGAAGGAAATCCGAGCCAAAAGGGAAAATGGGCTTCAGATCAGTGCGTCTTGACATAAAATCCCAAATTAGCGTCCGAGGAGAACGTGTGCTCTGGAGCCTGACAGACCTGGTGACAAATCTTGGCTCTGTCGTATGTTCAGTGTGTGACCTTGAAAGTGTTGCTTAGGCGCTCAGTGCTTCAGTTGCCTCCTCTGTAAAATGGGGGTACGTATGTAACCCACGAGGCAGCTCTGTCTAATAGAAATGCAATTCAAGCCACAGGTGCGTAACTTTGTTTACTAGTCACGGTTACAAAGTAAAAGTAAACAGATGAAGGTAACGTTAACAATGTGTTTTAACGTAGCTGATCTAAAAGTGTCATTTCAACACGCAGTCCATATAAACATCATCCATGAGACAGTTTGTGTGCTTTTATTCCTGCTGAGTCATTGAGGTCCCATGTGTATTGTTCGTCTATTTATAGCGTATCTGAGCTCCTTTGCTTAGTGCCTCTCACTTCAGTCGAAGGAGTGTAAGAGCCCAGCAGCCTCGGGCGGCGAGCGAGTAGCTACCGTATTGACCAGCAGGACTTGTTCTCTCTAGCCTTCCTGAACTCCTTATGCTCCGCCCACACCTATTCCATAACCTTCTAGAAGTGCTTGACTGATTCATTTCCCAAAGGACCTACATTCGCTCACCCTGTCCCCTTGCGCCCTTCTCAGGTGTCGGACAGATCGGTGGTGGCTCTGGTCCCCAAGCAGACCTCCTCCTACAACATCCCTGCCTCCGCCAGCATCTCCCGGACGTCCATCAGCAGATACGGTGAGGACCGGAGAGGCAGCCCGGCCGTCTGGAGCGGAGTCTCCTGCGACGGCCGGAGATGACTTGCTGTCCCTACCTCTTCCCTTTTCTCGCTTTCTTTTTAGTTATCTTTTGTCTTTTTTGGGCCGCACCTGAAGCATACGGAAGCTCCCAGGCAAGGGGTTGAGTCGGAGCTGTAGCTGCCGGCCTACACCACAGCCACAGCAACGCGGGATCCCTAACCCACTGAGCGAGGCCGGGGATCAGACCCAGATCCTCAGGGATACTGGTCGGGTTTGTAACCCGCTGAGCCGCGCTGGGAGCTCCTCGCTGTCCCCTCTGACTGCAGGCTGCTGCCGGCCTCCAGCCAAGGGCTCCCCTTTCTCCCTGGCCCAGCCATCCCCAGAGCAGCCCGTGTCCTCAGAGCAGTGGCAGCTGGCACGAGCCTTTCCTTGGCGAGCCCAGGGCCGATGAGGCACAGGACCAAGGAGGCTGGTGGGTGGAGGCTCACCTCACCCAGCCCCAGCTTGTGCCCGTTGTCTTGACCCATGTGTCACCCATGCTCCCTGTTCACTTTCAGCAGCGTCCCAGTTTGGACAATGAATTGGCCTCTCTTGCCCTGCCACCACGAGGCGTGCCAGGGCCCCCAGGGCCCCCGAGCAGTAAGGCTGTGGTGCTTTGCTCTCTCTTCCTCTGTTTCCTCCGGTTCTGAGGAAGCATCTAAGTTTTGGGCTCTCTGGCTAAAGCTCAGGACTGAAGCCAGGGGCTCCAAAAGGGGCTCAGGCAACTCTGTCGTCTGAGCCCCAAGAAAAAAGCAGCCCATTCACTCCCCCGAGGGAGCATCACCGCCCAGAGCCCCTTGGAACCCAGCCTTGTATCAAAGCCCTGGGAGACTATCCGGGTGACAGTTTACCCATCGATTGCTTTTTGGCGGCAGCATCGGGGAACGAGGGACTCCCAGGTGTCCCAAGCACCACGCCAGCTCACAGCATTTCTAAATCCTCTTTTTGCAAAACGACTTCAGGCTGTCCTCATGCCAGCCGAGGACCCCGCTAAACTAACCGTCCACGTGTGAACCCCCGGGCCCCCATCGAAGCCACCTTATTCTGAGTGCGTGCGGGCAGGGATGCGAGAAGGATTCTACGAGCACGGATGATGAACTTCGTGGCTCACAGGCCTCCACTGCCCCTCCTCAGACTCCTCCTTCAGGTACACAGGCAGTCCTGACAGCCTGCGGTCTCGGGCCCCCATGATCACGCCAGACCTGGAGAGCGGGGTCAAGGTGTGGCATCTGGTGAAGAACCATGACCACGGGGACCAGAAGGAGGGTGACCGGGGCAGCAAGATGGTGTCCGAGATCTACCTGACCCGGCTCCTGGCCACCAAGGTAATTCCTGCTCTGCCCACCCCGGGGGGCGGGGGCTCCTCAGAGAGGTGTGTCCTGCCTCCCTCCAGCCCGCAGCCGAGGAAGGACGCCCCAGAGTCTTCCAGTCCAGGTCCTGGGGCAGAGGCTTCCCCGGAGATCAGGCCCCTGCTGTTCTCTCCCCTTCGGCCAAACAAAGACAATGGCACTGTCTTTCCCGCTGGTTCCTCCCCAGGGTCGCCATTCCTCCTTAGAGGATTGGCCCTCTCCTCTCTGGGCCCCCTCCCGCCTTAGGAAGACAGTGGGTTTTTTTATTGTTGAGGTAGATGGACAGAGACGCCGGCTTCCTCCATGCCCACCTTTGCTGCCCACTTTCTAGCAGCAAGGGGAGGAAGAGCACGAGGCCCTGGACTTCTCCACCCAGGAGAAGGCCTCCCTTCCCCATCCCATCCCATCTACCCCCAAGTGCGCAGGCAGGAGAGGCGGGGGCCGTGCTAGAAGCTGTCACCTAAAGCTGACTTCTAGCTTCCCCAGCACCGAAGAGTCTGCCTCTAAATGTGGCAATCATACCGCCACCCCACTGACGCCACGAAAATGCTGCTGAAATTCTAATACAGTGGTATCCAGGTGCAGCTCTCAGACTTACTCCCAGAACTGCCAGCGAAATACACCATCAGACCGTGTGTCTCAAATTTTGCTTTGCCTAATATGCTAATAAGAGACCAACAAAGAGACACTGAAAAAGTGGCATGTTTTCCTGACCTTCAGTGGCGTTCCTCGAACCAGTGAAACTGTGGGACCTCAGCCCAGCCTTGCTCCTGCCCCCGACACCATGCAAGAGCCTGGGATCGGGGCTGTGCCTGAATATTCTTGGGTCTGAATCCCTTCCCCTGCCCCCATTCCAGATACCACTTATCCCACGCCACTAACGTCTTCCCATCAGACCCTCCTCGGTCCTGCACCGCTCCAGCTCCTGCTCCTGCTCCCGCCAGGAGGATCGTCCCAGTCTTCCAGCTTGTTCTTTAGATAGCCTCTCATACAAGCCTGCACCCCTCAGTCCCTGTGGGAAGCCCCGGCTCAGAGCGCTTGCTGTCTTGAATCAAATGCCCTGTGCCCGCACCCGCCTGGCACAGACACAAGCATAAATGTGACATGTGGCTGCAGGTTGGAGGAGGTTCTTCCCAGAAATCTGCAGCCTGTTCCATCCCTCCCACCTCCCCGACACCCCAGCAGAGTCCCCTCCCCACCCCCGTGGAGCCGTCTGCACAGCCTGGCGTCGCAGACAAATTTCCAAGGCAGGATCGGTCCAAGGCACCATCTGGTGCACCAGTCTGCTGCCCCCCCACCCCCACCCCCAGCTCACACTCTCCCCCCACCCCTCCCCCAGGGCACCCTGCAGAAGTTTGTGGATGACCTGTTCGAGACCTTGTTCAGCACTGTGCACCGGGGCAGCGCGCTCCCCCTGGCCATCAAGTACATGTTTGATTTCCTGGATGAGCAGGCAGACAGACACAGCATCCACGACACAGATGTGCGGCACACCTGGAAGAGCAACTGGTAACCGTCAGGGAGCCCGAGGGAGCTGCGGCCTGGTGAGGCCGCAAACTGGGGGGTGGGGCAGCAGGGGCCAGGGGGGTTGGGGGAGCCTGTTCTCCCCGCTGTGGCTGGGAAATCCAGGGCTCCTAGGACAAACTCCGCAGAGCCAATGCCGTCCCCAGGCGCCGAGCGGGGCCTGCCTGGCCTGGGACTCGGCACCAGGACACACACACACTTGAGCTCCGCCGTTTCCAGCTGAGACCCTTCCCTGGACGCGCCTCCTCCCTGACTCTGAGACTTCTGGTTCTCAGGAAGGGGTGCTGGGGAACTCCCATCAAGAGCCTCCTCGGAGACCTTGCAGCAGAGCTTCAAAGCCAGGCAGTGCTGGGCATTCCAGGCAGAGCAGAATCTAAGGCACCTCCTGACCCAGGAAGCCCTGAATTAAACGTAGACCCCGGGGGAAGGTGGCCAGTGCGGGGGGAGAGCTTGCACCTGCTGTAGGCTTGAGCCCTCCAACTGTGAGGATGTCATTGCGAACTTGATCCCTTAAGGCCAAGCGAGGCCCCAGTGGTGCCGTGGCTCTCAGGAAGCGGCGGGCAGGATGTCCTGCGGGCCTGCTCTCCTCCCTGGGGTAACCTCCTCAGCCAGACCAGCTGGGGCAGACGCAGCTCCGCAGGCTCCTCGCACAAGTCATTTGTCTCTCCTGGGTCATGAGCCTGGACCACAGGTCGTGCTGAAGATTTGGCTCTCCGGTCAGATAGGGCCTGGCCAGAGCCGGGGTAAAAACCTTCCTCCAGGAAAGAGCGCAGAGAGGGGAGAGGCGGTCCGGGCGTTTGGGCTGGGCAGGCCGCCCGCGCAGCTGTCTGGAGTCAGCGATCTCCTCGGAAAGCAGAGCCGGCACAGATGGGCCCCGGCTGTTATTTGGGAATCAGAAGTCCTAGCAACCAGCAAAACACTTTGGAAAAACCCAACCCCAAGCCCCATGCATTCCTTCCTTTCCGGGGTGGGGTGGTTGCCACGGCCTCCAGAGTCTGCAGCTTTGATCAGCGTGGAATGAGACGGAGACAGTCTGGTGGTCGTGGGTGAGAAGCCTCCAGCGCACAACACTGGGACGGGCCTTTTATCCGCATTCCCGGGGCCAGGCCACGGCTCTCCCTTCACTTTGGAGTTTCCCCACCCAGCACTGGGGGAGGCAGTTTCAAGGAAATCAAGAGAAAGTTCTGGATCGTCCCCATCTCTGTGCCTTCTGTCGCTGGCAAGGCTCAAGTCATAAAAATGCCCAGACCTGGCATCGTGGTGGGGAGAGTCTCCTTAGCCAGACCTCAAATACCTAATACCCAAGGAAAGAGTATTAGAAGCTTCCAAAGCTGCTGGGGGAAGGGGAGGGTGGAAGGAAACGAGCCACCACTCAGCCCGGGCTGCTCCCCCAGGTTAAGGAAAGTGAGCAACCCTGTAGCACTTGGGAAGGGGAGCAGAAATGGTAACAGAAGGGCTTGGCGTGGGCAAAGCGAACCTTGCCCAAGGCTTGGTGCGACTGAGACCCTGGGAAAGTTTGGGGTCCGTGAGACGCAAGAGAAGATGAAGGAGGGGAAAGGGAGGTGGTTTGGGTGGTTGAAACGTCTCAGGCCCGAGGGACCAGCCAGGGAACAAAGCTCACTTCGTGGAGGAGCCAGAAGAGTTAAGGCTCCGGGCGCAGCTGGAGGCGAAGGGCCGAGTTGGAAGAGGCAGCAGGAACAGCAGCTGCTCTGGTTTGGAAGGGGAATCATGGGCTTAGCCTCCTTTCGGCCCAAAGAACAGAGAAAATGCATTCTCCTCCGATTATAAATTCCCGGGTTGCAGCATGAGCTCTCCTAAGGACCGATCAGTTTCTCTGGGGGTGGGAAAAACTCTCCGCCACGGCAAGTGTTCCCAGAAGGCTCCCGATGGCCTCCCCTTCCCTCCGCCTCTGCCCAGATATGACAAAGCCCTGGGGAGCGTCCTGAAAGAGCTGCCCCCAAGGCCGCCCATTCTTCAGCTCTGCGGGGCTGGGCCGGCCCTGGAAAGTGGCTAGGCGGCCGGGCTGGGCGGGCAGCTGGGCGGGAGCGCAGGTGGTACCCTTTGTGCCCACCCGGAGGCCTGCTGGGGCTGCTGCTGTGACCTTCCGGACATGGCGGCGGAGGGGGGGAGACTGGGGGAGGTTGGGGGCTTTGTTTGAACAGCCGTCTGTACTTGGGCTTCCCTGGGGGCACGATGGCCTTTGGAAAAGACCTCTAGGAGGGAACGGAAGCCACGCACGCCCACCTCCCGGCTATTAGAGAACAGGGCCCGTGCCCCCTTCGGGCACAGTAGTGCCCCTGCTCTCCTCCCGGCGTTGGTAACAGCTTAGGCTAAATTAGCAGCTGTGGCTGGACCGGGTTCCTCTGAGTTGCCCCTCTTGCCCCTGAAGAGAGAAGGGTGCGTTTGCGGGGAGGGAGGGCGCCAGTGGGTGGGTGGGTGCGTGCGGGCCCCGCAGCGTCTGCCCTGCCTCCCCGCAGCCTCCCCCTGCGCTTCTGGGTGAACGTGATCAAGAACCCGCAGTTCGTGTTCGACATCCACAAGGGCAGCATCACGGACGCCTGCCTCTCGGTGGTGGCCCAGACCTTCATGGACTCCTGCTCGACCTCGGAGCACCGGCTGGGCAAGGACTCGCCCTCCAACAAGCTGCTCTACGCCAAGGACATCCCCAGCTACAAGAGCTGGGTGGAGAGGTCGGTAGCACCCGGAGCGCCCGCGCCGTGCCCCGCTCTGGGCCTCACCGACCGAGGACCCAACACCGTGTTGTGGAGCCCGTGGGACCTCATGCTCCCCCTGTTCTCCCCGGTCCAGCGTTCTTGCCGGGGGGAGAAGGGACGCTGGGCACCCTCGCGGTCCGTTCCTGGTCAGTCTCACGTCCAGTTCCCTAGCACCTGCTAAGCACCCAGCACGGTGATAAAGACGTTGCATGTGTCAGCTCGTTAAAACATCCCCCAAAGTGGTGGAGTGGGTGTTCCTTTCATCCTCATTTTACTGATGAGACACCTGAAGCACAGAGAGGCAAAGTGCCTGACCCAAGGTCACACAGCCAGCAGGGCGGAGAGCTGGAATTTGAACACAAGGAGTCTGAGCAGAGTCTGGGCTCTTTAGCTGCCCCGAGGGGTCAGTGCAGATGGGAGTGCGAAGCTAGAGACGTCCCGAGGAAAGTCTGGCCTTAGGGAGAACCAGTCTCCAGGCCCCACCCTCAGTTTGAGGCAAGAGGAAGCTCCTGAGAA
Source organism: Sus scrofa (assembly GCF_054392235.1). Lineage (NCBI taxonomy): Eukaryota > Metazoa > Chordata > Mammalia > Artiodactyla > Suidae > Sus > Sus scrofa. Next base: position 139,575,819 of record NC_139391.1, read on the forward strand.
GAGAAAGAGGGAAGCGGGAGCAGCTGGGGACACCCGTGTTCCCATGGGGCCCGGGGCCGGGGCGGGCAGCGGGGAGGCAGATACTTGGAGTCCCCACCAAGGAGCCTGTCCTCTCTTCGGCAGATACTACGCAGACATCGCCAAGCTCCCCGCCATCAGCGACCAGGACATGAACGCCTACCTCGCGGAGCAGTCCCGCCTGCACGCCGTGGACTTCAACATGCTCAGCGCCCTCAGCGAGATCTACTCCTACGTCAGCAAGTACAGCGAAGAGGTGAGACAGGGCCCGGGGAGGGGGGGGCCCGCGCACCGGGGACAGGGCAGGGTAAACGGAACGCGGGCTCCATCCGGAAACGACAGCCACGGACGGTCATCCAGGAGACGCTCAGGGAGTCGAAAAGTCATCAGCGTTCCTTCCGAAGGCAGCCAGGCCTCTCCTGACCCACACAGTGCTTCTGAGACCTTGCATTGTCTGGCCTTCATGGTTAATGCAAATAGAACGCTTTGAAAGCTGGAATTGTTTTCCAGTTCAAAGGGCATGATTAAGCTCATCTTTTCTTTTCTTTTTTTTTTTTTTTTGTCTTTTTGCTGTTTCTTTGGGCCACTCCCGTGGCATATGGAGATTCCCAGGCTAGGGGTCCAATTGGAGCTGTAGCCACCGGCCTACACCAGAGCCACAGCAACGCGGGATCCGAGCCGCGTCTGCAACCTACACCACAGCTCACGGCAACGCCGGATCGTTAACCCACTGAGCAAGGGCAGGGACCGAACCCGCAACCTCATGGTTCCTAGTCGGATTCGTTAACCACTGCGCCACGACGGGAACTCCAGCTCATCTTTTCTTGCACAATGCATCCGACTATGCTCCGCAGTTGGGCGGATGCTGTCAGTTACATTTCAGAGAGACGGGTGGGTCCTAACACGGAGTAAGACTCGTGAGTTCTCCTGAAGAGGACAGCTTAGGAGAACTCACAAGTTGTGCCCTAGCATTGCACCTGAAAGTAATAGCAGTAGTAGCAATAACAGCTAACGCTTCCATGGCACGTCTTTGAGATCTATCCACGCACACGCACGTGTGTACGTACGCTCAGCCAATCGTTTACACTGTTTAAGGTTATCTTTATTGGGGCAGAAGGGAAAGGCAGATGGAGGGATGACGGATTCTAGAAAACGGCCTGTTCGGTGTTGAGTCCTGAGCCTGCCTCACCTTCGTTCTTGTTCCTCAGCTCATCGGGGCCCTAGAGCAGGACGAGCAGGCCCGGCGACAGCGGCTGGCGTACAAGGTGGAACAGCTCATAAATGCCATGTCCATCGAGAGCTGAGAGATGGGGAAAGGGGACCCGTGAGAGCTGTCATACTGGGCGTCTCAGAAGGAAGGACCCTGAAGAGGATCAGCCCCAGAGCTTGCTGTCCCCGAGACCCCGTCCCCGGGGACAGGGGAGGGCCCCTCTCCCCACGCCAGCCAAGTTTCGTCACAGCCGGTCCTGCAGGGAGAGACGGCAGGTGCCCTCCACCCACGGAGAGCACAGGCGGGACGTGGGGCCCAGAGAAGCCGGTTCTTCAAGCTGAGAGGCACGAGCTGGGCATGGTTCTGCCTCTGTGACTGCTGCTTTGCATGAAAACTCATTCGATGTATATTGGGGAAATAATGAGAACTTTATTTAATTTTTTTTAAGAAAAAGGAAAACCAGAAATAAAACAAACAAAAAGCCTCCCTGTCAATCCCGTCCAACTTTCGTTTAATTCTGATTTCTGTGCCCTTCCTTCTTCCACACCCCCACTTCCTCGTATAACTTGTTTCCCGGCACCAGAAAAAGCCTGCAGAGAGAAGGTGGAGGGGAAATGATTGTTTCCTTGCCCTTAAAATTAAAGAAAAAGAAAGAAAAGAAAAGAAAGCGAGGAGGAGAAGAATGAGCACAAGTTGGCACCAAACACTTTGCCAAAAGAGAGGCCAGGGACACCTGGGATCCCCCTGGCAGCCAGAAGAGGTAGGAGAGGATGGGACCTCGCCCAGTGGCACCGCCCCGGAGCGGCTCGGCCTGGCTGAGCGGAAGCCGAACTGGACCCGCGGCCTCCGTACATTCGCATCCCCAGAGGACATGTGTGTCTGTAAAGGACCAATGCTTTTCGCCACTGTATGTTTGTTTTGTTTAGTCCCAAACCTCAACGAACGAGGAGCCGGTTCTGGTACTTGCCCTTTGGTTTCCCCTAACGTGATACCGGACGTGGGGGCCAGGTGGCCTCTCCCAGACCAGACACCCAGCCTCCCCGAGGACGCCGGGCCGCTCTGCCTGACATCGATGCTGTCGGGGGTCAGAGCCTGGAGGCACGTGGGCCGGCCCTCCGGGAGCCCCCCTCCGGGAACCGACTTCCCCCAACAGGGCTGTTTGGATTCGCCCCCAACCAGCCAGGGGTTTCTTGCAATTCATAGGGAAACGAAGATTCGACGCCGTGTACAGCACGCGATACTTGCAGAGCGGAGGTCCGAGAAGCTGCAGTGTTTATTGTGCTTTCTTTCGCTTATTCTCTGGCGCCTAGAGAGGGAAGGCCAGCCCTGGCTCGTCTCGGAAGCTCCTGATCGCCGGAGCACTGGGCTCCGTAGAGGCGACTGTAGCTATTCCCACGTTCTGTATTCTTCTGCCTCTCTTCCTGCCTCTCGTGTCCTTAAGAGCTTGAAGGACAAGCGGGTGGCTCCTCACTGGGCTTCTGTCTCTCCTGCTGATGCTCACATCCATGGATGACCAACCGCCCTGAGTGTGGTTCCCGAGCAAAGAGACCAAAGCGCCACGCCCTGGTCCCAAGGCTCCGTGAAAGGCAATGGGAGGCATCCCAGGGACAGCCCCTCGGCTGGTGCAGGACCCTGGTGACCGGACAGGCCTCCTGCCCCGGCAAGGAGCCAAGCTGTCGGCTCCAGCCTCTCTGCAGCAGGCAGCATGGGAGCGAGTGGGATGGAGGACAAGACAAAGGCAAAGGGGTGGGGAGGGGGCAGCAGGAGAGGACCGGCCTCCCCATCCCACCTTCTACTTAACAGGGGCCTGAAATGCTGGGAAAGCGGACTTGCCCCCCACCCACCCCGGGAGACCAGACCAGGGTCACTTCCTCTGTAATTAACTTGGGCCCCGGCTTCTCTGCGCCCTGCTTTACCTCCAGACACTTCCCATTTCCAAAGGCTCTGCTGACCACACTGGATTCCAGGAAAGGGCTGGGGGGCTCTGAGGATTTGGGTCTCCGTACTAACCACGCAGCAGACACCGCCTGGTGGCCTCAGCTCCAGTGTCTTGCCTGAATGCGGCTGACAAGTGGGAAGAGAAAGGCATTCAGCAAAATACTCAGGAAACTCGCTGTTTTCATTCTAATTCACAACCAGCCATGCCAAGGCCTCTTTCTTCTGATAATCCACTTCTGTTCAAGTTTCTTTGGGGCCTGTTAAGAGCCTGAAATACTAATGACTGGCCTTGTGCACTAAGCCAAAGCGTTTGTCCTTCCTGTAGCACCCAAAACTCGGCAGCTCAGAGCCCGTGGTTTACGGAGCTGAAAGGCCAGGCAAGATGGGCTAGAGGAATGTGAGCAGGGGCCTTCCGGCTGCCCGCTAAAACGTGAAGCCCACCGTCATCTTGTTCCGAGCTCCAGCAAAGCTTTTCTGATCACACCACTGCTCAGATGGGACTCCCGGACTTCGATCCACCAAGAAGTCAAAGTTAAGGTGTCTCAGCTGCATCTTAACCAACCCTTACCGCTATGCATCCTGCTAGGGGTCCCCCCGCAGCTACCTTGAGGGACCATTCGCTGCCCCTGAGGGTGCTTCCCTGCAGGTTTGGGGGAGAGGAGAGAATGTTGGGGGGATGGCCACTTGGAGAAGAGAGGCAGCAGAGCTGGTGTGAGCGCTTGGCCACATTTCTCAGGATTCCAGAAGAGAGGGGGGGAGTGGGGGCTGGCAGAGGAGGTGGCACAGAGGCTCCGGTAAGGAAGAAGTTAAGGTCAAGGACGACTTGACTGGATTCAAGTCAGGCCCTGAGGGTGAAAGGTTACAGAGCCTCGCTCGGCTTTGGGTCACCGTGAGCCCACACCTGTGGATTGGGAGGAGAAGGACTTGGCCTGTCGGCACCCTTATCCAACGTGAAGATATTTTGACCTCGCGTGGGGAGGAAATAATAAAGTCACAGCCCCCGAGCCCCCCCACCATGAAGCCATCCGTTTTGGAGGGAGGTAGAGAGGGACTTCTCTCTCAAAGCTTGATCCAGCTTCGTTTTATTTCATGGATCTGAACGAGAGACGATTCTCTGGACAAAGGGGAAGAAAGGCACCCCAGGAATGTGCCGGGCAAGACAGAGCAGGCCCGCGGACAAGAGGGAGATGGACAGGCTCTCCGTCGGGGTGGAGGGGTCCCTCCAGCGGGCCTGCGGCAGCCGCCCACCCTCCACAGGGGGCAGGTGGTCCCCTCGCTTTCCCACCTCCCCACAGCGCATCTCAGAACCTCTGCTGACCCACCGCTGGCGCGCGGCGAGCTCCCCCTCCTTCGAAAGTTGTGTTTAAAAAGCTCGGAGCAACCGGAAACCTCACTCACAGGAGGGAGCTGTTCCAACATCCATCCGTTCATTCGGGACCTTTGTGCAGTGACGTCCTTGGCGGAGGCCCTGCTCCAGGTGCTGAGAAACAGCAATGGACGAGATTAAGAAGGACCTTCTAGCAACTCGGCATTCTTCGGGCTGCTGGTTCCTGCTCACCAGCTCAGCCGGAACCACTCCCCTCCCCGGCCTGCGGAGGACGGGAGTTCTGTAGAAAAGGGAACCAGAGGAAGGAAGAAAGCCAGCCAACGCCGCTGCCTTACCTCATGCCGGGGACAGTCGTCACGCTGTGAGAGCCTCTCTCCGCCCCCTGCCACCGTGTCTCCTGGTGGCACTTCCCCCACTGCTTAAGCTCCTGCCTTTCTTTCATTTCTACCAAATGAGGACAAGCAATAGCAGTCGAGGCCCCCGGCCCGCGGAGCGTGAAGCAGAAGCGATGGAAGGGTGGGCTACACTGCAGTGGTCGGGCCGGAGAGGGAGAGTGTCCGAAAGCCTCCGGCTGATGGGTCTCCAGGTGCATCCCAGCCACTACCCCTGCCCCCGTTAACCCGCGGGCAGCACCTGCTCCCAGGCATGCGGTGTGCGGCCTGAAGCTCCTGGGGCCTGGCCATGGACTGGAAAGACCTGAGCCTCGGCGGCCAGGGCTCCCCCGGAGAGAAAAGGCCAGGGAGCCTTCTGGACACAGGGCCGTGAAAGCAGAGCCCTGGCCGGCGACTTGGGAGATGACGTTCAGGGCCTCCCGGCGCCTCATCTTAGGAACAAGCTTTGAGACGACGGCGGCATCCTCGTCATCACTCCGTCTCTCTTCCCACCTCTCTCCTTTCTTCTGGTCGCCCTTCTGCCGCAGTGTTCGCCCTGGGGCTCAGCGATGCTGGGGATGGAGGACAACATGTCACCTTTGCTATTGAGGGGCGGTCCCGGGAGGCAGGGCCTCGGCCCATCAGCAAACTGGAGTCTGGGCCTTTCGTGGACACACCCAGCACGTTCCCTCACCTTAAAGGGACTCCACCCTCCGACGTGTCTGCAGGGCTGCCTGCCCCCCCCGACCTCGCCTCAGGGGTGATGGGAGGCGCCCTCTGGATTTCAGTCGAGGCCGTGCCTCTGGCCTCCTGGGCTGTCATGTTGGCGTCACAGGTGGAGAACACCGTGGAGCCTAGTTTCCTACAGGCAGATGTTCCTGGGTGTTTCTGGGAGGGAGGGACAAGCCCTCTACACCCTGAGACCAGGGGACCTCAGCCCACATGCCCCTCCCTCAACTTCCACCCAAACCCATTCTTCTTACACTGGAAACTGTATTATATATATATATATTTTTTTTTTTAAAAGCTAGAAGGATAGTTGTCTGCTTTTGTTGTTTTTACAGGTGTTGTGGAATAAAAACTGTAAGAAAATTAAGTATTTAAAACGTTCCAATAAAATGGGGTTTTTTGGTTATTCTAATATATTATTGTGTACCTATTGTAAATACGAAACACTCCTATTTTGCAAGCCAAGGACACAATTTGTACTGTTGTTATATATAAATAAAGTTTACTGGATTAAAAAAAAACTTAAATCTTCAAATAAACCTGGTTGCTCACTGGTACATATGGAGACTTTCACGGGCGTATTTTGAAGCACAGGAAGATGAGCTAAGCTGTTTTGAGGAACTTCTAGAATTCTCTCTGGAGCCAGAGCTTATTGATGTCCAGTCATCACTGTCCACACACACACACACACACACACACACACACACCCACACACACACACACACACAGGCCCTGGTCTGTAGCAATAGGTGAGTACTGCCCCCGAGCCCCAAGACCCAGAATATGGCTTTTCTGCAACAGGAGGCTGATGGAGCCGACTTCGGGGTGAGATGCTTTCCAAAGAGTGGCTGAGGTCTCCGAAGGGGGAAGTCCACGCAGAGCCCCTCCTGAAAATTACATTCATTTATTTGTATTGAAAACGCTAACCCCTACCGTGGCCTGGCGCTGTGCTCAGTCCTGGAGGATGAAATAACAAATGAGAAAGACATGCTCTTAGGCCTCACTGGCCTTTCAGTGTGTGAAGATCATGAGGATTCTGAACAAGGCCTCAGCCATGTCCTGGAAGGGAGTCTGCTTTTCTTTTCTTTTCGGTTGAGAGGCTAAGGGCCAATCTAGGGAGAGGTGTCAGACTTCAGTGCTTTAGGTCCAGCCCAGGGGAGAGAGAGGGGCTGGGCTCTGGCCTGGGGGCTAAAAGCAGTTTGGGGTGACGTGGAGTCCGGGGCGGCGAGGCCTGGAGGCAGCGGATCAGTGTTTGGCCTGAGGACCCCAGGCCCCTGCCCTTGCTCTACCTCCATTTTTCTACTGTTCTTCCTCCCTCCCTCCCTCCCTGCCTTTCTTTCTCTCTTTCTCTCTTTTTATGTCCACATCTGCAGCATACAGAAGTTCCCAGGCTAGGAACTGAATCAGACCACAGCACACTGGATCCTTAACCCACTGAGTGAGGCCAGGGATCGAACCTGCATCCTCATGGATATTATGTCGGCTTCCTAACCCACTGAGCCAGAACAGGAACTCGACTACGTTTCTTCCTTGTGTCCCAAAGTGTGTGGGTGGCGTTTGCACTCTCTGTTGCTAAAAGCAGCGGACAAGGATAACGTGGCATCCGAATCGAGTGTGCCGGGAGACCACCGGTCTCTTCCCGGTAATAGGGTCAGAGCTGTGTCTGGGCCGGGTCTGGGCCCACAGCCTCAGACCCAGCCCTGCGAGTGCAGGCTCCTGAGGATGGGGTGCAGCCCTTGCCCCCAGAGAGCCTCCAGTCTGATGGCAGAGACAAAGCCCTGCCTTCAAACGCCTCCAGCGTGACTGGGGAGACACTGACCCTGCTCTCAAGGACAGGCCAGCCTTAGGTGGACAGCCGACACAGGGGCTGAAAGACAAAACCATATAAGCAGGTGCGTGTTGGTAAACCTCGTGTGTTCTAGTTACAGAATTTCCGTAGATTCAGGGAGATAATTCACGTGAAAATACTTCCGTGCCAACTCTGCGGCCTCTGAGGTGATGGTGTTTGTGCACACACACACACGCACACACACACTCGTTCCCTGAGAGACCAGAGAGATGCCAATGTCGGGCCTGAGGGTGAAAAAAAGGCACACAGGACAGCCTGAAGAGCTGGGAGAAGATCAGGTGCCACGGCCTGTGTGTAATTAGGGCATGGTTTTCAGTCGCATGGAAGGGTTTGCGGTGAGCACACAGGGCTGTTTTGCTAACATTAAACCATCCTCCGCCTCCCTTATAAACGCAGACCTCGGGCACAGGAGGCATTCTGTTCCACCGCAGTGACAAAGGTATAATCATTTTGTAGCAGGAGCTCCCCGGGGAGCTCCTGGAGCGTTGGTAGGATGGGCAGTGGCAGTTAGATGAGACTGACCTCTGCCGGTGCCTGCTGGGGCCCCGGGTCACATGGGCTGGAGGGAGGAGGCCACTTCTCTGCATGGGGCCCTTGCACCCCAGAAGGTCCCTAATCTTCTTTCCACTCGAATTTCTCCTCTCTGCCATCCTCAGAGAAGGAAGAAACTGGGGAGGAGGGAACCTACCAGGCACCTGTCCATCCTGCTCACTGTTGTAGTCCCAGGACAGAGCACAGAAAGTACTGAGCAGGCCTACGGCCGATGCCCCGTAGGAAGGCTCTGAACCAGCGAATGAGGGCATGAGTGGATGCTGCGAAGCACAAGGCCTTGCAGACCGCGGAACATCTTCTCTTTGAGGCCGCTCCGTCCCACGATAGGCATGTTCCGTTTTTATAGTCTGAGGATCAGAGGGGTTAAGGGACTTGCTTAAGGTCACACAGCTATTCTAGAGTTCAGATCGTAGGCTCTCTTCACGACATGACACTGCCTTCCATTAGTTCCAGACCCATTTAATTCTCCCTGGGAATCGATCCTTGTTCTTGCGACAAATGTGCGCTGTGAGAACGCTCTTCAGCATCTGTTACTATTCACATTTGCTCAACACAATCGATTCTATCCATCCCTTGCAAGGAGAGCGGCACTAGACTAGGACCTGTTCAGTGTACAAAGGGGATTAAAGCTGTTTTGCTGTTGTTGTTGTTGCTGCTGCTGCTCTTAGGGCTGCACCTGCAGCACATGGAAGTTCCCAACCTAGGGGTCGAATCGGAAGTGCAGCTGCCGACCTTCGCCAGAGCCACAGTAATGTGGGATCCGAGCTGCATCTGTGACCTACGCCACAGCTCGAGGCAATGCTGGATCCTTAACCCGCCGAGCAAGGCCAGGGATCGAACCCATATCCTCATAGACACTAGTCAGGTTCATTACTGCTGAGCCCCAATAGGAACTCCCAAAGGCTGTCTTAAAGTTGCAACTTTCTCAGATTTTACAATCTAGTATCAACAGTCATCATTTTCTCTCTCTTTTTTTTTTTTTATTAATGATCACACCTGTGGCATATGGAATTTCCCAGGCTAGGGGTCAAAATCGGAGCTGCAGCTGCCGGCCTACACCACAGCCACAGCAACGCCAGATCCAAGCCACATCTGCAACCTATGCTGCAGCTTGCTGCACTGCCAGATGCTTAACCCATTGAGCAAGGCCAGAGATTGAACCCACAGCCTCATGGATACCATGGCAGGTTCTTAACCTGCTGAACCACAATGGGAACTCCTAATCATTTTTCTAAGAAAGACATCTCTTTTCTTAGTGGGAATTAAATACCATTTTTACTACAAAGGCAAAATAATCTGGCCGAACTGTAGAAATGGGATTCTCAGAGAGCCGGCCTCCTCAATTTGAGAGGAAAATCGGCATGATAAGCCGCTCAGGAGAATTTAGGGAAGCGGGTGCTGCTGGCGACCTACGCTTGATCACGATGACACCATGAGCTGTCACACCTCCTGCTTAGCAGGTGAGCTGAAAGGCAGTGGAGTCTCCGGCCTGGGTGTGCACCAGCTGCTGGGGGGTGAGGGGCAGGTGTGTGACCTACCCGTGGCCCAGGTGCAGGACCTTCTGCAGTGTGTTATTGTCCCCATCTTAGCCCTGATATCACGGTATGTCGCTGTCACTCCTTACTCCCTCTTCTGTTCTGATGTCACGTACCCCTGGCTAAAAGCACAGGCCTGGGAATCAGGTTGCCTGGGGTTGAATTCCATTCCCAGGCTATGTGGTCTGGGGCACGTCACAGAACCTCCCTGTGCGTCAGTTTTCAAACCTTTAAAATGGGGAGCGTGTATGTTAAATAGGCTTCTGGTGGGGTTATATAAGTTGAGTTTTATACACAGAGAGACAGGGGAGAGCTGGTTGGGGCTCCGCCCTGGCTTAGCCTGCCCGTGTTCATGCATTTATTTAATCGCATGTGTGCTGAGAGCCATCTGGGTGCTCTGCTCTGCGCTAGGCGCCAGGAAAGGCCCAGCACCTGGCGGCTGTGACCTCCTGATCCTGTGAGGGGCCCTGCCCGCGATGTTCATCTGGTAACGATGATTTTCATGTGTCTTCGAGATTACATGCACGTGATCTGGCCAACTCCTAGAAAAGCCGGAGGAAGCAAATATTATTCACTCCCATTTTAGAGATGAGGAAACGGAGGCTCAGAGAAATTACGCAACAAGTCCAAAATCACACAGACCCGCAAGGTGAGACATCAATGGCCATGGAGAAAGGCCCATTGCTCTTTGGGGCTCAAGGGAGGCGCCTCACTTGTTCCAGGACACAGCGCTCAAAGCAGCAGGGGTGGATGGCCCTTACTGCTCACAGCCAGCCGGTGACAGCAGTGCCCAAGCCTCCTGGACCCTCAGGCCGCGCCCAGTCAGAGCTTGGGCAAGAGATTGGTGGACCCAACCGTTTCATCCTGGAAAGAAGACCAGGATTAGCCAATGCGTATGGTTTTAAATTGATTTAGCCTTTACCTGCCTGGGGTTGGTTATTGTACCATCTGTTTTCAGGTGGTGAAGACCAGATAGGGTCTGAAAAATGGAAAGAGATTGTGCTGACTCAAGAACCAGGCTCCTGTACCCAGGGCAGCCAGTGAGAAGAGAGACGCGTTGGCCAACCCCCTGCTCTAGAAGGAAGAATTAAAGAAAAGGGAAAGAGACACACATGACATTTGGAAGATGGACTTGGGGGACACGTGACATTTAGAGGATGGGCTTGACCCATTCCCTCTTCTTTTCACCCCTTCCAACCCTCTGTCCATTCCAGCCAAGGCGAAACTTCCAGGGGCAATGATTCCACTTTACTGTCTCAGCAAACCTGGGGCAGGAGGGACTCAGAACATAGATGCCGGGAGGGAGGCTGGAGCCCGGGCTCCCCACACGCCCATCAACATTTTCCTCCTCCTTCAATGTTCTTTGCACTGAATTAAAGACGTCTGTTACCAGAGACACAAGAAAGAGCTGGCAAAGTGCACAGTCCGTAGAGTCCTGGTCCAGACATCAGCGTTGAGGCACCTTCCTCTGATTTCTCTGATCTCAGTCTCCAGAAAATGCCGAACTTGGGAAGCCGTGCTGTGATTCTCTCTCCCCTCTGTGCTCCACCCCCTCCCACCAGGCTGCCCCCCTCTCCTCTGAGGGCCTCTTCTCCCGCATCCCACAGAGGGCCCTGCCCCCCCCCCTCACTCTGGACCTGGTCCCATCCCCTCTGAATCTCCTCCACTCTGTATCCCTGGCATTGCTGACTCCTTTCTGTGATAACATAAAAAGGACCAAACCTGCCCTGAGTCTCATCCCACTCCCTCCCACACAGCAAGAGAATTTCCCTGGGGGATGCTCCTTGGGAGACTTTCTAGCAGATTCTCTGATCAGACCAGACCTCCAGGCACTCAGAGCCCCGCTCACTATCCAAGAGCCCCCATGCCCATGTCTTTTTCTGTTGTTGAGCTTTCTGTGGACGGAGACAGAAATACAGCAAGAGGGTGAGAATCTTACAACAAGCCCAACAGCACACGGACTCTGCCAGCGCAGAAGGGCAGCACCGTGGCTGCCTTGGCTTGTCCCTAGAGCGACTTGAAAGACGGCTCATGCGGATGGAAGAGACAAGAGGTGGGGGCAGGGGTCCTGCAAGGAAGCAAGGTGGCCGCAGGGCTCGGGTGGAAGCCCTGTGGCCCTTCTCTCTGTCTCCCTGCAAAGCTTGGTCAAGTCAGCCATGGCGGGCAGCCGGAAGAGAGGCAGGAGGCCAGGAGGCCCACGTCTGCAGCTTAGACAAAAAACCTTCCGAAGGTTCAAAGTTGGGCTGGGGTGAATCCCAGTGAAGGGTCTCTCCATGCCTTTCTTGAAGGGAGCGCCAAGCCCTCTATCTCTGACGTGACTCCCAGAACCAAGAGGCCGGTGGCCGTGGCCTCTGCAAGGCCACTTCGTGACCTTGGGCAGATCATTGGACCCTCCCGGGATCATTTATTTCTCATCTATAAAATATGAGGGTTAGATAAAGTCACCCTCCATCTCTGTGGTTTTATGAATTCTAGGACTATCCGAACATAACGAGTAAAATCTGAGAACCAGGGAAAGAAAGTGTCTGACAAAAACACACAAAGTAGATACAAGAAAAAGCCAAGCTCAGAGCAGAGGTGCCTAGATTCCTAGATCAGGGCTGTGCCTGCATCGAAGGCAGATCAGAATACCAGTTTGCACTAGCACATTTTCTCCGTCCCCTCAAAATTGGATTCTCCCCAAAGCAAATGTGTTTTTACCTTCCCAGGACCAGATCCTTTGTTACCAGTCTGTCCGCGCACTGCTCCTTCCAGAAAGCACAAGAAATATGTCTTCTTAAATTATGGATTATTGACAGAATGGAATCTATAGACCGTGAAAAACTAGACATGGGAACTGTGTCGATGCGGGGACGTGTGAATAGGGACTAACTTCCGACGGAAAGAGGAGCCCCGGGGACAAATACACACTGATTACTCGATGGGAAAGTAACCGTGTGCTCATTGTTTTTCAAGCAACGGGCTTCCCCTCCTCCTTCTTCCTGCAAGCCTCATGCCTTTGCCCCCCTCCTCACCAGGCACACAGGCTCTGCCACACACACACACACACACACACACACACACACACACACACACACACACACACCCAGCCTTGGAAGTCAGCAGCTAAAATGTCAGTTTGCTTGGCATGCTGGGAAGACGGGGCGGCAGCAGGCTGGGGAGAAGGTAGGGAAACAGGACCTGCAGGCAGAGCTTCCACCAGGGCTGTGGATGGTATGGACCTTAAGGAGACCCCACCAGCCGGGGAGGAGAGGGGACCCCTAAGTCCTGACTCAGGTGACCAGCTTCAAACCCATGGACCAGATTCTATTACCACGAGAGCTAGAGTCAGAGACCCCTCAAAGCTCAAGGAGCCCAAAACCTTTTCTCCAGATGACACATTGCCCAGTGGGAAGTGTCCTCGGGGAGCGGCCACAGGTCCTGTTCTGGCTGAGTCCAGTCCAGCACCGAAGGGATAATCACGGGATTTGGCATCAGACACAGCTGGGGTGGAAACGGGTTTTGCTACGTAGTTGCTGGGCGAGATGAAGCATTTCCTACTGCCTCTGGGCCAGTCTTCTGATCTGTAACATGCGGTGTGGCTGAGGTGGCTCTGGGGAAAAGTAGTCAAATGTCAAATGACCTCAGACCAGGCATGGCACATACCCAGCAGGCGCCTGAGAAAGGAAGTTTCTAGCCTAGCGTTATTCTCTTACCCCGTCTCCCCAAAACATCCTGGCCCCTCTTCTCCAACCCCCACCCCAATCTTCCCCAGAGGAGTCTGGGATCTGGAGCTGGTGCAGGGCCCAGGTCAAGTCTCGGTGTCCCCCCGGCTTGGTGTTTTCTCAACAGAAATGGACACCCGGCATCAAGCTGCTCCATCCACACTCCTTGGGTCATTGAAAAGCTCTGACCAGAGGCTTGACTCTGTTAAGAAAAAGAATCCCAGCTTGGGAGAAAGCAGGCAGTGACTCCAGGAGCCATCTGGAAGAGGTGGCGTTTCCAGCTAGTACTGGGAAAGACCAGACAAGGATCAAAGCAGTGTGGCATCAGCAAAGAGTAGACAGACCAGTGGGACCAGAAAGAGACCTCAACATATGTTTACAGACTTAATAAATGATAAAGGAGCATCATAAATTATTGGGGGAGGTGTGAGGGATGCAAAAATTGGAATTTGGGAAAATTGCCTATTTAAGAAGGAATCAATTTTAATCCTCATCTGACAGTATACACTAAGATTTCACTTAGATCGAAGGGTTAAACCTATAAAAACCAAGGAAAAGGGGGAAAAGACAGACCATGTCCTATTTCTCCCAAATGGTAAGACTGAACAGTATAAAGATGCAAATGGCTCATGAATTAAGATATCCCTTTCTAAGTCCCAAATGGAATTTTTTTTTTTCTGGAGCTAAATAGCATGATTCTAAAATTCATCTGGAAAATGAGCAGGAATAGCCAATTAAAAAAAAAAAAACAGAATAATTGTGGGAGATTTGTTCTACCAGATAATAAAATGCTACATTTCATATATGAATATGTTATATTTTAAAATATGTGAATGTATAAAGATATAATAATTAAAACAGTGTGATGATAATAGAAGAACAAACTAAACAGAATAAGACAGCTCAGAATAGTCTACTGTATATAAAAAAATATTTAGCATGTGATAAAGGTGGCATCCAAGCCAAGGGAAAATGAAAATATTTTTTAATATGTGACGCTAGGATAAATGTTAACTATTTCGGAGAAAAATCTATTTAAATCCTTATTATGCAACACTGAACAAAATAAATTTCAGATGAATGAGTTAACCGTAAAAAAAGAAACCATAAAATACTTAGCATAAAATATAGATTACTATTTCTATCTCAGTGCAGCAATGGAATTTCTAAGCATAAAAGCAACTGGAGAAAGCACAAAGAAAACACAGATATATTTGGGGGCATAAAATTTCAAACCAGCTCTATAAAAAAATCATAGAAAGTAAAAATAAACAGCAAAATCAACCTGAGAAAAATGTCCGCAACAAAACTATCAAAAAATTAATGTCCTTAAAATATAAAATAGCATGCATACGTAACAGAAACCACCCACCCCCAAAGAAAGACGGGCAAAGGACAAGAATCGACTATTTGCAGGAGAAGTACAAATCACGGTTTAAAAAACAAAGGACTGTGAAACCGCACCAGCAGTCGATATATGTGAAGAAAACACGGCAATGGAAGACATTTTTTGCCCTATCAAATTAGCAAATACTCATAAAAGTCAATTCAAGAGTATTGATGAAGGGACGATGAAATGATAGGCGTCTCACACACTGCTAGCATGGTAGAAATGTGCCTGATAGTTCTAGAAGGCAGCTCAGCAATAAGGGACACCTCGAGAGTCCTGAAACATTTACTCTCCTTGTTGCAATAATTCCACTTCGATCTCGGGCAAGTAAAAAATAAAAAACAAACACATACATATATCCCTCTGTTTTATTCATAATGATAAGCAGAAACAAATGAAGTATCCACCAAGTTTTTGAATATCCACCACATTTTGGAAAGTAAATTACAGTATATCCACAAGATGAAATAATGTACTAGCATTTAAAATGATGCCTCCATTGGGAGTTCCTGCTACGGCGGGCTAAATGGGGTAAGAATCTGGCTGCAGGGGCTCAGGTGCCTGCTGAGGCCCGGGTTCCAGCCCCAGCCTGGTGCAAGGAGTTAAAAGGATCCAGTACTGCTGCAGCTCCAGCATTGGTCACAGTTGTGGCTCGCATTCAATCCCTGGCCCAAGAACTTCCAAATGCTGCAGGTGCGGCCATAAGAAAAATAATAATAATAATAATAAAATTATGCCCACCTAGTATATGTAATGACTTGGAAAACTGTTCATAATGTTACAATACGATCTGAACAAGACAGCAGGATCAGAGGTACACTTTATTGTCTTTCCGATATATTGTTTCCCACCCACCCGCCCCCCAATTTCTACAGGTGATCGCCATGTTGAAAAAGACTGGCCCCCCCTGAGCATCTCTGCCGCACATGCTCGTGGGACCACCAGACTTCTCCCCCACGCCCTTGTCCCTGAGGCCCATCTTCCTGGTCCTGCGCTAAACTGTCCTCACGGAGACCGCTTCCAGGCCCGCGAGACTGCCCAGTGAGAAGGAGGTGGGCCCTCGTGTCCTGGGCTTTGCCGAGGCCATACCACCCGCCCCCTGGAGAAGGAACAGTGACTCCCCAGGCTTTGGTGCTGGCACAGCCAGGTCCCCGTCTTAGTCCTACTAGACCAAGGACAGAGGCTGGCTGATGACCTTGAGAAGCTCTCCATCTGAGCCAGGTATGCGGCGGGAGGGCAGGCTCTATCTCGGCCGCCACGGTCTCTCCAAAGGGGATTCAGCAGATGTTCTTCTGTGACATGGGTGAAATAAGCCCACTTGACCGAGTGGTTGGGAGAACCAAATGCACTAAAGTACACGCATGGGATCATTCTAGACGCTCCGTAAATGCTGATGCCCACTCCAGACCCAGCTGACCCCTGACCAGGTCTTCGCCGCCTGCTTTCCTGCGGTTGGCAGCATCCCTGGAGGCATAAATGCTTTAGCCTTGTCTCTTTGAGTTTTCCCAGATGGTCTGAAACCCTTGGCTTTCTTCTTCTTCTTTTCCTTCTGGTTTCCTCTGAATCGATTCTGCCACTGGTGAAGGGCGCTAAATTAATAACTAGATCCCTCCCCACGACAACAAGCCCCACCACTAATTGGCTCGATATCTCTCCGTTGCTGTATCACTCTGGGATTTTCTGGGTGAGATATAAATAAGCCGATTCTATTAATAAGCCATTTGGCCAAGGGAAGGAAATACTCTTCCGTGATCCCCAGGGGCCTGCGGGAGCCGCCCGGTGGCCCGTGGAGCCAAAGACTTGATTACAGGAATGAGGCATTCGGCCTCGCCGCCCTCCTCCCCGCAAATCTGTGCTCCCGGAGGATTCCTCTTAGCCCTGGGGGGCGGGAGAGGGAGAGCTTTGTTAAGTTTAAAAATTATAATTTGGATAGATCTGCGCATTCATTGGCCCGAGCGTGTCTGGAAAATAACAGTTAGCAGGGTAGAACCTGCCGCATTTCAGGGGCTTTACTGTCTCCTGATAATTAAGTCCTGCACAGAAATCCAATTACAAATGGTCTCAGTCGCCCTCCAGCTAAGCGCTAACAGAAGAGAGAAGGAAGGCTCTCGGACTTAAATAACTCTGGATAAAAATTAACATCGTGGCCGTGTTGGCTAATTAAAAGTGCCGCCTCTATTAGCGGGCCTTTATATTAATAAATGAGACTCTTATTATCATAGCTGACAACCAGGGCCCTTATCAAGTCTGCCCTGTCAGCCTTGCTCTTGAAAGCCCAGGTTCATTGCCCTGGGCACAGGCTGCCGTGGGAGCAGAGGGACCAGGCCCTCTTCGCCAGGCGCTGACGGAGACGGACACCTCGGCCTCCACAGCACTGCCTGCTCCTCACGCGGGGCCTGCCTGGGGTGTGTCACGGTTCCTCCTCTGCAACCCAGCAAGCTGAGGTGTCCTGTTCAGTGACGCCTCCTAATAAGAGGCGACATGGGTTCAAAGCAGCAGCCTCAGGACCCCGAGTCGAAGACGCATCACGCTGTACTCGCTAGAGTTCCCTGCTGGGTGGGTGCAGGTTATTGCTACGTATTAGCACCTAGAAGGTGGAAGTTATTACCACGTACTGGTACCTGGAAGGTGGAGGCTATTACTGTGCACTGGTACCTAGAAGGTGGAAGCCTCCCCCTCAGTGGATCTGGCGCACATTTACAAATCCCCTCCTGTGGGCCAGACACTCTCTGAGGCGCTGGACCCATGGCCATCCCTGCTCTTGGGGGACAAGCAGGTATTTATAGTGGCAGAGTAAGCACAGCACACTCTCAGAGCCCACCAGGAAATTGCCAACCCAGACCTGAGGGGCTGAGGAAGACGTCTCAGGGGAGGTGGCAGCTAAGCTGAGTTTGGAAGGACAGAGAGAAGAAACCCAGGCCCCACGGTGAGCCAAGAGGGTGGGCGGGAGATTCCCAGGCAAGGCAGCCCTGTGCGCGAAGGCAGAGGGCGCAGCTACCCAGCATTCACTATGCCCAAAACATGAAGTTCATGCCTTTTACGAACACATGATGTGGCTGCACCAGGAAGCAGGGCCAGGTCCCGTCAGGGAGGCCTCGCTGCCTACACTTGCAGCTGGGGCAGCTCACCCAATGGTGAAAAAAGTCTTCGAGGGGTCTGAAAGTTCTCGTCTCTCTGGCAGGAAGGTGGAGATGGACTGGCCACCGGAAGCAAAGCGTCAGTGAGGAGCAAGGCAGGAGAGCAGGAGGGTGACAGTGGAGGTGGGGAGAAGTGGCCCCATTCGAGAGACATGTAAGACATAGAATCCACCAGCTCAGTGACCAAGCCCGGGTACCAAGGAGAAACGAAGAGTCACATTCCACCCCAGGGTTCCAGCTCGAACCAAATGGAGGGATTCCGGAAGACAGGAAAGGGAAGATGGATGAGCAGCAGCTTAGGGTACAAGGTAAGCAAGAAGCTCAGTTTGGACCACAAATAATAAGTGCTAGAGAAGGTGCGAAGAGAAAGGAACCCCCCACCCTGCTTGGGGGAACGTGCCCTGATGCAGCTGCTCTGGAGAACAGTATGGAGGTCCCTTAAAAGCCAAAAATAGAGCTACCATATGACCCTGCAATCCTACTCCTGGGCATCTAGCTGGGGGAGATGAAAACTCTAGTTTGAAGAGACACCTGCACCCCTCTGTTCTCAACAGCACTATTTACAGTAGCCAAGACACGGAAACAACTTAAATGTCCATCAACAGAGCACTGGATAAAAACGATGGGGGTACACACACACACACACACACACACACACACACACACACACACTGGAATATTGCTCAGCCATGAAAAAGAATGAAATCATGCCATTTTCAGCAGCATAGATAGATCTAGAGATTTTCACACTAAGTGAAGTAAATCGGAAAAAGATAAATATCCTATGATAACATGTAAAATCTTTTAAAAAATGACACAAACTATTTACAAAGCAGAAACAGACTCACAGCCATAGAAAACAAACGTATGGTGCCCAAAGGGGAAAGAGGGGTAGGGATAAATTAGGAGTTTGGAATTAACAGATACACACCATTATATATAAAGTAGACAAATAACAAGGACCTACTACATAGCACAGGGAATCATAGTCAATATCTTACAATAACCCATAGTGGGAACGAATCTTTGTGTTTTTTTGTTTTTTGCTTTTTGCTTCTGAGGGCCGCTCCTGTGGCATATGGAAGTTCCCAGGCTAGGGGTCGAATCAGAGCTGCAGCTGCCAGCCTACACCACAGCCACAGCAACTCCAGATCTGAGCCGAGTCTGCAACTTACACCTCAGCTCAGGGCGACACCAAATCCTTAACCCACTGGGCGAGGCCAGGGATCGAACCGGCATCCTCATGGGTACTAGTCGAGTTTGTTACCACTGAGCCACTATGGGAACTCCCACGAAAAAGAATCTTGAAAGGAATATATATGAATATATAAATAACTGAGTCATTTTGCTGTACAACAGAAAGTAACACAACATTGTAAATCACCTATACTTCAATTTTTTAAAAAAGTTCAATTTGGTGCGTGAAGAACTTTCAGTTCCTGATGGACATTCAAGGGCAGTTGTCTAGTGAGTTGCTGGAAACCTGGGTCTGGAGCTCAAGAGAGGGAATGGCCTGGAGATAATGCTTTGGGAATTACCAGGTCATAGACAAGGACTGCAGGGGGATCCCAGGCGAGATCCTCCAGGGGAAACAGGTGGGTGGCCTCAGTGCTCGGCCACAACTGTCTTCATCATTGCAGCAAACACAGCATGCATCTCCTACAGGCAAGGCACTCGCTTCCCCTTGCCGAGCAGGTCTTCTGTCAGGATATCCTGTCCTTGGTGACAAGAGATGAGGCATGTCAGGTCCAATTTCCCCCAGACTCACACTGAATTTAATTCGAGACGTCAGAATCACGGCAACCATGAATCAAATTCCAGTTCTATGCCCCACCTTAGGGTGGCCTTTGCTTTACTCTGAGGCCAGAACTATCATGAGAATAGGGCAACCGAGAAAACACAGCCAAATACTCTCTCAGTCTCAGAGAATATTTATCCTAAGTCACCAGAGCCCCATAATGGAACCTAGACTTGATCATGTGAATGTCTAAATTCCAAAAATAATGATAATAATGAATGAAATGCTGACTAGACTTAAAGAATAAGAGCTTTTAAGTGAGATGGGAGTGGGAGGTAGAGGGGGAAAGAAAAATATCTGAAAACAACATCTTGTTTTTACAAAGTAATGGGCCAACCATTTGCCATTCATCAGCTCACAGACGCAGGAAAGTCCAGATTGATAGGACTGCTGAGAGAAGGGGAAGGGCTACAATGCAATGGATTTTCTCATGATAAGGAGGTTGTTTCAGCTTTTAGTGAGAATGTTTCCAGCGAGTCTGGTTCAGCTCTCCTGCACTAGCAAGTCAGCTGGTTTCCTGCCCCTGCTTCTGAGTAGACCTGCGGTGGATGAGAGGCAAACCTGGCCAGCATAGAGTTCAGAGTGGCAATGTCTTACACAAGCTTAGAAGCTGTGATATCAAGAGGTGAACTGTAAACATGGTACCTGGAGAGGTACCAAGGTCAAAGCCACATGATAAGGCTAAGACCTGACCATCAATCCAAGCAGCTGCAGAAGGAGGTAAGGATGGAGTCAAAGCAAGAGGCTAGGGGCTGGGAGATAGAAATGGGAAGTTAGAGAAGAGTAAGTAGAGACAGTGGTGAATGGAAGGGGTTGGAAGAAGTCCCAGAGATCAAGTATTGACGATATCAGGGTGTATTAGCTATCTGTTGCCGTGTGAGAAATTATCCCCAAACTTTTTTTCGTGACCCAAACCAACAAAACATTTATTATCTCACAGCATCTATGGATCAAGAATCTGAATGTGTCTTAGCTGGATGCCTGTGGTTCAGTCTTCTCAGGTTGAAGTCAAGCTGAAGGCCAGAGTTGAGGCCTCCTCTAAAGGCTTGATCAGAGGTGGAGCAGGATCTATTTCTATCCTTACTCGTGTGGTTGTAGGCATCTGAAAGGCCTCTCCATAGGCAGTCTAAAGGTCCTCACTGCATGGGAGCCAGTAACTCTGAAAGAAAGAGAGATAAGAACAGAAAGTGAGGGAGATATTGAGAGAGAGAGCAGTACCCAACATGGAAGCCACAGTCTTTTTATAACCCAATCTTGGAAGCGGCATGCCAAAACTTCTCTCATATTCTATTCATTAGAAGCAAATCAGTAAGACCAGCTTACACTAAAGGGGAAGGGATTATACAACTGAGCAAATACCAAGAGGCAGGGGTCACTGGAAGCCATCTTAAAGGCCACCTACTACCCTGGGGTTGCTTTTTTAGTTCCAAAGGCGGGACTGACTGCACGTGTGGGTGAGCCAGGTTCACTTAAAGGCCCATCACAGGCTGGAAACCAGTATGTAGGATAAACAACTTCTTCAATGGAGGGGAATCTTGAAGAATTTCTGGCCCATTCATTATCTTCACTGGTTTTTTTCCTTGGCAGCAGATGCTGAAATAAAAGACACAGACCATTCGGGTACCTATACACTGTTTTCAGATATTTTCTAGAAGCTGACTCTTTGACCAAATCACTGGTGACATCCTGACACTTGTTTATTCTTGCCATCCGACTGATCCCTCCTTTTCAAAAATTTCTCCACAGTTATTTTCTGTGTTTCAAATCAGTCTCTTAAATAAAAGGCACCAATCTCTCACTGTCTGTACTTTCTCAAGGGCTACCTTGATTGATAAATCGTCTGGGAACAGTGCTCCAATATCAAGTCAGTCACATTAGGAAAATGCAGTTTGTTCTACTTTTTTAAAAGGCATGTCAAGCACCAGCAGGTGGAGTGAGAACAGTAGGTGATGTGTAGTCAGAGTGGCACGACCTAGTCACATCCTGGTCCAGCCCCGCCTGTCCGAACGCAGGCCGACTCAGATGCCTGGAGAGAGACACGAACAGGCCGTCTGGGAAGGTGCATGACACGGGGGCGTGGGGGGACCCTGGCCACATATCTCCATGCTGACACTGGGTGTTTGGGGAGGACCTGCTACAGATGCATCCACCTGTACGCTCACAACAACCGGGGACCAGCCCACGTCTGTGGAGAGGAAACGGGAAAAACGAGGAAAGGAAAATGACAGCAGTAGAACATGGAGAGAGGAGAGGATGTGAGATGAGAAAGAAGGGAGAGGGAAGAGCCCACAGGTGGGATGGCAGGAGGGCCCCGTGTGCTCCAGGCCCAGCAGCCCCATCTTCCTCTTGGCTAAATTGAGTTCACCAGAGCTCCGGCTGGGCTCAGCAGATTAAGAAGCCAACATAGTGTCCGTGAGGACGCAGGTTCAATCCCTGGTCTCTTTCAGGGGTTAAGGATCCGGCATTGCCGTGAGCTGTGGTGCAGCCTGCAGCTCCAGCTCTGACTGACCTCTAGCCAGGGAACATCCATATGCCATGGGTGCGGCCCTAAAAAAGAAAAAGAGAAATTCCATACATCAACTTGAGTTTCTCCTAAGTTCCAGGCCCAGAGGCCATGAAGAAGAGCAAACGAGATACCGCGGAGGGGGAATGGATGGAGCTGCGCAGTGGGGCTCAGAGGGGACAGGGCAGCCGGTGAGGATGAAGCTGGGCGTCCACGGACGCTGAGGCCCCCCAGCAGCACACAGTCTGCCTTTCTCCAGCGTGGACCCAGCCTGAGGGAACCCACCCTGCAAACCCTCCTCTCCCCAAACCTCAGCCCAGGAGCCCAGGGTTCAGCTCTCACGGCCACTTCTCTCGCGGTCTCGCTCGGTTCCCACCAGCTCTCAGGGCTCGGATGGTTCATCCTCTCCCTGCCGCTTCCTCTGACTGTTCAGACTCGTGAGAGAGAAGGGTCTGGAAAAAGCACACCCTCCAGCCTCGCCGCCAACGAGAAGAGGAAGGAAGGAGGTCTAACAGAGCCCCCCACATGGGAGAGGCCCCCACACCACTTGCCTCCGAAGGGCCCTGCGCTCCCTGAGGCGCCGAGAGGGCCGACCCTCACTCCAAAGAAGACCCTGCAGCCAAGGAAGGGAGCTGGAGCTGGTGCGGCGTCGGCTCCAAGCCGACATCCGGCCTCAGTCTGCTCAGAGGATGGAACATCTCGTCCCCAGGCTCCAGGGCTCAGCTGTCCGCTCAACCCCGTTTGACAGTCCAGTGGGAGTTCTGGAACGGACCGATGGGCCCACCCTCGGTCCTTTTTCCCCATCCTCACCTGCTTTGATGGGCGTCTCCCCAAGTTCTGCCTTGAATCTCTGCTGCTGTTACCTCCTCCTACAATTAAAAGCAAAGAAGCAGAGGCAGCAAAACGGCACAGGTTCTGGACACTGCAGCACGCAGA
Organism: Sus scrofa; assembly: GCF_054392235.1. NCBI lineage: Eukaryota > Metazoa > Chordata > Mammalia > Artiodactyla > Suidae > Sus > Sus scrofa. The sequence goes on from NC_139391.1 coordinate 139,598,816, forward strand.
GGTCCAGTGACTGAAGGTGCTTACCTGTCCGGGCAGGTAGGCTGAGGACGGGGCATCTTGAGTAGAGCTTGAGAAGGACAGAAGGAAAGCCAGGGTGGGGAAGTCTCCCCCAGAGGCCACGGAGACCCCACAAGCTGCGGGATGTGCACCAGTGCCTAGCTCCAGCACAGCCTGTAGCTCCGTGGGGGGCCTTGGAATGCATGTCCGGGTGAGGCTGATGGGAAGAGGCCCTGGCCCAGTCAGAGGCTGTCACAGATCCCCTCTCGGTAGCCCAGTGTCCCCTCACTTCTGTGACTCTTGCCCATCCTTCTCCCACCCAGAGCCCCTGCCTGCATATTGAACCATCTTTGTAATTTTCTGGTTGGCTTGCCAAATTGCAGATGCTCTGTCCCCAGAGCCCTGGGCCTATGCACTCTTCCATTTGCTTATGGCTCCTCTCTGCTCTCCCTGCCCAGTGAGCACCAGACCCCAACCTCCCCATCACATGAGCCTCCGCGCCGGTCAGAGACCTGGCTGCGTCCTCGCTTCTGCCCTTCCAATCCCAGGGCTCCCCAACCCTCCCCCCCCAGACTCAGCAATGGGGCAGCTCCAAAAGCCAAAAGGGGAGGGAGAGGGGATGAGGAGGGGAGGCTGGGAACCGAAAGCCCCTCCACATCTGCGGGCTGTAATCACAGCCCCCTGTTCCCAGCTGACAAAAGCCCTCGTGGGAGCCAGTGACTCCGGTGCCAGCCCAACCCCTTGGAGCAATGACAGCCATGTGCTAAGTTTGCCCAATTCTGCAGCTGGGCTAATTACTGTGGTTCCCGCGCCTGGGGTCCAGCCCCAAACCAAACAAATTAGGACAAAACCCACAGCCTTCTTCATTCCTCTCCTTCCCAGCCAGCAATTGCTGAAGGACCCTTAGAATTGGTCACAAGGCGATAAAGCCCTAGCACCTGTCCCTCATCCTAGGGACCTGGGAGCCCAGCCAACAGCACAGCCTCTCCCTCGATGGCCGAGCAACATGCGGTTGAGCAATGCTGCAGACCCATGTGTCAGCATCACTTCCTCCAGGCTGGACCATGTCCTGGCATATGACAACCTGTGACAACTGGGACCCGTCATGTCCCCGGACCTGGTCCAGCCTGGAAGAAGGACTGCAGCTGGGTGGGCAGGCTAAGAGGCAGGAGGGCTCAGGGCCTGGGTGGCCCACAAGGGTGGACCAGCCCTGTGAGATCTGGTGCTGATGCTGGTACTGGGTGGACACAGGGGTGTGTGGAGGGAATGGCAGCAGTTGGTGGCCTGGACACTCAGGACACTCAAGTGGACACCCAGTGGCTGGGAGTCCCTTCCCAGTAGGTCAAATCCAGAATACTGCAGAAGCAGGAGGAAGGGATCAGTGGAGCCTGGCTGTCGGTAGGAGGGCCCTGGCTGGAGCACCGGGTTCAGGAGCAGAAATTAAAACAAGGACCCAGTGATGTGTGAGGTCTGGGCAGAAGGGAAAGTGGTCAAAGCACAGGTAAGGCCAGGCCCCATCCCCAGATCAGATGCTGGCTCAGGCACCATGCAGGTCCTGAAATAGAAGTGGCGAAAGAGGCCTGGTCAGGGACAAAACCCAGCTCGCAGGCTCGGGTTAGGCAGGCCTATTCCCCACTCCAGTTTGAGCCTGAATTGAGAGCCAGCAGGTGCTTGGGCAGAGCTCTGGCCTGGGAGTGGCAGGCACCCAGCCCCCAGTGCGGCCCCCAGTGCGGGACGCTGGGGACTAAGTGGCGGCCCAAGGCAACATCAGGTCTGGAAGCAAGGCCCTGTCAAGTGTGGCGGAGAGAAGGGGACAGAGAGCACTCTGAAACTCAGTCCGTGGTTGTGAGTGCCTTTCCAGGAGCGTGTCCAGGGCCGTGGCTCCGGAGCCAGCAGCATCAGCCTCCCTGGGAGCTTATTAGACATACAGACCCTGGAGCCTCAGCTCAGGCCCCCGGGTCAAAACCCCCACCAATGGGCCGGACAATCGGTGTTGTTATAAGCTCTCCGGGTGATTCTGATTGTTTTTTCTTTGTTTGTTTTTAATTATTATAGTTGATTTATAAAGTTTCGTCAATTCCTACTGTGCAACAAAGCACTCCAGTCATATATACATGTATATACACACACACACGTGCTTTTTCTCATATTATCTTCTATCATGTTTTATCACAAACGATTGTACATAGATCCCTGTGCTGGTGATTCTGATTCTAAGCATCGAAAATCTCTAAGCGAAATTCTCGGGAGAGACTTTCATTTATTCACAATTATTCTTAAACTCTACCTGCAATGGGTTTCCCCTGGGTGGCGGCGGGGAGTCTGTCGAAACACGGACGCCTGGAGTCCCTGAGTCAGGGGGCAGGGGTGAGGCCTGAGGATTTGCATTTCTGACTAGTTCCCAGGAGATGATATGCTGGTCCTGGGACCACACTTTGACAGCCACTGATCAATTGATTGATTGATATTTTGTTTTTTTAGGGCTGCAGCTACAGCACATGGACGTTCCAAGGCTAGGGGTCGAATTGGAGCTACATGTGCAGGCCTGTACCACAGGCACAGCACTGCCAGATCTGAGCCACGTCTGCGCCCTACAGCTCAGGGCAATGCCGGATCCTTAACCCACTGAGGAGGGCCAGGGATCAAACCCCCATCCTCATGGATACTAGTCAGGTTAGTTTCCACTGAACCACAACGGGAACTCTGAAAAACACTGGTTTAGATCCCTGTGCTGGTGATTCTGATTCTAAGCATTGAAAATCTCAAAGCAAAATTCTCGGGAGAGACTGGGGATGGGCTATACTCCTCTGGCTACAAGCAAGCTTTTGCCGGACTGCCTCTCTGGGGTCCAAGAGGAAGACCCAGTTCCAATCGGGCGTGTGATGGGATGAATACCTGTGTCCCTGAAGCCCAAGGGATTGGACACAGGGCCTGGGAGGAGGTGATAAAGGTAAAATGAGGTCGGTGGGGGGCTTAAATCTGAGAGAGCTGGTGTCTTTATATGAGAGGGAGGACCCCAGACCTCTTTCTGTCTCTCTTCCTGGTGAGGAGGCAGCGCGGCCGGCTGGAGGCCAGGAAGAGAGCTCTCCCAGAAACCCTGGCAGCCAGCACCTTGGTCTCAGACTTCCAGCTTCCATGGAAGGCTGGAAAAAAAATGTCTATTGTCATGAGAAAAGGGACGTATGTAGATGCATGACTGGGTCACTTTGCTGAGCAGCAGAAATTGACACAACATGCAAAACCACCTATGCTGTACTAAAAAAAAATTCTATTGTCAAAGCCACCCAGCCTGTGGGGCTTTGCTACGGCTGCCGCAGCAGGTTCAAATGGCCTCCAGGGACAAACAACCCGGTATATACAGAGATTTAATCACGCAGGGCAAGAGGAAGGCCCCTCGGCGCGCAGCGCGGGTGAACCCGGCTATGCTTTTCTGCTTTTCAGACCCGTCCTCACCCTCTGAGGGATCCGTCTCCTCTGCCGTCACCCCCAACAAGCCCACGGAGCTGCCTCTCCAGTCGCGTCCTGATCCCTATGTCTCCCTCCGTCTTTCCACTGCAGCCCCTGCCCAGTGCCACGCAGGCCTGCCTCTCTGGTTCAAGGTCACCCCCGGGGCCCCCACCGGCCCCCCGCTCTCTGCCCCCGTCTCCTTTCACCTCCGACCGTAGCTCTGGCCCAGATTAATCCTCCTAAAGCACAGTTGGGAGAAGCAGGGGTCAGCCGGGCCGGGGAGGACCGGGCAGCGGGGAGTCCCTGTGGAGGGAGCAGCCACAGGTCAGGGAGGCTCCGGGAAGATTTATTGGCCACTAAACTCTGCCGGAGGGGCAGGATCAGGAGGCAGGGCGTAATCAAAGTGATACTTCATGTCGTTCCGTCTCGGGAAAATAATCGTTCCACTGAAACATCATTACACAATCATTTTTCTACTCCTGTGCCACTTACAGGGAAATAGAAACTCACTTTCTCCTTCATAATAAGCTGCAATTTCCATAACTCAAAAGGCTTTTTCTGAGATGGTGCCATTCTCCATCCCGTGCTGATGTAGACTCCTCCTGATGCCCAGGCTGGGGCGACAGCCTCAGGCACGCGGTGGGGGGCGGGGGCTGTCCCCTGCTCCCGACACTCTTCACCCGTGACCATCCATCCCCTTTTGCCAGGATGGGAGGGTTTTCCAAGATGCTGGACTTTAAGCGCCCAAACCAGGTCAGTCCTGGGCAGACCAGGACAGTTGGTCCCCCTGCCTGCCATCACCTGGGGACAAGGGAGCAACACTGCGCCTTTAACGAGCAAGTACCTACCGAGGCATGGGGCGTGTTTCCAGGTTGCTGGGGAGCAAGCCGTGTATCAAGCCAAGGAAAGCTTTGCCCTCTGGGAGCTTGCTTCTGGGCGAGGAGACAAACAACAAACATGCTAAGTAAGCACATGATGTAAGTTCTAGAAAATGATAAGCGCTGGGGAGGAGAATAATAAAAGAGAGAAGGAAGACGGACGATGAGGGGTGGAGGTTGTAATTTTACATAGGGTGACAGGGTAGGACTCATTTGAGAAGGAGGCATTTGGGCACGAGTTTGAAGGAGAGGAGGGAGCAAGCTGCAAGGTTTTCTGAGGGAAAGGCATTCCAGATAGAGGGATCAGCCAGTGCAAAGGCTCAGAGGCACAGCTTGGCCGCACATTCAAGGAGTTCCATGGAGGCCCTTGGGGCTTGAGTAGAGCAAGAAAGGGAAAGGGGGGGGAAGGGGTGGCAAACGGCATCAGAGGGCTGGATGGTGTAGGGTTCGCCAGGTCATGGGGGGGCGACTTGGCTTCTATCTGGAGGAGACAGAGGCAGGACACCGTCCAATTTATAGTCTTCTGGGGTCACTCCAGCTGCTGTGGAAGACCAGCTCGGAGGCTGTCACAGTAACTCAAACCCTGACAGGGCCTTAGACCAAGACGGGAATAGGGGGCGTGGTAAAAAGAAGCTGGGGCCGGCATATATTTTGGAAGAGAAGCTGATAGATCTTCCTGATGAGAACTGGGTATGAGATATGAGAGCAAAAGAAGAACCAGCATGACTACTAATATTTGAGCACACAGGGGCCATAATTAGTTTGTAGAATAAATAATACATATTTCAAGGATTTATTCTACCCTAAAAAAATTCACTCGAGATATTGCTGGATTTAAGTTAGAAACTAAGATGCACTTCCAGATGAATCTTTAAGACTCTGGAGTATAGCCTTTCAATGCAGAATAGATTTGCATCCATTCCTGAGCCTGGGGCTGGATAACAGGGTCACTGACCAAAGGTCAGCTTTCTAGCCTCATGGCTGGCTCCATAAAGTCCAGCAACTAAGAGCTTAGGTCTAGGAGTTCCCATTGTGGCTTAGCGGCTAAGGAATCTGACTAGCATCCACAAGGACGCAGGTTCGATCCCTGGCCTCGCTCAGTGGATTAAGGATCTGACGTTGCTGTGAGCTGAGGTGTACGTTGCAGACCCTGCCTGAATCCTGCATGGCTGTGGCTGTGGTGTAGGCCGGCAGCTACAGCTCGGATTTGACCCCTAGCCTGGGAACCCCCATATGCTAAGGGTGTGGCCCTAAAAAGCAAAAAAAAAAAAAAAAAAAAAAAAAAAAAAGATTGGGTCTACCTTTAAGCTCTGAGATTCAGTTTTCTCACCCAGTGGGTGTCGTGCAAGTTGAACAAGATGATATTTATAAAACATGGAGCACAGGGCCTAGACCCTGGGGAGGCCTCAGTTCCTCAGCCAGGTGGTTACCTCTTGGAATGATGCTGAAATTCTGACGGTGACCAGCAGAGGGCACCACAGCAGGCGGCTGCGGGGTCGCACTGCTGGGAGACAGGCATTTCTGCCTCGGCCCCACTAACCTAGCGAAAAAATAAACTAAAAAAGTGTTTTGATTAATCAATCAAAAATAACTAGATTCACATAAATAATAGATTGTGATTATGTTTCTCGTCTCTCCTCTTCCTCCCCACCCCAGCTGCCGCATTTTACACTCCCCTGGATCCTCCAACCTCATTACCAAGACCTACCGCTGTGCAAAGTGGATCTTCTATTCTCTTTTGGGGCTTCCCTTGCTCCAAACAGCCCCAAAGCCCTGGCAGAGGAGACGAATGTACCAGCCTCCACCATCCGTCAGGTCTTAACTCCTCCCCAGAGCTCGCCGGGAGACCAGACGGCTCTCCCAGTACCCTAGGCGTGGGGAGGACCCGGGCGAGCAAAGATAAGGTTTGTCCAATTTGTTCTGGTCCCTGGAAATTCTGCTTCTTATCTCCCCTCCCATTGCTTCATCACGTTGCCAAAATTACCTCGATAATATTTTTTTTTAATTTAAGAATTCATTTTCACCTCAAGTAAGAGGAACACTGCAGCGAGATAAGAAACTCCATCTGTCTTCAAGAAAAAGGGTCGTGGATCTGGCTGTCTCGAATCCTGTAATGTCTTAAATTAAGGTGCCACTTCTGAACGCTTTCTTCATATTTATGCAATGATTATTCTACAGAGGTGCATTTAATATTATTAAAATAATGATTATGCATGTCTCATACATCAATTTAAGTTATTATCTCCCATGCTATAAAATGCAGGATAATTTCATAAATAATTATAAAGCATTTACAAATGGCGCCTTAATGCAAGGCATTCTTGCTAATCCTTTATCTTTCGCAAACACAGAAATAACAATTAGATTCCTGGAATGGGGAAGGGAGGTTATGTTCTAGAATGTGTCACCTCCTGACTGAATGCAAACAAAGAGGCAAGGAAAAAAATAAAAGCCCTAGGTGGAACCTGTGCACCGTTCCCCCTCCCGACAGATGGGGGCTCCCTGTCCACGGAGTCCGTATTCCGGGCACCAGGGCCTTCGCTCTGCAGGGACTGGGTAGAGGGGGCGTTGCCTCAGGGCAGGGAGGATTCTTTGAACCCCTTTGAGGAAGAGTAATTCTGCCTCCTGCTAATTTCTTTTGAGCAATGGAGACGCTGCCCCACAGAGGCCAGACCACAGGGTGAGAATGAGGCATTTTCCCCGCCTGCGCCCTGACGCCTCCTCTGACCCACACACGGGACAGCCTACATCCTTGGAGCTTTGATCCAGATCCTCAGCTGCTCCAAAGGACAAAATGAGTTCCTCGTCGCGGGGGACCGTGTGCGATTTTTAAAATTCTTTCTGTTCTACCCTCCAGTCCGTCTGTCAATCATACAGACTTAGGGAGGCAGGAGAGCCCCTCAAGGAGCTTACACTTTGGATGGGGAGCCTGAAGGTCCACATTTGAAACTACTCAGTAACCCAGACAGCCTAGAGCCGAGGTCAAATTAGCCAGAGGAAAATTCAGTTGACGTAAAGTAAATCTAGGAAGGCTTTTTGGAAGGAGTGAGATGAAGCCAGGTCCACATGGGTTGGAATCAAATAAATCAAAGACAGGCTGGAGATGCTGAAAGAGACAATGTGCATTGCAATTAATATCCCTCCCTCTCTCTCTCTCTCTGTCACACACACACACACACACACACACACACACAGTAAGCACCAGCTGTGTACCTAAGGCAACACGTGATTCAAGATAGGACATGAGGAGCCAAGCTAAAGCTCAACTGTAGGAGATGTTTTAGGATCATGCCCTTTCCATCCCCGAGCCAGTCTGTCTCTCAAAGACCGGATGGTGGCACAGAGGACTCTGAGTAGAGGAAGGAGGTCCTAGACAGCCCTGCAGCCAAGCCAGTCCCCAGTTCTGCAGACACAGACAGCTCCCAATTCAGGCAACTGTCTGTAAAGCTGAGATGTGGAAGGGAAAATGGAAGGGGCAAGCCCTAAGGTCTCGACACTGAGACATCATCTCCTACAGCCGTGCTTTGCTGCTGCTCACACGTGGGCAGAGCTAGAGTGTGCCACGGGAGACCGACGCCCGAATTCCGTGGGGAAAGAGGAAGAGAGGTGCTTGAGCAAGAACAGACCTCCAGGGAGTTCCTGCTGTGGCTCAGTGGGTTAAAAGCCTGACATTGTCTCTGTGAGGATGTGGGTTTAATTCCTGGCCTCACTCAGTGGGTTAAGGATCTGGTGCGGCCTCAAGCTGCAGCGTAGGTCACGGATGGGACTCAGATTCAGTGTTGCCATGGCTGTGGCCTCAGCTGCAGCTCCAATCCGACCCCTAGCCAGAGAACTTCCATATGCTGCAGGTGTGGCCATAACATGAAAAAATGAAGAAAAAAGAGAACAGACCACCACTCAGTGGACCAGACAGTGGACCAGCAAGCTGGGCTTTGTCAGGCTATGGCCCCACGCAGAAAGCTGCGGACAGTCCCGAGTGGGCTGGGAACGAGGCTCCTGACACAGCCCAGAAGTAAGACCCTCAAGGAAGCTGGAGGGCATCTCCTCCATGCCTGTTAGTCCAGGCCGACACAGGGAAGGAGGAGGGACAAGGCAGACTGAATTCCCACAGCTGGGTCCCCAAGCCCTCCCCTGCAGAAGATGCCAAGAATCCACTACTAGAAGCCCATGCTAATGGCATCTTTCTCCTCCTACACCCACACCCCCACCGCTTCCCCTGCCCCCACCAGGACCATGTCTGCAGGGGCCCTGCCCAGGGTCTCAACACTCAACTAGTCCTGCTCTGGCAACAAGGTGCTGGGTGACTGACCACAGGCAAAAGAATGAACCTCTCTGGCTCTCACTCACAAATCCCTGGTCCTGGGGCTCCCACATCTCATCCTGTGTCTCTCTCTCTCTCAGTTATGTCCTCCGCACCAAAACCACGGCAAAGTCAACTAACCCAATAATGAATTCCTCCAAATAGGACATCAGCACAGCTTCAAAGCATCTCCCCCCCCAAAATGCATCTGGTACAACCACGATGGAAAACAGTATGGAGGTTCCTCAGAAAACTAAATATGGAACCACCATACGACCCAGCAATCCCACTCCCGGGCATATATCCATACAAAACTACAATTCAAAAAGGCACATGCACCCATTCGTTCACTGCAGCACTGTTCACAATAACTAAGACTTGGACACAACCTAAATGTCCATCGACAGATGAATGGACTAAGAAGATGTGGTGCACATACACAATGGAATGCTACTCAGCCATACAAACAGCCAGTGAATGCCATTTGCAGCAACATGGATGCAACTAGACATTCTCACACTAAGTGAAGTCAAGTCAGAAAGAGAAAGACAAATACCATATGACATCATTTAGATGTGGTATCTAAATTATGGTGCAAATTATCTGCAGAACAGAAACACACTCAAACATAGAGGACAGACTTGTGGTTGCCAAGGGGGCAGGGGATGGGGAGGGAGTGGGGTGGATGGGGAGTCTGGGGTTAGTAGATGCCAAGTATTACATTTAGAGTGGATAATGAGGCCCTGCTGCACAGCATAGGAAACTATATCCAGTCTCTTGGGACAGGACATGATGGAAGATAGTATGAGGAATGTGTGTGTGTGTGTGTGTGTGTGAGTGATTGGGTCACTTTGCTGTGCAATTGACACAACATTGTAAATCAACTATAATTTTTAAAAAATTTAAAAACAAAATAAAAACAAAGCATCTCCCCCCAAGCATGTAATGACTACCTGGTGGTTTCAGCGCAAGTCCCTAAACTCTTTGTGACTCTCCTCCAGAAGGTAGAGCTAACTTTCCACCCTCCTGACTGTGGGTTAGATGTGGTGAGCCCTTCTAAGAAACAGAGGGCAGAAAGGGGGAATAGTGACTTTTCAAGAGAGCCTCCTCGTGAGCAGTTACCCAGAGCGGGTAAAGGTACTTATGAAAAGTAAGGGGAAGCTGAGAAGCAGTCAGAGATTGGAGTAGAGCTTTCCCCAGTGGGATCCTGGAACTGAAAAAGGACATTCATGGGAAAATGGGGGAAATGAGAATAAGGTCTATTGTTTACTCACTAGTTTTGTACCTGTCAACATACGGTGATCACTGAAGGTGGTCATATTAGCGGGAGGTGGGTAGAGTCCACACGGAACTGTAGACTCTCTTTGTAACTCTTCGCTAAGTCTGAAATTATTTCAAAATCAAAGGCTTTTATTTTTTGTAAAAAGAACCCATTGTCTTGCTCCCTCTTCCCCTCCCCCAAACGTCACCCTCCTAACACCCCCATTTGTGCTGCTCTATGTCACAAAGCAGCACCCTTGAGTTACTTCCCTGCCCTGAACACACCAGGCCCCTCTGGCCTCAGGAGCTTTGCTCTCGCTGACCTGCCCCCTGTCTTCCTGCGGATCCCACTATGCCCACCTCGCAGGGCCGGTGCCAGGCTCCCCGTCCCTCTGGTTCCCCCACTGCCGCACACCTCCTCTGGATCTTAGGGCATTTGTTGGTTTGCAGGAGTAACACCCAACTTGGAAACGTCCACCACACTCCCTCCCTCCTGTCTGTGTGCCCTACTGATTCCTTGAGGTTGGTATCCCCTCCCCCGCACCCACCCCCAGCCTCTTGCGAACAGGACAACAGCGCCTCCTGGTGACGAGAAGGGGGAACTGCACATGTCCCCCTCTGCGCTGCTCTGCAGAGCCTGGGCACCCACTGCTCCATCCTGCCCTCCTCCTCTTCCATCACCACTCAAGACTCAGAGCATTTCAGCCCAAGCAATCTTGTTCCCATGAAGGCATACACCCTCGTCCAGATCTACGCTGTTTTTTTTTTTCTTTCTCTCTCTAACTCTTGCCAAAGGATTCCTTTACTCCCTCTTTCCGTTACATTCGTGAACAAACTAATGACTTAATTGAAACCAGGAAGCGGTGGCCTCCTTACGCAGCGATCAAGAAGGGGGGTAAACAACCCTGAGTTTTGCACAGAAATTAGATCAAATAAAGACTCAGTCCCATCAACTTCCAGAACCCTTGAAAATACTCCAAAATTCCATTTAGGCTTGTCCATAAGGCTCTCTCTACTTTCTCACCCTTTTCTAATCATTTTTCCTAAAACTTCAATATTCCAGATAAAAAATTTTACCTATTGTATTCAGCACTGCTATATTTCTCTTTTAATTACTAGCTTTGCAAGAGTATTGTTTCCTACTATTTTTCATGGCAAATGCACAGTACCTAATCTATCCTATGGGTTAAATAGGTTTTTGGCAGCCAGCCCGGGAGCCCTGCCAGCACTGATACCTTGCTGTTGTGAGAAAAAGCTTCAGACAACTCGGAAGAATTTTTGGATTTCAACCCATTGATAAGTCAGGAACTGCCTGGGCTGTCTGGGATGCTTACTTGACTGGTTTGGGGATGTAGGTCTTTCTGGTTTGCCCAAACAAATTCATTCAGCATGCAACAAATGCATGTTCAGGCCAGGCCCAGGGGATACTCCTCCAGGACCCAGTTCAATCTCTGCCATCACCGAAGGTGACAGACAGGGAAGCAGGTCAGTCCAGGCCAGGCGGTAAGAGCTGCAAAGGGCGCGTGTGTCTATCAGGGTTCACCAGACAAACAGAGCCAATTAGAGACTTCCTATATATATACATATTCATACAAAGAGAGAGATTTCTTTTAAGGAATTGCTTCATGTAATTAGGGGCTTGCAAATCTAAAATCTGCAAGACAGCCTGGCAGGCCAGAAATTCAGGTAAAAGTTGCTGTCTTTTTTTTTTCCCCCTATTTTTAGGGCTGCACCTGCAGCACATGGAAGTTCCTGGGCTAGAGGGAGAATTGGAGCTGCAGCTGCCAGCCTACACCCCAGCCACAGCAACGCCAGATCCGGGTCGGGTCTGTGATCCACGCCACAGCTTGCAGCAACGCTAGATCCATAACCCACTGAGCAAGGCCAGGGATCAAATCCAAACCCTCACAGACAGCATGTCGGGTTCTTAACCCCCGAGCCACAACAGGAACACCCAAAAGTTGCAGTCTCAAGCTTGAAAATTGTTGGGCAGCTAGAAGGCAAGACGCTCAAGGGAGGTTTCTATGTGGCTTGAGGGAGAACGACCTCTTGTTCGGGAAAACTCCTTGCTCACAAGGCCTTCAGCTGATTGAATGATGCCGCCCAGAGCAGAGTGGGCAGTCTGCCTCGCTCAGAATCTACCGGGTGTGGGAGCTCCTGCTGTGGCTCAGCAGAAATGAGCCTGACTAGTATCCGCAAGGATTTGGGTTCCATCCCCGGCCTCCCTCAGTGGGTCGGGGATCTGGCATTGCCCCAAGCTGTGGTGTAGGTCGCAGACGCAGCTCTGATCCCCTATTGCTGTGGCTGTGGTGTAGGCCGTTGGCTGCAGATCCGATTTACCCCCTAGCCTGGGACGCTCCATATGCTGCAGGTGCAGCCCTGGAAAAAAAAAAAAAATTCCTGTTTGTGAAAGTTGAGAACATCTAGACTGTCTATTTATAGCAACATCTAGACTGGTGTTAGAGCAAATAACCAGCCACCACAGCCCAGCCGATTTGACACATAAAAGTAACCATCACACAGCAAAGGCTTAGTGAGCCACAGAGCCCAACAGCAGGGCTCCCACCCAGGTCTAGGGGAATAAGGTACAAGCCGAGACATGAAATAGGCCTTAGCCAGGTGAGCATTTGGCAGAGAGAACCCGCCCACCCTCCACACCTCCTGGGAGGCCTAGTCGGGACAGACTCTGAGCTGTATTCTGCTCAGCCCTCCCATCCGCAGCCTCACGCCCCTCCTCCCTCAAGCCTTCCTTCTGCTCTGAGAGTTAAGGGCAGGTTCAGCCTTGGGCCCTTGAATGTGCACTTAAGGCCACCAGCCCAGACTGGACCCGGGGGAAGGAGCATCTCCCTGCTTCTGCCCCAGGAAGGCTGGGCTCCCGCAGCATCCCTGGCTCCTCCCGCCTCTGCTTCGCGGTCCACGTCCAAGAATGGGAATCTCTCCCTTTGACCCGCGGGGACCCTCCCTGGCCAGACCCCATGCCCAGGTCTGCCTGCCCCCCTCCCTCCCTCCCGCCTGCAGCCCCTCCTGCCTCCAGGGGAGGGGGAGGGGGGAGCATCTGGCGCTGTCTCCGAGCAGTCCGTCAGCCTTCACACCGCTGTCACCACCAGACGTGGTGGAACGAAAACAAAAGACGTGACAAATTTGTCCTTTTCTCTTTCATAATTAACCAAAATATCTCAGCATGTAGCAAAGCACGGCTCCTAATTAACAGACAGGCGAGAGGCGATTAAGAAAAAAGAGCCACAGCCCAACTCCAGACCCCCCCAACGCACCCCCCCCAGTACCTTGCGGCCCCTCCCCCACACCGGTAATTATATTTGCAGGAGAGAATGATATTCTGGTCAGACACGACAGACAGAAAGAGCCCAGTCCCCAGCGAGGCAATTAATATTTCACACCTGCCAACTCGAAGTGGCGGCGGGGGGGCGGGGGGCGCTGGGAAGGCGCCCGCCTTGTCACAAGGCCAGGGTGTGCAAAAGCCAAGTGGGGACAGCCCTTCTGTTGGGCTGCGGGAATGGGCACGCCAGGCTGGCACAGAAAACAACTCTTTCGGGTGCGGATGGGGTGGGGGTGGGAGGATCCGTGGGCAGAACAAAGACCCTGCCCTGGCATCTCCATCTTAGCTGCTCTGCCCCGTGCCCGCTCCACGCTCATTCCTTCCCCTGCTGTGGGGGGGAAGCGGGGGCTCGTAGAGAACCACAGGGGCAAGCAGGCCAGAGGTGGGTACAAACCAGTCACCTGTGCCCACCCCCGGCCCCAGAGGGTCACATGTGGCAGACAAGGGCATTATTCATATGCAGACCCTGCCCACCACAAACACACATCCCCACACCCTCTCTGGCGCTCACCAGGGTGAGCCCCTGTGCACGTGCATGTGCATACAAACACACACACACACACTCATGCTTTTAAACATTCATACACACACAGCCACTCCCAAGCCAAACAATCAGCAAAGAGTCAGTGGCTATTTATTACGTTCAAGTTCTTGCCCCCTGACATTCTAGCATGAGTTACGGAGCTAGAACCACTGCGGGTTTAAAAAACAACAAAAAGGAAGTACACCACGAAGCCTAACTGGTGATACTGGCGAGAGGCTGGGGGCTTCCCCGCCTGCCCTGAGCACCTGCTCGGTGTCGGGATGCTCGCGGGAAGCTTCTCATCTGTCACCTCATTCGCTGCCTGAAAAAAACCATAAAGGACAGACGCAGACCGTCACGCATTCCACATGGAAGAAATCCGAGCGTCCTGGAGGCTAGGTCTCGGACCCAGGTTACAAAATTAGCAAGATGGGGTGTAAACTCTTCTGTCTGATGCCAAAGTCGTGCGACCTATTTGCAATAGCTGAGAGGCCCAAGGCACCCAAGTGTTGGTCCTGGATGGATGGATAATGTTATGGAATACATATATATATACACACACAGCAATACTGTCTGGCCTTAAAAAGGAGGAAAATTCAGGATACATGCTGGTACCTGGCTGAACCTTGAAGACATTAGGCTGAGTGAAATAAGCCAGCCCCCAAAGGACACATACTACATGATTCTTATATGTATGGCCTAGAGTTGTCAAGCTCATAGAGACAAGAAATGGAATGGTGGCTGCCAGGGGCTGGAGGAGGGGGCAGTCGGGAGTTAGCGTTTAATGTGTACAGAGTTTCAGTTGGGGAAGATGAAGACTTTCTGGAGATGCCCGGTGGTGATGGCTGCACGACAGCGGGACAGGACTTAATGCCACGGAACTGTGCCCTTAAAAATGGCTACGACGGTGCATTTTATGTTACGCAGTGTGTTTTTACCGCAATTTAAAACAAAACCAGACCAACTGACACTGTAACTACCACACCAAGGGAGCAGAGTAGGAAGAGCTCGGGGGCTTGGTGGCCGCAGAACAAGCCGCATAGAGGAGGGAGATTGGAACCAGGCTTTGAAGGGAGCGGGGGACTCAAACGGCAGGAGTTAGGGTTGTGAGAAGTGGCAAAGTCCCAGACAAATGCACACGGGAGACGGACTGGTGCCTTCTTGAAGGAGGGACCTGGGGAGACCATTTAAATCTAGAGGAACCCACGGTTTTAGAGAAGATTCTAGAAGAGATACCTGAGCGGCAGGTTGGATTCGATGTCAGTTGGGGGCTCAGGATGCCAGGGTGAAGATTGTAACATGTCCGGGACGCCCAGGGCCCTGGTGAGGACGCAGGGGGGTAGGTGAGTCTGGCTGAAGGGTAGGGGCCCAAGCAGCAAAGAGGCCACTAGGACCTGAGGGGAGGCTAGGACGGGCCGGGGGCTGAGCTCGAGCTTCTTCGGAGTTGAAATGTCCACAGGCAATGGGGAGGCTTGGCTGGGCGGAGTCGGGACTGAGGTGGGAGCCCTGGGGCTGGAAGAGCCTGGCAGAGATGGAGAGACGATCAGAAGGAGTCAGAGTATCAGGAAAGACGGGCCTCGCGCAGGGAGAAGCCACTGCTCTTGGGGAACACGCTCCCCCAGAGGACAAACGGGCAGAGCAAAGGCGACTGCAGGCTTTGAGGATGGAAAACCAGGGGTGTGGGAGCAAGCGGGGCGAGAACACCTTGAGCAGAGGAGCCTGGCCCGCTTGGACGACAGGAGGGCATTTCCTCCTGACCTGCAGCGCAGCCCCGGGCCCCTCTCAGGACCGATAATTCCCATCCCTCCAGCTACCAGCCTTGCCGATTCTGCCTCCAGGACAAATCCAGATCCCTTCCCCCCACACCTCCTTTGCCGCCACCCCAGGCCAAGGCATGGCCCGCTGCCATGTTTCCTGTGGCTTCACTAAGGGACAGAAATATTACTGTTGGGAGTTCCTGGGTGGCCTGGCAGGTTAAGGATCCCACATTGTCATTGCTATGGCTCAGGTCACGGCAGTGGTGCTGATTCGATCGCTGGCCGGGGTATTTCTGCATGCCACAGGTGTAGCCAAAAAAAAAATTATTGTCCCCAATCCATTAGAAGCTAGGAACTGTTCAAAGGACGGCAGAGGTAGTATTGATGGATCCTTTTCAGGAACCCAAGGCCCCTGATTCAAAATCAGGGCAATAAGAACCTTGCCATCCTTCCCTCCCCTGAGGAGTTCACGACCAACTTAAGTTGATCAAAAATGCATGCAGGAGGCGTTCCCATTGTGGGTCAGCAGGTTATGAACCCAACTAGGATCCATGAGAATGCAGGTTTGATCCTTGGCCTCACTCAGTGGGTTAGGGATCCAGCCTTGCCACAAGCTGAGGCATAGGTCACAGATGCGCAGATGGGGCTCAGATCCCATGTTTCTGTGGCCATGGCGTAGGAGGGCAGCTGCAGCTCCAATTGAACCCCTAGCCCTGGAACTTCCATGTGCCTCAGGTATGGGCCCTAAAAAGAAAAAGAAAAAAAGAAAAAGAAAGAAAGAAAGATAGGGGAGAAGAGAGTGACGCCTGTAAGAAGAATTAGAAGCAGCAAGACTCTCAGCACTGTGCCTATCACACACTGGTACCCAAAGATCAGAGCTTTACGGATTCTGAGCACAGAGGGAATTAGAGATAAATCCAAGTGACGCTGCTGCAGAGGAGAGGGCGGGAGTGATGGAGGAAGATTTCTGGAGGAGGTGAAACTGGAGCCAAGTTTCAGGCAGAGGAGGGAAGAGGATGGATGGGGGGGAGGAGGAGAGGGCGTCAGGAGTTTCTGGCAGGAGGAAGAAAGGAGTGGACGGGACATGGGTTTGAAGGTGGGAACTGAGTCTTCATCAGATGGAAGCAAAAGTTACGGTTGCACGTAGCAGAATTCTGCTTGATACACAAGACGATGGAGGTAGGATTTTAAAGGAAAATTGAACTAAATCCAGATCCTCAAAACAAATTCCTGACTCCTCTTCAGATCTGTGAGCCTACAGGGGGAGATTTTTTCCCCTTCACTTGGAGTCTCTCCCCTTCTCAGCACCGAAAGGAGGAAGAACTTGGAGCCTAAAAGGCTCCAGGCAGCTGTGGGATGAGCGACCAGGTGGGCTGAGACCAGTGCCGGAGCCCAGAGCCTCACCAACTGTCTCCTTGGAGTGTGTCCTAGAAGGCCAGCCCACCTGATGGCCCTCCCAGGCTTTCCTGTTCAGCCCATGCAGCTTTGCTGGCGTTCTAGCCCCAGCTCTCCAAAGGCTGCCTTGTCTAACCAGGAAAAGCCACTTAGGTCTCAGATGGGAGTGGCCCAACCCCTGGCGCAATCAGCCCCATCCCAGACACCCCCACCCCTCCCCACCCCTGGCTGCCACAGTCTGTGTGGGCGGCAAAGACCCAGCCCCAGGGAAAGGCATGGAGAAATGGCTAGAAGCAGCTGCTCCAGCAGGTGGGGCCCTGCCTTCCCCATGCCTGGTTCTCCAGCTCAGCACTGCAAAACGGGAGGTCCCCAGAGCCCTGGGATTCTCCCAGACACTCTCAGGGGTCCCCAAGGGGAAACTATTTTGTAAAAACTGAAGACATGATTTTTTTTTCACTATGTTGTCATTTGCCTGATGGTACAAAGGCGAGCGTGGGTAAAACTGGTGACACCCACAGGAGCCAGTCATGGCACCACATTGAACTGATGGTCATTTTAAGTTTTCCTCATCACGCACTCACAGCGTTATGAATGTTCTTCAGGAAACAGGAGAAAGCACAAATTTTATTAGATTTTAACCCTGAATCACATCTTTTAAACTTCTGTGTGAGTGAGTGAGGAGGACACACAGAGCATTGCTGCAGACACGGATACCCCGGCCTTGTCCCGAGGAAAAAGCCCCTGAGTGATTGAGCTCTGAACGGGACACCTTACCCCTTTCCTGGAACATCGTTTTTATTTGGAAGAACAAGTGAGACGCCATGATGACTTCGACTTACGTTTTGGGTAGAATTTTCTCGAAAATGAACCCAGTGGACCTGTCCCTTTAAGGAAAACAATTGATGGATATGCGGCCAATGATGAAATTTGACTTTCACGTGGAAATTTTGGAAAATTTTCACTCACCACCATAAACTTGATAGTTTCCCAATACTTAAAATCTTTCCTGATGAGGTCAGTGATGATAGGAACAAATCACTTTTTTTATTGTTGTTTTTGGTTTTTCAAAATCTTGTGTACTGAAATGTGTCAACAGCTACATAACTCAGTGAAATAATATTTTCCAAATGCCCAGTGTATAATTCTACAAGACCATGTCTGGATAAAAGAGCCATTGGAAGTAGAAGAATCGCCCACGTATTTTCATACGATACCTACAAATAGAGTATAAAAATTTCATTGATATGGCTTCAAATTCTAAATTGCAAATAACCTTTAAGAAACAGTCATCTTTCTAGGACATGACACCATAAAACTCGTAGACGAGAACATAGGCAAAACATTCTCTGACATAAATCATACCACTGTTTTCTTAGGTCAGTTTCCCAAGGTAATAGAAATTAGAGCAAAAATAAACAAAGGAACCTAATCAAATTTACAAGCTTTTGCACAGCAAAGGAAACCATAAACAAAATGAAAAGATAACCTATGGACTGGGAGGAAACCTTTGCAAATGATAGGACAGACAAGGGCTTAATTTCCAAAACTTACAAACAGCTCATACTAGCTCGACAACAAATAACAAACAACTTGGAGTTCCCTGGTGGCTCAGCGGGTTAAGGATTCCACTTCGTCACTGCTGTGGCACAGGTTTGATCCCTGGCCCTGGACCTTTCACATGCCAGGGCTGTAGCAAAAGGACAAAAACAAAAAACAAACCAAAACACCCCCAAACCACCTAATCGAAGAACAGGCAGAAGACCTAAATAAGCATTTTGCCAAAGAAGACATATAGGCGGTCAACAGGCATAGACAAATGTTCTCAACACTGCTGATTAGTAGAAAAATGCAAATCAAAACCAAATGAGATACCACCTCACAACGGTCAGAATGGCCGTCATTTAAAAGTTTACATATAAATGCTAGAGAGGCTGTGAAGAAAAGGGAACTCTCCCATCGTGTTCCTAGGAATGTAAATTGGTGCAGCCACTATGGAAAACAGTATGGAAATTCCTCAAAAAACCAAAAATAGAGTTTCCATGTGATCCAGCAGGCCCACTCCTGGGCATATATCTGGAAAAAACTATAATTCAGAAAGATGCATGGAACCCAATGTTTACTGCAGGACTATTCACAACAGCTAAGCCGTGGAAGCAACATAAAAGTTCATTGAAAGATGAATGGATAAAGAAGAAGTGCTACATGTATACAATGGAATACTACTCAGCCATAAAAAATGTAATAATGCCATTTGCAGCAACACAGGTGGAATTAGAGATTCTCAGACTAAGTGAGGTAAGTAAGAAAGAGAAAGACAAATACTATATGATACCACTTATATGTGGAATCTAAAATACAACACAAATGGACACATCTATGAATCAAAACAAACCCACAGACATAGAGAACAGATCTGTGGATGCCAAGGAGGAGGGGGGAGCTGGGAGAAGGATAGAGTGGGAGTTTGGGATTAGCAGGTGCAAACTATTACCTATAGAATGGATAACGGACATGATGCTGCTGGAGAGTGCAGGGAACCACTTCCAGTATGCTGCAATAAACCAGCGTCCTGGGAAAAGGGTACAGAAAAGAATGTGTGTACGTGCATAACTGGATCATTTTGCTGTACAGTAGAAATTAACACAGCATTGTAAATCAACTACACTTCAATAAAAAATTAAAATGAAAAAAGAAACTGTCAAGTTTTGAGTTTTAGTGTAGAATCGAAGACGGTTAGCCACAATTATCTAAAGGAACTATTAAAAACTCCTACATTTTCCAAATGCCTATTTGGATGAAGCCAGATTTTCTTCACATATTTCCACCAAACAGCCTGATCTTAGAAGCAGATGGGTTCCAGTCAGACATGAAAGAGATTTTTTTTTAAATGTAAAACAATGCCACTCTTCTCACAATCCTTTTTTTGCTCTGGAATATATTTATATTAACATGGAATAGCTCTATTACTATTATTTTTGTACAGTATTTTTTTTTAATTTTATGGCCACATCCAGGGCATGTGGAAGTTCCCAGGGCCAGGGACTGAATCTGAGCTGCAGCTGCAGCAATGCTGAATCCTTTAACCCACTTTCCTGGGTCAGGGATCAAACCCATGCTTCTGTAACAACCCAAGCCACCGCAGTCAGATTCTTAATCCACAGCACCACTGTGGGAACGCCCACTATTATATTTAAATAAATTCATATTTTTGAATTTTGTTTTAATGTCTAATAGAGGAAATACTGTGTTAGGAATACAACCCATGTAAACAAATTCTCCTTGGCATCCTCAGTATGCTAAGAGCACAAAGGACCCCGGAGACCACAACGTTTGAATCCATCTGGAGCTCACTGTCCCCATCACCGCTGCACCTTGCCTTGGCGGGGGCCTCCTGCATCCAAGTCCCAGGGTCCAGGTCCTAACCCATAGTCAGCCCCAGACCCATAATGCCTCCCCGGACCCCTCTAGGGATTCCGTGTCAAGGTGGCCCATGAGGGCTCCAGCCTGCCATGTGCCCCTGTCCTCAGCCCTTACCCCTCACACACACACACACACACACACACATACACACACACACACACACTCACACACACACATGATCGCTCCTACACACAAGAAAGGCCCAAATCTCCCTTGGAGTAGCTTTTTGATCCTGAAAAGTCAGCCTCTCAGGTTTTATTTTTCTCAGCGATAATACACAGATGTTAAGAGTTAAACCACCCTCACGGGGTTGTCCTGAAGATCAAATGAAACACTGGGTGACACTGGATATTCTCCCTCTGCAGACCTAGTCTCGCCTCCCCACCCGGCTCTGTGCCCCTGGAGGCGTCCGGCTGGGTTTGGCCAATGGGGCGGCTGCGGGGGATGCCAGAGGACCGGAGGAGAAAGAGGCTGGAGGGCTTGTCACACATGTACATCCCGGGGTGTGGCGGCACCTCTGGAGGAGGCAGAGCTGTCGTCAGCCCCTCACACAGGGCACGTCCTCCACCCTTGTCCTTCAGGCGAGGAATGGTCTCGGGTCCGAGGTGCTTGAGCACCGCTCCCCGGCCCCTGTTGGCTCCTTCAACAGCCCACACCTCTGTGACGAGCTCCTCCTCTGAATTCTCCTATGTCACCTTGTCTGGGGATGCCATTTAGCTCCTGCAGGCACCTTGACTGATTGATACGGGTGTGAAACATTGTCAGCCAGGACGTGTCAGCACCAAAGAAGAGTCCTTTTCTTTTCTTTCTTTCTTTATTTTTATTAAGGTATAATTGATTTGCAGTGTGTGTCAATTTCTGCTGCACAGCGTAGTGACCCAGTCCTAGAAATAAACACGTTCTTTTTCTCATACTATCTTCCCTCATGGTCTCTTCCAAGAGATTGGATAGAGTTCCCTGTGCTGTACAGCAGGACCTCATTGCTTCTCCATTCTAAATGTCATAGTTTGCATCTACCAACCCCAAACTCCCCATCTATCCCACTCCATCCCCCCTCCCTCTTGGCAAAGGAAAAGTCCTTTTCTTTCTGACCACTGGGCATCCCCAGCTCCTCCCTCACCCTCCTAGGGAGGCAGGAGGGGACAGGGATTTTACTGTATTTAATGAAGTTTATTCTCGGCACCACTTACATCCAAGGGATTCGCCAAGGAGCTCAAGAAAAAGCACAGACACAGCGGGGACACAGCAGACGAAGCAGGGACACAAAGGCATGACCTCGTGCCTTTCCTCTTGATGTTCTCTGCACCCCGAGCATTCTATCTCTTCCACCAGTCAAAACTCTCAGATGTCACCTTCTCAAGAAACCTCTCTCCTTATCCCCCAACAATAAATAATGTCTTTCTCCCCCAAACACCTCTTTTAAAGCACTTATCTCTTTTTAACATGGATTGTTCAGTTTGATTCAACACACATTTACCTGGTACTTATTTTATGCTAAGTCCTAAGCCAGACACTGAGCAGTGCAAGGAAAAATATTAGACAGGACCTGCCCTAGGGGAGCTCACGCTTTCGCTGGGGAGACAGAGACATAAATACCTATGATGCAAAGGGAAAGAGGTCATAACAGAAGTTTATACAAAACTCTATACTGTGGCTAAGGGAAGCACTATAGAAACATCGAGATGGATGAGAGGAGATGAAGAATACAGATGGACAGAGGTACCCTCACCAGGGAGTATGTTTAGGAAGGCTGGAAGCCTTGGTTTAGGAAGGCTGGAAGCCTCGGTCTCAGAGATGCTTGGCTCACCGGCAGCCAACGTGATATAGAGCATAAGAGCAGCCATCGTGGAGGTGATTGCTACATCAGCGAGCCGGAGGTCATGCCTTGTGTTCCTGCTACGTCTGTGGATGGGTCTGCAGGGATGACACAGGACCTCCATGTGCCCTGGCAAAGAAACTCAGAGTTACTTGGTGGGCCAGTGGACCAGCAGAGGCTCAAGTTTTGATGAAAAAGCTGCAGGTGCTTCCCACTCAGAGTCACAGAAATGGAGCATAGACAGTAAATGTGGGTGTCAACCGAATACCCAAATAGCCAGAAGGGACCTCGGGGGTCCCCAGAATCTCAGGGGTCACCAGGCCAGGCACCAGCCCAGCTTAGCCATTCTACAGGAGAAAGCAGATTTGAAACGATGTTGTGTAAATCCAAGACGTCCTTCTGCCCATGGAGGCCCAAGTTCTTATAAACCTTCTGCCTCAGCGAAAGGGACCAGATAGACGGAGAAGACATTGCCAAGACTGAGCATTTACCCAGAAAGAACGAGTCACTGCTTCCTGACAAGATGGCAGTCTAGCATAAGCTGCAGGTGCCTTCCCCCCGGATTAATCTGCAAAAGAGAAAAGGAGTTATGGATCTGAAGATCTAAACATACAACTGTGAGGAATCCCTAGGAGACAATGGCTCCCCTGGAGAGTGCACAGTTGTGCTTGTGAAGGGGTTGGGTGAGCAGGTGAATGGGAATAAAGGGTGAGAAGCCCCAGCAGGAGATGAGGTCAGCTCTCCAACACTGGTCTTGCTTGCACTGCCCTTCTTTCTCCCAACACACACACACACACACACATGCACACACACACACACACACGCACGCACACACACACGCACACATACGCATGTACGCACGCACACATGCATGCACGCACACACACACGCACACATACGCATGTACGCACGCACACATGCATGCACGCACACACACACGCACACATACGCATGCATGCACGCACGCACACATGCACACACACGCATGCACGCACACACACACGCCTACCTCGAGGTGATCACTGTCTATGCAGAACAAGCAACATCACAACCCTGACCTCCAAGCATCCAAGAGTATTAAAGAAATTCCAAAACTCTGCTGGGCTAAGAGCTAATGGGCCTGGAAGTGTGCTCCCAGATGCCCTGGGGTGTTGCTGCAGCCGTCCAACATGCCTCCCCATCCCCCAACCTTCAAAGCTGGTTTATCTGGTAAGGCTATAGCTACTTCTCCAGTTCAGCTTCTTTCAAAGGAGACGGCTGGACAGAGGAGTTGCACAGCAGGGGAATAGCATCTAAAAGGGACCCAACACTGGAAAAGGGCAGCAGGTGACTTGGGGTAAATCAAGACAGTTTCTGCAGAACCCAAGGTTCTCTGCCCTGGAGCTCACCCTCTCCCCTCTTCTTTAATCACCAGGAATTAACGGACTAGGATTTCAGGCCCTCCTCCAAGACACATGACAGACAGAGTAACTGTATTCCTCAGGAAACATAAGTTTACAGGTCAAAATAATTTGACCTCAAGAAATAAAACCCTTTTAAACGAAAGATAACAACCTGAATACCACGTATCCCAGGAAGCAGGACAATTGGGACAGAAGAGCAAGCGTTTTGAATAAGCAGAATAATATTCTCAACAAAAGAGGGTACTGACATATGAAATGTCATAATAAATTAACAAAGATAAATATTGTGTTTGAATCATAATTGAAACAAATAAAAGAGATAAATGGCTGGATCGATAACGTTGAAGACAGAATGCATAGGCAAGAAGATCGTGTTGAGGAAATCTGGAACTCAGCAGAAGATAAAGAGAGACAACAAAATAAAGAAAGACTAAGACATGTTCTAAGGAAACAGAGGTATCAATATCCAAATCATGGAATGCCAAGAAAGAAAGGAAAAAGCAGAGAGAAAGAAATATTTGAAGAAATTAAAAAAGATGAAAGGCCTCAGACTGAGAGGCTATATAGCGTGCCAAGTAGGATAAAGAAAAATCCAAATCTAGACCTATCATAGGGAAATTCAGAAATCAAAGATAAAAAATTCTAAAAGTTTCCTAAAAGAACAGTAAGTCATCTAAAAAGGTAAAGATAAAAAAATAAAATAAAATAAATTAAAAAAATAAAAATAAAAGTAAAAAGGTAAAGATTCTGTCAGATTTCTTAATAGTACATTGGAGAACTATTATCAAAGTCTTAAAAATTCAAAAAACCCTGAACCTAGAATTTTATATATACAAATTATCATTCACACACAAGACTGTCATTAAGATATTTCCAGGCATATGAGGTTTACAACACAAAAATCCCATTTTGATAACTCTTGGAAGAGTACTCAAAAAGAGAAGTAAATTCAGGAAAGGACTGTGAGAGCCCTTCGTGGAAGAATGACCAAATACCTTTTAGCAAAACGTGTATGTCTAAAAAAAGCAAGGTTCAGAGTTCTCCTTGTGGCTCAGCAGGTTATGAACCTGATTAGTATCCATGAGGATGGGGGTTTGTTCCGTGACCTTGCTCAGTGGGTTAAGGATCCAGTGTTGCCATGAGCTGGGGTGTAGGTCACAGATGTGGCTCACATCTTGCGTTGCTGTGGCTGTGGCATAGGCCGAAAGCTGCCTCTCCCATTTGACCCCTGGCCTGGGAATCTCCACATGCCACAGATATGGCCCTTAAAAATGCAAATAAATAAATAAACAATAAAAAAGCAAAGATCGAACAAAAGACTTAAGAAGAAAAAATATATATATACATATATATTTTAGGGCTGCACCTGCAGCATACGGAAGTTCCCAGGCTAGGGGTCGAATGGGAGCTGCAGCTGCCAGCCTGCACCACAGCCACAGCAATGCTGGATCCCTAACCCACTGAGCCAGGCCATGGGTCAAACCCAGATCCTCATGGGTACTAGTTGGGTTCATAACCTGCTGAGCCACAATTGGAATTCCCAAAAAAACATATTCAGAACTCTTAAAACTAAAATTTTAGACACTATTGAGAATATAAACATAAGCGGAGGTCTTAACGGCAACCACCATAATAAAACAGAAGATAAAACCTTTAAATCAGCATGAGAAAATTAATACATGAAATGGAGATCATAAATATTAAAAAAACCCAAAAGGAATGCGGAGCAAGGGGAAAATATGAAATCATATGGCAGAAATAAGTCCTTATTTAGTAGTATTACAACACATAAGGGGATTTCTCCTAAAGTTAAAACGCTGAGGTTCATACTAGAATTAAAACAATGTAGCATTGCCGCACTAGCAGGCAGACAATTAAAATAAATTCATAGGTAAACAAAGGGACCCAAGTGCATAAGGAAATTTATTATATGAAAAAGGTGACATCGCAAATCACGGAAAAAAATCGAATTTTAAATAAATGATGTTGAGAGAACTAGATAATCATTTGGAAAAAGATAAAATTGAAATCATCTCTCTCAACCTCCCGAAGAGTAAACTGCACATGCCTCAGAGATATATGGTACACCAATGAAACCACTCAAGTATTAGAGGAAAATAGGTGATTTACCTGATAATTTGGGATTGGAAAAAGGCTTTCTCGTTATGACTCAAAATCCAAAATCAATAAGAGATAATTCAACTACATAAAAAATCTTCTGCATGGCTAAACTTACCAAAAACAACATCAAAAAGCACATTATATACTGGGAAAATTTTGCAATGTCTATCACAGATAAAGGGTTAACATCCCTAGTATGTAAATAGCTCACAAAAATCAAGAAGAAAAAGCCTAAACTGAGACTAATTTAAAAAAAAAAAAGTCAGAGTGAGAGACGGAGGCGGGGAAGGAGAGGAGATATTAAAAAGATAATCAGAATAAGAAAAATGCCCATTAAAACTAGACTGATACCATTTTGCAACTGCAAGCTAGGCAGAATTTCAAAAGCTTCATAAAGCATTCTGTTGACAAGAATATGAGGAAATAGGCACACAAAAATCAGTTCTGGTGGGAATGCAAAATGGTACAACCCCACAGGAGAGATTTGGCAACACGTCACACAATCACATATGCATATAACCTTTTGCCCATAATCCTATTTATATTAATTTACTTTGAAGATCCTTCTCCAAAAAAATGAAACAAAATATGTGCAAAGCTATTCACTATAATATTATTTATAATAACAAAATATTGAGAATAATCTACATATATGCAGAGCCGATTAGTAGACTATCATCTTATATCCATACAATGTCATAATATGCAGCCATAAAAATGACGACTATCTTTTGTAAGTTGATATGAAGTGATTTCCAGGATGTTTTAAAGTATAAGACACAGAGAGTACGCTATATTGTGTGGGAAAGAAGGTAAAATAAGAATATATACCCATTTTTGCAAAAGCAGCATAGGAATGATAAATCAGAAGCCAGTGAAATTGGTCACCCGCAGGGAATGAGATGAGTCAAGGAAGAAACACTAAAAAAAAAAAAAAAAAAGAGAGAGAGAGAGAGAGAGACAGAAAACTCTGAATGTACTGTGCATATAGTTTTGATTTTTGACCCGTGTAAATTTTTCACCATACTGAAAAACAGTTAAATCATCAGCCATGTAGAGAAAGATCCTAAAACTGAATATAAACAGAAACAAATTAACTTATCTTCACATTAAATAGTAATAAGAGAACTCTACAGAAGGAAAAAATTAATGCAACAAAGTTTTAGTCATAGTGTTTGGATGGAACGCCTCAGTGAGACATAGTCTAAAAATAAGAATGGCAAAGAAATGTTGGGCCTTTCCTAACAGTACTGTTTTGAGTGGTGGTATGGAGACTGCAATTACAAAGTTACTTGCCTGTGTTACAGCAAAATGAACAGAAGAGTCCATTCACTGATGCTGAGGAACCATGGAGGTTGAGACCCTGCTGCAGAGAATTACTGTGAGGAACGAGTACAGACAAGGAATGGGAAAAAGGGGAGCAAGACGCCTACAGTACTGGACCGGAATTGGAGGTGTTAGTACATGATTTTTCTAAAGTATTCATTCATTAAGCTTTTCTCCAACCTTACTGCGATATAACTGAAGTACATGAAGCCACGCACATGTAAAGCACACAATTCATACGGTTTTGACAAACGTGCATACAAATAAAACCATCACTGTGATAAGGATATAACAAACATTTCATCGTTCCCAGAAGTTTCTTCACACTCTTTTCCAACTCTCCTTCTGCCTCCATCCTCCATTTCTCTCCTGTCATTATAGATGGGCATGCATTTTCTGGAATTTTATATAAATAGGAGCATATAGGATGTATTTTTGGAGGGGAGGCTGTGCCTGTGGCAAGTGGAACTTCCGGGACCAGGGATTGAACCTGCACAACAGCAACAACTCAAGCCGCTGCAGTGACACCACCTGATCCTTAACCCGCTGCACCGCAAGAGAACTCCGGGCATGCACTTTTTTAAAAAACCTGGCTTCTTTCATTAAGTACAATAATTTGAGTTTCATCAATGTTGTGCATTCCTTTTTACTGTTTTCATTCCTAAAACTGGAATGCCTCTGTTATTGGGTTCACATAAGTTTGTAACTGTTATGTCTTCCTGCTGAATTGTCCCTTTTATCATTCAAATTGTCCATCTTTTTATCTCAAGTGGAAGAGTGATACTCTCACTTGAAGCTTATTTTATCTGATTTAAAAATGGTCAATCTGGCCTTCTTCTGCTTATGATTTACCTGATATCTATTTACTTTGAAACTATTTGTGTCCCTGTATGTCACGTGAAGAAAATATAAAAGAGGAACTTGCTTTTTTATCCACTCTGTCAAACTCTACCTCTTTTTTTTGGGGGGGAGGGTTCTTTTTTGTCTTTTTAGGGCCGAACCGCAGCAAATGGAGGTTCCAAGGCTAGGGGTCGAATCGGAGCTGTAGCCATGGCCTACACCACAGCCACAGCAACGCCAGATCCGAGCTGCATCTGTGACCCACACCACAGCTCGCGGCAACACCAGATCCTTGACCCACCAAGCGAGGCCAGGGATTGAGCCTCCTGCAATCTCATGGTTCCTAGTCGGATTCGTTTCCACTGTGCCGCGACAGGAACTGCAGACTCTTATGTCTTCATTGAATTTAATGAAGTTATAAGCAGTGTTAGATTTAGTACTACCATTTTACTCTTTGTTTTACTCTCTTTTCCCCTCTATAGTTGTACCTATACTCCCCCTTTCCAGTCTTATTTGGGATTACTTAAATAATTTTTACTCTTCCATTTTTACCTTTTCATTGGCATTTTTGATAAATCTCTCTGTATTATTTTGTAGTGTTTGCTCTAGAGATTACAATGCAGGTCCTTTATATTCAAGTAAAATGTGGAAGCTTGGAAATGATATAAACTCCATCACGAGTCCCTCAGCTGACCTTTGTGGTGTCATGTTCATTTCTATTATATCCTCATACACTGAAAATTCCAGCAGATAGTGGGATTATCTCTGCCCTCAATGGTCACATGTCATGTCAATACCTAGATATTTACCATTTATGTTTTTCTCCCCTCATTCCTCAAGACCAATTTTCTTTTGCTATTTTTTTTTCTCTGCCCTGATAAATGTTCTTTACCATCTCTCACAGCATAGGTGATCTAGTGACAGCTTCTCTTAGTTCTCCTTCATCTGAGAAGAGTTCAATTTTGGCTTCATACCTGAAGTGTATTTTTGGCTGGCTATAGAATTCTGGGTTGAGGGTTCTTCTGTTTCAGCTCTTTAAAGATGAGCTGCCTCTGTCTTCTGATATCCAGAGTTTCTGATGAGAAATCTCCAGTCACTAGAACTTTTGTTCCCCTGGATGTGACGTGTGGTTTTTACTCCAAATGCTTTCAAAGGTTTTTCTTTGCTTAATTTTCACCATTTTTAGTATGTGCCTCTAGGTGTGGTTTTTTTTGAGTTCATCCTGTTTAGGGTTTCTTAAGCTTCTTGACTCTTGAATCTGCCAACAAGGAATAAAATTAGGATTCGATAAGAAGCTAATAGCTGTAAGGAGCACATACAGTGAAGCCCTGGAAGAGGAGTGAGCTCTGCCAGGTCTGTGAAGGGGGGAGTTGCCAGGTATGGACTGAAGTAGGTATACAGAGTGTGAGGGGGTGGTCTAGCTGGGGGACAGTGGGAGCAAACGTGAGATGCAACAGGCACGGAACCCAGCCCTTCATTCTCCAGGGCACTTTCACGTCACTCTTTTTTTCTTTTTGCTTAACCAAGCTGGCTTTGTTTTTGAAATTCTTACTAACATGTTTAGGGGGGACACGTAGCCTCACCCTGTCTTGTCTTTTTAAGGGCGAGAGTGGCATTTCCCCTTCCCCTACCTCTGAGGATGTCTAACACGGGGCTTTGCAAATTAACAAATAATAATAACATAGGGAGTTCCCATCGTGGCACAGCGGAAACGAATCCGACTAGTATCTGTGAGGACGCAGGTTTGATCCCTGGCCTCACTCAGTGGGTTAAGGATCCGGGGCTGCCGTGAGCTGTGGTGTAGGTCGAAGATGCAGCTCGGATCCCATGTTGCTGTGGCTGTGGCGTAGGCCGGTAGTTGCAGCTTCGATGAAACTCCTATCCTGGAAACCTCCATAAGCTGCAGGTGTGGCCCTAAAAAAAAGCACACACACATACCAAAAAAAATGCCGGCTTAATCTTTAGATAGTATGTGAGGGATGGATTCTGACTTGGCACTTTATGAAGATGCAGTGGCAGAATGAGGAAGGCATTTTCCCTGTTAAAAAGGCACCAAATCTGCCTCCTTAGACAGTAACAAGTGAATTGGTTGAAGCAGTTTGAGACTCTTAGAAACAGGATAAGCGAAAATGTTCATTTTTATCACCCAAATTTATACCTACTAAACTAACCCTCCAAACCTTAGAGGTTCATCCATATTAATTACAATATTTAAGGGGCTAAAATTAAGTGCTTTGTTGGTTTCTCTAGATAATTTACATATCATTATTTCACAATTTATGTTGCGGTGATTTTTATTAAAATTAGTAAGTGAAAATGGAATGATATTACCTCCAAGCTTTCAGGACCCTAGGGTCAGAGTCACTAATTTTTTCCTCCTTTAAAATTATAATTGTCAATTTAAAAATACACACACATATATATATATATGCAGAACTTAATCATTTATTTTAAAAATGAAAGCATGAAATCAAAATGAGTTGGTATTTATAATTTCACTGGGAATGCATCAATGCTTTATACTATAAAGGGCGAGAAGAAAAAAAATAGAAAGAAGCAGAGATAAATGAACCAGAGTGGAGAAGAGGAGGAAAGCAAAAAAAAAAAAAAAAAAAAAAAAAAAGAGTAAGAAGAAATGACATTGTTTAACTTTGTTAGCCCTGAACCTTCCAAATGTATTTAACTCTCAAGCCCAAAAAACAGCTGGAGCCCGGTGAGTCCTTCTAGAGAAGCATTCTGGGAAGGCTCTGGTTATGGCCGTCCTCAAACTCTCTCCAGGAGTAGCATGTGTCGTGTGCAAAGACCTTGGAGTCCAAAGACAGAGACCAGAACACCTGCAGAGGGACTTTCGGGACCCCCACATCCCAGCAGAGAGACGTGGGCCTGGTTAACACGCTTCGGCCCAAGGTGCCTTCTCTCAGGGCCCCTTCTTTGGAGAGGCCCAGCCCAGAGGAGTCTGCAGACTAGACAGGGGTGTGACAGGTTTTATGAGGTACAATGTACACCTGTGAGAGGTTTCTGCTCTTCATTCGGACTCCGGGCACCTGCCCACTGCTCCGGAGGCCAGAGCCTTTGGATGGAGTGCGGTAGAAGCTAAGAAACAGACACACCCTCCCATCCTGAAGGCAGGAATCATTAGCTCTTGTCCTAGACGTCTCTGTCTTCTTATTCCATCTTGGTTCCATCTCCCCTTTCTCCCGTCCTTCGGGGTTTGCTTTTTAGGGCTGCCCCTGCGGCTTCTGAAATTCCCAGGCAAGGGGTCGAATCAGAGCTGCAGCTACTGGCCTGCACCGCAGCCACAGCCATGCCGGATCTGAGATTCGACTGCACCCTCCGCTGCAGCGTGCAGCAACGCTGGATCCTTGACCACTGAGTGGGGCCCGGGGTGGACCCCGCACCCTCCCGGAGACTAGGTCGCGTTCTTAGCCCTCCGAGCCACAACGGGAACGCCTCCTCCAGTGTTTTCCGATGGGCTCCTCTGACTCGCTCCCTCCCCATCTTCAGTTTCTTCCCACCTCTCATGTGAGGTCACGCTGGGAAGTGGTGATCTGACAGGACTTGCTGTGGGCCCGCTCCACCCACCTGCCACACACCCCCCATCCCCGACTCAAGCCACCCCAGGCACCGTGACAGGGGGGCCCTGCCCTAAATCCTTCAGAGGGGGCAGCGGGAGCCAGGGGTGTTTGTGGTCTGTGTCACTGTCCATCTCGGAGTTGGGAGGGGACTGTTGTTTCGGGAGCAGAGTCTCCTCAGAACCCCTATCTTCACACCACCCCCCCTCAGCAGAGAGAGGATGTGGCCCACGTGACACTTCCTGACAGCTCAAGGAGACAATTAATGCCTCACAGCTGCCTCTACCAGGGAAGGTGCCGGAAGAGGAGGAAATGGGGGGGGGGGTAAATCTGCAAAAAAGTTTTAAAGCAGCAGTAGAGAGGAAGGAGGGGATTGAATGGAAATCTTTCCGAGCAAACATGGAGTCACCACGGAGCGAGGCCAACAGACGTCTCAGTTGTCTGAGCTTCTGGAAAGAACAAGGAAGCCAGTATCGGAGCCTCAGCCCCGGGCCTGGCGTCCTGAAACGCTGGACATTGAACCCTGCCTGTCTCCCCGCCAGGGATGGGACGTGCCTCAGGCTGCAGGTGCCCAGCTGCCAGGGCAGGGAGAAAGTGAAAAACCCCTGGAAAAGCAGTTTCTGATAAAAGGCAGATGGACAGACAGAGATGGACGGGCCTCCTTCCTGTCCAGACACCCCTCATCTGCCTGGGCAGACGGATGGGCCTTCCTCCGGGCTTTATAGATTAATGCGTCTTTCTTATCAATTATGGAGACAAGAAAGTGTAATTTTCTCCCCATGTTTATGCTGTTCAGGATTAATCTGCCTATAAATGGATAATCTGTCAGCTTTCCAAGACACTGAAGTGGGGAGGGGGTGGGGTAGGAAACAGGGAAGAGATTTACCAGTGGGTAAAATGCCATCTGCTTTATTAGGTTGTTTCATAAACCCGACATTCAATTTGTTCTGGAGGGCTTGGTGACGGATTATTCCGTAAATTCCCAAATAATTACGATAACCAGAGAAAGGAGAGCAGGAGGGGGGTTGGGCCGGGGCTGGGGGTTGCCAGCACACCTGTGCGGAATGGTCCCAGAGGCCAGCATCCATCCTCAGCCCCCTCCGAGGGCGCAGGAGGAAGGCTGGGCCTTCGAGAGGGACTGACAAAACGGGCCCAGGAAGCCTCTGGGTCCCATCCATCCCTCGCCTTCAAACCCTTAGCTTCTCTGCTCTCCTCGACAAGATGGTGAATTCAGGCCAACGCGGATCCTGTTATCAATGAGCGTCTTGCATTCTTTCTCCGGTCGCATGCACCTGACTAGCTCTGCGAACTCAGGTAAGTCAAACCCTCTGTTTTTCCCCCACCCCCGCCTCTCTTCAACCACCCACCTCCTATGGTTGGTGCCAGGATCAAGTCAGTTCCTACGGATGCAAACTGTTACATTCAGAATCCGTAAGCAATGCGGTCCTGCCGTACAGCGCAGGGAACTCGATGCAGTCTCTTGGGATAGACCACGAAGGGAGACCGTAGGAGAAAAAGAATGCGTATGTAGGGATGAGGGGTCACTCTGCTGCAGGGCAGAAATGGGAAGGACGTTGTAAATCAACTACGACAGAAACATTTAAAAATAAACAAAACTTTAAAAAATGGTGCTTGGTGCACATACTAAGTCCTGTATAAACTCTTTGCATTTTTTATTATTTCTTTGTGTTTTTATCCCACAGTGCTGAGCCAAGATGCTGACAGGACAACGTGCTCTCCAGAGACAGCCGATGGTTGGGCCTGAAAAGCAACAGTGGGAATCTGAATCGGGGCGCTGATAGGCGCCTCGGCAATCACCGTGCATCTGTCCCCTGCTTGCACCCCACCAGGGACCAGGAGCTCCCCGCCCACTGCTGGGCGGCTCTGGCCTTCGTCTCGCCTAAAGCTAAGGGTGCCTTTCCCACAGGGCCTGCCCCAGGGTTAGAGCCGCTGCGTTGGTGCAGCGAGGCAGGCAGAGCCCCTGGGTGAAGCACAGTCTTGATTACAAGCTCTGAGAGCTCGTTTCTCAGCAGAACGCTGTTCAATTACCCGGTGCACGTTTTATCCTTTAAATTTCCAAATGCTGCCTTCTGTGGCTTCTGTATTCTTATTTGCTGCTTGTGCTGCGGTGGGGGACAGTGGGGGAGGGAAGGCCACACAGCGTGTGTCCTGAAGGCCCGCCTTTACCTGATGCTCTTCCAGTGTCCAGGGAGCCCAGATGGGGCAGGGGAGGGGGCTGGAATCCTCTCTGGCCATCTCTGAGCCTTTGTCTTCCCAAGGCCAGTCCCTGCTATCTCAGCTGGCTGCCAAGATAAAGAGGCTCTGTGGGGAGCGGGGGGTCCCTGTGGTTTGCCACAAAGAAGGTGTCTGTGTCACTGGGGGCAGCTGGGTGGAACACACCCCCCCTTGTGTCTCAAAGGGCATTCCTGACCACAGGCATCCACGTTATCCATATGGCATACAGAATTTGTTCCCCTCGCATCGTCAGGTTAAGGGATTTACTTCATTGGACCTTACGGGGAGTCAGGATCTGGACGGCACAGTGGCCTTCTACTGTGCTGCCTGTTGAGAACTGATCTCTCTTCTTCTTCTGGTAAAAGAACTGTCTTTTCTGTGGAGAATCCATCCAAGTGGTTGGATGGGATTAGGACTGCCCTTCTTCAGGGACGTGCACAAGGCCTGTCCTGGCCAATCGGAAGGCTTCGGAGCTTTGGCCAAAGTAATTGAATCAGGGATAGCCATGTGACCCAAACCAGGCAATCAGTCCTTCCATAGAACATTTTTTTAAGAGAGAGAGAAAAGAGAGGAAGGAAGGGAGGGAGAGTCTTGCTATCTGAATCTGAATTTTTTTTTTTTAACAGTTGCACGCACGGCATATGGAAGCCCCCAGGGCCAGGAATGAAATCTGAGCTGCAGTGTAGCTGCAGCAATACCAGATCCTTTAACCCACTGTGCCAGGCTGGGGATTGAACCCGCACCGCTGCAGCGACCCGAGCCATTCCAGTTGGATTAACCCACTGTGCCACAGCAGGAGCTCGTCCACAGACTTTTCCATTGGGGAAGAAGCTTTATTCTTTCCCCCGAGTTGCTAATCTGTTAGGATGGGAGCCTTTGGATATGCGTGTCCACCATGCTCCCCATGAGAAGAGCACCTGGGGGAGACAAAGCCCTGATAACACAGTGGAAATCCTGAACCCAGCCTGAACGAAGCAGACACGCCTTCTAGACTTTTCGGTTACGTGAGTGAAAATATTCCCCTTCTGCTCGATAGCATGAGTTGTGCTCTGCTGCCGTCATACAAAACCCCACCAACGCGCGGGCTAGAATTAGTCCCCCTCCCACCCTCAAGCTTGACCTCGCCAAGGCAAGGTGTTGGTCGTGAAAGGGCTGGGAGCTGGGGTGATCGCCTGCATTTCAACAAGGAGTCGGGCTGCACAGCTTCAGGGGTCATGTCCAGTTCCCAGATGCTCCTCTTCTATTACAACCCCCGTTCCCTAGTAGTATTTCTCGGGGTCTGACAGATGTGTTTCTCCTTTACCAGGTGATCAAATTTCTTCGACCCTCTTCCCACTGACCTTGTCTCCATCAATCATCACACACTCCCCAGGGGTAGGAGCTCAACCGCTTCTAGGTTTTCTTTGTCGCCAGCAATTTCCGGTCCAAGGTTCTCAGTATCTGACATGGAGCATGGTGGCTTGAGGGTATCTGTGTGTTTGTGAGTATATGGGCATGTTCTCAGGGACATGTGAGAATGAAGCTGGAGGGTCTGCCAAGGTCACGTGTGCTGCAGACCGGAAGAAGAGAGACAACAAAGAGCTGAGCAAAGAGGACCGCTTGAGTTTGCAGAATCCGAGGGTTCCTGCTCCATAACTTGAGCTGCTTTACATTATCATTTGTTCAGATCCCACCTTCCACCAAAAGAAGACCAAGGGAACGTACAACTCTAGTTATTGTTTATATAGACAAGGAAGACATAAGCATGGTGTTTGCTTCCTAAATTGGGTGCCCTGCCCTGCCCACTTGAGGACCCTAAAAGCAGGCTCATCCTACCAGCGCAGGTTCTCACCAACTGGCCTGCCCAGAATCCCTGGCTGGGCTGAGGACTGACGGGCTTTTTCTGCCAAAGGGAATCTATAAAGAATGGAAGACGTGACTGCTTCTTTAAATGTGCAGACACTGACACAAGGCTATAAGGATCATAAAGTCTATGATACATGACACCCCTAGAGGAACAAATTAAAGCTTCAGTAATCAGCCCTGAAGAAATGGACATCTGCAGACGGCCTGACAAAAAATGCAAAATATTATCTTTAAAAATGAAAAGACAAGCCATAGACAAAGAGAGAATATTCACAGCTTATATATCTGACATAAGACTCATGTCCAGAATTTATAAAGAATGTTTGCAACTCAAAAATTATGTTTCAAAAGTAATTTAAAAAGTGGCAAAAGATAATGCACAAAAAAGGTGCAGAATTTAATGAGCACATTACAAGATTGCCAACACCTGTAGTTGCCAGAGAAATACAATTTAAAACCACAATGAAATACCACGTCATACCCAATAGAACAAGTGAAATATTAAAAATAAGCTTATTTTTAATTTTTTTTTGCTTATTATTATTATTTTTTTTTTTTTGCTGGTGCCGATGTGGAGCATCCGGAATTCTCTTGCACGGCTGGCGGGAGTGTCAAATAGCACAACCTCTTTGGAAAAGAGTTTTGTAGTTTCCAGAGTTCCCATTGCGGTGCAGTGGAAATGAATCTGACTAGGAACCATGAGATGGTGGGTTCAATCCCTCGCCTTGCTCAATGGGTTAAAGATCCAGCAAATTGCCATGAGCTGTGGTTTAGGTCACAGATGTGGCTTGGATCCTGTGTTGCTGTGGTGTAGGCCAGCAGCTGTAGCTCCAATTTGACCCCTAGCTTGGGAACCTCCATATGCCACAGGTAGAGCCCTAAAAAGCAAAAAAAAAAAAAAAAAAAAAAAAAAAAGATAGTTTTGCAGCTTCTTAAAAAGTTAAACATACAACAGCCCTTTAACTATTAGGCATTTACCCAAGAGAAATGAAAAACACATGTTCACACAAAGACTTAACGTACAAATATTTACAGCAAACTATTTGTAAATAGCCAAGACTGTAAACAACCTAAATGTCTATCAACAGGTGAATGGATGAACAAATCATGGTACCTCCACACAGTGGGATATTACTCAGCAGTAAAAAAGAGAGAGAGAAGATGAACCAGGGGTTCTCACCGTGGCTATGTGTTAAGGACACAGCATTGTCTCTGAGAATGTGGATTCGATCCCTGGCCCCACTCAGTGGGTTAAGGACCCAGCATTGCTATAAGCTGTGGCACGGGCCACAGATGCACTTGGATCCCGTGTGGCTGTGGCTGTGGTGTAGGCTGGCAGCTGCAGCTCCGCTTCAACCCCAGCCCAGGAATTTCCATATGCAACAGGTACAGCCATGAAAAAAAAAAAAAAAAAAGGAACTGATGGCATATATCACTACGTGCATGAATCTCAAAAACATTACACTGAGTCAAACAAATCAGAAATGCAAAAAAGCCCATATTCTATATTGCCATGTCTAGGAAGCTGGAGAAGAGGCAAGATTAATCTGTGGTGCTAGAAATGGGATCAGGCCTGGAGTGGAGACGGGGCATTGACTACAAAGGGACACATGGAGCTTTCTGGGATGAGGGAAATGGCCACTCCTTACCTGGAGTCGTGCTTATGGGACTAGATACATTTGCCAACTCTCGTCCAACTGTACACTTCAGCTGTGTGCACAATACAGTCTGTAAAACATTCCTCACTGAATAAAATCTTCCTTAATTAAGACAAGTACAAGGAGGAGTGTGACGGGAGCTCTGACTTGTGTGCCCTTGTCCTGCTCTTACTTCTTTTTTGCTGCAGCAACGCCAGATCCTTAACCCCCTGCACCCCCGACTGGTACCTCCACAGAGACAAGCCGGATCCTTAACCCCCTGCGCCACAGTGGGAACTCTGTGCTGTTACTTCTTGAGACAGTGCACTGTGGGTCTAACAGACTGGAGGGGAAGCCTCTGGGCCAGAGGTCTAGCTTTGGGCATCGCAGCCCAGGACCCACCAGACAGGTGACAGACAGTCCAGGCATCCTTGGGGCGCTGTCCTGAGCAGAACCCTGAGAAAGGAGTCATTTCCCAGGTACAGCAGAAGCAAGCAGACTCTTCCCCCAAAGCCAAGTTCTCTGGCCCAATTACGTGGGCAAGTTATTCAACCTTTGCGAGCCCCAGTTTCCCCATCTCTGAAGGGGAGAAAGTGCCCAGGGTTTTGGTTAAGACTGAATGAATAAACCTTAAGTGTTCAGACTTGAGCCCAGCAGAGAAGACAGTGCATGATACATGCTGGCTGCTCGGGGACGGTGGGGGGCTGAGGCGGCTGGGTGAGCGAGCTCAAGGGACAAGAGGGAAGCTGCCTATCTCTTGCTACCTGTGCCAAAGGCACCGTGCACCCCAGGTGTGGGCACGCACCGTGGACTCTGCCTATCAGGGGTTTTCATTTCCTAGGGCCGCCATAACAAGGGACAACAATTAGGTGGCTTAAAACATCAGAAATTGGAGTTCCTGTTGGGGCTCAGTGGGTTAGGGGCTCAACATAGTGTCCTTGAGGATTTGGATCTGATCTCTGGCCTCACTCAGTGGGTTTAAGGATCCTGCGTGGCCGCAAGCTGCTGTATAGATTGCAGACGCAGCCCGGGTCTGGTATCACTGCAGCTGTGGCTGCGGCCAGCAACTGCAGCTCCCATTTGACCCCTAGCCCAGGAACGTCCATATGCCACAGGTGCAGCCGTAAAAAAAACAAAAAGACAAACAAAAACACCCAGAAATTTATTATCTCACTGTATGGAGGCCAGAAGTCCAAAATCAAGGTGCTGCGGGGCCACCCATGCTCCCGAGTCTCCAAGACAGGATCCTTCCCTTCTTCCAGCATCTGGAGGCCCCGGTGCTCCCTGGCTTGTGGCAACCTCCTTCCAAACCCTGCCCCCATCAGGACACGGCCTTCCTCCCTCTTTCTCTCTGGGTTTAAATCTTCCTCTTCATATCAGGACACCAGTCACACTGGGTCAGGGCCCACTCTGCTCCAGTCCGACCTCATCTTAACCTGTCTGCAAGACTCTGCAAAAAAGTCACCTTTGCAAGTCCCAGGGGACACAGTCAACCCAGAACGCCGGGTCTCTACCCTGGACGGGGTGTATCTGGCGGGGAGGTTCGGTACACACGTGTGTCTGGGTGTGTCATCACGCAGGTCTGTGCAGGGCCCACCGGCATGGTGCATGTGCGCTCACACCTCCAGGCCCCGGCCGTGTGGACCTGTGCATTGGGTTCCATGGTCCCGTCTCGGGTTTAAATCCAGCACGGCAGCGTCAGTCTTTACGAATGGGCTTGTTTTCTCCCCCGCTCCCCACAGGCCCCTGTGCTCATAAACAAAAGGTTTTAGGTGACTTTCCAATAGTAAAATGAGTTATTTCCTGACTGACTTATTTCCTCCTCTAACTGTACACGGACCGCCCCCCTCGACTTACGGAGGAAGAAAGACAAAAGGCCAGGACTCAGGCTGACCGTGGGCGCCTGTACACACTTTCACAAGGAGCGGATGGGGCGTGGTTTTCAGAGCAAACGCCGAGGGCCCCTGGGGTCTTCTTGACGGAGATAAACACCTGCAACCATCCCCAGCCCACCTCACACCATCAGGGCTTCCTACTCTAGAACTGCGTATATATTTTAAGGTGCAAACATTAACACCGATATCTCAGTTTTTTAAGATAAAAATACCAATAATAATTCACCACTGCCACCGCCACCCCCAGTTACCCTAAGGCTGCTGCTAGTTTCTCCATTAGCAAGTGGGAACAGGGGGCGGGGTAAGGCGGTGGAGAGCACCGCCTGCCCTCCTTCTGTCCCCCCAAGAAATGGAGGTTCAGCTGTGGCGATCGCCCCGCCTGGTCTAAAAGCAACTGGACAGACAGCCTAAGCAGCAGATTCTCACCGCCTCTTTTCAGAGACATACAGTTTACGAAAGTGGGCAGAAAGTTCGAGACCAGATTCCCACCTCCTCCTTGGACAGGAGGGAAGACGGAGGGCTGGGAAGGAATTTGGCCTTGCCTAAGCTCAGCGTCCAGGCTCTCCTGCCTCCCCCTCTCCATCTCGTTACTCTCGAGGGTGGGACAGAAGAAAGGGGTGGTAGAGGGAAGAGTCCCCGATCCAGGGAAGGCACGAAAGAGAGCCACAGGAGAGCATCTCGGAAGGCACAGAAACCCCCTCTCCAGCTGACGGTTCCTCTGCAGCCCCGACTTCCCTCCCAGGGAGTCCAAGGTGTGCACCGCCTGCCCCAGCCCCCT
Organism: Sus scrofa; assembly: GCF_054392235.1. Taxonomy (NCBI): domain Eukaryota; kingdom Metazoa; phylum Chordata; class Mammalia; order Artiodactyla; family Suidae; genus Sus; species Sus scrofa. The sequence continues at coordinate 139,638,598 of NC_139391.1, forward strand.
CCGGCTGATCTGCTTAACCCAGAGACACTATTTCTCCCGCGCTTTGATCCTGCAGGCGCCGGCAGTTTTTTGTTCTATTATTCACTGCTGCACTGTCTCTCCCTTATTACAGACTGTGGCCGGCCTGCCCACTGCCTCCCCAAGGCCACTGGCTCATGTCCATCAGTAACTCAGTAACAGTGACTGCGTCTGAGATGCCTTTGGGGAGAGGGGTTTGCACCACTTCCGAATCAGAGTTTTCTATAAACCTGCTTCTGGGAAGAGAGTAGGAGAGGAAGACAATATAGGCATAAAAATTACAGACGTGACTGCAAAGAGGCTAAGAGGCATGTCTCCTCCGCCCAGCTGACTGCGCAGGGTTTGGAGGCAAAAGCTCTTGCGTGCGTGTCCCCCAGAGCAGCCAGGACGCAATCAGACATCAGTCACTAGCACGTATTTAACGAGGGAATGCGGGACGGAGCGTCTCCTCCCAAGCCTCAAGCCCATTTCCTTCAAAGACAAGGGAAACAGCACAGAGTCTCGTGGCACTTCTACCTATCTATACAGCACGGGGGAATAAATTCGTTTACCCACAGTCCACACACACACACACACACACACACACACACACACACACCAGAGAATGTAAGACCTATGCAGGCATAGGCTGTATCCCCAACACCGAGCACAGTGCCCAGCACATAGTAGGTCCTCAACTAATGTGTGCAATAAATGAATGGACTGGGTCTCCCGAGCCCTGGGGTTTCACTGCAGCTCAGCCACCAGCTTGCTGAGTCACACGGGCCAGTCCCTTCCCCTCTCTGGGTCTCAATTTGTCCCTCTGGGTCTGGAGGGCTTTGGGCCAGATTTCCAGGGAGGTCACCCAGTCTAGACATTTCTTGAAGAAGATCACCAGTGTCCCCATACAGAGTCACCCTGTGAGCCTTCCAGGCCCCTGTTCTGCCCCTGGCATCTTCCTCCACAGGAAATCTCCATGGGCACCTCCATCACCAGGTGCTTGGAGGACCTGGGAGAAGTGGGTATGAAGGGGTGATATAGTCCAACACCGTTATCTACGGCCGGGGCGAATGTTCGGCGACTAAAGAAATGCCCTCGGATGGAATGCACGGCTTCGGCAACAGGGGCAAAACTTTCTTAAGTTCGTACCTTCATCCCTTTGTTTTTTCCTTTTTGGCCACACCCACCATATGTGGAAGTTCCCAGGCCAAGCAGCCCCAGCAGTGAAAACGCCTGATCCTTAACCTGCTGAGCCACCAGGGGTGTCCCCATACCTTCATTCCTGAAGTTGCTCTCCTCCCACCAAAATTCCAGGCACTGGAAGCCCCTGTGGTGACACTGGATGGTATCCATCAACAGAGCGGAGCCAGCAGCTGGGAGAGCCTGAGAAACAGGGGAAGCCCTAAAGAAGCCGTTTGCCAGCAGGCAGCCCTAGAAATACAGGTGGAGCGGAACAGGGGCAGAGGCCAGGGTCGCCTTTGATGGATACATCTTTAAATCTCCAAGGAGAGAAAACCCACCCCAAACTGACTGCTCCAGACAAGCAGAGGGTGGGGCCACAGAAGACTCTGAACAACTCAGAGTCGGGAATTAGGGGAGGACGGGGCCTGCCCAGGAGAGCAACTGTATGCAGAGAAGTGTATGCAGTGTGGCTCCCTCTGTGGACTAAGGCACAGGAGTCTCCTTCTCCTGGGGGCGTTCACCCTCCTCAGCTAAGCCTTCGCTGCTGGGCCCCCTTCAGACATTGTTCTGACTGGGTGGGTCCCCACCTCGCCTCTCTGGAACTGTTACTAGTCCATGTCTTTGTTGGGCTGGCAAAGGGGTAGCGGGTATCCCCCAGTTTACTGGCCCGGGAGGTGGAATTTGTAGGCTGGCCAGGGTAGCTCTTAATTCCTTCATTCTAAGTCTTGATCCAAACACTGCAACACCCCCACCGCCTACGCCGCCGCCTCCTGCCCGCAGCCGCAGCGCTGTTTTGCCAGGAGCGCCTAACTCAAGGTCAGCGAGCCCTCAAGGCCAGGAGGAGGGGAGGAGGGGGTGGTGGTTCCCAGCACTGCTGTCACCTGACCCTTCCTTTGCAGGCTGCTGACTCCCAAACAATACGGTCCACGCCGGTTTGCAGAGTACCTTCCGTCTAGTTTTCCAGGAATCCATTCCCACCAAACAAACACGCGGGTTCCCGTGGCCCTGCGCGGACCTGGAAAAACACCGCTCTTGGCTGGGCTCCCAGCGGGCCGCTTGCGGTCTGCTCCGGCCAGCGCGGCCCAGGCTGGATGGACGAGGCCCTGCCATGGCGCCCAACTTCCACTAGAGGGAGGCCTCGGGCCGCACAACGTGCCACCGCGCCCGGCTCGCCCGCGCCTGCGCGGAGCAGCGGCTGCCCCCGACCCGGCGCGCGCCTCGCGCTTCCGGCGGCCGGGATGGCCAGGGTGCCTGTGGGCCGCGTGTCCTGAGCGCAGGTCCTTCGGTCCTGGGAGGGAGCCGTGGGCGGATTTCAGCCCTCCGGGCCGGTCAGTCTTGCTCCGAGACCCTGGAGATGCGATAAGCGGCAGGAGCTGGTGTCGCGCCGCGAGTTTGGGAAGAATCCCCGGCGGCTGGGAGGCCGGACGGCCGCCCTGCCTTAAACCCAGGGCCGATTTCTTCGGGCCTCAGCGGCCCGCCTCGCACTTTCCGGCCGCCCCGGCAGCCCCTCCTCCGGTCCACTGTTTGGCCATCTATCTGGCTCCTCGCCAAGCAGGGTGGCCTTGAGGCCTTATGTTCAGAAGTCGCACCGACCTGGAGGCCCGGGTGCGCGGAAGGGGCACTGCAACGACCAGTTTACAAAGAGCCCCAGGACCAGAGGACCGGACTGCTCTTACTGTAAGCTTCACGGTCAGAGCAGGAAACGACCTCAGAGCTCAGCCAGGCTCGGATGAGATAACTGGAAAAGTACATGGTCCAAGGTCACAGAGTTTGCTGGCGAGGAGCAAATCCAACCGCTCCAGTCCCGACTTGGACCCTCCGCCCCAGCTCTTGGGAGAATCGGGGCTCCTTACAAGGGCCGCAGGCATCGTCTGCCCCTGCTTAGCTCCACACACCCCACCCTCTTCTCCGGCTCATCTTGATCTCTAGGCTTTGCTAAATGCCATGAGCCCAGCCTCCCGCAGCCCCTGCCTCTGCGGCCGCGGCGGCAGCAGCAGCAGCAGGCTCACTGCGACTTGTCAAGTCCTCAGTTCACACACCATTTCCTCTGGAAAGCTTTCCAGCCTTTCCCCGCGCCCCTCCCAGGGAGCGCTCTCCAACAGGGCGTTCTGGGAATCCCATGCAGAATCCCATGCAGAACCATCCCAGCGTCCCCTTCTCCCCGAAGACTTCCAAAGGCCTCACCAGCCTCTAGGCCAGCCCTGAGCTCACCATGGGGATTCCGTGGACAGGTGATGAATGAGTGAATGGGTCAGAGCCAGCCTATCTCGGCCCCCAGTTTCTGGGCCTGGGTACTTCCCACTCTGTTGCCCACTGGCCCTTTACCTCTGGTAACTGAAGTGAGATTTATGGCATGGAAGCACCCAGGCTATATGGCAAAGGTGGGGAAACCAAGTCAGAATGAGAGCCAGTTCTTGGAAGACTGTTAGATCCTTGCTTCTGCAGCCAAGGGAGTAATTTTCCAACGCTGCGTTTTCCCTGTCACTGCACTCTGCGTGGGAATTTCTAACTTAACGGTATTCTTGTCATTTCCCTCGGCGAAATGGCCTCACGAAGATTTCAAACTATGGGCCTAGGATTTGACAGAGGGCTTCGAGGGGCTTCATGTGGCCACTTCAATCAAAGCAGCACCATTTTCCTTTTCTTTTCTTTTTTTATTTTCCAGGTAGTTCTTGTGAAAAAGAAAAGGAGCCAATGTTTCCATTAATGCTTCAAGAATGTTCAGAACTCGACGGCGCCAAAGGATTGCAGAGCAGAGCGGCTGAAGAGCCGTGAACAATTCCAAAGGCTGTGGCCTCCATTCCCAGTGAAGCCCGAATTACAACTTGCCAACCTACTAAGCCTTCCTCCTCCTCTTTCACGTGGATCCGCGTTTCTTGTTCTTCATTGCTTCGTCTTCCCTTAGAGCGAAGGAATCTGTCATTTAACGGGGGATACACCGAGGAGCCAAGAGTTTATCTTTTCAGCCTGTGTCACAGTTGGAGGGAAAGTTGCTAAGTGACTTCTTAAGAAGAGAGAGAGTAGGGCATTTTCTGTTTTCCCTTCACAAAACATTTTGTTGTTGTTTGAGGCCTTAGTTGTTTTTTATTTTTTCCTTCCGGTGGGCCCCCTACCCAGAGAGGTTCAGGTCCCTGGAAGAGAAACTTTACCGATGTGATTACGTTAAGAATCTTAAAGAGATTATCCTGGATGGTCCAGTGGGCCCAGTGTAATCGGAAAGGTCCTTACCAGTAGGAGGTGGGCGCGTCAGAGTCCATGTGTCAATGGAAGCAGCGGCTGGAGTGGATGCAGTGGGAGAAAGACCCAGCCGAACAATGATGGCTTTGAACATTGGAGGAAGGGGACCCAGGTCCCAGAATGCAGGTGGCCTCGGAAAGGGAGAAAAAGTCGGGAAACAGAGTCTTCCTTTGAGCCTCCAGGGGGAACACAGTCTTGCCGACACCTTGAATTGAGCACACTGAGACCAACTGTGGACTTGCGGCCTTCGGAGCAGGAAGGTAAGACACGTGCGTTCTTTTTAAGCCACTCCATTTGAGGTGATTTATCCCAGCAGCAGTAGGAGACTCATACCCCGCCAAAGGGGAAATTCCTGCCCTTCTTTCCACTTTAATGGAAAGAAGGGGGTTCCCTGGAGACAGAAGACCACTGGACTGGAGCTGTTGGGAGGGGAGTGCGCGCCTGCGGTTGGGGGAGGAGTGGTAGGGGCTCCCTGGACATACGCACATCCTTCGTCATTCCAAAGGGGTGAAAGCCAGCACCACGGGCTGCTATCTGTGTGGCACTTCCACGCACTGTTTTAGCCTTTAACTCCATGTGGCCACTTTTATTTCCCTTGTTATTGGCCTGGAAGACGCCCAGATGGTATTCATCTTTTTTTTTTTTTTTTTCTTTTTAGGGCCACACCTGCAGCATATGGTTCCCAGGCTCGGGGTTGATTGGAGCTCCAACTGCCTGCACCACAGCCACAGCCACACCAGGTCCAAGCCGAATCTTCGCCCTTCACCACAGCTTATGGCAACCCTGGGTCCTTAAGCCACTGAGTGAGGCCAGGGATCGAACCCCACATCCTCATGGATACTAGTTGAGTTCTTAACCCACTGAGCCACAACGGGACCTCCCGGCATTCATCTTTATGTCCCTTTTGTTCCTAGTGCCTTTTTCGATTCCATGAGGCATTTCACACTTCCCAGAGCCCTAGTGTGGCCATATTCATTTTGCGTCTTAGCACAATTCTCATAAAGTCAGGCAAGACTGGTAGTAGTCGTATTAATATTTTTCATGTTGTACGAAAGACAAGCATTCAACTTTCTCTGACACCTAGGCTCCTGTTGCTCCAGTATTCCTTCCATTTTCTCTGCAAAGTGAATGCCTGAGCACCAGTGAGGAAGCCGAAGCACTTGCAGATGTCTAAAGGTCCTGAAACTGGGCTCTGGGGGGTCCAGGGTTGCTATGGGGACCACCTGGCTTCTTCCCTCTTAACATAGGAGGAAATTATTTTGTCCACCTGGTGGTGGAGGGAAAACTCCACAGCAGAGAAACCCATCCTGCTTCTCAAGGACACTGAGGGATGTTGATGGGAAGAGGGAAAAGGCCCCTCCGGGTGCCGGAGGCAGGCGAGGCCAACCTCGGGGGTCCCCGCTGTGCGCCAGTGCTTCTTCATGGACTGTCCTAAGGAAATGTCGCTATGGAGGTGGGGTTAGCAATGGTCATGCTTTGGGGCTAGACCTCAGGAACTGGCCTGAGGACAGGTGGGAAGAGAATGGTACCCATCACAGTTGGTTTCTCATTTAAAAACAAACAAACAAAAACTTTGTATCCCATCAACATTCTCATTTACAGAGCCAGCACTGTCTCTGGAATTGGAGACAGTTTCAAGTCATAGGTCTCCACTTAGCGGTGGTGTCACTTTGGCAACTCACTTTGCCTGGATGCGATCCCAGTTCATCTGCAGAACACAGATAACACCTACCCTGCACATCGTGGGGAAGATAAAAATAATGTATGTAAAATACCTGGAAAATAAGCAGCCCTCAAATGATAGCCATATTATTCATAATCAAGGAAACAGGAGGCGAGGATTTCTCAAGGTTGAGCAGCTGGTGGATAAATGGTGGAACCAAGACCCCATCCTCAATCCAAGTCTTCTGTTACTTACTCATCCAAAGCCCCTTCACTCCCCAGAACCTTTTGTGGCCAAGGGCCGGCCCTCCGAGGCAAAGCTTCCCCGCCAGGCTCTCACAGAAAGCAGCCAGGGCTGCTTCTGAGGTCGGCCTCCACCCAGACCCTGCTGGAAGCGGCGCGCTGCACAGCTGCACACATCTGGAACCCCGCCGGCCTGGAACCCCGAGGGGCGTGCAGCCTGCAGAACCCCCTCTGCGCAGGGAGCCGTCAGGGTGACTGTGTGCATCTCCTCCGTCCTGCAGATGCCCCCCCCCGCCCCTCCCCACTCCTGCCTGCGCGCGGAGGGGCCCTGATCCCGCGGTCACAGTGGACCCCCGGGCGGCGCCAAGCGCAGTCTGGGTGGGGCAGCTCCCGGCGCGCGTCCCTTCGGGGAGCCGGCCCTTCCAGCCCAGGCGGCTGGGGCGGCGGGGTGGGGGGGCAGCGAGGGGCGCAGGGAGCCCCGGGCGCGCACACGGCTGCAAACTTGAGCCAAGAGCCCTCGCTTTCGCCCGCGTGGACGATCGGAGGTGCCCGCCAGGGAGGCCCCAGGCAGCCGCCGCCCCGGGCGGCCGGGAGGCGTCGGGAGGGGGGCCCGGCGCGGCGGCGCTCGGCCCGCCCTGGCCCGCGGCCCGCAGGGTTCAGACGGGGCCAGGACGGCCGAGAGGCGGCCGGCCTGCGCCAGGGGCTGCGGCCAAGGCTGACGCGGGGCGCTCAGTAATGCTTGGACCAGCCGGCGCGGCCCCAGGGCTCCGCGGGGCCGCGCGGCAGGGACCCTCCCCGGGCAGCGCAGCCAAGCCGCCTGCGGCGTCCTCCAGCTTGGGCGGCATCCCCGCGTCCCGCGCGCCGAGGCCGGGAAACGCGGACTTGGTCCCTGGACGCGTCCCTTCAGGGCTGCACAGCCCTGGCGACAAGGGGGAGCCCTGAGGAGACGGTGGGAGGAAGGGAAACTCGGGCCCGTTCTTCGTTCTCCTGTGCGGTCCGCCCGCGCACACGCCGGCTGCGCGCAGCGAGGAGGGGCCGGCGCGTCCAGAAAGTCTGCACTTGCTTTACCTGCAGGACAAGCACAGGGACCCAGAAGCTGGCCTGTGCTTCTCGGCGCCCCCCACCCCCACCCCGGGCAGCTTCCCGGAGCTCTCACTTATCCAGCCTCATTGTGATTCAAAAGACTAAACCGGAGAAGCTTTGCGTTTTACTGGGTACTTTCAGTCCTTCCTCTCCGAGCCACCTTGGGACCAGGCAGGGCTGGCATCTATTCATTTCACAGGTGAGGAAGCCCATCGGTGAGCGGAGTCTGACGCTTCCGTGCCCTCGGCCTAGCTAGGCTCTAGCAAACGGAGGCTGAAGGCCCTGTTCCCTGTTCTGTCTTGGCAGGCGGCCAAGTTCCTTTAGGGATGGCCTCTATTTCTCTGCGAATTAGGGCTGAGTCACTGCTACCTGGAGAGGTGATGACAGTAAGTGACAAGGAAGCAGGTTCTCCTTATGGCAGAAGAAATTGCTGCGAGTGGCCTTTTTAGATGCTTCCCTTCCGGTTGGGAGCCGGGCACTCCTGGCCCTAGAGCAGGGATTCTGTCTTGTCCCCGGACTCTCAGCAGGAACATTACCCCGGAGCTTGTTTGCACATTATCCCAGACCCACCGAACCAGACCCTCTGGAGATAGAGGCCAGCAATTTTTGCTTGAAGAGGCCTCGAGACCATCCTGTCTGAAGAACGACTGATCTAGAAAAACCTCTGTACTGGCGAGGTGGGCCCTGCATCCAAAGGGCTGAGGGCCACACTGCTTAGAGGCCCAAGAAGGCAAGAAATGGACCGGGAAGTCCATGGTTAGCTACCACGTAATAGTCCATTCCTCAGTCTCTGTTGTGTGTGTGTATAAACCTTCGTAGCTCCATAAAATATAGGTAAGAAAGGAGACTTTTAGGGCCCCATACGAAATTCCATTCACAAACTCACTCAACGCACAAACACACTCTAAGTACCTGCTATGGACCAGCCACTCAACAGGCTCAGGATGAGCTGGATGTTAGCTGACTCTTGAAGTTGAAACAGATGCAACCAGGTCATTTCATGAAATGGAACTTCACAGTTTTGGTGCGTGAGGTAATCCGTGGAGCAGACGCTGCTGTGCCCTTCCCCCTGGCTGGCAGAAGTGTGGCACAGGCTGGGTTAAAGTACAGAGCCAGCCAGGGATTGGGGGGAAGCTGCATTTCTTCCTGCTGGCCCAGTGATTGACTTGGAAGTGGGCATCAGATCAGGTGTGATGCTGGCCAGTGAGATATGGGGGGGGGGAGCACTTGCTGGGGAGCTAGCCGATGGAGAATTTTCCTCCCTCTTTAAAAGGGGCATAAGGAAAGTCCATTCCCTTGTTTGTTTTTGGATGTCGTTACCTGGAACCGCCGCAATCCTTCTGGACAAGGAAAGAAATTAGCCTAGAAGGGCAAGCAGCATACTGGGGTGACAGGGAAGAAAATCAGGAAACATCTGGCATCTTCATGACATTGTTGAGCCATTAAATTAATTGACCTTGGTGGCAGTGAGGGTGGGGGCGTGTGTTCGAGGAGAGTGGGGGGCAGGGGGAGCAGGGGAACCCTCAGGATTTTCTTATTAAATGAGATAAGTATTTTTCATATTTTGACCACTTTTAGTTGGGTTTTCTGTTATTTGCAGCCCACATCATCCTAATAGAATGGATGCGGCTAGAATCCCACTGGAATACATGAGCAGCAGGGAAAAAAGTCTGATGGAACATCAGAGGGGGTTACTGAGAGACCGCTCGGGACTTCTGGCACCTCTAAACACTGGATTACTGTGTCTCCCATATCTGTCTGAGGAGTCCCCAGCTGTTACCTTCTTGTCATCCGCCCCCTTTTTGAGACCCCTGTTTTCTCTTTTCTACCAACTGGCTGGTACGCTCTATAATTTCCAGTTCAACTTTCCAAGAATGAGACCCTGGTTGGCCTCATTAACTACGCTTTTTCGGATCCTTGTGGGCCACTGGTCAGTCTGTGAAGTGGCTGTCCTTGAACCAGTGTCCCACCCCTAGTCTAGTTGGCCAGGGAAAGGAGGGGGGACGGCCAGCCCCAACTCCGCCCGAGGCTCAGGTGGTGGGCTGGGCAGGTGCCCTTAGGAGGAAACAGTGCTCTCGGCAACTCCCGAGATGGACTTGCCAGCACAGCAAGTTCATGGGGCACAATGAAATGGCAGTGCCAAGCCAACCAGGGTCAGAGCAAAGGAATCCACGCCTACCACAAGCCCCCTCTGCTGTAGATCTGTTATAGACCCAAGAGTAAGGGGTGCCTGGCCAGATGCCTGCCCAGATCCTAGATCTGCCCCAAACACAGCCACACTGCTCAAGAAACATCCCCGCCCCAAGTGCTCCCCCGCATCCTTCCGCACAGGAAGCAGACACGCTGCTGTGGTCCACATGACTTTTCCACATGTCACTTTATGGCAGCTGTTGTGAGAGTTGTTTTGTTGCCTCCGTCACGGTGGAACCCTTTGCAGCACAGCAGGGTGTCGGGATGTGTGAGCAGCAGCAGCAATGATGGCTCGGGAGCCGAACTGAGGGCACACAGAGGATTCCCTAACTCGGAGCTGAAAAAATGCACGTGGGATGGAGGTTCCTGGAACCCACATGGGAGAGCGCGACACTGCTTCTGCCGTGTTTACGGCATTCTGATAGTATGTGTGTGGTTCTTTCCTTAAGAGCAAGTTATCGCACGTGGAAGGGGTGCAACCGGAGGTGCTTCTGTCGCTCATTAGTTCTGTATCCTTAGGCGGGTCGCTCAAACTTTCTGAGCCTCCGTGTCTTCATTGGTGAAACGTGCCCGGTGATACTTCAACTTGGAGAATTGCCGTGATCCTTATATACAGTAAGGCCCCCGAGAAAATGTTAAGCACAGGATATTATAACGTAATATTATAGGGGTCATTCTAAAAGACCCCTTCCCTGGGGTGGGTGGACTATCAGATTATTTTGAGAGAATCACAGTCTGAAGCTCCGGATGGTGCCATTGACCGGGTGCTGTGGTGTCTGTCACCCAGCTCAACAAATGAGCTGGGGATTCCATGTGGTCATCACATCGGAGATGAGAAATGCCTATAAGGTGCCCAGTGGTTGGTGGGACATTAAGAAGGAGACACTTGGGTGAATGTGAACCTGCATAGGAAATGGAGAGGAAGCCACGGCAGCGTCAGGAGCCGAGCCCCGGTGCGAGTCATCATTTGATGCTACCTCAGGTGTGGAGCAGGACCCAGGCCTGATACTGGCTGGAACTCTGAGACCCTGGGGAAGGAGCTCCAGTTCACCAGGGAGCAGAGGCCACTGCTAGCAGCCAGGGAATGGTGCTGAGGCAAGCCGCTCGGCACTGGGACATGGGCCCGCAGTGGGAATGGGACTCTCAGGAGTGGGGAGGCAAAGGACCTTTGGGGGAGTGGGAAACATATTTAGGAACTTGTGGGACTCGAGTCAGGAAAGGTCTCTTCGAGCCCTGAGAGCACGCACGAGTCCAGTGTAGCTACCTGAGTCTCTAGGATGAGAGCCGAGCCTGGTCACCACCTTGATTTTAGCCTTGTGATAGGCTGAGTGGGAACCAGCCACTCCATGCTACTTTCAAAACTTGAGTTGCAAGATAGTAAGAGGTGTTGGTTTAAGGCTCTAAATTTGTGATGAGTTCTGTGCAGATCAGGGAAGTCCAGTGTGTTGCAGGCTTAGGACCTAGAGATGTGTCCACCTTCATCCTACGTATAATTTAGTGTTTCCCACCTTTGTTTCCCATTAGCTTATTTATATATTTTTTAAAAGTCACAACCTGATCACTAAGAATCAGGAAGTATTTGTACCGAAATGCCAATAAAATATAAGAAAACATAAGAAAAATATAAAGTTTGCATTCTGCTTCTATCAGTTGGTGTGGCTTTGGGAAAGTCTCTTAACCTACCTGCATCTTAGTTTCTCATCTTTAAAACAAGAATTATAATGTTTATTTACTGTGTTTGAATCAGATTCAAGCCACATAATGTATTCCAATGTGCTTTATAAAATATGAAGCTGTACAGAGATGAAAGCCATTCTTTTTCTGAAGCCAGAACAAACAACAGGATGTCTGGGGAAGCCAGGTGAGCCAGTGGCAGTGAAAATCTAGCTAGAAAATCTAGTCGCCTGATAGAGAAAAGAAAAGTAATAAGGAGAGCCCCTAGGAGAAGGAGCTAAGAAGTAGCTACAAGAGCTGTTTCTCCTCAAGAGTGCTTTCAGGAGTTCCCGTCATGGCGCAGTGGTTAACGAATCCGACTAGGAACCATGAGGTTGCGGGTTCGGTCTCTGCCCTTGCTCAGTGGGTTAACGATCCGGCGTTGCCGTGAGCTGTGGTGTAGGTTGCAGATGCGGCTCGGATCCCACGTTGCTGTGGCTCTGGCGTAGGCTGGCGGCTACAGCTCCGATTAGACCCCTAGCCTGGGAACCTCCATATGCCGCGGGAGCGGCTCAAAGAAATAGCAAAAAGCCAAAAAAAAAAAGTGCTTTCATTCCACAGATAAGAAGAGTGTGTGGAGAAACATGGCAGACTATTCTCAGTATCACCAATAACAGACTATTCTCAGTATCACCAATAACTAGATTTTAAATCCTAGGTGGGGGAGTTCCCTGATGGTTCAGCCAGTTAAGGATCTGGCATTGTCACTGCTGTGGCTCAGGTTGCTGCTGTGGCATGGGTTCTTTTTTTTATTATTGAAACATATTTAATTTACAATGTTGTGACAATTTCTGCTGTAAGCAAAGTGACCCAGTCATATATAATATATAAAATATATAATACATAAAATACACACACACACACATATTGGGTATAGTTTGCTGTGCCGTACAGTAGGACCTCATTGCTTATTCAGGTCTATCCATGGCTCAGGAACTTCTGCATGCCTTAGGCATAGCCAAAATAAAATAAAAATAAAATAAATAAAATAAAATCCTAGGTGAGAAAAAAGTAATATGACCCTCCCCCAAAAGGCCAAATAAATTGCTTAGAAAGCCAAGGAAAAAGGAGGCAACAGTTTAATACTTTATGTAATGAGGATATTAAACAGAACAAATGAATGGCGTCAAACACCTACAAAGGAGAGGAGAAGCAGAAGGAAGTTTCTTACAGGAAATGTTATCATTGCCTGAAGACAGAACCTGCCTATACTTAATAATGGCAAGTGAAACATCTTACACAGGAAAACGATCGTTGGGGAAAAAAAAAAAAAAGGCTGCAGGCGGTGTGTGGCAGCAGCTTATGGAAATTGAATCCATAACAAAGAGAATCAGACAAGAGATGAGTGATAAGCACACCCAAAAAGAACAAAAAGACAGATGTGAAAAATTCTACAACTGCAAACAGCATCCAAATTATCAGCATGTTTGTTAAGGATCAGATGCAGTAGCTATACAGATAAATACTTAAGAGAAAATTCAGAAAAGGAAAAGCCAGCGCCGATGCTATATTTACCCAACAATAACAACAGAGTATTTTGCTTCCTGCCTGTTCCATTGTTTATTGACAATGAAGCTGCGTTTTTAAGATGTGAACCCAGGCAGTATGAAAACATACATTCCAGGTCCATTTACGAAATTAATTAAAAACTTTCACAAGCATACAAAATTTTGTACTCATGCTAGAGATGGAACAAACTGAGAACAAATTCCAGGACGTGAGGCCAGATAATCTATGCCACAGAGAAGAGCTATGTTTAGGAGTTAATTTAAGACGGACACAGGCTTGAGTTCAAAGCTCAGCTTTAACCATTTATCATTTGTGAGATGCTGAGCGTGTTAACTGGCCTCTCTAAAACTGAGAAAATAAACACTATAAGGTTTTGGAGAGGACTGAGTGGAATAATGTGAATAAATACTGGCTTATAGTCAGTGATCAAATGTGGTGACTAATTTTTAAACTACTAATGTCTTCCCAGCTGTACAGTAAGGGAGATGACTAAATACACCACCGAGCCTTTCCACCTTTCAGGCCTTATGGTTTCACCCTTGTGCATTGTTGGCGGGAATGGAAAATAATGCAGTCGCTATGGAGAGTTGTTTGGCAGTTCCTCAAAAAGCTAAATATACAATCATCATACTCCAGCAATTCCATTCCTAGGTATATACTCCTCAAAAAATTGAAAATGGGAACTTAAATACTTGTGCACCAATGTTCATCACACTGTTGTTGACATTAGCCAAAAGGTGGAAAGAACCCAGTGTCCATCAACAGACGAATGTGATGAAGTCACGAATTCATCAACAAATGGTGAACATCAACAAAATGCGATACATACATACAATAGAATATTATTCAGCCAGAAAAAAGGAACAGAGTTCTGCTACATGCTACAACATGGATGAACCTTGATGACTTTATGTCAGGTGAAATAAGCCAGAGACAAAAGGACAAATAATGTATGATTTCATTTATATGAAATGTATAGAATAGGAAATTCCATTGACGCCAAACTGGAGATGGCCACGGTCTGGGGAAAGGAAAAGAGGAAGTTATTGCTTGACGGGTATTGAGTTTCTGTTTGGGGTGATAGAAATGATTTTGGAAACAGATTGTGGCGATGGTTGTGCAACAGCAGGAATGTAATGGATGCCACTGAATTGTACATGTAAAATTGGTTAAAATGGCATTATTTTATGTTACATTAATAATTTTCCCACAAAAACCTGGGGTTCAATCTTTCAGACTCTCCAAACTAGATAAATAAATAAATGCTGCTGCATTTCCTATTCCCTGCAGTCATAAGTGTGGGCTCTTGAGTCAGCTTACTCGGGTTCAAATCCCTCCTCTGTCACTTACTACCTGCGCCATCTGGGTCAGGGTACTCAAATTTTTAGTTTCAGTTTCATCTTCTGTAAAATGGAGATGAAACAATCCCTACCTCACAGGGCTGGTATGCGGAACCTGTGAAGTTCTTCTATCATGACTGGTACTGAGAAGTTCTTCTATCATGACTGGTACCAAGAAAGTGCTTGTGGGAAAGAGGTTTTTAACCTTCCCTGATAAGCATCACTAACGTGGCAGCACAAGGTAGAGTGCGTCGGAGAGTGGAGCGCGGACTGGAGCTGGCACTACCCTTGCTGCCTTTGATTCTGATTTCCCAGGATGCTCCCATTGAGGTGGGAACTGAAGGGCTCACTGCTCTTGGCTCTCACCCCCAGGTGACCTTTAAGCTCAACTTCAAGCCCACTTCATCCTTCCCACGGATAGGCACAGAGATAATTCAAAACCCTTCAGTAGTAGCACCTCACTGCTCTTAGAATCCAGTCCATACTCTTGAATGAGACGTACAAGGTACCTCCTGCTCTAGCCCATTTAATTCTCCTTTCTCAGCTCACCACAACTCATCTCACCCTTTATCCTCCAACCATGTAGGTCTGCTCGCAGCTCTGCCCGGCAGTCTCCCTACCTCACCACCTCACCTGGCTCTCTCCTCCCTGTTTCTCTAGTTCACCCTTGGACATCATCTCTTCCAGGAGGGTTTCTCGGACTCACTACAGCTGAGTTAGATGATTCTCCTGTGAGCCGCTCAGTGATGCTCTTTCTCCCATCCCTACCACACTCACTCGACTGCTTTGCCTGCATTCTTATCTTTCCAGTAAGATCATAAGCTCCTTGTGCTCTGAACCATTTCATCCCCAGTACCTCGCACAGTTCCTGCAGTTCTTGGCTCTCGTAGAAACACCTGCTGATTGTGAAGATGAATGAACTTGTATGAATGGAAGAATAGATGAAGTTGCATGACCTGGAGTTGGTTCCTAAAGTACCTCGGATTGTGAGACGGCAACTTCTGTGCCTATAAGTCGTTTGCCTTTTTCAGACCTTCATCAGACCGCTATGCACCCTGACACTGTGTCAGTATTAACGGGGAATAGTGACAGCACAGGCCGAACCAGGGGGGGTGGAGTGACCATTAGTTTTTTGGAACCTTTACCAGCTCCAACCATCTACCTTCAAAGAGATTCCTACATGCGTCCCCATCCCTCTACGATCCAAACCTCCCTGGTTCTTAATTCTCCCACTCCTGCTGATGGCAGCACCATCGCTTGAGCTGCCGAAGCTTAAAATCCTTGTTGTCTTGACCTCTCACGTCCCCTGAAATCTCTACATTCCCGCGGTCCACTAATTTGACTGCCCGTCTGCACCCCTTTCCTATCCGTCCTATTCCTGTAAAAAGGCTGTGAATAAGAACAAAGCTCTGTTAAAGAATACATTTTCCTCCACACTGTGAATACGTCATGGACAGCTGGGCAACCCAACATCCTTTAGTATGTAATCCAGACTTCAGGCTGGCCTCTGCTTCTCTAGTGCCTCTATAAAAAACAGCGCTATTAAAATAATTAGATTCTCATGGCAGATAAGCACCCGTTTTAAATGGCATCAAATGGAGCAGTGACCTAGCACTGCTACTTTTTAAGTCGTCATAAAACTAGGGAAATTAATAGCATGTCCCTCCTCCACAGGAAACAGGGAAGCCAGCCTTTCTCCACTGAACCAGTGGCATTGTGTCTTTGATAATGAAGAGGGGTCTTTAAGAAGAAATAGATCGATCGATCTATCTATCAATACGTATAACTGAATTACTTTGCTGTACACCCGAAGCCAACACAACAGCACAAATTAACTATACTTCAATTTTAAAAAATGGTAAAAAATAAAATGAAAAAGAGGTCTCAAGCAGTGGTTGAATTTGTCATTTAGCCAGTGTCAGAAGGAACATGAATTAATATCAATTACACCACCATTAAATCATAGAAATAAGTAAGCATTCATCAAAATTTAAAAGAGAATTTTTATGAATCTTCTGCAACTGGTTAAACAGAATCATCCTGCTATTTAAGTAGCTTTTTTCTGCTCTTAAATGTGGCACCCAATAGAGAACTTCTTCAGAAAGAAGTACAGAGAAGTAGGGAAGTGCAATTTGAGAAGGTGTAGACAGGTGGTAACATCCAGTCCAGGAGTTCCCTTCCTGCCTCAGGGGAAACGAATCTGGCTAGTAACCCTGAGGACGCAGGTTAGATCCTTGGAGGGTTAAGGATCCAGCGTTGCCGTGAGCTATGGTGTAGGTCACAGATGCAGCTTGGATCCTGTGTCGCTGTGGCTGTGACTAGGCCAGCAGCTACAGCTCCGACTTGACCCCTAGCCTAGGAACCTCCATATGCCACAGGTGCAGCCCTAAAAAGACAAAACAAACAAACAAAAAATCCAGTCTAAGCACCTGTCAAGCTAAAGTCTTGTTTTCCAAAGTCATGTGAATAGACTTTAATCTCTTGGGTCAGTGCTGTGCTCTGCAGTCAGGGAAGCTTATATAGGACCTTTGACTTCTCTGAGCTTCAGTTTCCTCATCTGCAGTTTTCCAAGAAAAATACCTATCTCTCTCATAGAGTTATCTAGAACAGTGCTGGCCCATCACTCCATCCCTGCTTCTCCTCCTGCCCCACCTTGGGGGGCTCGTGCCTCCCCGGAGGTGGGCAGCCTGTCTGAGAAGTTCGTCCAGATCTTAACCCTGCAGCAGGTTTCCTTCTCTTCCCACCTTCTGTCTAAAGTTTGCAGCTTCCGTGTCCATGAACAGTGCAGAAAAATCTATACCATTTGCAGGATTTGGTCATTCTTTATAGCCATTTAACACATGCCCAGAAATTGTTTAGGCATCTGGTTTTGGAGAGTCAAAAGCATGTGTACATCACCCGTCAGAGCTCCTCCAAGTTCTCATCGTGTCATTCTGGCCCTGACGGAAGCACGGCATCACATTTTTTTTTTTTTTCAGCCAGTGGAGATTTTTTAACAAGTAGCAAGTTCGTGTGTAAGGGCATCTGCTCTTACTTAAGAACAATATGACAAGCTATCTGGTTGACTCCTCTGTGCCTCATAAAACCAGGGTTAGATATTTTCCATGTTGTTTTTCAGTTCCCTTTCTTTAAAGGCTCATCCGTTAATTGCTACTTGAGTTGTCTGCAGTTGAATTTTATTCTTATTTTCAGGAAATGAAAACTATGCAATCTAATGTGTTCAGCTTTTGCTTTCACTGGCAGAAAGCTTAAAGCCTGATTAGTGCCCATGTGTGCCCATCAGTTCGATGTGGCTGCCTCCTTGTCCTCTCTCCTTGCATCCCTCAGCTGCGGTCTGCAGGAACTGACCGCTAATTATCTTGTCTTGTACTTTAATCTTGAGTCCTTCCTGAAATAGATGACAGTACGATCTTCAGCCTTAAATGACAGACTCAGTAGTTCATTCAGTTCGACAGTAGCAACAACAGAAAAAATACTGGGTGAGTACTATAAACAAATGTGAGGAAGTCACTGTAGAGATATTTAAGGTCTCTGTTCAGAAAGGATCAAATAGAAGTGATTAAAAAATTGTACCTGCTTTGGGAGTCCCCGCTGTGGCTCAGGAGGCTAAGAGCCAGACATAGTCTCCATGAGGATGCTGGTTTGATCCCTGGCCTCACTCTGTGGGTTAAAGATCCAGCATTGCTGCAAGCTGCAGCATAGATCACAGATGCAGCTCAGATCCCATGTCGCTGTGACTGAGGCGTAGGTCTCAGCGGCAGTTTTGATTCAATCCCTAGCCCAGGAACTTCCATATGCTGAAGGTGTGGCCGTAAAAAGAAAAAAAAAAATATGCATGTTTCATATATATATACACACTCATATAAATGTGTATATATTTATATAAAGATATCAAATTCTAGAATCAGACCAGCTTTATGTTCTTGGGCAGGTTGTCATTTCATTCCCTCCGGTTCATCATCTCAAACTGCAGGTAAAAAGTGTCCCAACTAATGTTGCTCTGAGGATGGACGAGATACTTAGGATGTGGGAAAAGCTCTCAATGAATTCTGGCTTTTACTCTTACAACTCCCTTTTTCTCATTTCTGCTAACAGTGTTCCTAACAGCATATCCCAACAATGCTCACAAGTCCAGTATTCAGAACTTGAGCAATAGGCGCACATGTTTTAAGGCAGGTTAGCGTACTTTCCCCAAATGCTAAAGATTAGAAAGTCCTTCAAGTTGCTTCCTGTAGACTTTGCCTCACTGAAACACCCGTGATCTAGAATATATGAAAACCTCTAGCAGGCCCATCTGGCCCCAGAAGAAGTAGCTGTGATCTCGGAGAGGGGCTCAAGGCTTGGTAACCCGCGGGATCAGGGAGCCATGCAGCCATCCCCCATCCAGATCCAGACACAAAGGATAAGCTGAGGGGAAGGAGACCTCTTGCTTCCAAAACAGTAGTGGAATGATGGCTTGATGTTGCATTTCCTCCAAGCTCACCCCCAAGTAAGTGTCTCCACTCCGTGGCCAGCCTTCCCCACACCTGTGACCAGAGAGGAGCGTGCCTAGCAAGATACCAGCTTGAGGAGTTCCCGTCGTGGCTCAGCAGTTAAGGAACCCAACTAGTATCCATGAGGATGCGGGTTTGATCCCTGGCCTTGCTCAGTGGGTTAAGGATCTGGCATTGCCGTGAGCTGTGGTGTATGTTGCAGGCGCAGCTTGGATCCAGCATTGCTGTGTCTGTGGTGTAGGTTGGCAGCTACAGCTCCAATTCGACCCCTAGCCTGGGAACTTCCATATGCCACGGGTGTGGCCCTAAAAAGACACACACACACACACACACACACACACACACACACACACACAGACACACACACACGTTACCAGCTTGAGCAGAGGACCTCATGTGGTGAGCAAGCTCCAGACCCTGGTCATCAAGGGATGGGGTCATGGGCTGGGAAGGAAGAAGGTGACGAGGAGAGCTGGTGCCTGAGAAGCCCAGCCTCAGCTCTCAGGCATCATCCTTGACAGTGCCCCACCCCCAGCAGCAGCAGCAAATGGACAACAGCTCCAAATGCTTTGGGCTCAAAATCATCAGTAACCAGTTGACAGATGGGAAAAAACAAATAAATGTGTCATTTTATTATGCTCCAGACATTGTATTAAATGATTTATAGGGAATATCTGATATAATAGGCAGTAAAAAAGAATGTGGAAGGTGTGAGAGCTAGAGTTCTGAAAGTTAAGATTTTTTATTCTAAACTTATTATTTTATTGCTTCCCAATTTAGAGGAGTCACAATGAACTACAGGATAAGAATATTTTTCAACATCTATTCATGTGTGGTTTTATTTATTTATTTATTTAGTCTTTTTATGCCGGCATATGGCAGTTCCCAGGCTAGGCGTCCAGTTGTATCTGTAGCTGCCAGCCTACACCACAGCCACAGCAACACCAGATCCGAGCCTCATCTGTGACCTAGACCACAGCTCACGGCAACGCCGGATCCTTAACCCACTGAGCAAGGGCAGGGATCGAACCCGAGTCCTCATGGATATTAGCCATGTTTGTTAACTGCTGAGCCATGACGGGAATTCCTCATGTGTGTTTTTAAATATTCACTTAGAGAGATGGAATCAAAATCCCTTTATGAAGGGTCTTTAGATTCAGCTCGGCGTCTACTAGGTCTAGCTAGTGATGATCTGAGCCTGCACTGTGCAGCACAGTAACCACCAGCCACATCTGCCCGCTGAACTCTTGAAGTGTGGCTAGTGCTTCTATGGTACTGCCTTCTTATTTTACTTTTTTTCCCTGCGTTTTTAAAATTATAGTTGACTTACAGTGTTGTGCCAATTTCTGCTGTACAGAAGTTGATGCAGTAATATATACATTCTTTTTCTTGTATTTTCTTACATCATGATCTGTCCCAAGAGATTGCTCATCATTCCCTGTGCTGTACAGCAGGACCTCATTGGTTATCCATTCTAAATGTAGTAGCTTGCATCTACCAACCCCAAACTCCCCTTCCATCCCACTCCTCCCTTCTCCCCCTTGGCAACCACAAATCTGTTCTCCATGTCTGTGAGTCTGTTTCTGCTCTGTAGACAGACTCATTTGTGCTACATTTTAGATTCCACATATAAGAGATATCACATAGTATTTGTCTTTCTCTTTCTGACTGACTTCACTTAGTATGAGAATCTCTAGTTTTATCCATGTTGCTGAAAGTGGAATTATTTCATTCTTTTCATGGCTGAGTAGTATTCCATTGTGTACACATACCATGTATTCTTACTCCATTCTTCTGTTGATGGACGTTTAGGTTGTTGCCATGTCTTTGCTACTGTAAATAGGGCTGCTATGAACATGCGGTGCATATATCTTTTTGAATGAAAGTTTTGTCCATATATGTGCCTAGGAGTGGGATTGCTGGATCATATGGTAGTTCTAGATTTAGTTTTCTGAGGAACCTCCATACTGTTCTCCATAGTGGTTGTACCGATTTACACTCCCACCAACAGTGAAGGAGGGTTTCCTTTTTCCCAGATCCTCTCTAGCATCTGTTATGTGTGGACTTATTCATGATGGCCATTCTGACTGGTGTGAGGTGGTACCTCATTGTAGTTTTGATTTGCATTTCTCTAATAATTAGCGATGTTAAGCCTTTTTTCTTGTGCCTGCTGGCCATCCCGTATGTCTTCTTCAGAGAAATATCTATTTAGGCCTACTGCTCATTTTTCCACTGGGTTGTTTGTTGTTGTTGTTGAGTTGTATGAGTTGTTTGTATATTTTGGAGATTAAGCCCTTGTCAATTGCATCATTTGCAACTATTTTCTCCTATTCTGTAGGTTGTCTTTTTTTTTTAATGGTTTCCTTTGCTGTACAAAACTTGTAAGTTTGATTAGGTCCCATTGGTTAATTTTCATTTTTATTTCTGTTGCCTTGGCAGACTGACCTAAGAAAACATTTGTATGGTTGATGTCATAGCATGTTTTGCCTTTGTTCTCTCCTAGGAGTTTGATGGTGCCATGCCTTACGTTTAAGTCTTAACCCACTTTGAGTTTATGCTTGTGCATGGTGTGATTTACATGCAGCTGACCAGGTTTCCCAGCACTACTTGCTGAAGAGACTATCCTTTCCCCATTTTATATTCTTGCCTCCTTTGTCAAAGATTAATTGACCATAGGTGTCTGGGTTATTTCTTGGCTCTCTATTCTGTTCCATTGATCCATATGTCTGTCTTTGTACCAGTACCGCAGTGTCTTGATTACTGTAGCTTTGTAATAGTGTCTGGGACAGTTAAGCCTTCTGCTTTTTTTTTTTTTTTTCCCAAGATTGCTTTATCAATGCTGGGTCTTTTATGGTTCTTTTTTTTTTTTTTTTTTTTTTTTTTGTCTTTTTAGGGCTATACCTGCTGCATATGTAAGTTCCCAGGCGAGGTGTCTAATCAGAGGTGCAGCTGCCAGCCTACACCACAGCCACAGCAACACAGGATCTGAGCTGCATCTGCAACCTACACCACAGTTCACGAAGCTGGATCCTTAACCCACTGAGTGAGGCCAGGGATCGAACCCATATCCTCATGATTCCTAGTTAGGTTCTTTACTGCTGAGGGATGATGGGACCTCCTCCATATAAATTTTTGAACTATTTGTGCTAGTTCTGTGGAAAATGTCATGGGTAATTTGATAGGGATAGTGTTAAATCTGTAGATCCCTTTGGATATACGGCTTCACAGGCAAATTCTGCTGAGAAAAACTTATACCATCTCTCTTAAACTTTTCATCTGTAGCGAGTGTTTTTATTACATAGTCAATTTCATTACTAGTGATTGTTCTATTCAAATTATCTATTTCTTCTTGATTCAGTTTTGGTGGGCTGTATGTTTCTAAAAGTCACACGTTTCTTCTGGGTTGTCAAATTTGTTGGCATGTAATTGTTCATAGTATTCTTTGATGGTTTTTTGTATTTCTGCAGAATCCATTGAGATTTCTCCGTTTTCATTTCTTATTTTGTTTATTTAGGTTCTCTCTCTCTTCTTCTTGGTGAGTCTGGCCAGAGGTTTCTTAATTTTGTTTACCATTTCAAAGAACCAGCTCTTGGTTTTACTGATTTCTTTCTATTGTTTTTTGAATCTCTATTTATTGATTTCCTCTCTGATCTTTATGATTTCCTTCCTTCTGCTGACTTGAGATTTTGTTTGTTCTTCTTTTTCTAATTCTTTTAGATGGTAGGTTAGATTGTTGATTTGAAATTTTTCTTGTTTTTTGAGGAAAGCCTGTATTGTTATGAACTTCCTTCTAAGAACTGCTTTTGGGACATCCCATAGATTTTGTATAGTCGTGTTTTCACTGTCATTTGTCTAAAGGTATTTTTAATTTCCTTGTTGACCCATTAGTTTTTTAGTAGCATGTTTTTTAGTCTCCAGGTAGTCAGTTTTTTCTCATTTCATTTCCTGTGGTTGATTTCTAGTTTCATGCTATTGTGGTTAGAGAAAATGCTTGAAATAATTTCTGTACTCTTAAGTGTGCTGAGATTAGTTTTGTGCCCTGGTATATAGTCAATCCTAGAGGTTGTTCCATCTGTACTTGAAAAGAATGTATAGTCTGCGTTTTTTGGATATAATGTCCTCACACATCAATTAGGTCTAACTGTTCTATTGTGTCATGTGGGATCTCTGTTGCCTTACTGATTTTATGTCCAGAAGATCTGTCCACTGATGAGAGTGGGAGGTTAAAATCTCCTACTATTATTGTATTCCTTTCATGTCTGTTAACATTTGTTGTATATATTTGGGTGCTCCTGTATCAGGGGTATCTGTATTGACGAGTGTAATATGCTCTTCTTGAATTGATCCTTTTATCATTAAATTGTGTCTTCTTTATCTTTCTTTATGGCCTTTTCTTTAAAGTCTATTTTGTCTGATATGAGTATTGTGACTCCCATTTTCCTGTCGTTTCTATTTGCGCGAAATATCTTTTCCCTTCACCTCACTTTCAATTTATATGTGTCCTTTGTCCTAAAGTTTCCCTCTTGTAGGCAGCATATTGTAGGCTCTTGTTTTTTTTATCCAGTCTGCCACTCTATGTCTTTTGATTAGAGCATTCAGTCCATTGACATTTAAAGTAATTATTGATAAATATATATTTATTCCCATTTTAAACCTTGTTTTCCAGTTGACTCTATATTTCTCCTTTGTTTCTTTCTTTTTTCCTTTTTTGGTTGGATGATTTCCTTTTATTTTATGTTTGTGTCCTCTTCTTTTTTATTTTTGTGACTGTATTGTTTGGTTTTGATTTGTGGTTGCCCTGATTTTGGCCTGATAGTTACACAGGCCAAACACATTCAAAAAAAAAAAAAGAACCCTAGATTTTCTTACTCTCCTTCCCCACACTTTATGATCTTGAAGTCCTTTTTTCCATCTCACGCTTATCCTTTTACGGTTCCTTATGTTTACCATTGCTTTCACAAAAACGTCTTGCCCTTTTTGGAAGTCGGAGGTCTTCTGAGTGTTCAGTAGGCGTCCGAGCGAATCCTTCTTTTGCGTGTTTGTGGCAGAAGATGAGCGCCACGTCTTACTCCTCTGTCATCTTGATCCTGCTCCCTTTTTGTGTTACATAATGGTACTAATTTACATTTAAAGACAGAAGCAGTGTAAGATATTTTTCTAAAAACACAACCTGACTATTTTGGTAGGACTACATTTCACTTTCGCTGTTTCTCACATTTTTGTATTACATGCATTGTTTCTAGCATTCCATGTAAACACTTCACCAACCCAGTTGATATCCCTGCATTGATTCAGGTCTGATGACTTCTTTTCTGTACATCAATGTGATATTATAATGAGTTTATTTGAATGTTTTGTGCAGACAGCACGAGTTCCAGTGATACCTATATAGCCGTGATTGGCAAGCAATTAAAATATTATTTTAATTGTAACACAAATTATTTTTCTAGCTTAAGAAAATAAGAGTGGAGGGAGTTCCCTTCTTGGCTCAGCAGTTAACTAATCCGACTAGGATCCATGAGGATGCGGGTTCGATCCCTGGCCTTCTTCAGCAGGTTAAGGATCCAATGTTGCCGTCAGCTGTGGTGTAGGTCGCAGACGTGGCTTGGATCTGGCTGTGGTGTAGGCCCACAGCTGTAGGTCTGATTCACCCCCTAGCCTGGGAACCTCCATATGCCGTGGGTGCAGTCCTAAAAAAAGCAAAAAAGAAAGGAAGGAAGGAAGAAAGAAAGAGAGAGAGAGGACAAGTTTTTAAATTCAAGATGAAGTCATACTAGTGATGCAGAATTGCAATGTAGGTGCTTTGACGAATCACTAAAAAAAGATTGGAAAATGTATATTGCAAATTTCACAATGAATGGCCATTGTAATTTGCTGACTGAAGCAAAATGAGACTGTTGTATAAAAATTTCTTAGAGATAATAAAGTGTAACATTTTAAGAGACTTTTTAGAAAACATGTAGTGAATATAGGAGTTCCCGTCGTGGCTCAGTGGTTAACGAATCTGACTAGGAACCATGAGATTGTGGGTTCGATCCCTGGCCTTGCTCAGTGGGTTAAGGATCTGGTATTGCTGTGGCTGTGGTGTAGGCTGGCGGATACAGTTCCGATTGGACCCCTAGCCTGAGAACCTCCATATGCCGTGGGAGCGGCACAAGAAATGGCAAAAAGACAAACAAAATAAAAGAAAAAGAAAATATGTAGTGAATTTAATGCATTTCTCTAATATTTAAAAAAAAAAACTGATGAAATTAGTTACCTGAAATCAGAATTAAACATCCAAGAATCTTTTTTGTCCTCTTTGTAGAGAAGTTATTTTTTCCTTTTTTTACAGCTTTGAGGTGTAATTAAAATACCAAAAAACCGCACACATTTATTGTACACAATTTAATTTGTTGAGTTTGAACATGTGAATTACCTGTGATGCCGTTACTAAAAAAACAAGGTAATAAACACCTCTCACCTCCCACAGTTCCCTGTGTCCCTTTGCCGTGTGTGTGTGTGAGTGTGTGCGTGTGAGTGTCTGTGTGTGAGTGTGTGGACACAACATGAGATCTACACTCTTGACAAAACTGAAAGTGCACGACACCGTTTTGCTCACTATAGGCAGTGTGCCGCACAGCAGCTCTCTGCCACTTCTTCGTCTTACGTAACTGTCACTTTTCACCAGTTGAACAGGAACTCCCCATTTTCCCTCCTCCAACCCTCCAGCAGCCAGTATTCTTCGTCCTACCTCTGTAAATTCGACTAGTTTGGCGAGCACGTTCAAGTAGAATCATGCAGTACTTGTCCTGCTGTAACCGACTTATTTCACTTAGCATAGTGTCCTCCAGGTCTATCCATCTTATCCTGAAGTTTTAAGACTATTAATAAGATCTGAGCTTATCACTTTGGCCAGACATAAAATTGCTCTGATTTTCACATACACACACACACACGCACATACATTTTTAAATAGAGAGATAGTAAAAGAAACTATTATTTCAGTTACAGCATTTTTTATTAGAAAATTATGAAGAAAATACCAAAAAAAGATATTTTACAAAAAGATAAGAACTCCAATTAAGCCACCCAAATTATTGCTTATAAAATACACAATCTTTTTAACAATATCAAAGATCAGTTAATTCAAAATGTGAAAAACAATGCAAGTTTTTTTAGGGGGTTAGCTTTAAGTGAGTCACAAGATATAAAAGCTATGCCGCGGGAGTGGCCCAAGAAATAGCAACAACAACAACAAAAGACAAAAAGACAAAAGACAAAAAAAAAAAAAAAAAGATATAAAAGGCACTATAGTATAATTAGTACTTTGAATAGGTTTGGTTACCAAGGACTTACTTTACAAGGAAATACTATCCATTCATGGCCTAAAATATCAAACTCATGGGTTAGGTATTTTTCAATATTTTATGTCTATCAAAGAAGAATTTTGGCTCGATGTTAAAAAGTAATTTCTAACACATCAAACATTTTTCCAACTATGTTAGGTCAAAAACACTGATTTATTGGAATTTTTTTAAAAGGAACTGATGTTTCCTTTATGTCTTTTTTCACTGTATGATACATCTTACAAATATTTATGCTTAGAGTTCGGAAGCAGACTCCATGAAATTTGTCGTGGATACAGCTGATAAAGTCATTCAGCATATATATGCTAAGACAATGAACCATCACAAGTGAACAGAACTGCCGAAAGAAAGAAAAGACAATGAGTGTAATGGCCTCGTGATTTCTTTGCCAATGCTCTTCAGTTAAGTTGTGAAAATTTTACAAATATATCACATACTGTCAACTCCAAGATTTTCTTGAAAAGAAAGGATTATTGGCCAAATATCCAGTAATCAAAGGCAGCAAATGGCAGTGCGATTTACATTTTCACACTAATATCACACTGCAGATGGGTGAGCTAATATTGAAACTTCAAGGAAAGGAAAAGCTTATCTGTGACCTAGCTCGAAAGATGGAAGATGTGTACTTGAAACTGAAACATTTTGTACTATGATCAATTAATAATGATCGTACAGTATTCTTATATAGGTCGATATGAAGATTCTACTGTTGTGGGTAGCGTTATGTCAACTCCCTGTAAAAACTACGAGAAAGAATGAAGAAAATACGCATAGAGTTGCTTTTCAATCTGTCAATACCATTTCAAGTTCAATGTTAATAATACTGAGTTAACACAAGAATTAATGAATTTGCCTGACTTAGATTTGAAAGTGATCACTTCTGCTTTGAAGTCAAAGCAGTTATTTATTTATTTTGTCTTTTGTCTTTTTAGGGCTGCACCCGCAGCATACGGAGGTTCCCAGGCTAAGGGTCCAATCGGAGCTGTTGCTGCCGGCCTACACCACAGCCACAGCCACATCAGATCTGAGCCGCGTCTGAGACCTACACCACAGCTCACAGCAACGCCAGATCCTCAACCCACTGAGCGAGGCCAGGGATAGAACCCGCAACCTCATGGTTCCCAGTCGGATTCGTGTCTGCTGCACCATGATGGGAACTCCAAAGCAATTATTTTTTAGAAGACAAACCAGCTTTGTCAAAGTCGATGCACGTATGAAGGAAGAAGGATTTCTCAGTCATGGGAGAAATTCAAGTGTGTTTGGAACACTCTAAGTGTGGGAATGTATTTTCCAGCTGTGAATTATATGAAATCATACACGTCACTTATTCCTCATCAAAACTGAGCACCCGCATTTGGTGTGCTACACACTTAGTAAGAAGAAAACAGCCTAAAATATCCCATTAATATGTTTCATATTGGGACTTTCCATTGTAGCTCCGTGGGTTAAGAGCTCACCAAGTATCCCTGAGGACGCAGGTTTGATCCCTCACCTCGCTCAGTGGGTTAAGGTTCCAGCGTTGTTGCAAGCTGTGGTGTAGGTCACAGATGCAGTTCGGATCTGGTGTTGCTGTGGCTGTGGCCAGAAGCTGCAGCTCTGTTTTGACCCCTATCCCTGGAACTTCCATAGGCTGCAGGTGCAGCCCTAAAAAAAAAAAAAAAAAAACGTTTTATATTGACTACATGATTAAGCGTGCAGTGTTATATAAAGCATATTATGAAACTTAATATACCTACTTATTTTCACTTTTTTAATATGGCTACAAGAAAGTTTTAAACTACATATGTGGCCTATAGTATATTTCCATCAGACTGTGCTGGCCTGGAGGAGTCTGCACAGTGTCTCCTCAATACATACTGCATGTAGGTGCCTCAAAGGGCCGGAAGAGGAGGAAGCCAGCCTGGGCGGATGGCAGGTGCCCTGACTGCTGGGGGAGCTTTTAGCCCTGTTAGGTAAATAAGTGTTTGTCAGTGCTTGCCATTGTCTTTCTGCTCTTTCCTCTTTTAAACACAAAAAGAAAAGAAAGAGGAAGGTCATTTCTGGAAGCTTAAAGTCAGATTTCCTCTGGAAGTCTAGCTGGCCAGTTAACCACGTCAGTCTATTCAGTGAAATAGAATGCCCTTTCTCTAGTAACTGTAAGTAAATAGCTATAGGTTTTTGACCCTAGATCTATCAGAAGCACCAAGGCAGAGAAAGCGAGAAACTCTGAGCTTCTCAAACCTTTTTTTTTTTTTTGGGCTGCACCCACAGCATATGGAGGTTCTCAGGTTAGGGGTCAAATCAGAGCAGCGACTGCCAGTCTATGCCACAGCCACAGGAACACCAGATCTGAGCCACACCTGCTACCTACATCACAGCTCACAGCAACACCAGATCCTTAACCCACTGAGTGAGGCCAGGGATTGAACCTGCATCCTCATGGATGCTAGTCAGATTCATTTCCACTGAGCCACAATGGGAACTCATCAAACCCTTTCGATGAGCTGGGACTTTTTCTCACTTGCCAAATGAGAAAAGTGGGATTAGATGAAGAAGTGATTAGGGCTAACATTGAAGATTAATGGGAGAAGGATATTTAATTTGCCCTTATGTATTTTTTATTTCTTTACATGTTTCTCTAAAATATACAAGAATCAAACACAATGATTAGTGATTAGTCATAACCTAATAATTCATGCTCTTATTTTAATAATCACATTTTAGAGGAAGATCTGTGTAAATGATCAAATTGTTTGCTACTCTGGTATAGTCAGGAAGAGGTTTTGTTTGTTTGGGGGAGATAGGGTGCTTCGGAAAAACAACCCATTTACCTGGTGGCAGATGCATAGAATCCAGACATGGAAACTCGGAGGAAGCAAACACTTGCTGAGCAAGCTTACACACTCAGCCATGGGGCTCCATGTGTCATGATCAGCTCTCTGCCTGGCACAGTGCCCGCCACCATGTAGGCGGGCAGCATCATTTGTTGGATTGAATTATAAAGTGAGGTCATTTCCACAAAGAGGTTTGTGGTCTAATCAGAAGACAGAATGCAACCATGAAAAATTAAATGAATATAATTGGTTTCATTTTCTTGCATTGTTATATTGTGCTTGAATTTGTTTTGTTAATTATAAAAATCTGTGTATAGTTTTGGTCTGTTTGGGGTTTTGTTTTTTAGAAAAAATTGTGGGTACACAGGACACTACAGATATTGAGTATACCACCTGATTTCTCACTCTCCAGATAGTCCCTGTAATGACTTGGAACCATTTTTACCCCACATACATTCCCCTAATTGAAAACCTGCCATAAACTGCCTGCATGCCGGGGCCAGTTAAAACTCATCATTTGAACCAAGTCTGGGCAAGAGGGTGCAGGGTGCCCTGCAGTCTATCTTAGCTGTTTCCCCTGAAAGATGGCTTCTCTCCTGCCTGCCCTCTTGATTGCATTGTTTAAACTTGTGTGTTATCGCTGTCATCTTCCCCACATTGTTAAGTGAAATGCCTTCTACGAAAGTGGAAAAGCCTGTGAACAACACACTTGAACCAAAGAGGCCTAGAAAAACCCCATCACTAAAAAGAGAGTTGAGAGCGAAAAAGCATTTTGAGAGAGGAGAATGAATATAAAAATATAAGCAGGTAGAAAGGACAGTGAAATGTATTGGCTGTTGAACAGCTTGGTTGTTCATATTCACAGATGACTTCATTACATGCAGTTGGTGTTTAAATCCTTTATCTTTATATCAGAAATCCTCCGTGGGTTGTTACACAAATTTCTGAGAGGATTTAGTGATAAATGGGGAAACTGGTTGGGGTCTTAAGAAGTGCTTTTTAATTTTTCTCACTTAGAATCATGGGCTCAAGCTATTTGACATTTCTTCCCTACGCCTCGCCCCCGCCCCCACAGCATGTGGAAGTTCCCTGGCCAGGAGTCAAACCCTTGCCACAGAAGCCACCAAAGACACTGCAGTGACAACACCAGATCCTTAACCTGCTGCAACACAGGGAACTCCTATTTGAAATTTCAGTATCAAAATATTTTCAGGAATAAGTTAGGTTTGTATAACATGGAATGCCTAAGGTCACAGAGTGAAAACAGAATTAGCTGGTGTTATGAACAAATCTATTTGAGTTTTCATTTCTAGAATGGCCTTTCAAACTACAAAGAACTTAATATTTTTATGTTACTTAGAGGTATTTGGCAAATATATGACTCTAGATAATTTCTAAACAGAGCCCAAGGCAGTTCTATGATGTTGAAATGGAGTTGGAATCCTAAATACAATTTTTAAAAATACATTGGAAAATTTTGATATCTTTATAAACTTTTCCAAAAAAAAAAAAAAGAGTGTGGAAATCTTAGCTAGTCCACAGATTATTGTGGCTGCTCCTAGCTGGTTCCTTTATCTCTAGACGTCCCTATCTCTCTCTCTCTCTCCCTGTGGTCAGAACAAAACTCTCAGAATTTTCTAGCAAAACACTAATCATAATAGCTTCTGGATGAGGAAACATCCGTTTCCGGTCTCTTCGTGATGGATTGGAATGCCTCTTTCCAGTGATCAAGTGCCCACCACATTACCAAGTCTCCTTAATGGTCACCATCACTCTGGATCTTGCCCTCTTTTGTATGTTACGTCGTGCTTTTTTCACATCTCCTGGAGTTGACAGACCTTCTTGTGCTCAGTTAGGGACACTCCTCAAAACTGCTTTGGGAGTTCCCCTGCGGCCCAGCAGGTTAAAGATCTGGCATTGTTACTGCAGCAGCTCCAGCTGCTGCTGTGGTGTGGATTTGATCCCTGGCCGAGGAATTTCCACTTGCCAGGGTGCAACCAAAAAAAGAGTGCTTTGTTCTGTTCAGGTCTCTTGACCTCTTGGTCACATGTAAAACAGGGACATATCTCCATGGAGCTTTAAGCCCACTTCCAAGCCCAGGATAATGTTTGTTAAATGAATAAATTAATATGACATTATCTGCTTGGATAACTATTGCCAATCTTGAGAGACTTCGAATCTAAGGGGAATTCCTATCTTTAATCATATGATGAACCTGAAATGTCCTCCTATAAAACAAAATAAAATATAAGATGCAAATTGAGCACGAAAGTAAAAGAAATCCTTAAAATAACAAGAAAACAGAGTAATGAACTGTATTCACCCCAGGCTGCCTAGAGGGATTTTTCCAAATGATCAAGCAGCGTTTTTGGTTTCAAGGACCGCAAAGAGGAGAAGAATAAGACCCCCCCCCCATTAATGTGGGATTGGAACCAAGACCTCCAGAGAGCACTCTTGGTGGCATCATAAAGGCTCTCTGCTTGGTGAAGGAGAATCAGAAAAAAACATCCTCTATTCCTAGTACGTATGGAGGTTGAATACATCATTTATTGCTGCCCTTTCTGAAAACCAACTAAAATTAGAGCAAAGAGAATTTTTAATGAACAAACTGTAAGAATGATGAGTGAAGGAGAGAATCATTAATGAGAAAATACTGGAAGTTTGAAAACATATGGAAAAGTGGTATCTGACTCAGGAGATCCTTAGAAGACTTGAGTCCTAAACCAACAGCTCGGATCTGGCATTGCTGTGGCTCTGGCATAGGCCTGCAGCAACAGCTCTGATTAGACCCCTAGCCTGGGAACCTCCATATGCCGTGGGTATGGCCCTAAAAGGACAAAAGACCAAAAAAAAAAAAAAAAAAAGTAAAACAGTGTAATAACCTTAACCAATGAGGTGAAGATTTATACACTGAAAGCCACAAAACATTGACAAAGGAAACTGAAGATGATTCAAAGAAATGGAAAGATATCTCATGCTCTGGATTGGAATTAAACTGGCCAACTAACTACCCAAAGCACTCTATAAATTTAATGCAATCCCTATCAAAACATGCAGGATCTTTTTCTCAGTACTAAAGCAAATAATCCTAAAATGTGTATGAAACCACATAAAACCCCAAATTGCCAAAACAGTCCTGCAAAGCTGGATGTATAACCCTCCCAGTCTTCAGGCTATACTACAAACCTACAATAATCGAAATAGTGTGGTATTAACACAAAAATAGATACATGGATCAATGGAACATAAGAGAGAGCCCAGAAATAAACCCAGGCATTTATGATCAATTAATCTATAACAAAGAAGGCAAGAATATACAGTGGATAAAATACAGTCTCTTTAACAAATGTTTTTGGGAAAGCTGGATAGCTATATTTAAAACAATTAACTTAGAATATCCCCTCACACCATATATAACAATAAACAAAATGGTGTAAAGACTTAAATGTAAGCCATGACACCATAAAACTTAGGTGAAACACTCTGACATAAATTGTAGCAATGTTTTCTTAGGTCATTTTCCCAAGGCAAAAGAAATAAAAGCAAAAATAAACAAATGGGACCTAATTAAAAGCTTTTGCACAGTGAAACCATCAGTGAAACCGAAAGACAACCTACTGACTGGGAGAAAACACTTGCCAATGATGTGACCAAGAAAAGGTTGATATCCAAAATGCATAAACAGGTCATACAACTCAACATCAAAAAAGCCAGTCAAAAATGGGCAGAAGACTTGAACAGATATTTTTCCAAAGAAGACATAAAAATGGCCTGTTAACAGGCACACAAAAAGATGCTCAACATCATTAATTATTTGAGAAATACAAATCAAAACTGCAATGAGCTATCACTTCACATCTGTCAGAATGGCTATCATCAAAAAGTCTGCAAATAGCAAAATGGTGAGGATGTAGAGAAAAGGGAATACCTTGTACACAGCTGGTGGGAATGCAAATTTGAGTAACCAGTACGGAAAACGAGAGGTTTCCTAAAAATCTAAAAATAGAACTACCATATGATCCAGCAATTCCACTTCTTGGTATATATCTGGAAAAAACAAAAACATTAATCCAAAGAGATACATGCACCCAAGTGTTCATAGCAGCATTATTTACAATAGCCAAAACATGGAAGCAACCCAAGTGCCCATCAACAGATGAATGGTTTAAGAAGACGTAGTATTTATATAATAGAATATTACTCAGTCATAAAAAATAATGAAATATTGCTATTTGCAGCAACATGGATGGACCTAGAGAATATTATGAGTGGTGAAATAAGTCAGACTGAGAAAGACAAGTACTTTATGATATCATTCATGTGTAAAATCTAAAAAATAATACAAATTAATGTATATACAAAACAGAAAGATTCACAGACATAGAAAACAACTTTATGGTTACCAGAAGGGAGTGGGAGAATGAGAAGGACAAATTAGGGGTATGAGATTAACAGATACAAAGAACT
This sequence comes from Sus scrofa, assembly GCF_054392235.1. Lineage (NCBI taxonomy): Eukaryota > Metazoa > Chordata > Mammalia > Artiodactyla > Suidae > Sus > Sus scrofa. The sequence goes on from NC_139391.1 coordinate 139,671,876, forward strand.
ACAATAAAATGGAGGGTTTTTTTTTTAATGAGATGATTAGTTGAAGATCAAATTTGGAGAGGCAATCCCAAATTTGAAGATTTCCAAATTTCCACCCTGTCCTCCTTGTCCCATCCTGCATATGGTGAGAGACTGTCCCTTCTAAACAGCAACAAGATGACTGGAGATTTAGTGGCTGAAAGATATGAAATGGGAGGTCTCTAGACAGTCACACACCAGCCCTCACTTAGGGCAGGTGCATCATCCTGAAAATTGGGACACAAATTGAATGCTGGCCCAGCTCAGTTCTCCCACTAGTTCCCAGTTATAGGCAGCTAGGACTAAACACACTAGGAAGAAAAATGGAAAAGCCGAGGCCACTGGCAAAACCAAGAGTAAAGATCTAAAGATCTAAACATTCTGATGCCAGGGGTGCCCCAAAGACACATCCCATTTCTACTCCCACAGTGGAGACCACAGTTGACAAATCAAAGCCTCTCTCTCTAAGCTTACAGTTAGCTTGCTAGTGCCCCACTCATAAATATCAAGGGTCATCAGATATAAAAGAAAGCCTCTACCAAGAAAGACAGAGACCAAAACAACAATAGCAACAACAAAAATGGGGAAAAAAAGCAGCCTGGAGGAAATGGAGATCATGCAAGAAGAAAAAATTTTCTGTAAAGCACAATCAGCAATATCATCAGAGAAATCAAAGAAAACATTATGTCCAAAAAACAAAAATAGAATGCAAAAAAAAAAAAACACACAAAAAGACTGAAAAACAGAAACAACATTTAGAAAACAAAAAGTACTCTGGAAATAAAAAAACATTCTAGTAGAAATTAAAAATGTAATAAAAGAGTTGAAAGTCACCCAGAATAGAGTGAAAACACAAGATGAAAATATTATTGAAAAGATAAAGCCAGAGGACTAGTTTCAAAATTCAATATCTGAAGAACAAAATAATTCAAGATATTTCCCCCCAAAATGGGCAGATACATGTTTCCAGAAAGAAGGGACGTACTGAGAATCCAGCATTATAGCTGAACACAACCCAGAAAAGGCACATCAAGTCTTTTCAGAACACCAAGCAATTAATAAAATATCCAAAAAAAAAAAAAAAAAAAAAAAAGAAAATATCCTACAATTTTCCAGGGAGAGAAGATGTCACGTCCAAAGCTCAGAAATTGTAATAGCTTTGAATTTCTTAACAGCAACACTGGGGCCTAAATGACAATAAAGCAATGCCTTCAAAATTGTAAAAGAAACCAACTTACAATCAATAGTTCTATTCTTAGCTGAACTAAGTGTGAGAGTGGAATCAAGACAATTTCAAACATATAAGGTATGAAAAAGTTTGCCTCTAGAAAATTGATTCTCAGAAAGCTGGAGAAAGATGTGCTTGTTACAAATGAGGGAGTAAACCAAGAAAGAGGCAGATACAGGAAACGGAATCCAACGCAAGAGAGGAGACAAGAATCTCAGGATGAGCGTGAAGGGAGAGCTTAAGCTGAGAGCTGAGCTTCAGGCACCAGGGCGACCAGTCTAGACAGGAGCAGATTCGAGGGCCCTGAGAGATGTTTCTCCAGAAAGATGAAGTTGATGGAGTGTCTTGAGAGAAGAGTTCAGCGATGGCGGAGACTTTAGGATTTAATCAATGAAATGCAGAAGAAAACTCAAGGTTAAGGTTATAGCTCCAGAGAAGATGAAAAAAATAAGGAGTTCCTGTCATGGCTCAGAGGAAATGAATCTGACTAGCATCTAAGAGGACACAGGTTCAATCCCTGGCCTCGCTCAGTGGGTTAAGGATCTGGCATTGCTGTGAGCTGTGGTGTAGACTGTAGATGTGGCTCAGATCCTGCGTTGCTGTGGCTGGGGTGTAGGCCAGCTGCCACAGCTCTGATATGACGCATAGCCTGGGAACCTCCATGTGCCGCGGGAGCAGCCATGAAGAGACCCAAAAAAAAAAAAAAAAAAAAAAAATCAGGAAAGGAAAAACATTATAGTTGCTTGTCTCTCATGTAAGAAGAGTTTGTATGGTTATAAAATAACTAATGCAGAATATAGATCACATAGGCCAATATAACTTGCAAAATGAACAGCTTACCGTCTTTGCTGGAATTAACTCATTTGAGACCAGAAGAGTGAATATGGGATAATGGAGAAGGCGAAGCGAAAGACAGATAAACCTCGCCACCAGCAAGGGGAACTTGAATAAGGACTGAAATGAAACATCTGCAAGTGGCACCGTGGACACGTTATTTAGAGATAGGCAGGTAAATACCGATAGAATTAGGTAGAAGAGAGTAAAGTGGGCTGATCTAAAGAGGAGAAATAAGAGAAAAGGTATGCTTTTTTTATTGCGTGTTTTTTTTTTTTTATCCCTTTTTGGTAATAAGCTCTATGAAATACCAAGAATCTTTAAACTAAGTAGAGATATATTTAGATAAATTCTGTGTATGTTTATATGTACAGAAACATGTATGCCTATGTATTTACAAATGTACATATTTGTGTGCAGCTTAATCAATCTATTTCAACTTCTGTCAGCTTATATACAAAGATTTCTATTTGGACTTTGGGTCTTGTGGTGTAGGGAACCAAAAAAAAAGTTTCTTTAGAGTACTTGATTATACACCTGCCCTCATAAGGGTATGGAATAAGAATTTTGATTTTGGAAGATTTTTCCTATTGTTATATTTTGGAAGATTTTGCTTCCCGACGTAGCCCATGCTACTAGCACAGTGTTGGCACATAATAAGCACCCGCTAAATATTTGCTGATTGAGTGGATAATGTATGAAGATAGAATTAAATTATTGGAACATACAAACATGTAAGACAAAAGGGAAAATCCTTGTATGTAGACCTTGTTAAAATCAACATACTTTTTAAAATTTTAAAGTTAACTTCTAAAATAATTGAAATAGAATGTAAAGCTTCCAAATTAGTATGAGGAAAAAAATGAGTTAAGAAAAATAACCAATCTAAAAGAATGAAATAAAAGAAAGATAGTAGAAAAAGTAGGACAAATAGAAAACATGAAATAAGATGGTAGAAATAAATCCAAGTGGGTAAGTAATCATAATAAATGTAAGTGGACTGAAAACTTACACCTAAAGGGCAGAGATAATTAAAATGGACCTCAGAAAATTCAGCTTAATACCGTTTACAAAATGAAGTAAGGATACGGAAACGTTAAAAGTCAGAGGATGAAGAAAAACCTTTCAGGCAAATAGTAATAGAAAGAAAGCTTATGTAGCCACATTAATATCAGTCAAAGCACACTTTAATGCAAAAAGCATTCCTAAAGATTAAATAGATTAAATGCTTCATTCACCATGAAAGTATTAAAATTTTATTCATTTTTACATCTAACAATATCATTTCAAATATATAAAAAATTGACAGCACTACAAAAAAGAGCAAAACTCACCTACTCAGTCGAAAATTTTAGCAAAATTCCTTCCAATAATAATAGATCAAGCAGGAAGAAAAAGAGCTAGAAATAAAAGAGTCGAGTGACGTAATTGACACACTCATTTCGATGGCTGTCTATAGCCCTCTGGAGCCGACCACTGGCGAATACGGAGTGTGTTCAAACACACTCGGAACACTTAGGGAGATCACTCTCGTGTCACACTCACTAGCAAGCCGGTCTCTGAAAGCGGGAAAGCGGTCGTGTCGTCCACACTATGTTTTCTGACCCAAGTGGACTTAAGTGTATTTTTTACATACCAAACCAAATATGCTTGAGAATTCTAAAACATACTTCTAAAAATTCCACAAATCAAAAAAACAAACCAAGGTAGAAACCAAAAATGCATAAATTTCATGGATAATAAAATTGTACATATCAAAATATATGTAAGGAGCAAAGCTGTTATTAGGGGAATTTTACAGACTTTAATGTTGTTCAGAAAATAAGAAAGAATGGAAATTAATGAGCTAAATGTCAATAAGCCACAAAAAAACAACAGAATGTACAGGAAGTGCAAAGCCAAAAGTTGATATTTTTGAAAATGTTAAAACTGATATCCTTTGAGTAGATTGATTTTTTTGGAAAGAAAGAAAAATAATGAATATTAGGATGTACAAATCATTTATAACTACAGATAGAAGACAATTTAAAATATGAACAAATGTATCCCTTTGTTGAAAAACAGATGGAAGGGAAAAATACTATGTACCAAAGCTGACTCAAGAAGAAATAGAAAATCTGCATATTACTATAACTATTACGTAAACTGAATGAGTCCTTTAAAACAGACCTCCACACATACTCAGTCTCACTCAAGACTCAGACATTTTAATGGTGAGTCCCATAGAACAATCAAGAAGCAAATAATTCTAGTTGTATGCAAACACTTCCAGATAATAAAGAGGAAATGCTAACCAACTTCTTATGTATTTTAACATGTATATTTTACATTTTTATGTATGTTATATATGTTATGTATTTATTTATATATGTTATATGTGTGTTGTTATATATATTTTTAACATATATATATATATATATATTTTTTTTTTTTTGTCTTTTTGTCTTTTCTAGGGCGGCTTCCATGACATATGGACATTCCCAGGCTAGGGGTCTAATCAGAGCTGTAACCACCAGCCTATGCCAGAGCCACAGCAACACAGAATCCGAGCCGCATCTGCAACCTACACCACAGCTCACAGCAACACTGGATCCTTAACCCACTAAGCAAGGCCAGGGATTGAACCTGCAACCTCATGGTTCCTAGTCAGATTCGTTAACCATTGCGCCACAATGGGAACTCCTTAACATATATATTTTTAACATAACATTGTGGATCCAGCAATCCCACAAAAAGATACCTGCACCCCAATGTTCATTGAAGCATTGTTTACCATAGCCAGACTTGGAAGTAATGTAAATGACCATTGACAGAGGAAAGGACAAAATAAATGTGGTGCATGTACACAATGGAATATCACTCAGCCATGAAAAAGAAGGAAATGATGCCATTTGCAGCAACATGGATGGACCTAGAAGCTGTCATACTAACTGAACTAACTGAAATTAATCAGACAGAGAAAGACAAACATCATATGATATCACCTATAAGTGAAATCTAAAAAAAAAGAACAAAAGAAAAGAGTTGCAAATGAACTTATTTGCAGAACAGAAACAGACTCCAAGACTTTGAAAACAAACTTTTGGTTGCCAAAAGGGACAGGTGGGAGTGGGGTGGGAGGGACGGACTTGGTGTTTGGAATTGGCACATGCACACGGAGATCTATGGAATGACTGGCCAGTGGGGACCTGCTGTATAACACAGGGAACTCTACCCAGTATTCTGTGATCTTCTATGTGGGAAAAGAATCTGAGCAAGAACGGATATATGCACATGTATGACTGGGTCACTTTGTTGTACAGCAGAAATTATCACAACCTTGTAAGTCAACTACACTTCAATAAAAATCTTAAAGTAGGGAGTTCCCTTTGTGGCACAGCAGAAATGAATCCAACTAGTATCCATGAGGATGTGGGTTCAATCCCTGGCTTCACTCAGTGGGTGGGGCATCCGGCATTGCTGTGAGCTGTGGTGTAGGCCTGCAACCGGAGCTCCAGTCCGCCCCCTAGCCTGGGACTTCCATATGCCATGGGTGCGGCCCTAAAAAGCAAAACAGAAAACAACTCAGCATGTAGCAGGACTCTAAGAGAAAGAATAATGGCATATTAACCTATTAACAAACAGAAGTACAAAATTCAAGGCAAAATACTAGCACACACAGTTTTAAAACTCACAGTCACACACACACAAACAAATGGTACAAAGGGGTGGGCTCTTCAACTGTGTTACTAATGTTCTGTTTCTTAAGGTGACTGAGGACTCACAAGTTCCTTGCCGTGCTCTTTTATAGCTGTTTTTATGCCTGAACTATTTCAAAATATATTTTTAAGCAGCTAAAGGCCTTTGAGATATAACTGAGGATGTCCAAGATGTGGGCTATTTTAAACTGAAACGTTAAAGTAATAGTTTCTGGAGACATTTGAAGACTCATAAAATATGGTTTGTGCATGTGTTATTCTTGACTCTTAATCTTTTCTCCCCCGACATGCACTTGAATTTCCTCCATCAGTATATCTTCGGTGGCATGTACGTTCTCCTTTTTCCTCTCAACTCTCACCATCTCCTTAGCTTATAAACATACTCAAACTTCCGCTATCCTTAATACATTGTTTTCAAAGATTTCCTACCACAGATACCTGCTGTGAATTCCTTGCCTCCCCTCTTACCCAGAGTTCTTGGAAGAGCAGCCTGCAGTTCCTTTCTTAACCCATGGCCTCCACTCACTCTGCAAAGCACTGCAGCCTGGTTCCCGTCCACTTGGGTCAAAGAGCCCACACTTTGGTCTCAACAAAGTGCTTGAAGGTCAGATTCAGAATAACCTCCCAGTTTAACATACAGCTGCTGAACTTGAGGCTGCTAACTTCTTCCTCTCCCGGAAGCTCTTGCCTCCCTTGGTTCTGAGATGTTCTCCTCTCCCAGTTCTCACACCTCTATTCTGCTGCTCTAGGCTTCACCTCTGAGTTCTCACCTTTGTTATAAAGCAGGTGACCAGATACATGCGGGTGTATTTCTGAACTTTCTATCCATTCTGTTCATCACTTGTCTATCCTGGTTCCAAAACCACACTATCTTATTTAAATTATAATTATTATCATTATTATAGTTGACTTGACTTATGTTTCGTCAAGTTCTGTTGTACAACAAAGTGACCCAGTCACACATTTCCCTGTGCTGTACAGCAGGCTCCCGTTGCCAAAACCACACTGTCTTAATGACTGAAGTGCTGTAAGCTATCTTGATCTAGGCTAACATAAGGTCTCCAGCTTGCTTCTCTTCAGGATTGTCTTGGCTACTACTGGCTCTTCAAAGTGTATATATACACCTTAGAAAATTGCTTTTTTAGGAGTCTTTTTCCCCTAAATCTACAGAAATATTTGAAATTTTAAAGTCTGAGGCTATCTAACCTAGTTAATCCTACTCATCTTAAGAATTTACTTGGGGGCAGTTTCATCAGAAACCTTCCCGTTTTCCCCACCAAAAATCACTTAGCTTCTCATTTAGTGTCATCCAATTTAATATATTATTAAATGATATAAATATTTAAGATATTAATATGAGACGTAGAAAGTAAAGCTACCTGTCTTTCACACAACTGGCAGATTTTAAAGTTGACAGTCAAATCCAGGTCTGATTCCAAAGCTTGGGTTTTTTTTTTTTTCACTATTTACTCCTCCTCTTTGGATAACATACTACTTAATCACAGAATTTTAATTTGTTAGAGGTTTGATGTTTACTTTTTAAAACCTAATGAATAATTAACTTTATAGCAAATAATATTTCTTCTCTGTAAATAAGGGTTCAAGGTAAACTTTCATTCTTAAAATATCGTATCTATATTTTCTTACTCTAAATTAAAATATTGTTTATTAACTGCCCCAGCATGTATTGGCAGAAAACAACAAGTATTTTATTATATTCGTGAAGTTTGTGAGTCTGGGCACAGCCTGAAGCTCTTGTCTCGGCTGTGCAAGGTCTAGGGCTCAGCTGGGAAGAAGGAGCAGCTGGAGGCACCTCCAGTCACTGACTGAAAGCCTGGGCTCCTCTGAGGCTGTCAGCCAGAGAGCCTCGAGGGAGCTGCTCCTTGTCGCACGTGGCAGCCAGGACAAGGAGAAACGGGGAAGCCGCAGCACCCTTTCTGATCTAGTCTCAGAAGTCACACAGCAGCCCATCCGTCGTATTCTATTGGTGGATGCAGTCACAAGCTGGTCACAAGCTAGCTTCACTTTGGGGGGGGGTTCAAAAAATGGGGGACCATATCCTAAAATCACCAAGGTTTATAAGAATTTCTAGATGTGAATCTTGTGGTTTTGATATCTGCACGCTTGTTTCTCTCCTCGCTTCATCACTGTTAGTATTGGGTGTGAGATTGGTGCCTCCGCAGCACCCACGGCTGGATACAGTCTGCGGGAGAGATGGAACAGGGAACAGGAGTTCCCTTCACCCTCCATGGCAGCAGCATTTGGGGGTGGTATTAGAAACAAATTCTATATCCTCTAACCCTCTCTTCTGGAATTTTCCCATTCTCATTGACTGTAAAAAGGATTGGCCTCATGTGGTACCCCAGAGATGGAACAAGGAGGGTTTTCCCGACTTAAGAAGTGTTCTTTCGGAGTTCCCATCGTGGTTCAGCAGTTAGCCAACCCAACTAGGATCCATGAGGATGCGGGTTCAATCCTTGGCCTCGCTCAGTGGGTTAAGGATCCAGCCTTGCCGTGGCTGTGGTGTTGGTTGCAGATGCAGCTCAGATCTGGTGTTGCTGTGGCTGTGGTGTAGGCTGGCAGCTGTAGCTCCGACTCTACTCCTAGCCTGGGAACCTCCATATGCCGCGGGTGGGGCCCTAAAAAGACAAAAGACAAAAAAAAAGTGTTCTTTTAGATTATGATAATAAATAATATATGGGGAGACACCAAAATGAAGATGAACACACATCGCGGGAGTTCATGTGAAGAGTAATAGGTGTGTTTCTCGAGCACCTCACTTCCCATTTGTCAGCCCTGTGCTCAGCTCTTATTTGATCTTTTAGCCTTTGCCCCTCGGAGTGGGGTCCTTGGATCAGCAGCACATCACCTGGGAGCTTGTTGGAAGGGCAGAGCCTCGGGGCCCCTCCCAGACCTCTTGAGCGTGCATTTTCACAAGGTCCCCAGGAGATCCCAATGCACATTACATTACAGTTTTAGACACACCGCTTGATAAAGCAGACACTCCGACTATCTGGCTGAAGAAACTTGCTGGAGAGAACATTAGCTGTGAGTCAGCAGAACCAGAATCCAAATCCAGGTTTGACTGGCTCCGAAACCTACGCTCCTAACAAATGCTCCAAATCGCCCCTCAGTAATTTTCATCATCCAATTAGCAAAAGTCTTGCTGTCTACTTAAAGGGAGGTTGTGGCAATGATTCTGAGAAAGAGGGCCTGGAGCAGGTTTCTCCACCAAAGCAGTATTGCTCCATCCCTCGGCAAATTGGTTAGCCCTCTGTTTCCCTGCTAGACTGAGGGCTCCTTAAGAGATGGGACTGTTGCCCTGCTTGTGTTTACACCTCCAGAAATTAACCCCGGAGCTGGCATGTGACACATGATCCAGTCCTTACACACTCATTAATGAATCAACAATGGACCTGTTTGTTCAGGTGTGCTGCCTAGATTGTGGACAGTTAACTGGGAGCGGAGGTTATTTTGCAATAAAGGAAGATGCAGGGGTTTGCTCTGGAGTTTGCTACAAGCCCAGGATTTTGGCTGCGAAAACCGACGCACGAAGCCGAGGTTCTTGATTGTCAGCGCAGCTTATCTCTCCATCCAGGCAGCCCCCAGCCCAGCCCAGCCAAGCACTGGACTTCCTGAGAAACTTCTCTTTTCTTTTCCAGCTTCAGAGCAGAAACTTTCTGTGGCTATAATTAACTTCCACTTGATTTATGAAGGACAAGACCTGGAAACCCAGGGAAGCCTGATCACAATCCCCAGATTTCTGTGGTTGCCTCAATTTCTAAAGCTTTTTTAATGTATTCCATCTGAGCTCTTCGAGAGAGGGGAGCATGGACTCCCAGTAACATTTGGAGGTGACATTAACAAGACGTCTGAGGAGTTCCCGTCGTGGCGCAGTGGTTAACGAATCCGACTAGGAACCATGAGGTTTCGGGTTTGATCCCTGGCCTTGCTCCGTGGGTTAAGGATCCAGCGTTGCCGTGAGCTGTGGTGTAGGTTGCGGACGCAGCTCGGATCCTGAGTTGCTGTGGCTCTGGCGTAGGCCCGTGGGAACCTCCATATGCCGCAGGAGCGGCCCTAGAAAAGGCAAAAAAAAAAAAAAAAAAAACCCCACAAGACTTCTGGTTTTTGAAGGACAGTTTCCATTATGCTTGTTGTCCTGGCCTAGTTATTAACAATGTCCTTTTTCACTGTTAAAAACACCCTTGTTTGGAGTTCCCACTGCGGCTCAGCGGTAACTAACCTGGCTAGTATCCATGAGGATGCTGGTTCAATCCCTGGCCTCGCTCTGTGGGTTAAGGATACAGCGTTGCCATGAGCTGTGGTGTAGGTTGCAGGCGCAGCTTGCATCTGGTGTTGCTGTGGCTGTGGCGTAGGCCGGCGGCTACAGCTCTGATTTGACCCCTGGCCTGGGAACCTCCATGTGCCTTTAGATGATCCTCTAACCACCGGGGTCTCCTGGTGGCCCTGAAGTTACCTCAGGAGCCAGAACAGGGCCAGCCCCTCAGGCAGGGAACCGCCTCCGGGGCTGCTCAGCCATCCGTTGCTGTTGTTTTTCGAAGTGTGGTTCTCAGGTCAGCTGCTGCTCCGCGGCCCCGTGGAGCTGGGTATCCAAGCGGGCGTCCAGGGCCCACTGTGGTCCTGGGAACCAAGAGCTCCTGTCCCCTCGGGGCCCGAGTCTGACACTCTCTGCTGTAAGCTCAGCTCACCTGGAGGACCCCCAGAACCTTCTCTGTCCCCAAGCACACATCCTCCCAGCCCTTGGCACCCAGAATTGTTGGCGTTCGGTTTCAGGGACCCAGCTTCCCAACAGCCTTCAGCAGTGGCCTGACTACTGCCTCCCCTTCACACCCGGGCCCTATTATTAGGTGGCAGCGTCAGAAGCCAGAGCAGCAGTCCCCAGCGGCCCTTTGATCCCCAGGGCGGAGGAGAGAATGGCCGGAAGGGACAGCCCAGCCTGAGGTTATATAGTCCAGCTCGCTTTCCTCTGGGCTCCGGAGGCCTCTGCAGACCAGCAGGAAGGAGCTGCACTATTCTTAGCCAAGGTGTGGGAGCCTGGCAGGAGCTGCAGGCGCTGCCCCGAGGGTCAGAGACAGGAACCGACCGCCCACTCTGGCTGCTTCCCCCTCTCCCTTGGCTGCCCCCCACACCAGGAAATGACAGCCCCACTCCCCCCGGCCCCCGCTTGCCAGCAGCTTGGGCTCAGACACGGGGCCACCCCCTCGGTCCCTCAGCAGCAGGCCTGCCTCAGCCTCCCTCTCAGAGGGCAGCTTGTGGTACAGTTAGAGCCGAAGGCAGTTTGGCAACCACCTCAGTCCCTTCCCCGAAGCCTGTCGCTCTGCAGATGCCAGAGCTGGGTCCCACGGGGGGACAGTCATTTGTCCTTGGATGTTCAGGGTCTGAACTTTCTTTTTGTTTTTTGTTTTTTTTGTTTTGGTCTTTAGGGCTGCACCCATGGCATATGGAGGTTCCCAGGCTAGGGGTCAAATCAGAGCTGTAGCCACCGGCCTACGCCACAGCCACAGCAACACCAGTTCCCAGTTGCGTCTGCAGCCTACACCACAGCTCACGGCAACACTGGATCCTTAACCCACTGAGCAAGGCCAGGGATCGAACCTGCATCTTCATGGATCTTAGTTGGGTTGGTTGCTGCTGAGCCACGAGGGGAACTCCAGGGTCTGAACCTCTAACCAGGTGGGGTCAGAAGCTGGGAGACTGGGTTAAGGTGTCCAGGTGCCTTTCAGAGGACGTGGGCCATCTGTCACGGCATTTTCACAGGTCCTCCGTAAAGTGAAGAAAGTTAGGGTGAGGTCACCCACAGTGCTTTTGTGGAAGGGGCTTTCTTTTGAGTTGTACACATCACACAGCCACACACCACACACGTCAAACACCACACCCACCCACCCCCAACACACACAAACACAATGAGTCAGGTTATCTGGCAAATGAAGTAAAGTCATATGTTTGGATACAGATTTTTGGAAAAAAGAGCTGAGAACAATCCAGGGCCTTCCCACTCTTTCTCCAGTTCTAATCCTCTGGCTTCTCTCTGGAGTCTTTAGATGGCTGCTTTGCTTGCCATCCTCAGAGGACTCTCCCAGGCCCTGTCCCTACTGTCCCCGCCCAGGCCCTCAGAGCTCCCCAGTTTGGATATGGCGTCTCTGGAGAAAACACGCAGCTGGGAAGCAGCTGCCTGGGCCCTCTCGCAAGACCATCTCTGTCTAACGCAGCTGAAGCCAGAGTGGAGGAGAGGCAGGGAGGCCTCAGGAAAACAGAGTCGTCCAGGATGGGATCTGGGTAGAGCGTCAGGGGCACCGCCCCAAGTCTTTGGAGACATGCCTCCGGGGTAGCCACTGGGGCTCCAGCTGGCCCCTGTGCCTTCCTCTGATCCTTGCAGGACCAGATGTGCCCCACAGCTGTGTGCCATCTGCTACCCTCCACCCAAGGGAAGCTACAGTTTGGAAGTGGAAGAAGGCGTGGGGGGAGAGAGTGGCTCTTCCTTGGCTTCTCCGGGGGGCGGGGGTAGGTGGTTATGGGAACAGGCATCTGGACTTCCCACCAAGTAGGCAAATGGCCCGACAGCCATCTGCACAGTGGCTCCCCCCAAACTCTCCTGGCATGGACAAAGTTTTCAAAGAAAACCAACATCCTGGGGCTCCCGAACCCCTCTCCTACTCCGCGTTTCACTGCCTCTGGCTTAGAGATGTCGTCTTGCCTGTTTCTACTCTCGGCCCCTCTCCCTTCCTCCAAACCCCACGCGCGCGGGCACCCGAGTTCCCAGCCTGGGTCATCACGAGTCTAACGGCATCTAGTCAAGCTGACATCTCATCTTCCCCAAAGGAAGAGAACTCGACTCCCATCCAGCAATGATGTGATCAGTCCCTCCCTGAGCGCAGAAGTTTGGTGCAGCCCAGACATATGGATCTCTTTAGAGGCTCATGCAATTTGGCAATCCTGTTTCACACCCTCCAAGCCCTGCCGCTCTGACCCTGCCGCTGGGACGGCACCAGGGGAGTGGATCCACGCAGGCTCTGTGCTTCTTGCTCTTCCCTGGTCATTTCTCCTGGCAAGTGGCTACTCAGCCTGGAAAACAACAACTGTTTCTCTCCAGGTCCAGTCTTTGGCCGAAAACAGGGAGGAATTGAAAGAGAGAGATGGAGAGAGGAGGGATAAAGAGAACACAGCTGCACTCTTCTGGTTGGTTCTCCCGGGCATCAGACTGGAAACTCCTCAACCAACGAGGCACTTGGGCTGCTCGTCCTCCTCCTCCTCTTCTCCAGCACCAGCCACTCCCCAAGGAATCATTTCCGTCCTCACAGTCTGCGCACATCCAGCCTCGCTCTGTGCACTCAGCAAGCATGGGAAACACTTCTGCTGAAGCCGGGAGATGTCCCTGTGACTCCGACAGCACACCTGCCCCTTTCCTTCCCCAGCCAGACACACGGGAGGCTGCCATGTCTTTAAGGAAAGGGAACTTTCTTGCTGCCCCTGAGAGAAAGAATGACTTCTTGGCTCTGAGATCAGAAGCCAGAATGGCTGAGCAAAGTGTTCTGGTGCTTAGAGGGTTTCTTTTCCCAGCACGAGACCTCTGGTGACCCCCCGAACTGGGGAGTCTGCAAAGTCTGAACCCTAAAGGGTGGGGCTGTCTTGGACGAGGATGTTCAAGTAGGAGGGGGTCCAAAAACTTCATAGGAATTGGGCTGTCTTTGAGCCATCCCCTCCCCCTCTGCCTCCGAGGTGGTCTCAGAGAAGCGGTGGTGAAGGGGGACGAGGAGGGCGCCCGGGGCCAGGCCTTATTTTATGTGCTGGTTTCACAACAAAAAAGACCTCCACGTAAAGGGCAGTAGTCAAGAGTTTGGGACAGATGTTTCCTTTCCAGCCACATTTTCCTGCCCCAAGTTAAAAATAGCCACCCCTCGGCTTTGGCTCCCATCAAATGTGTGTCATTAAAGCTGTCCATCTGGGTTTCCAGGACCAAGACCGATAGTCCTGGGATGTTACAGTCTGTCGGCCCGTGAACTAGTCGTAGCCCTGGGTGCAAGATTATCTAGCCCCTCGTAGCAATTCTTGGATCCACTAGTGAAGGAATAGCTTCCCCGCTCCTACCTTTACATACGCCAGGGAGAAGTTCCAAGAGAGGAAGCACAGTTTGCCAAGAGCTCTGCTCTTGTTCCTCGGAATAAACCCTTCATCTTGGAATTTCCTTGAATCCACCCGCACTCTCAGGGTAGCCTGGACCCCCTCTGGTACTCTGGCTGTCATGGAAGTATAAGCGCTGCCTGGTAGCACTCATGGGAGATGCTGAGATAGGTCTGCACTAGCAGGAAGATTTATTGAAAACCTAGAAGAGACACGAGGGAAATAAGCAGAGACGCTACCAGAAGTACCGAGACGCTCACATCCACAAACAGTGGATTTCTGACCCCTCCTGAGAGAGCTGCTTCCCCGACCGAAACAGTTCTGCACCCAAGTTGCCCTCGTCACTGACTTATTCCCCTGTTGGCCAAGCCGTCTTCAGCTCTCACGTGGCTGCTCCCTCAGACGGCCCGGGTCCTGACAAATCTAAACAAAAGAACTGCAATCATTAATAATCCCACACCTTTTTCCTTTTCACACTGAAAATAGCTTTATTTGCTATTTTTGTTTGTAAAAGCAAAGCCTGATTGTTTAAGAAAAAAGAAGCCCATTCTACATTCAGAAGCGAAGAAGAAAGTGACATTGGCCCCTAACTCCATCACCCAGTGATCACGGAGTACACACGTGGTGCACACGTTGCTCACACACTGACCCCCGCCCCCAGTGAGACAGCATCCCACGGTGACGTGCTTTTCCCACTCACAGGTCACATCGCCAGGTCTTATAGCTGTGGCAATGCACGGGAAAGCCGTAGATTATGTGCAAGTCTAGCAGAAATGCCACATCTGTCTCTCTTACCGAGAAGCCTGTCCCTTAGGAAGCAAAACTGGGATGGCAGCCCTGGGCCAGTGTCAGAAGGAGGGGAAATGAACCGTTTATGCCTCTTTTCTGAACTTCATTACATTTTTGCTTTTAATGATATCCCAAGGGGCCTATGAAAGGTGCCAATAGATTATCTTGGGCACCTGCAATAGTTAATGAGCCCAAGTTCATTCCCTTCTAAGGAACAACCCCACCCCAAGTGCAAGAGAGGGATGTTATCCCAACACAATAATAATCTCCAACCCACTTGAAGTACAGACTTATATATAATATATATAGTGTATATTTATGTACTACATATATATACCATATACTATAAATGTATACATATAGTGTTTTAAATGTATACCTATAGTATTATAGATGTCTACTTGTGGTATTATAAATGTATACATATGGTATACATTTGTAGTATATAGTATACATATATAGTATAAATAACAATGTATAGCATATTGAATATGTAATATATAACACTATATATGTGTACTATTATGTATAATATAGTATATACTGCATATATAGTACATACACTGCAAGTATATATGCAATTTGAAAACTTTTGTAACAAATATTTATAACAAATTAAGGCACAAAGTATGCATAAACAAGTAATGATATGGATGAAAAAGAAGAAATATTCCTGATAAAGTACAGATTAACAAGATAAAAGAAATTTTGTCAACCGTAATTTGAAAACTTGCATAAATGAATAATTTCCTAGGAAAATAACAAAATTTACTCAAGAGGAAGTGTTTTAAAACTGAGAACACATAGCAATTACAGAAGTGGAAATAATGTTTTTCAATAGTCCCACACTAAATATCAGGCCCACGTGATTTCACAGGAACGTTCTAACAAACCTTTAAATAAAGTGATCGTTTCAATCTTATAAAACCTCTTCCTGGGAGTAAGAAAAGGAAATGCCCCGCAACGGACTTTGTCAGGACTGCATAACACCAAAGCCCAAACCAGGCAATGACACGATAAGGAAGGAAGAAATGCAGGCCCGTTCCATTTATGAATACAGAAGCAGAAGTCATAAATAGAAGACTGCATTAGCCAATTAAACTATACAGTGTGTAAAATGATAATAAACCAAGACAAGTCGGGTTTAATGAAGAGTTGGTTTAATGTTAGAAAGTCTATAAACGTATTTCACTTACACTCTCCTACTAAAAGAGGAAAATCTATATATCATTTGAACAGATATATAAGATATGGTAAAAATCATCATAAGTTCATTATTAAAGAAAGAACTCTTTTAATAAATCAGGAGGAGAAAGGAATCCTTTAGCGTAACATAAAAAGCACATACAAAAAATTAAGTAAATGTAATCCTAAGAGCGGAAACATTAGAACAATATCCTTTAAAATCTGAAATGAGGCACAAATGTACAAGATCACCACATCTTTTTTTTATAAAATGGTTTTTATTTTTTTCCATTATAGCTGGTTTACAGTGTTCTGTCAATTTTCTACTGTATAGTGTGGTGACCCAGTCACACATATATGTATACACTCTTTTTTCTCACATTGTCATGCTCCGTCATAAGTGACCAGACATAGTTCCCAGTGCTACAGCAGGATCTCATTGCTAATCCATTCCAAAGGCAATAGTCTGCATCTATTAAACCCAAGCACCCCATCCATCCCACTCCCTCCTCCTCCCCCTTGGCAACCACAAGTCTATTCTCCAAGTCTATGATTTTCTTTTCTGTGGAAAGGTTCATTTGTGCTGTATATTAGATTCCAGATATAAGTGATATCATATGGTATTTTTCTTTCTCTTTCTGATTAACTTCACTCAGTATGAGAGTTTCTGGTTCCATCCACGTTGCTGCGAATGGCATTCTTTTGTTCTTTTTTATGGCTGAGTAGTATTCCATTTGTACATATACCACATCTTCCTAATCCATTCATCTGTTGATGGACATTTAGGTTGTTTCCATGTCTTGGCTATTGTGAATAGTGCTGCAGTGAACATGCGGGTGCATGTGTCTTTTTCAAGGAAAGCTTTGTCTGGATATATGCCCAAGAGTGGGATTGCTGGGTCATATGGTAGTTATGTGTATACATTTCTTTTCTTTTTTTTTTGTCTTTTGTGTGTGTGTGTGTGTGTGTTTTTGCCTTTTCGAGGGCCGCTCCTGCGGCATATGGAGGTTCCCAGGCTAGGGGTCCAACCAGAGCTGTAGCCGCCGGCCTATGTCAGAGCCACAGCAATGTGGGATCTGAGCCACGTCTGCAACCTACACCACAGCTCATGGCAACGCTGTATCTTTAACCCACTGAGCAAGGCCAGGGATTGAACCCACAACCTCATGGTTCCTAGTCGGACTCGTTAACCACTGCACCACGATGGGAACTCCTATGTATAGATTTCTAAGGTACCTCCATACTGTTCTCCATAGTGGTTGTACCAGCTTACATTCCCACCAACAGGGCAGGAGGGTTCCCTTTTCTCCACACCCCTTCCAGCCTTTGTTATTTGTGGACGTGTTAATGATGGCCATTCTGACTGGCGTGAGGTGGTATCTCACGGTAGTTTTGATTTGCATTTCTCTAATAATCAGTGATATTGAGCATTTTTTTCATGTGCTTGTTGGCCATCTGTATATCTTCCTTGGAGAAATGTCTATCAGGTCTTTTGCCCATTTTTTCCATTGGCTTGTTGGCCTTTTTGCGGTTGAGTTGTCGGAGTTGTTTGTGTATTTTAGAGACGAAGCCCTCGTCAGTTGCATCGTTTGAAACTAGTTTCCCTGTCCTCAGATCACCACACCTTTTACCCTCGCAGCAGATGTTCCTTCCAGTACATCCTCTTAAATAATTCAGAGGGACAAGGATTGGAAAGAAAAAATTGAATTATCACTGTTTGCAGTCAATGTGATCGTTTACACAGAAAGCCCAACAGAATCTACAAATACTTAGAAATAATAGAATTTAACAAGGTAGCTCAACAGAGGATTAACATAAAACAATGGACTGTCATTTCATACACCAGCAACAAAAATAATTAATAGATAATTAAATATAAGTATTAGAGGACATCAATTACCTAGTAATAAATCTAACAAAAGATGAATTAAAACCACTCCAGGGCAAGTAGTAAACTTTAAAGACCCAAACAATGGAGAGCTACGCCAGCTTCACTGAATGAAAGACTCCATTCTCAGAGTTCCCGTCATGGTGCAGCGGAAACGAATCCAACCAGGAACCATGAAGTTGCGGGTTCCATCCCTGGCCCCGCTCAGAAGTTAAGGATCCAGCATTGCCGTGAGCTGTGGTGTAGGTCACAGACGCGGCTCGGATCTGACGTTGCTATGGCGTGGGGCAGCAGAAACAGCTCTGATTAGACACCTAGCCTGAGAACCTCCATATGCTGCGGGTGTGGCCCTAAAAAGACAAAAGAAAAGAAAAAAAGACTCCATTCTCCCTAAATTAATTTATGGGGAAATTTTTGATCAAAATCCAAAAGGTTATTTGGGGCAGGAAATTGATAAGTAGATTTTAATGTCTATGGAAGAGTAAAGAGCCAAGAAGAGCCAGGCCAATTTTTGGAGGAAAGCTTGAGTCTTCACCTGACCTACCCTTATCAGCTGCAGTACATGAGGCAGTGGTCGAGGTCCTGAGATATATGCAGTGACCAATGGAGAGGGAGCCCAGAAACAGGTCCACTTACAAGCCGAGTGTTGGCACATAACAGAAATGGCAGTTCAGATCAGTAGGGAAAGGAGAGGCCACACAGTAAACAGAGCCAGGAGAGTGTTTCTCTGAACGAAAAATACATGAAAGTGGATTCGTGCCAGTCTTTCGCCCTGCATGTCAGTCCCAAACCCACACTTCTATACTCGTTTCTACAGTATGAGGTGTGTTTGCTTTGTTATATGAGAACATTCAGATCTGCTGCACAGAACAAGAAAGCAAGCAGGATGGGTGAAATTCATCAAACGTATTAACTATAGATGATAAGTAGGCAAGTAGTTTGTTAGACAGAGGGCAGAAGTCACATGCACTAAAAACAGGAGCAAGTCTGCAAAAATGCACAAATGGAATGTATTATAAAAAGGGAACAAATAAGAGTGTTATTTACAGAGGGAAAGGAATAGAATGATCAAGTCATAAGACACAAAGCATTGAGCATGCCTCCTCGGGACTGAGAGCCAGATCATCCCTAAGTGGTCTACCTATTGGTGACACCATTCTGGTCCCCGTGCGCCCTGCCCCAGGAGGGCTGACAGAAGAGATGGCTGCCCAGAAGAACACTGATGAGCTGTGTGAATAAACCTGCTGCCGGGCCTGCTTTCCCTTGCATCTCCCAACAGAGCAAGTACACGCTGGGTCCCAGCGTCTTCCACCTGCTGACCCCTAACCTCAATGCTGGTCCTTGTAACTACACTATCGGAGCGAAACACAGGATTCAGAGAGTGTGGTCCTTTCACTCTGCTTGCACCATATCCTAAATGGGCTAACCTACTCCAACTCTCCGCTCTTGGTTCTGGCTATAGGTTTTGAATCGATGCAGTAAACTTTGTGATTTGATCATCACGATCTGGTCTGTCTTCTTGATCTGTGGCCTCTGTAGCCTGCCTGGACCACCTTCGAAGGCTTCCACTGCAGGGGGCCAATTTCCCACAGGACACTGGGGCTGGGCATCTACGCCGTGTCTCCCAGACCCCCCTGCGAGCAGGTGGTTGGCGTCTGCCAAGAGGAAGCACTGGAGAGACTGACAGGTGGGAGGAGGAAAGAAGGGGCTCACTTCCGACTGCAGGTTCTCACCGCCTCCCTCTAATATCTGGACACCTTCAGGACCAAGGACCCCTCCCCACCCAACTCTGAAAGCGTTCAAAGACTTAAAACAAGTTAGCAATGTGGTAGGAAATGTCTTGGTTCCAAAATATGAAAAAGGAAAATCAAAGTGAACAAACATTTTGTTAAAGGCCTGCAAGAGGTAAACCCTGCAAACTGCACTTCACTTCTTTAGCAGGTGTACAGAGATGCAATCAAGTTTGATTACAAGATTAGAATGAAGTTATGGCCCCTATATCTTATATATGTAAGCTATATCATATATGTTGTATTCTATACATATATCTTCAAACTCAAAAATTTTTTAAATAGTTTTCTCTTTTTTTAGATCCAAGAAGTTATATATAACATGGGATTAGGACCTGTTTTAAGTGGGTTGATATGATCTGTGTGCATGTGTTTGGGGCTGGGGTGGAGGGTGTTCCTGGTAAGGGGTGGCCATGACCTAGACGTCTGTGAAGGGCCTGGCAGAGCCCCTCACTCTATAGGTTTCTGTTGTACCTTCCATGATGTGTGGTGTAGTTAACAGCCTCTTCCAGCTACAGCTTATGTGAGGAAGTAGGAAGCAGAGACGCCAAGGAGCAGCCAAGGAAGGCCGGAGCCTGGAAGCAGCTTGCCGGCTCCACTCTGTCTGGCCCGTGAGGGAACACGAGTCTGGGGCCCCAGGTGGACCCATGTCCAGCAGCCAGAACGTGCACTTGTGCGGGGTTGGGGCGAGGCTGTGTGTGCTTGAAGCCATGAGTCCTGATGGCCCTGGAACACAGGAGGAGTGGCCAGGTATCACCTAGTGTCATGGTTCTGGTGTCATCTGTAGTCTCTCCCCTCCACCGTCCCAGGCCATACCCATGGCAAACGGAAGTTCCCAGGCTGGGGAATGGACTGGCACCTCCACAGAGACAAGCTGGACCACTAACCCACTGCACCACAGCGGGAATGCCTTG
This sequence comes from Sus scrofa, assembly GCF_054392235.1. Lineage (NCBI taxonomy): Eukaryota > Metazoa > Chordata > Mammalia > Artiodactyla > Suidae > Sus > Sus scrofa. The sequence goes on from NC_139391.1 coordinate 139,692,359, forward strand.
TCATCCCTAGTCTTACAGGCTAGAGAAGAACAGCTCTAGATTCTCACGGGAAGGAGTTTGTCAGCCTCCAATCTCCCAGGCCTCTGTCTCTGACGTCTGCCAGCCACTTTGTGCCCAGCGTGTCTTCTTTCTCTACCAGGGCTTCATAAATGTCCGTGTGTGTAAAAGGCAGTGCCCACTAAAAGCGCAGGTTCCCAGGCCCTACCCTCGACTCCGTGTAGACATGCTTTGAGAAGGTGTCTCCCGAAGATCATTCCCTGTCTCCTCTGCCCCCAAAGCGAGTTAAGAAATTCAGGTACTTGTATAGCACTGGGAACTATATCTAGCCACTTATGATGGAGCATGATAATGTGAAAAAACGGAATGTACATGTGTATGTGTGACTGGGTCGCCTTGCTGTACAGTAGAAAATTGACAGAATACTGTAAACCAGCCATAGTGGAAAAAAAAAAATCATGAAAGAAAGAAAAGAAAGAAAGAAAGAAAGAAAAGAAAGAAAGAAAGAAAGAAAGAAAGAAAGAAAGAAAGAAAGAAAGAAAGAAAGAAAGAAAGAAAGGTACTAGAGACAAGGCCTTTCCTGTGTCCTGTGCTCCAGCTGGGCAGACAAAGGGCATTGAAGTCACCAGAAGAATTTACTGAGAAGGAAGAGCCATGGGGCCAGATTGGGTTTCATATATAGCAAGGGTTGCAGCCACATATTTTGTTCACATTGGGTGTAAAACAGACCCAGTTCCTGGAGCTGAGCAAGTTGGGGTGGGGAGGGAAAGCTTTTCTATGTTAATTGGGAGTTCCAAGGGCAAATGTCTGATTTTAAAAATGTGTTTTGGGAGTTCCCTGGTGGTGCAGTGGGTTAAAGACCCAGAGTTGTCACCGCCATGGCTCTGGTCACTGCTATGGCATGGATTTGATCTCTGACCCTGGAACGTGTGCCATGGGCACAGCCAAAAAAAAAAAATTTATAAAATATATTTTGCAGCCCCTTCCGTCCCCACCTACAGGCCCCTGAGATGACAGCGTGGTCAGATTTGAATCACCATTTGCACTTCAAAAAAGATTCACCAAACCACTGAGTTCTACCAAATCTTCATCAGAAGCCTTCGGTTTCATTATGTGATGAAAGGCTTTGTTTTCTCTGGAAAGGAAAGTTAGACAACAAGATCAGAATGGGGGTCTGGGGGGTTGCTTTTAGACCAGGAAACCCTTCTGCTTTCATAATGACAGGGGTTCTGCAAGGGGAAAGCAGAAGGGAGCAGAGTGTGCGGCTTTGCTCTCTCTCCCTCTGGGCTCTGTAGTGCAGACGCCACTGAAGAGACTGGTCTGGGTCTGGGTAATCCCATGACTCCACTCGAGCTCAGCGCAGGTGCTCCCAGACCCTCCGGCTCCTCCCCGCCCCACCCTCCTCCAGTCTCCCCATCTCCAGCCCAACCCGTGACTCGGCTGACTGCCCCCCTCAAAGTTTCTGCAATTCAGTTTACCAACACATCAGAACAACTCCTGAGCCATCTGCAGCTCCGAGGATTAATTAGGTAGAAGAGGGTGGAGTCAGGGGCAGTCTTTTTTTTTTTTCTGATAGGAGAGCAGGATGAAGCCCCTAGAGTTTCAGCCTGCAGGCTGGAGAGGGGGTGCCTGGAGAGAAGCCATCCCAGATGCTAGGGGAGACCTTTGTCGTCATGTCGATGGTGACATTTATGATTAAACTATGTGGGAACACAGGGGCAGTCACAGGAAAAACCCCTCCAAATTAAAATAAACACATCTTGCAGTGAAAAAAAAAAGTGAAAAGAAAACTGGGCAAGGATGGTTTGGGTAAGTAAAGTGACTAAATACACTCACGTAGGTGCCCTGTGCACGTTTCAGGCATCGGACTCTGCTGCAGACTGTCGCTAAATGCATCAGATGGAGCTTTGAGGTTTACCCGATGAGTACAAGGCTCACACTTGTAAACTCCGGTCCTCACCACAGATTCCTTCTGCAAGACTGTTCTCAGCTTAAAACTTAAAAATAAAGAAAAACAAGGAAATGGAAAAAAAGGAAATGGGAAAAAGAAAGAAAGAAAGAAAGAAAGAAAGAAAGAAAGAAAGAAAGAAAGAAAGAAAGAAAGAAAGAAAGAAAGAAAGAAAGAAAGAAAGAAAAAAAAGGAGAGGAAACTTGCCCTGCCCTGGCCACCGGCAGGGCTGACACAAAGGGGTTAAAGTTAAGTGGAAGTGGATTTTGAAGAAGATGGGGCCTCTATATAAAGTTGAAGACGTCTGGGGCCCTCGCAAAATCTTTTCGGCCTTGAAGGAGGCAATCCCAGGCTTCCTCCCGAAGTCCTCCGCCTCTGGGACCAAGCGAGGAAGCTCACGTTAGTGGCAGCCAAGGAGAGGGGCTGGCCGTGCCAGGACTAAAGAGGGAGGGGAAAAAGCAAGTTTCGCCCACCCCACGTTCCTTCGGGCGGAGGGGCGGGAGCAGTGCGTCCAGGCCAGGCCGAGCGGTATCTTGGGCTCCAGGCATCTATCTCTTCGGAAGCGGCGCGGGAAGGATGCTGATCCGCAGGGGCGCGCGCGCGGGGCGCGGGATGCCGCGGGGCTGGACCACGCTCTGCTTGCTGAGTTTGCTGCGTGAGTATGGGCCGTCGCGCGTCTGGGCCGCCCGACTCAGCTGCGGGGAGGGTCGACGCTCCCCCGGAGGCTGGGCGCGCGGAGTTGAGCTCGGCGGAGCCAAGGGACCCCTGTTCCCCCCACGCTCCCACGCCCACCGCTGCTCCTGGCTTGGTGGAAACCGGGTCGGTTGAACCCAGCCCAGCCGGGACCAGGGCTTCACCTGAAACTGGAAAGGGGTGGGGGGACGCGACCGGGGGCGGGGGGAGGGGGTGGTGGTGTCGGCCACATGGTGAGTCTGAATTAGCCCAGGTGTTCACCGGGCAGTGCGCCCCAGGCTTCCCAGAGTCAGGGAGTGCAACTCCCCCGAGCTGGCTCTAAAATAAGGCGCTCCGAGGACGCCAGGGTCCTATCGCGTTGCCAAAGGTGCGGAGCAATGAGTTGGAGCCAGATTCCAGAGAGAGGGGAGGAGAGAAGCAGGAAGGGTTTGGCGATTCAGAGAGCTGCGGCCTGGGCAGGTTGCTGGGCAGAGAGCTCTCGCGCCCACCGACCCCTAGGATGGGGGCAGCCAGAACTGGACATTCAAGGCCAAGGATGAGGAGCGAAGTCAGCCTGGGAGGAGGCCCCAGATTGGAAGCCCAGGAGGCAGGCTGAGTGAAGTGACCAGGGGAGTTTGGAACAAACAAGGAACAGCCTGTGAAAATATTCTTGCATTTGAGATGGAAAAGCGAAGTTTCAACTCCCCCTTCGGAAACCCACACCCCTTCCGCTGGGAGAGAAGGCTCTGGTAGATGGAGTTGTTCTGTGCCCTGACCCCTCTCACCATAACCCCTCATCTTGGAAGGAACTCAGATTTGCTATGCTTGAGGGGTTGGGGGTTTTCTTCCCCTGCCCCTTCCCAACTAGGGGACAGATCGGCAGAGCCGTGGACCCTCCTCAGCTCATCATTCCCCCACCTGCCCTGATTTCTTAAGCTCTTGCTCTCACTTTGGTTTAAAAACAAAGAAAAAGAAAGAAAGTAGGCATTCAAGGAATATTTATTATTGGAGTTCTCGTCGAGGCTTAACCAACCAGACTAGTACCCATGAGGACCCAGGTTTGATCTCCAGCCTTTCTCAGTGGGTTAAGGATCCTGTGTTACTGTGGCTGTGGTGTAGGGCGGCAGCTACAGTGCTGATTTGACCCTTAGCCTGGGAACCTCCATATGCCACAGGGTGGCCCTAAAAAGACCAAAAAAAAAAAAAATTATTCTTGATTGCTTTCATTTGGAGATTCCATTCTCCATCTCTGCTCCTCGTACTTAGATGGTGCTAAACTTCATAAGATTGTCCTTTTTGCTCAAGATTCTGCTTCCAGGCCTCCAGGGCTCCCAATTCCCTATTCTTACTGCCTCCTAAAGGCCACCCACCATAGCTGCGCAGAGTGACCTGGGCCGGCCAGCTGGCCCTCTTTGCTCTCAGTCTCCTCTGCTGTCCCTCTTTGGATCCACCCAGTTAGAGAGAGACTCAAGGTGGAGGCAGCCGTAAGTTAGCCTCTGTGTTGACCTGTTCAGCAGCCCCAGACCTGCCCTTTGGGGCAGAGAAAAAGCTGTCACTTAGGAGTTGAAGCCCAGCATGGGGAACCGCCGAGGTCGGGCTACACCCTCGCCAAGGCGAGAGCTGACCTGAGGCTCAGATTCCTAGTCGATGCTCCACTCTCCTTTGGCTTTGCGGCACATGATGACCTGGTCCTGGGCCGAGTGAGGCCTACCCTCTTCTTGTTTCCTCAGCTGGCCTTGGCCTGCCACAGTGGGGACAGGGAGGGCAATTTAACCTCTGAAAAACCTCGGGAAGATATGCTGAGAATTGCGGTGTCTCCTCTTTGGGGATGAGCCGTGGACCCTGGGTCCCTTTGCTCAGTCCTGCCAGGCTGCTCGGGCCAAGGTGTAGCTTTGTGTCTTCCCCAAGAGCTTTCTAGGGTTTGTTTGTATTTGCTAGTGGGAGTCATTTTCTGTTAGATCGTGCGGTGAATGAAATGAGCGACTGTACCTTGAAATGCTAACAAAGGAGCATTGCAGAAATTCGGTGCTGTTAGGACTGTGCAATTTAGGGCAGAAGGGGGTTCTGTGGTTTTCTCTTCACTGACTCTGACAAAGAGCTTTGTTATGGAAAGGTCTGTTTTCTTTCCCTGTGAGAAGTTGGCCTGGGCACAGGTACAGCAGCCAACCAAAAGTAGACTTTTTTTTTTTTTTTTTGCTGGAGATGAGATGGCTCTGGGCCAGAGAGGCCACCAGGTAGCATTGCCACACCACCAGCTGAGAAGAGAAATCTTCATCCAGCCCAAGGTATCTGTTTGCTCCAAGCCCTCCAGGCCTGTCCTTCCTCTCTCCAGACCAAGTCCCGCCCCTTACATTCCTCTTCTTCCTTTGGGTCCTTCGTGCCTGCGGACCCCACACCCATATCCTGTCTGGGGCTACATGTAAGAGGGGAAAAAAAGAAAAGGGAAAAGAATTTTATCAGATATTTTCCGGAGGGGAGAGGACTCCACCCTTTGAATCCCTGCCACATGGCGACCAAGAAGGAACGGCCTTGGGGCCTCTGACTAATTCAGTGGTCCCAGCGTTCCCCTTGGAGGTCAACCCAGCTGGCGCCACCTTTGCACATGCACGTCTTCCACCGCATTCCTGTTGGATACGACTGGCCTGGGCATCTTTTCCTTGTCCCTTCGGCTCCACCTCCTGGGCCTCTCCGCTCACTTGTCCTCAGGGCCTTCCTTCTCTGAGTCTTTGTCTCCGAGAGCAAGAAGGGCCCAACTGCAGCAGATAAAACTCAAGGCGCGGAGTCTCACAAAAGCAAATCAAAAGGAGGAACAAATTCCACTTCTTACCGTCTTCACCACCTGATTTCCTCTGGATCCTGGGCCGGAGGGCCCAGGCTTATTCTCGGGCTGGATGGTTACCCAGCTCCACCCTCGGGCTGCCTGGGCCTTCCTCTCCCGTTGACTTTGCTGGGTGTCACCACATGGCCTCAAATGTGGGGGAGTGAACAGGTGAAGGTGTGGAGAAAAACGCCACCCTCCCGAAGACAATGCCCCGAGTCACCAGGGAAGGGTTTCCATATTTTTCTGGGCTTTGACTTCCTTCTCTAATGAGAAATTTTCTTCCTTCCTCCACTAAGAAATAAAACCACATTGTCCATTAATTTTTTTGTCCCAAGAGCCCTCAGCTTTGCAAGGAGAAAGGTGCATGCGTCTTGGAAGAGAATGATTCAAACAAATAGTGACATAGGCCAAGGTGTACTTCCGAGGACCGAAACTCAGGAGCCCACTGCAATGAATCACTTCCCTCTGGACATAACAGAGAAGGGCTCTGGATTGGCTGGAAAGTCTGCTCCTGATTTAAGAGGAAAAAACTGCCAGAGAACCCACCACTGGTACTTTCTAGGTGGGCAGCATCTCCAGGCAGCCAGCCCCACTGTTTAAGAGCACGCCTTAATGAGTCTGGGTGAGAAAACCTAGAGCCCTGGGCAGCCCGTTGCTGTGCGTTGGCAGACAGGAGGCTGAATAACCGAGCCTGGTAGACTAAAGCAGCGCTTTGTGTGGCTGAGCGGTGAGGACATGCTCTACGGCCCAGGGAGCTCCAGCCAGTCTCTCGGGGTGACCGTGATGGAAGATAATGTAAAAAGGGGAATGCATGTATGTGTGCAGCTGGGTCACTTTGCTGTCCAGCAGAAGCTGGCACAGCATTGTAAGTCAGCTATATTTTAATTTTAAAAAAAGTAGAACTTTAGGTTAGATGGGTCCAAGAGACCAAAAGCTAAAGGACTCCAGACCCCAGGAGAGTGTAGAGAAAGGAGGGGAGACTTGCAGGGCAACAGGGGTACCGTGGTGATAGGAGGGGAGGGAAGACCTGCTGGGACAGGTCCTGTGCTGCCACACGGAGATTTCGCGCAGGAATTTCTAGTATCTCAAGCTCGTGTCGTTGCCTCTTCTGAGCCATGCTGCAGTCTCACTCCAGGATCTCAAACCTTCAAGAAACACACGCTGGCCTCGTCACGCTGTCATTACTATACCTGGGCAGAAAAAAGGGAACGGGCGTTTGGTACGCCCGCCTCGGGGCAAGCGCAGGACGCGAACTCCGGCAGCCTGAGGACAGGGCGGCCCAAGGCTCGGAGACAGGAGTGGGTGGCAGTTAGGAAAGTGGAGGAAGACTGGGAGACACGTAGGCCCCAGAGAGAGCTCGAGATCTTGGGGTCCCACAGGAAGTGGACGGGGTCCAAGACATGCTATTGGGGGGGGGGTTGCATATTATTTTCTTTCTTTTTTACAACTTTGGCTGGCGTTTAGCTGACTTCCAGTGTTGTGTTAGTGTCAGGTGAACAGCAAAGTGAATCAGTTATGCCTACACGTACATCTGTTCCGTGTCAGGTTCTTCTCCATGTAGGTCACTGCCGGGCACTGAGTAGATTTCCCGGTGCCACGCTGTCGGCGAGACATGCTCGTCGAAGGGGAGTCTCAGTTTCTTGGAAACTCTGCGGCCACAGACCGTTGGGTTATGCTCACACCTCAGCTCAGTCTCTGGAGCAGAGGCAGGCACCCGTCCAATTCCTTGTCCTAGTCCAACGGGGCCCTACTCACCAAGACTCTAGCAAGGATGCTCCCCGAATGTTCACTGCCCCCCAAAGTAGTTCAGTCTATTTTTAAAGAATAATCCCATGATTATTACTTTTCTTTGCATTGCAGTGAAATTAACCTTTCCATAGCTTCCAATCGTTTTTTTTTTTTTTTTTCTAATTCTGTTCTTTGGAACCTAATCTGATCTTTTTTTACGGCAACGCTTATGATTCTTTCCAGTCTGCCCCACTAGATTATAAGCTCCTTGAGGACCGGGATTTGTTTAAATTCCAGTGACACTAGCACGTAACAGTAGAAAGGAGTCTCCTCCTCGTCTCGGCTCCCGAAATACTGACTCTGCGCCTCTTCACGTCCCTGTGCCTGGGAAAAACAAGAGTGAATGGCAAAGTAAAACTAATCTTGAAGAAAGGTATTCATTCTCTCTCCCCAAGTTCTTCTCTTCTGGATCAAAAGTCTGCAGATTTTTCAATAAAGGGCCAGATAGTAAATATTTTAGGCTCTGATGTCCACATGTGGTCTCAGTTTTATTTCCAGCACTTTGCATGTGCCGAAGCCATCTTGGCTCGGTGGCCAAAAACACACAGCCCATGGTTTGGACTCAGTCCACCAGCTGTAGCTGCCGCCCCTTGACCTAGCTGAGGTAACATTTAGCCCTCAACCATATGCTTTGGTTTCTAGAATGTTCCTGATTCTGATTATCCCCCCTTCATTAAATAAGTTCCCTCTTAAAACATAGCATCGAATGGATGGCTCTGCATAGAGGTGGTCAGTGTGAACAGACTGACACAGTGCCCAGTCCACCCAAGCGCTCCCTGTGACCTCGGAGCAGCGCGATGAGCGCCCTGAGTGATACAAACAGGCATACGAGTCTTAAGGTCTCTGAGAAGCAGGAGGAAAGGGACTTGACCTAAAGATGATCACCGAGTCTTGAGCAGTTGTGGGACAGGCCACTCCTTCATACCGCCCATCTCCTTTCTTCCTCCAAACGGCAGGAGGTAAGGATATTTTCATCTCCATTTACAAGGGTGTTTTAGATACGCGAAGAAGCATCCCAAGGCTAGAACTTGGTAGAGGGCCGATTACAGAGCCTGAGCGCTTTGCTTTGAGGCTCTTCTGTCTTGCTATCAACCATCACCCCAGGCCGTGGGCTCCCGGCAGTGGCCAGCCTGCTCCCTCTCCCTAGGACTGCATCTCTGGGGGCCTTCATACCCAGAATCTCTTCCAAGAGCCTCCTCCTGGACAGGTGCTAGAATTTGAAACGATGGGACTGTCTGGCTAGGAGATCTGAAAACAGCACCAGCAAAAACTGAAACTAAGAGGCTCTGTGAAAAACAAGACCAAATATAGGGGGGAAAAAATCTCCTAAGGGGCAGGATTTAAGTAACTGAGGTAGCATTGCTTTCTGGATCTCCAAGGATTTGTAACCCCCACCCCCCTTTAAAGACTAAAAGAATCTTCAGTTGATTAATTGTAGGGAGAAGTCTTCTAAAAACATTACATAAGCGTCTGCTTCCTTAGTGTTCCCCCGCCCCCCAGAAAAAAAGGACTTTAAGCTTCATGACTCGGAGGTGTCATGAAAATGACTGAGTTACGGTGCAGCCCAGTGACGTTGTCACTGCTGCGAAGGTGTCTTTGCATTTACTCCTTTTCTCCTGCCGAGAATGGTTCCAGACAAGGGGGGTTGATACTCGAGTCCGTTTTTCATTTATTGCTGTTTATTCATTTTCAACTGCTGCTTCGCCTTATTGTTTGCTTCTCATAGTTTTTAATATTTAGCTTTAGCCAGGATATCAGATAACCAAGCTTGTTAGAACTGTGTGTAAAAGACAAATACTTGTCTCTGAAATAAGTACTAGTAAGTTAAATGCATGAGGTTTTCTTTCTTTTTTTTTTTTTTTTTGTCTTTTTGCTATTTATTGGGCCGCTCCTGCGGCATATGGAGGTTCCCAGGCTAGGGGTCGAATCAGAGCTGTAGCCACCAGCCTATGCCAGAGCCACAGCAACACGGGATCCGAGCTGCGTCTGCAACCTACACCACAGCTCACGGCAACGCCGGATCGTTAACCCACTGAGCAAGGGCAGGGACCGAACCTGCAACCTCATGGTTCCTAGTCGGATTCGTTAACCACTGCGCCACGACGGGAACTCCAAATGCATGAGTTTTACAACGTGTATTTGTGGCATCTGCTCATCTGCTTGGCTTCCCGGAATTCTAATTTCACTAACTTCCTGATACCCCGTCTCCTCCTTTGGGTCCAAGTTGACTTGGTACAAAGGGTCCAACAGGCACTTATGGAGACACAGTAACAAAGACGGAGTAAGAAGTCAGCCACAGAGGACAGCCTTTGATTCAGATTGAAATTGCGGAATGAGCCTCTTGGGGTTGGGGTTAGGGCTAATCCTTCCATCTAGAATTAAGTGGGGTGGAGGTTTCTTGCATTGGCTCTGAGAATCTGGCTGGTAGTATCCAGCTTCCGTACAGAGTTGGGGATCAGAAGCTCAGATAAAGAAAGATCAGGGAGTTTCAGTCATGGCTCAGCAGTAACGAACCCGACTAGTATCCATGAGGTTGTCAGTTCAATCCCTGGTCTCGCTCAATGGGTTGAGGATCCAGAGAGTTGCTATGAGCTGTGGTGTAGATCGCAGGCACAGCTCAGATCTGGCGTGGCTGTGACTGTGGTGTAGGCTGACAGCTGCAGCTCTGATTGGACCCCTAGCCTGGGAACCTCCATACGCTGCAGGTGCAGCCCTAAAAGGAAGGAAGGAAGGAAGGAAGGAAGGAAGGAAGGAAGGAAGGAAGGGCGATCAGCCTTTGACAGTTTAGTGCCCATGGGTGTTTGGGGAAGGATAGGATAAAAACAGATCTGTGATCAGTCTTGATTCTTACAAATGTCATTCCTCGGGAAATGGCTCGGGAGCTGGCCTGGGTCTGGGACCACTCCCATCTCCTCAGGGGAGCGCTGGAAAGGGAGCCCTAGAGACTGAAGATGAGAGACACCCTCCCTGGCAGTCGCACCTGGGTAAGGATGCCCCCCCCGCCACTCCGCCAAGGTGCCCCCTTGCCCTATGCCAGCTCCTAGGTACCGTGGCTCAGCTTCGCCTTTCTGCACCTCCCCCCCACCTTTGTGCTGTTGCTCCAGGGTCTCAGAGGCTTCTTCATTCACCCTGGGCTCAGAGTCGTGAATCTGAGGTCGGGGCTCCCTTCTCATTTGCAGGCAGATCCTGCAACCTGCTCCTCAGTTCCTGGCCAAGTGGCGGGTGGGAGGAGGCCGCCACAGCCCGGAGCCTGGCCCTAGTGGCTCGGGCGCTGGCCTGGGTCCAGGATTGCTTCACTCCCCTGGAACAGGCACCTCTGTCCTCAGAACCAGCAGCGGGTCCGTCCTCACATCTGGAAAAGTTCAAAGCTGTTTGTCTGGGTGAAGGAGGCCCCGGGGGAGGGGTTCAGAAGCATGATGTCACCGCAGGCAGGCCCAGCTTTCTTTGGAGAGAGAAGAGGGCTGGGCCAGGCTGGGCCACAGGGATTATTCCCAAGAATTGATGTATTGGAAGGAAGAAGCAAAACGGGTGGGCGGTAAGAGTGATGTCGAGGGGATTTCCAGCAGCGCCCGGGATGGAACCTTGAGGGGAGGGTCCTTCAGCGCAGCATCCAGACGCTCCTACCACCTGCCCCCTGCATTTATTTCATACCTTAGGGTCTGACTGCTGAGAGGGTCTGATTTAAAGAAGACTGGATCTGGAGCTCCCTGGTGACTCCGCCAGTTAAGGATCCCACGTTGTCACCGCTGCGGCTCAGATTGCTGCTGTGGCATGGGTTTCATCCCGGGTGGGGGAGCTTCCACATGCCCTCCGTGGGCCTGGCCAAAAAATAAATAAAGAAAAAGTATAGAAGACCGAGTCTGCCTCCCCGTCTATTTTATTTGGATGAGTCTAGGCTCCCCACCCCCACACACAGCCCCAAAGCCAGAGTGTGGCAGGTGCATGTCATCCTCAGCAGCTGAGAGCCCCTGACCCCCTGCTACTTCTACTCCAAAGGCTCTGCCAACCTCAGTGGCCCCATTTTGCTCCTTTTCCCGCAAGAACGCCATGGCCTGCCCTCTTGGCCAAAACTTCAGCGGTCCAGGTTCTTATCTCTGAAGTGGAGATGGTGCTCTCCCTTGTTCTTCCTTCTCATCTGTCCCCTTGTCACCTGCTCTGGAGCGTAACAGTTGTACTCACCCTGAGGAATATCAACCTCCCTGCTGCAGGCAGAGGTGGGGGAGTGAGACGTGTCACCACCTGCAGGGGAAACCTCAGGCAAATTTCCTTGAAAGTGATGCCAAACTTCCCTCTGGATGCTCAGGAAAAACACTGCAGGTTGTTCATCTGGGAGCCTCTGAAAAACACACCTGGATCTCAATCGAGAAATGTCAGAGAAAAACATTAGGGCAGCCTGGGACCCTTAGGGGTCTGTCCTCGAGGATGGCACTGCTGGGTGTAAGCTCTGGATGCCATCTACCCCTGGCATTTATGGGGCTCAAGCCAAGAGCACAGTGAAGGCCCACATACTATATGCCTAAATACTTCAAAGTTATAAACCAGCCCGACCAAGTGGCAAATGAAATATCTTCTATCCTCTTACCTTGAAAAACATACCTTCTGAGACATCTGGAAGGTTAGATTTGATCTTGGGGCTCTCAGAGCCTTGGAATTCAGTTCCACAGTGGGACTGAGAGGGAAGAGGGGGTCCTTGGCCCTCGCCTACCCCTTTTCTCTTCTCCTTACCCATGGCTCTGGCCCACACTGTAAGGAATCTTGTGTGCATGCAAAGGATACCCCACCCACACACCTAAGCTCTAAGCCTTCTCCCTGCAATCAGGCACATCTTGGCCACCCTTGGACCTTGAAGGAACACACGCTGGTACCGCAGTTCACACTTGGGAGGAGGGACTCAAGGAAGGGAAGGTTCAGGTCCTCAAGTGAGCCAAGAGCCACTTGGGCAAGAAGTTCTTGGATGTCTTATCCCCAACATGTGATCTAGAAGAAAAGGTACATCTCCATTGGCCCCATGGCCCCCTTGTGGTTTGAGGATGCGGAGAGCTGGAGGAGGAACGAGTGTGGACTCTGAAGTGCAGGGTCCAGATGGGCAGCTTCTCCATCCTATTCTAACCAAGGACCTGCGGGAAAACCTTCAGAGAATAACGCGTTTCAGGAGCTATTACACTATAGCCATTTAACATCTGACATCTCATTGACTTTCCCAACACTCCATGCAAGGAAAGACCCTCACTTTAAACATTAGAAAACTGAGGTGCACACACACACACACACACACACACACACTTACATAGTTATTGGCAGAGGTAGGACGAAGCGCTCTCTCTTCCCTCTTATTTGATGAGACACCAGCTTTCTGCTTTCTGGTACATCAGCTAGGTTCCTAGGTCAGAGCTTCCAGAGAAAAATATTGAAGTCACCCGCTGCAGTTTCTCAATCAAAGGACAGAATAGGTTTGAAGGCCATGAGGGAAAGAATGAGGGAACTTGGGAGCGAGGGAGTCAAGGGAGGAGGGGGGATCTTGAGGGGATTGCACAGCGGTGGTGTGGACTAGTAGTTATTCCAGTAGTTAATGTATTGGACAGAGAGTGACAAAAAGGGAGAAGGACACATTAAAAAGGAAAGAAGGGCGCCTCCTCGCCCATATTTTGGATCTTTGCAATATTTATTCAGGTGTAATTTGACATGTTAACATTTCACTTAGCATGTTATTAACGTTGCCTCATCTCGTGCTGCTATAGTTCTTCCATATTTTTATGTAATGATTTTGGTAAGTCATATAACATCCACCCTATTGTAATTTAGTTGCTTACAGCTTCCTCCCCTTATAAATAACAGTATACTAGGTGCTTGGTACATGCACGCTTCTCCCTCTCCTTTTCCTTGGGGAAAATCCGGGGAGAAATTAGTCTCCTGGCCAGGAGGGCTTTCTTGTTCTGTGACCTTGCCAGGGGTGGCAGCGAATGTCCTAGACGGATCCACTCGAAGTCGAGAAATTGCAGCAGGTGGTGCCAGGAGGCTCCAGGAAGAGTTGGCTTCTGATTTTCCTTCCTTGTTTCCCCACAGCCTCTGGGTTCACAGCTGTGAACAGCTCAACTATTGCTTCCACCTTGCCAGCTGCCGCTGGGTCAACTCCCACCGGGCCGGCTACCGCAGGGACAGCTATCACCGGGTCAACTATCTCAGACATATCTTCACCTGTTTCTACAAATATATCCAACGAGGAAACCACATCAGATGCTTTCGAAAGTGCCAGCCTCCACACTGTCTCTCAGGGCAGCAGTGGGACCACCGTAGCCATCTCAGGTAAAGCATCTGTCTCAGGCCCCAGAAGGATGTTGCTGGCCCCTGCGTAAAGCATTAGGATGTTTGCAAACCATTCCCACCCTCTATTTCCTCCAACAGACGGAAACATACACGTGCCTTGTCCTAATGGCTTGGGCATCACGCTTAGGATTCCCTAAAGTCGGCTCCAGACCGTTCTTCCTATAGTGACAGCTCTCTCTTCCTGTAGTCAATGCCTTGACCTCTGACTCTGATCAGTCACGCCCCTTGTACTCCGTGAGTTCAGCTTAGTGATAAAATAAGGACCCAGAGGACTCCGTAGAGATTGCTGATGGCTTCTAAGTGAAGGAAAGTGTATGTGCAGGTTCAAATGCAGGGCCTTCGAGTTCTCTAGGCTGGGCCAGTATCCTGTTCAGCTTCAGAATCCTGAGGGCACCTCTAACGTTGGTGGTGCCAGATTATAGCTGTGGTTTCACCAGCTGGATGGGAATGAGTTGGTAAAGGGTTGGGACATGAAGTCATGAACCCTTCACTCCCCGGACGCCCTTTTCTGGGTCGGAGTCTGTGCCTGCATCCGTGAACTGAGATGTGTGGGTGTGGGTGTGTGTGTGTTTGTGCCACGTGCACATATCAGCACTTGTGCTTTGGTCAATTGCAGGCCCTACAGTTAATTTCATGTCTACCTCGGCGGTCACCCTCGTCCCCGAAACCGTGAACTCTTCTGTCCAGCCTCAGACCTCTCTAGCCACAGCGTCCTCCGCCACCATCAACTTTACAACTTCAGAGGTGACCCTGCAGCCCAGCACGTTCCCAGGAAATGTTTCAGACCCCCTCTACAACAGTACCAGCCCTGCGAGATCCCCCACCAGCCCCTACACATCATCTCCTCCTACCCCAGGTAGCCACAAGGTAGGTGGATTGGGCGGAAAATGAAGGATTGCCCCCCAGTTCATTTGTACACAGGCTCTCTCTCCCCTCAAGCTCTCCTTATCCCAACCATGAGACCTGGGTCCCGTAGGCATTAGCATAAACATGTGCAGCTTAGGAGTTCCCGTTGTAGCTCCGAGGGTTAAGAACCCAACATGGTGTCCGTAAGGATGTGTATTGGATCCCTGGCCTCGCTCAGTGGTTCAGGATTCGGCGTTACTACGAGCTGCAGTGTAGGCCACAGATGCAGCTCCAATCCCGAATGGCTGTGGCTGTGGCTTTAGGCTGGCAGCTGCAGTTCCATTTTGACCCCTAGCCCAGGAACTTCCATATGCCACAGATGTGGTCAAATAAATAAAAATTTTCAAAGACGAGGCCTAAATCTTGCTGGAAGGGAGGGAAAGAAGAGACAGGCAGCGATGGGTGGTGAGGCTGGTCCGTGCTGTTGGTGCTGTGTTTCTAGGGAGTTGGAGGGTGACGAGGAGTCTCAGAAATCCCTCCAGTCCTCAGTGGTTCTTCCCCGTACCTCTTGGTCTAGTCTTTGTCCGGGGTTACCAGTCGCCTTTGGACATATCTGGAAACCATCTTCCGCTTAATGATGCTCCTTTGCCCAAAACGCTTGGGCAAATGCCCCTTCCTCCAGGGGAGAGCGTTGGTGGCATGCTAGCTGAAGAGAAGCGGTACAGAAGTAGGCAGACGAGTGCTGTTGCGCTCAGCCTGTCCCTCTCGGCCACGGGACTTGTGGCTGTCTACAGCTTTCGGCAGGAAGGACAGTAAATGTGAGAGCGTGGGGCTGCGGGACAAGCATGGGGGGCCCGCCTGGTTTCTGTTTTTAGAGGAGCCGGAATAGAAATCTGGAGCAGCCTGGGCACCAGGAGGTAAAGGAGTGTCACCAGAATCTGCCTGGCCCCTCGCGGTCTGTTTGCCTGCACGTGTGTGATGCATTGGAGGGAAAACAGCCCCAAAGGGAAAAGATCCTGCCTCCTTGCATTGAAGCACCATCCAAGCCAGTGTTTACCAAGCCTGCAAGTAGCTACTTGCCTGCAAGCTGGGACTAGTGATGGTTCGGATTATTTCATGGGGATAGGAAGTCAGATAAAGGAAGAGTATGTATGACTGTTAGAAAGCTCTAACCACCTAACAAATTTTTAAATTTCCTCTCTCCAAAACTTCTGGAGAAAGTATCTCACAGAAATTAAACCAGAAAAGAGACGGGGAAGAAAAGAGGGGCAAAGATGCTGGCTTATTCCCTTGGGTCTTCTTCTAATACAGGGGGAAGTCAAATGTGCCCAAATCAAAGAGGTGAAATTGACCCAAGGTATCTGCCTGGAGCGAAATGAGACCTCCGGCTGCGTAAGTCACCCCCCAGCCCCCACTCCTTCCCCCCCCTCCTCCCCCAGTTCCTTCTGAGCAGCCTTTAGCCCAGGCTTGGACTGGCCTGACTTGAGTGGGCGTGGGGAGAGTTTAACCTGGGTGGGCTACTTCCCATACCCAGCTTTGGGTTTAGGGCGTAAGAGGCCCCATCTGGTGGACAAAGAAGGGAAAGACAATTTTATTTAAATTTAGTTCCTTTTCCCTCTTCTATTGTACGTTTTATATACATATTGTCAGATTTAAGTTTGCTCTTATGTTAAAGTCCTGCCTGAAATATAAACTAGTAACCTAAACTATCAGTTCATTTATTCTTATTTTCATGTCTCTTTAATGTGTACAGAATTTCTTTTGCTGTAATGCTGAATTCTGCATATATAACCATTTTTCCCTGACATTGTTTATTGAATGATCCTCTCCTTTGTTGACTGCAATGCTTCTTTTAGTTCCCGTTAAGTTTTTATATGTCCTAGGGCGTATTCTTCAGAGATATTTTATTTGTTCAATTTGTCTTTTTTTTGCCTGTTTTAATTTTTTAAGTACTATACTTGTATGTTACATCGCTTTAGTAGCCAGCCGAAAAGGTCTCTGCTCATTACACTGTAAAAATTAAACATTTTTCATGCATTCTTTTAGAAAAACTTTAGAAATGTCTTTTTGAGATCAGAACCCCCATAAAACCATTAAAATTTTAATGGAATTCCTCTAAATTCCCTTCAGTTTTTTCTGATTTCCCCTGGTATTGTTCAGTATCTTACCTATTTTTGGTTTTTAAAATGTTTTTCCTGTAGGTTTTATGGATTTCTTGAGGTTTATTTATGATATAGATTTTCCATGATATATTCCAATTGATTGTTGCTAGTATATTAGAAGGTTCACTGAGTTTTTAATATTTATCTAGTGTCTAGTCACTTCTTTAATTTGCTTATTATTCCAGGAGCTTTTTAGCTACTTGTTTTGTTTTGTTTTGTTTTTAAGGTAAGCTTTCATGTTACCTATGTTGTTTTTCTCTTTCTTTTCAGTAGTTATGTCTCTTCTTTCAGTGTCATATATTATTGCACTGATGAACTGTACAGCTTAGCGTTAATTTTTATTGATAATAGCAGATTTCCTTGCTTTGTTTCTGTAAATCCAATTTTTTTTTGTCTTTTTAGGGCCACACCCACGGCATATGGGGGTTCCCAGGCTCGGGGTCGAATCAGAGCTGTAGCCACGGGCCTACACCACAGCCACAGCCACGCGGGGTCCAAGCTATGTTTTCTGCCTATGCTGCAGCTCACGGCAACGCCGGAGCCGTCACCCACAGAGGGAGGCCAGAGACTGAACCCACGTCCTCATGGATGCTAGTCAGATTCGTTTCTGCTGAGCCACAACAGGAACTCCCATAAATCCAGTTTCATGACAGCAATACGTTCCTGGAGGAAGAGTGGGATGACAGGATGCATAGTATTTACTTATAAAAAAAAATTTTCTCACAAGTTGGGAATCCATTTAAGGAACCTAATATATATGTGACCTGCATAGATTGGAAAGAGCTTGGGTAAACTAAATCTATAGTCTGTAGAGGCTGTTAAGTTACTTATTTTGTCCGTTCTGACTATTGGTGTCTTACCTGTGATTATCATTGGATTATTCTGACTCACAGGTCTGTTCCAAAAAATACCTAAGACAATGATTCAACTTAGAACTCTAAAAAAAAAAAAAAAAAAACAAATTTTGAAAAAGTAGCTTCACACAATGGAATAGCTAAGTGCAATTTGCAAAATAGTGAACTTAAGCATGAATATGTAGTGTACAAGTGTTTCTGATACTGATGTTCAGCCCTCTCCATTAAAAAAATTTTTTTGCCAAACACTGCTAATTATAGCCAAGAAAAATGACCTTCTCCCCACCCCCACCCAACCCCATACCATCTTGGTAGAGCACTTATTTTCCAGTGTATCACCCCGGTCTATGCCAGAGTGCTAATTCTCTGTACTAACAATTTAGAGCTAATTGCAGGGGACTCGTCCTGAGTGGCTGTCCATTGCTCTTTAAAGTTCGCGTTGAACGAGGGTCACTGTACGAGATAAGTGCCGGAAACTTACGGCCACTCCAGAAATAACTCCTCTCACTGTGCTGTGCTCTCTTCTTCTCCGAGGTCTTTGCTGTCTAACCTACTTTGTGCCCCTGCTGAGAAGGAGTGCACTCGACTCTGACGTGGGGAGGCTCTGGGAGTAGGGACGTGGAAGGATAGCAGCTCCTCCAACAGCCTAAAGACGGCTTCTGCACTGGCCCCTGATGAAGCCACTCTCTGGGGGCACCTGCCACGGTTTCCCTTTTTCTCCCACCGCTGTGGGTGCTTCTTCTTCCTGCAGGTTCCACGTCCTCGTCCCCCAGCGGCAGCGCCTCTTGGGGTGATTGTTCCTTAGTCAGCAACCCTTGTTCCCGAACTTCGGCCTGATTGTGTCCCAGACTCCTTCTCCTTGAGTCTTACCGCCTGCCTGTCTGATAGCCATCTGTGCCAAAGGCTGTGAGTGGTGTATTTCCTTCAGTTTTCCTTAGGTTGCATTTGTGCTCTTGACGTCAGAGGGCCTCATGGTACCAGTTCTCGGCAGGGCAAACCCGGGCCTGACGAGAAGCATGAAGGACATGGGTCCCCTAACAGCAGGTCCTTAGAGTGCTTATCCAATGTCAAGTTCTTCTACCCCGTCTATTCCCACAACAGAAACACATGTCATTCCCCACTATCTAGACACGCCTTTGGCACTGGTACATACTGAGTAGCCAACCTGTTAAGCTTTCCTACGGGGATTTTTTTTTTTTTCTTTTCTTTTTAGGGCCATACCTGCAGCACATGGACGTTCCAGAGCCAGGGGTTGAATCCAAGCTGCAGCCGATGCCTACACCACAGCCATAGCAGTGCAGGATCCAAGCCACATCTGCGACCAAGGCCACAGCTTGCAGCAATGCTGGATGCTTAACCCACTGAGCAAGGCCAGGGATGGAACCTGCGTCCTCATGGACACTATGTCAGGTTCTTAACCCTCTGAACCCCAGCAGGAACTCTGCTATGGGACTCCGTTAGGCTGTCTTGCGCACGTGCCTTCTGTAGACATATGGAGCCCGGCACGCTCCTTTTGCCCCCCAACCTTCACGTCCAGAAATCACCTATGTCAGCTGGGGGTACGGGAGGAGGGTAATCCCACACTCTCCCCAAGCACCTGTTGCCACAGCTCAGAACCTTCCTTAGCGGAATGTATCCCCCTGTGCCTCCCTTCCATTCTGCGTGTGCCAGGTTCATTTCGTTTTAGTAGTTTCCCACTCAGTTTCCAAGCAAGCGAGCTTACGCAACTCTCTCAGGCCACTCCTCTTTGTCCGGGGAATCCGCCAAGGGACTTTTTTTAATGGTGGTAAAATCGACAGAACATCAAACTGACCGCCTTCACCGTGTTTACGTGTGCGGCTCAGTCATGGTAATGAGGTTCACGTTGCTGTACGATCCACCTGCAGGACACGCTTCATCTTCCAGAACCGAAACGCTTTGCCCTTGGTCACCTCCCCGCTCCCCACTCCTCTCAGCCCCCGGGGGCCACCATCCTACTTTGTGTCCCCATGAAGTTGATGCCTCTAGGAGCCTCCTATGAGTAGAATCATATAGCATCTGCCTTGTCGTGACGGGCTTCTGTCAGTTCGCGTGATGGCCTCAAGGTGCATCCCCGCGGTGGCCGGTGTCAGCCTTTCCTCCCTAAGGCTGGATATCTCAGTGGGGGTTCCCGTCCCATTTGGTTCGTCCACCTTTGGCTCTTGTGAGCAGCGCCCTTCTGAACATGTCCATTCATTCGAATGTCTCCTCAGCCCTCTCCTTTCCTCTCCTTTGGGTGTATACCCAGAAATGGAATTGCTGGGTCACGCGGCAGCTCTATTTTCAGCATTCTGAGAAATCACCATATTGTTTTTCCACAGTAGCTACACCATTTTTTCTTGCCGTCAACGGGGACATGGTCGGATTTCGCCACCTCCTCGCCAGCACTTGTTCGTGTTCTTCCTTTTTTCTTTGTCTGACAGCCGTCATCTTGATGGGCCTGAGCATCTCCTAATGATTAATGACGTTGAGCATCTTCTCATGGGCTTACTAACCACTAGCAGCAGATCTTTGGATAATCGCTATGCGAGTCCTTTGCCCTCCAGTTTGTTTTTGAGAAGGACCTTTCTTTCGACGCAGAGGTTGCGTTTCGGCAGCTAGCGCATGTCACCCTTGGTCTATCACATTTCCTTCATCTGGGGCAGGCTGCCTCCAGCCTCCAGGTCATCCCCCCAGCCCATGCCTCCCTTGCCCTCTGCGCAAACATTAAAGGTCAGTTTCCACGCAGAAAAAATAACCTACAGATGGAGGACCGTGTGTCTTCTGGAAAGAGCCTGAGACCTGGGGACAGCCTAACTTCTGATCAGCTGCCCACTGGCGTGTGACTTGCAACAGGTCCTTTAATTATTCTAGTCTCTACGTGAGAGCAGGGGTTTGGCCCGCATTGTCAGACGCCCACGGAAGTCGATAAAATTACGGAGAGGGAGCAGGAAGAGAGAGGAGGAGAGAGGCAACTGATCTAGAATCTCGACACTGGGAACTATCTTAAAGTTCACTGTCCCTCTTGCCCCCGGTTTGCAAAGTTTGAGAAGGCTACTCCGGAAACGTTGGGCAGTTTTGTTATTACGGTCATTATTTTTACAGAATAACATGTGCAAGCAGATGTGGTTCGGGGTCCACCGAGCTGATTCCTGGGAGCGCAGTGGTGAGGCTGAGGCCTCCTCCTGCCCCCTCGCTCATGCTGTCTGCCCACAGTCTCTCTCGGGAGGATGTTTATTTCAAGCATCCGGAGAAGCATTGTGCTTTGTTCAGGATCCACCTGCTCCTCTGTAGGCCTGAACACAATTCACCGATGCGGTTGGATTCCAGAGGAGGAGGCTGGCCGCGGTTACTCCCTTGAATTGAGTCCAATAAACAAGGGGTGGAGGGACGCTCCGTGGAAGCCAAACCGCTGGGGCTGTTAAGATGAACAACAGCTCGCTTGAGATCTTGTTTGTCTGGTCTATGCCTCGTGCAATCTGGGTTTCAAAATTATGTAATGTACACCCACTCCTCCCAGCTAAGAGTCCAGGCAGAGAGAAATGACAATTGGTGGTAAGGCTGAATATGATTAAACATCAGAAGGTGGATTCTAGATGATAATAGCCTGTGAGGCATTGCTATTACTTATTTTATTTTTGTGTCTTTTTAGGGCCACACTCTCAGCATATGGAAGTTCCCAGGCTAGGGGTTGAATCGGAGCTGCAGCTGCTGGTCTATACCACAGCCACAGCAACATGGATACCCATCAGGTTCATTACTGCTGAGCCATGACGGGGCCTCCGAGGCATTGCTATTATTAACAGGAATAGGAATAGCTGCCATTTAGCCAGGGCCCCTTTGGTTCCAAGTCCCTTGTCGGGCATGCGTCTTAAGACAGCTCTTAGGTCACTGCCACACCTGAGTCTTCAGCAGAGGAGCCTGACACTCAGACTAGTTGCATGACTTGCAAAGAATCTAGTACGTAATGGAGCAAGGGTTGATGCCAGGCCTGATGGAAGCCGGGGCGGCTTCATGGAGGTGAGAGGAGTCTTGAAGGGTGGGGAGCCCAAGGGGGAAGGCAGGGTTCTTCATCCCCCTGGCAGCCAGGGTTGCGAAGGTCACAGGCTATCACGTGCCTGGGCTTCCTCGTGGTGGTAGCCAGTCCCAAGGCCCTTCCCACCAGCTGCTCCTGCACACCCTCTGCTCACTCTTCAAGGCATGTGAGGAGATGTTTCTGATCTCCCAAACCGGACGTGCACTCACCCTCCTCGGAATGTCTGTAGCGCTGAGGCGTAACTTTCTGATGGCATTTATCATGTAACCAGTTCTGTCACCCATTCGTCTCTTTGCGCCTCAGTTTCTTCATCTATCAAATGGGGAGAATAATAGTAGCCATCTCAGAGATCCTGCCATGGTGCCAGGGGATGAGCAGTGTCTCTGCAGCACCAGGATGCAGGTTCAATCCCCGGCTGGGCACAGTGAGTTCAAGGATCTGGCTTTGCCACAGCTGCAGTTAGATCACAACTGTGGCTTGGATCTGATCCCTGGCCTGGAAACTCCACACGCCTCAGGGCAGCCAAAGAAGAAAAAAATAGTACCCGTCTCTTAATAGGGTCATACAAGGCGTAAACAAGTTAACGTTATGCGTAAAACACTTAGAGAAGGGCCCGAGACATAGGAAGCAGCATTTAGCTTCGATGCCGAGCGTGCACACTGACAGCTCTGCCCACGCGGTGTTCATAGCTACGCCCCCCAACACACACTCATACCGCACATGCGACACCCCCCAGAGGGTTTCACACCACGTCTCCTATTCAGCTCCTGATGACTGTTGGAACAGCTGAATCTGGTTGAGGAAGAGCTTCCCAGGCCTCAGCAGGCTAAGCAGGAGCCACTCTGCTCGGCTTGTTTCAATGTCCAAGAGTCCGGTTCCTCTGCCCCTCTCAGGGACAAGACTCGCTTCAACCAGAGGCATCTGGTCAGGGCTTTGCTTCCTCTTCAGCCGGAAGGCTCAGGGCTGGGGAGGGCATGGTGCCTACCGGGAGGCAACAGAAAGCTCGCCCGAGGGCAGTGGACCCGAAGGAGAGGGAGCCTGCTGCTCCCATCCAGTGCGCCGCCCAGACTCCCCACAGCCAAGGCCGTCGTGGGTGCTTCTCTCCAAGGGCTTCCTTGGACACCTGTAGAACCTCACCTTTCCCGAGGCTGTGACTGCACCGCTCTGTAACCTTGGCCCCTGGGGACCTTCTGAGGCTACCTCTGGACTCTTGTCTCTGTGACCTGGAGGTTAGCTCGCCCGGCCCTCTTGGCCCCACCAAAGCCTCCGATTCCAGCTGGCAGAAGGCTGGGACATGAGGCCAGTCTTGACCTTGTCCCGCGCAGGCACAGAGGAGCCTGGGTCTTCCTGCCTGGGGCCATGGCACTAGAAAATACCCAGGCTACTTTCCAAGCTGGGGGGGGGGGGTGCTGGTTTTGCCCCAGGGGGCAGCCCTGCTCCGCAAACAGGAAGCCTCCTCCTCCATGGAGGCTCGGTTCTGATGCCCCCTCACACCCCCCGCCCCCCAGCAGTTTCCCCCAACAGGAAAGCGGTCAGAGCTGTTCAGGCATTTCCTCCTCCGCCATCTGCCATCCTGGACAGGGGACGGTCTGGGTTTCGGTTCCTTTCCCGTGCAGGGGAGGCCGCACCCATTGGAGGCTGCCAGCATAAACCCTGGGAGGTCTGAGTGCAGGGTGCTCCAGGGGCACCCGGCCAGGGCTCCCAACTCACGCTTTCTCTGTGGGAGGGTTACCGGTGTGCCTCCGGAGCCTGAGTGCCTGCGTCCTTAGGGACCGGTCAGCAACCTGGAGCTCAACCACGGCCCTCATGTTAACCCGGGCTTCGTGATTCTAATGAGACAGAAGGTGGGAGATTAGACGAGAACCCCGCTTGGCCTGGAGACGTGCTCTGTGTGAGGCCCTGGGAGAGGCAGGAGGAAGGGACCCGGGGCCCTGGAGTCTGTGTCATAGCTTTTGCCCTCCACCCTCCCTCCCTTGGCTTTCCGTCCAGTGTTGGAGATATTGCGCACTTGAAACAAAGGATCTTCTTTCTCTTCGTTAGTGTGGCACTGTCAATATCTTCTTTCGAATTTAATTTCGAAGGGCATAGGTGCACATGGGAAGTCCTTAGATCAGATGGTGTTTCCCGTCTTTGTTCTCTGGTATCTGCCACCTCGTGACACTTAGCAGTGACACGTCTTAGTCTTAGGTGTTTTGGTCCTGGAAGATTTTGGAGTTTTTCTCATTATTGTGTTTTTGCACACATACAGTTTCCAGGATTTTTTTTTTCCCCAGTAGGAATTTTAGGAAAAAACAAAAAAAGATTCTTCTTGTTTTGAGGGTCATAGTGTGACATTAGTCAGAACTATTGCCTGAGACCCAGACACGGTTCGGGGTCAACTCGTAATGTTACCTCCAGCTTGTCTTTTTTCTCTGCCTTCCCAGGAGAAGTTTAAGAAGGACAATGGAGAGAAGTTGATGCAAATCCTGTGTGGGCAGGAGCAGGCTGAGGCCGGGCCAGGGGTGTGCTCCTTGCTCCTTGCCCAATCTGAGGTGAAACCTCACTGCCTGCTGCTGGTCTTGGCCAACGGAACAGGTATGGGGCACCTCTGTTTGGGGATCTAGGGAGGGAGAGGGGCTGAGGTTAGAGGAGGCTGGGTAGAAATCGGGCGTCTTAGCCCCAGGAGCACAGGCACTGGGAAGCAGGACTGTACTGGCTTTGGGAGAGACCATCCTGTGAGCTCTACTCGCCACCAGAGCATCTTCTAGAACAGCGTAGGGGAGTCGAGCGGGATGAGCTATTCCATCCTCTAGATTCAGCAACTCCTGTTTCTAATTCTAGAACTTAGCAGCAAGTTCCTGCTTCTGGAAAAGCACCAGTCTGAACTGAGAGAGGTAAGTTCTCTGAGATGAGGGGCCTCAGTGGAAACTGAACTCCCCTGGGTTAGGGGAGTTCACTGGAGGAGCGGAGAGAGTAATTCTCTTCTCCAGACCTGCCCTTCCTCCCTCTTCACCCTTCTCCAACAGCCCTGGCCCTTCTATGTTTGAAACACAATTTTACAGTGCAGCTTAATTAAGAGATGTCAGTCTTAAGTCCTGTTTGAAAATCGCTGAGGTCTGTGTCTTCTTGGATTTATTCATTATTGGATCCCACAGAGGGGTCTAGCATGGGCTGGGCTCCTCTTCTAGAACCCACATTCAGCAGATGATAGGCTCTCTCTTTTTGTGTCTTCTCTTCAAGATGAGCATCCAAAACTTCTCGAAACAAGATGTTAGGAGCCACCAGAGCTACTCCCGAAAGACCTTGATTGCACTGGTCACCTCGGGGATCCTGCTGGCTGTCTTGGGCATCACTGGCTACTTGCTGATGAACCGTCGCAGTTGGAGCCCTACAGGAGAAAGGCTGGTCAGTTCTGGGGTCCAGAGCAGAGAAAATGAGGAAGATGGGTCTCTTGGGGAGGTCTCTGGATGTCACAGAGGGGGAGAAGCACCAGAAAAGACACCCGTGTGCTCTCAGCCAAGAATATGCATGCATACACATCACTGTATCCATAGGTGAGTCAAAACAGTATAGAGTGGATTGGGGAGGGGGCAGTACCTGGGGCCCTGCTCCCAGTGGTAGCCAATGGTCCATGTCATCTATTTATTATTTTTCCTGGGATAGTTTAGCTGGGTACAAACTATAACAGGCACTAAATCAGCAACTTATTGGCAAGCACATGAAAAGCCCATGGGCACCAACTGACTCATAAGAAAGGGACACATGGAAGGAAAATCTACCCTGAAGTGTCTGGATGAGGGAAGACAAGGCCAGGGTTTGACTCTTGGCCTCTGGGGAGGTTATTCCACCCTGGGGACTGCCTGTTTCTGCCGGGAGCTGGCTCTTGAGCTGGCGTGGCACGGTGTGGTTCTCCCCTCTGTCCTTTCTCCTCTAGGAGCTGGAACCCTGACTGCTCTTCAGGAAGAAAGGAGCCTGCACAGGCAGCTGCAACCTCCCTCTCCCCACTTCCGTTCCCTCCCCAGCCCCACCTCGCTCCCCTGCTTACCAGATAATGCTCCTTTATTTATATACCGTCTAGGGCGAAGACCCTTATTACACGGAGAACGGTGGAGGCCAGGGCTATAGCTCAGGCCCTGGGGCCTCCCCTGAGGCTCAGGGAAAAGCCAGTGTGACTCGAGGGGCTCAGGAGAACGGCACCGGCCAGGCCACCTCCAGAAACGGCCATTCGGCGAGACAACCCATGGTGGCAGATACTGAACTGTGACTGGGCTGGGTGGGGCGAGGCTGGGGAAGGAGCCCTCCCAGCCTCTGAACGTGTGCTGCCTCTCTTCCCTGCTCCCCTTTCCCGCTGCACACTCCCGTGGAGGCCATCCCTGGGACCCTGCACTGATCTCGGGGAGAGGCAGGCCACCCTGCCCTTTACACACGCGGCTCCTTGCACCCAGCCTCTGAGCTGCTCAGAGTTGGGGGGGATGGGGAAGCCCATGTGCAAAGCAACTCCTGGGGAGTTGATGGCCTCGCAGCGTTCACACGGGGGCTCCCTGCCCTCCTCTCTGCCTCACTGCAGGAACTCCCAGGGGAAAGCACGGGCTTTTCTGAGCTGTAATTTCCTCCCAGGAGGCTTTGCCTTCTACCGTCTTTGTTCCTTATATTTTCTTTCTCTACTTTAGGGAAACCAAAGCAACCCCTGCACCTGCTCCTTTGTAATGATATAGCCAGGAAACCTTGTGTTAAACCATCTCCCTCATCTTCCCTCTGAGTCACTGTGGATTCGGTCACCAGCCCCCCTTTTGCTTTCCACGTTCCCAAAGCTGCACAGGTTCCCCCGCATCTGTGGACAAAGGCCTGCACAGATCTCTGGCGGAGGCTGGAACTGGACTCCCAGTTTGAGAGCGATGCCCAGTGTCTGTGTGTTTGGGGGACAGGGTAGGCACACATGGACATGTGTGTTCCCACTCATGGGGCAGGTGGGTGAGGGCACACAGCTCGGTCTCTGCAGGGAGCCTCTGCTTGGGCTGCTCTTTCTCCCTGTGGTTCCGAGGGGACTGGACGGTGGCAGCAGATCTCCAAGCCATGCCTCTTGACTGTGCCCTGAGGCTAGGGTCCTGGCCTCATCCTCTGCCTCAATGGCTTCCTCCCTCCTCTCCCTGACTCCTGGGTCAGGCCATGGCCTCAGTTTCCCAGCAGATTCCATTCTGTCTCTGCCTCTGCCACTTTGACCCCGCGGCTCTGCACCCTACGCGGTCAGGGCCCCAGGACATCTCCAGAGGACCCCCTCTGAAAGCCACCTTCTCTGTAGGTGACCCAGGTCCTTGTTTTTTGTTTCTGTGTTTTTGTTTTTGTTTTTTTTTTTTGGGAGGGGTGACCCAAGAATCCTGACGATTGGAAATAGAACCTTCCAGAGATAAGAAGATGGGTGAATTTTTTTTCTGAATAAAAAACGGTATGTGTAAATACTGTAATTAAAGTGATACTGAAACACCTCTGTTCCATGGTTGTGTCCCAGCTAGGTGGGTCTGAAGACCAGAGCTGTCCCCCTATGGGACCTGGCCGAGGGTGGGGTGACGTGGTGGGAAGGGGCTGGCCGCAGAAGAGGTGGGACCAGCTCAGGGGACACGGGTAGCCACCAGGATGCTGCCCTTTATCCCAGTCTCCCCGCTACTCCTCTCCCTGGGGGGAGACAGAGAGGCTCACATCACAAGGAAGCTGATGTTTCTAGTCACAGAAGGAAGAACAGACGGGATGCGGGGGTGGGGAGGGCACAGGATGGAGGCCTAGATGCGGAGGGCTTGGAGCTGTACCCTCTGGGAACACCCTTCCGAGAAGACGCACATTTTGGCCGATGCGTGCGAGAGATACCAAACAAAGGATCGGGGCCGGGGCCTGCGCCCTCTGTTATGACGGTACGCCCACCGGCCAGGGCAGAACAGTGAGGGACAGTGTGGGGGCTTCCCTCTGGAGATCTGGCTGCCAACGCTTGGATGGGATGGTTTCGACCTTGCCGTTAGGACAGCAGCCTAACTGCAAAACCATCTGTCTGCCCAGCCACCCACCCCCACACAGACCGTGGGAAGTGGGGGAGGGAGCACAGCCGGACACTCCGAGGAGCTTCAGGAAACGCTCCCGTGTGTGTCAACAGTGGCAACAGTAGTTGAGGCCCAACAAAGGACCCTTCCTCTCTCATCTGGCCAAACCCACACACCGCCCCCTTCCTCCTTGCTTTTCTTCAACTGCTCTCACCAGAGGCTCCTCTCCAGGACTTGGGGGGAGGCCAGGGGGGAGATCTCAAGGTTTTGCCTAGACGGCGAGGGCTGGGGTGGAGAGAGGGAAGGTGGGAATCCGTCCTAAAGAGAAGTGGGTTGGCCTCCCCCTGGTCACACATCCTGCAGTGAGAGTGACAGGCGGAGGGTCTGGCCAGCTAAGGCTGGTGGTCCAGGGTGCAAACTCCCGGGAAACAAGGGAGCAAGAGAAAAGGCAGCTGGATCTGGGTCTTTGAACTGCCTCCAGCCTCAGGCCTAGCATAGTCTATTACTCTGAGCTTGTCAGAGCGGGTAGGCTTTGGGAGGAAGGGGTGTGTGTTTGCGTGTGTGTGTGCACACGCGCACGTGTGCACATGTCTGAGATAAGGAGGTGTGGCAACTGGTTTTTTCGGATGCTGGATGGCTTACCCTCAAGGACTCCTTGCTTTCTGGAAAATCAGACTTTCCCAAGGCTGGCTTGAGCATCCTGGTGTGGCAATGGCTCCCCCTGCTGGCCATGCTGGGCTCCTACCGTTCAGTTTCCATTCAGTGGTGGCCCTGGGGGGTTTCTCTCCCTGGGGCCTCTCCCTTAAACAGCCTAGTCCAGAGGGTCCCGCACCTGAAGCTCATTTAAATACAGACAGTCACAGCTGGAAGGGGCTTGAAACATACATTCAACCTGACTCCTGTGGCAAAATTACAGACAAACTAAGGCCCTGAGGGGGACATTATCTTGTCCAAATCACCTGGAATTCAGGTGTCCTGGATCTAAGGCCCTCCCCACTCGTCTGCTGGGACCTCAGGTTTCATCGGGTGGAGGTCCTGACGTTGCTGAGGGCATTTGGTTGGTGTGTCCTCTGCCAGGCCCAGGGAGCCACGCAGATCCCAGGGCTCAGGCCCGCTGCTGTGCCTGCCGTGGGCCCTGGAAAATTAACCTAGTTCCTTGTGAAACATGGACCCGGAGGTATCTTCTGCCAGATTTTCACTTAATGGATAAAGAGGAGTGTCCCCTACGTCTGGATAAATGGGTGGTGGTGGTTGTTTTTTCTGAAAATGCTTTCTAATAATGCAGAACAGTTATATATAAAAAATGCCTTTAAAATGCAAACCCTTTAAACATTTAATTTTCAGCATTAATATACACAAATGTTATCACAGGGGCGAGTGGGGTGGAGATAGGGCGGATTACAGCCACCGCAGGGACCCGAGTGTCGTCAGTGTTACAAATTGCAGAATATCAGTTGTCGTGACTGATCTCGGAAGCCAGAGGCTGGAAAGATACACAGTGTGTGGAGTAAACATGTTCACACTGGGCTGAGGAATATGCTGGAGGAGACCCAGCTGGTTAACATTAAAAACATATAAAGTGTTGGGCAAAAGTTACAGAAAGCAGGAGTTCCCCTCGTGGCACAGCCCAAATGAATCCGACTAGGAACAAGGAGGTTGCGGGTTCGATCCCTGGCCTTACTCAGTGCATTAAGGATCCCACATGGCTGTGGCTGTGTAGGCCGGGGGCTACAGCTCCGATTTGACCCCTAGTCTGGGAACCTCCATGTGCCACGGGTGCGGCCCTGAAAAAACCAAAAAAAAAAAGGGAAAAAGTTACAGAAAATAAGAGCAAACAAGCAAGTTTATTTAGTTCGATAATGCCACTTTCGTGGGCTTTGCCAGTATGCCAGAGTCTGTGAAAAGGCTGCGCGCGCGCGCACACACACACACACACACACACACAAGCCATCAGCTCTGCAAAGGGGAACAACCCAGCGTCTCCTCTTCAGGCCAAGCCAGTAGCAGGCAAGCAATTCCATGCAGCAGGATGCCACTTCCCTGTCTCGGGCCCCCATCCACGGAGTCCACGGCCCGCCTCCGGTCATCCGGCAAGTCTTATGAACACTTCCCACGTGCCGGACGCCGTTCTAGAGGCTGGGGACAGAGCAGACAACGAAGCCCCGGGGAGCGTCCAGGTCCAGGGCAGGAGAAGGAACAAATGCGGTTCTCCAAGTAAATCTACCCCTCTGTTTGCAGGGGGTATTAAGAGCGACAGAAAGTATAAAACAGGTTGAGAGTCATGTTTGGGGTTACATGGGGTGGTTACTCTCCGGGAGGTAGGACGTGAGAGCACAGCTCCCGCGAATGAAGGGGGCGGGGGGTGGGGTGGTCAGGCCCAAAGAAGGGCAGGTGCAAGCGGTCCTGAGGGAGGGCGAGACGGCCGCTAGGGGGCAGCAGAGGGGCGGCGGGGGAACGCGTGGAGCCGGCCAGTCCACGTCCGCCTTTAGGCCCCAGGAAAGAGTCTGGATTTTATGAGTCAATCTGGAAACCATTGGAGGGTTTTGAGCAGAGCAGGGATGTGATCTGGTTTATGTTTTAAAGGGATCGTGCTGGCCGCAAAGTAGAGACCAGAGGGAGACAAGTAAGAGAGGGGACACGGCCTCAGCAGGTGGACGGTGGTGACGGTATGGAGAGGAAAGGTCCTGGCCAGGAGCAGGTGGACGGTGGCATTCCAAAGATGCCTTGGGAATCTGCTCGTGGCTCAGCAAGTTAAGGATCTGGCACTGTCGCTGCAGTGGCTTGGGTTCACTGGCCCGGGAACTTCCATATGCCCCCAAGTTCAGCCAAAAAATAAATAAATAAGTAAATAAATAAAGTAGAGCCTTGCTCCATCATTTATTCCTTCAAATCGTAATCATAATAAAATAATAATGGCTAACATCCATGGAGTACTGACTGGATTGAAACTGACATGCTGTATCAAAATTTAAAATTTAAGCAGTGTATTTCATTTAACAGTCACAGAAATTCTATGAGGTAGGACTCTGATCTCAGGAAAAGAAGTGGAGGGGTTCCCTGGTGGTTCAGCCATTTAAGGGTCTTGTGTGGTCATTGCTGTGGCGCAGGTTCAACTCCGGGCTTGAGGACTTCCACATGCCTTGGGCGTGGCCAGAAGATAAAATAAAAAGTCAGACAGAGAAGCAGAAACCCAGGGAGTAACAGGCGACTGTGCTCGGGGCTCAGTAGCAGGAACAAAGATGAACGAGACGTGAGCCCATTTGAACCCACAGATTTGTAAAGCTTGGAGCGGTGACGACCAAGCTTCCAACAAACAAAAACAGAGGCCAGGTAGAAAGTGAGAAATCACACCAGACCAGCCTATGTGAAGTGCCCTGTACCCAGAGGTGGGCAGAACCCCTTCCAGCAAGGGAGATCTGGGGCTGCGTCATGGACAGGTGGTACCTGAGTTTTTACAAAGAACAGACAAGAATGTGATGGCTAAAATGGGTGAGGACATGTGTATGCGGAAAAAGGCACATGGGGACGCTTGAGGTACTTTCAGGGGTGTGTTTTTCAGTGTGGCAGAGAAGTAGTATATACCACAGTTTGTGCAGGGTGTGAAATGCCAGGCTGCAGAGTTTAGATTTATTCAGTAGAACAGGAAAAGTCACTGCAGAGTTTCCATTTATTCATTGATTTATTCATTTATTCAACACATTTTTAAGTGCCTACTATAAGCTGGGTACCATGCCAGGCACCTGCAATAAGGCACGGTTCCTCTGTCACGTCTTTACCCTGGAGGGACAGGTGACAGAATAATTGGCATTGAGGGGACGTGCTGTGGTGTAGGGAGTTTGAGTGGGAGGGACACGGGAGCCAGGAAGGCTTCCCAGAAGAGGTGCCATCTCAGCTGACCTGAGGAATAAGCTGAATGGAAAAAGGAGAAGAGGAGAGACAGGTGTTCCAGCGAGAGGGAGGAGCCTTGGCCCAGGCACAGAGAGAGAGTGGCCATTCCAGAAGGGACCCAAGCAAACAAAAAGATCCATCTCAATGCCTGTTATTTCTGTGCCAAGACTTTGTTCAAGTCTAAGTGCTCATTGAAGCATATTTATGATTTTTTTTTTTTTTTGGCTGCACCTGGCGCATATGGAAGTTTCCAGACCAAAGATCGAATCCAAGCCACAGCTGCAGCAAGGCTGGATCCCGAGCCTGCTGTGCCAGTGGGAATGCCTATGATAGTTGTTTTTAGATCCTTTTCAGATAATTCCAACATCTCCGTCATCTCAGTGTTGTCATCCGTTAATTATCTTCTCCTACTCAAGTTGAGATTTTCCTGGTTCTTGGCATTACATGTGACTTTGAATTATATCCTGGACACTTGGGGTATTATGTTATGAGACTCTGGATCTTATTAAAATCTTCCGTCTCAGCAGGGCCCCTGTCATGGTGCACTGGTGGGGTACCTCCTGGTGACTGCCAGGTGGGGGGTAAGAGTCCAGGATCCCCATTTTGCTGTTAACACTTGCAGAGTGGTGGGTGGCTCATCACTGCCGGCCAGCGTGCAAGTTCAGGGTCCCCTCTAGGTCTCTGCTGATACCACGTGGCGACACGTCCCTCCTCGTGCTCTGAGGTCCATGGCCTTCTCTTTACGTTTCGGGTCGTTTGTTGCATGTATGATGTCCTGGGTGTTTAGAAGTACTTAGCCAGAGATATAGGGAGACGTGTGTCTGCTTCATCTCGTCTGGAACTGGACGTTCATACCAACAATTGGTGGGAGAGGAGGAGATCACCAGTTCTGAGGCTGGAGAGTTAGGCTGGCTGGAGACCTCTTTACACCGTCAAAAGTTATGGAGAATTTCAAAGACTGTTGTTTTGGGGTTTACCTCTATCAATAGTTACTACATCGGGAGTTCCCCTTGTGGCTCAGCAGAAGTGAATGTGACTAGCATCCATGAGGACGTGGGTTCAATCTCTGGCCTCGCTCAGTGGGTTGAGGATCCGGCATTGCTCTGTGCTGTGGTGTAGGTCAAAGATGAGGCTCGGATCCTGTGTTGCTGTGGTGGCGGCATAGGCCGGCGGCTACAGCTCTGATTCAGCCTATAGCCTGGGAACGTCCATATGCCACAGATGCGGCCCTAAAAAAACAAAAATTAAAATTAAAAAAAAATAATTACTGTATCAGAAAGTAAACCTGAGAACATTTCAAATTACTCACTAATTCATTGTAAAATAATAATTATCTCTGAAAGTGAGTATATCCAGAAGCCATTTTAATGAAAAATAATTCTATTTTCCAAAAGCAAAAACAATTCGAGAGAAAGAGCGGCATGGTTTCCCATCTTGGAAACTCTCTTCACTCTCGGGCGTGACAGAAAACTGCAGATTCTCTTTCCTGGTTCTGAGTTCCCCCTGCTGCATGACATGTCACGTGGCCCCTGGAACAAACACTCGACTGTACTGCACTTGCAAGAGTTTGAAAGTGAAAGAAGGCGAATGACATCTAATGTTATCAGGAAGATAACTTTGACCTCAGAGACCCCCCGGGCATGTCCTGGGACCCTCCCGCCCAGGAGACCCCGGGTCACGCTTGGAGAGCTGCTGCTCTCGTTCGGCCTCCGAGGAATCACTGGGTGGCCGGCGTGAACATGAGGGCCAGAACTTCATTTTTACTAAAAGGAATTTAAATTTTAAGACTGGAATAACGTAAAACGTCTTTTTGTGGGAGTTGCCGTGGTGGCCAGGCAGTTAACAAACCCGACTAGGATCCATGAGGTTTCGGGTTTGATCCCTGGCCTCACTCAGTGGGTTAAGGATCTGGTGTTGTTGTGAGCTGTGGTGGAGGCCGGCAGATGCAGATCCGATTCAGCCCCTGGCCTGGGAACTTTCATATGCCGCAGGTATGGCTTTAAAAAGCAAAAAATCAATCAATCAATCAATAAATAAATAAATTTGTTAAACAAAATCTTATTTTGGTAGGAATGCATTTCCCTGTAGCCCTTGAAGATTTAGCATCTGAATTGAGGTGTGTTGCATGTGTGAAACGTAGGCCTGATCTTAAGGACTTATGGAAAAAAATAAAACATCGATAATTTGGGGGGGGCAAATTCGTGGCATATGAAAGTTCCCCAGCCAGGTATTGAACCCACGCCACAGCAGCGAACTCAGCCCCGACAGTAGCATGGTCAGAGGGTTAACCTGCTGTGCCACCAGGGAACGCCCCCTTAATAATTTTTTATATTGGGTGTAATATTTTGAATATATTGGATTAAATTAAATGTACTTTCTAAACGAATCTCACCTGGTTTTTTAACAAACGTTTGAAAATGTAGCTCCTATAAATTTACCGCTCCGTATGTAGGTCATGTTATACTTCTGCCAGGCGCAGCTGCTCTAGATGGATCTAGATGATGAGAGCTTTATATATGCCCTGTGAAGACCCCTCTTTACTTTGAAGGTGCCGTGGAGCTATTTAAAGGTCCAAAGACGGAGGCGATGCAACCACATTTGCATTTTAGAAAGCTCACTTTGGCAGAAGGGGGGCGCCCGGGTTGAGGGAGGCCCTCGTTAGGAGGTGACCGCTCTAGGGAGGATAAGGGAAACTGAGGCCCGCAGGAACGTGGCGAAACTGGAGGCGGAGTGGGAAGGTGGAATTGCCCCGCTTTGGGTCTTAGGCATAAGGTATAAGAGAGGGTCCTTATTCTTAGGAGGTGCACGTGGCATGCTTTAGGCATGAGTGTTGCAATATCTGAAACAAATTTTCTTTCCTTCTTTCTTTCTTCTTTCCTTTTTTTTTTGGCTGCACCTGCAGCAGATGGAAGTTTCCAGGCCAAAGATCAAACCCTCGCCTCTGCAGTGATCCAAGCCTTGGCAGAGACAACGCTGGATCCTTCACCCGCTGCCCCACAGTGCGAACTCTCGCAATTTACTTTCACGTCCACCATACTCACATGGAAACTTTACACACACACGCACACACACACTTACTTTACATCTGTGAGAGAATAAGAGTGAAAAGGCAAATAGCTTCTTCGTGTTATTATGAGAAACGCCTCCTCGGGTCTACGGAGAGAGGAGGAGGGAGAGAAGCGAATGTGACCGGAAATATTAGCAGTTGTGAGCCCAGGTGAAGAAATCTAGCAGATGGGGGGTCATTTTACTTTTTGAACTTTCTAGAGGTTTGATAGTTTCCAAAATAAACCAAAAAGAAGAAGGAGAAAATAACGACAAAACGAAGAACCTTCACACAGCGACTGGAGGTGAGCAGAAGGGGAAAGGGCGGTGAGGAGTGATTTTCTGTGTCCCCTCTGACCGCAGACCGGCCGTGTTGTTATTGCGGAGACGGAAACGGAGGAGGAGAAACCATCCCGGGGGCGGGGACGGGCTCTATGCAGACTCTGCGGATGCTGAGGTGCCTTGGGAATCCCACAGGCAGTGGACAAGCCGAAGGTTCTGGGAGGGACCTTCTCCAGAGATGGAGACTTGGTTTCTGAAACCCCAGGAGCTACTGAAGGAACGCGCCGTGGTGTCGAGGGGGGTGGAGAATGGGAAAAGGGGGTGTGAAGACAGACGCCCGGGGAGCACGGGCGCTTAAGGCTGCTGTGTAGACAGCCCCCAGGACGGCCCCGCCACTGCCTCCACATCTTCGTACCTGTGTGTCCTCCCCACGCTGGACCAGCGCTGGTCTGTGGGACAAGGGCCGAAGGGGCGGAAGTCACTTCCGAGATCTTGGTGGCCACACGTGCTCGTTCTTGGATCCCTGATGCTGGGGAAGCCACCGCCACGCGAGGAGCAGCCTTGCGGAGAAGTCCACGCGCCGAGAGGTCCACGCGTGAAGAACTGACCCTTCTCGCCAAGGGCCGTGCTTGGAAGAGCTGGAAAGAGAATCTTTGTGAATGAATGAGTGGACGGACGAATGAGACCACGATTTCAAGAGAAAATCTGAGCCGGGACAACCCGGCTGAACCGCTTCCAACTTCCTGACCCTAGGAAATGGAGTCCGAGATAATCAGCCCTGTTTTAAGCTGCTCAATCTGGGGTGATGTGTTGTGCAGCAAGAAATAAAAAACACGGACTGAGAAGGTTGGACAAGAAGACACGACGACTTTGAGACGGGGGTTCTGAGGACCAGGCAAGGGTAGTTTCCCGGAGAAAGATCTGTTTTCCAGCGTCACCTGCTACCGAGAGGTCGAGGGGTGGCGTTTCCCACCAAGGGGTGAGGGGTAACCTTGCGGAAAGCATCTAGTGGGGTGCGGGAGGGCAGAAGCCAGAGACAGCAGACGGAAGAGTCGGTGAGGACAAAAGCCAGCCTTTGTCCATTCTTGCGCTTAACTGGGGGCAGACCCCTGGTGATAAACAGCAAATGCCCATTTTAGGGATGGGAAAGCCACGGTCACATTGCCACTGTGCCGTAAAACTGCTACCCTTCCAGCCCCCAGGGGCTCGTTACAGAGAGCCCTTTCTAACTACATCCGTCTCTCTTTCTGGGGAGAGTGCTGACAAGTGCCATTTTCATAACGTCATCCCGTGTCCAGCAATCTTCCTGCATCCTTACAATTTCATCGCCCCAGCTGGCCGCCCAGCTGGGATGGAGCTCCTTGCCGAGGTTCTGGCTAACTCCACCCTCCTGCCTTGGGAAGAGAGCTGACCAATTCAGGGCAGTGAAGAGCCATCTTTCCTTCATTCCGTAGCTAGCTAGGAAGCTCTTTGTAAGAGCCTTAGCTACCCAGGCAATCCATGTGGGTTGTTTTACAGATGAAGTCAGCACTCTACAAGCAAAACACAATCTACCTTGTCTTCCTGGAGAGGGGCCTCTAGCCAAGGTTGAATACAAGCCCAGCAAAATTCAGAGACTGCAGCATCAACGAGTTGAAGCAATCAGAGTAATCACTGAGCGGTGATTAATAGCAACAACTCCTCCTGGGTCTCATACATGAAGCTGTAGATCCGTAGCTATTTCAAGCTCTAAATCTGCTTTAATGTCTTTGGCTTTCAGTCAATCAATTCACCTTCCTCTGACCCACACTGCCACCCTCCCAGAAAGATTTCCTGAGAACGCTCTGGCCTGGGAGTAGAAGCCGCTTCAGACCAGCTCGCGCTGCAGTAAGTGACCACATGGGGTCGTGGTCCCTCGCCCTGGCTTTAGCATCAGACAGGCGGGCCCTGGGAGTCCAGCTGTGACACGAGCTATGTGACTTTGAGTGGGTTACTTTCTTTAACCACTTTCACTCTCAGGCGCCTCATCTGAGACAAATGGGGGTGGTCACATCCATCTCAGAGCATCACAAGCACACCCCAAGTAGAAGAGGAAGAAAGCCAAATTATATGAACCTAGCGACCGCCACATGTCTTCATTCCAGGTGTGCTGGGCTTTTCTGTTGAGGAAAACACTTGGGCTGGGTTGTGTCGGAGGAAAGCAGCCCGCGATCTTGTACTCACGTGTCTCCTCAGCCCCTTCTCTGCCCCCAGGCTGAGAGGAGCCCAGATGGAGACATTTGTTCAGAAGATCTACGTGTCTTTGTGTGATGGAATAATGGAAAGCTGATGTTTTCAGGGCGAGGTGGGGAGGAGAAGGCTCTTGGGAGGGAGAGCTGGCTGCAGGCAGGCCTCTGGCGGGCGGGGGGCAGGGCCTTTCCTGTGGCCACTCTCAGTTACTGCTCTAAGTGGTTCTATGATCGACTTAAAAAAATATGCACAACCTCAAAGTTGAGCGTTAAGTTTTATTTGGGGCAGAATGAGGACTATAGCCCGGGAGGCAGCATTTCAGAGAGCTCTGAAATACCTCTCCAAAGGGGCAGGGGGAAGGGCCGTATAGATGCGATTTGGGGGAGGGGGGAGGTGCATGCAGCCAGGCACGTATTTTTATAGAAGGTCGCTGCTGGTCTCATGAAGGTCACTGCTGGTCACGAGGAGCAGACGTCACCCTGAAGAATGTTAGTGTTTTTCGAGATACGAAGAGATGGGAGAATGGGACTCATAAAATCTTATCCTGAAAATATCTACCTATCTGGCTGTTCGGCCAGTTCTCCCAGAGCACAGAGGGCCTCACTCCTGCCCTCCACCCTGAGCTCCTTTCAGGGGGTGCTGAGGGTCGGCAGGTGCAGTGGCTCATGATTCAATCCACGCAGAGGCAGATGGCAGGTGCCCAACTGTGGTTCACGCTGTAACTGCTCTGTCTTGCCTCTGACCGTCAGTGAAAGTCTTCTGCACCAAATGGCCCTGTGTTGCGGGGCTTTTGGGACAAAAGAGCTTGACGTGTGGTGGAGCAAGAAGATGGCACGGTGAGGGGGCAGAAACCTGAGCTTGAATTCAGCTGGAGCAGGAATCCCTAAGGAAAAGGAGTCAGGAAAATGTCAGCCCAGCCCCCAAGGATGCTGGGAAATCCTGGGGAGAATAAGGATATCCCACAAAATCTGGTATGGAGGCTGGGGCTATTGACAGCAAGCACATTCCAAGAAAGCTGGTCAAAGTCAGGTAACGTGAAGATTCAATGAGAGAATGTACAGAAAACAATTAACTCAGAGCCCAACCTGAGAGCAGAACTCAACCACAGTTGGCGTCTTAGTCTTATTATGATTGATTTAATGGGCCATTTCCTCCTTTCTTCACCCTTCTGAACTTCAAGGACTCACAATCTACTTGAAAATTAGGATGTAGTCATTCATTTATTCTACAAATATTGATCAAATTCCTTCTGTGGAGGTTAAATCATTTCGGGCAGTGGTGATTATCATAGCTCATGTTTGTGGGCTTAGTATGTGCTAGGGATCGTGCTGAGTACTTTAGCTGGCTTGTTTCGTTTAATTGTCCCGACAGCCCTAGGGAGGAACAATTGTATCCCGCTGGGTACATGAGGAGGCTGAGGCTCAGTGCCCTTAAGTGACTTGCTCAGACTGTACAGCCAGCCGGTGGGAGAGCCCAGGCTTGAACCTAGGCAGTCGGATTTCAGTGCATTCCTTAAAACTGCCTACTGCAACTGTTTTTTTTTGTTTGTTTGTTTGGGTTTTTTTCCTGTTTTCTTTTTAGTGCCACACCTGCAGCATAAGGAAGTTCTTGGGCTAGGGGTCGAATCAGAGCTGGGGCTGCCGGCCTATGCCGTAGCCACAGCCACGCAGAATCTGAGTCACATCTGTGACCTACACTGCCACTTGCGGCAACACCAGATCCTTAACCCAGGGAGCGAGACCAGGGACCAAAGCTACAACCTCACGGATAGTACTCGAATCCTTCACCTAACCCACTGAGCCACAGCGGGGATTCCTGCACTGTTTTCGAATGCAGCTGACAGGCATGTGAGTTACTGCCTAGGAGGGGCAGGGATCCCGGGGGAGGGTCCTGTGCAGGTAAAACCTACAAGTACGGGTAGGATTCCCTTGCCTTCTCTTTCCTCCGCCCTCCTATTCCCACCCTAGCTCTGGGCGCTCAGGTTGGAGATGGCGCCAGCATCTGCTCATCACCTGGCTTGAGGTCTCCCCTTCTGTCTGCGCCCACCATTGGCAAGGAGAAGGGTGAAGCGAAAGAGAAAGAAAAGACCCACTGAACCAACCAGTAGACTCCTAGAAGCTGATTTTTGCCATAAGGCAGCACGACAGCAATAAATAAATCAGTCACGTGGGGGTGGGGTGGGGAAGGACTTTCTTATAATCAGCTATTAAAGGCTTGTACCACTTAATTAGTCTATTAATTAAAACTCTTCTCCTCCTTCCACATGTTATCAGCCTGCCAAGGCAGAGAAAACCTAAGGCCCCAGGGCCCGAGATAAGAGCAGAAAGACTGAAGTCCACACAGGATTCAAACAGCTGGGCCAGTGTGTGTTTTAAAAGCACAGCTCTTGGTGCCCGGGGGCAAATCCACCTGCTAGAACGACGGGAACGTTTATCCAAGAGCCAAAAGGCTGTTGTCTTTGTTGAACAAAAAGGGAAAAAATGATTTTATCTTTAAAGAGAAACACCACCAGAGCCGCACACAGGGATCTGTGAAGGGCAGTTCCACTGGGTGTTCCCTGGGGCACTGGACACAGTGAGAAACAAACACGTTTTGGGCAAAGCAGAGTTATCAGAAGACCCTGGGGCTGAGGGATGCGTGTCCATCTCAGGGAACAGACCCATATGAAGTGCCTACGAGGTGCTAGGCGCCACCTCCACTCTTGGCGTCTGCGAACCCGCGTTTGATGATTTCAGTGACATTCTTAGAGTACCGGAGAGTTATTTCTGGGAGTGCCCCCAAAAGGAGCCCCCGAGGAGCTGTCCCAGCCGAGGTCACCAAAAGACGGCTGTTGAGCTCGTCCCCTCCTGTTCTGGGGCTCAGTGGTCCATGCCCTCTGCCCACCAAGAGCTCAGAAAAGCCTCTCATCACTGTGGCTGACCGAGTCACACAAACGCAAAGGGTCTGGAAACTCACAAGTCATTCCCGAGCAGTTCAAACAGGCTCTGAGCCCTGAAGCTCTCTCCGTGAAACGCGTGCACGCGAATGAGGAAGAGCAGACGGGGGGAGGGGGGCAGGGGTCTCCACCAGCAACAACCCACCGGCCGCAGTCTGGTTATCTTGCTTAATGGCAGGCCACTAGCAAGCCCATTTTGCAAAATGGGGAACTGTGGCTCAGAGAGGTTAAGTCATTTGGCCAGGATTCCACAGGCAGTGACAAAGCACTTAGCACAAGCTCCGTAAATATTTGCTGACAGACAGAATTCGAAATAGGGAGGCAACAGAAGATCTCCAGCTTCTGGGAATTTCAGGGCCCTCGGGGGTCTGACTATGTGGTAAAAGGGAGCTGTTGATTGAGGCCACCCCTCCAGGGTGGGCGAGGGGCAGAGATGGGGCGTATGGGGCCAGCTCCAAGGTCAACTGCTCCTGAACCCAATTCTCCTGCCCAGATACCTGTCGTCCACCCTAACCCATCTCATCCCTCCATCGTCGCCCGCTGAAAAACCCTCCAGAAATGGTGAGTAGTGACATTGGTCAGCTGCCTGATCTTCCGGATGTCAAGCTGTGTGTCCCCACTTTGCGGATGGAGAGGAGGGGGGCAGTGGTCACAGGAAGCCCGGGCTCAGAAGCCGCGGCAGCTTCTGTTCCCTGGTAACGAGCTGGAGCTGGGTGACCTTAGGCAAATCGCTTTGCATTTTCCCCTCGGTTTCCTCATATGCAAAACAGGAAACGTCAGCCGCCTCCCTCCAAACGTTACTGTGAGGATTGAGTGAAGTAACACAATACTACTATTAGCTAGAGAGAGAGAGAACTGCGAAATGACAAAGTGCTTCCACGGAGATCGCTGGCAAGCTTCAGAGCAGCTCAGAGTATCATTACCCCTATTTTTTCCGTTGAGGAAATCAAAGACTCTGAAAGATTAAATTCCCTTGACAACAATGAGCCGTGCTGTCACTCAGAAGCAGCGGGCCTGGCCCCACCACATCTGACTGTGAGATCACACATCTGCCCCCGAGTCCCTCATGTGCGCCGTGTGTCGTGTTCAAGGCACTCATTCATCCAGGAAGAGACAAACATTTGTGTGCCTACCTGGCACCAGGTACTGTGCCTGGCACTGAGGACACGAATGCAGTGTTCCTAGCATGGCGGGCGGTCCCAGGGGAGGAAAAATCTGTGTGCCGAAT
The DNA here is from genome assembly GCF_054392235.1 of Sus scrofa. NCBI lineage: Eukaryota > Metazoa > Chordata > Mammalia > Artiodactyla > Suidae > Sus > Sus scrofa. The sequence goes on from NC_139391.1 coordinate 139,733,395, forward strand.
GTGACAGCCGGGGTAGGACACGGTGACAGGAGGGAAGATGGAAGCACGAGTAGGACGCAGCCTCGCAGTGAGGGAACGGGGTTCTCACCCCAAGGTGTCTGGTACGAGTGAAGCACGAAGGGTGAGCAGGAAGGGGCAAAAGAGGAGGCGCGCGCGGGGGCGGAGGGTTTAGCTAAGGGCCAGAGCTTGGAGGCCCAAAGAGCCAGGTAAGGGCATTGGGCCTTCATCCTTCCTAAAGGCAGAGCTGCCAAAGCGTTTTCAGCAAGGAAGTGGTTGGTATTTTTGGAAGATCCTTCTGGCTGGGTTGTGGAGACTGGATCTGAGCCTGGTGAGGCTGGAGGCAGGTAGGCCAGCTAGGATGGAGAGAGATGCAGAAATTCAAGCAAGAAATAATGCCGGTCTGAGCTTGGGAGGGGGCCGCGGGGATGGAGAGAAGGGCAGTCTCTGAAATCGATCCAGGATGTGGTGACTGATGGGGAATGCATACGGAGGGAGCCCATGGAGGGAAGGAGACAAGGATGACACCAGTTTGCTTCTGGCAAGTGCAACTGGTGGGTGGCAGTGTCCCTTTTTAGACGAGGGGACATCTGGGGTGGAATATCTACTATCCGTCAGGGGCATCCTGCATGAACGTGTACCCCAACTTGATCTAGGGATCTTTACCTTATGTCTGTCTTGCCCAGAAGAGAAGATCAAATGATCCTACTAATTTGAGAATTCTGCTTGCCAGGTGCCAAGGTGTGCTTGGGGGGAATGCACGTTGATGGCGAAGCATCTGGGACCAGCGGCATCAGGTTCTTCTGGAGCAAAGGCATCTGTCATCCGGGGCCTCAACCCCGCTTCTCTTGGATTTGTGTTTGGCAGCACCTGTGGCCTATGGACGTTCCTGGTCTGGGGATCGAACCCATGCTCCTGCAGAGACAACACTGGCTCCTTAACCCATTGCACCAGAGAGGGAACTCCCCTTTGATTATTTAAGAGCTACCTGCCAAGGGCATATCTTGTAAGGCACCTTGGTAGTTGTAGAGGAGGAGACTGATCTTAAAAGAGTTTATAATCTAGAAGGAGCAATAAGACAACAACCACAAAAATAAGCACAGGTCCACATATATACAGTATTAACAGACCTAAATGGCACAAAGAACATGCTCCCAGAAACCCACGACGGCCATGGATGACACCCCTGAAGGGGAAATCAGGGAGGAGGCGGTATTCGAGCCGGCTTTCAAGGAGAAGCGGATATTCCACTGGCAGAAAGGTGGGACTGGGGGAGAAGGGGTGTGCCTGAAGGAAGAAGCCTCATGAGCAAACAGGCAGCGACACAGGCGATCACCAGGTTGGACTGGCTTAGGGTACTGGCAGAGACGGTGTCCTTCAGCTGGGTCCCCGGAGCTTTGAGAAGCAGGAGAATTCTCTGACCACGCGAAGCTATGTTTATGGGTGCACGTGCACTTTTCTGGAGCGAGGGCTCACAGCTCTTTTCCAGTTCTCTAAAGGGTCTGGAGCAGAGGAGAGGTTAAGAACCAGCACTCCCAGGCTCCCGAATTAGAATTTCCAGGTGGGTTAAGGCCTCTGTGTTTTTCTTTTTTCTTTTCTTTTCTTTTTTTGTTTTGTTTTTGCACACCTCGGACCTCTAGACAGGCCCAAGGAGGCCTTGACCTGCTAGCCTAACCCGCGCTTCCTTCCCTTGGGCCACGCCAATCCCCCGCCACCACTTTACAGAATCACCACCTTCACCCCAGCTTCCACCGCCCCGAGAGACAAAAGCGGGCAAACGGCCAGAGAAACGGAGCGGGACCTCAGGGACTCAGGCAAAGACTCTGGAATCTCCTTCAGGGATGGGGTGGGTGGGAGCCTTTCCGCTCCGAGGCTGGCCGAGGTCCCCAGCCCCACCGCGGACCCGCGGTCAGATTCTGGGAATTTCCAAGCCCGTCGCTAGGGCTGCGGCAGAGCTTCCCGGACGCCGGCGTGCGATGCGCCCCGCGGCCGCTGGGTGGCGCGACGCCGGGCGCCGAGCGTGGGAAGCGCGGGCGCGCGGGCGGGCTGAGCTCACACACCGGGAAGCCGCCGCTGCGGAGCCGAGGCCGCCGCCGCTGCGCATCTCGCGCTCTCCGCTGGGCGCTCGCGGGGGCGGCGAGGCGGTTGTGCGGGCCCCCGGGAGGGAGGCGGACACGCGAGGTAAGCGCGGGGCCCCGGCCGGGCCTGCGGGCGGTCGCCGAGAGCCCCGGGGCAGGGGTGGGCCCCCTGGGGACTGCGCCCTGGGCCCCGCCGCGCTCGGGTCGCGCCCCACCCCTGCTGCGGCGCGGCCTCCCCTGCGGATGCCCTGGCCGCGTGGGTGGGAGCGGATGGCGGCCGCGAGCGGCCCCGGCCGGTCCTCGGGCTCTCGGGCCGGGGCCCGCAGGGCAGGGGAGGCGGATGAGCAGTCCCCGGGGCCCGGCCCGGAGCCCCTGGCCGCTGCTCACCTTCCGTTTCTCGGCTCCGCAGTGGGCGTGGTGCCCCGCTGCTGCAGAGGGGGCGCCCGGAGTTGAGGAAGGCAGTGGGGGAGGGAGAGCGCAGAGACAGGTGGTTGAGGGGGCGCGCGATGGTGCGCGAAGGCTCGTGATATTAATGCGTATTTCTTTCTCCCCCCTTCTTCAGGGGGCGCGGAGGTGCGCGTGGAGGAGGCGGGAAGGCCCCGGGCATAGCTCGGGAGAGGCAGGCGCAGCCAGAGATGCCCCTGGGCACTGCCTGTGTTCAGTACCCCCCCCCCAATTAATAAAGTGGGTGTGGTGATGCGGGTGGAGGAGTTTGATGAAGACCTGCCCCAGAACTGCCCTGAACTGCCCCAGGCTGGCCGCCTGGCCCCTGGCTCCCGCACTCCAGGAGCCCCAGGCGTTGAGCGCTCTGCAGAGGCTGGGGGCGGCTGTGCCCTCCAGCCGTAGAAGCTCCAGCAGCAGAGGCAGCTCAGAGCTAGGGGCTGGGAGAAGGACGTGAGGGGCGGGGCGGGGGGGGGGTTGTCCGGACGGACGTGAAGAGGAGTCTCCAGGCCTACAGATCAAGTTCATAGATCGCGGGTCGGCCAGGATGTGGTGGGAGGTGGGGGCTGTGGGGAAATTGGATAATGTCCGTAGGACCCCCTCCTTCCAGCTTTGTTTGCAGCCATAGGCCAAAATTGGGGTTTCGGCATTTGCCAAATGTGCTTAATTTTTTTTTTTTCTTTCCCTTTCGGTTTGTTTTGTTTTTTAGAAGAACGGCAAATGACAGAGCGGAGGGAAGGCTGGCCCAGCCAATCCTGGAGCCGCTGCAGCACTGGTTCCCCAAACAAACACATTCTGGTGCAAGGACAGAGAGGAGGGGGCTGCTGGCCCACACCCCTCCCCTGCCGGTAGCCCCCTGGCCGCTCCCCTGTGGGGAGGGCAGCTGGACAGAGGCTGCCCTGGGCCGGGCTGGTGATGGTGCTGCGGCCCCTCCCTGCTGCCCAGCGTGGGAGGAAGAAGGCAGAGCCAGGCAAGTCTCCCTCTGCGTCCTCTGGGGTGGAAGGAGCAGGTAGAGACAGGGCTGGGGCAGCCAGGGCCGGGTGTTGCTTTGGCATGGGTGGCGAGAGGGCTGCACCTCCAGCCCCTTGGGTCTGGTTCCACTCCCGGCCTGTCCCTGGCACTCAGCAACTGCGTCTATGTGCCTGTTGGTGCCACCATGTTATATAACGCTTATATAATCTCCCAGGGCGAGCGCTGTGTCTCTGTTGTCAGGTCACACAGACACTGTGTCCGTGTGGGAGTCAGGATCTGTGGGAGCCCGGGGGTGGGCCTGCGCCCTCTGCTCCCGGTCCCGGCCGTGGAGGGGGAGATGGGCGAGCAGGGGCCCATGGCACACCAGCTGTCTGCGCCTGAGAAAGAAGGGCTGGCTGGGCAGCTGTCCTCTCCTTGCCCCCGTATGTCCCCCCTTGCCCGGTGGATCCTCTTGTGGAGCGGATGCCCTTCTGGTGCCCGAGAGGTCAGCTTTTTGTTCTTGGGGCGCCCCTGGCACGCAGATGGGTGTGGTGAGATGACCCCCGGAACGTTGCAGGGGGAAGAGTACGTGGTACCTGGGGTTGCATAAAGAGCGAGAGATGAGCTCTGCCTTTGAGGTTTTGAGCAAGAGCGCCTGGAAGGATGGGCTGGTGGTGGCATTCTAAGAAGCTGGGAGCCGGCCTAGGGGCTAGAGGGTGGCCAGGGAAGGGTGTGCGGGGAAGTGGATCAGACAGCAAAGATAAACATGGTGTTCTTTTACTGTACTCTCCACTGGGCTGTCCCTGGTTACCAGGGCAACAGAAGCAGTGATGAAAATCATGCCTTTCGTTCAGTGGAAAAATCTGGCTCCTCCTCCCGCCTCTTCCTTCTCTAATCGCCTGCAACCTATTGGGAGGGTAGTGGCTCCAGGGATCAGAGACCCCAGTGTGTCTCTCTCAGGGCCCCCCCTTCCCCGTTTTTTGTCATCGTCCGCCTTCCTGCATCCCCTCTTTCCCCCAGAGCTCGGTAATTGGCAGTTGCGTAGGAGTTGGACTTCGTGGAGGGGGAAGGGTGCGGACGTCATCGCAGGGCAGGGCGAGCCGAGCGTGGGCAGAGATGTGGATGCGGGAAGCCACGGGCACACGAGGAGGGTCAGGCATTGATCAGCTCGATGGGGCTCGTTCCTGGGGGTGGAAGGGGTGGGGGAGACAATGGAAAACCTGCAGAGCCTGGCGTCTGGGCCCGTGGTGGTGGGAAGAGGAGGCTCAGGTGTCTGGGGTGGTCATGGCTCCTGCCGCGAGCTAGGATTCATTCATTGCGCACTTTTTTAGGGGTGTCTGCCATGTTAGGTAAGGTTCTGGGAGCTGGGAAGACGCAGGTAAGTAAGCTGGGCCTTGACCTTGAAGAGACTGTGGGAGATGGGAGGAGGACGGGCATGTGGGGAAAGAGCAGCTGGCATTGTGACCAGCCTAGAATCTGGGGCCCCGGGCAGGAGATGGGCCACATTCCCGCCCGGAGGTGATGGATTAAGGTGGGGCCTGTGGGAATTCGGAGGAGGAGGAGGTAGTCAGAGAGCCCCTTTGGCTTGGAGACAGGACATGGGGGAGAGAAGGTGCTGACATCTTGAGCCTTAATGATTGACAAAAACAGAAAAGTCAGGGTTCAGACTTGTTCGGGGAGTCATGCTTGCTTTGCTTTTTTAGACGGGTTGCCATCAAGACAATGGCAGGGTATCTGGATGGAAACGTTACAGTCAGGCAGGTAAAGTTTGCCGTGGACGTGGGCGCTGGGAGGAGATCTGGAGGAGACTGTGTTGTGAGGTCTGGGAGGCGCGTGGTTGCCGAGACGGTGCGGGGACAGGGATCCCAGGGCCTGGGGCATCGGCCTGGAAGGGGGTCAGCTTCTGTACCTCGTGCTTGTGGATCAGCCCAGGGCGCGCCCAGACTGCCGGACCAGTTTCTGCTAATGAGCACCCACGTCTTCCCCCCACCCACACCCCGTTCTGAAGCTGAGGTTTCTGTTTAGGTCTTCTTCTCCCTGGTAACGACCTTTGGGAGGGGATGTCCTGGAAAGATAGAGCCACACACTTAACCGCTCCGAGCTCTCGGTCTTGACCTTGGTGCTATCATTTGCTTATCAGTTCCTGAGCGGTCGGAGACGTGCTGTCGCGACACATGCCCTGGGTCCTCAGCCTCCACCAGCAAGGCTGCTTGTTCTGATGCCTTTCCAGTCATCTTTCTAGAGGAAAAAGAGCACTGCCCAGAATCAGGAAGCCTTGGGCAGCTACATGATCCCGGGCAAGTGGCTGCTTTTTCCAAGCCTTCGTGCCTGGCCGAAGATGCGCATTTCTTCCCCTTTTCCCAGGTCTCTGCGGCAGACTAGGCTTTTGAAGCTAGCAGCCCCGCTCGTGGGAGGGAATAGCAGGAATGGGGGTCCCCCGAGCACACCCCGCTCTCCAGAGTGGGTAGCAGCCTCCCAGAGGGAGGGTGGCCTCCGTTCCTCTTGGGAGCTTGGACATACTAGACGAGTAGGTTGTCCCAGGGACCAGGAGTTGGCAGACGGTAGCCCATGGGCTGGCCGCCTTCTTTGGTAAATAAAGTTTTATTGGGACAGAGATGCGTACACTGTTTGTCGTGTCGTCTGTGGCCGCTGGAGGTGGCACGACCTACAAGCCGAAAGGATTTACTGGCTCACCTTTCGAGAAAGAAATGGCCAACCCTGGCCCTAGACCACCAGGAAAGAGCTCGGACCTCCACTGGGGATGCTCGTGAGGCCGTTTCGGCTTCCTAGGGCTCTTGCAGCTTCTGCCTCGGGGGCCTTCCTTTGCGATCCCAAGCAAGGATGACGTGGCAGTTTTTAGAGTCAGCCCACAGAGAGTAGTGCGGCCGCTGGGAAGTCTGCTGCGTTTTCGTCCCTGTCCCTGCAGCCTGGAGGGCGTCCATTCCAGCCCTCTCCCCTCTCCCCACCCACACACTCGAACTTCTTCGTGTCCGGGACCCTGAATTCGTCACTGGGGATGGCTCGTGGCCTTGGGGCGACAAGCTGCCCTTCCTCTTCTTCCCAGGCCATGCGGGGGAGAACGGACCAACCCAAACCCAGTGTCTGGTGAGGAGAAGGGGCGCCTCACTGGTTCTGCCAAGTCCCGCAGCACGTGTCCCTTGATAGCTTTGCTGTGTCACTTCCGGCTTCACTGTGCCCTTTAGTTCCAAGGCCCTGGAGATGCGCCTGCAAAGAGGGTTTGTCTGCCTGAACTTGGCACTCCTCCACGGTCGGAACCAGGCCCCGTGGCTTGGGGTTTGGGGAGTGTGTGTCTGTGTTGGCAGGGGCTGGAGTTGGCACTCAGGAGCCCTGCGTCAGCCCTTACCGAGTCCCCTTGTGTTCTGGTTCCCACCTGGTTTGATGTGGTCCTCAAACTGGAGTCTCAGTGAAACTCCTGGCTGGGAGCAGGGTGAATTTCAAGATCTTGCTTTTACAAAACAGAAGCACCAGAGCAGATGGGTCACTTCAGCTCAGGGCTGAGATAGGAAGTGAGACACTGGTGGCAAGAGGAACCCGCGTGCTCAGAGCAGTATGGGGGGGGGGCGCAGATGACTGAGGTTTATTCCCATTGCAGCTGGAAGGGAGGAGGCTGGCAGTGGGAGGAGGGAGCAGACGACCCAGAATAGCAAAGAAGACAGAAGCTCAGCACACCCAGAGCTGCTTTTAGCTGGGCCTGGTAAGCCTGGCTCTAGGAGCCTTACTTCTCACCTCCCTACACACATTTTTCCCAGAGGCCAGGTTTCTGAGTGTTCTCATAAAAAAAAAAAAAAAAAAAAAAGAAAGAAAAAGAAAAGAGAAAGGAAAAAAGACTTCATCAAAAATCCTCTCTCAGTGCCTGTCATTGTAGAGTTGAGAGTGATCCCACATTCGCCGGGTTTCCGCACCTGTGGCGCCAGGGGCAGTGACGTGCAGAGACATTCCTTTGCTCCAGGGTTATTTGGGATCTGGTCTGTGCTAGGCCTGGCATGAAGCTCGGAGGATGCAGAGAGGTAAACAAAAGATGCCCCATGCCCCCGAATGGTGTGTGCCGGTCGAACCAGTTCGAATATGTCTGCCTTGGATCCTCAGCTTCAGGCGAGCACATCTGCATCAGTCACGTTCATTGCGGCCGCCCCCGTGCGGGATGCTGTGCTGGGCACTCGGGTGTCGTGCGTGTTTAACTGGCTGGCCTCCCGTGTTGGTCAGTCCTGGAATGTGCGGGGGGATCTGAGGAGGTAAGTGGAGCAAGAGGGAAACTCACGGCGGGGTGGGTGACCAATCTGGGCAGAGTGGCCCTGTCTAGACACGCTGGCGATGCCAGTGCCGCTCAGGAGGAGGGTCTAGAAGGGTCGCCCTGGTCAGGAGGAGGGATTCCTTTGGTCTGAGGACCAGGAGGAAGGAGGAGGACGACCTGACCTGCAGCCCCACGTCACCGGGTGAAGCCCGGGGTTGGGGAAGAAAGGACCAGCCAGTGGCAGGGAAGGCTAGACTGGGCAGGAGAGGAGAAACCAGCGGGAGAGGAAGCCTGGCGGCTGCTCCAGGCTCAAGTGGAAGCAGAGCTGAAGCAGGGGAGTGCCAGGCGAAGGTGGTGGCGGGGACGAAGCGCAGGCGGGACTCGCAGCTCTGTCCTGCAGGTCTCCTCCGAAATGACCGTGTCCAGGTAGGACCCAGAATACCGCCCTTCTCCCAGTGGGGCAGATGCCAGGACAGACACTGCAGCTGAGGTTATGGTTATACTCTTCCTTCTAAAATTGTCTCTACGGCAGTTTTCACCCCTCTTTGGAGGGAGAGAGAGTGTGAGAAACTTCGGTGTTCCTGTCGCTCAGGTTCAACTTGGCATCAACACATGGCCCCTTTCTTTTCGTTTATACGTTTGCCGACCTCATTCCCCAGGGCCTTCTTGCATTGTTCTACAGCAAATCCCAGACATCATGTTTCTTCCATAGATATTCCCATTATGACGCTCTAAAAAGTCATACGTTTTAAGAACGTAACCCCAGTGGTGGTATCACCCCCTGCAATAGCACTGTCACTTTTTTTTTTTTTTTTAACCGTGCCCATGTCATGCAGGAGTTCCCAGGCCAGGGGTCGAGCCCTTACCACAGCAGTGACAACACTGGATCCCGTAAGCACTAGGCCACCAGGGAACTCCTGGCACTGTCATTCTTCAGATTCCCGGTCGTCCGTTCCGTTCCGTTTCCCCGCCTGTCTCATTTTTTAAAAAATAGTTGGTTTTGTTTGATTCGGGCTCCGAACAAGATCCGTATGTTTCATTTAGTTCATGATTAGTCTCAGCGTCTCTGTTAATAAAGATTATCCTCATTCCTAAAGGAATTATATGTTGCAGTTCTGCCCTGTAGAGTGACGTCGCTGCCCCCCCCATCTCCTGACAGCTGCTGTCAAGCTTTCCTGAGTTTTGTGGAACCGTGTTGTGATTTTCGAGGCTTCTGCATTATTTCTGTTGTCTTTGTGGTTTAATGTAACCCGTCATGTTTTTCCTTCCTTCGATAAGTCTTTCTTGAGAGCCTCCTCTGTGCCAGGCGCTGTACCAGGCCCTGGGCATCCGGCTGCGAACAGACAGGCTCTCGAGGAGCATACAGTCTGAGCCCTGCGAGGGTTGTGGGTCTGCTCACTGTCCCCCAGCCCGTGTGCATCCCAGCCAAGTTGATGACCACGACGCCCGTCCCTTCTGTGCTCACCCATCGGCCACGCCAAGGGCTTCGTCTTCATGTTCTCATGCTGTCCTTTTATGTGGTTGATAAGTGGTGTCCCCAGTACTGATGAAGAGCCCCGGGTGTGCCTTCTATGGAAGGCCCCTGTTTCAGAGCCCCGCCCTGGGATTCCAGCAGTGTCACCAAGGGACTGTGTGTGTGTCCATTCGAAACTCTTGGGCTTGAGCCTTTGTAGCTAAGCAGGGTAACATGGAACTCCTGCTTAACTGGCGGATTGTCCAGAGGCTGACCAAAAACATCTGGAAGGTGCCCGGAGCTGTTCAGGGGCTCGGCGCCTGCCAAGCCCTGCTAGTGTGTTCTTTGAGCAGGTGGATTTGCGGTGGGTTGGGGCTTTTGCTGTAATGATTAGGCTACCTGCCTAAAGAAGCCTGCTTTCTCAACCTGCTTTTCTTTGCTGGGCAGGATGGTGTTCGGGGTGACCGTGCTGCCTCTGGCAGAATCTAGTGGTACAGTTCAGGCTTGTCTTGCTAATAAGACTCTCACTGATTTGCATTTCTCTGAATAAATCATAAGATTTATGTTTGGCCACTGTGACGTTTGGGTTTGAGAATGGTCCATGATTCTTGTATTTTTCCAGTTCAAATGTAGCTCTCGTGCAGTTTTTGGTGGATTATAGCATTTGAGCCTTTCAAAAAAAAAAAATTCTCAGTTAGGAGTTCCTGCTGTGGCACAGCGGGTTAATGATTGGCTTGTCTCTGTGGAGGTGCAGGTTCGATGCCCAACCCGGCACAGTGGGTTAAGGATCTGGCATTGCTACAGCTGTAGGTCGAAGCTCTGGCTTGGATTTGATCCCTGGCCCGGGAACTCCCATATACTGTGGGGGCAGCTGAAAAAGGAAAAAAAAAAATCCTGGTTAATAAAAATGAATATATTTTCAGACACAAAGATTAATATTCTTTCAGCTTTCCTAGATTTTTTCTTGTATACTTGAGATAATACAGAATACATGAATATACAATGACACAGGATCTTCTTTCACTGAAGGCTGCGTAGTTTAGAGTTTGGTGATATTTTGTTTATTTTTTATTAAGTAATCTTTAATGGTTTTGATTGTGCACTGACACTGGTTAAAACTTTTGAGCAAATTTCCTTGCCTGTGTATATTTATATACTGCATCGCTGTACTGTTACCTTATATACATTATAAAACCCCAAAGGAAAAGTTAAAGAGGGCTGGGCATGTTGCGTTTTTGGATGAACTACTCTCGGTCCCGCTGGAGCAGAGAGCCTCTTCTTTGCGCTGCGTGTCGGCCCCGCGACGTATTCGGGCTGTTGCCCTCGCACCGCCCTCTCTCTCTCTTTCTATGGATCATGTCCACGTGCTGCTGTTCTTCTCATCTTAAGAAAAGCCTTCTTTGGAGTTCCCTTTATGGCTCCGTGGTAATGAGCCCAATGACGACGAGGATCCATGAGGATGTGGGTTCGATCCCTGGCCTCGCTCAGTGGGTTAAGGATCCGGCGTTGCCGTGAGCTGTGGTGTAGGTGGCAGATGCGGCTTGGATCCCACGTTGCTGTGGCTGTGGTGTAGGCCGGCGGCTACAGCTCCAGTTAGGCCCCTAGCCTGGGAACCTCCATATGCCGCAGGTGCAGCCCTAAAAGGTCAAAGAAAAGAAAAGCTACTGCCCATGTCTCTGCCCCAGTGCATTTCCGGTCCTTGCTCCCTTCACTTCCTCTTTCAGGTGCCTCCATGCAGCTTGTCTCCAGCCACTCCAGATGAAAGTGCTCTCGACAAGGGCAGCAGTGACTTCCTTGCAACTCAATCTTGTGGCCTCTTCTGGGTCCCCATCATAGCAGCTTCACAGTATTTGGCACAGCGGGTTATGCCCATTTCCTTGAAGTGCTGCCTTCTCTGGGTGTGTATTTCTGGTCCCCCCCCCGCCCCCGCCCCGTCTCGTGGCCTCTCCCTTCTCATTGTCTCATCTCTCTGACGTCTGAAGTTGGACGGCCTCTGCATCTTCTCTTTCTCTTTGCAATCCTCTCCATGCTCCAGGCTTAAATGCCATCCCTGTGGATGCGTCTAGAAGTTGCTTCAGGAGTTCCCGTCGTGGGTCAGTGGTTAACGAATCCAACTAGGAACCATGAGGTTTCGGGTTCGATCCCTGGCCTCACTCAGTGGGTTAAGGATGCGGTGTTGCCGTGAGCTGTGGTGTAGGTCGCAGACATGGCTCAGATCCCGCGTTGCTATGGCTCTGGAGTAGGCCGGCGGCTACAGCTCTGATTAGACCCTTAGCCTGGGAACCTCCATATGCCGAGGGGGGAACCTTAGAAAAGGCAAATAGACAAAAAAAAAAAAAAGTAGAATTTGCTTCAGAGTAATCCCAAGAGATAAACATTGACCATGAGTTGATAATGGTTGAAGCTGGGTGTTGGGTACCCGGGGGTGGGGTATTGTACTATTTTCTCTAGTTTTGTGTATGTTTGAAATTTTCCATAATGAAAAGCTAAAAAAAAAAAAAAAATCTATATACTGATGACTCCCAGGTATCTGTCTCAAGCCCAGCCTCTCATCTGAAGTACAGTCCTGTGTGTGTCCATCAGCCTACCTGACGTTTCAACTGGATTAATAGATATTTCATACTTCTCATGCCCCAAACTGAAGTCCTGATTTTTCCTCACAGATAGCTTCTTCCCGCAGCCTCCCGTCTTGGTGATGGGAGTGCCGTCTTCCCATTGCTCATCCAAACCACGTATGGCCATGCTTCACTTCTCTGTCTTATGTCCTTCACCCAGTCCATCAGCAAAGCTTGTTGACTACCTGCAAAATATGTGTAGAGTATGACCAGCAGAACTGCTTCCACGGCCGTCACCCTGGTCCAAGGCACCCTCACCTTTCACCTGCTATTCCTGTGCCCCTTACAGGCTCTCGTCCTCACAGTAGCCAGAGGATCCCATGAGACATACGTCACTTCCTGCCTGCCATGCTCAGAACCCTGCTGCGGCTTCTTTCCACTCTCCATGAAAGCTGGGGTCCTCGGAGTGACCCCAGGACCCTGGAGCTTATCAACGCTGTCCAGTAGAAACACGAAGAGTCACACAGGGGTACCATGTATGCAGTTCAACATTTTTCTGCTAAATTTAAAGGGAAAAGGAAATACGTGCAATTAATTTTATTACTTGAACCCAGGACGTCAGAATTATCTTCATTTCTGACGTATATTCCGTGGGGTTTTGGTAGTGAGTCACCCCCGTAGCACAGCCCAGTTTGGATCGGCCACGTTTCATGGGCTCCATGGCCTCGTGTGCCTGGTGGCCGCCGTGTTGAAATGAACGGCAGGCCTGTGGATTCTGTGGCCCCCGGGGGCCTCTGTGTCCTTCCCTTCTTCCACTTTGCTCTGGTTTCCTTGCTGTTCCTCAAGTAAACTAGGCAGTTCCTGTATCAGAGTCTTCACACCTCCTGTTCCCTCCGCTTGGACTGCTTTTCCCAGCTGGCCCTGACCAGACTCTCAAGTGCTACCTTCCCAGTGCCCCACCCCCCCTGCGCACTTGGTTGCATTTCCTGCGTCTCTTCCCTGCCCTGTTTTCGTCCGTCTGTAGCACTGTCAGCACTTCGCATGCTCTAGAGCTCTCTCACTTCCTGTGTTGTCCATCTCCCCCCACTGGATGGAATGTGAGCTCCGTGAGCGCCGCCGGGGCTTTGTCCGTTTCGTTCCCTGCCCTATTTCCGGAGCATGGAACAGTGCCTGGCATGTAGGAGAGAGAGATGGATAGATGTTGAGGAATTAGATGAAATGAATTAATAAGGATGATTCTTAGTAAGAAGCATGCAGTTGTATACACTTTGTGGTTGCAGAATATCTTGGTGTCATATTTTGCAACATGTTGGTTGGAAGGTCTGGTCCAAGTCACTGTATTTTGAAAGAGTCCTTTCTAGGAAGATGTTATCCTGGGGTCAGCTGATCATTTAAATGGATTTTAGACCCCTGAAACCCTGCCTTGTACTCCACTGAGAGATTTAAAAACAAGCTTGGATGTGCGGCTTTCCGTGTGTGCGTAGGTAGAAGGGTTTCGAGACTGCATCTTCCTGTTGAATTGGGTAACGTCATCCTGTCATATGGTGAAAATGATTTCCCAACGCTGGTGTTTGAAATGCTCTTTCTGTGACATAAGTCTCTCAAAAAGTAGAGGCTTTCTTACCCATTTTTAAAATTGTCACCTTAACCCGAAAGGGACAGATTAATTATTTATTTGTTGGAAAAATAGTCATTAATTGTCATTCTCTTATTGTAGAAGAGGTCAGCAGCTTTTGGTTTTCTGGTTTAAAAAGAAGTATAACCTCCGTTTAAGTTGAGCCACTCTTTCCACCCTGAGAGCATCAGGGGCAGTGTGTCCCGTGCGTTGCGGGTCTCCCTGTCTCATTACAGAGGACTGCCGGTTAGTGAATTGAGGAGGGTATCCCGGGCTTGCTTAAACGGATGCGCATAAACTGTGCTCAGGACGCAGACCGCTGGGCTGCCCCGTCCGTCTTTTGGTGTTTGCATTAACCTCGCTGCCTTGAGCAGCCATCAGAGGGTTGGGTCTTCTCATCGTTGTTGCTCATGATCTGAAATGGCGCTGGCTCCCACCAGTGTTGGTTGACTGAATAGTATTGGGGAATGGATTCATTTGGTGACCCCAACACCATAAGATTGTATTTATTGGACATCACAGTCCGTAAGCCAGGTTTCTTTTCTTCTTTGGTGGCTTTAGAGCCATTTCTCTCTTCTCTCCTTTTTTTGGCCTCTGCATGCGGAAGTTCGTAGCCCAGGGATTGAACCTGTGCCACAGAAGTGGCAATGCTGGATCCTTAACCTGCTGAGCCACCAGGGAACTCCAAGAGGCAGTTCTTTAGCAGTGATGATGTGAGAAAAGCAGCACTGCAGTCCGGATGCTTGAAGAGCCTTGATGCCTTCTTCTGCATCTGACAGGCGGTGAAGGTGGTAGCCTCTCGCACCAGAGCATGCTGGGAGTTGGGAGGTGGATGGTTGTGATCAGAAGCTGATCTGGAGGTGAGCGTGGATGGCAGGGGTTGCTGGACGAGGTAGCCAGCACCATCTTAAAGGGACAGGAGGGATGTCTTTGAAGCCCTGTGCCATGTCTTCCCTCAGCTCTCCTCCATGTGGAAAATGCTTGTTGAAATACATTTTCCGTCCATTTTGACAGTCCAGAACGTATGTCAGCTGGATAGGTGCCCTGGGTGGTGTTTTTCCAGCTGCCGTGACCAAAAGCGCCATCGGAAACATGAGCAGCTGGGCTGTGCGCTGAAGCTCTGGTCGGGGACAGAGGCCCTGGGTACTTTCTGCTGCAGCAGAAACCGTCTCCCACACGCCCTGGACCTGGCATCGCTGAGCAAGGCTTGTCCACAGCGGCCCACAGACCAGCCAGCCACTAGCCAGCCCATCATCATCTGTTCGTGACGCACGTTTGAACAGGGCCTCTGGTGGGAAAGGCTCCATGTTTCTGGATGGCGTGGCCGGGCCTGCAGAGGAAGGTCTGTGGCAGCGTGAGTGCGACCTGGCTTCTGTCCCCAGGGAGCTCAGGGCTGGTGAGGGAGATGGACGTCCATGCCGAATACAAGGCAACGACGTGCAGGCGGGATGCAGACGGAGCCCAAGAAACTGCCGTATTAGCCAGGAGCAATTGGAGGGTATCTCTCAGAACACGAGGAAGGGGAACTCATCCGTCCTGCTCGTGGCTGACTCGGAGCCTAGCACAGGACTGCATCCGTATCAGGCGCTCAGCAAATATGTATTTGTTAATGGCCAGGCGGAGTTCCCATTATGGCTCCGTGGTTAGGAACCCGACTAGGATGCATGAGGATGCAGGTTTGATCCCTGGCCTCACTCAGTGGGTTGAGGATCCAGCATTGCCGCAGGCTGACGTGTAGGTCACAGATGCAGCTTAGATCTGGTGTTGGCTTGGCTGTGGCGTAGGCCTCAGCTGCAGCTCCGATCCAACCCCTGGCCTGGGAACTTCCCTGTGCTGCAGGCGTGGTCCTAAAAAGAAAAAAAATATGTATTTGGGTTTGGCAGGAGTGGGGCTTCACCACCAGGGACAGAGGAGAAAACGTCTGTTGCAAAGAGGTGGTCTGTGTGCCCTGGACCACCAAAATCACACAGGGGGTCTGTGTGTGGCAGGAGAGGGGCTGCGTACTGCAAAGGGCGGGCAGCCTCGGAGCGGGGGCGGGGGGACCACTTCTAGGACGCTGATTTTGGTGGTTCTGAACCTCTTTTTGCTCCAGTTCTCATTAGGAATTGCATGGAAACGATACCCTCTTTCTTGAGGAAAGACACAATCACAGCAGCACGTGGTTGGACATAGATCCCATCGGAAGACTCGCAGGTCGCAGGTTCTGAAACCCTGCTGCTGGCTGGGGAGCCATCAGTGCATATTGAGCTCTTTAAATGGGGAGAAGACACTTTTTATTTTTTCCTGGAGTCTTTGGGGATTGACTCAGATCAGTGTGTACTCTGTGGGTATTCTGGGTTTTAGGAGTACTAAGTAACAGGCTTGGGGAAGCCGTGGAGACCTGGGGGGGAAGCCGTGGAGAACTGCCCCCCCCCCCGGTGCATGTGGAAAGAGCGAGTGTTGGCTCTCTTGAGCAGGAGGTGAAAAGTTACCTGAGAAAAGTTAGAAAAAAAATTAACTTAAAAAATTCACTAATTCAAAATAGGGAACGCTTATGCTAATTTTTTTTCTGTGGCATGGTTTCTAGCTCAGATAGCCGGCCAAGAAGTAGTTACAGACAGAGAGAGGCAGTGTGTTGCATTTCTGGGAACACTGAGTAATTATTGCCTTTGGAATGGTTAAGCAAAATAAAATGAAATAAAATAAGATATAACAAAATAAAAAGCTAGCAAACTGCTTTCCAAAAAAAAAAAAAAAAAAAAAAGGACTCATCAGAGTTTCGTATCACCAAGATATTGGGTACAAAACGCTCCTTAGCAATCCTGACTCATCAAGGAAGGCTGCCTGGAGGAGGAATGTGGTACAAGTTTATGGGCTATTTGGAAAAGCAGAAACACTGGTCTGAGGACTGGGTTGATTTTAAAATTGTATGGGTTTTGTTCTTATCATAAAAATTCCTGTAAATAATACCTGTTAAAAAATAAATAAAGAGTTCCCTGGTGGCCTAGTGGTTAAAAATTCGTCACTATCACTGCTGTGGCTCAGGTTCCATCCCTGGCCCAGGAATTTCCCATGCCATGGTTGCAGCCAAAAATAAATAAATAAACATTTTAAAGACCAAACTTCTGGAGTTCCTGTTGTAGCTCAGCAAGTTAAGAACCTGACTTAGTGTCTCTGAGGATGCAGGTTTGATCCCTGACCCCATTCAGCGGGCCAAGGACTCAGCCTTGCCACAAGCTGCAGCGTAGGTTTCAGATTCAGTTCAGATCCAGTGTTGCTGTGGCTGTGGCATGGGCCTCAGCTGCAGCTCTGATTTGTCCCCTAGCCTGGGAACTTTCATATGCCGCAGATGCGGCCCTAAAAATAAAAAAAAAGAAATTAAAAAACAAAACCAAACTTCCTGTCCTCTGGGAGTTTGTAGTGTGTCTGCCGTACCGATAGACTGTTTGGAGAATTAAAAACCCATCATGGGCAGCTTGGTGTAGCCCTTTCTGCCTCTGCGTGTCAGAGGTAGCTTCCTTCATGGATGGGCGAAGTTGGGGGCCGTGAGGCCATGCTTTGTCCCGGGGAACAACGTGGACTGAAGATCTGCCCTGCGCCAGGCTGGGTTAGATGCTGGCCAGCACCAGAAGGCACCACCGGTGTGGAAAGGGAGCGCCCTTGAGCCCTGGCAGAGTGTGCCAGGGGGCTGCCCAGGGGTCTGGGAGCAGCCACTGCCTGATGCACATGGCAGGGAAGGACCTGCGGTTCCATTGCGGGCTCTTTCTCCCCTCAAATGAGGCCCCCCACTCGTGGGATTTTGCTTTGTGGGGGGATCAGTCTCTGAGTAAGTTTTGAAAGTTCTTTCAGGGAGAAGGGCCCCTCCTGTTTTCCCCAGAGTGGTGTTCGGACTGCAAGTCCAGACACCTAATGGGTGGTGAAATCAATTTAGTGGGTTGAGACCAACATGGGAAAAAAAAGACTACGATAAAAAATATTACATTGCTTCGTGTGTAGTAAGGCTGAGTATGATTTCATGAAACTTTCAGTTGTCCGTGTAGATATGTGTATATATAAGTATCTACGAGTGTAGAGACGTGGTATCTACGTGCACACAGGTGCACCTGACTCAGGACAAGCTGGTATGCCGGGCCACCATGAAGGCTTTCTTTTCTACAGTGAGTTGGAGTCCAGAAAGTTGGAGAAAGTGCTGGAAAGATTGCTTTGGTCTTAGTGTAGACAGGGGGTTCTAGCCACTTCCCCAGAGGCCATCTCTAAGGAGACAGATGTGGTGAGAGGGCTTTTTTTTTTTTTAAAGAGCAGCAGAGTCAGCCTCTCCCAGCATGATCTGAGGTTTGTCTGCGGCTGCCCGCCTGCTCCTGCCCCCACATCCCTGTGCCCTGGGTTTCCTGCTGCAGAGAGCTGGTGAGAGAGGCCAGGCAGACGTCACTGGGGATGGGGGCAGAGGTCGCCTCTCCTCTCCTGTCACCAGGAATGACCCCCTGGAGGGCAGCATGGCCAGCCCCGTGCCTCTTCTCTTACTTCCTGGCTTGATCCATACCAAGGGCGGGGTAGGGGGAGGAACGCTGTCCTTGGCTTATTACTGTGCCCTGTTCTGTTTCTCAAGTTCATCCGGTGGGGAGTTTAGAATTGACACCGGCTGGGAGGGGGAGTCCTGGTCGGTGGCCGTGAGCCAGCGCTCCCCTCCCAGTTCCCGCTTAGCTCCGTAGTTCTCTGGCTCCCTCTTTCCCGCAAAGGCCAGGCGCCTCTTCCTTGATCCGAGTTCTTCTCCTCTGGTCACTGCGCTGACCGGCCTGCCGAGCGCTGACCCACTTGCGGTACCTCAAATAGAGGCTTAAATTAGGACCTGTAATCTGTAAGAGGCTTACGGCCTGTTGGGTGGCCAGCTGCTCTGGACGTGCCTGGGGCCGCGCTGGGCTTTGCCTGGCTGTTGTTGGGTTGAGAGAGTTGCGGGGTTCGGGGGCTTCATTGCGGGAGTGACCAGACGTGTGGCCTCGGGGGCCTGGGACTAGCAGGGGGCCTGGCAAGCAATCCTTCTGCTGTCAGCACTTACACGCACAGCCCTGGGAGTCGGTGGGTGCCGTCTCTGGGGAGGCAGTGGGGTGGTGGTCTCTCCTTGGGTGATGTTGCTGGGAGCCCAGAGTTCCCTGGGTTTGGGGGGTAGTGCTGCTTCTTCTGGGCACCGAGCCTGGCTCCCTGCTGGGGGGCCGCTAGCTCTGCGGGCCCCATACGTGTTTCCATTCCGCGCATCCCGGTTAATCAAAGAGCCGCGTGTCCAGCACGGTGCTGGGGGCTACAGGGGCACTCATTGCCCGTGCACCTTACAATCTGGGACGCGGGCCTCCCCCCAGTTGCTCTTTGTCTTTTTGAGGAGACCCGACTGGTATGCAGCAGGGCCCTCGTGCATCCCAGACACCTACGCATTCAGCTGGTCGCTGTTCCCTGTAGCGCATTATCAAGTTCCAGAGCCATAGACTTGGGGGGCAGCACTGCGGGAGACCTGGGGAGGGAGGGAGAGCTGGGCCTGAGCGGTGGGGTTTCGAAGGATGGGGAGAGGGGAGGACATGGAAGGCGGCGGGAGGGAGGAACGGTGGGAACAGAGGCAGCGAGGGCGGTGGTCCCCCTGGAAGTGCAGGTGGCCGGAGCCTTCTCCTCCCTCCCACTTCTTAAAAGAGCCCCAGTTTCAGACCTGGAGACGCCGCTTGCTTCTCGGACACCAGAGTGGCAGATCTCAGCTTCCCTCTTTTTTTCCTCTTCCTGTTCGTCATTATAACGATAATAATGATTCCTGACTTACTGCATACCTGCACATAGTGAGCACTTGCTGCATACCACTGTTCTGTGTGCTTCATACGGGATGGTGTCCTGAAGTCTTCCCAGCAACGCTCCGCGGTGGCTGTTACCGTGTGCATCTCACAGCTGACGAGGCAGAGGCATAGAAAGGTGAAGTGACTTGCCCACGGTCAGATAGCAAGGATGCCATTTGGGTCAGGAGTCCAGCTGGGACAGCCTGAAGGCAGAGGCCATGCTCTTGCCTCGCTGGTTCCCAAACTTGTCTCAACACTGAAATCACCAGGGGATCTTTTAAAATTTCCAGAGCCTGGGCCAGTTATACTGCCTGAGAGCAGTTACATCACAGGCTCTGGGGGGTGGGACTGAGGCATGAGTAGCTGCTGAAGTTCCCCAGGTGATTTCAACGTGCCAGGTTTAGAAACTGCTATCTCCACTGCTGCATTTTAGGGTCTCTGTGTATTTGGTTGAATACGTTCTTATCTCCAAGGCAGAGGGGCCTTCCCCCAGGGAGTATCACCCCCCCCCCCGCATTCCATGGGGAGCCACTCCAGCCTCCTATCTGAGGGAGCAGGACCCCTCTCACCCCACAGCATCTGGGACCACCCCAGAGTGAGGCCTGGGTGAGCTGCACCGGGCAGAGGGAGGGCCGGTCACGAGGCCTCAGAGCCCTCTTTCCACCCCGAGTGCTGCCGTGGGGCAGAGACGCCTCATGGCCCTGGAGACCTCCGGCGGGTTTCTCACGTCTTCTGCTCCCCGGGGCCCCCGCCTCGAGCGGGGAAGGGAGAGGGTCACGCGAGGGCAGATCTCCTCTCCACAAGGCTCACTCGGCTCCGCCTGTCCCCGGGCGAACCTGAAATGGACACGACACGAAGCGCAGAGTCCTTTGGGTGGCTGGGAACAGCACTAAATTTAGCAAAACTGTAGCTGGTGGGGGGCCTGCCTGGAGTGAGCCACACCCAGCCCCAAGTGGACCAGATTTATAGTCAGCCCCGCAGCCAGCGTCGTCTGTGCTCGAGCAAGTCTGTGGTTACACAGGATCTTTCCTTCTGAAAGCCCGGAAGCGTGTCTGCTGCCCTGCGAGGTCCCCGGGCTCTGCCCCCACTGCCCCTCCCGCGTGTGTCTGGCGTTCTCACCCCACTACCTTCGCCTTGGCCTGCAGATTCTTCTAGGCCTCTCGGCCAGGGTAGCCTACGTTCCCGACGCCCTGGAGAGCAGGACCTGAGCTTTGGTTGATTTTTTCCATGGGGCGTCTGGCACCGTAGGACACCTTTCGGTTAAGGATGTCGAGAGGAGGAGAGGAAAGGGCTGGGGTGGTTCGTTGAACAAGATTCTGAGGCACTAAGCTGTGCGTTCCTTCTCCCAGAAGCTCAGCCAAGTACATGGTGGCAGAGAGAAAACTGATAGGGAGTGGCTGGGCGGTGGGCTTTGCGACTCTGAGGCTTGGGGCTCCGTTTGCTTGGCTGAGTCTTCTGCCCCGATGTGGACCGTATCTGGGAGAGTGGACGTCTGCTGGTGACATCGTCCCCTCCTGGGTCTCCTCCTGCATCTCAGATCCGAGAGGGGTGGCCTCCTGGCGGAGCCCCAGCAGCGTTAATGCCCTAGGAAGTGATGGCCAGGCTGCCTTTTCTCAGCCCTTTCCGACGTGGATGGTTACACTTTGGCCAGGGCGGGGGTCTTGTCTGTCTGCCGTGATGTGTTCCTGTAAGGCCCGGTTCTCGAGCAGGGGCAGTTTTGCCCCCAGGGGACATTTGGTGGTGTCCCGAGACACTGTTGGTTGTCACAGCTGAGAGGCACGTGGGGTGTCACTGTTGGAGGCCAGGGATACAGTAAATACCGTGTAGAATACAGGGCAGCCTCCCCATCGCAAAGACTGGTCCCTTCTAAAACGCTGGTAGCGCTGACGTTGAACTGGTGTGGGGGGGACAGTCCGTTTTGTGTAATTGACGTCTAGTCGACTTGCAGTTTTGTATTAGGGAGACAGTCCTGTAGAAATGGCCTTGAGGGGACGCTTCATCCTGACGCCTGCGTTTGTGGAAATGACACTAGCCATTGTCTTCCTCTTCGCCCCTGCCCCCCAACATGTGCAGCGCCCTGTAGTCATTTGTGTTCAGGAGGTTGTTTCCAGGGAGCTGCTCAAACCTCATCTGGCCCATTTCCCGTAGGGTCCCCCTGTTGGGCACCCACCTGCTCCAGGGGTCACCTGGGCAGCTTGGTGCGGCTGGGTCCCGGGTGCGCCTGCAGGAGCTCGGCCGTGAACTTAAGCAC
Organism: Sus scrofa; assembly: GCF_054392235.1. Classification (NCBI taxonomy): domain Eukaryota; kingdom Metazoa; phylum Chordata; class Mammalia; order Artiodactyla; family Suidae; genus Sus; species Sus scrofa. The sequence continues at coordinate 139,754,774 of NC_139391.1, forward strand.
ACCGGGAAAGCTGTCCGTGCAGACCTCACGGGGAGTGGTCGGAGCCCGGCTTGGAGCCGTTTTCCTTCACTCTCCCTGTCCCTACCTCGGCTGCTGTGCCTCGCAGACCAAGTTGCACCTGCACTTCTCCCAAGCGCAGGAAACCCATGCTCATTGCCCTGGAGAACGTGCTGTGGCTTCCTCGATAAAACATCCGACCTGCTGTCAGATACTCAGCAGCCCAGAGAGCGCTCATCTGCCGACACCTTCCTCCTGCCCTTGGCAAGGCTGCCTTGAGGCCGGAACGGGGAAAGGAGATGCCCCAAAGCGAGGACCTCTTGGCGCAGTCTGGACGGTGCAGGGAGAGGGGAGTTCTGGACTCCGCTGGCCTGTACGTTGCAGGACAAGCGTCAGGGTTCTTCTCACGGGACCTCACTGCCTGGACTCTTTAGTGAGGGGTCAGCGTGAAGGTGTCATGTGGGGGAAGAAGAGGTGGAGGGAGGGGCGGCAGCGGCGGAGGTGGGACGGAGGGCAGCAGCCAGGTCGAGACCAGGCCACCAGGGAGATGCCCGGATGCTCCCCCTGCCCCGGGTCACTTCTCGGGGGTGTTCCACTGCCCCTGACACAGCCGCTCCATTTCCAGGCATTTGGGGGAGCCCAAGCCAAACAGTGAGGAGGGTAATTCCGCTCAGTGGAGTACATACACGTGGTGGGGGGGTTACCTGTTTGGGGGGGTTTCGTTTTGAGTTTTCTGCCTCCTTTTGTTGGTAGAAGTCACTGGGGGACAGATTGTCTGAGAAATCCTGGTAATTCTTGGAGCTCAGGTTCACTGCCTCCCCCAACCTCACGCGAAGGACTGGGATGATGATGGGGGGCTCAGGAACCCGGCTCTAGATGACCGCCGTCGGAGCGCGCCAGCCAGACCGTCGAAAGCGAAAGCCTCCGAAGTCCTGCTCAGCGCCGGTTAACACGGAGCGGCTGGAACAGCCGACGCGTGTGCGTGTTTAGAGAGGCACACCCAGCAGAGAGAGAGGCTTCCGGGTAAGCCAGGCGAGCTCGTCCAGCCCCCGGTCTGAGCACACCCAGGGTCACATCCCCTTGTTCCGTGAGGGGCTGAGGTCACTTCCTTGTGTACCCAGGTCTGCCCACACCCAACCACTATTTCCTGCTCTGGGTCAGGGCGTGCACCCGCTCTCCCCGTAACCCCGCGGTCGCTTCGCGTCATCTACCAGCGTGCTTTGGCCTCGGTCCCGGAGCCTCCTTGGGACGTCGCTCCTCCCATCACGCTCCGGAGGTGCTCTGAGCACGTCTTTCATCTCTGGCTTCTGCGCAGACTCCCTGCCTCCCGGGGCCAGAGCCGTGTCCCCGGACGCGAAGCCCTGGGCGGCTGGTTCGGAGCTGGGTTGTCTCTCGTCTCAGTCGTCTGGGTTCTCACTCCCTTCAGCCCTGGCCTCCACCCCTGCTGTCTCATTAAAAAAACCCTGTCTCTCGTAAAAAGTGCTCCCCACTGCAACGAGCCTCTAAAACAGCCAGGCGCCTTTTCGAGCTCAGTCTCAGCGCACGAGGCTTGGACGGATGAATCTGGAGTTTTGCAAACGTGTTTGTTTAATGCGGGTTTGAAGTGTTTAACATTTCTGTCATAAAAGGCGGTAGAAAAGTGATCAGAAATGTATCTGTATCTTTTAGATTTCGTGAGCTGACGTCATGGGCACTGAAATGTGTTGGTGCTGGGGCACTGCCCCATTTGGGTACAAGTCCATTTTTCTTCATTTTTTTGGTACTAGCTGTTTTTTTTTTTTTTTTTTTTAAGGAAAATTGTAATTGGCATTAGGACACACGTACAGAAAAGTGAGCAGATCCTAAGTATTGGGCATAGAATGCACACAGCCTGTAACCAGCACCCCCATCAAGCAAAGGAGCAGAACATACCAGACCCCGTTCCAGAATATGCCATGGGCTTCTCTCCTGTTACGGACCGCCCTTCCGAGGGTAACCACTCTTTTGACTGCTAAAATTACAGATGCGTTTTGCCTACGTTTCAGCTTTATATAAATGGAATCACACAGTGTGTTTGTTCTCTTGTGTGTTTGGCCTCTTCCCCTTGTCATCGTGGCCGTGACGTCCATCCGTGCTGTGTGCCCTCGTGGTTTTCCATCCTGGCGGCCGGGCGGTCTTCCGTGTTATTAACAGCACACAGTTAGCATCCGTGGTTTGGTTGTTAAATGTTTGGAAGGTGTGCAGATTTTGGCTGTTTCAGACGGTGCTCCTATGAATATGTGTGAGTGAATGTATGCACAGACGCGCCTGTGTCTTTATGTATGTATGCATGCCTGATTGGGGGGTGTGTGTGTGTTTCTGTTGGTTCTGTCCCTGGGACTGGAACTGCTAGATCGTAGTTTTAGCAGAGAGCGCCAAAGCAGCAGTACTGGTTGCACTTCCACGAGCGAATCAGGAAAAGCTCTGGTTGCGCCATGCCTTTGCCAGCGTTTGCCGCTACCTTCTTTCTTCATTGGACTCATTCTCACGGGTATGAAGTAAACCCTGTGCTATGATCTACCTTTGCCTTTCCACGATCCTGGCCGTTTGGGTAGCCTCTTTTGTGAAGTGCCTGCTCAAGACTTTCACTCATTTTTCTCTGGAACTGCCTGTCTTTTTTCTTAATGGTTTGTAGATAGCGCTTCCTATATTGTTAACTCTATGCATGCCACAGATTTTTTTTTTCCCTTCCACAGCTTTTGGTGCCCATACCGTTAGTGATGCCCCTGAGATTTTGGTAAAATCCACATAAAAGCATTGGGAATACATACAGTACTTTGCACAGAGGGCTTTTATTCTTCGGAAGCGACGTCAAAGGCAGGGCTACCTTCTGTCGCTCCTTGTGTATCAAGGCACTATTGAGGTATCGGGTGTGGAGGGGAGACAGGGACTCTTGACATTCTTGGTGTGTTTAGGTGCTGGCACCTTTGAAGTTGCATAAAAATAAAACCTGTTCATATCCAGGTTCTTGCCACGTGCCACATACTGTTCGAGCTTTTGCATGGACGGTCTCATCTATTCCTCATACACGCTTATCAATCAGTCACTGCTATTAACCCGCATTTTCAAGCGAGGAAACCGAGTCTCAGAGAGGTTTTGTTCTCACCAAAGGTGACGTAACTGGGACTTTGACTGCAGAGCTCGTGCTCTGTAATCAGTTGTACTGCCTAGAAAATTGCAGTTCGTAAATCGGTATTTTATTAGAATGCCTGGAATGGTGCCTGGCGCATAGTAGGTGCTCAGTTAATACCTCTCAGATGAAAGGGTTTGACAGTGACGAGTTGGATGACATCGTTTTTGAGTCGGGAAGCTTGTTCTGGCGATGGGCTGTGTTGTTGGCAGAAGCAGCCGTGCTGCATCCTGCTTTGTCTCTTGCCCAGAGCAGTGCCTGCCACAGGTAGACACCACGGTGGACATTTGGGGAGTGAATGACTCCATCACAGGTGTAAACCTTGCTGGCAAAAGGGATGCCTTCAGAGGATGCTGCAGAGCCCAGGGCCAAGACGGGCACATGAGTAGGGACCCTGGAGAATGCGGAGTCCAGCTCTCAGCATCGTGGTCGCACGGCCACGGGCAGCTCGGTTTGTGGAAGCAGGACAGGGTCCAGTGGCAGCAGGCAGGGCTGTCCCAGTTACAGGCAGTCAGGTCAGAAGAGGTCCCAGCAGCCATGCAGGGCTGGCAGGATTCAAGGTCAGGTAATCCGGAGTCACAAGGTTGCAAGCAGTAAAAGTTCAGGCAGGCAGGAAAGAGAGCCAGGGAGTGCTTGCAGGGAGCCATCGCCCCGGCCGGCCAGCTTCCTCCTCAAAGAGGCCTTTCTTCTCCGGCCGCTGAGGGCCTGCGAGGAATACGCCAGACCTCGGGCCAGGCTGGGTGGGGTGAGCCAGAGAGCAGCCTGTGCTGGAGCCAGAAGGAGCCGTCCTGAACATCGCGTCAAACTCCTCATTGAACGGGCGAGGAAATGAAAGCTTAAGTGTGAGGTTCCTCGGAGCCAGGGGCAGGGCCAGCCTTGGAACCAGGCTCTGCAGACAGCTTCCTGCCTCCGCATGTTTTCCATCACAAATGGAGGGATGCTGGGAAGGAGGAGGGACCTGAAGCCTTGAAGAAGAAGGACGGAGAGCCCCTGGATGTGGGGGGAGAAGGAGGGATTGAGGGACAGTGGTACGAGGCCTGGGGGGATGGCGGTTCCGGTGACAGGACAGCGGGAAGGAAGCTGCCTGGGTAATGACTGCAGTCTCGAGTCCACAATGAAAGTTCCAGGAAGACCGAGCCTTTTTCATTGTTACTGAGGCATAACGTGCAGAAAAGCACACAGAGAGCAAGGACTTCCCCCCACACCTTTTTTTTTTTTTTTTTTTTTGCTGTGGCAAATATGTGTAGTATAAAATTTACCATCTTAACCATTTTTAAGTATGTGGTTCGTTGGTTTTAAGTACCTTCATATTCTTGTGCAACCATCATGACCGTCCATCTTCAGAATTCTTTTCACCTTGAAAAACGGAAACTGTACCCACTACAGAAGAATTCCCCACCTTCCCCTTCCAGTCCCTGGCATACACCTGTCTGCTTTCTCCTACTCGAGGCACTCGATAAAAGTAGAGGCACACAACCTTTGCCTTTTGCAGCTGGCTTCCTTCACTTAACATAATGTCATTAGGTTTTTCCATGCTAGAGCATGGGTCAGAATTTCCTTCCTCTAGAGCCGGGATACCTCCCCCGTTGTGTGAATGTACCACATCTCATTTATCCTTTCATTTGTCATGTCTACTGATGGACACTTGAGGCAAGCACTTCCATATGGCTTGCTTACCAAGACTAGAGTAGATCTTGGCCCTACTATGTGCTCAACAAATAATGGTTGAATGAGTTTTAATTTTTGTGAACATAAACGGACAGTGGGCTCCCCAGATGGGCTGTCCAACAGGTGTTCCAGGCTGACTCAGGACCACAGGTGAGGTGAGGGATGAAGGCAGCGATGAGAAGGTACTCCCAGGGTACGGGGGCTGGGAGATGGGAGCCCAGGCCCGGGCGCAGCACAGGTGGGAGCAGAGCCATGAAAGAGCAGGAAAGGGGTCTCGGGAAAGTGCCAAGTGCCATGGACTTAAAAACGGGAGAGGGCTTTTTACGAGGGGTGCCACCCAAGTCAGGAAGGATAGGGTCTGAGGAAGGAACACGAATTGGCAAGTACTGATGGAGACAAGGCAAACTCAGCTCTGTCTGACGTCATTGTTGACCTTGGAAAAAGGTTTCTATAGCGCGGTGGTAGAAGCACAGGCCAGAACATGAGATCAGGGAAGCACACCTGAAACAGCCAGAGCTATTTTTCTTTCTTTCTTTCTTTCTTTTTTTTTTTTCTTTTTGTCCTTTTAGGGCCACACCTGAGGCACATGGAGGTTCCTAGGTCGGGGGTTGAATCAGAGCTGCAGCCGCTGGCCTATGCCACAGCCACACCAGATCCAAGCCATGTCTGCGACCTACACCACAGCTCATGGCAACACTGGATCCTTAACCCACTGAGCAAGGCCGTGGATCGAACCTGCGTCCTCATGGATACTAGTCAGATTCGTTTCTGCTGTGCCACAGTGAGGACTCCAGCCAGAGCTGTTCAGTGCCAGGCTCTGGGTGAGGCACTAGGACTTGCAGCAGGTGCAGCAGCAGCAGCAACAGAGAAGGATGCATGAAGCACAGACTCCGTGGACGTCTTAAACTTGAGCGGGGCCTTGAAATACGGTTGGGGTCTGAATATGGAACAGTGCAGAGAAGAGGGACGGGCACCCCACATGGATGAGCAGTGAGAAAAAGAGCTTGGTGGAAAGAGTGGGGGCGCGCCTGGGGACGGCAAGGAAGCCGGGTCCAGGAGGCAGAGGATGTGCGGGGAAGGCGGAAGATGTGGTTGACTGAGAGGTGGCCATGGGAAGCTCGAGTGAACCACATCGAAGCCCTCCGTCTAGCGTCGCTTTGCAGTCGTGTGTGTGTGATTACTGTCCACCCATCCATAGGGCCACCCCGCTACCCTGTGAGCACAGGGGCATATGTTTTATCATGGACACTGGTATGTGTAAAGACTTGCGTGTGCCAGACACACCTGGCTCAAATGGGAGTGCAGCTCTTCCTCAGTTTTGTGTAATTGCTGGTCACTGAGCTCCAGCGGAGAGCCATGCCTGGCACTCTGAGACTGACACGCTACCTGCTGTGCTAACAAGGCACCTCAATGCCTGGCACTAGATGCTGGAGCGTGAGGACAAACAGGTTGAGATCTAAAAAGTAAGACTTGGACCGGGGCTGTCCTTAGACTCACCTGAGTCCTTCAGACCTTCCTTCCTGCAGAACCTGGGGAGATGTTGGGCTGAAGACTGAGGATGCAGACACCGCGTCTGCCATCTTCGTCCCAGCAGCTTCCACGCCAATGCTGAGCTGCCACTGCTCTGCCTTGGGGCCAGACGAAAGGCCGTGTTCTCATCCAGCGCCCCCTCTGAAAAAGCAGTTTGGTACCTTCTTATATACACCCACAAGGCTGGCCCCAGATTGCAAGAAATATTCAGAAGTGGTTTTCAATGATAACATCCAGCTAACTCCTCTAAACCCAGGAGGCCTGGAGGCTGTTTATCTCAAGGAAGATGCCTGGAGCCTTCCCCCCGGACATAAGTGGAGGATCCCAGAACGTGTGAACATGCATCCTCTGACTGGGTACCGGTCAGCTGTCCCCCCGCCCCCACCACCAGGCACAGGAACCAAGGCAGAGGGCGGGAGGCAGGAGAGGCCAAAGTCCTTACCTGCTTCTGAGCCCAGGTTTTCCTGGCAGAGCTGGGAAGCGGGAAGTATCTCCCTACCTGCCTCTAGCCCTGAGATGCTGAGAAGGAAGCCAGGACCCCGAGGGAGGCTTTGGATCTCTGCAGGACTGTGCCTGTGCCATCTCTGGCACCAGTCTTTACTGAGCCCCCAGCAGGTTACCGTAGCATCCAGTCTGGTCTGGCCTGGCACCTAAGAGATTGGGTTTTAAAACGAGGGCCTATCTACAAAAAATAAAGTAATAGTGACAGCTAAATTTATCAAGTATTTACTCTGTTCCAGGTGTGGTGCTAAGTGTTTGCTTTGCATTCGCTCATTTAAGCCTCCCCGTGACTCTGGAATAATTGTGGGATTGTTTGACAGCTGAGGAAACTGAGTCACAGAGAGACATGGTCTCTTTCTGAAATCACTCGGCCAGTAACAGGTGGAAGTGGACATTGAACCCGTCTGCCTCCAGAGCTTGTACGCCTCAGGGAAGTCGGCCCCGGGGGGTGTGTAGGAGCCACCAGAGGTCAGAGCAGAGAGGTCAGCTGCTGACCAGCCGGACTCTGAGATCCGGTTTCTCGCTGTTGGAGCCGGCTGCCCCCACTGCTTCAGGGAGGGGACTGCTGCCCTGCTGTATGAGCCACCTTTGCCAGGAGGATTAGCTTCTTCCTCGTGTCAAAACAAGCCAAGCAGGAAAAAAATCAACAACCAACTCCCGACTTCCAGCAGCAAGAGCCCTGCATCCTGTCCAGCAGGAGGGAGCTCTCCGCTGCGGAGGGGGTCGACTGTCCTAGACCACGTCCTGGTTGTGGGCGTGTGCCGAGAGGGACCCCGAGACCCCCGGGTTTCCAGGTCGGGGCCCCGAGGCCCTGCCAGTGCACAGTCCCTGGCAGCAGCCCTTCTCCTCTGCTCCCCATCCAGCCCTGTGACGTCTGCTGATATCCCGTCCTGCCACGGGCTTGCTCTGCGTCCACGGCGAGCCCAGTGACCGTTTGCAGGGTAAGGACATTGGATGTGAGCAGTGGTTTTCAAAACAAAATGTTTCTTTGTTGCAAAGGAACATGTTCTTCAGATGAAACAACTTCTGCTAGAATAGCAAACAGTCTAAAGCAGAGGTGTCAGTTTTCGTAAAAATAAACAAGGGCCAAAAACCTTGGGTCAGTCAAAATTCTCTGCAAATGGTTCCCTGAGCCTGACTGGATCTCCTTTTGCCACTCCTGCCCCCTTTGGTGGCCTTTGCACCTTCTGGCTTGATTGGAAGTTGTGGATTCTTCGGAGCCCCCTCAGCTTCCTCCATGGAGCCTCAGTGCGTCGTGGTTCCAGCTGCATTTATTAACCATTTTAATCGTTGGGCTCCCCCGAACTGCCTGGTGGTAGCTTCAGAGAATGTGTGTGTATATTTGCATACACATGGTATTTGCATAGATGATGTATGCAGACAGCATATATTTGCATATGCATTTATGTATATGTGTGTATCCGTGGGAACATATGTGCGTATGCATGTGCGTGTCACATACGGAGAGAGCCTTTGGAGAGAGGCCATGTCTTTGTGTCCCTCAGCACCTGGTCAGCAGTAGGCCCGCAGGAGCGTTTCGATCGCGGGGGTCTTCTGCGTCCTCAGAACATCTTCTTGCCCATGTCAGGTGCTCAGTAAATACTAGCGTCGAATGATTGGGTGACTTGGCAGGTCATACCTGGAAAGTCTTGGCTATCAATCTTGGGTCTTGCCATGTACTTGCTGTAAAATCGGGGTAAATATTCATCACTTGTCTTAACCATCGGGTGGGGATGACAGCGCATGCCTGCCGCAACTGCTGATGGAATGCCTGCCACAGTCCAGGCACGCCTCTCAGCAGTTTACAAAGCAGACAGAGGTCCTTGTCCTCATGGAGCTCACATTTCAGCCAGATTCGAGAAGAGCCCCTCTCCCGCCCCCGACCCCGAGTTGCTGGGAGAAGAGGAGGAGGAAAGGGTCCCTCCTGCTTGGTCAGAGGCAGAGCCACAACCTGGGTTGGGACTGCCACAGGATGGAGGGGCGCTGGTGGCCTGTGTGGGACACAGGACTCTCAGCGCGGAGTTTACGCCATGAGAGAAGAGGAGGAGGAAATGCCATCGGGGCTGAGCTGGAAGGGTAGCAAGTCTCTCTGCCTCCCCAGGCACCTGCTCTGACTGACCCTGAGGCTGTGCCCCCCGCCCCCAGTCAGCACCACGTGGAGCTGCCCTCGTCTGAGGGCTGCAGCCCCAGAGCCCTGCTGCCTCCATGCCTCTCTTTTCTAGTGGCATCTCTTTTACCCATTTCCAGGGCATCGCTCTGGGAAATAGAGAGAGGAGGCTTTGGCCCTGGTCACCTCTGGCTGCCCTGCTGGCCCTCGGAGCCGCATGTTCATGGAGGTTTGTCCCTCACCGAGGATGATTTCGAGTGAGTTTTACTTGATCTTGGCTCTGCTTTAGTGCCCTCGTCTATAAGGTGGGACTGGTAATAATTGCACTTACCTCATGGAGTTATTGAAAGGATTAAATGAGCCTGTAAAGTGCTTAAAATAGTATCTGGCTCAGAGTAAGTGCTCTGTCTGTTCATGCTGGATGGCTGGATGCATTTGTGTAGTGGCGGTGGGCCTGTCTGCTTGGCCCTGTGACCACGAGCTCGCCGTGGGCAGGACACATCCCACGTGTCCCTATAGTCTCAGCACCTAGCCCGGTGCCTGGCACACGGTAGGCATGCCGCAAATACACGTTATGAGAACAGTGACCACTCTGGGAACTTTCACATGCCACAGGTGTGGCCAAAAAAAAAAACCCACAAAAAACCAAACCTCTGGATTTGGGAGGGGCAGACTCAGCATCAGTGGCAGCGGACGGAGGGAGGGAACGAGGGTGGTGAGCAGGATCGGGGTGAGAGGTGTGAGGACTGTGTGAGTGGGTGGGGGGGGCAGGACCAGAAGCCAGGGGGCCTGGAATGCTAGGCGAGAGCCCAGGCGAGGCGCTGGGGAGCATGGGGAGCAGAGAAGGGTCGGGCAGGTCCAGGATTTTAGGGGACATTCTGGTGGAAGAATCTAGGCTAGATTGGAGAAGAGAGAGAGCCTGGAGCTAGCAGGGCGACCAGCTAGGAAGTGCTGGGAACACAGGGCTGAGAGTCACAAGTCGTGTGGGAAGGCAGTGTGCTATTTGCCCCCCCACCCCCCACCCCCGGCCCAGTGCCACGAGGAACCAGGCCAGCCCTTGTGACCTTCCCCGTCGAGCCCTGCCTATTCCAGCCCCGGTGCTTGTCTGTCTGCGGCCCCCTCGCCCTGACACACCTTGTGTAGGTTGCCAGGCTCAACCCCGGCTCCAGTGCCCCACGCTCTCTAGCCTCTGGATGTCTGTGTTTATTATTTTAATCTTGAAGTGAGAAACAGGTTGGTGGAAGTAGGCCATGTGCTTGTCTTTGCTCTTGTCACCAAGGACAGGTGTATTCCCAAGCCCTGAAGCAGGACCTGGAGCCCAGGAGGGTGGTTCGGAGGCAGTGCTGAGGATTCGTCCAGGAGAAGGCAGAGTGCATGCGGGGCCTGGACCAGACTGGCCGTTTGGTCCTGTGGAGGGAACCCCCATCTGCCTGCCCCCTGGTCCCGGGCCGCGTCCATCGGGCAGATGCTGTGCAGCGCTCCGGTGGGGCCAGGTCGTAGCCCGGCCAGCGGGAGGCACGGCTCCTGGCCACTGAGAACCCTGGCTTGTCCTCAGCGCCCGCACCCTTGTATCTGGGCCACAGCTGCTCGTGACGTGCGTGGCTGGTCTGAGGAAGTTGTGCGTAGCCAACCTGCATGAATAAGCACCTGCTGCCTACACTGTTGTACCTGGTCTCCATGGTAACAGGCACAAGGACGTCAAGGGGACACACAGGCCTGCCTTGGGCGGTGAGGTGTAGTGACAGTCCCGCCATGTCCCCAGCGCCGCCTGTGTGTTGGCCGGTGCACTGATGGCTTTGCCTAGATTATTTCATCTCATCCTCGGGGTGACTTCATGTCACCGTGGTCATTAGCGCTGTTTTGTGGAGGAAGAGGCTGAGCAAGAGGAGGTTAAGTAGCTTGCCCTGGGTCACACAGCCAGTAAACCCAGTCTTGCTGAGTCACGCCCTGCTGTCAGGCCCGAGGCTGAGCCTCTCAGGCGGTGGCACCCAGAACTTGGGGCCTCACGCTGGGAAGACCCGGGGCCCATCTGTGCGCTGCTGCTCCCTCACTGTCTCGGCTGATGCCTCCGGCTTTTCTCCTTGGCTCATCTGTGTGTTGCCTAGCCTTTGAGGGGAGATGAAGGGGGGTACTGCGTCATAAAACGTCTTTGTGCACTGGAAGGCGTTCTCTACACACCTCACTCACGTGGGTCAATAGTAAAAACTTACTTAAAAAGGTACACGTGCACAGGCCTTTTAGGGCCGAATCCTTGGCACATAGAAGTTCCCAGGCCAGGGGCTGAATTGAAGCTGCAGCTGAGGCCTACACCACAACCACAGCAACGCCAGATCCAAGCCACATCTGCGACCTGCACCACGGCTCACGGCAACGCCGGATCTGTAATCCACGGAGCGAGGCCAGGGATGGAAGCCGTGTCCGCACAGACACTGTGTCGGGTTCTTAACCTGATGAGCCACAGTGGAAACGCCAACCCTTTTTTTTTTCTTTTCAGGACATGCAGTTAGTCCCAATTTTGTACCTGCGATTGTCAAGTGCGAAAACAGGGAGTAGCAGTTTATCGGGGAAGGACCGAGTTTGGGGGAAGCCTCCCGAGAGGAGGATGTCACTGGCTTGCCCGACACGGTGTTCGTGAGTCGGGGACAGGCCGTGTACCCCTGCACGGGCCCCGAGGTCCTACTCCGTAAAGTGGAGGTGATGGTAGGCCGGCCTCCGGCGTGCGCGAGCACCAGGCCCGGCGCGTGCTGAGGGCTCTGGCTGGTTCAGGCCTTCCTTCCTCACGAGGAGGGTGCTGGTGGGGCGGCTTAGAGACAAGGGGCTTCCCGGTTTGGGGGCTTCGCCTTGTTTGAAGGCTCCCAGCGAGGTGAGCAGTGTCCATGCCTGTTGGGGATGAGAGCTGAGGCCTCAGGGCAGCCTCAGGAGGGGCCAGTCCCTTGGGAAGGGCGCTGCGCCAGGGGGAGGGGCTACTCTTCCTACCCCTCATCTCCCGAAGCTGGGGTCCTTGGGGGTCAAGGGCGTGGGAGAGGAGGTCGAAGTCCTCCCGCGGGCCGGGGGAGAGGGCCCTGTCCTTGTGGTCAGCTGACAGGGCTCCAGCTTGGGCCTGAGCGGGTTCTCAATCCACGGGCGGAGGGAGTCATTCCACGGCGTCGCATGGCTCTGTCGTCTTGGCCGAGGAGCGACGTTTACTCAGAAGGAAGGGTTCCTGCCATTTTTTTAACTTGTTACTCGGTTCTGCGTGTGCGAGTGAAAGGAGACGGGGAGGTAAGACTTGGGGTGGGGGTGGCCGGCGGGGGCTCCTTCATCTCTTTTTTGCCCAAAGGTGACATGGTAGCTCCAGCCTAAGGGCCGGCGGGCGGTGCTCCGTCAGTGGCAGGGCGTTGGATGGTTTTGAAGATGAAGAGGTCAGCGTTAGCATGTTGGCTCTTTCAAAGCAGCCCCCCAAAAGTTGTGCTGTGTTTCCAGTTCTGGGCTCAGCTGTCTGTTCAGCCTGCAGACAGTGGCTGGAAATGCATGATCCGTGGTGGCGCGAAGGGCTGCGAGGCGCTGTCCAGGTCCACAAGAAGCTTTCTTGCAGTTAGGCTGTTTTATAACTGTTCCCAAATCATGTTAGCGCTGGAATCTATTTTAGGAGCTCCTTTGGTTATGAACCATATCTTATATTTAATTTTGATTCTCTTTCTCCTCCTGTCCTGGATTCAGTTAGCCTCATATCCACAAACGCGGTGCGCCTGCCGTTGTCGTAGGTACCGGAGGTGCTTAGAGGAATCAGAGATGCTTGGTAGGAACGCGTAAAGCATCTTGGGCCAGTTCCTGGAACAGGCACCCGAGGACGTTAGGCCCTCCCTGTGCCATCAGCTCTTTCACGTCTCGGAGGAGCCTGCGCTGCCGTCTGGAGCCCATCGGTCTCTGTGAGGCGCCAGGCACTGAGGCAGAGACTTTGCTCCTCTTGCCCTTGGCCAGTGAGTGTTCTGCTAATAGTAAGAAGTTCACCCCACCCCACCCCACCCCAGGGGACTCCATCCTTGCACCTGCCACCTGAGGGCTCTGACGGCCCTTTGCTCCTTTCTCTCATCTGCTGTGTCTAGGAAGGATGGCGCCTTTCTGCTCTTTGCTGAACTCACTTCTACAGCGAGCAGCCGGGGGGAGCCGCTAGAGTCCCTGGTCTGTGACTCTCTAGGAGAGGGTGGGTTGGACAGTCCTCCCACCACTGGTTTCTGGCTCCTCGTTCTCAGCCTCGCGTGGGGCCAGAATGCCAAGAAAACCTCCTGGCTGATGCCCGAGGTTCAGGATCGACGTTGCACCATTTTCAGCACAGGGCATGCCGCCCCCATCCTCTGGCCAGACGGTGTTTGTGAAAACACAGGTTGGCAGTCCCCTTGCTGTTTCTTGGGGACACTGTCCAGAAGTTGGAGAAAGAGGAGTAAATTCACGTGTGACAGGTCTGGTTCACAGAGAGGAGCATAGCGGGAAGCTCAGAGGACTGGTGCATGCAGGGGGGGACTCAGACCGAGGGAGCCCATTTCTGGTGAGTGTGCTGAGGCCGTGTTGACAGGGAGGCCTGACTGCCTGATCAGCCGATCAACAGGTATTGATCGCAGGCCCCTGGGAGCTTGGTGCTGGAGAGAACGAATGGGGAATTGGGAACCTGGCCCCGGCCTCGTCTTTGGAAAGTGCAGACTCTAGTTGGAGGCACAGATGAGCAGAGGTGACGAGACAGGACAGCTGTTAGGAGCCTCTGACGTGTAGCACAGGTTGCACATGCTGATGGCGTTTGGAGAAGGGAAGGAGCAGCGTGCGTGGCTTGCCGTCCGCCCCGCCCGGGAAGGACCGGCGACTCAAGGTGGGTCTGCTGCTTCGTCCCCTAGAGACCACGGGTCTCGGGTCCTCATCCAGGGTCAGCACACCATCCCCCTGCAGGAGCTTGGCCAGGTGGAAAGAGTCCTTCCCGGGAGTCCTCAGGACAGCGGCACTGAGCTCCAGGGTCAGAGAACAGGGTTCAACTCCCAGCCGCAGGAAGTTGAGCAGATTGAGAGACATAATTCATGTGAAGCATCCCGCTGAGTGTTTTTCATATAGAAAAAAATTCAGCCAAGGCTTATGGATACGTTTGTTCCCAAGGTCACGATGGAAAGATTCCCGGGGAAGACGGCCCAGCAAGGTTTCCACGGCGGGGTGGGGATGAGGGGGCAGGGCAGCCGCACCCGTGGGGTAAACCGGCGAGGGAGGCGGTGAGAGCCCTGCCGCGGTTCTGCGGTTCTGCCGGAGGCCCGTCTGCCGTTGTGCAGCTGCTCCGGCCACCTCTGGAGGGCGGCTGCAGCTCTTGATCCCGGGGAGGAGGGAAGGTGTCAAGTGAGAGTGCGGTCCCAGGAGGGCTGCTGGCGGGGAGAAGGTAGAAGGCGCAGACCGACGTCCCCGAGCGGGCAGGCCCCGGCAGGCGGCAGGTGTGTGCTGGGCACAGCTGTAGGTACGGAAAGGACTGTCATGCGAGGTGGGTGTCAGTCTCCCTCCGTGGCAGACAGCGAGGTGGGTGTCAGGCTCCCTCCGTGGCACTGCAGACAGCGGCCGGCCCTGTGGCCAGTGGGTGACCGTGACAGGGAGGCCCCTGTGGATGCAGGGAGCTGGGTTATTGTCCTACCGTCTGAGTGTGAAGAGCGAGGGCGAGCACACGGGTGACTCTCTGAGGACCTGGCTCCTTCACTGGGGCCCTTGGTGTTTACAAGTAAGTCGAATGGCCGCCCCCCAGGATGCCAGGAATCAAAACACCTCCCGAAGGCTGGTTGTGTACCAGGCAGTGGTACCAGGTGCTTTACGTGTGTGGGCTCGTTGAATCTCCTCCAACACTGGGCAGGGGTGTGAGCAGCTCATCAGCCCTCCGTTATAGGTGAGAAAACTTAGCTGAGCAGTGAAGTAGCCCACCCACCATCCTGCACGCTGGCCACCAGCTCCAGGCCGGTCGTCTTCTTTTGGTGAGAGGGGTCGGGTGCCTACAGCCCCACGTTCCCAAAGGCTCCATCGGGCGGGTCATCTCAGCCCTCCTGGTGGGGTTGGGGCAGGGATGGTGGTTGCTGCCCTCCCTGTGACTTCGCTGGGACTGGAGGTCAGTGGGAGGCTGGCTTTGCCAGCTGTTAGGAACTGGCCCTTCTGGGGAAGTGGCTGGGGAGTCCCCAGGCTTAGCCCCGGATCTCACCTCCTCTTGTCTAGGGTCCCGTAGTCCTCTCGTGACTCCGGATTCTCAGAAGCACCAGTGGTCCTGCTCCAAATCCCTGAGGGTTGCCAGCGCACTCAGTGTCCCCCGTGTCCTTGGCTCTGTCGCTCCAGAAGGGCACAGAGCACTGTCTAGGGGCCACGCCCTGGAGGGGTCAGGACTTGAGCTGCCTTGGGTAGGGGCCGAGGTGGGATCACGGAGCCCCCTGTCCCCTGCTGTCCTGGTTGCCCCGTCCTCCAGCCTCTGGTGAGCAGGAAGGCCTCTGCCAGCCACGGGCAGGCTTCTCTGAGGAGGGCCCAGCACCGCGTCCGACACGCCGTCAGGCTCAGACACATTTTTTGGATGAATAAGTGGCCCATCCTTGGAGGACGCAGCTGCCTTCTCAGAGCTCCCCCTGGGCCCTGAGGACTTGGTGGATTTTAGGGGGACGGTGTTGGAGGGTGCTGGGGTGCTCCTTCCCCGATGACATGGCATTGTGAGAGGGCCTTTCCGCATCATCTTTTGTGTTGGGAGGCGGAGCTCTTACTGCTGCACCGCTTTGGGGGGCAGCACACCCCCCTCCTCAGAGGCCTGAGCCGGATCCCAGCCCGAGAATAGCGGCTGCCGGCGGGGGCCAGAGGGCTTCAGAGATTCGCACCGCCCAGGGTTGTTCCGGCACCTCCCTCTGTAAGTGAAGCAGTCCCGGGACTGCCTCTCACTGAGCGCGTGACTCTGGTCATCAGCCCTCCCTACTCTGGAGCTCTGTCCACAGAGGGTGGACTCGTGTCACCAAAAGTTTGGTGAATCTCACTTCTAAGGCTTCATCTGATGAAAATAACCTAAAATGCATCCCGCTATTGCCCCGAAACATGACGTTAAATGTTATTTATGTATTTATGTATGTATTTTTTTATTTATTGTCCTTTCAGGGGCACACCCGCAGCACATGGAGGTTCCCAGGCTAGGGGTCTAATCGGAGCTGTAGCTGCCGGCCTACACCAGAGCCACAGCAACGCGGGATCCGAGCCACGTCTGCGACCTGCACCACAGCTCACAGCAACACCGGATCCTTAACCCACTGAGTAAGGCCAGGGATCAAACCCGAGTCCTCATGGATACTAGTCGGATTCCTTAACCACTGAGCCACGACGGGAACTCTGCTGTTATTTAGTGCATTATGTATGTATTTATTTATGTATTTAATTTGGGGGGGCCTCGCCTGCTCCACGCGGAAGTTCCCAGGCCAGTGATCAGACCCGAGCTACCGCAGCGACACGCCGCGTCCTTGCCCGCGAGGCCCCCAGGAGCCCCTCCGAGCTCAGCCCATCCTCCCCGTCAGGAGAGTGCCCTGTCTCTGCTCCAGCTCCCGGCAGGGTCGGCACTTTGCTGAAAGTCTGGCCTCTGCGCCCTGGTGTGCGCGGTGGCCCCAGGGTCGTTCCTCTTCCCTCTTCCCCGAGGCCCCAGGCTCGGGCGCGGGCGGGCCCCTGCGGGGTGGGGAACAGGCCAAATGGAAATGAAGGCACACGTCAGCCTCATGTGGGGAACCCCCGTCCGCCTCGTGTGTGTGGCACCTGCCGTCTAGTTCTGACTCAGCTCAGCCAGGCCACGGTTGGGTCTGGGGCAGGAAAGAAGCTCCATGTTTGAGACTCGTGGTGCTAAGTTCATGTGGTC
This sequence comes from Sus scrofa, assembly GCF_054392235.1. Taxonomy (NCBI): domain Eukaryota; kingdom Metazoa; phylum Chordata; class Mammalia; order Artiodactyla; family Suidae; genus Sus; species Sus scrofa. Next base: position 139,771,580 of record NC_139391.1, read on the forward strand.
ACGCAGAGGTCGGCACGGCCCGTGAGTCGTCAGTGGCCCAGGTTCTGTGTACCCCAGGACCGTCTCCTCCCGCCCAGAGCTTCCCTTTCCGATCAAGACCGAGGACCCCGGGAACAGCAGTACCACCGTCTGAGGGTCCCCACCTGTGCCCAGAGGAGTCAAGGCCCCTCCCACCCCGGCCACGTCTGGCCCGTGGCCCAGGCCACCGCTTCCACCTTGCAGGGATGGGCCAGAGGTCCCTCCACGTGGGCCACGTGGCCCAGCCACAGGCTGTCTCTCTGGAAATTATTTCTGTTCATTGACAGAGCCAGGATTTCATGAGCAGCCGGCCAGGAGGCAAGTTGAGTTACCCCCTGAGTCCCAGGAGACTTTGCCCCCTGCATCGTGGGCAGCCCTGGAGGCCCCTGGGCCCGGGGCTTGGGCACATCGCACTGCCCATGTCCTCTGTGCCCTGGTCCGTTTTCAGAATAGCAGGTGCTGCTCCCATCGCCGGCCTGGATTCTGCGTGAGGCTGCGTGGGGAGCTGTCTGTGGCAGCAGACCTAACCATCAGTGGCCTAGCCGAAGACAGTTGGCCCCTTGCGTTTTCCCAGGAGGTGGTGGAGAAGCCAGCTTGGGCAGGACACTTCGGAGCCTGAAATTTTGGCCCGACAGACAGACAGAGTCAGTCTGCTCAGGAGAAAGCGTCCCCTCAGAAAGAGGGCACACACCCGTCACAACATCCGCCACCTACGCCTGACCTTCTCTGGGCGCGTCTGCCCCGTCAGTCACTGTGCTGGCCTTGGCATGTTCCCCTCGGCGTCTCTGCTGGTGCCGGGGTTCACTCCTGCCTGCTGGGGACCCGCCCTGGCCCTCACGCATCTTCCTCTGCCCTGCACGCAGGGGAGGCCCGTGTGCCCAGGGCCGGTGTCTGCCAGGCCCCTCGTTGTCTGCTTCCTGGTCCAGCTCCCTGCCCGCGGCGGCTTTTTCCGTGTCTGCCTCTGCCGTCTCACCTCTGCCAGGACCTACCCTCCAGCACAGGCTGTCCCCAGCCCTTGTCGCTCGGATTTTCACTTGGCACGTGGCACCGCATTGTGTCCTTGGAGTGTTTGTTGTCACTGCTGGGGCCTACTCTCGCTTCAGCTCAGCCACCTGGGCGGAAGTGCCACGGTCCCTTGGGTGGGGAATTTGATGGGAGAAGCTCCTCAGAGGTTCTGGGGTCGCTGTTCCTGGAGACTGAGAAGCTGTGGTCGTAGGACGGACCACATCGTGGTCGGGATTGTTGATCGAAGCTATTAACGGCGCTGTTCTTTCAGGAACCTTCTCCCCGTGGGCACCATCAGACTTCCAGTCTGTGAGTACCGTTTCCGACGCGCGTCCCCCGCCTTGACCCCGCACATGCTTAGACTCTCTGAGTATTCGTATTTATAGATTCCGTGTTTTTGTTTCTTCTTAAAGTTCCCCAAGATTAGAGTTTCCTTACCAAGTATTTAACTGGCTCAGCAGTTTGGCTTTTCCTTGGCATCTCCATCTTTTTCCTCCAAGCCGTCTCCTCCTGGGCCCCCCACTTGAACACCCTCGGTCTCATCTGCTTAGTCTTGTCAGGATGAAGCTAGGTGTGCTTGTGCCTGGTTCGGACGTGGTCCGAAGACCACGATTGCCAGGAGCTGTGGGTCTTCCGAGTGTTCCTAGGCCTTCTCTTCCGGTGCCTGGTGTGGTGCCAGGCACACCATCATCACTGTCCGTCATCGTCGGCATCGTTACGGGGTACTGGCATCCGCTGAGCAGTAACTTTGTGTTGTGCATCTGTGTCTCATGCCGTCCTCCTCAAGAAAGCCCCTGGAAAGGATGAATGGAGCTGAAACTGGGAACTTGGGATGGTCAATAAGTTGTTCATGTCTCTGTAACTAGTCGAGGCTGTCCTGGCATGCGGATTCAAGCCGGTCTCGTTGGAGATTCTGAGTTTGTCACCACTGTCCACGTTATCTTTGCTTAGTGGTAGGTACTCACGGAATGCTGAACGGCAGGATTGCACCCTCGGTCTGGCTGGGCGCTGAGGCGTCACCACGGCGAGGATGGCACCTAGTGTGCTGGAATACTCGGATTGCCAGGCTCTGTCGGGATGTGATGAAAGGGCTGTACCTCCGACTCATCTGCTTACTCCTCACAGCTCAAGGAGGACGGCTCCTCGCACTTCGCAGATTGGGAGACCGAGGCTCAGCAAGGCTGAGTTCATCTGCTCAGGATCAGCCCGCTAACCTGGTCTTGACTTTGACGCCGGTCGTCTCTTTAACCAGCTTCGGTCTGTTCTCTGGATCGTTTCTGTCATTATCCACAAAACCCAGGCTCACGTCCCCCTCTCTGCCCTTCTTGTTGCTGTCCCCTTCCTTAGCTTCCGATGCTTTTTTCCTGCGTCTCTTTCTTCTCATCCTGCTCTTTCTGAGAGGCCCAGACTGGGCTCAGACTCTGTCCACACTGAACTTTGCTTCTCCGATTTATATTTTCTGGAACTTTACTTGTCAAAAATCACCTGATTGAAGGCTGGGGTGCTACACTACAAGAGGAGAACAATTTGTCTATCTGATTTTGATCAAAGGAATGGAACAGAGAGCCTAGTGACAGCCCATAGATATCTGGACACTTGATTTATGACACGGGGGCACTGAGGGGCCGTAGGGAATGGATGGTCACTTTAATAATAAACAGTACGGGGTCAGTTGGATGGCCACAGGAAAGAAATGAGTCTTGACCCCTACCTCACGTCATACACACAGATAAATTCCAGAGAGATCATCAATCTCACGGCGAAAGTGAAGGCAAAATAAAACTTCATCTACAAGATAAAGTAGAGAGTCTTCGTCACCCTGAGTAGCCGTGCGTTTTCTTTTAGAGAAGGCACCAAGAGCCCTGGCTGTAAAGGAAAAGATTAATACGTTGGATGACGTTAAAGTGAGGAGCCTCTCATCATCAAAAGACATCAGGAAAAGAGCAAAGGCCAGCGGGGTGGAGAGGGTGCATGTGATACTCACAGCTGGCAAGTGGCTTTGTACCCAGAATATATAGGGATCCAGCAGACACACAAGAAAAGGAGCCCCTTCCCCCTACATGGGCAAAAGAACCTCCCCTGCTTGTAAACGGAGTCGTGCCCCGTTTTCGGCTCTCCATCCCGGGTTTTGACCGTGCGTCCTGGATCATTGGCACAGCCTGCTGGCTGGCCTTGGGAACTGTCAGAGCCCCCGGCTCACCTTGACGTTTTGTGTGGACCGTGACGCTCCCTTTCACCGGTCCTGCACTGCTCAGCCGTTTATTTTGCTACAAGGACTCGTGAATGCATAATACGTACCTCTCTTCCTCTTTTCTTCTGGCTTATTCACTTCTGTCCAGCTATTTTAAGACTATTTCTCTCCGGCTTCTTCTTCCCCCACCATCCCTCCCGCCGCCTCCTCCTCCTTTGTTCATTTCCCTTTTCGTACCTCCTTGTGTCGCCTCAAAACTGGTAGTTGTGAAAGTCATCCTAAGGCATCCGAAAGCCTCCGGGGAGAAGGCTCCTTCCGTGGTCTCCAGAGGCAGCGTGAAGGCTTACGGCTGGTGGCTGGTTACCTGGGGAGAGAGGTCCTCTCAGCTGTGTTCCCTAGTCTGGTGCTCCAGAGGAGGGCTGGGGTTACTGACTGAAGCACAGGCCAGGCAGTGCCTTGGTCACCGTGTTGTTTGTGGGGGCCCTGTGCCTTGGATGGTCGGCTGGATTATGACCATCCAGTCTTAGCATCATATCGCCAGCGCCCTGAGCAGACCCTTTGAGGACATTCAGAGCAGCAAGTCCCATCTGGGGGACAGGGTCCACATACAAGAATGATTCTTTGGTCCTTCTGGTGGGTCAGGATGGGGCGCAAACACGAGCACTTTATTTATTTATTTACTTATTTACTTACTTATTTATTTATTTATGTCTTTTTAGGGCTGCGCCCGCGGCATATGGAGGTTCCCAGGCTAGGGGTTGAATCAGAGCTACAGCTGCCGGCCTACGCCACAGCCACAGCCACACTAGAATCGGGCAGAGTTAAAAATAATTCTGAGGCTCCTCCACCCGCAGCCTTCAGCACGGGGCTGGTTGACAGCCACTGACCCAAAGGGTAGGATTTTCCTCATTCTCCTCTAGGCCGGTCTTTTCTCCAGCGGCAGCATCTGCAAGGCCCATCTTTTGTTATAGTCTTTGTTGATTTTATTCACATCCTCACGTGGGCAGTGCCTGCTTCTGTAGCATAGTTGGCACACAGAACCACAGGGGACGCACAATGGAAGCTCCGCAGATAGGTCTTGACTTTAAAAATTGGGGGACCACATTTAAAACTCAGGAGTTTAATGGAGCACACAGATTTTCTCATCTCCTGAAAAACTGGGCGACCTGGGCCCTTGGGGTCTCCATTCCCAGGGAACCCCAGTGGGCAGAGCGGGAGAGGGGCTTGTACCTTCTTCCACTCTCACCTTCCCTCCATCCTTCAGGACCCACCGAGCGCCCCCGCCGCCCTGGAGTCTGTGCCTTCCCAGCGTGGATGGGACAGGCCTTTGGGGGCTAGCCTGGGAACCCAACTGGTATGGTTTTTTTTTTTAATTTATGTTTATGAAAGTATTGATTTTCAGTGTTTTCTCAATTTCTGCTGTACAGCAAAGTGCAGTACAGTAGGGCCCCATTGCCCATCCGTTCCAAGTGGAACGACTGAGTACGCCGAATGCTGTTTCAATGGGGAAATGAATCCCAGCTTTTAAAGAGCAGATTTTGGAAATATCAGCAACACCCACTTGGGAATGCCGGCAGGAAGGGCCCTCCGTTAGAACGTGTATGTCTAGAGTGGTGGCCGGTGTCGTGTGCTTCACCTGTGCTGACGCTTGCCTTTAGCACCTAGTAGGTACTTAAGCAGTGATTTACCCGTGGGGCCACCGAGCGCCCTTTGTCTGCCCCCTCCCAGGCAGTAAACGGAAATACCTTCTCCCCCGAACCTGTCGGGTCTGCCTGAGACCAGACCTCAGGCTGGTCTCTCTAGAACACTCTCTAGCCCTCAAAACTTGCGTGGGGTTTGGAATCAGCCCCGGCACGGCTCCCTGTCTTGAGAGAAACGCCTTTGCTCCTGATGGAGGATCCAGCCCCTGCCTAGGAGGCCCTGATGGGGAAACAGAGAGGGCCAGAGGCCCACGCTCAGCCGGTGCTCCTGGCTGGTGCCCATAGGACTGGAGTCGGTGGCAGTGACAGAGCGCTTGCATTCCAAACCCAGGGCAAGGGCCGGGTAAAAGTTCAGCTCATTCCCTTTAAAGAAAAAAATTCTGCCTCTTTGGCATTTCCAAGTTTTGACCTAGATCAGTCAGAGGCCACGGAGCGCTCAGGATGTCTGGAGACTGTGTTTAGTTCCCGAGGCCCAAAACTGCAGAGAAGCTGGAGAGAGCCAGGGACCTCGGCGCTTGAGTCGAAGCCCTGCCTTTTCCAGCCTCCCCGGGCCTCACAGGGTGGACACAGGGGGCCGGCACCTTCCCCTCGGTTCGCATTTCTCCCCGCCGCCCCCCCGGAAATCAGACGCCTCGTGCAGCACCCTGTAAACCTGCTTCCTTGTCGGCTAAGCAAACATCCTCCCATGTTTTTGGAGCTGAATCCATGTCTGCTTCCTGGTCATCCCATTTGGGTTTTCCTGTTCTGGGCGCCATGCAGGATCAGATTAATAGAAGGAAGACCTAGAATTAGGCAGAGCCATCGAAAACGACTGTTTCAATCTTAGTAAAACTGGAAGAAGAAGCAAAGGTTTAGATGAAAAGTGAAATGAAACAGAACCTCCCAATCACAGTGCTGTCAGAGTGCTTTGCAAGTCAGAGTTGGTTCCTGCCAGCCCCCGAGAAGGGCACCTTCCTTTGCATGGGCTCAAGCTCAGCGGTGCTGTGGTTGATCCATAGTCGGCCTCCGTCTGTGGGTTCTGTGGCCCCCCCTGACCCTAACTTGCTCTTGTTCCGCCTCTCGTGACTTCTTTGCCTCTTCTCTCTCGCTGCCACCCACCCGTGACATCTCCATCGCCATGGCAGTGAGCCGGCACGTCATTCACCAAGTTCGGGTGATGGGCCAGCGCCGGGCTGAGCCCTGCTTCCTTCTGCTTCTCCCTCCTGAAGCAGGAGGCTCCCTGGCAGAGCTCAGAGCCCTTTGTTTATCTGATCCTGGGCTCTTGGATAAATCAGGAATGTCCTGACATGAACTTAGGCATGTTTTTCTTCCATGGAAAAGGAAACTACGGCAAATGGTATTTAAGTGGGCAGAGGACCATTCCGGGGGACTTGCTCTGGTGCCATCAAGGCCACATTCCTTTGGTCATCAGACCAGTAGGTGACTTCTTTATTGGCATGCTCTACCCTGGAGCCCAGAAGGTGTGAATTTGAAGCACTTTCTCCCCTGCTGAGAGCCTGGCACACCGCTCTGGGCTTTTAAAGCTGTGGCGTGCCACGGTTGTCTTCCAAGTGGTCTTCTTTCTGCTGGGTGAAACCTTGGCCCAGAGTCGTTGCTTGATGAAGCCTGCTTGGGGGGCAGGGTGTGGCCTCTGGTTCTCAAGCCATCTTGAAGTTGCGAGCACCTCGGTGTGATACACTTTAAGTCGGCCACGCCAGGACCCACACACGCCTCCCACTTCCGATCAGGGTGAGGCTCTTGTGGTACCACGGGTTGTCAGGAACCTTTGCGGTCTGCCTTCTTTGGATGTGGCGCTGTGGGAACCCAAGACGCCCTGGGTCCGTCTGGGTGTATGGGGTCCAGGGAGTTAGCAGGTGAGCTGTTCTGGGAACATTTCTGAGTCTGGGGGCAGGGCAAGCTTGGGAGCTGTGTGCTTTGATGCCTGGAGACCTGGCAGCATCCAAAAATAACCCCGGTCAGTTTCCAGAGCCTTGGTGGGAAACCCCCTCCCTGTTGAGAGTTTCCAGGTATGTGAAGGCTATCCAGTACCAGGTAACACCAGGTATGACTGTGGCGGGGGCAGCGGGAGCTGGGCTGGTGGGTGCTCGTCTCCCTTGGCCACCTGCCCCGGAGAGAGGAAGCCAGTCGTTGGCCACTCCAGGTCCCGGCTTGGCGGCCACTCTGTTTTGCTGCTTTTCATGGTGTCAGAGGATCTTCTTGGGAACAAATGACTCAGCAACCTGAATCTCTGAGACTGAGTAGCCTAAATGCCTTTTGAGGAGTAATAGGACGTAGCCACCTAGGCCCTCAAATTCAGAGCCCAGGAAGAGCGGAGGTCCAGACGGCTTCTCCTCCAGATGCTTTAGGCTGCTGTTCAGTTTGCTGTTTGGTTTGGTTTCTCCAGTTCCTGCCCCAGTAGAAGGATCTCACTCATGGGGTAAGCAGGCCGTGTTTTAATTACGCTTTTTGTCCTTAGGAAATTCCAGGGAGAAAAAAGTCCTGGTTTGTAGCCAGAAAAGCAGAAAACAACAAAAATCAGCAACGGCTGTAATTGTGGACGTGTCTGTGGCAGAAAGAGTTAATGGGATGGTAGTCTTGAGGGCGGGGACCGTCGTTTTCCTCGGGCCCAGGAGAAGCTCCTATGGTTCGAGAAAAGATGACGCCACATTTAGCATGGGACAGCCCTGTCTGGGTTCCGGGCGCCGTCGCTCACAGAGTTAAGCCAGCCTTGTGGCTGGGGAGCCCCCAGGGAAGGCATGGGCCTGCAGGGACCAGGCCCTCTCCACCCCAGAGCAACAAGGTCTGGGGTGAAAGAGGGGCTGAGAAGTGTGGCCGGGGAAGTGGAGAGTAGGCCCAACTCTTTTTGCCTTGTTTGACCAGCCTTGGCACTGCCCTCCGGCTCTCCAGGGGAAAAGCTGCAGTTCTGCTCTTGCAACACAAGGAGCAGACTGGAGAATTTAGATCTGCGTCACAGAGCTCAGAGAGAGAGAGAGAGAGAGAGAGGAGAGAGGGGGAGAGAGAGCGAGCGCTCGTCGATAGGTCTGCTAGCAACAGCCGTGCTGCAGCAGAGAGAGAGAGAAATCAAGAAACAAGTCATAGCAACACCGGGCACCAGGTTCTGCCAGCTCACTTGCCAAGGGCTCAGAAATCTGCCGTGGCCGGAGGCCTCTGGGTGGCCTGGCTAAGGGGATGACACGCAAGGTGGCACGGGCGGTTCCCGCGGGGAGGAGGTGGGGCCGCGGTGGGGGCAGGGGCGGGACAAGAGATTTGGGGGCGACGGGGGACGGTTTAATGGGACCAGTTTCTGGAACATTCGGGACTGCGGCACCTCACGGCCGACCGGGATCTGGGTCTGCGCAGGCGACGATGGGTGGTCCGATGGGCTTCAGGACTTGATGGCGTAACCCCCTTCTTACCCCACGTACGTATTTGCTGGGATTGGGGGCCATGTCTGCGTATGTGGGTGCTCTGTCTTTCTCACCTTCTTTCTCGCTTTTGGCTATTTTTTTTTTTCCTTTGAGGGAGGGTTTTTTCCACTTTAATTTCTTTTCCCTTAGTGTCAGCTGCTCCAGCCAGACCGGGGCAGAGAAGAGAGGAGCAGACCGTCCCTGGCGGCCCACCTGACCTCCCAGCCTTTACCCCCATTTCCTTCTACCAGACAGACAGACGGACTGGTTTCCCAGGTTGTCTGGGTGTCAGCGTCTGTCTGTCCATCTGTGTGGTTCTCAGGTGGAAGGTAGGGCGTGAGAAGTGCTGGGAGGGAGGCGAGGGGGGCGGCTTTCCAGGGGTTGCCTTGCTGAAATGTTCGGCCCTGGGGATCTGGGTCTGGTGGGGAGCCCGTGGGCAGGATGGGGCGTGGGCCGGGAGAAGCGGGGGCACGCGGGTAGGTTTGTCACTGCGTAGTTGGGGAAAGTGGGGACTGGTGACGCAGTCACTGTGGGATCTTGTTAGGCGCTCTGGGGGGACAGGTAGTGGGGCTGCCGGGACCTATAGGGCCAGCTGAGAGGGGTTAAGGATGAGCTGAGAAGGGAAGCTAGCATTTAGAGATTAAATGTCATCCTTTTGGCGTTGGAAAGTTGTTTACCTTGCGCTCTCTGTGTCTCCATGTTGGCACCCTTCCAGTTCACATGTGATGGCCTTCCTTGTACTGCTGCATCATTAACTAAGTGACTGAGCTGGCCTTCCATTGGCCAGGGGAGGGCTCTCACGCCAGACACTTCCTCTGATTGGTGGGCGGGCCAGTGGCAGGTGAAAACCTCTTTTTGATTGGCTGAAGGCAGGGTATCAAATCTGAATTTGCATTTCACTTGCTTAAAGGGGAGGGGGAGAAGCCCAGCAGCCTTCTAAAATCTGTTTAGGGGTGTGCGTATGCTCCTGCGCGTATGCTTTCTTCTGACTGACCAGTCGAAGCCTCTTCCTGTGCCTTTTTAATTATTTCATGCGCTATGAGGAAGAGGAGCCGAGAGCTCCCCAAACTTTTTTTTTTTTTTTTGGTTGGGGCGAAGGTTGAGGAGATGGGAGCGCAGGGGGATGACCAAACTGGAAGGAAATATTCGTTCTTTAGTTTGGTGTCAGAAAAGGGAATTTTCCAATCAGCCACACCTCAGTGTTGCGGCAAAATAATTCTTGGCTCCCCTGGAAACGCATGGGCAAGGTAGGGCAGAGCTGCTGCTGCCACCACCCTCGGCTTCCTGCTGACTCTGGGCCACTCCCCGGGGACAAGAGATTTGCATTGACGTCCCGGGCTGTCCAGAGCTGAGCCCATTATGGGAGGACCTGCCTTCTGGAAGCTGCTGCTCCCTGGTGCTCAGAAAGGTGAGAATGAGGACTGCCCCGGGCGCTGTTCGGAAACTGCGTATTTGGTGGGATTTCTGGGAAAGCCGCGGGACCCCGAGGCGTCTGGAGGTCCGAGGCGAGAAGGGTTTGTCATCCTGGGGTGTGAGGAGAGTGAGGGCAAAACTAGGGCAGCAGGCTGCTCGCCTCTGATTGCGAGGGGAGGACCTGGGGAGATCGGGGTCCCGGCTCCCCTTCCAGGCCGTGTCGCAGTGCCCGCGTCTGTGGGGAGGGGGTTCCCGAGCCTTGCGCAGTGGCCCCCACCCGTGACTGCGCATCTGGGAGCGCATTGCGCCCGGGTCTCCGGCCTAGGACAGCACCGCCCTCCTTATTACATAACCGAGGGCACGGCTGTGCCTTCTCGGCCCTTCCTCGCAACCCTGCCTCCTGGCCCCCCCGGCCTGGCCCGGCCCGGCCCGGCCCCTGGAGCCGGGGAAGGGGTGGGGGAGCAGTGGAGGACCTCACGCCCTTGGGGGGCGAGCTCTGGTCCGGTTGGTGGCAGAAGTGGGCTGCAGTCCCTGGCTTGGGGTAGGAGCACAGAATGTCCTTCCAAATGCCCCGTGTCCCCATGGGCCTCAGGACCTCGCGAGGGTGGGGGTGATGCCCTCTCTTCCTTATGCTTTCTGCTCTGGGGAGGGAGTTTCTGAAGGGAAAGCTGACAATTGCGAGCGTAAGGAGGGGTGGGGGGGGCGGGGGTCGTCCATTCGGTGGGGAGGTGGTTGGCAGTTCCCCCCTCTGGTCTCTGGCTTCCCCTTCCCTGGCTGGTTGGGGACATTTGGGGGCTCCTTTATCCCAAGGCTGCCATTTTGGTGCTGGCCTCCACCGCGGTGGCGTTGGTGCTCCTGGTCCTGCTGTGCCAGTTCCGCAGAGTGGGCGGGGGGCGGGGGCGGTGACGGAGGAGGGAAGGGGGGCCGCAGCGCGGCGGAGGCGGGCGCAGTGGTGGCTGCCGCAGTGAAGGTGGCCCCGGGGGCAGGACCGCCCTGTCCCCCCCCTCGGACGCCGCCCCGGGTGGGGGTTCCACTGGCCAGACCCGGCTTTGCCAGAGCCTGGGCTCTGCTCACCCAAGGCCGGGGTCTCCCCTGCCTGCCATCGTCAGCCCGAGGCTTAAAGCTGTCTGGGGGAGAGCCGGGCTGGGGGGCCGGGGTGGAGGCAGAAATGGGGCAGCTCCTCTCAGATGTGTCGGACCTGAGGCTTGTGTTCCCCCCTAGGCTCTGGGTCTGGCAGCCCCCCCGTGGGGCCGGGGGGCGTCCACGGCAGCGCGGAGGGTGAGGCTGGGTGGCCGTGCCTGTGGTCGGCCCTGCCCTCACTGTCCCCCATGTCCCTGCGGGGCCGTGGTCCCTGCGGTGGCCTGTCCCCCCCCATCCCCCCCCCTTGCGAGCAGCGGCCATCTTGTCCTTCTTGCTGAGACATTTAAAATGGTTTCTCGGTGTTTCCAGCCTGGGCTCCCTTCCCCTAGCAGGATGCCGGAGGCCTCGGTAGCCGGCCTTCTCCTCGCTTCCCTGTGCCCTCCCGGCTCTCTGAGCTTCCCCAGGTGGACCCCGTATTCCAGCAGAACCAGGAGCCTTCTCCGGCTGGCTCTCTCGCGCCCTGTCCTCCCGAGCGGGGCGCTGCGGCCTGCCCGCCAGGCACCCACCTGCGGCGGTCCCGCCGTCTTCTGACGCCTCCCACAAGGAGCAGTCCTCGAAACCGCCCCTGCCCTCCTCAGCCAGACGCCCCTCTGCTTCCTGCCTCTTTGAGGCTACTTGACCTGTGCCGTGGTTCTTCGTGGGTGTCTTCTGTCCCCGACGAGATGGGAGCTCCAAGACGCTGGGGGAGAGAAGAAAGGGAACACCTACCTACTGGGGGCTTTCTGGTTGCCAGGTACCCCGTCGGGCTCGTTCACAGCGGCTGTTTCATTTGTGCCTCATCCCACCCCTGCGAGGAGCGGGCCGTGGCCGGTAAGTGTGCTCTGATTGTGACTAGAACCCTGGCTTCTCAGAGCCTTTGCACTTTGCTTCTCTCAGTCGTCGGGGTCTGCAAGATGCCTCTTAGAAGGTCGAGGCCCTATTTAAGGAGCTTTCCGAATCCCTGAGGCTCTGTGGACGCCCGGGTGGCTCACGTCCCTGCGCCCAGGGTCTGGGTCACGTAGCTCTTGCAGGCCCTGCTGCCTCGTCAACTTCCTCCTCTTTCTCGAGGCCAGGTTCACCCCAGATGATGGGGCTTTTTGGTAACTGAAGTTGACGGAGTAACAAACTTCCCTCATCCCGTCGCCTTCTTCTTAGAAGAGGAGGCGGAGGAGACGGAGGTGGCGTGGGCTGTAGCATCTTCGGAGCAGGATAAAGAAGCCCTGGAACCCGGAGGTCAGTGGAGGCCGTAGAAGGCAGGAAGCAGAGACGTTGCACTTGGGCACACCTAGGTCGGCATCACAACACTGCCTCACCTTAGCCGGGCGGTTTCAGACCAGTCATTTGGGTTTTTTTGTTTTTGCTAAGTCTTCATGTCCTCAGCCCACGGGATGGAGCCACGCTAACTGCTCCACAGAAATGCCCTAAGCTGCTGCCAAGCCGGTAGGTTCCCAGCAGGGAATGATGCAGCTCCCTTCCCTCTGCCCAGGTGTCTTCTGGGCTCCTAAGGAAGGAACAGGCAGGTGGCTCGGGAAGACATGGGGGAGGGGAAGCCTGCCTGCCTTTGAGGGTATCTAAGGGGCGGCAGGGGAGGAGACCACCAGGCAGTGTGCCCCTGAAGCCTGCGTGGCAGTGCCTTTCCCCCTCCTGGAGCACACATACCCCCTTTTGCATCAGGAGCTTCTGCATCGGGAAAACGCCATGGGAACGGAGCCTTGAGCATTGGTGGTGGCAGAGTGAGGGTTAACCAGTGAGCCTTCCTGGGAGCTTTTTGATGCCAGGTTCGTTTCCAAATGCAGCGGTGGCTGCCTGCTTCCTGACGCGATTGAATCCCGTGGGAGGGGAGTTGGACACCCCGAAACCCCTCGTCACCAGTTCCGGGGCTGCAGAGCAGAGAGTGACGACAGCCCGTGAGTCGTCAGCCGACGGCAGCGGGGACCCTGGTGACGGCTGCTTTGTTGTTTTTTTCCTCTTTGGATGATGACTCAGTGTGTCGGGAGCTGGGAGATGGAGCACTCAGCCGAGCGGCCAGGACGTTCTGTCAACATGAAAGCAGCAAAAACAGCTTGTCGGGGCTGGGAGCTGACCCTGGGCTGGGGTCATTTTCAGGAAGGGCTTGGCAGAGGGAAGGACACCGCCAGGCATCGGGTTGGGGGCGACGTCCAGTAACTCATGAGGGCTCTGTAGACCCTTGAATTTGAGAATCGGAAAAGAAAACGCAGCTGTTTTGTGCTACTAGGTGAGCTTGGCCAGCGGGATCCCTTCCTGAGGTTCTCTCTCTGGCCCCTAAGGCGAGACCTCTTCCCAGGTCCAGCCGTGGCTCCTCGCCTTGAATGGAAGGCAGGTCCCTTCTTGGGGTGGGGTGGGCCCGGCTTTGCTAGCTCCTGTCCTGGGGATGGTGTCGCCTCTGCTGGTGTCTCAGGAGGACGGTGGGTCCCCATGGGCGGCCTGGAGACCAGCGCTTGGGCAGCCTGCTTCAGACTCGCCTTTCCTCGCCAGCCCAAGTCAGAGCTTGTCTCCCCCCTTGCGTCCCCCTCCCTTCCTTCGTAGGTGACACGGTGGGCCTCGAGCTCCTGACCTCTGGGTGTAGCTGCGTGGCATCATGGCGGCTCAGGGTTCCAGGCCCTTCTGGCCTCTGCGGCACTGCGCTAGGCGCGCGTGACATCCCCGCCCCGCCCGCCCGCCGTGCCTTCCCGGGCGCAAGAGAGAGGATGGGCCTCCACTGCCACTGAGTCTTGGCCGAGCCTTGTTCCCAGCGTCTGGTCGCCCCTCTCTCTTCCCCCATGGCAGCCAGCATCTGGGCAGAGGGACACACACCTTGGGGGGCCCTGGCTCTGGGGCTCTCGGCCCCCTTGCCGTGTGCCATTTTTCAGCCTCACGCTTTCCTGAGGATGATACCAGCGCTGACATTTGTCGCTGAGCGCCTCCTCCTCTCCCCAAGGACCTCCCCGCGTGACTCGTTTGGTTTCTAGGAGTGGCCCTGGGGCCTTGGGAGCCAGAGGGAGCAGGGGAGTGAGAGGGGTGGGGGGTGGGAGTGGGCCGAGCCGCCCCACGCAGAGGCAGGCCCAGCTCCTTGGCGTCGTGTCTTTTTCAGCCTGGGAAGAGAGCAACTTGACCTAAAAACAAGTGTATCTCCGTGAGTGTTGGGTCCTTTGTGGCTCCTTGTCCTGAAGCTGTGCCTCTGATGAGAGCCCAGGGTCTGTGTTTCAGAGAGGTCTGGGGTCCCTCAGGCTCGTTTTTAGAGAGGTGATGCGTGGGCGTGAGGAGACCCCGTGCCCACTGCGACTTGCCTTTCTCTGGGACGCAGGGCCCGGCAGGTCTTGCTTCGGTCATTGGATGGGGAGCCGCAGCGGAGGGTGGAGTCCTGGGGCCACATAGCAAGTGCAGAGGGGACCCTGACTGCCTGGTTGGTCCTGGACCCTGAGCCCCCCTTCACTTCTTCCCTGCAGAGAACTCAGAGGAGCTCAGCTCTGCGAGTAGGTGACGCCCTCTCGGAGACACAGGCTCAGCTGCTGGTGGTGCTGGTGTGCGGGCCATCGTGTGGGATGAATGGGCGCCCGTTTGCATGTATTTGGAACAAAAAGAAGGAGATGCCTGGCAGCCTGGCAGCCTGGTGCTCTGCAGTAAGTATTTCGTCTGCATTCTTTTCTTTCTTCCAGCGTCGGAAGTGCGTAGCTGTGTATCGAGCCCCGCCAGCTGCTGTGCCCTCTCTGTTCTTCCCCGCACACCCCCGCCCTTGGTCCTTCAGAAGAGAGGACTCGATCGATGTTCTTGTGCTGCGGGAGAGCTGTGGAGAGGCTGGACCTCAGGGTTCAGCCCCCACACGTCCTCCTCCCATTCAAGAGAAGTCAGTGCTCCCAAAACGGAGCCAGAAGGCCAGGCCCTCAGAGCAGCGCGTTCGTGGGCTGAATGGAAGGGTCCTGCCGGTCCCACTGCCCCAGCAGGGGCCGAGGCTCTCAGGTGGCTGGCGGGGGAGGGGGCCTCGCCAGCATCTAGCATGGTTCTCTGCCAAGTTCTAGCTCCAGATCTCTGGGCCGGTAGGAGCCTAGACTATATATAGCGTTGTGCTAAGCAGTTCTTATCAGACGTGTCTGCCCTCCCTGCGGGGAGGAGCTGTTCTATCAGAGAACCAGAACCTGGAGCGCGAGCCCTCTCCATGGGGCCTTTCCTCCAGGAACGGTGTGTGTGTGTGTGTGTGTGTGTGCGCACATGTCTGTGTCTGTTCAGGGCTGCCACGCTTGCTTTCCTTTCCCCGTTTAGATGCTGGTAGATTATTCAGAACCACGTGGATGAGGGCGCCGATGCAGGTGAGCGCCAGGAGGGGTCGGGGCCGCGTGGACACTGGGTTTGGGGCGAGGCCGGGCGCACGGCGGCTGGCAGCGCCGTGTGGCTGTGGGGTGTCTTCCCGGGTCCCTGTTTGCCTAGCTCTGCCCCGGGATGTCCTCTGGCCTCTCTTCCTTCTTTGGACCTCCTGTCCCCCTGCCCTCCTCCAGCCTCGCTTTGAGTTTCTGGAGGATGTGTGTGGCGTGGTCGTCCGGAGCTTGTCTGCTCTCCGCCCTCCCTCGAGTTGGGGGTTTCTGGAAATCTGGCTTGACGGGCAGTGTCGTGCTGGGAGGGACAGGGTTTTGGCCTCCTCCCTTTCGGGGGCGGTGTTGAGCCCCCCTTCGTGCGGCTCAGGTACCGATGGATGTGACGTGGTCCCGGTCTTGTGAGCGAACCATCACCAGGCTGCTTATTGGAAACCACGCGCAGCCAGGACCATCAGGGTGCACCTGCCCTGCCTCCCAGGTGAGCAGGTGCGCATCGCCCGTTCCAGCCCGCCCCCGCCCCTGCCCTTCACGTGGGGGGTGTCGGCCTTATTCGGGCGGCAGCCCTCAGAGCTCTCCATTCACAGTCTCCCAGACAATCGCTCTCTTCTTTCCATTTCTCCTCCTCCTGGCTTTTCTGTGAATGGCTTAGTAGCCAGCGAAGGCCCAGGGCAGCCCAGTGACTGGGCCCTGGACGTGTGGGAGACGGCAGGGTGGCGGGGTGTGCTCTCCCTGGCCCCCCGCCTCTCGCAGGAGGTTCTGGATGCTGACCCCTCAGAGGAACCAGGAGTCTGCCCGGGAATGGGGCCTTCTCGTCCCTGTGGCGTCTCCTGTTCTAGAAGCTTTTAGTCTCGTGGGGTCTTAGCCTAGGGCTGTGGTCTGGCGCGGATAGACTCTGGGCTGCGCAGTGGACTTGGGGCTCTTTCAGTAGTTTGGGTATTTTTTTTTTAAGGAAGTGGCTTTTTTCCTCTATGCCCTCATTGCCTTTACTTAAAAGAAAATTTCTGGCCCAGTGAGAGCCATGGCAAAGCATCTCCAGGCAGGTGACGTAGAAAGGGGTTTTTTCTCTTTTTTCCTCTGCCTCACTTGATGCTGGTCACAGTAACAGCAACAGTGATTGAGGACGCTGAGGGCCTGATGAATGCGGGGGTCTGTCGCGTTACAGAGACGGGGCACGGAGCAGACTGTGGGCGCGTCCACGTTCCCAGGAACTCTTTCTCCTGTCAGGTAGGCCCCTGCCCGCTTCTGGACCACATTCTGGTAGGGCTGGGGGCAGTGAGCTGACGGCAGGTTTATCTGGAGTCTAAGGATAAAAGGGGATAGGGCTGGGTAGTTCGATGGTGCCCTTGGCTAATTTTAGGGGTACCTTGGGATCCCAGCTTTCTGCAAGCGCCTCGTGCAAGCGGGCGTCGCCCCCGCCCCACCTCCGGGGAAACTGGTGCATTTCCCCCCCAGTGCTTTGCCTTCTCCCCCTCCCATCAGAGACGAGGCTCAGAGTTGGCTCTGAGGAGCCTGAGATCCTCGCCCAGTGAGGAATCCAGGGCCCTTTGGAAGGGACTGATGTCTCTGCCTTCAAGGAATTTGAGGAGACTCAGCCCCTCAGCAGTCCCACGGGGGGACGGCCAGGGGTGTTGGACCTGGACCGTGAATAAAGAGGAGAGACCAGCTTTGCTGCAGCTGGGGACGTGGAGAGGAGCCGGCCAAGTCCCTCAAGATGTGTCGGCTAGAGCCTGGCCAGCACTGGCTGTGGGCTGGACCCAGATGGAGCTGCTGGCCCTGCTCAGGAGCCTCTGCTCCCCCGAGCCGCGCGTCCCCAGACCTGGCCCGGCAGCTGCCGCCCTCCTCCACGGCCCTGCCCTTGGCTGGATGGAGCGCACCGGGGCGCGGCGCACGGGGAGGCTGGCCTTGGCCTCGAGCTGCAGCTGTCTCTCCAGCCTCTGGTGCTCCCAGGGTTGGGGCTGGTGCTCCCCTGCTCCTTTTCCCAGCTCGGCCCCTCCCGTTCTCTCCTTCCTGCTCCGCAGCCTGGCTTCTCCTGACATGGCATGGAGCGTGGCCTGTCAGAAGGTCGGGTAGCAGAACAGGCAGAGCCCCGAGAGGAGCTGGACGGAGGCTGGCACTTCTTTCTTGACCTTTGATCTCTGCGGTCTGGGGGCCAGGAGGCAGCGTGGGGCCTTTCCAGCTGGGGTCCGCCGGAGGTTAGCAGAGCTGGGGGCCCCGGAGCCGATGGTGGGGCCCTGCCGGGAGGCCGGGGAGGGAGGCGCTCTGCCAGGGGATCTGATTGGTCAGCAGCTTCTTATTCCACTGGCTCCTGGTCAGGTCAGGGCTATGAATTGTTTAACGCGTATCTTGCCCTGGCCCCTGGCACGAGTGCCCCAAGGCTGCAGCCGCAGGTGTAGAGAGGCTCTGTACCTCGGGCTGGTCACTTTTTGGGGCACGTCGCCTCCCTCTGAAGTATGGGAGAGCGAGTGCCTTTTGCGCTCGCCGGCTGTCTGTGGGAGGCCCTCGTCCTGCATTGCTTTTCTGGGACGTGGAGTGTCTGGTGAGGGAAGCGCAGACTGGGCTGGGTTTCGCGCTAGCTCCTTCCCCAGGAGCTGCTCGTGGGCTGACGCGGCCAGCGAACGCCTCCAGGCCCCGGGCCTGTGGGAGCCTGATGCAATAGCGGGGAGCCTGGGCGGGGGAGGAGGGGCTGAGGATGGAGAGAGCCACGCCGGGAGATGGCTGTACAGCGTCTGACCACGGGGTCAAGGCCAGCAGGGGTGGGAGGACGTGTCCAGTGTCCAGCGAGGGCTGCCCGCTGTGGCCGAGTGGACACGTGTGTGCACGGAGCCCAGATCGGGGTCTGTAACGCGGCCCGAAGGCCCGAGACAGGCAGCGGAGCTCTCCGCCTGCCACCCAGGGCGAGGGGGACTGACCCTAGTTAAGAAGGCTCCCCTTGCTTATCTGATCCCTCTTCAGAAGAACTGCATAAAGGAGCTGTTACTTCCCTTTTATGGTTAAAGACGCTGTGATTATTACGTGACTTCACCGAGATCACACACTCGGTAGGTGGCATGGTTGAGGTTGAAACTCAGATGCTTCTGATTCCAAAGTCTGTACCGTTTCTTCACCGTCTGTGGCTGAAGTCAGACATTGCGGGCGCCAAGACCCTCAGGGGGTGGGCAGCCAAGCCAGCTGACGGGACCCAGAGTGAAAGGCCAGGGCCCGGGGGGCCTTGCAGTCACGGAGTTGGAGTTGGCTGCACCACGTCCGTTCCTGCGGAGGCAGGGCCCCGCTGGGGTCCGTGGACACGCAGGCAGGTACATCCCTTCTCCATGTGTGTCTTCAGCCTCTGCGGTGTCTCAGCTGGGGCCAGCGAAGGCCAGTTTCTGCTCCTGGGCAAGTAGGTGCTCGTGCGGGGAGAGGTCGTTAATAAGCACAGAGAGTCAACAGTAGAGCAGACGAGGTGGAAGAGAAGGACACCCCTGCCTACGAGGGGGGCCCAGATGTTGGTCAGGGAGGGGAGCTGAGACCGGGAGGACCCGGGCCACCTGGGGAGGCCGTGCCGATCGAGCCTCCGACGTGCGCTGACGCAGATGCTCACCCCCCGCTTTTTCTAACAGCCGGGAAAGGCCACCCAAGGCCGCGTAGCTCACAGGCCCTTGCGGTGAGTCAGGAATCGAGGTGGCGGTAACCGTCGAAGCGCTGGTTCCTTCCCTCCGCCGTGGCTGCCCTGCTCTTACACCTCCCACCCTCCCCAGGTGCCAGCTGGCCCTCTCCCGCAGCCTGGTCGCCGTGCCCCTCTCTCGTCCCCGCAGCCCAGGGGGACACTCAGGTTCGGTCTTTGCCAAGTCACTGGTAAAAACTCGTGCCAGCTCAGCCTCTCCTGCCGGAACACGTCGTTCCAGATTATTGTGCCACAGGGAGGGGACAGGAGGAGGGCGGGGAGGAGGGTCCCCTTGCGTGGGACTCTTGGACCAGCTTGGTGTCTCGAGAGTTGGGGCAGGTTGGTGGCTGCAGACGGGGAAGGGGACGTTTCCTGTGGGCAGCTCAGGGCTCAGGACTTGTGCCCCGTTTGGAGGGCAGCGGCTGCCGGGCCCAGGGTGCGCCAGCCCCTGCGACTCTCCCGCTTCAGCATCCCAGGCCTGACACCGGGCCCACCCCGGCCGCGGAGGCTGCCGCTTGCTGCCGGCGGGCTGATGCTGCACAGGCACAGGGGCAGGATGCGCGTCTCGGCGGTGGGCGGTGGGGGCGCGGGTGGCCGGGAGCATCAGACGAGTCGGCAGGCCTGGGTTCTGGCTCCCTTGGCACACACCCGCTCCCTTTGCCTCTTGGACCTCAGTTTCACTCTCTCTAAAGCAAGAGTGGACGGAGTCACCGTGGAGGCCTGCTCACGCCGGCGTGGGGCTCCCTGGATGGGCTTGCGGCTGATTCTCAGCTAGAAACGCGGGATGAGGGAAGAACCTAGGTCCGAGGTGCAGGAAGCAGGCGTGGGGGGACCCTGAAGACCCCTCCGAGAGCAGCTGTGCGCTGTCTTCCGAAGGGACACTGTTGGCATAAATTCGGGTGCGCGGGTGGAGACAGCTTTTGAAGGACCCCCGCCCCCCAGAAATGAGTGGAGGGGGTGAAGGTAGCATGGAGGGGGTGAAGGTAGCGTGACGGTGGCAGACAGCGACCCTCCGTCTCCCACCAAAAGGCTCGTCTGGAGCTGGGCCCTGTGGGAGCTGCTGGGACCTGCTGTGCTGCAGGAAAGACATGCCGTCCTACTGGCCCTAAATCCTGGCTGGAACACGGGACTGCAGGGCCCTGTGTCCTGCCTCCCCTGAGGCGTCCCTTCAGGGTCTCTGCCCCTTTGCCAACAGGCAGTTTCCCTGTATGTGTAGCCTTCCTTTGCCGTGTGGTTGTTTGAGTCCTTCTATTACAACAAAAAAAGACAAGAGGGAAGAAAACAGAAATATCTCGGAGCCACCAATTCCATTTTGGCTTTTTAGTCTTGAGGCAGTCTCTATTTAGTATTAATTTTTTTTTTTTCTTTTTTGGCCCCACTCGTGGCATGCAGAGGTCCCTGGACCAGGGACTGAACCCGCGCCACAGCAGTGACAACGCTGGACCCTTCACCTTCCACACCACCAGGAGCTCCTTGAGGTACTCTTTAAAAGACAGCAAACCTGAAGCACGCACAGCAGAGCCCAGGGTCCCAGGCCCTTCTGGCTGTTACGCAAGGCCCGGCTGGGGCCAGGGGTGGCTGGGCCCTGGCCCCGCTTCTCCCTGGCAGCTCAGGGCCTGACGTCCACTCTGCGTGGGTAGGAGCCCTGAGGCTGGGGCACATACCGTGCAATGCACTAGACAGATCGCAGAGCTTTAAAAATAGCTGCGTTCCTCCACGATGCTCTCTGCTCGCCCCTCTGCTGGACACTGAGCTGGACTCATAACTGTGAGTCCAGCCCTGCCCCTCCACCCCCCGCACCTCCAGGCTAGTGTGGGGAGCAGGGATTTGGGCTGGGCCGCAGGCTGGAGAGGAATCAACTAGCAACCATTGTCTCCCCGCACCCCGTGTGATGTTTCGTGGTTCTTTTCACGTTTGCCAGCTCTTGTGGTCCCTACACAGTGCTGTGGGGACAAGGGGTAGCATTAGCCCTGTAGCTGATGAGACCGAGCCAGAGAGAATCCTGCCAGGATCTAACCGCTTGTACCTACTTAATTTGGGACACCTGCCCAGGTCCGCTGACTCTGGTTGTCATGTCCTTGGGTTCGAATTGTGTTCCTCCTTGACCGTGGGGCAGGGCAGGGATGGGGGCGGGTCCTGGGCCGTTGACCTGACCTCTTCAGGCCTTTGAGTCCCTTCTCTATATTAGCGAAGGGGCGCCTCAGAATATCTGGGTTCTCCTGTCATCCGCTCTTTCAACTTCTGGGTGCTCTTGTGAAAACTGGCTTGCAGTCCTCGGCTGGGAATCCAGCCATTGACTGTGCGTATCTGGTGAGGTTTCCTACCTTTGAAGCTTCTCGAATACGGCTGCGTCGTTCTGACCCATGTGGGTGGCACGTCATGCGTGTGTGCACACGGTCCTGTTTCCGCTGAGTAGCTCTCTTAGAAATGAGCCTCATCGTGAGGTCCTCGAGATTTTTCCATCAGATTTTTAAAGTACGCCCAGAGCCTGGCCCAGGATGTACCTTGTGTGTATGTTGCATGTCAGTTAGCTGCTTGACACTCAGAACCTGCTGCAAGAATTGGCTCACGTACACTGGAAAGTAAGATACTGCAAACACTGGCCTCAGCTCTGGTGGTTTGCATCATGACTGGCGAGAAGAAGTGGGCCGTTCCCGTGGACAGGAAGGTGGGCCGGAGTGGTCTCGGGGGCCAGTGTTCCCTCCCTCTCCGAGGGGTGCTGAGGCAGAGCAGCGGCCACCGGGCTCCCTGGCTGGGTGGCCCTCTGCGTGAGCGTCATCCGTAGACCCGAACTTCTGGGGTGGGAGAAAGTGTTCGTTTGCAGCACCTTTAGCCGTGATGGCTTAGGCTTTATCCCTCAGCCTCATGGTGTCCCTTGCGGAGGGACTGGGGTCGGACGGGGGCAGCGTACGTGTCTGCAGACGTCCACCCATTCGTCTGCCTGGAGCGCAGCCTCAGCTCATAGAGCGGCCCCGTGATGGGGAGGCCACCTGGGAACTGCTCCGGGGCTGCCGCCTTCAGCAACTGTGCGTGTGAAGAGGTGGCGCCTCCGACGCTGTTCACCTGGAGGTGGGGACGAGGGTGGCTGGACCTGCTGCTGGGCGGGTGACATTGGCTGGACTTCAGGGACAACTGTGGCGTCTCCTTGGCTGCAGGCTTCCGGAAGATGAGACTTCTGTATCTGAGAGAGGGAGCCTGGGCGTCCTGGACAGGGTCCTTCCAGACCCGAGTCCGAGGCCACCGCAGAGCAGCACGAGGCGTGGGAGCCGGGATCTGGCTGGGGCTCCGTCTTTCTTTTCTGTCCCTAAGGCAAGCCTGAGCCCGGGCTGGGCTCCTCGTGAGCGCTGTTTCTCTCGCAGAGAGAACGTCTTGACCTGACCCTCTAGGACGGGTAGGGTTGCAGACAAGCAGGGGAGACAGCACACCGCCCTCGTCCCTGCCAGGAAGGAGCCCCGAGCGGCTCTGATCCTGCATTTGCATCAGCACCGCAGCCAGCCCTGCCGACTCCTTCCAGTTGTAGGGACCTTTGACAGACACGTGAGACGTGAGGGAGAGTGTGTGTGGTGGGGGGTGGGGGGGCAGAACAGGAGGCTCCCCGGGCAGGGCCGGAGGTCGTTGGCTGGGAAAAGGCCGGAGATGGAAGATGACAGTCTCGGGGCAGGGGGGTCCCTCGCTGTGGCCCCCCCGGCATTGCGGGTGTGTGTCGAAATGGGCACACTCTTTAGCGTGACCCGGGGCCAAGATCAAGCAGCTCATCACCAAGTGAAGGTTGTATTAGATGCAGAAAGTCCACATCCTCCGTCTCACGCTGCCTGCGGATTTAGCACCTAAAGGCGGGCCAGGTGGGAAACCTTTCCCTGGGCGCCCCTGTGTGTCACGTCGCGCTTCTTTTCCCTCTTTCGCTCTATCTCCTTTCTTTTCTGCTCCCCGCTCGCACTCCCTGCATAGGTACACGGGAGCACTTGTCCTTGGGTTTGTCTGTGTTGTCGTGTCTTGGGGTACAGCTCTTCCAGTGCCTCTGACGTGGCGGAATGGCTTACTTTCACGTCCGATGTGAACAGAGCCCAGGCTCGCTGCAGAGGTGAGCCGTCTCTGCGAGGGCGCAGCTCCCCACCTGGTCCTGGGGCGGGTCGTGCAGACCCCTCAGGAGATGGAACTCGAGGGTGACCTCGCGGGGCCAGCTCGGCGCCCGTCATTCCTCCTCTCTGGGTGGGGTTGCTCACCCCTCAATCCCACAGCCCTGTGAGCTGTTTCTTCTTCTCAGCTTGAACCCTGAGAAGTGGCCTTGAACGTCTGAGACCACGCGTCCCCTGCCAGGTGAAGAGGAGGCCGAGAGGGAAGAGAGGGCCTGGGATGGGGAAGAAGGGAACACGGGCTTCTGGCCGCTGGCCTCTCTCCAAGACAGGTGGACTCTGCGTTCAGAAAGGAGCTCCTTTCATCTCTCGGCCCTAAATGGCCGCTCTTTGCGTTTTCTCTCCTTCTCGCTTTCCCTCCTCCCTCTCCCTCGCTCCCTCCCCACCCCCACCCTGGCCTCCAAAAGAATTTAATCTGCTGGACAACAAACAATACTGTTATAAAACTTTGAAAACAAGAGGGCGAGGCCTCCCTGACAAGGAGAAGGGCATGCCGGGTAAGAGCCCAGGGAGCCTGCCAGGCCCGAGACGGAGCCAGGCCAGAGCCCAGTGGGCTGGGCACCTGGGCGCCCGCCCCCTGCCCAGCCCACCAGCCGTGCCATCCCCGGTCCAGAGGGGAAGGAACCGAAACCAAAGTCTTGGGGCGAGAAGCGCTCGAGAAGGGGAAGTGGTGCGTGTTCCCCTCGCGCCGATCTGATGGGAATGCACTAGACTGTGAAGCTCCCTCCCCCTCCCCCTCCCCCGCTCCTCCCCCCTCCCTCCTCTCCCTGCCTCCTCCCTCCGCTCCCTGTTCCAGGTCCTGAGACTGGCAGGCAGAGGTCCTGATAACAGAGCGAGGCTGGCACAGCTGTGTGGGTACAGCCGGCCGGGCCGGCTGCAGGGGAAGCAGGAGAGAAAGGGGTTCCGAGTTGGCCTCGGCTTCCAGACCTGCCCTCTGTCCGCCCAGCCTCCCCTCCCCCCACCTAGGGAAGTGGAACCAGGTCACGGGGCGGGGTGGGGCGGGCCCGGGTCCACGTGCTTCTCCAGGTGTGTCCCCAGGTACCGGGTAGAACTGCGGCTGGGAGGTTAGTGGGTACGCGCCAGGCTTCCTGGTGCCCGCCAGGGGCCGTGCTCCCCGGAGGATGTGACCCGAGGAGAGGCTCTGCTCCCCTTCCAGAAGGGCTGGGAGATGTGCCTGTGGCCAGGCACACCTCTGGAAAGGCTCCTGGGGACAGAAACCTGCTTCTCCCACCAACAGGTGTGCGGTCCTTTGAGTGGGGCTCCTGGTGGGATCTTGCACCTGCGAGTGACTCCTGGTGGCGGAAGGAGGGGGTGACCCAGCCCTGCCTGGGAAGATGGAGAAGCTGGGCTCTGGGCATCTCTCCCCCAGCGTCCAGAGTTAGACCTCACCTGAGCCTAAAGTGTCACTTCCGAGTCCAGCTTCCGGGGGTCAAGTGGATGCTTTGAGGGACGGGGAGCAGTGTTGGTGGTTCTCCTTCAGATCTGCCTTGCTTTGGACCCGTGAACTGCGGTGAGCACTGTGCGTGTGTGTGCGTGTGTCTGTGCGCCCGTGGTAGACCTGGGCACACTCCCTCTCCCACTTGTGGAAAAGCACCCCCTCCCTGAGAGTAGGTCAGGGCTGTGCCCACCTTCTGCCTGGGTTCAGCCATGCGTGAGGAGCGGGGAGGCAGCCTGGATCCTGCCTTCACCCCCTGCCTCTTCCTCCCCTTCGCTGCCACCTCTCCTGCCGCCCTCCCAGGCCCCGCGGCATCCCCCGGGCAGGGTACGCATGTGCCCCCTCCTGGCCAGCCGGCCATCCCGACGAGGGCCTCTCTGCCCGTCCTGAGTCTGGGGGGTCGCAAGACCTCCAAACCCAGGTTTTTGCTGGTGGTGCAGAGGAAGGGCCGGAGGGCTCCATGCTCCTGCCCTGAGAAGAATCAGGATTTTGCTGACACGGGGCCTCCGAGGAAGCCGAGGCGGTGGTGACTTTTTGCCCCGTTACCGCGACAGGCATTTGGGGGTTTCACTGCATCTGGAGCGTGTCATCCCCACTTTGGGATCCGGGGCCTGGGAAGTGTGGCGATCCCTGGAGGCTGAGCCCCGCTTTGGGGCTGAAAGAGCCAGCTCCCCGTTCCCCCCACCCAGCCCCCTACACACAGATCGTTCATTTTATCACCCTGTCCTCTGATTCATTAACCGCAGCTCGTTGGCAGCAGGCCCCACCCTGACAGCTCTGGACAAAGCGTGCAGGGCCCTGGGCTGGGGCTGAGTGACACGACGACGCTGGGCCAGGCCTCTCTGTGCAAAGCACAATGGTCTGGGGCGCACACAAGGGCACACCCCTGGTCCCCTTTTTCGAAAGGGCCTTCTCTGGCCCCTCTCTCCCCCGGATGACTCTTCCTCGCTACCAGGAGCCCCGAAACCAGCATTCCCAGTGGCAGGAAGATGGATGACCAGGCTCCACTTCCCCGGCTCCTCCCCCACTCTGGCTGGAACTTGCGTCAGGCCCGTAAGTCGCTGTGACTCAGCACCCAGCCGGTGGGGAGGGAGGGAGAAGCTGCCGCCTCGCAGGAACCTTCCTGGCGTTCTGGATTTGAACACACGGTGGTAGCGCAGAACCAGCCAGCAGCATTCTGTTCTCAGAGGCCAATATCTGTTTGTTCTGTGGATTTGCACACGGATTTCACAAACAAGGGTTCACTTCCTTCTTGCTTTCCTTCTATGTTATTTGGGGGTGGGGGTGGCACCACGCGGGCCATCGGATTTTGGGGACTTGAAACGACACAGATGGCGTCGTTTCTAGGCTGCAGGAGAAGCTCTCCTTGCCATCTAGATTCGTGTTTAACCCCCAGATGTTTGGTTTCCTTTTAAAAATCGTGTCAGACTCTGCATGCCTTTAGACAAAACATGGCCCATCCGGGTCACTTATTTCTGCTGCACGTTGTTGCTGCTTCTGTGTCTTCAGCTTCCTGCCCGACCCCTCTGTGCATTTGAACATGTCGTGACGGGCCTGTGCCAGCCCCGCTCTTTCGGGATGGACACTCCCAGGCCCGTTCCAGGAAAGCACAGGCCAGTCCCCGGAGCCCGGGCTGAGCAGGAGTCCAGCTTGCTGTGTTCCAACCCCCTGTGCGGGTCAGGGGGACCTTTCCTCCACCCTTGGGTCCCTGCCCAGGCGGAGCAGTGGAAACACCTCCAAAGAAAATATGGGCATAGAAGTAGCCTTGGGTGACACTGTGGCCCCCAGACCCTCCTCCTGCCCAGCGGTACCTGCAACGCTGACAATCCGGCCGGAGGATCCTGCCCCTGCCTTTGCCAGCAGAGCCCTGGGGGGGCCGGGGCTGCTGCTTCCAGATCAGGGTGACCCTCGGGGTGGGTGCCAAGAAGAGCAAGCCACTTCCAGCTGCACCTCACCACCTGGCCACATGCAACTAGGGAACAAATGCAGCCGCTGGTTTCGGTGAGTCACTGCTCGGCTGACTTGGAGAGAGAAGCCTGGTGCTGTTGGGGGGCTACGACCACAGCAGGCCCTTTTATCCGGGGACTGGAGGGTGGAGGCTTCGGGTCCTAAGATGCTTCCCCCCACCCCCCTTCTTTTGGAATGTTTACAGTGATGCATTCTTAATGACTTTTGTCTCTTCTTCCAGAGAACTAGGAGCATTTTAGAACTCACGAGTAGGGCGCCCAACCTCTGGTTCCTGTCTCTAAGCTCCCTGGGCGCAGCCTCCCCTCTGGACTCAGGGCGGACGCTTCCTGGGTGGCAGGGGAGACGTGACCGGACGACCTCGGTGTGCTCTGAAGGAAAAGCAGCGTCACCAAGAGCCAGCCCAGACCGGGAGCTCTCCCAGGACAGGCTGGCTGGGCGAGCCCTGGAGGCGGCTCCAGGCCACCAGGCTTCCTTGGGGGAGGGGCTGGGGGAGGGCTGGTGTCACGGGAGAGTGGATGCAGAGCATCCCAGGACGAGGGAACCGCATGTGCCAAGGCCTCGCGGTGGAGGAGGAGGCAGTCTGGATCACCCAGCGACTCCTGGGGCCACATCTTAGGATAGGGTTTGTGGGGAGGGGCATTGGGCATTGCCAAGGCAGGCGTTTGGCTGACGTGCCGAGCAGGAAAGCTGGGAGTGACCAAGTGCCGCTCGCCGACCCCCTCGTGTCTATAGGAGTCAGGCCCTACCGCAAAACAGTCATTAGCCCTCACTCCTGACCCTCAAGCCTTAGCAGTCACCTGACCCACAACCGCTCCTGCCCTGCTGATGGCAGGGGTCCTCACTCTGAGCCCTGCAGGCAGTGCCCACCCCCAGCCCCAGTTCTCTTATCTGTGACCAGGACCTCGCCAAACACCAGGGGCTGCAGAGCTCAGCGTGGACGTCAGGATCCCTCAGGCGAGCAGCCCCAGCGCTGCAGGGCGCTCATCCCAGAGGCTTGCCCACTCCTGCAGCCGCGTGGTGGAGACGGCAGAGGCGCCAGAGGTGCAGGAGAAGTACGTATCAGAGCCCCCGGCCCTGGCAGGACCAGGCGTGCGTCCACCTCCGCGGGGGTTTAACAGGTTGTGCGGTCAGCAGGGTCCCCTTCCACGCAGAGGTAGGTATGGTCGCGGATTCCGCCTGCACTCAGTCCTGCTCAAAATGAAGTTCAGGAGCAGAATGAGGTGATAGTCCGGCCACAGAGCAGGCGTCAGTGGGCAGGGGGCAGGAACACAGACTTTGGCCTTAGACCTGGAGCCCCACCGTTCACCAGTCGTGGGACTGTGGGCAGGTTTTTGCACAGCGCTGAGGCTCTGTCCTTCTCCTGCAGAAGTGGGAATGAGACTTGCTCTGCCAGACTGTTGGGGGGTGTCAGGAGCACAGCTTGGTGTTCAGATTTTATTTCCTCCTCTTCCCTAGAGCAGTGCATGATGTTATTTCCAGGAGGCATAAAAATACAAGCCTCTCTCTAGAGACCTAGAGAATTAGGAGGGGATCTGAGAGATACAGCTTCTGTGTCTCGTCTTTCTCCTGGTTATGGAATCAGGAGCAAAATGCACACATAGCTTCTTAACTTCAAACTACTGAAAAAGGTGATGCAGATAGGAGGTGGGAAATCTAATTTGAACACCATTTGCAAATCTTTTAAGACAGAATTTGAAGACAACACAGAACAAAACCTCATTTTTTGTGTGTGTGTGTGTCTTTTTGCCTTTTCTAGGGCCGCACCCGCAGCATATGGAGATTCACAGGCTAGGGGTCTAATCAGAGGTGTAGCCACAGGCCTACGCCAGAGCTATAGCAATGCCAGATCCAAGCCGTGTCTGTGACCTACACCACAGCTCACGGCAGTGCGGGATCCTCAACCCACTGAGCAAGGCCGGGGATCGAACCCGCAACCTCATGGTTCCTAGTCGGATCCATTAACCACTGCGCCACGACGGGAACTCCAAAAACCTCATTCTTCCGTTAGAGGGTTTTCTATGTTATACAGTGATAGGACACCAGTTTTTTGTGTCACAGTAGAGTCTAAATAAGACGGGCAGTTAGTGGGGTCATATCGTGGGCGCCGGCTATGGCCGGGAAGGATGAGCCCGTGCTCTCCCTGACCAGGGCATGTGGAAGAGGCGCCTGGGCGCACGTGAAACTCTCCTTAGTGCGGTGGTTGTGGTGCCTTGAAGGCGGATAACGGTGTTCCTTTCCTGATGACGTGAGAACACATCGGAAAATGCTTTGTATTCTGTCAAATATCTCCCAAGGCAGAGCAACGCAAGCGTAAATGTTGACACTGTGTAATAATAGCTTTCACTGTTTTATTTCCTCTCATGTAATAATAACATATAGGGACTGGTTGCGGAATTGACTGAATTAGCCTAGAGTTCCTGAGTTCTGTATTGCGATTGTCTGTCTCTCTGAGTTATCAGCCATGACTTTGCTGTTGCCTGCGTACAGCTTTGTAACTCTCCTCCGTGCCTTCACATGGACCCACATTTCTGCCCGGTCACGAGTGGAACTGCAAGAAGATAGTTCTGCTCGAGACAGAGGCTGGGCCTGCCCATCTCATCTCCCTTCTTTCTTCAGTGAGACCCTCTTCTTCTGGAAGCTGGTTTCACATGGTGGCTTAGATTTTTCCATCTTTGTATCTAGCACCATTTGAAATCAGTGTTTTAGGAGTAAGAATTGCAGCACAGCCAAAGGCCAACTGCAGAGGAGCAGCTGTTCGGGAACCAGCTCCCCCCGCCTCCTCCACCTGAGCCGGTTCAAGAAGGGAAGAGCCTGAGCAGCACAGCACACGCTCGAGTGGGTCGGGCGGTGCAGGGGGACAGTGCAGGGGTGGGAATTGTTCAAAGGAAACGCAGGGGCTTGAGCAGGGCCGGGGCTTGCGAAGGGCTTCGTGTGCACAGGTAGCAGCAGCCACCAGCCGTAAGCCGCTGGTCAGACCTGTGCGCGCGTGGGTGGGCCGTGCTGAGCTGGGTGCTCCACGGCCACAGGGACGGGAAGGCTGTGTCCCGGGAGGATTGTCACGTCGCAGCCGCACTGTCCTCCGGCTCCTAGCTGCCGGGAACCTTCAGCTGCAGGTTCCGCACAGCTGAAATCGGACCTGCCTCCTGCAGTGCCACGGTGCTGGACCCCACCGAGCCCCGCTGGACCCATCTCTTACACAGGCTGACCGATTTCTCCTGGTGTTCAGAGTCTGTTTTTGTCTAGCACCATTTGAAATCGGTTATGATGTAGGGGGAAAAGCAGCAGCTTCGAGGCCTCATGCCAAGTCTGGTCAGCGCAGCCTGTGGCTCCTGGAAGATGGATGGGCAGAGAGAAGGGAAGGAAGAGCACGCTTTTTCCTACTAACTTCTTTAACTACATCTACAGGGCTTTGCGCAGGAGTAATAGATCATGGGATGGCTTTTTGAAAACAAATCTGTAGTATACCTGATGCCCTCGGTTTGCTGAAGGGTGACTGTGCTATAAACTCTATAGATTGGTTGCTGTTGAATTATCTGTTAAATCTGTTCATGCATCGTAACCTTAATAAATGTCCTACTATATTCAATTTATCAAGTCTTTGTTTCTCATCTCTTATTTTCCATTCATAATTATACATTGAGAAGTGGGGGTCCTGAAAAGTTAATTTGCTGTGCAGTTCTTACCTGCTTCATAGAGAATTTGAAGTCAGTGACAGCGGACGGGTGTTAAACATGTAACCCGTTAAGCGAAGCATGACATTCTCTGAGCCAAGGAACAAAATGCGAGAAAAGGCTGCACAAAAGAGCTTCAGGCCTCGACGGAAGGGTGCCACTCATTGCTGGGGAAACTGAGCTGCAGCCCCGGCACCTCTGCCGTCAGTGTCCCTCAGAAACATTGGCTGAGCCGAGCCTGTACTCACATGGCCCGTAGAGGGAGGAGCCCTGTTGGCCTCAGCTGCCTTGTAAGAGATGCAGGAGTTCTGCTTTGGGGTTTGGTTTCTCTCAACCCTCCAAGACGGGGTTCTGCAGAGGTGCACTCAGAGAGGAGCCAGGTTTGGCCGCACAGGGGACCAAACTGCAGATTCCACGTCCTCTTAATTGACCTTTTTGCGCAGGAATTAGGAGGCCAACGCTGACCTCCCTGCAGGACTTCTGTTTCACACCGTTGGTTCCCAAAAGCGGTGGCATCGCGAGCCCCTGGGAAGCCTTTCTGGGTCCACACTTGCCGCTCTTCCCCCGATGCTGCCCTGCCCAGCGGGCTGGGGTCGGGTGGGGCTGGTGAATGAGCTTTTGCTGAATGGGGAATTCCTGTTCTGATTCCCACGATGGGGGGTCGGGGGACAGCTAAGACCCTGACTTCTTTCTGTTCAGTTTTCTGCTGAGGTAAAATGTAGACCTCTGGGCATAAGAGCCTTAGGTCAGTTGTAACAAATTGAACGACTTCTGATTCATCTACGGTGTCCCTAACTCCAGCCCAGGTATTGCAAGAAATCAAGTGAGGCCTGGATTCTGCCAGCAGGTGGCTCTGATTTCAGTCCCCAAGAGAGAACATGCTAGGAGATGGAATTTAGCAGTAAAGCACAAAAGCAATGATTTGGGACACCTTTCCCAGAAAAGCAGTTTGTGATGCACCCATGAATGCTTAATTGTAAACAGCGCCTGTGGCCAGGTCATGCGAAGCAAACACGCAGGCCCCGGGTGGCTGAGATCCCGTATCTCACTTAGGACTATGCTGCTTTATTCATCTGGAAGCTGACAGCCCTTTACCTAAAACTGCCACTCCCGTGTGGTTCTCCTAACAAGTTGCCAAGGAGAATGTTTCCTCTGGAGACATCCTGAGTCTCGTTTTCAAGGCCGTGCTTCCCGCCTCGGTCGAAAATGCTTCGTCGGCTCATGTCCCACTTACCTGTGTCTCGCCCCGTGTTTCCCATAAGCGGAGAGGGAACCGGACGGAAAGCCCACGCAGCCTCGTGCGGCTTGTCCCGGCAGAGAATTCCCAGCTAGGGGGCTAAGTGCTAATATGAGCAAACATGAGGACAGGTAGAGTCTTCGACCCACTTAGGGGAGACCAAAATGTTTCCCCTGAATCTTGAACCTGGCAAATCCTCATGTAAGACGTTGGCCCAGCCCTGCGTTTTGAGAAGCTGGTGTATGGTTCCTTGGGGGTACCTAGCACACAACTGTGTCCACGTTTTGGGGCAGTTTAAGGGTTTTCCTTGAACACAAGGAAAGCTGTGTTTTGTGTTTATTTTGTGATACGGCTGCATCCACCTTTTCATTACATTGACCCCGTAGCGACTTTCAGATCCCACCTCTGTAGGTTCTGGTTATGCTTCCATAGGAAAGGGGTCTGGATATCCGCCTTTTTCGTTTGAAAGTTTCCCAGGTGACTTCACTGCAGTCCAGGCTGAGAGACCCTCTGTGGTTGTGCTTCTAATCAAAGTGTGGCTGGAGGACCTGGAGCATTTGTGTCTTAATTTCCTGTGGCTGCTGTGTCACATATTCCGGCAAACTTGGTGTCTTCCAGCTGCTATAACCAAACACTACAGACGAGGCAGCTTGTAAAGAACAGATTTATTGCTTTTGAGACTGGGAAGACCACGGCCCATGTGCCGACAGATTCCGCGCCTGGGGAGAGCCAGCTTTCCAGTTCTCACTGCAGTCGAGCCATAGCTTCCTGGGACAAGGGGTGAGGGGACTTGGGTTTCTATTTTTTTCTTTTTCTTTTTTGGGGCTGCCCCTGAGGCATATGGACGCTCTCAGGACACTGGTGGAATCAGAGCTGCAGCTGCCGGCCTACACCACAGCCACGGCACTGCCAGATCCTTAACCCGGTGAGAGAGGCCAGGGATCAAACCCATATCCTCAGGGACACTATGTTAGGTTCTTAACCTGCTGAGCCACAACGGGAACTCCTTTGGTCTCAATTTACAAGGAGGTCGGTCCCATTCATGAAGCCTCCACCTTCACGACCTAGTCACTCCCCAGTGCCCCCGCCCCGCCCCGATGCCATCACCTTCAGGGGTAGAATTTTAACAGGCCTTTCCAGGGGACACAAGCATTCACACAGTAAGTGTCTGAAACAACACAGCTTCCTTCTTTCAGTGATGGGAGTCAGAGTCTGAAGTCAAGTCACAGGGCAGGGCCACGTCCCATCCACGACCTGGCAGAGAATCGCTTCCTTGCTCTTTCCGGCGTCCAGAGCGGCATTCTTCAGCTTGTGGTCCCTTCCTCCCACCTCAACGCCAGCAGCGTGGCATGTTGCTTCCGTGGTCCTGGTGCCTTCTCTCGTGGCAGGCCCTCCTCTGCCTTCTTGTGAGATGATCTCCCGAATCTCACCTGCAAAGGCCCTTTGCACAGAAGGCCACATTCTGTGTCTGGAAGCATGGCGTTCCTCACGCAACCTTTCATGAGCGGGTTTGACATACAGCATAGCATCGAATGGTCCTACCTTGCCAAGCGGTCCACGACATGAGTGGGGACAAGGCACAGATAACTTTCAGATACAGTTCAAAGCGATGGCAGCTTGATGCTGAGATGCAGGGTGCAGTTCCCAGGAAGGAGCTCGCTGGTGCCACTGTCACGGCTCGGGCGTGGGCGGCCTGTACGGAGGTTCACAGCACAGTAAATGCTGAGCGATGTTTGTCTTTTTTCATACAAGCGAAAATCCTTTTCAGATTTCTTTGGATGAATGAACACAGGTATGTCGTAGGTCTTTTGTAAAAGCTTTAAGTGGCATAAAGCAGACTTCCTGCAAAGAGGGGGACAATTGTGTTATGACTCCAGTTTCTCTGGAGGCCATCATACGGCCTCCACAAAGAGCAGTCCGGGGAGCTCAGGGACATGCAGAACCTTGGCCCTTTGATTCGAGAATCTGCATGTCGGCAGGACCATGTGATTCACGGGCACACGAGGATGTGACAAGCATGGTTGTATGGGACCCGACCTAAGGCTCTCTAACACTCGAGTCCATGTCAAATACAGGTTAAAGCAGGGTCTTCCCTGGGGCCCCTTTCAGGAGCTAGTGGGTGATCAGGTGCTCATCTAAAGGGCGGAAGGTTCCAGAATTCTCAGTGAAGCCACAAGCCCTAACCACCAGGACACCAGATCTCCTACTTGTTTCCAAGAGTCCTGCACAAGGCTTGCCACAGGGCCACACAGCCAGGGTCGGTCTCTAAAGTACACAAAGGCGGGGAAGCACGAGCGGCTGCCCGGCTAATATGAAGTTTACGACCCCACACAGCTTTTCCAGGGCTGGTGGCTCAGGCCCCAGGCGGGTGGCACTCAGTGTCATCCGTCCTGGAGGTCGTGTGGTCACGGAAGCTCGTGTGAGCCACAGGGAAGGAAAGCTCATTGACCCCAGACTCCAGTACTGTGCTTCCTCCATAGGGAAGCCACAGGAGTAGGGTTAGCCCTTTTCAAAAGTCAATTTCCTGGAAAGCAAGCAGAAAAGAGCTCGTTAAAATAAAAACCTCACTCAGCGGGCTGAGGATCCAGCGTTGGGGGTTGCCGTGAGCTGTGCTGCAGGTCACAAATGCGGCTCGGATCTGGCGTTGCTGCGGGTCTGGCATAGACCGCAGCTACAGCTCCGATTCCATCCCTAGCCTGGAAACCTCCATATGCCGCGGGTGCGGCCCTAAAATAAAATAAAGAACAGAACAGAACAGACCCAAACCTCTGAACAATCAAGTCTGAACTAAGGAAGGGACTGTCAGATGCCCTGAGAGTCCACAGGAGGGCAGCAGTGCCAGGATTATAAAGGCCGATCACCATTCCAGGATAACCTTTTCTGGATGAGCCTGGAAATGATGAAAGCAAAGCAGCCTAGAGAAACAAAAATCCGTGTACGTTCTCTCAATTTTGCGTTGTTTCTGGATAGACTATGCCTTTGGATACAAATATGTAATATTTTAATATGCGAAAATATCTATTTTTGGTTACGATACTTAATTCAAGACCTTAATTCAAGCTTCAGGCATTTTCTGATTTCTTTCATAGGCTGAATTACAGAACAAATTTATTCTGTAAGCATAAGCATTCGTCTTATGTCTTTATATAAGTCCATATGTAGAGTGGACTCTCAGGCTTGAGAACCCCTCCTGCAGAGGGTCTCAGCCTTAGCTGCATGTTAGAATCGCTTGGAAGCTCTAAAGAATCCCAGTGCCAGGCCACAGCCCAGGCCATGACATGATAGTTCTCTGGGCAGGGCAGGAACCATGCATCAGGGATTCCAGTGTGTAGCCGTGGTTCAGAAACACAGAGGAGGCCTGATGTCATAGTTTCACATATTTCAGATTTGCCAAGAGAGCAAGTATTTTTTTCTTCTTCTTTTTTTTTTTTTTTTTTTTTTTGCGTACATTAAAACTCCATTATCAGTTCCATGCACACCAATGCTACGCTTTCTTGGTTGGGCCTCGGGTTTCTCATCACCCAGCCACACCCATGCATGAAACCGATGCGGGAGAGACATATTCTACCACACACACGGACACAGATATCTGAAGGTAGTTCAGTCAAGGCCAGGAGATAAGGAGTGCTCTCAGAGCCGGGCAGAAACCACAGGTGCTGCACAGGACAGGCACTGAGAGCTGGGCCCTGGAAGATGCCCAGACGGGACAGGCCCAGAGGTGCTTCAGGCAGCAGTGAACCAGGACCAGAGCCGAGAGCACAGAGCAGGTGGTCTGGCTTGACTGAAGCAGGTTATCTGAAGTGTGGCAGAAAGCGAAGGCTTGGGAAGAAGAGCTGCGAATTAACTATAGAAAGTCTTCAAGTATCTTGGAAGAAACTTGGGCTTCATGCTGTAGGCAGTGTGGTGGGACTGAACACATTTTGAGCAGGGGAGGCACATGATGGGCTGGGAGGGGAGAAGCCTGGAGGGGAGGGCA
The DNA here is from genome assembly GCF_054392235.1 of Sus scrofa. Taxonomy (NCBI): domain Eukaryota; kingdom Metazoa; phylum Chordata; class Mammalia; order Artiodactyla; family Suidae; genus Sus; species Sus scrofa. Next base: position 139,806,779 of record NC_139391.1, read on the forward strand.
GGAGTGGTGACTGGGGGAGGGAAATACTTCGAGAAGGTGGGCCCCAATTAGCAGCATGTTCTGATATGAGACGAGACACTGAAAACCACACATCATCACAAATAAAGCTGCTCTGAAAGTACATCTTTTATAGCAGGTGAGAAGATACAACTTTCACAAAATGAACAATAATACACAGCACGTATCCATCTAGTACGAATATATTCCTGCAGGTTTACAAGCGCTTTAAATTCAAATACACTTTTTTCCCTCTCACATTTCTAGAGAGCAGGGGTTTCCCCATATGTTTCGGTAAGTGACAAATGCTTTGACAAACAGAACATATATACTTACACACCCATTTCAGTCTCACATATAAATATATTAAAGTGGAAAGACTGAATCTGAAGTGGAAACTACGAAAGTCTGTTTTGGTAAGCGCACGTCTTTGGTTGCAAACACTCCTTGAAGGGTTTTGAAGAAATAAGAACGACAGCGACATCCCTTGCTTCCAAGAAAGTGCTACCTCCTTGAAAAGTATGTGAAAGCAGGTCCAAACTTCTACTTGATGGTTACTGCAGAATCCTTGCAAAGAGAAGCAGCACTTACAGCGTCTTAGAAACACGTCCTTAGAGGGTCACATCATTTCCCCCGGTTCCACGCTTGATTCCTCATATTCCTCTCTCGAGGCAACGCTTCTCTGGCCCAACCTGAGCTACCAAGTATAAAAGCGTAGATGCAAGAGTTTTAGCTGAATTGGAAGGGCAGGCCATCCTCTTCGGCCTCTGGCTCTTTGGAAAGAGTCCCTGCCAGGTGTGAGGACAGAGGAGAGGGCCGGGATCTGTGTCACCTGAACATCAAGGGCCACCTGGGCTGTTGGCTCTTTTCCTCCCTTTGCATGGGCGGCAGGGGAGCCGCAGAGGTAAGTTTGCTCTTCTGAAACACGTGGCTTCATCTTCACTCTGTGCTTTACGGACGCGGCGACGTGACCTGCTCTGATGAACTTTCTCTACATTAACTGCCTACCTGTGGGTGACACGTTTTCCCTACGAGACGCCTATTCAAGTTGGGAGGGAAGGCCACCGATGGCCAGAATTTAGAGTGGATTTCTCATCCTCTAAAGAGTGGGATTCTCTTAAGGAGAACTGGAGGCCGCTTTGGACTCGGCCGGCACTCTTGCTGTGGGTGTTAGAGCCCTCCAACTGTTTCTAGAAGCCTGGAACGGATGCTGAGTTCTTTTTGATTACTTGAGACTGCCTTCCTGCTATTGAAAAGGGTGACTGCCATGTATACACTTTATAGCTTCTCTCAGTCGCCAAGAAGATACAAATAACTTTTTAAAATACAGTTTTACCCCATTAACTTTAAGAGTATTTTCCGATAATCATTATTAGGAAGACAAATGTGTTTAAATTCTCAGTGTTCAGTATTCTTACTTTTACTAAGGGCTGAAGCAGTGCACACACACATTTGTAAAAAAAAGTGTGCACACATACGTAAAAGACATTTTTAGGACTGTAGATGAATGAACCTAAAGGGTTGGCGTGAACCTTTGAACAGAAAAATTTTCAACATCGCTTTCTTTACAAATGAAATGTAAATATCATCATCTTGAATGCCATTTCTCTGAGTTCAAAGATTGCAGAGAAGCAATATTTGCCCACCCTAACACCCGGGGATACTGTGTTGGCTTGCCCTGCAAATACAAGTGTCACTTGACGGAAAACAAGAGGTTCAAACCTAAACTCATACACGTCTCAAAGAAGCACAAAGGGTGGTGACCACACTCCAGCCCCAGTAAAATGTTAGCATTACAGTTTAGCAGTTCTACTCCTGATACTGTCAGAAGCCAGGAAATAATTGTTACCGATTTTTTTTCTTTCAGTACTGAGACATGTTTGACATACAGCATTGTGTAAGCTTCAGCTGTACAGCAGGATTTGATAATGTCTTATTGTAAAATGATCACAATTAAAGTTTAGTTACCATCCATCACTGCACAGACCTACACAGACCTGGTTTTCTTCTAGCTGATTACAGATTTAAATATCTGCTGTCCTAGCAACCGGCCAATATACAGTATTACTCGCAAACTGGAGTCACTAAGCTGTACAGTCCCTGTTTATCTTACAGGTGAAAAAGTATAAAAGGTATATGCCTTCTGCCCGCCTTCACTCAATCCTTCCCCAACCACCCCCCCCCGCCCCCACCCCTTCAAGCCAATCTCCTTTGCCATAGAAAAATGTTTTTGATTCTACATGTGAGGTCATACAGAACTTGTCTTTTCCATATGAAAAAAGGAGGCCCTAGCTCCTCAAGGTCTTTCTCTCAAATGCTGAGATTTCCTTCATTTTCAAGGGTTTGTGGAAGTCATTTAGTCCGTCTATTCTGCTGGAGCGGCTGCTTTATCCTGGTAGGTGCTGTATGAAGCATTAATCTCTGTTTTCCTACAAAGGAAGGTAAGAACACAGCATCAGAAATGAACATAGCTGAAAAAACGGGCTTCTGATTAAATGCCAGGAGCCCACTTAGCACATGGACAATTAACAAAAAGGTATTTATACTAGTCAGTCACTGTACAAGTAAACAGAGGATTCCTTTAAAGTAACTTCAAATGCTCAACTAGTCTCACTTTTTTGATCCCTGTATCACATTTTCGATTCCCTCCAAGACAAGAACCAGAGCAGTCACATATACTTAGTAAATATTCCCTTATTTTAATTTAGGCCAATGGAAAAGACTAGAGAGAAACACAAAATTTCCTAATATTGCAATTAAAATCTGGCTCTGAGCTGAAACCTTTACAAAGCTAAAGGTTCCAACAGCGTTTCAGTTCAGCGATGCCTCATTTCCCCTCACTGTTGGGAAACCACGTGTCCTGATTGGAGAGGCCCCTCAGGAACGAAAACCCACAACATACTTTTTTGGTAACAACACTTTTCTAAGATCTATTATTCAAGTCCAGCATTCTCCAAAGACATACAGACATGACATGAGACACGCAGGTAATTCTCAATTTTCTAGAAGGTGCATTAAAAAAAGAAGCAGGACAATTAGTTGTAAGGTATTTTACTTGACCCCAATTCTTTGCACGGTGTCTTTGAATCTGGTGGGTACCTTCCACTCAAGCTCACCTTACACAGATGAGCCACTTCTGAAATCCTGAGAAGCCCCTCAGGGTTGCTGGCTGTGGGATGGGGAGACACACTGCCACTCCCAGCATAGGACACGGACGCTAACAGGCAAACTACAACCAAACGTGGATCAGTCAGTTATTTACAGTACGCCCACACCAGCGAATGCTTCCGGACGCCCACCTCGGGAAAGAGCCACTTGTGTTCATTTCAGACGTTCCTGTTGCCCTTGGGTGGGGGTAGCATCTCTATGAAGCATGACTGTCCCAGCCCTGCACGTGTAATAGTTCAGCAGCCCCCAAGAACTGGGGTGGAGAGTCAATAAAGAGGCCTGGCACTGAATCCGCCAAGACACTAGATTTTTCTACTTGTTGAGGTCAATACGTTTTTTTTCTCATAGTAGCAGAATCCCTTTTTTAAGAAACAGAATTTTAAATAGAATCCAATATTTGAAAAAGATTAAATCAGCATTAATATAAACTTAAAGAAACATTCGTTTGATATAACAATGAAGCAATTTGAATTTGATTAAAATGTGAAAGTGAATTACTAACTAGGGTTGTATTATATTACAACTGCAGCAGTCATGAGATGAACTTCAAATGTCTACAGACACCCTGAAGCTCGTGGCCATCTGAAAACTACTTTCCTGCTTGGCTCTGGCCTCAAAGGTACCCTTAGAGAGCCCAGCAGAAAGACAGGGCTGGGGAGGCCCACACCGCCTTCCTGGCTGGTGTGTTTTGCCTTCCCCTCGTGGCGCCTGGGATCAAACACCACTGTGCTTTTACCAGGACACTGCCCTTCCTGTCATTGGCCTTTGTAGAATCTGCTCGCAAACTCACTCAGGACTAGAACCTAGGGTAGCGCCTCCCGTCGTAAGTCACGGGAGCATCATTCCCTCTCGTCCCGGCTCTGCAGACACACATTCTGGCACAAAAAGGAGGCACTTCCGATTCATTTCATCCAAAGACAGAGGTGGAAGGGGTTAAGTGGCTTAAGACAATGCCTTTCAAATTTCTCAAAATCTGAGGATGTTTTGGTGGTGGTGGCGGTGGTTTCTCTTTTACAAGCTGAAAATACCGCAGTCGAGGGAAACGCGGGTCTTGACAGGATATGTACCAGCTGAAATTGAACGTCTTTACAAAATCTGATACAATGTCTTTTGGCTTCTGTCCAAGAACAGTTTTCTTCTCTGCAGTTGACACGGGATTATTTCCCCTTGGGCTAAAATATTGCCCTTGCTGGGAATTCACAGCTTCTAGAAGGCAGAGGTGCGGGATGGTCTGGCAAGCGGATGAGGGCACATCGCTCTGCCGGCGCCCAAGTGAAAGCAGGAGCCGGTGGGCCCTCGGCACCTCCCGTCACAGCAGGGGCCGAAGGACAGAACCGCAAGGACCCAGCAAAGGGGACGGACGAGTGTCTTCTTGGATGCCGCCTGTCCACACAGCTTAGCTGAGGTTACCGACGGCTACATGGTCATGGACCATTTTTCAGATGGGGAAAAAAACAAAACAAAACAGAAAGCAGGTACCTTTCATGACAAAAGCAAACTTTTCTCTCCTCTCTCCTCAGAGAGAAATAAGATGTGCTTGTCTGTGGCCCCCAGCGGGAGGAGAGTGCTGCACGGAAGAAGAGGAAGGGGCTGAATACCAGCGACGCGGCCCCAAAAGGAAGGAACTGTGGCGCAACAAAGGGGACAAAAACCAGCGGGAATGCTACCGAGTCTCACTGGGGAGAGCTGACCACGACGTTCCTACATCCTGGCTCTCCCGGTTCCCCACAGGAACCTGGACCAGGCATTCGGCGCAAGAGGGTGCTTGGAGTTGGAAGCCTTATCCGGCAGATACAGATGCCACATTTCCCTGCGACCTGTTTACCGTTGAGGGCGCGTGGCCGGAACCGAGTAATGTAAACTCGCGTTCAGAGAAGGACGCTGTATGAGGAGAAGGGTTCTGGTCTTCAGCACCTTAAACTGAGAGGCGATCACAGAGCAGGTGTCGGCTCCATGCCGATGCCGCGTCCTGTGCATCTTGCACGCGGAGGAGTTTCTTCCCGCCACACAAGCGTTTTCCCACGAGGGACGATCTCCGTAAAACTTCACGGACGACCTTTCATCTTCCTGGGATGCGTCCAAACTTCAGCAATGTGTTCCCTCGACTAACGACGAAACCTTTGTCATGTATTAGCTGCTGTTTTAAAGTTTTTGAAACTGCTGTGGAATGCCCAAGAATTTGAGAAGAGGGTTTAAAAAATGTTCAAGTTATTTTGCTCCTTCACCGTTTTGGCCCAAGTCATGCTACTCCCTACCACCTGAACTGGATTAACTACAGTACAGTCAAAAAGCTTCAGTAAGATTCCTTTAAGCAGGAGTTCCTGTCATGGCGCCGTGGTTAACGAAGCCGACTAGGAACCATGAGGTTGCGGGTTCGATCCCTGCCCTTGCTCAGTGGGTTAAGGATCTGGCATTGCCATGAGCTGTGGTGTAGGTCACAGACGCGGCTCGGATCCCGCATTGCTGTGGCAGCTACAGCTCTGATTCGACCCCTAGCCTCGGAACCTCCATATGCCTAGGGAGCGGCCCAAGAAATGGCAAAAAAAAAAAAAGATTCGTTTAAGCAGACAACTAAAAAAATTGCAAAGTTTCCGTATCAGCATAACAGTAAATTATTTCTAAATTGCAACAAAAAACAAATATCCTTAATGGAAAAAAAGAAAAATTATTTGGTCACGGTTAGTAAAAAGCATAAATTACACAATAATTCTAATGCGTGGATTCAGTGATGATTTAATTCAAGTAGAGACAAAATCATGCGTTTAGGCAAAAAAATACGAACAAAAGGCATTTTTTGGAAGCACACAGTCATGACATGCAAAACGGGACCCAGGCAGCAGCACAGGAGAGGGAAGGGGCTGGATTCCACGTCTGGAAAGAGTCGTAGAAGAGTTAGTTACGAAGGGAAGAGGAAGGAGGGCAAAGACGAAGCCCATCAGACCCACGGGCGTCCTATCCTGCTCTTGACTGAGAGCTAAGACACCGAAAACTGTCGCAGAGCACTAAACATTTTAGCCTTTTTTTATCATAACGTAATGATCATAAGTGGCCATGCAGATCTTTTTCATGCTTTGCTATAAAGCCCAGAGCAGGGTCACGCTGTTCCCAGGTCACCATAAATACCAGTTTACATTAAACCCACCGCATATCACGTTTTAACAGCAATTTGGATTATCTGTGCCTGGTATTCTGCTTCCAGGGTTATCTTTAGAAATACAGGCGTTAACTGCATACACTTTATAGCCTTGGAAAGGCGTTTTTAAAGCAAGAAAAGCAGTGTGAGTGTGAGTGAGTGTGTGTGTGTGTGTGTGTGTGTGTGGTGGGAGAATACAATGATTTTCGTTTTTTTCCATTAAAGGACAAGCAAAATAAAGCTAGGTGTTACTGTGCGTCCTTTTAAAAAACATACACATAAATGAGGAGTCTTTTACAAAATCCAGTTATCTTGAACGGGTGAAACATTTCCCAGTAAGCCTGATGGCGGTTCTTCAAGTTTAAAGAGCATGGGCATAGCTGCAGAGGCCTACACCCTGGTTTCTCAAAAGGTACTCCAGGCCCAGCAGCACCAGAGCCTGGGAGCTCATTAGAAATGGGGTCTCAGGCCTCTGATGCCACTGAAACTTTAATCTGCAGGCACAGTGATCAGATAATTGTTTGGAATTACAACACTTGATCACTGGTCGCTAGAAGAGTTCGGTGACTCCTTGTTAGGGAACCTTTAAAGTATTTTGGATTGTGATGTTTAAAACAAAGAAGGAGAATGAGGAGCATAAAGCTATTTTGTTTTGTTTTCTTCAGAGGACATTTCTACATAAATCTTTTAGACTTGTCATATGTCACTGGTAGTATTTCCTACTCACAGACTGCAGTGTCTCGATAGTTTTAAAAATATGCTACTGGAGTTCCTGCTGTGGCACAGGGGGTTAATGATCCAGCATTGTTTCTGTGGCGGTATGAGTTTGAACCCCAGCCAGGCACAGTGGATTAAGGATCTGGTGTTGCTGCAACTGTGGCACAGGTTGCAGCTGCAGCTTGGATTCAATCCCCAGCCTGGGAATTTCCATGTGCCACAGGTGCAGCCAAGAAAGAAAAAAAACAAAAAACAAAAAACAGTGCTGGTAGAGAAACCAAATCTGCATATTATGTGTTCTACAAATGTAAGATTTAAGACTCAAATGAAGGTACTGTGGGTATTTTCAAAATATAACCAAGAAGTACAAAAAATGTTGAGCTCTTTATGAGTGAAGAATGTACTTTTATGATATAGTCCAAACCCGGGGATTAATATAAAAGGAATATATATCATAAAGCCATGAATACCAATCGTTTTTGTCTTTTTTTTTTTTTGGTCTTTTTAGGCCAGCATCCGAGGCATAGGGAGGGTCCCAGGCTAGGGGTCCAATCGGAGCTACAGCTGCCAGCCTACACCACAGCCACAGCCACACCAGATCCAAGCCACATGTGCGACCTACACCACAGCTCACGGCAGCGCTGGATCCTTACCCCACTGAGCGAGGCCAGGGATCGAACCCACAACCTCATGGTTCCTCGTCGGATTCGTTTCCACTGTGCCACGACGGGAACTCCTACCAATCATTTCCAATTATTAGTTTGAATTCAAAGGCATTTCAAAAGCAATAGAGGAAGAAATATCATTAAAAATCAGAAATGTCAAAGCACCTTTTCGAGGTCTATGCTCCAGGTTTCTTGCCTGTCTTCCATGAGATTTTAGATTAACTAAAATTCAAGATATTGTTTAAAAACTCTATTCTCCTTAGAAGATGCATTTGTACCTTTTTTCAATTCCAAGTCCCCCCCCCCTTATTTCATTTTTATAGATTAAAGGACAGATAAAGTTCATGAGGTGCCTTGTGAATCTTACCCTCTCAGCAACTTTTACTTTAAGCACATCAGTTTTACTTCGACCTAGTAAATTAAGAGAACATAAGAGGGAAATCAAATAGTGTTGCTTTTAATTTCCCAGTGTAGCTTGTATAAAAAACTTTAAATGAAAAGAAAGCAAAGTAGGTATCTGAAGGAGCCACCTACATAATACTTCTTAGAACTAAGTTATATGGACAGCTGAAAAGGTTCACCACAAAAATTTCAGTGACTACAGCTGTCAAAGTCTCCACAGTGAATCATTTTATATTTAATCTTGCTCATTAGTCCAATTTAGGAAGCTGGATACACCCAGTGTAGGGAAGGCCCCATAACAGTCCATGATTTATTTCCGATAGCACAAAAACCTCAAATCCCACAGAAAATTTTCTTGCATCATAATTAGCTGAAGCGACCTGCACAGATTACTCTTCTTGCAATGTTATTAAAAACAAAGGAAAATATTATTAGCAATGACATGTAATTCAGTGCACGCATGCAGGCACATTTTTAAAAAAAGACAGCATGCAGTACAAAAAGACGCTACACAAAAGTATGTCCACAGGAAGAAGGACCGATAAGCTAAAGAAACATACTTTCACTTACCTTTTCTTGTTGTATTTATGATGAAAAAAGTATACACCACCAGCAATTACTGCAATGGCAGCTACTATGAGAAATCAGGAAACAAATGACATGTAACTATACAAAATCATCGCCAAATTCACATTTTTCTAGCAGAAGAAATAAATTTGTCAGATCTCTATGGGCAGAAAGTGTTACCTTCTATAAGCACATATACATGTGTATTCCATCTGGACTCTTAAGCATCTAAATCCAATTACCGTATTACACAACCCACAGTAAGGCAGAGTCCTTGACTTAATTAGAAAGTCACTCAGACAATATTGGAGACGCAAACTCCTATGAGTAATCATCTTGAGATATGTACTGTTTAGGGTTTGGAGCTGGCCGTGCAGACTATAAAGCAACAGACAAACAGGTTTTTTTAAAAAGGTCAGGTTTTCCCTCCTTTCCTCCCTCCCTCCCTTCCTATGTTTTGCTTTTTAGGGCCGCACTTGCAGCACATGGAGGTTCCCAGAACAGGGGTCACATTGGAGCTACAGCTGCTGGCCTCCACCACAGCTCCAGTCACACAGGATCCGAGCCGCATCGGTGACCCACACCACAGCTGCTGGCAATGCCGGATCCCCAACCCACTGAGCGAGACCAGAGATGGAATCTGCATCCTCATGGATCCTGGTCGGATTTGCTTCTGTTGTATCACCATGGGAACTCCCAGGTTTTCTTGTTTTATTTCGTTTAAAGCTATAAAGCTATAGAAACTGCAAAATTGTTTTAAAAAACACTGCCCTTTTTCAGAGTAGTGCCTTGATTTAATGGGTATTACTGCCCCTTTTCAGAGTAATGCCTTGATTTAATGGGTATTACTGCCCCTTTTCAGAGTAATGCCTTGATTTAATGGGTATCAAAGTCTGAGATACTTACAGACGCCCACAACAATTGCAGCGATGATTCCTCCATCTGAGAAAAAAATGAGAACATTTTGGGAGGTAATTGAGGACATAGGGTCTCCAAGTAGCAACTGTATTTTACCTTGATCAGGGCATCTATAACCATAAACACAACTTGGGAATCTAGTTTTAGCACCTTTGCTAGTGGTTCCAGGTCATTTTGATCACAGAACCCTTCCAAACAGATTCCAGGTACAGGATCCGCTTTGTGACACTCTGAACAGGAGCCTCGTTTTCATTGTTTTAGCTACTGTATCTGGTTATTTAGTAAAGGTAACCTGAACAATCAGAATTAACTAGAGGAAAAGAATTTTAATTTTGGAAAGGGGGAAGGATCAAGATGGCAGAGGAGTAAGACGTGGTGCTCACCTTCTCCCACAAACACATCAGAAAAAGCCACCTACATGTAGAACGATTCAAACAGAACATCTGCTAAAACACTTGCAGAAGAAACGTAAACCTCCAAAATGCGCAAGAAACCCTCCACATAACTGGGTAGAACAAAAGGGGGAAAAAAAGAGAGAGAGAGAGAAAAGGAATCAGGACGGGATCAGCACTCCTGAGAGGGAGCTGCTAAAAAGGAAAGGAACCCACACCCTGGAGAGCCACCTGACCTCGGGGAGATCAGCAGAGACAGAGGTCCTCAGAGTCGCAGAGGAAGGTGCAGCTGCTGGACTAGAGAAGGCAAAGTAGAGTGAGAGCTGCACAGACCATCTGCGCCACCGTCCCGGACAACAGAGCTGGAGACGCTCGGGTCGGGGCTGGGCACTGAGACTCAGGCTCCAGAGGTCAGTTCGGGGGAGAGGACCGGGGTGGCTGTGTGGAGACGGCCTGAGGGGCTAGGGAGCGGTGCGCCACAGGCGGGGAGCCGCGGGAACCTGGGAAGAGGTCTGGGCCCACAGGAGACGCAAGGCCCCGCTGTTGGAGAAGGCGAGAGGAGGAGGGTGGACAGCCAGAGGAATATATTTCCCTGGGCACGTGCAGACTCTGGGAGGGCAGGGCACCTCTGGCATAGGCTGTGGGTGCTGCGGCACCACTTGCGAGGGCTACGGGCTGTGGGGCCCCTCTTGTGCGGGCTGAGGGCAGCGGGGGTCTGAGTGTGATGTGGCACCTCTTGCATGGTCTACAGGCAGTGGGGACAAACCACAGCAGTCATCTCAGACAACAGAGGGGGACGTGGCCTGCCACCACCAGGGGCCTGTGAACAGGGAGCACCTGCGACCCCAGTCACCTCAGACGTCAGCAAAGAAGAGGGCACTGCAACCAAGCACCACCTGTTGTTGCTCTCACTCCCCTGGGAACACACCTGCCCTGCTGCAGCCACTGCCAAAAACTCCGGGCGCCACCTATACCTGCCTGACCACTGTCACGTCCCAGGGCCCTGCAACTAGGAGTAGCCTACGCCACCTTGCTGCAGGTCCTTGCCACTGTCAAGGGCCCGGCAACCAGGCACTGGCTACTAGCCCTGCCCACTGCCTCCATCTCCCTGGAAGCACACACAGAACCTTAAAAATAAAAAGCAAGCTCTCGCGAAACACCCAGGGGCACTTGCACATATAAATATCCCTCCGAGACTACCGTAGTTGTTCCCCCTGAACTCACAGAATAAGAAAAATATAAGCGAAATGAAGACGACCAGGAACCATTCCCAGTTAAAAGAGCAGGAGAATTCTTCCCCTGAAGGAGCAAACAATGAAATAGACCTGTGCAGCTCAACGGACACGAGTTCAAAGGGACACAGCAAAAACACTGAAGGAATTAAGAGCAGATTACCAACAGTGATGCAGATTACTTTAGAAAGAAACTAGAAAATACAAGGGGAAGCCAAGAAAAAGTAAAAAATTCATTTGTAGAGATGCAAGCTGAGTTAAAGGCACTCAAGAGCAGAATGAATAATGCAGAGGAACCAATTAGTGACTTAGGAGATAGAATAATGTAAATCACCCCATCAGGACAGCAGAAAGAAGGCCAAATGAAAAAACATGAAAGCAATATAAGAGATCTATGGGATACCATAAAGCAGGCCAAGCTACACATAACTGGGATTCCAGAAGGAGAAGAAAAAGAAAAGGGGGTTGAAAATATATTTGAAGGAACTATGGGTGAAAATGTCCCAAGTCTAAAGGAAGCAGATATCAAGATACAGGAAGCACAAGGGGCCCCAAACAAGTTGAACCCAAAGAGGCCCAAACCGAGACATATTATCATAACAATGGCAAAAGTTAAAGAGAGGATTCTAAAGGCAGCAAGAGAAAAGCAAAGCGTTAATTATAAGGGAACCCCCGTAAAGCTATCAGCTGATTTCTCTGCAGAAACACTACAGGCCAGAAAAGAGTGGCAAGATATATTCCAAATTCTAAAAGGGAAGAATTTGCCACTCTAGCCAGCAAGATTGTCATTTAAAACAGAAGGAGAAATGAAGAAGTTCTCCAAAAATGAAAACTAAAAGAGTACAGGTACCAAACCTACTCTAAAAGAAATACTGAAAGGGCTTCTCCAAATAAAAAAGAAGTGAGAAGAAAGGATGGAAGAATCACAGCTGGAAAGCAGTTGCTTAAATAAGCCAGTATTTAAAAATTTCAAAGGAAAAAAAAACCTATCGTACAAGCAACAATAAACACAAAGAGCAGAAAAAAAAAAAAAAAGACAAACATGAACATATTAAAAAAGAACTTCAAAATCATAAAATGTGAGGAAGGAAAGGAAGAAAATCTAGACTCTTTTTTTTTTAAACAATGTGTTTGAGCCTATATGACTCTCAAGCAAAAGCAGAGAGAGGAAGGGGTTAACATACTTGAAAAACAGGACAACTACAAATCAAAACCAAACATTACATTTACAAAAACTATAAATAAGAGGACACAAAAATAAAATAAAAGGAAATCATGCAACCAAAAAAGAAAGGAACAAAGGAGAAAAGTACAATCGACAGGAAAACAAGGTTTAAAATGGCAATAAATACATATTTATCAATAAGTACTTTATCAATGTAGTGGATGCTCCAATCAAAACACACAGAGTGGCAGATTAGATTAAAAAACAAGAGCCTGCAATATGCTGTCTCCAAGAGCATAAACTCAAAGTGAGAGGACGGAAAAAGTTCATGCGAGTGAAGAACGCAGGAAAGCAGGAAAGCAGTGTGTGCAACACTCACATCAGACAAAACAGACTTTAAAACGAGGGTCATAAAGAAAGACAAAGAAGGACACTACTTAATGATACAAGGATCGATTCAAGAAAAGGCTATTACAAGGGTCGATATATATGCCCCTAAAATAGGAGCATGAATACTCCTATATCACAACAAATAGTAACAGACATAAAAGGAGAAACTGATGGGAATACTAGTAGGAGACTTTAACACCCCTCTCACATCAATGGACAGACCCTCTAGACAGAAAATCAATGAGGCAGCAGAGATCTTAAATGACACAGGAGAAAATTTAGACTTATTTGACATTTTCAGGACATTACATCCAAAAAAAAAAAAAATCAGTAAATACATGCTTTTCAAGTGCGCATGGAACTTACCAAGGATTGACCATATATTGGGCACAAAACTAACCTCAACAAATTTAAGAGTGTAGAAATTATTGCAAACATCTTCTCAGACCACAATGGCATGAAATCAGAAATCAACCACAGGAAAAGAAATAAGAAAAGACTGACTGCCTAAGATTAAACAACATGCTACTAAAAAACAAATGGGTAAAAGAGGAAATCAAAAGGGAAAATTAAAAAATACCTTGAGACAAATGATAATGAAAACACAACCATTCAAAATCTATGGGATGCCGTAAAAGCAGTGCTCAGAGAGAAATACACAGCAATACAGGCCTTCAACAGAAAAGAAGAAATACCTCCAATTGACAACTTAAGCTACCACCTAAAGGAATTAGAAAAAGAACAAATAAAACCTAAAGTCAGTGGAAGGGAGGAAATCATAAAGATCAGAGAGGAAATCAATAAAATAGAGGTTCAAAAAATAATGGAAAAAAATCAATAAAACCAAGAGCTGGTTCTTTGAAAGTGTAAACAAAATTGACAAACCTCTGGCCAGACTCACCAAGAAGAGGAGAGAAAGAACTCAAACAAAATACGAAATAAAAAAGGAGAAATCTCAAAGGATACTGCTGAAATACAAAGAATCGTAAGAGAATACTATGAAAAATTACATGCCAACAAATTTGACAACCTAGAACAAATAGTCAACTTTCTAGAGACTTACATTACAGCCCGCCCCCAAAATGAATCAAGAAGATATAGATCAACTGAACAGACCAATCACTAGAAGTGAAATTCAATATATAATAAAAATGCTCCCTATAAACAAAAGGCCAAGACCAGATGGCTTCATAGGTGAATTCTACCAAACATACAAAGAAGAACTTATACCCATCCTTCTTAAACTTCTCCAGAAGGTTGAAGAAAGAACACTCCCAAAGACATTCTATGAAGCCATCAGCATCCTTATATGAAAACCAAAGATACTGCTGAAAAAGAAAAGTACAGGCCAATATATTTGATGAATACAGATGCAAAGAATCTCAACAAAATTTTAGCCAACCGAATCCAACAACATACAAAAAACAGCATACACCATGACCAGGTGGGATTCATCCCAGGTGCACAAGAATGGTTCAACATACACAAATCAATCAATATCATATACCACATTAACAAAAGAAAAGTCAAAAATCACACAATCATCTCAATAGATGCAGAAAAAGCATGTGCCAAAATCCAACATCCAGGAGTTCCCAGCATGGTGCAGTGGAAACAAATCTGACTGGGAACCCTGAGGTTGCAGGTTCGATCCCTGGCCTCGCTCAGTGGGTTATGGATCCAGCGTTGCTGTGAGCTGTGGTGTAGGCTGCAGATGTGGCTCAGATCTGGCGTTGCTGTGGCTCTGGCGTAGGCTGGCAGCTACAGCTCTGATTAGACCCTTCACCTGGGAACCTCCGTATGCCGCCGGTGCGGCCCTAAAAAGGACAAAAGACAAAAAACAAACAAAAATCCAACATCCATTCATGATAAAAACTCTTACCAAAGTGGGTATAGAGGGAACATAATTAAAGCCATTTATGACAAACCCACAGCCAATATAATACTCAATGGAGAAAAGCTGGAAGCCTTCCCACTAAAATCTGGAACAAGACAAAGATGCCCACTCTCCCACTTTTATTTAACATAGTATTGAAAGTACCAGCCACAGCAATCAGACAAATGAAAGAAATAAAGGGTATCAAACTGGAAGAGACAGAGACGAAGTAAAACTGCCACTCTGTGCAGATGACTTAATACTATATATAGAAAACCCTAAGGACTCCACATAAAAACTACTCAAAGCAAATCAATGAATTCAGCAAAGTAGCAGGATACAATATTAACATTCAGAAATCAGTTGCATTTCTGTATACTAACAATGAAATATTAGAAAAGGAACATAAGAATACAATACCTTTTAAAATCACACCCCCCAAAATTAAACACCTAGAAATAAACCTGACCAAGGAGGTAAAAGACTTATATGCTGAGAACTATAAAACAGGAATTAAGGAAATTAAAGAGGATTCAAAGAAATGGAAAGATAGTCCATGCTCTTGGAATGGAAGACTTGATATTGTTAAGATGGCCATACTACTCAAAGCAATCTACACATTCACTGCAATCCTCATCAAATTACCAGGACATTTTTTACAGAACTAGAACAAGCAACCCCAAAATTTATATGGAACCATAAAAGACCCAGAATTGCCAAAGCAATCCTGAGGAACAAAAACCAAGCAGGAGGCATAACTCTCCCAGACTTCAGGCAATATTAAGAGCTACAGTAACCAAGACAGTGTGGAACTGGTACCAAAACAGACATACAGATCAATGGAACAGAATAGAGAACCAGAAATAAACCCAGACACCTACCTACAGTCAATAAATCTTCAACAAAGGAGGCAAGAATATAAAATGAGGAAAAAAACAGTCTTTCCAGCAAGTGGTGCTGGGAAACCTGGACAGCTGCATGTAAATCAATGAAACTAGAACGCACCCTCACACCATGCACAAAAAATAAACTCAAGACGGCTTAAAGACTTAAAAAAGTAAACATAGGCAAAACATTTTCTGCCATCAACTGTACAAATGTTTTCTTAGGTCAGTCTCCCAAAGGCAACAAGAAATAAAAACAAAAATAAACCAATGAGACCTAATCAAACTTAAAAGCCTTTGCACAGCAAAGAGAACCATAAAAAAAGGCAAAAAGACAAGCTACAGAATTGGAGAAAACAGCTTCAAATGATGCAACTGACAAGGGCTTAATCTCTAAAATATATCACCGACTTATACAACTCAACAGCAAAAAACCCAACAACCCAATTGAAAAATGGGCAGAAGACCTGAATAAACATTTCTCCAAAGAAGACATACAGACGACCAACAGGCACATGAAAAAAATGCTCAACATCTCTAATTATTAGAGAAAAATGCAAATCAAATCTACTATGAGGTACCACCTCACTCCAATCAAACAGCCATCATTAACAAGTCAACAAATAACAAGTGCTGGAGGGGGTGTGGAGAAAAGGGAACCCTCCTGCACTGTTGGTGGGAATGTAAATTGGTACAACTACAATGGAAAGCAGTATGGAGGTCCCTCAGAAAACTAAATATAGAACTCCATATGATCCAGCACCCCCACTCCTGTGTGTACACACACACAGACACACAGACACACACAACTGGGTCGCTTTGCTGTACAGCAGAAATTGACAGACCTTTGTGAATCAACTATAATGGAAAAAATAAAAATCTTCAATAAAATAAATTAAAAATAAAAATGTAGTTATCTTGTTGTAATTAGTTTAGTTCAACCGTCTATTATTACTTATGATTTTATTATAAATTTATATATTTTCCCTAAGTGGGTCTGTGGAATAAGTCACAAATGGAGTGCTATTAATACATCACATATATGCTATTTGCAGAGTCGTCACAAACAGTACCTTATTGTATCTTCATAGCTCCTATTCCCTCTTACTCCAAATTAAAACATAGTCCTAACTCCCAAGGAGATTCTAAAAATATAAATGAAACACCAGAGCACAGGGATAAAAACTATGCAAAGAAACAAAACCCTGGCAATAAGTAATACCCTCAAATCTTTTATTTAATCCTTTACCCATTTTTATTTTTATTTATTTACTCATTTATTGTGGCTGTGGTGAGCAGTGGCTTGGTGTAGAATCTCAGCTCCCAGACCAGGGTCTGACCCCGGGCCATAGCAGTGAAAGTTCCCTCGGGTCTAACTACGAGAGCACGAGGGGACTCAATACTACCAAACCTTAATGCCTAGAAATGCTCGTCAGCGGTACCTCTGCTGCTGAACTGCCAATATTTTTATTATCTCTAATTCAAGGTACAAAATGTTATGATCAGCTCTATTTCTTTTTTCACGTCATACATATTATCCAGTATAAGCATCTTAAGATGGCACTGAATTCGCCTGGCACAGTGGCAGTTTGACCACAGTGTTCCAAGGGAAAATACAGCAGGCCTCAAGTGCATTTTATAAAAAGATTAACTTTATAAAGAGAAGTAATAGTTATTTTTCTTCATTCCCTTTCGATAAATCTTTCTTCTTATGGCCACATGCATGGCAAACTGAAGGCCCCAGGTCAGGGATCGAATCAGCGCCAGAGCTGTGACCCGAGTCACAGCAGTGACAATGCCAGGTCCTTAACCCACTAGGCCACCAGGAAACTCCATCCTTATCAATAAATCTTCACATTTTATTGAACTGTCACAACTACACTCCATCAAGTTCTTTAACGTGTACTGTCTGAACTCTGCAAGCCAACATCAACGGTGACTTTCCAGCCTGTTACAGGGAAACTAACCCAACTAATAGCACTTTAAGGCTTGTGTAGCCCAAGTACCAAGAGCAAGAAAATTTATCTAGACATCACCAACACAAAGTAACACTGTCACAAGGAAAGCAAGGTATGCTTTATATATTTTAAACTACACATAACTATATTATTTAAGAAAGTAAACTTACCATGCTAGGAATCCTAAGTTGGGGAAATTCTTAAAAAATTATATTATCTACATGTATCTTTACATACTACCACTTTTATCTGTCATGTACCTGCACCTTTAAAATAAACAGTTTTACAATTAAAAATGGAACAATTATCAGCAGTTTGTGACAGGTTGTTTCTTCTCTAACTACCGACAATGGTAATATATACACATAGAAAACTAGTGCCTCATGATAAAGGGTTATTAACAACCAAAATAATACCTAAACTCTCAGCATCTTTAGGTGGTGATGCATCACTGGGACTGGGAGGTCCTAGAAAAAAGGAAAAACATAAGCAGAGGAAAGATGAAGGAGAAAAATAAAGCTTAAAGTCCTCTAAATTCATAGGTGTTGATTTTTTGCCTTTGTACAAAAATCCTTATAAATTTTCCTTATACGAACTGTATTAATTTTTTTCATTGAAAGTAGTATCAAAGTACTATAAATTTATTTCAGTATCAAAGCATTCTTCTTCCTGTCCATTAACATTTCCTGGAACAATATTCTGTGGTACAGTAAGCAAATGATAAATTTGCTTACTGTAAATGTCAGAATTAGCCTACAGATTCAATGTGATCATACTTAAAATACATAGGACAACACAAACAGGTAGAGGTCAAACAGTATGCTACTAGGAGTTCCTGTCGTGGCTCAGCAGTTAATGAGCCCGACCAGCATCCATGAGGATGTGGGTTCGATCCCAGGCTTTACTCAGTGGGTTAAGGATCCAGTGTTGCTGTGAGCTGTGGTGTAGGTCACAGATGCCACTTGGATCCAGAGTTGCTGTGGCACTGGCGTAGGCTGGCAGCTACAGCACTCACTGATTAGACCCCTGGCCTGGAACCTCCATATGCTGTAAGTGTGGCCCTAAAAAGACAAAAAACAGAACAGAACAAAACAAAACAAAAAACCAGTATGCTACTAAACACGCAATAGATTACTGATGTAATCAAAGAAGAAATTTTTTAAAAATCTGGAGAAAATGACAAAAACACAACAATTCAAAATCTTTGAGATCGAACAAAAGCAGTTCTAAGAGGAAAGTTGACTTCAGACTATACTACAAAGTTACAGTCATCAAAACAATATGGTGCTAGCACTAAAACAGACATATAAATCAGTGGAACAGGATAGAGCGCCCAGAAATAAACCTATTCACTTACAGTCAACTAATCCACAACAAAGGAGGCAAGAATATATAATGGAGAAAAGACAATTTCTCAATAAGTGGTGCTGGGAAAACTGGACAGCTACATGCAAAAGAATGAAATTAGAACAGTCTCTAATACCGCACACAAAAATAAACTCCAAATGTATTAACAACCTAAATGTAAGGCCAGATAATATAAAACTCTTAAAGGAAAACACAGGCAGAACATTCTTTGACATAAATTGCATTATATTTTTTGAGCCACTTGCTAGAGTAATGAAAATAAAAACAAAAATAAACAAATGGGACCTAAATAAACTTAAAAAGGATATCATAAACAACTCATGAAGCTCAACGTCAAAAAAATAAACAACTCAATCAAAAAATGGGGCAGAAGATCTAAACAGACATTTCTCCAAAGATATACAGATGGCCAAAAAGGACATGAAAAGATGCTCAGCATTGCTAATTATCAGTGCAAATCACAACTATATGAGGTATCACCTCACACTGGTCAGAATGGCCATCATCAAAAAGTCTACAAATAATAAATGCTGGAAAGGGTGTGGAAAAGAGAGAATTGTCATACACTGTTGGTGGGAAAGTAAATTGGTGCATCCACTATGGAAAAGAGTATGAAGGTTCCTTAAAAAAAATTAAAAATAAAACTACCACACAACCCAGCAACCCCACTCCTGGGCACATATCTGGAGAAAACCGTAACACTGCTCTAGAACACCCTAAGAGTTCTCATGACAAGGAGAACCATTTCTTTTCTCTAATTTTAAATTATACAAGATGATGGAAGTTCACTGAACTTATTGTGGCAATCATTTCATGATGTATGATAGCCACATCATTAAGATGTATGTTGTAAACTTTATACAGTGCCATGTGTCAAGTCTATCTCACAGAAGTGGAAGAAAAAAAAATTAAAAGATACATGAGGGCTTAAAAACAGTTTAAGATGTGATTTGCAACAGAAGGAAACTTTAACACAATAAAGGCCATTTGTTGAAAATCCGTAGCTAACATCATTCTCAATGGTGAAAAACTACAAGTTTTCCCCTTAAGATAAGAAACAACCCAGGATGCCTGCACTTGCCACTGCTGTGCAACATAATACTGGAGTCACAGATGAAACAATCAGGTAAGTAAGAGAAACAAGAAGCATCCAAACTGGGTAAGAAGAAATAAAATGATCTCTGTTCAAGATAACATGATCTTATAAAAGGGCAACTCAAAGATTACACACACACCCCCATACACACAGACACAGATACATATACACAAACCTGAGAGAATAAAAGAACTTAGCAAAGGTGCAGGCTACAAAAGCAACAAACAAAAATCAGTTCCATGTTTACACATGAACAATGAACAATCCAAAAAGGAAACTAAGGAAATAATTCCGTTTACAGTCATTATCAAAAAGAATAAAATACTCAGGAGTAAACTTAACACAGGAAGTAAAAGATTCATACAGTGAAAACTATAAAACATTGCTGAAAAAATTAAGATACAAATAAATAGAAAGACATCCTGTGTCCATGGATTGGACAACTTACTATTAGGATGTTAATATTACGCAAAGTGACTTACATATTAAATGCAACCCTTACTATCATCTTGAAAATCCATTTTGATGAAATTAAAAGATCCAACTTATAATTCATATGGAATCAAGGGATGAGCAATAACCAAGAAAAGCTCGACAAAGAAGAGCAAAATTGAGAAGGCTCACACTTCCCAGTTCCCAAACATACTAAAAAGCTACAATATTCAAAACAGAGTGGCACTAGCATAGAGACAAGACACACTAATGCAACAGAGAGCCCAGAAATAAACCCTTGATATATCGTCAAATGATTGTCTACAAGGATGCTAAGAACATTCAGTGGGGAACAACGGGGAAAGGCATTCATTTCAACACATGGTTCTTGGAAATCTGATTTCCTCATGCAAAAAAATGATGCTGGATGCTTACCTTACACCATACACAAAAAGTAATTCAAACAGCATCAAAGAACTAAACATAAGAGCTAAAGAATAAAACTCTCAGGAGTAAACACAGAGGACAATCTTCATGGTGTTGGAGCTGGCAATGATTTACTGGATGTGACACCAAAGGCACAGGAAACGAAAGACTAGATAAAGTGGACTTTATCAAAACCAAAAACTTTTCGGAGTTCCCGTCATGGCGCAGCAGAAACGAATCCGACTAGGAACTATGAGGTTTCGGGTTCAATCCCTGGCCTTGCTCAGTGGGTTAAGGATCCAGCGCTGCCGTGAGCTGTGACGTAGGTCGCAGACGTGGCTCAGATCTGGTGTTGCTGTGGCTGTGGTGTAGGCCAGCGGCTACAGCTCCAATTAGACCCTTAGCCTGGGAACCTCCATATGCCATGGGTACGGCCCTAAAAAGACAAAAAAAAACCCACTAAAATCTTTTTTGCATCAGTGGGCTCTATCAACAGAGTGAAAAGGCAATAACACACAGAACGGGAGAAAACGTCTTCAAATAATATCTCTGATAAGAGATTAGTACCCCAAATATACAATGAACTCCTAAAACTCAACAACAAAACAATTCAAAAATAGACAATGGACTTGAGTAGACATTTCTCCAAAGAAGACCTATAAAAGACCAATAAGCACATGAAAAGATGGTCAATTATTAATCATTAGGGAAATTTAAACACACACACACACAATGAGATGCTGCTGAACATGGGAAAAGATGTCTACTCTTTTAAAAAAAGAAAATAATGAGTGTTGGCAAAGAGGTGGAGAAATTAGAACCTTTATGTGCAGTACTGGTGAGAAGATAAAATGATGCAGCCACTGAGGAAGACGTTCTGTTGGCTCCCCAAAAAAGTAGGCACAGAACTACCACATAACCCAATGTATTTTTCAGAATAGCAAAAAGGTGGGGACAACTGAGGTGGCTATCCACAGATGAATCGATAAATGAAGTGTGGTACAAACGAACGATGCACTATTAGGCAGCCCTAACAGGGAACACAGCTCTGATACGCGCTACGAGATGGGCGAACCCGGAAAACCTCAGGCTCGATGAAATAAGCCAGAGGGGATTCCACTTCCTGACCCAGAACAGTCCCATTCAGAGAAAGTAAAATATTGGTCATTAGGGCAGGGGGGGAGGGAGAATGGAAGGTTACTATTTAATGGATTTAATGCTTCATTTTGAGATGAAGAGAAAGTTCTGGAGACAGTAGTGACGGTTGTTCAACCATGTGAATGTACTTTATGCCACTGAAAGGTATACTTACAATGGTTAAAACTGTAAAACAACCACAACAAATACAGCTGATCTAGAAAACTTAACAGAGCGTGAACATTTCTGAAAAGGATGTGTCCTGACAGAGTAAAACATATCCTAGTACTGCAATCCATTTGATGCTGGCACACGAATGGACAGAGTTCAAGGAAACAGATAAAAGATGACTAGAATGCCTATGAATCTACTTACTGTGTGATAAAAACTGGCACTTCAAAGCAGCTGGAGAGAAAGAATTTATTCGACAAATACTGCTGCTTAGCCACTGGATGGGGGTGAGGGGTAGAGTGGAGAGCGACCCAATCTCATTCCACGCACCATAAGGAATTTCAGGTAAACCAACAACATAATGCAAAGAATGCAATCAGGGTGCCTGTTTGAAATGTTCAGGTAATTCCAGCATGTGGGGAAGTACTGAGGCTTTTATAAGGACACAATACCCATAGCCCTTAGAGAGAAGACAGACATACGCAACTACACCTATAAATGTAAACCTGCACATATAAATGACCAGAGAGGAGAATAAATAAAATAAGGTATATGGCAACATTGTCATTAAAAAGGATGGGAAAAAACCAGAATACAATGCTGGTTCAAGACATTAAGTGGAAAAAGTGCAAATTTCAGAAAAAAAGGAACAGCATGATGCCATTTTTGGTTAAGAAAAAAGAGAAAATACCAAAATATGTGGAACTACATTATCTGGAGATGCTGACGTACAGGAAGAGATTAAAAGGACACCCTGAGCTACTAAGTGATGATGGGGAAATGGACTAAAGAAAGAGAAGTAACTTTTTACTCTGTGTACTGTTTTTTTCTTTTCTTTTCTTTTCTTTTTTTTTGGGGGGGGGTGTCCCTGGCATGTGGAAGTTCCCAGGCCAGGGACTGAACCCACACCGCAGCAGTGCCCCAAGCCACTGCAGTAAAAATACTGGATCCTTAATTTGCTGTGCCACAAGGGAACTCCATCTGAATGCTTTTATAGTATTTGAAATTTCACAAAATTATATTCATTTAGAATTTATGCAATTAAAAGTTATAAAAAGCAACATTTATCCAGTAACATAAAATCTTAAAAGGAACACTGACTTTAAGTAAAAATAAGGCAAAGAAAAAAAAGCCGAGGAAAAAAGTTCACTTCATGAATTCTGACAAATCAACAAGCAAAATATTTTAGAGACCAAATAGAAAAATGAAAAAAGGACTTGAATAAATAAATGCCAAGTGAAAAAATTCAGCTCCATTGATAATTAAACTCATCACCATGTAAAGTTCTAAGCAATATAAAGAGAATAAAGAATACTGAACCTGGATGGCTTGGTCCTGGGGTTGCAGGTGGATCAGTAGGCTTGGAATCTGGAAAAATATATTTGATTCAATTCTGCAGCCTTATCAATGCGAAATTCAAAATTATGGGTTTAATTTTGATTTTCAAAAAAGATGATTCTTCAAAATGATTTATCAAAATGAGAAATACACGAAAAATATATTCGATTCAATTCTGCAGCCTTATCAATGCGAAATTCAAAATTATGGATTTAATTTTGATTTTCAAAAAAGATGATTCTTCAAAATGATTTATCAAAATGAGAAATACACATACTTTCTAAACTTTGCAATTCCACTTCTGTCAGATTAACCTAAAATGTATCTTTACTTAACTACATAAGAATGTATGCCTGAGAATGCTCACTATAGCTTTGTATTATATAAGGGAAATCCTAGAAGTTAACAAATAACAAATCGCAAAAATAATGTGTTCAGAATACACATACGAATCTTTAAAAAAATGCCATCTACATAGTATCATAATACATAATTGTATCTTTTTCTTTTCCACATAGTATCATGACCATTTTTCCATATTTGCATAAGCAGATTTCATCATCACTGCATGTCATAAATGACCCTCTTCACAGTCTTTCTCTAACTGAAGATAAAAATGATGGACAGTCTCATGAGGAATTTTGATTTTTGATGTTTTAAAAAAGATCTTATTAACTTGTCCTCACAATCCCAATTCTCTCTTCTTTCAAACACAACTGTATCGGTATTTTTATTTTTATTTTTTTTTGTCTTTTTGCTATTTCTTGGGCCACTCCCGCGGCATATGGAGCTTCCCAGGCTAGGGGTTGAATCGGAGCTGTAGCCACCAGCCTACACCAGAGCCACAGCAACGCGGGATCCGAGCCGCGTCTGCAACCTACACCACAGCTCACGGCAACGCCGGATCGTTAACCCACTGAGCAAGGGCAGGGACCGAACCCGCAACCTCATGGTTCCTAGTCGGATTCGTTAACCACTGCGCCATGACGGGAACTCCATGTATCGGTATTTTTAAATCCTTCTGAAATGCTTATGATCAATCCTTTCAAAAGAGCGTATCAATAAACTTAGTGCATATTCCCACTAGGACCATGTCTGTAAACATGGGCGGGTCGATGAGGGTAGCTTTCACATGCAATCTTCACACACCATCTGCCGAAAAACCATCTCTTTCCCCACAAAACTCCTCGGCGCTCATCAAGGTACTCGAGGAGGCTGCTGGGCACCGGGTCTACAGACATTACAGCAAGGTGTTCTCAGCATCATCTCAACATCAATAACTCCCCTCAAGCCTCTAAAATATCAGGACAGTAGGAAATGAATTAGACGCCAATAACTGACATCCTTTGCGCTGTTAAACAACGGGAAATCAAGCCCCATGGAAGCGATGCTCCTCGTGTGAGAAGGGCGACACCAGGACCCAGGGGGCCGCGTCCCAGGCCAGTGCTCTTCTCCCCCTTCCTCTGGTCTCTGGCTTCTGCCTCAGCCAGAGAGCAGCCCCGAGAGCAGGAGCGTGACTTCTTCCGCACGTCCCAACAGTCCCTCAAGTCTTGAGCAGAGCAGATGATCAGGCGTCCCTGCCAGAAATGACCCACTTCCTGTTGTAAGTAAGGACTTTGCCTGCCTTTCGGCTGCTATGAAATTTACTTTCTGTTGCCAAATAAAAAATGCCCAGTAAAGTGAAAAATAAGAATTGAATCAGGTGCGGTTTGGTGGGGGTGGGAGAAACACGGGACCAGAGAAATTTCCCGGTTTATAATATGAACCAAACTGGCTGCAGTTCGTGAAATGAAAGAGTCCTGGACCCAGAAGATACCTTTGTAAGGTCTCCACAGACCACTCAAAATGAACAAAATAGCAATGCTGCTGACACAGAAAACATAAATGTTTACAATTAGACATCATGGATCTTCTTCTGCACTAATTCACTAAGCACTTCACTAAGCACTTCACATTTAAGTGCTTCCTAATGCCAGGTACTGTGATAAGCACTTTAAATGTATCTTATTTTAGGAGTTCCTGTCTTGGTGCAGTGGTTAACGAATCTGACTAGGAACCATGAGGTTGCGGGTTCGGTCCCTGCCCTTGCCAGTGGGTTGGGGATCTGGCGTTGCCGTGAGCTGTGGTGTAGGTTGCAGACGCGGCTTGGATCCCGCGTTGCTGTGGCTCTGGCGTAGGCCGGTGGCTACAGCTCCAATTAGACCCCTAGCCTGGGAACCTCCATATGCCGCGGGAGCAGCCCAAGAAATAGCAACAATAACAACAACAACAACAAAAAAAAAAAAGACAAAAGACAAAAAAAAAAAAAAAAAATGGAAATCCGTTAAAAAAAATGTATCCTATTTTAAACTTACTATCACTCTGTAAGGAAGGCCTGAAATCATGACACATGGAAATGAACCTGTTTTAATTTTACTTAACTTACCACCTGCTTATATCTGAAAACTATTGCAAATAATGCTATAATCACTAAGCTTTTTATAACAGCTAAAATTTCTGTTAATAGGTTCTTCCTCCTTTCATTTCCAAAACTGATGAGTGAAAAATCATAGGAATCTTAAAGATTTAAAAAAAAAAAAAATCACAATGAATTTAAAAGACTTTGACATGCATAAGCAGGACGTTATTAAACCTGAGACACTAGGAGTTGGAGGTTGGGTATTAGGAGGAGTTGACTCTGGAAAACAAAAGAATGCAGATCAAACACTTGGGGATTACTACTTTCTTCTCATTAATATGATTTATGCCTTTCGTTTTTGACTTATTTAGGTAAAACTTCCTACGCTTTAATTTACTCTGAAAAAATGGCTGCCATTCATTTTTAGGTGTGAAAATGCCAAACAGGAGAAATGTAGATGCGTATATGATGTCTATAAAATGCTAAGACCCTATAATGACGTACAGAATCACAACAGATTCCTTTGAGAATCTGAAGTCACACAATGACCACAGAAAGGAATACGAGACAGTTAAAAACAACAATTGTTTCTTTACAATTATTCTGTATCACTGATACTTAACATCAAAGAAATAAAATACAGGGGAAAAAAGGAAAAGACAATATTTATACCTTTGATACATTGGGGCATCTCAGGCTCCCACGTGCTGTTTGCACCGCAGACAATTGTGTCTCTGCCATGAAGGGTAAAACCAGCATTGCATTTAAATACAACCTCTGCTTTGTAGTAAAATTTTGATCCAAATCCTGATACAATTTCTCCATTTGGGACTACTGGATATGGACATTTGACCACTGAAAAGTAGAGAAGTTCCAGAATTAATGTAAAGCTGCTTTTACCTAAGGCCAGAAAAACTAGTGCAGAGTAATATTTTCCAGTGGGGAGAAAGAAGCAAGGAATGAAAAGCAAGATGTTAATTGAAAAAACAAACAAAGACTTTATTTGTACATCTGAATTCCAGGCAAATAGTTTTAGAAAAATCTAACCATGCTTTTTTTTTTTTTTTTTTTTTTTTTTTTTACCTAAAACAAACTATTATTATTATCTCTTTGCTTTCCTACGTTCACTTTCTATTAGTGACAAGTTTTGAGAAAGCTCTGACTACCAGATACAAATTCAGGGTAAGTTCAAAAGGAACTTTAGATACTCTTTAGTTCTAGGATTTTTTTAAGCTCATGCTGACACTAATTATGGTACCCTGCCCTTTTAGAGAGGTGGCGGAGACTTTTCTGAGAAGCTAAAACTTGAGCTCAAATTTAAACTCAAAAAGAAGCGAGCCATGCCAAGACATGAAAAAGAGAGCTCTGAACGGACAACACATAGGAACTGGAATGTTCAAGAAATACAAAGACCAGCGGGGTTTGGGCAGAGTTTTCCAAACATTTTGGACTGCAACCCAAGGATCCAGAAACACATTTTGCCTGAGAAACACACACGCCTGAGATAACGGTAAAAGTGAATACCTGGCCTTTATACCAATGGACTCTGGTGTTTTCCATTTTACTCCTTAAAAAGTAAAATATGCATCTAGACCCGCTAGATGGACTTCGGGATCCATTAATGGGTTTGGCAAAGTTTGGAAAAAACAAAAATTGAGAACCTCTTATGAGATTAAATCTGAGCAGGATCTAAGTGGCAGATAAATATATACTTTAGCCTTTGAAACCCAGACGAGCGGTCCTCCTCCTTTCCTGTGGGTCTGAATTCCCATCAGGCATCGTTTCTCTTCAGCCAGAAGAGCTTCCGTTTCAATTCTTGCAGCGCAGGCAGCTAATGACAAATTCTCTCAGTTTGTGTTTATCTGAAACTGTTCTTCCTCCACCTTCGGTGGTGAAAGACGTCTCCCTGACCCAGAATTCTAGGTCAAGCGCTTTATGTTCCTTTCAGCCCTTTAGCAGAAACGACTGTCCTCCAGTCTGCAGGGTTACTTGAGAAAAGTCCGTCTGTCGTTCTCAATTTGGGGTGAGGAAAGGAGGGTGT
This sequence comes from Sus scrofa, assembly GCF_054392235.1. Taxonomy (NCBI): domain Eukaryota; kingdom Metazoa; phylum Chordata; class Mammalia; order Artiodactyla; family Suidae; genus Sus; species Sus scrofa. Next base: position 139,834,650 of record NC_139391.1, read on the forward strand.
AACCTGCTTAGGTTTTGTTGTTTTCCCCTCTCACGGGCTGCTGCTTTTTCTTTCTTGTTTTCAGTAGTTTTACCATGATGTATTTAGTTTAGTGGGGTTTTGTGATGAATTTTTGAAATATATTCCCAAATTTGCAGGGTGGTTGTTTTGGATCAAATTTAGATAGTTTTGGCCGGTGTTTATTGAAATAAGTTTCTACAGTGCTCTCTCTTCTCTTCTGAAACCACGACTACATGTACGTTTGACTCCTTGCTTTTTCTCCCACAGGTTTGTCTCTGTTTCTTTTTTTAATCTCTTTTCAAATTATTGTTGGATGGCTACAGTCCTGTCTTCGGGTTCACTGATTTTTTTCACAGCTGGGCCACTCTGCTCTTAACTGCATCTAATGATTTGCTTCTGAGTTAGGTTTACTAGATATAAAGTGAATACAGTAAAACTCACTTTTTAAAATGTACAGCTATATTAGTTTTGATAAATTCAAATAATCAGGTAATTACCACTACAGTAACAAAAGTTCCACATCTCCAAAAATACTTCCTCACGCCACTCTGTAGCCAACTCTCCCCACCTCTCAGCCACCTTCCCCAACCAGCCAGCCACTGACATAGTCCCTATAGTGTTGCTCTTCCAGAATGTCATAATGGGATCAAAGACCCCGAATGTGCTCATCCACTTAGCAGAACGCACCTGAGATTCATTCCTATTGCTGCACGCTTCAGGACCCCAGTCTACGGATGAGTCCCCGCTTTTCATTCATTACCAGCTGAAGGACGTGTCAGTTAATTCTGGTGTGGAACAATTACGACAAATGCTGCTATGAATATTCTCATGCAGGTTTCTAAGTAAACATATATCTTTTTACTCACACTGCTGAGCTGTATGGTAAGTGTATATTTAACTTGATAAGGAATTGCCAAACAGCGTGTCGTAACGATCATACCACTTGGCAGTCTCACCATCAAGGTATTAGAGTTCCAGTTGTTCCATGTCCTTGCCAGTGACGGTATTGTTGGGTTTTAGTTTTTGCTTTTAATTTCAGCCATTCTAACAGCTGTTGAGTGATATCTCGTTGTGTTTTTAAAGTGCACTTCCGTAATTACTAATGCTGTGGAGCGAGTTTTCATACACTTCTTTGGCATCCACATATCTTCTTCGATGAAAAAGGTCTATCCAAATATGCTGCACATTTTAAAAAACTGCATTGTGTTCTTATGGTGTTTTATGAGATATTTACATAACGTAGATACAAGTCCATTAGCAGATGTGTACCTACAAATGTTTTCTTCCAGCCTATGGCTTATTCATTAGCAGTGCATCTGAAACAGAAGTTTTGAGTTTTTAATAAGTCCAACTTATTAATATATTTTTTTAAGGATCATGCTTTCAGGATTCTATATAAACCTAATCTTTGTCTAAGGCACAAATGTTTCCTATGCTTTCTAGTAAAAGCAGTATGGTTTTAGGTTTTACATTTAAGTCTATGGTCCATTTTGAGTAAATGTTTGCATACGGTGCAAACATAAACTGAGGTGCTTTTCTTCTGTGCATAACAGATGTCCAGTTGAGCTTGAACTTTTACTATTTTTCCAGTGAACTGCTTGTATACCTGTGATGAAATCAAGTGGATATGTTTAAAAGGGTCTATTTCTAGACACTACTCTATACCACTGCTCTATGTGGCTAGCCCTTTACCAATCCCACACTGTCTCGATTCTTAGAGTACGTTCTATAAGATGCCTTGACAACAAGTAGGATGAGACATAATTTTTTTCCAAATTCGCATTAACTATTATAGTTCCTTTATTTTTCTAAGTAAATTTTAGAACCTGTTCGTCAAGTTCCGCTAAGATTATATGGGATTATACTGAACGGACAGATCAATTACGAAGAATTGATATCTTTATTATATTGTGTTTTATAATCCGTGACATTGACTTTTCCCTATTTAGAAGGGTCTTTAATTTTTTTCATAGGAGTGTAGTTTTTTTTTTTTTTTTTTCCTAACCACTGGAAGTCTTTCACATACACTGCTAGATCTATACACGTGTATTTCATATTTTGGAGCCAGTGCATTTTACCACTTGAAAATTTTCAATTTCTAATGATGGTTTATTAGTATATAGACATATCATTGATGTCTCTATGTTGATCTGTGTCTAGCAATTTTGTTAAAACTTCAGTCTTGGGAGTTTGGAACTTCCCTTGTGGTGCAGGGGATCAAGGATCTGGCATCGTCACTGCAGCGGTTTAGGTCACTGCAGTGGCATGGTTCAATCCCTGGCCCAGGAACTTCCACATGCCATGGGAGAAGCCAAAAAAAAAAAAAAAAAAAAAAAAACCCTTCAGTCTTTCCTACATAAACAATCATATCTTAAATGAATAGTTTATTTCTCACTGTCCAATATCAATATGTATGCCTTGTTGTACTGGCTAAGAGCTCAAGAGTGGTGAGAGTAGACCACTTGTTATCTTGTTCCTACCTTAGCGGAAAATAAAATAGTCTTTTGACCAAGTACAGTGTTGCCTGGGGAATTTTTATAGTGCCTTCTGTCAACTTCAGATGGTTCCTTTATATTCCTAGTTTGCTGAATTTTATCATGAAAAGATGATGAATTCTGTCAAATCCTTTTTTTTTTTTTTTTGGCATGTTTTAAGGTGATCATGTGGTCTTTATTTCTTTGTAGTTACTTGATATGGTAAAAAAATATTGACCACTTTTAAAATTCAAATTGTCCATATATCAACGGAGTAAATCCTAACCTTGATTATGATGTACTCTTATTTTTATATATGAGAAGATTTTTTATTAATATTTTGTTAAGAGGTTCTGGTTCTATGTCCATTTGGCTATTGTTTGTAGTTTTCTTGCAATGTTTCTGTCTGATTTTGGTATCAGAGCAATGCTGTCCTCATGAAATGAACTGAGAAGCAGTCTCACCTCTTGTATTTTCTTGAAGATTTTATGTAGAGCTGCTACAATTTATTCCTTGTACCAAACACATGTTTGGTATAATTTCCTAATGAGGACATGGGCCCTACAGTATGCTTTGTAAGAAGGTTTTGTAAATTTTCATTGACATATAGATGGTTTAAAATATTGTGTTAGTTTCAGGTGCAGAACATAGTGATTCCTTATTTTTTTTTTCAGACTATATTCTATTATAGGTTATTACAAAAGATTGGGTGTAATTACCTGTGCTATATAGTAATTACTTGATGATTATCTATCTGCTGTATATTAGTTTGTTATCTGTTAATCCCATGCTCTTAATTTGCCCCCTATGTTTCCCCTTTGGTAATTATAAGTTTGCTTTTTAAGTCTGTAAGTCTGTTCGTTTGTATAGAGGCTCATTTGTATTCCTTTTTAGATTTCACATGAGTGATATCATATAGTATTTGTCTTTGTGTAACTTATTTCACTAAGACTAATATTCTCTAGGTCTATCCATGTAGCTACAAATGACAATTTCATTCTTTATTATGGTTGAGTGATATTCCATCATATTTATATATACACACTACTTCTTCTTAATCCAATAATCTGTTGATGGGCACTTGGGCTGCTTTCATTTCTTTGGCTATGGTAAACAATGTTGTTATGAACTCTTAGATGTATGTATCTTTTTGAATTAGTTTCTGCTTTTTCTGGATATATAACTAGGAGTGGGATTGCTGGGTCATATGGTAGCTCAATTTTAATTTTTTTTTTCTTTTGAGGGCTGTACCTGCAGCGTATGAAGTTCCTAGACTCGGGTTGAATCAGGGCTGCAGCTGCTGGCCTACACCTCCACAACACCAGATCCAAGCTGCATCTGCAACCTATCCATAGCTTGTGGCAATGCTGGATCCTTAATCCACTGAGCGAGGCCAGGGATCAAACCCACATCCTTACAGACACAAGGCTGAGTTCCTAACCCTCTAAGCCACAACAGGACTCCTCGATTTTCATTTTTTTAAGGAAACTCCATACTGTTTTCACAGGGGCTGCACCAACTTACATTCCCAACAGTGTAGAGAGTTCCTCTCCTGCATTTATTATCTGTAGACTTTTTTTTTTTTTTTTTTTTTCCTGGCTGTGCCTGTGGCATGTAGACGTTCCCAGGCCAGGAATCCAACCCATACCACACAGAACCTGGGCCGCTGCAGTGAAAATGCCAGATCCTTAACCCACTGTGCCACAAGGGAACTCCTACTTGTAGATTTTTTTAGGACAGTCATTCTGACCAGTGTGAGGGTATACCTTGTTTTAATTTTGACTCACACATGTCTAATAATTAATGATGTGAGCATCTTTTTATGTATATGTGGGCCATCTGTCTGTCTTCTTTTGAAAAACATCCATTTAGGTCTTCTGCCCATTTTTCGACTGGGCTTTTTTTTTTTTTTTTTTTTAATATTGAGTTGTGTGAGCTGTTTGTATATTTTGTCTTTCTTTTTTTTTTCAGGGCCACATCTGTAGCATACGTAAGTTCCCAGGCTAGAGGTCAAAGCAGAGCTGCAGCAGCCAGCCTCCACCACAGCCACAGTGATGCAGGATGCAAGTTGCGTCTGTGACCTACATCACAGCTCACAGTACTGCTGGAACCTTAACCCACTGTGCAAGTCCAGGGATCAAACCTGCGTCCTCATGGAAACTAGTCAGGTCTGTTACTGCTGAACTGCATCAGAAACTCCCTGTTTGTGTATTTTGGATATCAACCCGTTGTCATATTATTTGCAAATATTTTCTCCCATTCCATAGGTTGTTTCTTTGTTGATAGTTTCCTTTGCTGTGCAAAAGCTTTTAAGTTGGTTAACTCCCACTTATTTATTTTTGCTTTTGTTTCTTTTACCTTGGGAGACTGTCCTAAGAAAATATCACTACAATTAATGTCAAAGAGGGTTTTGCCTGTTTTATGTTGTCATGTCTTACATTTAGGTCTTTACACCAGTTTGAGTTTATTTTTCTATATGGGGTAAGAGAATGTCCTAATTTCATTGTTTTACACATAGCTCTCTGGCTTTCCCAAGACCACTTGTTGAAGGACTATCTTTTCTCTATTGTATATTCTTATCTCCTTTATCATAGATTGACTGTAATACGTGGGTTTATTTCTGGGCTATTTGGCCCTGTTGTATATGTCTCTTTTTTTGTGCCAATACCATGCTGTTTTGATTACTGTAGCTTCGTAGTATAGTCTGAAGTCCAGAAGGGTTATACCACCAGCTCTGTTCTTTTGTTCTCAGGATTGCTTTGGCAAATCTGGGTCTTTCATGGTTCCATTTTAGGATTATTTATTCTAGTTCTGTGAAATATGTCACATGTAATTTGACAGGAATCACATTAAAGCTGTAGATTGCTTTGGATAGTATGGCCATTTTAAAAAATATTAATTCTTCCAATCCAAAAGCACAGATACCTTTCCACTTCTTTGAATCACAGATTCCTCTGTCAATGTTTTATACTTTTCAACGTATACTTCTTTCACTTCCTCAGTTAAATTTATTCCTAGTTTCTTATTTTTATGCAATTTTAAACAGGAGTTTTGTGGAGTTTTTTTTGTTTTGTTTTGTTTTTTGCTTTCTCTTTTTGATATTTTATTGTTAGGGTAAAGAAATGCAACTGCATTCTATATATTAATCTTATATCTTGCCACCTTGCTGCATTCAGATATTCATTATAATAGTTTTTGTGTAGAGGCTTTAGCATTTCCCATAGAGAGTATTGTGTCACTTGTAAATAGTGAGAGTTTTACCTCTTCCCTTCCATTTTGGATAGCTTTTATTTCTTTGCTTGTCTGGTTGTTGTGGCCAGATCTTCCAATACTGATGATGAGAGTAGGCATCCTTATTTTGTTCCTGAGTTGCAGGAGGGCTTTAGGCTGTTGACTGTGGGTTTGTTGTAAATAATTTTTATTACATTGAGATATGTTCCCAATATACCAAACCTTGGGGAATTTTTATTCTGAAAAGATGCTGAATTTTGTCAAACGCTTTTCATACATTTCACAAAATTTCCTTCTGCACAAGGACAGTTCAATATACACAAATGAATCAACGGAATATGCCACACTAACAAAAGTAAAGACAGAACCCACATGTTAGAAGGTTTAAGTTGTCAAATTTATGGGCATAGAGTTGTTGTTTTTTTTATTCTTTTACTGTCCTTTAAGTGTCTGTAGGCTATTTAGTGATTTCTTTTTCACTCTTTTTTTTTTTTTTTTTTTGCTATTTCTTTGGGCCGCTCCCGCGGCATATGGAGGTTCCCAGGCTAGGGGTCGAATCGGAGCTGTAGCCACTGGCCTACGCCAGAGCCACAGCAACGCGGGATCCGAGCCATGTCTGCAACCTACACCACAGCTCATGGCAACGCCGGATCGTTAACCCACTGAGCAAGGGCAGGGACCGAACCCGCAACCTCATGGTTCCTAGTCGGATTCGTTAACCACTGCGCCACGATGGGAACTCCTCTTTTTCACTCTTGATATTGGTAATTTGTATCTTCTGTTTTCTGTGAAACTGGCTATAGGTTTATCCACTTTATCTTCTCCGGGAATCAGATGTTGATTTCTTTGATGCTCTCTATATTATTTCTTTTCAATTTCATTGATCGATTTTTTCCCCCATCTTTATTATTTCCTTGTGTTTTCCTATTTGAGGTTTAATTTGCTCTTTTCGTTTGTTTGTTTCTTAAGGTGGAAGTTAGATTATTGATCTGAGACTTTTCTCTTTTTCTAACAAGTATTTCCTGCTATAAATATCCTTCTAAGCAATGCCTTTGCTGTATCCCAGGAGTTTTGATATTTTCATTACATTGTTTCTATTTTTAGTATATTCAAAGCACTAGTTTCTCTTGTTACTTTGATGTTGATTCATGACTTAGAAGGTCTTGCGTAATTTTCAAATATTTGAGAACATTCTAGATTATTTGTTTTGACTTCTACATTCATCTCATTTTGACCATATAATACACTCTGAATGATTTCCATTCTTTGAAACTTGTTAAAAATTATCTTATTGCCTAGAATATGGTATCAGAGAATACTGTGTGTTAACTTGAGAAGAGTAAATATTTTACTATTATACAGTGGCTCCTTTCTTTCAAGATTCAAAACCTTTCCAGTGTCTCCCTGCTTTTGACCATGTTCTAATGCCTTAAATATTGTTTTTTAAATAAGATTGTCCAGAGTTTATCAATCATATCTGTGAAACAGTTAGTCTTTTGCAATTTAATCTACCACTTCCGATAGCCAAAACTCTCAGACTTCTTATAATACAAGATAACACTTTCTCATGTTTACAAGTGTGTGGTTGAGTTCTCTGATGCTTTCATGGAAAATACCCTAACTCATGCATAAACAAAGTATATATAAACTGGAATGTGGGGTGAAACGTGTGAAACTCTACAACTAGAAGTATTTTTATTTGATCTGGCTGATATTGAATCATATTTGAAACCAATTTATCAGAAGCAAGCACATACAGCACAGCTGCTTTTACTTGTAGGGGAAACTATTTATCAAGTGTTACCCCCAGTAGTTACAAATGAAGAAGAAAATAAATGGAAATATTATTACCTTTACACTCAGGGGGGTCACTACTCCACTCGTCCTTCCCAATACAAAAAAGGCTGCTCTCTCCAACAAGTGAAAATTCATCCGGTCCAGTTGAAGAAAGACAACTGTAAGTTACTACTTCATTGTATTCAAATACATCCTTATGGTTATTGGTGTATTTTCCATTTGGAATTTCGCCAGGTGGTTTACACAAAATCTCTTGAAAAGGGAAAAAGGGAGGACATGAAAGAGAAAAGGGAAGAAAAAAGAGTAACCAGCATTAGTTAAGTCCTATGAATTGCCTTCAATAAGTTCATTAACATATGATTTCTATAAGGTAGTTGTGAATGTAATATCCATTTAGAAGGTTTCTGAGAAAATGAATTATCCTAAATTCAAACCATTAATGTAGAAATGAATGTTTAGGCGTTCCCGTCGTGGCTCAGTGGTTAATGAATAGGACTAGGAACCATGAGGCTGCGGTTTCGATCCCTGGCCTCGCTCAGTGGGTTAAGGATCCAGCATTGCTGTGAGCTGTGGTGTAGGTCGCAGACATGCCTCGGATCTGGTGTTGCTGTGGTGTAGGCCAGCGGCTACAGCTCCGATTAGACTCCTGGACTGGGAATCTCCATATGCCAAGGATGCAGCCCTAGAAAAGACAAAAATACACACACACACACACACACACACACAAAAGAAATGAACTTTTAGAATAAAATTCATTTTCTTAAATAACTCTATTAAATACCTACATGAAAAAACATACATTTATCTGCAAGGCCATGCTAAGTTTTTTCGCATCACTTAGATGCTGACACTTTAATGATATTATAGGATTATGATAAAAAACAGAACTCAGTGCTGGTTGAGAAACGCTTCATAATTTATAAATGTATCTATTCCCTCAATCAGTTGTTCACATTAACGCCAAGTTTTACAGTCACTTTTCACTTCCATTCTTACCAACGTACAGTGAAATTTTCCAGAGGCTATAAGTTGAGGGATTTTGCAAAGACCAAATTCAGGTATCTTTCTTTAAGCCATATACTGGAGAAATTTGAAAAAATGTAAAACAATACCGCTAGTCTATTTCAGACATGTCTGCTTTTTCATAAAAAAAAAATATGTAGCATGTATTAATGAGTATTGAGCTTACTCTTCTTTAAAATGAATAACTATTTTAAAAACTTGTCATTTTCAATTCCAATATATCACATATTAATAGACATAACCCATATAAAGAAAGCTCACTGGTGCCTGTGTTAACTTCAAAGCATAAAGGAGTCCCGAGGATGAGAGCTGCAGACCTGCTGCTCTGTATTCCAGGAGGAGATACTTACTCTCACATAGCGGGGAGGGCTCACTCCAGGCCATAACATTCCCAGAAACCTGACAATACACAGTCTCGGCTCCAATTATGTAAAAACTAAAAGAGAAAAGAAAAGTGCTATGTTCTTCAGCAGCTGCAAGAGGGTCACGGTAATGAAAACCATTTTCTAAGGTTGTTTTTCTTTTTCTTTTTCTTTTTTTTTTTGCCATTTCTTGGGCCGCTTCCTGTGGCATATGGAGGTTCCCAGGCTAGGGGTCGAATCGGAGCTATAGCCGCTGGCCTACGCCACAGCCACAGCAACGCAGGATCCGAGCCACGTCTGCGACCTACACCACAGCTCACGGTGACGCCAGATCCTTAACCCACTGGGCGAGGCCAGGGATCAAACCCTCAACCTCATGGTTCCTAGTCAGATTCGTTAACCACTGAGCCACAACGGGAACTCCTAAGGTTGTTTTTCTGCACTCTAGTAAGTTGAGGGAGAAGTACCTTAAGCAAAATAGAATGCAAGTGCTATAATCAAATCTGCAACTTAATCAAAGAAGAGTTTCTGCATGTGAACGCACATGGGCCGACAGCAAAATGTCTACACTACCGTCATGCCGGTTGGCGTGGCTCCTGCCTGTCTCCGAGAAATGGACAACACATTCACTTCTACGCTTCTGCTCACGCCACTCTGCTCTGTAAGGACCGAGCGGGGAGCCCAGGCCCTGCAGCCTGCCTGCTGGATTCACCTCCGGCTCGAGGACTGACTTCTTACTCGAGTCGGGCTTGGGCCAGCCCCTTACTGTTTCTCTTGCTCGGTTTCCTCATCTCTGTCAAAGAGCTAATAGATGAAACCTCACAGGTTGGTTTTGAGGACTGGATGAGTTAGCTTCTGCCACACAGTGAGTACAGGTAAGTGGGAGCTCTTATTAATAATATTCTTTAGATCAGAATACAGGCACACTTCATTTTATTGCTCTTTACTTGATTTTTAATAAATTGAAGGTGTCTGGCAACCCTGCATTGAGCAAGCCTATTTGTGCCATTTTTCCAACAGTTTTTGCTCACTTTGTAGCTCCTGCCACACTCTGGTAAACTTCACATATTTGAAATGTCATGACTATTACCGTATCAGCTCTGGTGACCTGTCATCAGGGATCTCTAACGTTATTACCAGGACTCTCTGAGGCTCAGATCATGCATGGTTAACATTTTTTAACAATATAGTATTTTAAAATTAAGGTATGTACTTTTTCAGACATAATTCTGTTGGACATTTGCACTACAGCACAGTATAAACATGTGTGTGAAACTCATCTGACGTGCTTTACTGCAGGTCTGAACCACACCTATGCTTTCGCCCAGGTAAGCCTGTATCCTAACAGCAGCTGAGACAGGCCAGGATCTGGGACCTGGGACCTGAGACCTGGGACCTTTTGCTGCAGTGACTGTAACGCGTGCACCTGGACAAACAGCTCCAGCAACAGAATACAAAGAAACGCTAAGGGACTAAAAATAACTGCATACATGCACAGTTGGAACAAATTATGGGCAAGAAGATACAAAAAAATTAAAAACCCCACTGACACTTTTGAAGAGCCAAGAGCAAAAGCAGGATGTCAGGACCAGAACCAGGGGGACTACACAAGTCTTCTGTACACAGCAGCACCAAAGGGTGGGCAGACCACCTAATCCATCGCTCTGGCCCAAATCCAGGACCTACCCCTGCCCTTGCCGCATATAAAGGACCAGCTTGCCCAGCCCTCGGCAAGGGAACCCGTTTGTTTTCGCTTCTTCTTACTATAGCAAGGGCTCCAATAAAGCCTTGCCTGAATTTCTTCTCTGACCTCTTATCAATTTTTCTTGATTAAAAAAGGTCAAGAACCCAGGCGGGTAACACTGCTACTTGCTGAAATCTTCCCTGATGATTTCACTGCATGGTACACTCTCCTCCTTCTGCACTCGCGTTGTAATCATCGCGAATGATTCTATTTTCATTTACAATTTTGCTTTGATACCTCTCTCTCTTTATTGTGTTACCAGGGCAGGCTACAGGAGTTCCTGCCGTGGTGCAGCAGGTTAAGGATCTGGCATTGTCTCTATGGCAGCAAAGGTCTGATTCCTGGCTCGTGCAGTGGGTGAAGGATCTGGTGGTGTTACAGTGGTAGTGTAGGTCACAGCTGCAGCTTGATTTGATCCCTGGCCAATTTGAGCTCTGAGCACAGTGGCAGCGACCCTTCTTTCACCCCAGCAGACACCTGTGCATGTGCTCCTGGAGTCGCTAAAGTAGCCTGTGGGTACCAGGGTCAGCAAGAGGGACTCTGCTCTCCAAGTAGCAGGGACTTGTGCTCCTATAATCGATTGCTGCTTCTGATCACAGAGAAGGAGAAAGAGGTGGGCAGCCATTGTCATCAGACCTCCCCCAAATTTTGCAAAAGCTCCTTCAACACTGGCCAAGTGACTTCCAAAGGGTTTAAAATCCAGCACCTACTGCTCCCCTTTTCCTTTTTCCTTTTTTCACCATCAGGTGCCAGATATTAAACACTAGGATAATCAAAAACAACTGCTATGTGGGAAAAAAAATTAGAAAACGATTGAGCATGCTCAGGGAAAGGCTCAGAAAAAACCTGAGATGAACTTCAGGCCAACCCTCAACACAGACACATCATACAATATTCAAAAGAAGAAGAAGAAGAAGAGTTCCCATTGTGGCTCAGCAGGTAAAGAACCCGACATAGTGTCCACGAGGATGTTGGTTCAATCCCTGGCCCCACTCAGTGGGTTAAGGATTCAGGGTTGCCACAAGCTGTGGCATAAGTTACAGATGCGGCACGGATCCTGAGTTGTGGGTGTGGTGCAGGGTGGCAGCTCCAGCTCCAATTCGACCCCTAGCCTGGAAACTTCCATATGCCGCAGGTGTGGTCCTAAAAAGAAAGAGAAAAAAAAAACAATAAAACAGCAAGCTCTAGAAAATGGGGAGAATCTGATTCCCAGTTAACACATTATTAGATTCAAATGTTCAATTCAACAACAACAACAAAAATCACAAGGCATACGAAGAAACAAGAAAGGAGAGTATGGCTTGTTCAGGGGAATAAAACAAATCAACAGAAGTATTTCTGAAGGAGACCTCATGACAAATTGATAGAAAAAGACTTTAAAATAAATGCCTTGTGGAGTTCCTGTTGTGGCTCAGCAGTTAAGGAATCCGACTAGGAATGATAAGGTTGCGGGTTCAATCCCTGGCCTCACTCAGTGGGTTGAGGATCTGGCGTTGCTGTGAGCTGTGGTGTAGGTAGCAGACCTGGCTCAGATCCTGAGTTGCTGTGGCTGTGGCGTAGGCTGGCGGCTGTAGCTCCGATCAGACCCCTGGCCTGGGAACTTCCATATGCCACAGGTACGGCCCTAGAATAGACAATAAATAAATAAGTAAATCAATGGCTTGTGAAGGCACTCCCAGGGGAAGTTGGTAGATGCTGGTTCTGCCTTCCTATTTTTCTTCAACAAAGGGGCCAACCAGCAGACACAGAGATGCGTGTGTCTTTATGACGATCTTCATGAAGATTCTGAGGGCAAGACCATTACCCTCGGGGTCAAGCTCAGTGTCACCACCGACAACGTTGAAGCCAAAATAAAAAAACATGCCTGGCCTCCTGCCTCACCAGCAGAGTCTGATTTTGCAGACAAACAACTGAAGATAGCCATATTCTCTCAGATGGAAACATCCAGAAAGAATCCATCCTGTAGGTGGTGCTTTGCCTGTAGGGTGGTATCATCAAGCCTCTCCTCTTCCAGCTTTCCCAGAAGTACATGATCTGCTTCAAGTGTTATATGCACCTGTACCCCCATGCTGTCAACTGTCCCCAAAAGAGGTGTGGCCAAATCAACAACCTGTGCCCCAAGAAGAAGTTCAAATAATCCTCTCCACCAGCTCCTGTTTTGTCCATAGGGTGGCCTCATGCATAAACCCCATGGCCCTGGAGCCTCAATAAAACGTGAAGGAAAAATAACCGTCATGAAGATGCACAAAGAACTAAAGGAAAAAATGCTGAGAGTCAAGACAACAATGTGTGAACAAAACAGAAATGTCCATAAGATATACAAAACCTAAAAAAGAATCCAAAAGGAATGTCTGGAGTTGAAAAGTATAATAATGGAAATGAAAAACTCACTGGAGGGATGAGATGCATATTTGAGAAGAAAGAATTGGTGAAACTGAAGACAGGGTGATGGAGATTATTGACCCTGAGCAACAGAAAGAGGCAAGATAGAAGAAAAGTGAACAGAGCCTAAGGAACCTGTGAGACACCAATAAGCAGCCCAATATATATCCTGGGGAGCCCTTCAAAGGAGACAACAGAGAGGAGCAGAGAGAGCACCTGAAGAAATAATGGCTAAAAACTTCCCAAACTTGAATAGGGACAAATGTAAATATGCCGAAAGCTCAAAATTCTAAGAGACCCACACTAAGACACATACAATAAACTTTCAAAAGACAAAGACAAAAAAATATTGAAAGCTGCAAGAGAAAAGTCAACCATCACATACATCTAAGGGGCCTAATTAAGATTATCAGCAGATGTGCCATCAGGAACTCAGAGGCCAGAAGACAGTGGACTGATATATGCAAAGTACTAAAAGAAAAACCAAAAAACTGTCCACCAAAAATCCTTTATCCACCAGTTGTGGCCAAAAAAAGCAAAAAATAAATACACAAAGAAAAATTAATAAATCATTGTTATTCAAAATATAATTAATTACACAATAGAGAATATATAATTAATGCTATAATTATAGTACGCCACAAATTAATCTTAATCAATAGATTTTAAAAGATACTATCATACAAAGTATCCTCTTTGACCACATCAGGATGAAGTAAAAAATCAATATCAAAACAAGCTGGAAAATTCATAGAATTGTGAAAATTAAATCATATACTTTTAAACAACTAATGAGCAAAAGAAGAAATCAAGATACTTAGAAAATACTTTTGACATGAATAGAATGCAAAAAAAAGCAGTGCCTAGGGGGACATTTATAATATGAATGCTTACATTAAGAAATGATAGGAGTTCCCGCTGTGGCACAGTAGGTTAAGAACCCAAATGCAGAGGCTCAGGTTGCTGCAGAGGCACAGCTTCGATCTCCAGCTGGATGCAGTGTGTTATAGGATCTGGTGTTGCTCCAGCTGTGGCTTGGATTCTATCCCTGGCCCAAGAACTTCTGTATGCTGTGGGCGCAGTCATAATTTAAAAAAAAAAAAGACGATTATCACACGAAGGAAAAATTTGAAAAAAAGAAAAGACGGCTCGTGGCCTTAGTACCATCTTCTGAGAAACCCCTGAGCCATAAGAGCAAAGCGGAGGAGGAAGCGAACGTGCAGGCTGAATCACAAAAGGAAGAAGATGAAGCAGAGGTTCCATGTACACCCATGGAAGCCACAGGAGCAGAAAGAGGCCAGGCACGCTGGCGCAATTTGTTGAACTACATGTCTTCTGTCTAGAACTTGTCTCCATGGATCTAGAATATCTTTTGCCACTCTGATCCACCTTGCTCATATCAAAATGGTCCCCTTTGGTTCTTTGTCCTGGACCTGTGACATTTGAGACTAGCTCTGTTCTCAGCTGTGGCCGAATGTAACATACATGCAATAAATCATCTGCTGTCTTAGCTGAAGAAAAAACAAACCCCAAAGAAATGATAGCTCTGAAACAACAAAGTGAACAACTTAGGGAATCAGAAAAAGAACTTAAAGCTAGCGGAAGGAAGCAAATGATAGATTAGAGCAGAGATAAACAAAATGGGAAAGACAACAGAGAAAATCAATGAAAAGGGCAACAAAATTGGCAGAACATCAGTTAGATGAACTAAAACAAAAGATGAGACTCGAATTACTAAAATCAGAAAAAGAAAGTAGGGACATCAGTATTGCTTTGACAGAAATAAAAATATTATGAGAGTACTACGGATAATTTCATGCCACAAATGGACAAACGAAGTATAATGAACACATCCCTAGAAACACAAAACCTATCAATATTTAATGACAAAAAACAGATCATCTGAATAGATCTATAACTAATAAAGAAATTGAATTAGTAATCAAAAGTCTCCCAATAAAGAAGTCCTGGATCTCATGCTTTTACTGGCTCATTCTACCAAATAGTTAAAAAAGGAATACCAATTCCCACTTTTCAAAAAAATTCAAAAAGGAGGGAAGTCTTCTGAATTTATTCTATGAAATGAGCATTACCACGGTAGCAAAATTAGACAAAGACACTACAAGAAGCTACAGACCCATAACCCTTAAGGACACTGAGGCAAACATCCTGAGCATAATATCAGCAAACGATTCAGCAGCATATTGAAAGGATTAAACACCACAATCAAGGGGAAATTCTCCCGAGAATGCCAGGGGTGGCTCGACATGTGAATGAAAATCAATCAACGAAATAGACCACATCAAAAGAAGGAAAGGAAGAAAAAAAATACACAAGCACCTCAACTGACACAGAAAAAGCATCTGACAAAATATTTTTCATGATAAAAATACCTAACCTAGAACCAGAAGGAAACTGCCCCAATGTAATCAACTCCATACACGAAAATACACAGCAAATACGTTCAATGGTGAAAAGCTGGAAGCTCTCCTCTTAAGACCAGAACAGGCTGCTTTGTACCACTTTCATCCAACATAGTACTGAAGTTCTAACCAGAGCCATTAAGCGAGAAAAACAAACATATTTCCAATGGAAAGAAAGAAGTAAAAGAATCATTGTTTGCCAAGGATATGATACACAGAAAACCATTAATATCACACACATACACACAGTGTCAGAATAAATAAATGCGTAAAGTAGCAGGATACAAAGAAAATATTAAAAAACCACTTGCATTTCCACAGTGTAGTACATTTACCCTTTAAGTTCACATTTTTAAAAGTAAATACTCAGTATCCTTAATATATACCATTAAAAGAGCCTGTAGAACAAAGACTATTATTAAATGGACAGTACCTCTTTTTGAGCTGCTTCACTCCTTTGTATCAGTTTCAAAAGTAAGGTTTTCCAACTAAGGGATCTGGAGCAACATTATTGTCAAGTTAAGCAGGTCAATTGTGGTCTGGTAACATTTTACAGATTACCTTGACAAAGGAATATTTTGGCATTTCTGCTGTGGTGCAGTGGGTTAATCATCCAGCTTGTCTCTGTGGAGGCGCTGGTTCAATCCCCAGCCCGGCACAGTGGGTTAAGGATCCAGCATTGCTGTAGCTGTGGCACAGACTGCAGCCCCAGCTCAGATTCAGTCCCTGGCCTGGGAGCGTCCACATGCCTCAGGCGCAGCAGAAAAAACGAACAAACAAAAAGATGATCTTTAGATGGAAAATTCTACCTCCATGTTCCGTAAGCTGTCCTTCAACTCTGAGAATTGGCCATTTTAAATAGAGTGCATTCTGCTGTCAAGGATTCAGTCACCTTGACTAACACACGGTTTTTCTCCTTGTGGTAGGAAAGCACGGGCAAGTTCCGGGGCCGGGGATCAAACTCAAGATGCGATGCCACCCACACCACAGCTGTGGCAACGCCAGATCCTTCACCCACGGCACTGGCCAGGATCGAACCTGTGCTGCCGCAGAGACAATGCTGGATTCTGAACCTGCTGTGCCATAGCCGGAATTTCCTTTTTTTTCTTTTGTTAAACACACTTTTAATATTTATGACAGGTTTACTATTACATACAGTACGTATTAAACAATACTGCTTTCCTTCAATTTAAATTTCTCTCTTTTAATTATATATCTTTTCAGTCTCCATAAAAAGCCCAACAGTCATGTGGCCACAATATGACTTGTCACATAGAAAGCAAAATGAAATTAGAATGTTGGAGTTTCCACTGTGGCCCAGTGGTTAACGAATCTGACTAGGAATCACGAGGTTGCGGATTTGATCCCTGGCCTCGCTCAGTGCGTTGAGGATCCGGCATTGCCAAGAGCTGTGGTATAGGTTGCAGATGTGGCTTGGACTGTGTGTTGCTGTGGCTGTGGTGTAGGCCGGTGGCTTCAGCTCCGATTAGACCCCTAGCCTGGGAACCTCCATATGCCACAGAATTGGCCCTAGAAATGGCAAAAAGACCAAAAAAACAAAAACAAAAAAACCCCCAACTTTATGAGAATGTTTAAGAAGAGAAGTGAAATGAAAGTGGATTAAGTAACATGTAACCTTATTTCCTCTAAGGAGCATCTTACTTACCCAGTGTTACAGGTAAACTGAGCCTTCGAACCAAACAGAGTATCCCCATTTGGGTAGCTAACTTGGCCATTTAACGGGTCTGGTAGATTCGAACAGGCTTTTCCTGAAAGAAAAATTACCAAGTCATTGGTATACACCAATTTCAAAACAAACTTCAATCCAATTCAAAATTCTATACGGCTTATTTAAAATCATGGGAATATTATTATTTACTATTTTCTTTCCTTACCTATCATAAGGCCAAAGAAGATGCGTATTTACCTAGGCAACCAAGTGGAAAGAAAAGCATTCCCTGGAGATTTTTCCAAGCCTGAAAAAATGCACTGCTATCTAAAAGCCCACGTTCACGTGAGAAAACCATCGTTTCAGTAACAAAGTGTGCACCCGAAAGTGTGTGAAAATCTCAGAGCAGGAACAAAATTTTTTGAATTAAAAAAGTTTTGCTTACTTACGTCGACAAGCCTCCTGGAGGGGTGACCACGTATTATCGTCCTGACAGACGGAAGAGGTGGGAAGCGCAGGAACCATGGGCTGGAACCCGGGGCGACATTCATACTCTACACGGTCTCCGGGTCTGTAAGTGGTATTCAAAACTTGGGGCCGCATGCTTTCAAACTTCGGTGGCTCATCACAGGCATCTAGATACAAGAGAAGAGGCGCATGAAAGTAACGTGTTTTCTCTCACTTAAACACAGCCAGGGGCTCTGGCCTGGCCTCAAGGAGACGGAAAAGAACACATGGGAAGGTATGCAAGCGGGCCAAGGGCTGTCGCGCATGCGCGGGTTTTCAGCCGCGGGGAGGTGGCCGTGGAGCCCCCGCGGGGCTGAAAGAACAACCGGTTAGCTTTGGGGTTGCAGGGGAATACGCTGATCTTCCATCCAGTGGTAGACTGCAGAGGCGGGATCAAGGTTTTCAGTTTTGAAATATAAATATGTTTTAGGTATGCATCCCTCTCTCCTCTTTTCTAAATTCATTTCCCAACTCCCCTCTCCGCTAAGGGGCCTTCCATAGTATTTGGCAATCGGGTGACTCTTCCACAGTTTCCAACAGAAACAAATGATCCCTTGTCCCTCAGGCTCCGTTTCCTCTCAGAAGGCAAGATCCCAGGGTCAGGGATCCTATCCCTTCTTTTGTACTGTACTCTTAACTCAGCTGGTCCTCAAGACACGCTACGGTGAGAGGTGAATAGGCATTGTGGGATTCATAAGCCAAAACAAAGAGGCAGCAGAGTATTCCTCTGCTTCACTCGTTTCATATTAGGGAACTGTACGTTCTATCGGTGATGAAGAGAATTGTTTAAACATCAAAACCTATATCTGAATGGTACTACATGGAAAAAAATTTTGGTTTCTTAGATACCACTTTAAATATAATTTGATTTTCCTTCACAGATCAATGGATCATGCATTCCTCAGAAGATCCTTGAAATAGCTGTTTGAGCTATTTACCTAATATATCCCAACAGCAAAGCTATTACATTGCTTTTATTTTAGAATTTTTCACGTCTAAGTTTTTTTGGGGGGGTGTTGGGGGAAGGGACTTTTTTCCTCCCGAGAATAACAACATTTCTACTTAAGCAAGTCCTCTTCCTTTCAATTATCAGTGCACTTGACAACCTAACAAATCTGTTAGAACAATTACGTAAAATAAAGTGATAGAGACGCCTCAAGTCCTAAAGGGCTAAAGGAATGTAGCAGCCTCTCGTATAAGGTGAAGGGTCTAAGGAGAATGAGGACACACCTACTTTGGTCCTTGAGGAAGCTTTTCTTTCTTACTTTCTGGATCTGGGCCTTCAGATTGAGACTATGGTCAAGAGAGAACTCTAAACAAGTGAGATGTGACCCTCTTTTCACCTCATATGCTAAATTCTCAACTCCTCTTTCAACACACTGTTCACTATTTCATTTACATCGTGCCCTGAAATTGTTTCAATATTTGGCAAACATTTCCGCCATGCTGATCTTGACACAGGAATGCTCCTCCACCAAATGCCGCAAAACAAAAGCAAAAAACAAAGAAAAAACCAGACTTATTAAAAGCATTGTTTGGGAGTTCCAGTCGTGCCTGAGCGGTTAATGACCCCAACTAGGATGCATGAGGATGTGGGTTCGATCCCTGGCTTCGTTTGGTGGGTTGGGGATCCGGCGTTGCCGTGAGCTGTGGTGTAGGTCACAGATGTGGCTCAGATCCCACATTGCTGTGGCTGTGGTGTAGGCCCATGGCTGTAGCTCTGATTCGACCCCCTAGCCTGGGAACTTCTATATGCCGCAGGTACGACACTAAAAAGCAAAAAAAAAAAAAAAAAAAGCAGTTTATAAAGAAGATTAATATAGGATTGAATTTTATTAACAACATTAGATTTACTAAATACCCAAATATTCTCATTTGACAACAGGGAGAAAAGGGGGGCTAGAAATGCTATATAATTCTGTTTTAGAAAAAAATGCACATCATTATTTTAGAATACCCTGAAAGCACAGGGATGACATCAAGTAACAGCATGCATGTGATTAAATTATACGAGTGAGCTTTGTTTTATGTGTTTGATTTCGGTAACTAGCTTGAAAGCATAAAAAGAAGAGAGAATTCCTAATAGGACTCTCACATACAGATGGCAGAGGTATATGGAAAAAAACAGTCAATAGGAAGGGTTAATCCATTCAACCATCTTGAAGTATTTCTTCCCAATAACACGCATCATGAAAGACATGGTTTCAATAATATGCAGTTTTTACTTTATTTTATTTTATTGAGTTTTAGGTTGCATCTGAGGCATATGGAAGCTCCCCAGGCTAGGGGTCTAATCGGAGGTGCAGCTGCCAGCCTATATCACAGCCACGGCAACACGGGATCCTTAACCCACGGAGTGAGGTCAGGGATCAAACCTGAATCCTGGTGGATGCTAATCGGATTTGTTTCCCCACACCAGGAAGGGAACTCCACAATCTGCAGTTTAGAATGTTTGCTTTGGCAACCAGTCGATTACAAGCTGTATACGCTGTAATAATTGAGCCGAATATCTTATTTTTATAATCGAATTTCTTTTCTTGCTCAGAATACTGGTTTTTTTTGTTTGTTTGTTTTTTCCTGTGAGGATTTACAAACTAAATATTCCCAGCTTCAGTAAAATCGTATCTTGACTGAGTTTTTTCTGGACAGTTTACAATATAATTTTTCGGCTGCCATGTTATACTTTACCAATAGATGTCATTATATGATAGAATAGGCTGAAATCCCTCGCTTTCCAGATGAGTTTCAGGAAGGGAAATACTCTTTACTATGGTTCTCACCTCCCGTACACTTTCAAAAATCGTGCAAGCGCTCTCTACCTGCTTGCAAAAATTAAAGTAATTCTCTGACGCAAGCACACCCACACCCTGCCTTCAGAAAATCCCTGTCTCACCAAAACAGAAACCTCAATGCCACCTGACCAACCTACCCCCCTTCTCACAACTTTTTAAACTTTCTTTGCTTCCTCGAAATGGAGGTTCGAACATCGATATCTTCAATTTTCTCAATTTCCACTCATTTCTAGGCCTATAAAAATCATGTCAATCATGTGCAGAGTAATTCATTATTAATTCTAGGTAACTTCATCCTGTCACTGGGGTTACCCTGGCTCTAACATCTGCAGCTACGGGTCACTCTCTCCTCAGTGCCTCCGGCCTGGGAAGCTCCCTTTCCAGGTAACAACCCCCACCCCACCCCTGGTTTTCAGCCTGTCTTCTGGCTGCTCTTCCTTCCCTGCCTGGCTGCATAATGCCATGTGCCTCGGGGGCTGGTCCAGGAACTCTCCTCCTTTCATTCTGCAGTCCCCCTGGGTGTGAAAAGAGCTGCCCCCCAAATCCCTCTCCACCCCGGCTCTCCAGCTGGGGTGCCGAGGCTCCGTGTTCAATGCACTGCCCTCCCAGCTGCCCGTGGACCGTCTCACGCTGCCTCATAAGGGGCCGCAGGGTGGCCTCCGCGGACTCATCGTGCCCAGCAAACCAGAGGCACGTCTTCCACAAGTGAAACGCGTGTTCCGTCCACCTCCACCTCCACGCCGAGCCACTCGCGCGTCCTCCCTGGATCGCCCCAGCGCTTGCGGACTGCTGCTCTTGCCAGCTTTCACCAGTTCAGTTCCGAGACGAGGCTCCTCCGGGTCAGAGGTGCTCCAGCGGCTCCCCGAGGCCCCGTTGTGAAGCCCGAGGCTCAGAGATGTGGCTGCAGACCCGTGACATCTGCTCACCCTTCTAAGCCTCGCTGGGCATCCCCGCATCCCCGCATCGCCGACTGCGTTCCGGAACCTGCTGGGCAGCACTCGCTCCACGTCGCTTGGACCAGAGACTCCGCGCGCCTCCCACCCACTCATCCTTCAGACGCCACTTCCTCCTTGAGACATTGACAGGTCTCAGCATACGAGGCTATGTGTCCCCACGAGGGCCCAACTCACTTCTCCTACAGCACTTTTTTTGTGTGTGTGTCTTTTTGCCGTTTCTTGGGCCGCTTCTGAGGCATATGGAGGTTCCCAGGCTAGGGGTCCAATTAGAGCTGTAGCCGCTGGCCTACACCAGAGCCACAGCAACTCGGGATCCGAGCCGCGTCTGCAACCTACACCACAGCTCACACCACAGTTCACAGCCGCACGGCATCCTTAACCCACTGAGCAAGGCCAGGGATCGAACTCGCAACCTCATGGTTCCTAGTCGGATGCCTTAACCACTGGGCCACGATGGGAACTCCATCTCACAGTACTTTTAATACTGCACATGTTCATTGCTGACCCTCCCTATGAGGCTGGATCCTTCTTGAGAACCATGCCTCACTCACCACTGCATTTCTAGCTCCCAGTGCTGGAGCTGAAGGAGCGCAGCTGCCTGCGTTCTATACACGCTTGGATCAAAATTGAAATTCTCTATACTGTTCAGCCACTTGCTCCGGAGACATCTGTAAACCATCACTTTTTCTTGGCTGCTTTTGTGTGTCCCTGACATTTTCCACTGGTTTAGACATTTCCCTTTATCAGGGTTTTAATTTTCCATGTCAAAATATTTATGCTTTGTCATTTTACTATGAACCCCTTCTCCATTACTGCTGTGATTAGAAATAATACTTTAAGCTTCTCAAAGGAGAACTCCAAATACTATGGATTATATTTTTTCCTAAAGGATGGTGATGAAAGATCCCACAACTTGTTTCAAACAAACAATAGGGCCGATGTTAATTATTTTGGAAATAGCGCATTGAAGCACTACCTGTGCCAACTATATCTTAGGTGCTTTTAAACCAACTTACTCTTCATAATCATCCTATGACTTAGGAATTATTTCACCTGCTTTAAGGAAAACAAATTGAGCCATGGTAAGGTGAAGCAACATTTGCTGAAGAATACATTCCCAGCAGGTGGCAGACCCAGGAGTCAGGTCAAGTAGATTAAATAATCCTGTTGAAGTTCCCGGCGCTGGAGAAAGACCTGGCCACCTAATTTCTCCCAGTATCTCCCAGTTATGATAATAACCTAGCAACCGACCAGATAAGGACTGCTCTCCTTGCACTCTATAAGCGGAGTGAGGCAACTAAGAAACGACTCCGTAAGCACTGAGTCATCCTGGCTTCTCTCACTGGGAACAAAGAATAGATCTAAAATAAGCAGATCACCCACAAAGGGAAATTGTAGGTTTTTTTCCCCCGAAGTGGACTCATTCTGGAGGAATGAGCCTGGTCACTTCTGTGGCACTACCTCTGAGATGGCAAGCCTCCCAGGCACAACCCTGCTGACAAATCCTTCTCAGGAGCTGCTTCATTGAAATGTTTATTTTATCCTCATGCTTTCCCTGCCCAGCATAGTGAGTTCTCATTTGTATCTAACTGAAGTTTCCCACCTATCCTGATGTTACCTTCCAACCTTAAACTTCACCTTGTCTCTCCTCCTCTTCATTCCTAGTTGGACCTTCCATGATACATCCTCTTCATTTTATTTCTCTCTTCTCCTCTATTTTAAATGGCGTTCATCTCTCTCACTTAAAGCCTCTTCTAAACATTATTCTCTTAAAAATTCCTTTTAATTTTTTGTTAGCACTGCTGTTCCATCACTTACACCCCTGCTACCTAGAAATAAACTTTTTAAATGATCCGTCACAAGCAACACTGGAGTTAGGTGAGCCCTGAGGAGTCTACAATCAGGGGAAGAGAGATCCTTTCTGACCCTAGCTGCCCCTGCCTTAGTTTTTCTTTTTTCTTTTCTTTTTTTTTCCCCCACTTTTCAGGGCCGCAACAGGGGCATATGGAAGTTCCCAGGATAGGGGTCAAATTGGAGCTACAGCTGCCAGCCTACGCCACAGCCACAGCAACCCGGGACCTGAGCCCCATCTGCGACCTACACCACAGCTCATAGCAACACC
Organism: Sus scrofa; assembly: GCF_054392235.1. Classification (NCBI taxonomy): domain Eukaryota; kingdom Metazoa; phylum Chordata; class Mammalia; order Artiodactyla; family Suidae; genus Sus; species Sus scrofa. The sequence continues at coordinate 139,858,132 of NC_139391.1, forward strand.
AGATCCCTGACCCACTGAGCGAGGCCAGGGATTGAACCCGTGCCCTCATGGATTCTAGCTGGATCCACTTCTGCTGCACCACAACGGGAACTCCCTGCCTTAGCTTTTCAGGCACCACGCAAAGACCATCCTAAGCATGGCTCTTTAGAGAACCTTCCTCCTGGAAGCAAGGGAAGTTTGTCCTGGGCTCTAAGGCCCAGCTGAACGCCGCCTCGAGTTTTCTAGTACTCGACAGTCATACAAGAGTGTTGACACTGAGGCAGAAACTTGGGCATTTGGACCTAGAGTGTGACAAGAAGCCCATCCAGATCTCTGCGTTCTCGTCAGAACAGAAAACACAGTTTGGGAGGTAACGACCCCCAGGGGTGATGTGAGCTGGGAAGAGCGGGTCAGAGAAGGTCCCTCTGAGGGGGTAACATCCCAGCTGAGTTGGAAGAATAAAAAGGAACCGATTACGCAAGAGGCAGGAGGAGACTATGCCCCAAGGCCTAGGAAAGTGCAAGTGCAGAAGCAAAGGGACCTCAGGAGGCCTGTCTGATAAGCAGCAAGTTCATCCCTTTCACCAGGCACCTGCCAAACGCTGTCAGAGAGTCAGGCTCCTCTCCTCCTGGGCACTTCTCTTGAGTCAGAACATATCCATTGCAATTGCGTTTTGGCTACTCTCTGCCACTCCCAAGAAATCCTAGAAAATACCTGATTTCCTAATGTGTGCCTGGCACCAGGAATCTGACAGTGAGCAAAACACAGTCCCACACATATCCATGTCTGTACGCAAATAGTGAAATAAGGATCGTGCAAATAGGAATGACATGTAATTGCTCACCAGGCCCTCCTCAGGGCCAGTACAGGACCTGGTGTTTAGAAGGCAAGTATTAGTTGAATGAATGCTGCTAAGGGAAATGCAGCATACAAACTGTACGTGTAACAGATCCTAAAATAACTTAGGCGTGAAAACACACGTGCATATGAGGACAGGAGAAAATCTACCAAAGCACTAAAAATGGTTTCCCTTTTTGTAGTTTTATACAATAAGCACATCTTTTTAGAACACATGTATTTCAAAGCCCTTTCCATGAAACACGAAACAAACTGAGTGGTTGGTTTCAGGTTTAGTTTACATACTGTAGGGGAAAACCAGATTAACACCTAACGTTTGTTTCTTAGGATACTCATTGTTCAGGAGCTTTGACCACCCATGTTTCTTAACCTTCTGAAAGAATGAAAGCAAGGCCAAAAAGCCATTCCATAACAGAATTGAATAGTGTCTATTAAATGAGAACGGGAAGACAACTCTGCTGCAAAAAAAAAAAAAGAAAAGAAAAAAAAAGAAATCTAAAAAATAGGAACATCCTGGAAATCAATACCCATGATGTCTTGGATACCAAGCTGCCTATTAACTTTAGTTACAAAAAGCACCCTGTGCCCTTCCCAAACCCTCTAAATCCCAGGCTCCCAGAGCCTGCTCCCACCTGAGCACTGCAGGCCCACATAAAGCAAGCAGTAAGCTTCCTCCTTCCACACTGGGCTGGGCTGGCCACTTCCTCAAAGCACACTGTCATGCACACCTGGTCGGGCTCCCCCAGCCAAGCCCAGCAGGGCACTGGGCAAATCCTCCCCACGGGCACAGCAGAAGCCTAGCTAGCAACACCCCCTGGGCGCTAAGAGCAAGCCTTCATCACTACCACCTGGTTGGCGCTCTCCCGAGGACTTGATCAGTCCCGGAAACACCACGCAAGCTTTTGCCAAGCGGGGCCAACCACAAGCAAGCCCTTCCCGCTGGCCATTAGGGGATCTCCCTCGCTCCCGGGGTCCCCACAGCACGACCAAGGTCACTCTGACCATGCCTTCTACCCCAACTCCGCACGACCCCGGGTGAACCCAGGCCCGCGCCTCCACCCGGAGCCACCCAGCAAAGTCCGTCCCGCCCTCGGAGCCGGTCGGCCTGCCCCGCGAACCCGCTCCAGTTCGCCGCGAGGGCGCACACCCTCTCCAGGCTCCTACCTGAGGGCATGGGAAGCAGGAACACTAGGGCCAACGACACCCAAAGAATCTCAACGAAGCACCTCGAAGAAAAGGGATTCTCGGGACGGCAGGGCAGTGCCTTGCGCAGCGCGCAAAACGCCATCATTTTCGGGAAGATGAGCAGGTAACCCGACACCAGCCTAGCGGAGACCTCTTCGAGTTCCGACAGCAGGAGTAAGAATCCACGGTCTCCGGGAGCCTCCCGCGCGGTCAGGCCAGTGGGCGTGGCCTGGGCCCCGCCCTGGGCGGAAGTGGCTCTAGGGAGTGACTCCAGGGCCCGGCGGAGCCAATGGGCGGGCCGCAAGGCGGGGCCGTGGGGGCGGGGCGGGGCGGGGCTCCGGCCGAGAGAGGGACGCCCTTGCTGCTCCGCGGCGCCCGCTGCCGGGCCTCTCTCCCAGCTGCGGCCCGACGCCCTGGCTCCTCCTTCTGCGGAACTAACCGCTGCGGCTTGCGGGAAAGGGTGGTGCACTCTTCTTCGTAAACAGGCTGTCGCCACCCGACACGGGAAGGTGTAAAGGACACTGGGCGGGTCCTCATGGTCTCTTTCGGGAACGCTGAATTAGAGAATAAAGCGCAGCGACCTGAAAACAGAAACCCTAGAGCCCGGGCAGCGGTTTCGTGGGGCCCGACACCCTTCAGGGCTCTGGTGGGGACTGGGGCACTGCAGACTGCCTGGACACCCGGGCCCTGGCTCAATCTTTGGCACGAGTCAGGCAAAATTTGGGACAATAGTTGGGATTCCCAGGGTTGAGCGTCCGCTACCGAAGTGTCTCGTGGCCTGATAGATTTCAAAATCACGAAAGGTTTGGCCATTGTTCTCCCAACAGCTTAAAGTCACTTAGTCTCGCCTGTACCCCCCCGGAGAGGACCCCTGGGAAGGTAAATTATTACATCACACTGGGCCACTAGCATGTTGGGGCTCAACTCTATGGTCTGGCCTTGGAACAACTCAATGTTTTATTGAAAATGAAATACACATGCATGAAAAAGGTAAGGACGAGGGTGCCTTAAGTGCCGTATTTCTGGAAGCAGCGACCGTCGTTAGAGTTGGGACTGTTGGGACTTGGTGAGAGTGAGAACGTTTCCGGCAAACCAATCTCTCAATGAAGGAACATTAGGAATGAGTAAGATTTTTTTGTAGAGTTGTGAGTAAGCCTGTATGATTAGCAAAAGGAAAGAAAAGTAACATGACCAGTATTAAGCAGTAAAAAAAGACATTGACATTTTCTTCCTATTTGTTGTCAAAGAATAAAAATGTCAGCCAATGTTGGGGGGGCGACCAGCAGCCTCCCCAAACTTTTACTTTTTAACTTACCTTTTTTTGTGTTAAAAGTTTTAAATGGACATAACTTTTAAACCTCTAGTTCCATTTAGAGTTTATCCCAAAGACATCGTCAGAACTGTGAGCAAGGATGTATAAATTTGGAGAAAATATAAGCCCTTAAGTGTTTAGCAGAAATATAAGGAATTTTCAATAGGTAGCTTTATGGATTGAAATTCTATGCAAACAGTATATAAAAAAAATCGATTTGAGAAACCGTATTTGTAAGCAGAAAAAGCAAGTGCCTCTTGCAATTTCTTTTATTAAAATGAATAATATATTGATACACTTAAAAAGAGATTCGTTGGATATTAATCAAAATTAATAGTTGAAAGGCTTATGTATATTTCTCTTTGGCTGTGCTTTTTAAGTTTTCTATATTGACCCTTTGTTACATTTGGGATCCTGGTAAAGAAATTTTTTTTTTTGAAAAATCCAACCTGTAAATCAGCTGCTCTTTTGTTCATAGAATGGTGAGAATAGAACCTGTATCACATTAGAGTTAAGGAATGAGAGGATGGTAAGGAATGGAAGCTCTCCGTGTAAACCTCAGATGCATCTGCTGCAATTATAGAACTTTATTGCTTTTAAACACATTGGAACCAATGTGTGTTTTTATTTTTAAATTTTTACTGATTTTTATTTAATGGTTTACGGTGTTCTGTCAGTTTTCTACTATACAGCAAAGTGAGCCAGTCTCTCTCTCTCTCACACACACACATATTCTTTTTCTCACATTATCCTCCATCATGTTCTATAGCAAGTGACTAGATATAGTTCCCTGTTCTGTACAGCAGGATCCCATTGCTTATCCATTCCAAAGGCAATAGTTTGCATCTATTAACCCCAAGCTCCCAGTCCTCCCACGTCTTCCCCCTCCCCCTTGGCAACCACAAGTCTGTTCTCCAAGTCCATGAGTTTCTTTTCTGTGGAAAGTTTCATGTGTGTCGTATATTAGATTCCAGATATAAGTGATATCATGTGGTATTTGTCTTTCTCTTTCTCACTGACTTCATTTAGCATGAGTCTCTAGTTCCAGCCATGCCATGTTGCTGCAAATGGCATTCTTTTGTTCTTTTTCATGACTTGAGTAGTATTCCATTGTGTGTATATACCACGTCTTCTTAATGCATTCAGCTGTTGATGGACATTTAGGTCGTTTCCATGTCTTGGCTATTGTGAATGCTGCTGCAGTGAACATAGCTATGGGTGCATGCATCTTTTGCAGCGAATTTTTTGTCCTGATAGGTGCCCAGGAGTGAGAGTGCTGGATCCTGTGGTAGTTCTATACTTCATTTTCTGAAGTACCTCCATCCTGTTTTTCATAGTGATTGTACCAGTTTACATTCCCACCAACAGTGGAGGAGGGTACCCTTTAACTGTAGAACTTTAATTGTATTTAAACAGTTTTACCTCGGAGATGTACTGAAGAGTTCCTGGGTTCAACAAACCATGGAATTTCCTTTTCTACCCAGACCAGCACAATGTTTGGATTCTTGCAAGAGCTTGTAAGACACACTGTGTGGAGGCGATGTATGAAATAAACATCTTAGTATCTTGGATTATAATCTCCAGACATGATGACAATTAAAGGAGGTAAAATTAAGGAGGGAGGGAGTGGGAAACCCAAGGTGGGGGATTATCATCTCTGTTAATTTTCAAAGCCGTAAAAGCGTGATGTAACGGAAATGTTCTCTGGCTCCATGTTGGCACTTTTTGTGAAAACGGGTATCTATTTGGTGGTCTCTGCAACTATCTTACTTAATGCTGTATGTCAGTTATACCTGAGCAAAGTTGAAAAAAACTTCCCCATCATGGAAAATGTCTTGGAAATAAGTTGTTTTCTCATGAGAAAATTTAGAAGGGAGAAACTATGGCTAGAATTTGGTTTCCTAGTTACAGGTACTAGAGTAAATTCCAGAATTGGGGGTTTTATTGGAGCATTGTTTTAGTGAAATTTCTACACCTGGGGTTCATCAAGCTATTTCTTCTTAATATAACTGAAGGGTTTCTCACGGATTTCTTTTACTTATTTTGACTTGGCCCAGCGGCAGCTCCATTTGAAAGGTTTTGAGTCTATTTTTCTGAACAAGCTCCATGGGGCAGGAATAGCGTTTTCTTGCTGTATCTCCAGTGCTGAGAGAGAGGCCTATACCAGGTGCATGATATATGCCTATGGATACTGAATGAAATAAGTGGGTGTTGCTGTCAAACGCGCTGAACACGGCTCTGCCCATCCTCCCCCAGCGTGGACTTAGCAAATGCTGGGACGTTTCTGAGAGCTTTTGATTTTAATGACTTCAGGAACTAGGAAGAGAGCAGGATTTGTCTCTGAAAGGAATGAATTACAACTGTCTGTACGGACAGTTTTCCTAAATCAGGCATGGAGCTACTGTCTATCTCTTTACCCGGAGATCCTCTTAGTGTCTGAGCCCAAGGGCGGAGTATTGACCGTGAACTTCCTAAGGTCCCGCGAGGACTAGAACTCCAGAGTCAAGGCTTTGCGTGAACGAGGGGCTCAAACACTGGTGGCGCCTCCACCCCCTCCTAGAGATGTTGTCAAGCGGCCTGTGAGAAGATGAGGAGGGATGGAGAAGATGCTTGTCTGTAGACCGTGTTTTGAGCTCTATGGCAGCTCCTCTGCAAACCTTAGGAATGATGGTAGGTGGAGGGAGGTGGCTGGGATTCATTAAACAGAGGCTGACTGTGTTAAAGAAAACAATGGCAGATGTCCCTCTTACCTCCTAAATTGTATATTTACGTCCTGCTTTTCAGAGACGGGGCAGCAGCATGAAGGCAGAGGCTTTACCCCATCAGGGCGCTTTTTAGGTGTTGTGAAAACCCGTAAGAGAACTGCTAAACACAGGATAGTTAAGCCATGTTTCTGCTGTTGGTCCTGGGAGCACTGCCACCTCTGCTTGCACCTAGGTGGGCACCTGCCAGCCGATGGGCCTCTTACTTGGCTGTTAACTCGAGAGCATTCCTGTTATACACAGGGATTCTGAACAGGAAGAAGGGCATTTCTCAGAAGGAACAGGTACTCATTTTGTTTTCTCTTGGTTTTGAAGGCTTGAAACAGTAAATACGTTATAAACAATATTCCATCGGTGTATTAGATTAAATCTTTGATTCTTATTATAATGCTGGAGACAGAAAATTACATTTAATGTCACAGACTTAAAATGACTTCTCTCACACTTTTGTACAAAAAGGCAATAAAAACAAAATTAGAATGTTAGCAGTAAGAATGGCACTGAAGGTCAGTTGGTCCAGCCCCTGCTTTTTAGATGAAAGATGAAAGGCCAGATGTGGACAGAATTGCTCAATAATACAAGTTAGGTGATATCGTATTTTAGATATCATTAATATATGCAATATTTCCCATAGATAATAAAAAAACTCACAGATTTCTTGCAATTAAAAAGTCACAGGCATCAGATATTTGTTAATCATAGCGCCCACTGACCTCCATTATGGGAAAAACAACATACAACATTTTTCCTTGTGATAGAGAATTTTCATTCTAAGAAAGCCATTTAATTTCTAGTTTCTTTAAGTTACTTCTTCAGAAACCCACGATGTGATAGGCATTGTTCAGGCTTCCATTAGGCCGAACCCTGGAGCATCTTTTCATGTACTCATGGGTTGCTTGCCTGTATTTTTCCAGTGCCACGGGTACCTGTCCTTTGCCCATATTTTGGGAGATTAGGGGAGAAATGTTCTTTAAATTTTCAACTCTCTAGAGAAGCCAGTTAGCCTTCATTTGTGATAGAATTTGCAATTTTTGGTTCTAGTTCGTCAATTGACTTTGCTTATGCTGTTTTTTTCCCTCTGTGCATGATTTTTTTTTTTTTTTTTGTCTTTTTGTCTTTTGTTGTTGTTGTTGTTGTTGTTGCTATTTCTTGGGCCGCTCCCACGGCATATGGAGGTTCCCAGGCTAGGGGTTGAATCGGAGCTGTAGCCACCGGCCTACGCCAGAGCCACAGCAACGCGGGATCCGAGCCGCGTCTGCAACCTACACCACAGCTCACGGCAACGCCGGATCGTTAACCCACTGAGCAAGGGCAGGGACCGAACCCGCAACCTCATGGTTCCTAGTTGGATTCGTTAACCACTGCGCCACGACGGGAACTCCTGTGCATGATTTTAAACTGAAATCGAAGTTGATGTCCAGCTCATTTTTTATATTTATCAAGGTAAATATGACAGACCATACTCTAAAAGCAACTAATAAGATCTAGAATTAGGAGTTCCCATTGTGGCTCAGCAGAAACGAATCTGACTAGCATCTATGAGGCCGCAGGTTTGAGCCCTGTCCTCATGCATTGGGTTAAGGATCTGGCGTTGTTGTGTAGGTTGTAGACACGGCTCGGATCCCATGTCGCTGTAGCGATGATGTAAAGCCACCGGGGCCCCGTGCTACGCAGAATTCCGGAGGTGGTGAGTTCCCCTTGTGGCTCAGTGGTAATGAACCCAACTAGTATCCATAAGGACAAGGGTTCAATCCCTGGCCTTGCTCAGTGGGTTAAGGATCTAGCATTGCCATGAGCTGTGGTGTAGGTTGCAGACGCAGCTTGGATCCTGTGTTAACCGTGGCTGTGGTATAGGCCAGCAGCTGCAGCTCCAATTTGACCTCTAGCCTGGGAACCTCCATATGCCACAGGTATGGCCCTAAAATAAATAAATAAATAAATGAAGAAGAAGAAGAAGACCCAGAATTACACAGAAGTTAGTAGTAGTTATATGTGAATCTACTGTTAAATATTTGGAAATATCCTGATATTTTCTAGAGATCATTAGCAAAGCTCATAGTTTCTTACCAAATAAATCTGTAAAGATGTAGACCGCTTGAGATCCCAGGGCCACTTATTTAGAAAGCATCAATGTATGTTTATTAATTTGATAAATTCTTTAAAGTTATCCTTTTCTGGTTAATTTAGTGTATCCTGAATCCATACAAAGGTAAGCTAGCTACTTTTATGGTAAACTTTAATGTTTTATTTAAATCTTAGCATGCCTCTATATAGAATATAATACAGAGTACTCTTGGAATAGAATTTAGGAAATGTTATTTTCTTTATTTTCTTCCAGATATTTCCCTTGACCCCTCTCTCTAAATCCTTCAATCCCTTTTTAATAAATAGAAGTTAATTTTTCCTAGAGAAAGTGAAAATGGCTATAACATACATTTTATTCCAATCTACCTCTGAGGAGTAGGTTCTATAGAAGAAAAAGAAAATACTTAAAAAAGAAAGATATCTGTGTGTCTAAAGAAATATATCTGAAAAAAGATTGGTAAAAATGAATTAAATTAGTAGTTGTTATCACTAGATAGTATATTTATGTAACTGATTTTTAAAATCTTTCTCCTGTATTTTCTTCCTTCTCCCCAACGAGCCCATTCCGTATTATAAACGTTTGAAAATAAGAAAGAAAAGTGACACACATGTAAACAGAAATCCTGGGTGACACCTTCTTTAAGTAATCGAGGTTACTTACAAATCCTAAGAGCAGTTTTCTCCTGACTAGTTAATTTGTGCTTTCAGCACAAGAGAAGAGGGTAAAGGGTGAGTAATCCACAGCAAAGGAGGAGCTTCCCTGGATCCTGCGAGAGCTTCGCATCTTCCAGTGCACCTTTGCATCTCTGTGAAGTCCCTCTAAAGATGTTATGAACCTTAGATCTTTTTCTTTTGAAATGAATTGGCCTTTTTCCAATCAACATTTAATTCGAGCTCTTTTCCAGCTTTATAGTACTTTGCCAAGAAAGAACACTGAAATAACAGGAAACCTTCTCTTTTTTTTTTTTTTTTTTTTTAGGCAGCATGGGCAGCAGCTGAACTACCCAGAATTTATATGCTGATAATCATTATGCAAGCATTACACATAAATCACAAGTTCAAAGTAAGGGTTTATTACCCTCTATGGTTGTTGCCGTGTTGGGTACCAGAAGGTATGGCACAAAGTTGAGACACTGAGTCGATAAGAAAGAATAATGAGTAACCTGACCTTTTTGCATTGCTTCTTTTGTCAAAGGAAAGTGTTCTCAGAGTTGAGCAACTAAATAAAAAGAGCCTCAGCCCAGAACACACACAGGTCTTTCTTAACGCACAAAATATACCCTTGAGTCTCTTTTTCTGCAGGAAGCGTCATGTGCTACCTGCATCATCTTTAAGCATTCTCACGTCCTGCAACACGCAGTGTGTCTTTTTTAAAAACTGATGTGCAGTGTTGTGTTAATGTCTCCTGTACAGCAAAGTGACACAGCGGTACGTGAACATATTCTTTTCCATTGTGGTTGATCACAGGGCGTTGTGCAGTAGGACCTTGTTGTTCATCCATATTCTATACGTAACAGTTTGCACCTGCTAACCCCAAACTCCCAATCTGTCCCTCCCCGCCTTCCCTCTTCCTTGGCAACCACAAGTCTGTTCTCTATGTCCGTGAGTCTGTTTCTGCTGTGTAGGTCTGTTCATCTGTGTTGGATTTTAGATGCACCTGTTCAGTGTTATCGTGTGGTATTTGCTTTTGCCTTTCTGACTTCACTTAGTATGATCATCTTTAGGTCCATCCGTGTGGCTGCAGATGGCAGTATTTCGTTCTTGTAATGGTTAAGTAGTTAGTATCCCATTGTTTAGATATACCACATCTTCTTATTTTGAGGGGGGCTGCCCCTGCTGAATGCAGCAGTCTCAGGGCCAGGGGTCAGACTTGCTCCAGAGCAGCAGCCTGAGCCACAGCAGTGACAACACCAGGTTATTAACTATCAGGCCACCAGGAATCTCCTACTACATCTTCTTTATCCGTTCATCTATTGATGGACATTTAGGTTGTTTTCATGTCTTGGCTGTTGTGAATAGCGCTGCTATGAACATAGGGGTATGCTATCTTTTCAAATTATAGTGTCGTCCAGATATATGCCCAGCAATATGGGATTGCTGGATCATATGGCAACTCTATTTTTAGTTTTTTGAGGAACCTTCATACTGTTCTCCATAGTGGCTGCATCACCTTACACTACCACCAACAATGTAGGAAGGTCCCTTTTTTTCCCACACTCTCTCCAAGCGTCTGTTATTTGTAGACTATTTTATGACGGCCTTTCTGACCAGTGTGAAGTGGTACCTCACTGTAGTTTTGGTTTGCATTTCTCTACTAATTAGTGACGTTGAGCATCTTTTCATATGCCTATCATCCGTCTTTATGTCTTCTTTGCAGAAATGTCTGTTTACGTCTTCTGCCCATTTTTTTGATTGGGCTGTTTGGTTTTCTGTTATTGAGTTGTATGAATTGTTTGTAAACTTTGGAATTTAAGCCCTTGTTGGCCACATCATTTGCAAATGTTTTCTCTCAGTCTGTAGTTTGTCTTTTTGTTTTGTTTATGGTTTTCTTTACTGTACCAAAGCTTCTAAGTTTGATTAGGTCCTATTTGTTTATTTTTGCTTTTATTTCTGTTGCCTTGGGAGACTGACCAAAGAAATAGTGGTACAGTTTATATCAGAGAATGTTTTGCTTGTGTTCTCTTTGAGGAGTTTTATGGTGTCGTATCTTGTATTTAAGTCCTTATAAGCTATTTTGAGTTTATTTTTGTGTATGCTATGAAGGTGTGTTCTGCCTTCATTGGTTTACATGCAGCTGTCTACCTTCCAACACCGCTTGCTGAAGAGACTGCCTTTTTCCCACTGTCTGTTCTTGCTTCCTATGTCAGATGATTGACCGTAGGTGTGTGCGTTTATTTCTGGACTCTTTATTCTGTTCCATTGATCTATATGTCTGTTTCTGTGTCAATACCATGCTGTTTTTGATGACTGTGGCTTTCTAGTATTGTCTGAAGTTTGGGAGGGTTATGGCTCCTGTTTTGTTTTTTTCCTCAGGATTGCTTTGGCAGTTCTGGACATTTTATGATTCCATATAAAGTTTAGGAGTATTTGTTCTAGTTCTGTGAAAAACGTCATAGGTAATTTCATAGGGATCATATTAAGTCTTAGATTGCTTTGGGCAGTGTGGCCATTCTAACAATATTAGTTATTCCAAGCCAAGAACAAGGAATGTTTTTCCATTTTCTTTACTAATGGTTTATAATTCTGCACAGTTGTTTTTTTGGAGTCTGTTTCTTTAGTTGCCCTCTCTGCCTCTGCACTGGCCTGGGTACACAGGTATTAAGCTTGGTACAGATGCTGACTCCTTGTCTACCATATGTTGCCAAAAATGATTAAACATGCACTGTGGCCAAAATTTAAATTTTAAAAGGAAAATATGAAACAATTCATTAAGGACTTCCTACCATTTTATTAAAAGGTGGCCAATAGTCCGTATGTACAATTTGAGAAGCACCCTAATGCAAATGAATGTTTCCAAAAAGTTGAGGATAAATGAAATTTTCTTAAGTTCATTCTCAAATACTTACTGTGTACTTCTCATTTGATTAAGTCAGTAGTTAAAATTTGGGGGAAAATTTTAAAAACCGTCCTTATTCATAAGTTAGTATGGGAACAGAACGAAAACTCTTAAGCACGAAGTTTGGTATGTTGTAAGTGACTACTCAGTGTTTGAAGAAGGAATGAATGAGCAAGGGAATGAATGTAATAGAGCTGATAGGTAAAAAAACAAGACATGAAAGGTCAAATACCAGGGGACATGTTTAGATAAAACCTAAGGGAAGTGATGGGTAAATGCTTGTCATTTGGTGAAAAACGTGTATACAGTCAATATAATCTCAAAGTATAAACTTGCAACTGTAAAATATTATGAAAGAAGCTTAAACATACTAACCTCTGGGTGGATGTTCTTATAGGCAATTTTAATATTCTTTATATTTTTCTATGTTTTATGTATTTTGATAAGGAGCACATATTACTTTTAAAGAAAATAGTTGATTTTTAAAAAGCGATATAGAGAAGAAGTGACGTGAATTCCAATGAAAGATATCACTTTGGACTGGAATTTTTTGGGAGAGCTTCTTGGGTGACTGAATTCTGAGCTGGGTTAATCCAACTTAGATAGGAAGAAAGGTGAAATGTGTTTTAGGCAGATAACCAGCAGGAATGAGGCCAAATCAAAGGACATTTTAAGCACTCTTGTGGAATATATCTATATTTTAATGAACTCTTGTAAAGACAGCCATTGCCTTCACTGCTCATGTTTTGCCTGTTTGTATTTGGTGGCAGCAAAGATGGCTATGAAACAGTTTTGCACAACTTTTCTATCCTAATACCCCAATAGTAAAGGAGAAAGAATACCCCACCCAAGAGCCTTGGAGGCATAACTTCTGTCTCACTCATCTTAAATATCTTACCTATTTGCCTTCTGCTCCCTCACATATGTTATTTGTGTTAATATAGAAATAATACTATTTTCCATTTGAACTATCAGAATAATAGAAAAAGCCATTTTTCTAGGAAGCCTTGCCCTTTTTAATCTCATGACTTCTACATCCTGTTGGTATACCACCCAGGTATCCCTGGGGCATATGCAAATGCCCATCGGAGAAGGTTCAGGGTAGATGAGCATCAAAGCTTCAAAAAGTAACATGTCAAATCTGAATTTTTAAAAAGCAACACACATTTTATTTGCTTCCATGAACAGTCATGAAAAACAAGCTTTTTTTTTTTTTGGTCTATTAGGGCCACACCCTCAGCATATGGAAGTTCCCGGGCTAGGGGTTGAATCAGAGCTGTAGCTGCTGGCCTACACCACAGCCACAGCAACACCAGATTCAAGCTGCGTCTGCAACCTACACTGCAGGTCACAGCAATGCTGGATCCTTAACCCACTGAGCAAACATGAGTCCTTATGGTTCCTAATTGGGTTTGTCATCACTGGGCCATGACAGGAACTCCAAAAAAAAAAAAAAAAAAAAAAAAAACAAGCCCCTTGACAGAAGCAAAATGAGTAGAGGCCAAAGAATAAACATAACAGCTTTGCAAATTTATTTCTATTTAGGAGAAGATTGATCTTATCCTCTATACTTTTTTGCTTGGAAAAATTTGAATTGCATATGTATTCATTAACTATAAAATGCTTCTTCTTCTTCCTTATCTTTTCTAGTTCTAGTTTAAAATTTCTGACATGTATATGAATATAAAATACCAGTTTTAGTTTAATGCACATTGCTGAGGGAAAAGAATCAGAAAGGAAAGAAATATACTAAAAAAAAAATGTGGTGATTTTGCTTTGGATTCTACAAGAATAGCCTAATCTCTTTATAGTGCTTTAGTGGTGTTGTTTTTGAAAATGCCCTGAGGATCTTATGGATAGGAAATTTTAGGACTCCTGGCTATAGCCAGAGTAGCAAGGACCTGGTGAATTACTGTGTATGATAAAGAAAAATGGAGTTTGGCATTTACAAGAAAACCTAGAGTTGAAATGAGGTACCTCAAGACTGCAGTAAAGATCTGAACAAAAGGAATGAGTATCTAATGTGAGAGAGGCCTGGGAAAAGGGTGGAAAGGCAAGGCTTAAACAGGGACCAGCCTGTGAGAAAATCTTCACAGTCTGATATAGTTCAGGGGTCAGCAAACTTGCCCTCTTAAGGGCCACTAGTAAATATTTTGGCTTTGTGTGCCATGTATTCTCTGGGTCTCTATGGTATGTACTCAGTATATACTCAGTTTTGCTTTTGTAATGTGAAAGAACCGTAGACATTAGGTAAGAAATGGTGTGGCTGCATTCCAGTGTAACTACAAAACGGTTCCTTTTTAGTTCAGTGGTTTCTGCTTTTCGATCTGTGCGCCACTTTGGATTGTGGCATAATTTCCATTTACACCCCACACCTTAAGCAAATAGCTACATGTTTATTACACAGTAGCTTATAGTCAGGCTACTTTGAGTAGGTAGACTAAGGGATAAGATATGGTATAATCCCAAGTGGAGGAGGACAGAAAGGAGAAAGCAGTCATAGGCGGTCAGGAGAGGTAGAGGATGCAGGGGAAGTCAGAGAGGGGAGGAGGTAAAAACCGCCTCCACAGGGTCCTCAAGAGATCCTACACATTTAAGGGATTTGGAGGACTTGGAGACACACCCAATTAACAAGTGTTTGGGTTCCATAAGAGAAGAACTACTTCTCCAGGTTCATGGCATAAATGCACAAAATTATAGGAATGCTTTGACAAAACAGTGCCTGCATCCGAATCATCACCCCAAATCACCGGAAACAACAATAATCCAAAAAACTACAAAAACAAAAAAAACCCAACAACAACAAAGTTGTTTCCAGCTGCTGAAGTACTTTCCACCTTCTTTGGTATCAGTGATCCAGCTAATGCAATATCATATTCAAATCCTCTTTCCATTGTCAACATTCGAGTTGTTGAAAAAAACTTGTGTTCTGTTTATATATTAGGTACCTGCTATTTTCTTGATTTGTTTGCAGAGTTTAAGGATGAGCACCATTGCTTTCTTAGGGATATAAGTGGATAATCACTCTTAGATTTTTCACCTGTATTATTGCTAATTGACAATGGAGAAAAAATAGGAAAACTACCTCATTATCTAAGTTTCAGTTTTTGAAAGAAATTAGTAGCTTTAATTTTGAGATTTAGAGAATAATTTGCCTCAAGTTTCTGAACTATTTGCAAGGTATCTGATAGGAAGAACGTAACCAAATGCCAACTTTCAAGGCTTCAATAAAAACTTTCCCTAGGAAATAATAATAAAACCATACTATACAGTGTGTCAAAAGACTCTTAAGTGCCCCCTTAGACAATTGTCCATGCCTTAAAATAGCACATTTCACTATCCCCAAAGTAATTTTCATTGGTGAATATTGTTCACCACAACGTTGTGACATTAAGGCCTTACACTGTGAGTGACTTTGCATTTCAGTCTTACACAAGGCTTCCTTCTTCCCTGGTAGTGAAGAAGTAAGTTCTGTTTCCTGTACAATTAATATCCACAGTTAGGAGAGCAGCAGTAGTTGTCATGAAGCTATATGAGAATTGACAGTAAATACAAGTGTTTAATCATTTCAAAACAAATGTCGGTAATAATCCTGTGTCCATAACAGTAGTTAACTTTTCTAACATTCATCCTAAGTGCGGCACTGTGTTAAGAGAGGTAGAGAATATCATTTCCCCTATTTTACAGGAAAGGAAAGGAAAGTTTAGGACAAATTAGGCTCTTGCCGAGGGTCTCACAGCTAGTAAATGAGTGTGAACACAAGTCTTACTGATTACAAAGCCCAGGGTCTTACCTGGTATGTTTCCCTGCCTCTTTCTGGGTCATTTAATAAGCACTTCATTTTACATAATGAAATGATGACTCAAACAAGACCAGTGCCTTTATATTTCAAGTCTGGGTTGGCATTAGGGATTTAAGGACGGAAGCACAGAGAATTCACTCACTCTACCCCTTCCTGGAACTCCCTAGTACCCAGTTACTCTTCATCCTCTCAAGGAAGTTTGATAAGGGCAACGCTTGAGACAAAGAGGAGATTGTGAGTCAGAAGCAAGATTTTCACCAGATGAGGAAGGACAACTTGAGATTCATGCATGACGAAGCGTGGAGGGCTGGGCAGCCATGTGGTGTGAGTTCCAGGGAGCAGTGACCAGGTGGCTGGGTGAGTAATGGCCTGAAAGGATCTTGGATGATGAGTGGTACATGGGCTGTGAGAGGACACAAGCTTAGTGAGTGTATGTTCAAAGAATGGCAGTGCAGGTGGTTCATGGCAGTCGATGTGAACATAGGGTAGCACCGGGAGCCTTTGCAGAGAGTGGCCTTCACAGCTTTGAACTCCATGCATGACACCAGTAAAGATTTAAAGAGTTCCTGTCATGGCGCTGTGGCTCAGTAGTATCCATGAGGATGCAAGTTTGATCCCGGCCTCACTCAGTGGTTTAAGGATCTGGTGTTGCCATGAGCTGTGGTGTAGGTTGCAATGCCAGATCCACAGCTCGGATCTGGCATTACTGTGGCTATGGCTGTGGCCGGCAGCTATAGCTCTGATTGGTCTCCTAGTCTGGGAACCTCCATATGCCTTGACTTTGCCAAATTTATTGATGAGCTCTAACAGTTTTCTGGTAGCGTCTTTGCTATGCCTAGGGTTTTCTAGGCATAGCCTAAGTCTTAATAATGAGCTGGTCACTGAATTCCTCTGTACCTTGGAATCCTGTTTTTTTCTTTTTTCTTTTTTACTGCCTCACCTGCAGCATATGAAGTTCCAAGGCCAGGGGTTGAACTAGAGCTGTAGTTGAGGCCTACACCACAGCCCAGGCAGCACTGGATCCTTAACCCACTGAGCGAGGCCAGGGATTGAACCCACATGCTCGTGGAGACAACACTGGGTCCTTAACCCACTGAGCCACAGCACCACCTTGGAGTCTTTTGTACTTCTTTGGGATAACAAAACTGTTGAGCCTCCATCGCTCACAAAGTTGTTTTGAGAACCAGAGACGATGGTAAAGCATTTTGCAAACAAGCATGTTAGCCGTCGTTATTCTTATTCTTAATCTTGACTACTGTACAAGTGGATCAGACAGCAGTAAGTGAGAGTTAATTGTGGTCCCTGCTCACAAGGAGCTCATTTTCTGTGCAGGGGCGTAGAGGGGCGTGTAGAGGAGACCAGGAGGACACGAGGACTTGATGAGTGTGGAAACGCCCAGCGCAGGGGCAGGAAACGCAGAGGGTTCTATGACTGCATGTCTCCCACACCCGCATTCCTGACCTCTCTTAACTCAGCTCTGTATTTTCATAACCTTTATCCCCTGATAATGTCATGAAATAAATATCGTGTTTATAGTCTCTGCCTCCCCTAGAATGCAAACTGTCTGGGCAAGGATTTCTGCCCATGCTCCCAAATGGACACATAAAAACTGTCCCTGGCACAGAGAGGAGCTTAGTAAGTATTTACTAAATGAAAGGTGTCTTAAACGCCAATTCAGGGAGTTACCACGAAATGAAACATCCGCAGTTTCTGAATTGTCTCCAGCAGCAGAGGTGGACGTCAGCCTTGCCCTTCCAGGCCTGGCTCGATCCTGTGTCTCCCACAGAGCAGGCCCTGTCGCTCTGCACCCATCTGGGATGCTTTCTCGGCTCTGACTGGCTGGATGGTGGTTAAGGCCCTCTGCACTCTTACAGATACGCCTGTGTCTAATGTGCCATCACATGGCATTTTCTTCTTCGCCTAGGAGGAAACCTTGAACTCCAGATAAGAATAATCAGTCCTTCCAACGTAACTGCGCATGCCTAGCTGTCAGCCCCACCAGCGTGGACACGTGACTGAAGAACGCATCAGCCCAGCTGCCTGTAAGGGAAGGGACTTCTGCATTCTTTTTTAAGCACAGGACTGCCCTCTTGAATTTTAGTTACGCATTATTTATAACATGAAAACAAATGGCATTTTGTTCCCCCGAGAAGTGACTCAAGCTAAAAATCAAACTTTTAAAAATGTTTTAAAATGTTCATAAATTACACATAATAGGTTTCATCGTGAGTTGCTTACTCACTTGGGAGGTTTGCTTCCTGGAATTTTTTGTTTTTTTCCGTTTTAGGGCCACACCCATAGCTTATGGAAGTTCCCAGGCTAGGGGTCAAATCTTGAGTCAGCGCTGCCGCTGCCGGCCTACACCACAGCCACAGCAACACTAGATCTGAGCCGTGTCTGCAACGTACACCACAGCTCACGGCAGTGCCGGATCCTCAACCCACTGAGCAAGGCCGGGCATCACACCCAAGTCCTCAGGGGTACTAGTTGAGCTCTTAACCTGCTGAGCCACCACGGGAACGCCTCTCGACCTTGAAAATTGAGTAGGACCGTGACCTTTCCCACGGCCACTTCCCTGGCCGCCCTCTGTCCGAGAGAGGATGCTCCTGCCACGGACACGACACTTTGAGAGGAGGGAGGAAAACAGCAGGCAGGTTTTCAGGGCTGAGATGCATGAAGAAATGGTATGTGATCTGAGGTTGCTTAGATTAGACAAGATGACCGTTTCTGAAGAAATAACTTTTTATGAAATGGTTATCGAATCTTAATTACGCTTGAGGATTACTCATGAGCGTGTGCTCCTAAACTATGTGGGTGAAACAAATCAACAGTTAGACTTGGGAATTTGACCGTCCCGCTGATGAGCCCAGGATAGTCCACGGGGACAGGGAATGAAGTCGTCGGGGGCGGGGAGGGGCATTGGGTCTACGAGGGGGGAAGGATCAGGTGTCCCAGAGCCTGTTAACTGCAGACTGGTTCAGAAATAGGAAATTAGAAGTCCTAACTACTTTAATTCAGCCTCAGTTTTTTTAAAGCCTACCATTTTTAAAAATCAACTCATAAATAATAGTGTTACTAAATGAGGAACTTTAAGGGGAAAAGCCTCTGACACAGTAAAGCATCAGACTACTTGCATTTTCTCTTTGTAACCAAGAAGGGCAAAGTGCATTTTCATGCCAAGCAGGTTACAGAGGACCTCAGCGAGGACAGACAATGATTTAACCTAACTTTAAGTATCTCCTAATTATTTATGTGTTCCTGACTAGATTGTTTGCAAGAAGTTCTGTGATATTCTGCTTTTTATTTTATTTATTTATTTATTTGTTGTCTTTTTTAGGGCCACACCTGCGGCATATGGAGACTCCCAGGCTAGGGGTCTAATCAGAGCTTCGGCTGCCAGCCTACGCCAAAGCCACAGCAACTCGGGACCCAAGCCGCGTCTGTGACCTACACCACAGCTCACAGTGACACCGGATCCTTAACCCACTGAGCGAGGCCAGGGATCAAACCCGCAGCCTCATGGTTCCTAGGCAGATTCCTTAACCACTGAGCCATGACAGAAACTCCTGTGATATTATGCTTTTTAAAAAGCTTTTATTGGCATCCTTTCTGACGTATCAAAACCTGAGCTTCTGTAACGCTTCTTTAGGAGACTGAATGTGCTGAGAAGGTTTGCTCTAGAAAACCATTCATTTGAAGTGAAAAACCGTTTCTCATGGGTATAGAGTTGGCTGCCCAAGCGTATTGATCGCATTAACTCTGACCTCACTGATTTTGCTATAATTAAATCAACTGTTAGAAAATCTGTGTACATTCTCTTGCCAGGCAAAATGTTTATTTAGTAAAAGGTGTTTATAAAGGATTTATGATTATTTTTTAATTCCCAAAGTCTCAGTTCTTCCACACTGGCAGCCTGGAGATGTGTGCCAGTGGAAGACACTCTCAGACCTCTAAGATAGTATATGTACGTAGAGGTCAGAGGCTGAGGCCTCACAGCAAAACTGGAATACCAGCTGTCTCATCGACACTTCTGGAAAAACCCCCTGATCTGCTTATCTTTTCTTCTGTAAAACTCGAGTCCTTAAAACATTTTTAAAAAAGTGTTCTTAGTGTCATATATATTTATTTTAATGTAAATACGTCTCTGTCCTTAATGTGTGTCAAGTGTCTTTATAAGAATGACTTCATCTGTTTATGTCAGTTTTTGTTTTTGTTTGGTTTTTAGGCTTTTGGTCTTTTTTTTTTTTTTTTTTTTTTTTTTAATGCCTTCTTTTATTTTCCTTTGGCTTCCAAGAAGGGGCAACTACAATTTTGAACATTTCCTAGGAGAATATGGGTGTCCTAACCCTTTTTTTGTGCTTTAGAATTACCCAAGAGGATACAGTGGTGCATAAAATAAGGAGACTCTTACCAGAGAACCCGGCAGCCAAACAAGGTAGTTGAGCGCATGGAAAATATAACCTGCAGGGGTTTTTGTTAAATTCAGGTTTAGTTAATTTTCAATATTGTGTTAATTTCTGCTGTACAGCAGCGTGATTTATACATATGTATGCAGACATATACATACGAATGTACACATTTGTATATTTTATATACACAAGCACACCCATAGATATATGTACACTTTTTTGTAATTTTTTCCATGACGGTTTATTACAAGATGCTGACTAGTTGCCTGTGCTCTCGGAGGACCTTGTTTATCCATATTCTATATCCAACAGTTTGCATCTGCGAATCCCAAGCTCCCAATCCTTCGCTGCCCGCCTCGCCTTTGGCAACCACAATTCTGTTCTCTACATCTGTGCGTCTGTTTCTGTTCTACAGCTAAGTTCATTTGTGACCTATTTTAGATTCCATATGTAAGTGATCTTCAGCTTCCTCCTGGGGTGCGTCAGCAGCAACCCGGGTCTTGAGGCTGGAGGGCGGAAGGAAGGGAGAGTGCAGGCCGTCCCTTCCTGTCTCTGGTGCGTCTGGCAGCATCTGCTTTGGGGACGTCCCCAGGTCCCCCAGCCCAGTGGACTTCTCAGCTGGCCTCCACCCACGTGACTGGGGTTTGATGTGCAGTTCCGTTTTCAGTGGCTTCTTTCCTGATGGCAAACCTCCGCTCAGACCCAGACCCGGTCAGTGTCGCCTCAGCCTCTGGCTCCCTGAGCTGGGCCAGCCTGCAGCCCGTGAAGACTGCGTCTGATCCCTCAGACCCAGGGCCAGGCTGAGCATGCCACGGGTCCCCTCACTCTATGCCGTGGGGCGCTGGTCCTGATCGCACCCCTCCCACGAAAGTGTGCCTGCGGGGTCCCGCGTGGTAAAGCAGAGGGAACGCAGACCCTGGGCAGTTACCAGCGAGAGAAGGGCTGGTCCTCCTGCGCGGGCTGCCTCTGCAGGGCCCCCACTGGCGGCAGCCCCTCCACCCTCTCCCGCTGGAAGCCATCCGGGAGCCCGCCCGCCGCCCCGCCTCTAGGGCGGGGCTCAGGTGGATGATTCTGGATGACGTTCTCCGTTACAGATGCTGAGGCCTCGCCAAGGCTCCCGGGTGGGTCTGTGCTGCCCTCTGCTGGCTGTGGGAGGCAGGGCACGTCGCAGCCCTGGGCTCTGCCATCTGCGGGGAGAAAGAGCCCTCCCCGCCCACCCGTGAGGGCCCGCGCCAGGGCTGGAGGGCGCACACACGCGGGGAGCACCCGCTGAACTCTTGTTGTGATGGCGCAGAAGTACCAGGGAGATCCCTGTAGACCCAGGTCCCTGTCAGATGTGAGTTTTTTTCCGGGTGCAGCAGGAAGTCAGCTCAACAACTGTCGCAGGACCCTAAGGAAGGTAGTAAGTACCCTCCTGTTTTGTTTTATAGACGGTAGGTCAGTCCACAGGGGTCTTGAAGGAGCGGGGATTTAGTGGTGAACCAAGGGCTTCAGAGTCGCGGCAGATATTATTTCTCCAACACAACTTCCTTAACTGGCCTCTCTCTCTCTTTTTTTTTCCCTTCTTAGGGCTGCACATCCTGCATATGGAAGTTTCCAGGCTAGAGTTCCAATAGGAGCTGCAGCTGCCAGCTTCTCCAGAGCCGCACTGGATCCAAGCGAGGCAACACTGGATCCGAGACACATCTGTGACCTGCCCTACTGCCTGCAGCAACACTGGATCCTTAACCCACTGCGTGAGGCCTGCAAACCTCATGGATACTAGTTGGGTTCTTAACCCACTGAGCCACAACGGGAACTCCCTTAACTGGCATCTCTTAATCCCAAGTTAATGCAGCCCCAACTCACCCGGAATACCTTTCTCTCATTTGGATTCCTGCTGAGTCTCCTTCTCACTGTAACAGCAAGAAACCGCAACCCCCAAGCAAGCTACCAGTGCTGGGAACACGGAGACGTGACAGCACCGTGGAGAGACTGAAGAGCCGTCCAGTTGATTTTAGCCCCAGATGGGAAGGACTGCGCTCCTTGCCCAGCCCCTTGGGGCACGGCACACATGTGCAGACCTGTGGCCTGGCTCTAGTGTGACTTGGCACGGGTGTTTCCCTGGAAACATTGCAATAGTGACACCTGGCCCTTGGCTGTGAGGGTTTCAAGGACCCACAGGTGAGGGGCTCTGGGATGCTCGCTGCCTCAGGGGGAGACCTTTGTCATTATTGGGGGCTTGAGGTGGTGGCTGGCCTGCTGTCTAAGGTTCTCCCTCCTTTGCCGTGGCTGCTGTCTTTACTGTGCTCTGCTGACCCCCTGATGCCATGGCGTGGAGCAGCCCCCCTTCACCCAGCAACCGGGCGGGACACTGGTCCAGGAGTCAGGGATGAGCAGATGTCTGTGAAGATGCTGATGCACTCAGAATGGGGGGTGGGGGGAAACGTTTGTGTGTCTCAGGCCTTTCCAGCCTTCCCAGGCTAACAGGTCATGTGACTCCCCCAAGTCACAGTATAAAAAGGTGCAGCTACAGTGACTGGAAAACAGTACACGGTGCCCCCCAAAATTATGCATACAATCACCACATGATCCTGCAATTCCACTTCTGGGTATTCGCACCAAAGAATTGGAAGCAAGGATGTGAAAAGACCTTTGTACACCTGTGTTCACTGCAGCATTATTCACAATAAGCAAAAGTGGAAACGCCCAAATGTCCATCAGCAGATGAATGGATAAACAGAGTGTCCATCCCTGTGATGGGAATTATCAGCCTTAAAAAAAGGAGGGCGTTCTGTCACAGGCTACGCCATGGATGAACCTGGTGGGCCTTATGCTAAATGAAATAAACCAGACGCAAAAGTAGAAATACTCTATGATCCTGCTTACATGTGGTCCCTAGAGTCATCAAGTCCATGGAGGCAGAGTAGGCTAGTGGTTACTGGGTCTGGGGGAGGGGAGATGGGGAGTTACTGGTTAATGGAGCTTCAGTTCGGGAAGATGAGAAGGTTCTGGAGGCCTCCCCTCTAATGTGCTTCTCTGACGATCCCCAGTATTGACTGTGTGTCCTACAATTGGATTCAATTCTGACACGTAATCGCCTGGAGTTGCATCAGGCCACACAGGTGGAAGGGCAAGGTCTTGACCTGACAACCACTGGCCTCATTTTAGATGCCGGCTGCAAGCAGGGTCCCCAGGGTACTCACACTTCAAGTCTGGGTCCCTCTCTAACCCTCTGAGGTGTGGTAGTTTGTTAGAATGACTCACAAAACCTGGGGAAAGGCTATACTTAACGGCTTACCTTATCTGGAAAGCTGTGAGGCAACAGCCAGAAGAGCAGGTGGGCCAGGGCTGGGAGGGTCCAGGGTGCAGGAGCTCCTGTCCCCATGAGTCGGGTGCCAGCTTTCTTCCTGGTACATCCATATGGTCACCAAGGGGGAAGCTCCCTCAAGCCTGGCATTCAGAGTCTTCAAATCAAGTTTTCGTTATCTGGACATTATAGAATAAACCACTGGCCACAGGATTGAACTCCAGCTCCGCTCACCTCCCTCCCAAGAGTCAGATAAAGTAGGAAGGGGGTTGTTGCTATTCTATTGGCTTGTGCTGCCTAACAAAATACCATAGATTGGAAGGCTTACGGTATAGGAGTCTATTTCTTGCAGTCATAGAG
This sequence comes from Sus scrofa, assembly GCF_054392235.1. Classification (NCBI taxonomy): domain Eukaryota; kingdom Metazoa; phylum Chordata; class Mammalia; order Artiodactyla; family Suidae; genus Sus; species Sus scrofa. The sequence goes on from NC_139391.1 coordinate 139,881,729, forward strand.
GCTGGAAGTCCCAGATCAAAGTGCTGGTTGATCCAAGCCCCTGGTGAAGGCCCTCAACCCAGCCTGCAGACTGCTTCCTGCTTGCTGTGTCTTCCCATGGATGACAGGGGTTGGGGTGGAAGGGCTCTGATCTCTTTTTATTCTTTTTTTTTTTTTTTTTTCAGGGCTGCACCTGCAGCAAATGGAAACTCTCAGGGCAGGGGCCAAATCAGACCTGCAGCTGAGACCTACACCACAGCCACAGCCATGCCAGATCCAAGCTGCATCTGTGACCTACACCACAGCTCACGGCAACACTAGATCCTGAGCAGGGCCTCATGGATACTAGCCAGATTCTTAACCTGCTGAGCCACAGTGGGAACTCCTCTTTTTCCTCTTATAAGAACATTAATTTCATCATAAGGGCCCCACTCTCATGTCCTCATCGAACCCTCATCCCTCCCAAAGGCCTCATTCCAAACACCATCAACTTGAAGGGTAGGACTTCAACACACAGATTCTGGGGGACGCAAACACTCGGGCCACGGCGGTTGTGAAGAACAAAAGATGTTCCAAGGGCTTGTGAAGCTCTTTTCCAGGAACCAGGATAAAACATACATACATATATATATATATATACACACACATATATACATATATACACACACACACACACACACACATATATATATATATATACATATATATTTATAAAATCTCACCACACCACATAGGTTCGTAATGTCAGTTAACAAGTATCCTTTTTGGTCATGGAGTCCTGAAAATAATTTTGAAAATCTATGTACCTCCTGGTAAAAATTTAGGAACTTCTACGTTTAGGCAAGGCCATGGATGTGATTTCTGGGCTATTTATTGTCCTTTTGCTTTAATCATATTCCATCAAGCCTCAGGGCTGAAAATTGGGCTCATTCAATTTTCAGATGTATCAGATACTCTAAACGGCAGAACTGATCTTCTTCTTTTTTTCCCCCATTTTTGGTTGCCCTTTGGCTTGTGGAATTCCCAGACTAGGGATCAGATCCAAGCCACAGTTGTGACCTACAGTACCCAGACCCTTTAACCCACTGTGCTGGGCCGGCCAGAGATGGAACCTGCCTCCTAGTGCTGCCGAGACACAGCTGATCCCCTTACTCCACAGCGGGAACTCCGCCGAACTCGTCTTTATTTCAAACCAGTCATAGTAGACGTCCTGTCAGAAAAAATGGGTTCTTTGCAAATCTATTCCCATTTCTATTTGAATAGAAATCAATGTCAAATACTACTCCAATACATGTATTAATATTGGTTGGCATGTAATCTTTTCAGTTCTGAATGCCCCCTCCAGGACGCGTGGATGTCTGGGCAGACAGGAATAGAGGCATAAGGCACTAGGCCTTCCAGCCGCTGTCACCTGGAAGGAGTAAAGTCCATATTCAAGGCCTCACTATATGTTTTGATTTTTTTTTTTTTTTTTTTTTTAGGGCTGCACCTGCAGCATATGGAAGTTCTGGGCTAGGGTGTCAAATCAGAGATACATCTGCAGGCCTGCGTCACAGCTGCAGCAACACCGATCAGAGCCACATCTGTGACCTACACTGCAGCTGGTGGCACCTCCAGATTCTTAGCATGCTGAGCAGGGCCAGAGGTAGAACCCGCATCCTCAAGGACACTGTGTCGGGTTCTTAACCCATTGAGCCACAATGGAAACTCCAAGGCCTCCCTATTTTTCACCCAAACTCTCTTGGCTTAGTTTCTGGATTCTCCTTCAAGCAGTTACATTCTCGCTTTGTGCGTAGATTTGGCTCCGGAAGTCCTTATATCAGAGGGCAATGCACTATTGCAAGACTGTGATGGCTGGGTCTGGTCTTTCTTTAGCTGAGCGCGAGGGGTGTCTTCATGGACCCCAGTGTGATGACCACCGCTCGTGGCATGGGCCACGTTGTATGCCTTTAGACCTGCTGCCTTCTTCCCGGCTTGGTCTTAGTGGCTTGCTCTGGCTCCCTGGTTCTTGGGGCAGGAGAGGTGGGGGGTGGGGAGAGTGGAAAGGCATGTGACACTGCTTTCATTCTGCAGTCCCTGTCCTTCTCTACCGAGAGGCTTCCATTACCTGGAGGGAAAGGAGCACCTGCTCAAACTGGGCCCCGTCTGCTGAAGCACTGGTAACGGGGCCAGGTGTGAACAGCCAGGCCTGCCCTCTGGCTGTGGTGGGACAGACCACGATGGCTTTTAGAGCAAGAAGAGGTGCGTTCCCAGTTGTGCTGCTTCGCCACTTGGTAACTTATAGCCGCCCTAGTTACGACCTCATCTCTAAGGTACATTTCCTTACCTTGGGGTGAGAGGAACAGGAGGGTGGCCTATGCATACGTAGTTTTCAAATGTGAGTGGGACGATATATCTGAAGATATTTGGAAGACTGTAAAGCATTAAAGAAAAGCTGGATAGTATTTTTATAAGTTCTCAGAGTCATTTGGAGAAACTACTGGCTCCAACCCTGTAATTTTTTCACCTGCTAAGTGACAGGTGCAGGGATGTTGAGAGCTTTCATGCTGTATTTGCCCTCTGCCCCTTCCTTTGTATTGGACCATATTGTGTCTTTTTTTTTTTTTAAATGGAAAGAAGGTTTGTTCATTTCGTTTACAAGGAATCAAAAGTTTGATCCAATAAAAAGGCAGTTACAATAAATTGAGAGCCACTGAGGATGTAACAGTTTGATTTCTCAAACTTGATTTCCCTAAAAGCATAAATCTCACAGGTATGGCTTCTACAAATTACATCCACATAAAGTGAAAGGCAACAAGCATTTCAGAAGTGTGTAACATGGGGACTTCCTTTGTGGCACAGCAGGTTAAGGACATGGTGTTGTTGCTGCTGTGGCATGGGTTCAATCCCTGGCCCAGAAACTTCCACAGGTCACAGGTGTGGTTAAAAAAAAAGAAGAGTGTAATATATATATATATATATATATATATTTTTTTTTTTTGGTCCTTTTGCCTTTTCTAGGGCCGCTCCCACGGCATATGGAAGTTCCCAGGCTAGGGGTCGAATTGGAGCTGCAGCCGCTGGCCTACGCCAGAGCCACAGCAACACGGGATCCGAGCCATGTCTGCGACACTGAATCCTTAACCCACTGAGCAAGGCCAGGGATCGAACCTGCAACCTCATGGTTCCTAGTCAGATTCGTTAACCACTGCGCTGCAACGGGAACTCCGTGTAACATAAATCTTTAAGAAAGGAAAAGAAAAAAGATGTGGCCTTTGTCTTTTAACAATTGAAAATCTGAAAGGGAAGAAAAAATACACATTAATTAATCAAAATTAATTTCCACATTGAGATAATGATAGATGTTTTAATATTAAATATCACATTTTTCAGCTCTTAATGATGTTCTAATATTATCACGTTTTTCAGCTCTTAAAGAATTGCTGTAGTAAGCAACAACAACAATAACAACAACAACAAAGAAGACAAAACAAAACAAAACAAAACAAAAAAGGAGTTCCCGTCGTGGCGCAGTGGTTAACGAATCCGACTAGGAACCATGAGGTTGCGGGTTCGGTCCCTGCCCTTGCTCAGTGGGTTAACGATCCGGCGTTGCCGTGAGCTGTGGTGTGGGTTGCAGACGCGGCTCGGATCCCGCGTTGCTGTGGCTCTGGCGTAGGCCGGTGGCTGCAGCTCCGATTCGACCCCTAGCCTGGGAACCTCCATATGCCGTGGGAGCGGCCCAAGAAATAGCAACAACAACAACAACAACAAAAGAATTGCTGTAATAATTCACAACTACAAAAAAGGAGAGAGAAGCTGATGGAAATTGCTTTTTAAAGAAATCTGTTTACTTTTAGGTTCTATTAATAGAAGGATTGGAACTAGACCAGAAAGGACATCCTAGATAGTACCGATACTTCAGTCTTGGCAAGGGAACCGCAGCTGAGCTCACATGAAATTTTGAATATCTAGGTATTTTACGTAAAAATCCAGGTTTTCGGCTTGTCTTGAACAGAGCTCCGCATTGGCATGTAAAAGCAGTCAGCAGGAGCCAGCGGCGTGTGGATAGAGGGTAGCAGCTGGCTGTTTTTCATCAGCAGCAGGTAAGAAGGATGCTCGTCTTGACGAACCTCCGACCGCATCTCCATACCTGGTTGCAGCCTCCGGCCACGCGGGGGCGCACTCCGGAGGCGCACTCCGGGGGCGCGCCGACCCCGCGACCCCACACGCGGGCGCGCGCGCGCGGGCGCGGAATCCCCGGAAGGAGGAGCTGCCCGCCTGCCTGTGACGTTGAAAGCCATCCCTATGAAAACATTTAGGCATTAGTGCGTTAGGTCTGTAAAATGCTCCTAAAATGCTCTGTACGTTTCAAAACTGCTGAAAAGTCTCGTAATGCTCAGTCCGGCCAACGTCTTGCCAGCCTGGAGGGCTTGTTCTCATTTTCTGATGCAGCGGAAACCCGAAGAATTCACTTCGCAGCCAGTGAATGGGCTTGAGTCCAAATCTACCCGAACGCCAGACTATGGACTCGAGTAGTAGGAAGGCAGTCTGGCTGCTGTGGCATCTGTGGTCCTGCAGCCGAGGTACCGCAAGAGCCGCCCCAGCGAGGTCCTGATTTCTCGGCAGACGGGCGAGCACCTGAAGGGAAAGCCTGTTTCAACCCGAGGGGACACACATGCCGCTCTGTCCGAGCAGGGTTGTCAGCCTTCCGTGCGATGCTGTCGGGAAGCCGCTGGAGACTCACGTGAGGTGTCTGATCTGCTGCGACCTGCACGGGGGAGCCGGTTTATTCCCGTCGCAGTTTCCCCCGAGCAGAGCATCTGCGACAAGTGAGCTCGTCCCTGCCTGTTCCCTGGCTCTTTGCGAAAACCATAAGTCCTTCGATCCTAAGCGATTGTCCGCGGGCGGGGGCGGGGGTTGTCCAAGGCCCCGGGGGTGCTGGCAGGGAAGTGGTACCAGGGCCTTGGGAGAGGCGGCTGTGCGCTGCCACCTGTCACTTCCTCAGTGAGCTCGGGTCCCAGGGCATCCGTTTACCTGAGGTTTTATGAAATGAGAAAAACGTCCCTGCTCTTTCTGAGTCAAAGGAGAAAGAGGAGGCATTCCCTTGTGGCTCAGCAGGTTAAGGATCCTGGCATTGTCACTATAGCAACAGGGGCCGCTGCTCTGGTGGAGTTCAGTCCCTGGCCCAGGAACTTCCCCATGTCAGGGGCGCAGGTCAAAAAATAATTATTATAATAAAATAATTTTTAAAAGAAGAGATGAAAAGAGGTTTGCAGAGCTCGGCCGACTTGGAGGGAGCTCTCCCTCCTCGGCCTGCCCCTTCCTTAGAGATACCCTGTTTTCTGTGTTTTTAATTTGAGACTCCCCCTTGAAACCAGTGTTTAGAATCTCAGGAACAGTTTGCCAAGTGAACAGGAGTAGTACTTCCCAGGCTTGAGCTTCAGGACACTTCTATTTCATATCACACAAAATGAATTCTATCACTGCTGATCCCTAAATAACCACAGTCTGGATGCCTTGCTGAGTGATCATTGTGTTTCTCTAAGAAATATTTATCATAGAGCAGTGAGAACATTGCGCGGGGGAAGGGAGCTCCTGCGCATAGAAAAGGGTTCCTCAATGCCTTTGGCTTGAGGACAGAGCCACCTTGACTCACGTGTAGCTCAGGTCCGCAGGTGACTGGAAACAGGAAGCCTCAAATAGTGCTTCTGCACACGTGGTCCTGAATTAGAACTTCTGTGGGCGGGACCCACAGATCTAACAGCTCTTCTAGGCGATTCTGATACAGGCTCATGTCTGAGAACAGTGTTCACAACCCAGGGGGAACCCAGTCGGTTCTACGAAGAAAAACATTCCCTGGCATCACCCTTGGATGCGTCGTCTCTAGGTAGCCATACCGCCCTCTGCTGTTAGTGTCTCACATTACAAGTTGTCCGGGTGGAGAGCAGGTCTGGATCCGGGTCATTTACTGGAGAGGGTCTCAATTCTATGTTCCCTCCCTGCCCTCCTTTGTGGAGGGGCTTCACCCTCATGCAGTAGTGACCGACTATGGTGGTTACAGCTGTCCCATCCAAGGTCAAGGCCATCTCATTTGCTGTCCACTTTTCAAGAGCAAGGAAAACCCTCAAGGAAACTACAGCCGAGCACCCAACCCCAAGCCTCTCACTGGTGAGCAAAGAGCCACGGGAGACTCCTGGACCACTTCTGGGGGAGGGCATGAGATTGCATCGTGGGGCCACTGAGTTTTGCTTCTGAATCTGGAAACTTTGAGTCTCATGTAGCAGGGTTGGCCACCAGAACAAAATAAGACCAGAGCTTGGCCAGCTGGTTGTTTTTATTTTGTTTTGTCTTATACATTGTAGCAAACTTTAAAAATATGCAGTGCTACGACTTTTTAAAAACATTTTATGTTCCAGTAAGTGTAGATATATAGCAAGGTGCAAAGACAGTCCAGAGAAATCCTTTGTAACCTTTACCCAGGTTCCTGCAATGGTCACATCTCACAGAACTACGGTAGGATAAATGGCAAAATCAGAAACTGAGTGCGTGATTCTGTGCTATTTTATCACAGGCGTAGATTCATGGAAACGCAATTGAAATACAGACCTGTCCTGTGTCCACACGGTTTTCCCTCATGCTGCCCTTCTGTAGTCAGATCCAACCCTGACTCCACCACGGATGCGTTCTCCATCTTTATAACACGTTTGCTTGAGAATGTTCTATGAATGGAAGCATGCAGTATGCGGCTCTTGAGATGACACGTTTCACTCAAGGTAATATCCTTGTGATTCATCCGAGGAATGAATTTCGTTTTTTAATGGTTGAGTTTTGTTTCGTTTTGCTTTTCCCTTTTATGGCCAAAACAGACTGTCGCTCATTGCTTCTCACCGCCCGGTCGTCTTCCACTGTGTGGATGGACAGTGTTTAACCCTCCCCCGTGGAAGGGCGTTTGGGTTGTTTCCAGTTTTCAGCTGTCCTGATACAGCTGCTATGAACATTCACACACAGGATTTTGTGTGAGGATAAGTTTTCATGTCTTTAGGACAAATGCCCAGAGTATGATTGCTGCTTATATGCTAAGTGTACATTTAATTTTTAAAGGAAGTGCCAAAATATTTTGGTGGCTGTGCCATTTTGCCATCCCACCAGCAATATAGGAGAGATCTCATTTCTCCACAGCGGTGCCAGTGTTTGGTTTTCTCACGAAGGTTTGTTTCGGCAGGTCTAGGAGGTGTATAATGCTATCTCGTCTTGGTCTCAACTAGCGTTTCCTGATCATTATCGATGTTTTCTTTGCATGGTCTTTTTGATATCCAGCAAAATGTCTTTTCATGTCTTTTGCCTATTTCCTGATTTTATTTTATTTTATTTTTTGCTTTTTAGGGCCACACCTGCAGCATATGGAGGTTCTCAGGCTAGGGGTCGAATTGGAGCTGTAGCTGCTGGCCTACACCACAGCCACAGCAACACAGGATCTGAGCCGTGTCTGTGGCCTACACCACAGCTATGGCAACGCCAGATCCACTGAGCAAGGCCAGGGATCAAACCTGTGGCCTCATGGATGCTAGTCAAATTTGTTAACTGCTGAGCCACGATGGGAGCTCCCTAATTTTGTTTTTATTTGTTGAGGTATTTTTTCCCTTTTATGGCCACACTTGCAAAAATTCCCAGGCCATGGATCAGATCCAAGCCACAGACAGACCCTATGCTGCAGCTGCAGCAACACTGGATCCTTAACCACAGCAGGAACTCCAGTTGCTGCATTTTGACAGCTCAGATATTCTAAATATCAGCCCCTTGTCAGATATGTGGTTTGCAAATATTTTCTTCTAGCCCGTGGCTTCCTTTTTCATTCTCTTATCAGTGTTTTTCACAGGGCAACATTTTTCATTTAGATAAAGTCTGAGTATACATTTTTCCTTTCATGGATTATCCCTTGTGCGTTGTCTTGTAGCCTCGAGTTTTTTCTATCCTCGTTTCGCCCTCCTCTCTTTCCATCACACCAGTGGCAAACTCTGACTTTGTCCCATATGTCCCTGAGTCTCTGATGATGATTATTTTCAATCTTTTCCCGCCTGGTGTTTGGACTGGATAACTTTTATTGGTCTATCTTCAGGTTTGCTGCCTTTGTCATCTTTCCTATCCATTCTGCTAGAGTGTCTCCAATAAATGTTTTCCTTCTGTTATTTTATATTTAAGTTCTAAAACTTCCCATTGTCCTTTTTTTATAATTCTTTGCTGAAAATAATCATCTTTCCAGTTGTTTCAAGACTTTGTCCTTATTTCATGGAGCATGGTTATAAGAAATACTTTTTTCTTTGGCCACACCAGGAATTGAATCCAAGCTGCAGCTGCGGCATAAATCACCTAATCCTTAACCCACTGCGCCAGGCTGCAGAGACAACTTGGGATACTTAACCTGATGTGCCACAGCAGCAACTCCTAATAATTACTTTAATTATCTAATAATTCCACCCTTTGGGTCCTCTTGGGGTTGCCGTCATTTGAATGTCTTTACTTGAGAGCTATTTTTAAAAAGGTTTTTCCTGGTTTTTAATGTATGTTGAGTAACTATGACTTCTGCTGTTGGATTTTTTGAATATTATTTGACTGGATCCTATTAAAATCTTCCAGGGACTGTTGATTTGTTTTGTTTCAGCAAGCAGTTGGCACAGCTAGGTTCCCTCTGCAAGTTCTGTTCCATCTTCTGTGGTTTGTGCCTCCAGTATTAATTGAATTTTAGATTTGGCATTTGATTCTGCCGTCCTATGTTTCCAAATTAGAACTAGACTCTCTGGCCTTGGAGTAAAGAGAAACTACATTTCATGTTTTAACCTGGAGCGAGAAAATTCTGCTCACATGGAAGGTACCTGAAGCCTCAGGTTGTCCCGGGGGGATTAAAAGGAGGCTGTCGCTCGGTGTCCTTACTCCTGGGTCAGAGGTTTGGGCAACTTTCCTCTCAGTATTATGACTGGAGTTTTGAGTATATCTTTTTACTTTTCTTGTCTCAGTGGGCACTGGGTACCATTACAAGGTGAAAACCACATGTTCTAGCCATTTTATTGTCTTTTGAACACCAAGTCTTTTGATACGTTTTGGAGTTAAGTTTTCTATTAGAGTGAGAAACCCATTCAGATTCATGGGCAATTATTGAAGTTAGAAAAATAGAGTTCAGAATCAGAGAAAAGGAAGTTTATTTAAATTACCCATGAGATTATATTTTTCAAGATTTCTAAATCAGGGACAACTGGACTGTGGAAGTTCTTTAAACTATGAAACTTCTAATTGCTTATTGTTGCTCATTTCAATACAGCTTCTTAACGGAGACAGAGAGGCCATTTTACCTGAAAATCTTGAAGAATTTCATTGTAACTTTCTAAGTCCATTACCACAGCGTTCAGAGGGACCAGCCCCGTGCCTATGATCAGCCGCCACATTCAGGTTGACAGCGGGTTGGGGGGGGGTTGTCTTTGGGGATGAATTGGCACTGGTGGAAGTGAGAATACTTCAGACCCAGTCTTTTTAAACACGGCTAGACTGAAGCACAGCCAGGAAAGCAATGAGGGTGGGATTCAGCCCCATCCTCCCCTCCCCCATGTGTGTCTGGCCTCCTCCTCACCTTCTAGGAATCTAACCTTAAATCAGAGGATCAAGGTGAGTGGCAGTGGAACAGGAAGGGGGAGTGGGGTCTGGCAGGGCGCAGATCCCGGGGCGAGCCCTGTGATCGCTCATAAATCCACATATTATCTTTGCACACTGCGAAGTCCCCTGACAAGGGCCCGTGGAGGGTTCCCATCTGTAGTGATCGATGCCTGAGGCACATCGGGAGTCCGCACGGATCACTCAGGAGACTGTGGTCCAAGTGAATGACCGTTCTCCTGGGGAACCTCCAGCTTTAAGGATGATCCCCGGGAGTTCCGTTCTCGTGGTTTCCTCGGTGTATTCGAGGGCCGCAGAAACTCCCAGATCTGGGCGAAATGCAAGCATCAGCCTTCAAGTCCTTAGCCAGCCTCGCCAGAGAAGCCACAGATGCAAAGTCAGCTTCCCAGGGCTGCTTAAGCAACTGGCATTTTTGTCTCACAGTGATGGAGGCTGCACGTGGAAGGCCGCGGCTCAGCAGGTTGGTTCCGGTGAGGCCTCTCTTCCTGGCTTGCAGATGGGCACCTTTTGGCTGGGTCCTCGCGTGGCTTTGCCTCTGTGTGCGCATGGCAAGAACTCCATCTCTGGTCTCTTCCTCTTTGATAGGACACCAGTCCTGCTGAGTCAAGGCCCACCCATGACCCATGGAGCCTTATTACTCCCTAATGGTCTGATCTCCAAATGTAGTCACAGTGGGAGTTAGGACTTCAAAATATGAATTATGGGGGACGCAGTTCCATCCATACACTCTCTTTTTCTTTCCCGACTCTCCTTGTGATGTAGTTTTCACAGTAAGTGTCCCATTTCCCAATCGCCGTTGAGCCAGCAGACTTTGGTTTTGTGAGTTAGGGTAGAAGAGGGGCTGGTGAGCCTGCTCATGTTTTTTCCTCTAATTGTCGTGGCGACATCTGAACTTTCGTGCTTCCCTCTGTATGTGCTGTCCGCCCGCGTGGATGTGGAACAGGTGGCTGTCTGAGTGGATGGCTGGGGTTGGGGGGCTGGTACCAGGTGAGCTGATCTTGATGCTGGAGAGTGTGGGAGCGGCCAGTACGGGGGGGAGCCCCTGCTTGCTCATTTTATTTTCATGCAGGCACTTCGAGCTCTCCTTTATGCCACGAACCGGGTTAGGTGCTTTGTCTTATCTCAGTCTGTGGTGTCCACTTCAAATCCAACCCTTGCCTGGGGGAGGGGGGCCCATCTCTGGCCCTTCCTGGTGGAGAGGCCCCTCCGCCTTCTCTCCTGTTAATGATGTCATCGTCTCTCTTCTTTACCCTTTGACCCAGCTCCTTGTTGCTCTCACCATCCAGAGCTGTGCTAAGGGGGCTGGCTGGATGGGTGCGATGCTTGTCGGTAGACACAGGAAAAGAGGAAGAGAAAAGGCAGGATCCCACCATTCCCTGGACGAATTCAGTTCGCTTTTAGCCACGTGTGCCGTGAGGATTCTGAGTGAAATGGAGGGTGGGGGGCGCAGAAAGGCAGAAGCCCTCTCTTAATGATAAGGACAGGGCTGGCCTCAACGCTGGGCCAGACCTTCCCCTGTGAGCTGGCATCTGTGGACCACTTGGCACACTCTGTATCCATCAGGGTCAGCAAGGAAAATACAGATCACGCTGAACATTCTGAAGAGAGGACATGTGATGTGGAAACCATTGTGTAGGTGACTGGGGAGCTGAGAAGGAGGGGGGGCTGGGGGTAAGGACAGGCAGGAGGCCGCGGGCTGCGACCCAGGGTCTCTGCAGAGAGCCGGGCACAGGCCTCGGTAACCACAGAGCATGATGCCCCTGAGGCTCTCAGGGGCTGCACCACGGGTGAGGGATCCAGTTCCTCCCAACTTTTTTTGTTCATCTGTCCCCTTGGCTGGGCACCTGACCTGGAGGACTGGCGATTGGAAATGACAAAGCCACTCACCTCCCTCTGTGGCAGGAGGTGTGGGTGCGGGTGGGGCTGGGAAGCCTTGTGGAGCTGGCTCTCAGCACAGCAGTCACTCCCAGTGTGGGGACACTGTCTAGGAGTCCCTGCCCATAGCTCAGGGACTTTCTTCTCTCTCTCTCTCTTTTTAACCTGCCCCATAAGCAAGTTCCCAGGCTAGGGGTCCAATCCGAGCTGCACAAGTCTGCCTACCCCACAGCACCGCAATGCTGGCTCCAAGCTGCATCAGCATGCAGCAATGCCGGATCCTTATCCCCTGAACGGGGCCAGGGGTCTGAACCCTCATTCCCATGGATCCTAGGTGGCTTCTTAACCCTGAGCGCCACAACGGAGGACTCCTGCCTTCCCTCTCTGGCTGGATCACTAACGCTTCCTCCTGTCACTCCCACTCCCCAACCTACGGCCCCTGCAGGGCTCCGTGCAGGGAAGGAAGAGGTGGAGCTTCTGGGTGAGGTCTGACCTTGGCCTTGGCTGCGGAGGGCAGGGGCAACCGAGGGGCAGGCGGCCTCTCCAGATGGGCAGGTAGCCGGTTTACCACACAGGGAACTTACATAAGAGGCTTGTCCTGGACAAGGACCTTAAAGTCCCCGTGTGGGCCTGGCGGGGCTCAGTCCCTTGCCCCTCTCGCTATCACCCTCCCTCTGGCTGCACTCTTGGAGGGGGGCCGGTGGGACGGAGGGGGACAGCATGGGGGTGCAGGGCGGGCGAGGAGCCAGTATCCACGCGGGCCATTTCAGTGCACTGGGGGGGTTCAAGGTCTCTGCACACGCGGTGTCACTGCCAGGAGCAGGGGGGTGCCAGGTGGCACTTGATCGGAACAGGCGTTTCTGGTTCTGGCGACCAGCAGGCGGGATGGCCCCTGAGCATCTGGGAAGAGAGTCCGTGGCCATTTGGAGCAGGAACTCGCGGGCTCCTGCGTGGATGCACGACAGCATCCCCCAGTCACTGCCGGGAGCAGACACAGTCACAGCCCGCGGCTTCCAGCTGCTTCCATGGGGCTGCACAGCTGAGCAGAGACCAGGCGAGGTCTGCTTTCCTGAGGTGGATTCAGGTAACAGAAAGTGAACGGTTTCAAAGCGAGGGTTCAGTGTGTCCCCTGAGTGGGACATCCCTGCTCCCCGGCTCCAGAAGCACCTCCTTCGCCCTGAAGGAGGACCCGGCACCCTTCACTGCCCCCCGCCCCAGCTCACTGATCGTGCCTCGTCTGCCGGCTCAGCTGCTGGGGACCCTTGGCCTGTGCTGCCTGCCTTTCCTGTCGGGCTGCTGTCTCGGGCTCCTCCCGTGTCCTAGTGGGTGTCGGCATGTCACCCCTTTGTGTGGCTGAATGATGCTCCGTGCGCATTTGCCGAGCCATGTCTATCCACGTGTCTCCTGGTGGGCGCTTGTGTTGTCTCCAGTTTATCACGGTTGTGAACTCGCCTGGGGGTGCGCGTCACAGAGGTGGGATGTGGCCCCAGGGCGCTGCCAGCTGAGATCTGCCTCTTTAGACAGGGCCTGGGCACTGGCGGGAGGACTCAGGCTGGATGCTGGCCCAGCACTCTCAGGCAGGGGGACCCCTGGTGCAGGGGCCTCCTCTTAGCTCCGGCCTGGACCTCCGAGGGCAAAAGTCGCTCCTTGGAAGCTTGAGCAGGTAAAACGAGGGTAATGGTGTTGTTTTGCTTAGCGGATTTGTTCGGTGTTGAGGGTGTCTCTTTTGTGTATAATTCTCAAGGCTGTGGCCTCGGGGAATGTTACACTTTCAGATGGCAAGTTGCACAGTGGAGAATGACCTTTGTTTTGTTGGAGGTTCCAGGAGCATCATGACCGTATGACGGGGCCCCTTTGCTGCTCCACAGAAGCTGGCACAACATTGTAAATCAACTATACTTTACTAAAAAATACAAGAAAAAAAAAAAAAGAACAAAAGATGTGACGGGAAGACTATTTGCAGCAATTAACGGCCCCCCTCCCTCACCTGGCCTCTAAGCGAGCTTTGCTGAAAGCCTTTCGGGAGTTCAGGATTTTTAAGGCACCAGCCACCCGTCTCCTTGCCCGGCCCTGCGGTGAACCTTTCTGCTCCAAACTCTGACATATCCGAGTTGGTTTGACCTCACTGTGGGTCGGGCACAAGGACCTGTTAACACGTGTACTTGCTTGAGTCCCTGTTTGGGATTCTTTGGGGGTATATACCTAGGAATAGACTTGCAGAGTCCTGTGGCAATTCTAGGTTTAACTACAGTTTTCTTTTTGAACCTTGGAAAACTGCTCCGGGCAGCATCCCACCCTCATGGTGCAGTCGTGATGTGTGTGCCACGCTCCCGGCACCCTCCGTGGGAGCACGGAAGAGGTAAGGTGCAACCACGCAGAACTCTGGCTGCTCTGAGAAGGAAATGCGGGGGTGCTTTTCCTCACAGTGGCGTTTTTGAAAACAACAGCAGTCCCCTGTGACGTGTGTGTTCAGTGCGTTGTCTGCAGAGGGTTCTGGGAGGTGGCAGCACAGAGATGGCAGGGCTGGGTTTTGAGGGGGTGAAAGCCAAGGAGGATGTGGTGTGGACATCAGGCTAACTCATGCATGGGAGCCAACCCCCCGCCATACTGGGGAATGGCTTCACTCTGGTGCTGCAACCCGGGTAACAAATAATAGAATCCAAATTGTAAATGGTTTCTTTTAAAAAATAGATTTACAGGGTCATTGACTCAATTCCTCTGCCAATGCCTATGCCGCTTCCTGTTGCAAAAGCCATTGATGGCACATTCATAGCTCGTGGAGGTTGCATTGAAATGGAAAAGCACAAGAGTCTCGTTGCCTGGCATCCCCCGACCACAGGCGGGGGCGACAGGAACCCAGGAGCTTCGCCTCGAGGACCAGCTGCTGCCAGCTGAGTTCCTTCCCGTTAAACAATTAAGGTTAAGACAAGTGTTGGAGCCTCAGTCTGGGCCCAGAGCAGCCCACAGCTTGCGGCTTCTGCTGCCCTGCAGGGGGCTTGCCTGAGGTCCGGCATCGCTGATGATGCTCTCTGTCGTTTGCCTTGCTCTCTGGTGGCAGCGATAAGTTATAGATGGGAGAGTGACCAGCATTGTCTAACCTGGGCGTCCAGGGTTTACTCACAGAAATGGGAAAGGCCGACCCGATCCCCGAGCCTTTGGGGGAAAGTGGTAAGAGAGGGGGATTAAGGCGTCGTGACCGCCCAGCCGACCTGGAGCTCGAAGCACCTGCTCTCCCCCGCCTCCCCAGCCAACACTGCTTCCGTCCTTCCCTCTCCTTTCCCTCTGATTATCTGCCAGGGCATGTCCAAAATGGAAACCATTTTGGTTGATGAGTAGGATGGCTGGTTTCAGGGGGAGGGCAGCGATAATTCCATCCTATTAGCATCAAGGGAGACGAGGGGGCCGCGCTCCGCGTGAGCACTGCTTCTGGCTGCTCGCATCCGCTGTGTGCGTCCTTGGACATGTGCGTGCCCAGAGGCTGCCTGTTGGAACCCAGCCCTCCCGAAACACCAAACACTGGGTAAGATTTCTCAACAGATGCAGAACAAGAGGGACATTCGATGCCTGCCTCATTCAGTCACCAGCAATCTGCCTTGCATCACTCACTTTTGTTGGGATTGACTAATAGGCGTCTTTCTTTGCCCTGTGCCTTTGCCCAGCCTGGCAGATATAAGCCTGGTGCTCGGGCCGGCTTCCCAATGAACACAGGAGGGCAGGCATGGGGCGGGCTGGGCGCCAGTTCCGGGCCCTGCTCTGGAAGAATTGGCTCTGCAGGATCAGACACCCGGTGAGCGCTGCATGTTCCCACGGTCCTGGGAGATCAGTGTGGTGGCTGAGGCTGGGGACAAGGGGCTGGTCTGGCTGCTTCCCCCACCTCTGCGGGGACTTGGGAAAGCCAGAACCTGCCCTCAGGGCCAAATGTGACCAGGTCAAAATCATGGCTGCAGCATTCGGCCGGAAGGGCTCTACTTTAGAAAAAGTTTTAAAAAGAAGGTATTTGAACTATAACTGGTGTTTTGCGCATCTGCTGTAAGACTGAACTGCAAATCTTCTGGCTGAAGGGCTAGGGCATGACATGCTTTTAATGCATAAGCTGAGGCTCACAGACCATGAGGCTGTGAGGCCTGGATTTTGCTGTTCTTTGATGTCAGACGATTAGAGTTAGTCCCCATCTCTTGAGAATTGTATCCCAATTGCATTGCAAGGCTCTGCTACATAGGTTGGACTCACCCAAACCAAATTCGTACTGACGCTGCACAAAAGTCCTATAAGGGTGTGTGTTAACGAAGCAGAATCAATTGCTTATTATTACAGTTGGCTCTCCTTATTACCAACGCTGCAAGATTAAAATGAACACTTAGAATATTTTCACTAGAGGTAGATCCTCAGCAGTGCCTGCATCATGTCTGACTTTAAGATCCGTCCTTAGCACATGGAGGTGTTTTTTTGGTTTTTTGTTTTTTTTTCTTTTCTGCTAACTAATTCTTCTGTTGGAAGAAATTCGATAATTGACATTGCATCTCATTTGGCTGAATTCTCATATGCAAAATTTTCTTCTTTTCGTCCTGAAAATAAGGTAAATATTAAAAACATTTGAACAAAGATGCTTTTTCTTTATCATGCAAAGATCTTCAGGATGAGAATGAGTCCAGCGGAAATTTGACGGCACAGAAGTTTGAAGGCCAGAAATGGACAAGTGAGATTTCTATTCTTGATGGATTGCTACTGCGCTGGTGTCTGCGTCAGTGTTTTCCGACTTAGGAACAGTGTATTTTATGGCACGTGGTAGGTTTGAGGGAACTGAGCTTATTTTCCTGTGAAAGAGTGTCGTGGGTAGAAGCTAGCTTCCCCGTCGCTCCTCTTTCTGCTTTTAGCTTTTAACTCATTTAAACCTCAGAACAGCTCAGCGGTCAGACACAGGGACTCTCTCTCCTTCATTATTATCAGAACTTGATTTGTTTAAACATTTTTACAGCTATTCGTGCTCTTGGGATAAATGTCCTCATCAGAAGTATTTTATGCACTTATTCGTTTGATGACTGCTTATTTAAATGCTGGCTCCTGCATCCCATCATTCTTTGCCTGTTTTCCCCCCTTTTTTCATATTTATCAGCTCATGACACACCATGGACTTATTTACAGGTTAATTTCCTCTTGAGCTTGCCTTAGATGCTCAGATCCCTTATAGCAGGGAGTTCTTTCTGATTTGTCCACCAACATATTCCCCAGCACCCAGAACAGTGCCTGGAGCATAATAGGTGTTCAATAAATAGTTGAATGAGTGAAAGAAGAAGGGACTACGACATTTATTGCACGTGTGTGGTGTGTGAGGTAGAGTGTGGCCAGCACACTGCACACGTGCAATAAATAAGCTACCCTCTTAGGCTCGGACAGAGGAGACCTGTGGTTTACACAAGGATGTACGGAACGAACCCACCTTTGGGGAGACATCGTGCCATGTCCCTGCACCAGCGGGAAGTGATATTTGCCCGAGGTTACTCACTGACATGCTGCGTGTGACAGCCAAGGAGTAGAAACCACGCAGGGGGTTTGGTGCAGAGAACGGAGCCCGAATCCCAGCCCGGCCGCCCGCTCCCTTACTGCGCAGACAACGTCCTCCCTGCTAAGCGAGCTCGTTTGTAAGGGTCAGATGCATCAGAGTGTGTGTCAGGTGCTTTTGCCGCAGTGCCCAGCCTTAGAGTGAGACCTGCTTGCTTATTCGGCCAGTTTCAGAGGTGGTAGAGACTTGGGGTCTCGACATCTTGGGGGGCAGGAGGTGAGCCCACAGAGCGAGGCGAGGCCAAGGATAACTCAGATCCTCCGGCACCACTGGGTTGGAAGGCAGCCCCAGGGATGAAACGTGAAGTGTTCTCATCTCCTCGTTCGGCTGCCTTGGAAATATTGAGGCCAGGCCCCTCTGGGCGAATGTCTTTAAACTGACCTACTTTTCACATTTTCCTCCTGGTCGCCTATGATCATCTGGAAATTCTTTTTCTCCCCCCGCCCAGTGGACTGTGGGATTGGGGTGTTGGCAGAAACTGGGGGGAAAACCCATCTGATCAAGTGACTAGACAGCCTCAAATAAGTGTTTACTCAGTGGATCAAAATCAAGAACTGTTTTGTAAGATGAGTTTACCCCTGGAGGAAACCTGTTTGTTTTTAGATTTACTTTAAAAAACCCTTCGCTGTATTATGTTTAATAATTATTCTGGTTCCTATAGGAAACTCTTATGGACATTTCAAACGGAGGAAAATAGAAGCGTATAGAATGACCAAGTAGCACCTGTCACCTTAGCTTTCTAGACTGTTGAAATTCTACTGTTCTTAGACAAAAAATAAGTATGACTAGAAGCACATTTTAATAACTAATACTCCTTATTTTTTCTCTTGAATTTTATTTACTGCATAAATAGCCCTGTAACGAGAAGGAAACGTTTAAAAATCGCCTAAAATTCCGTTATCCTAACGTGTCTGCTACTTTTCTAGTTTTTTTTCCGTCCTTTGGACCACATCCTGTGTTGGGTGTGAACACTCTTCCCAGTGCTTTGCTGTTGGCAATGACGTCTTTATGTACGAAGGATGTATCTTATGCTAGCTTGTGACTCTCGAATGAATTTCCTAAAGCGGGGTTTCTGGGTCAGAGCTCGGCCAGCCGTGTCTGCATGGGTGGTGATGCCCCTGGGAGCGTCCCCTTGGGCTGCTTCTGAAGAACCTTCCTGACACCGGCAAAGACCCACTGTGAGCCATGCTTTTCCATGTGAATTTCTATAATTTGTTTTTATGTTTTATTCTCACTGTAAATCATTCTGATTCTTTGAACCTCTTTTTAATAATTTAATAACAGGGAGTTCCCCTTGTGACTCAGCAGGTTAAAAAACTGACTAGTTTCCATGAGGATGTGAGTTTGATCCTTGGCCTCGCTCAGTGGGTTAAGGATCCGCCATCGCTGCAAGCTGTGGGGTAGGTCACAGATGAGGTGGCCTCTGGCATCGCTGTGGGCTGGGGTGTGGGCCTGTAGCAGCCGCTCTGATTCTACCCCTAGCCTGGGAACTTCCATGTGCTGCGGGTGTGGCCCTAAAAATACAAAATAATAATAGTAATAATTTAATAACAAGAGAACCAAATAATGTAAGCCGGGCGTCTGCTGCTTGGATGTCTCCCGGTTCTGCAGTCTTTTGGGGTTTTTCCATGTTCTACTGAAGAGAGGCTGACACTCACCCCACACCCTGGAGATGACGCAGTTCCCATCAGCCCCTCGGGTCTGCCCTGGGCAGTGACCTTCTCTGGGTCACGGCTGCCTCCGATCCCCAGCCCCTGTTGGACCCTTCCTTTGTGCTCCGTGTCTCACCTCCTGTGACTACCCCCTCCGCAGTGGGCTCAGGCTCCAGTTCCTGACTCATAATGAGAGCGGAGGCAAGCCTTGGGGTTTGGTGAGCTTTTACTGGAGACGTGGGCTCATGGCGGGGTGTGGAGCGTAGTTTAGTGCAGAGACATCGCTATCCTAAAAACCCATGATCCACCCCAATTTCCCAACTGTGGGTTAGGGAGCGGGGGGCTGATGGAAACAACAAAACTCTGTGGCCCTGTTTCACCAGGAACACACTGTCTGCCTGGGAACCCCAACCCAGACACCTCCCCGCACATGAAGGGCTGTATTCTTGCTTTTTTTTTTAATATATAATTTTTATTTTCCATTATAGCTGATTTACAGTGTTCTGTCGATTTTCTCCTGTACAGCATGGTGACCCAGTCACACATACATGCACACATTCTTTTTTCTCACATTATCATGTTCCATCATAAGTGACTAGACATAGTTCCCAGGGCTACACAGCAGGCTCTCATTGCTAATCCAGTCCGAAGGCAAGAGTCTGCATCTATTAACCCCAAGCTCCCCATCCACCCCTCCCTCTTCCCCTTGGCAACCACAGGTCTATTCACCAAGTCCATGAGTTTCTTTTCTGTGGAAAGGTTCATTTGTGACATATATTAGATTCCAGATATAAGAGCTATCAGATGGGATTTGTCTTCCTCCTTCTGACTCTCTTCACTCCGTGTGAGTCTCTAGGGTCACCTGTATGGTAACAGGTATACTTTCTCTTAGACACAGACAGAATTACGGTGTCTTCACCAGGGCTTCCCCTCTGGCCTGGCTCCAGGAAGCCCCTGAGGCTGTCCCAGCTCCACGTCGAGGGGCTCTCCACTTGGCACAAGCCAAGTTCAGTTCTGCCCCCTCCCATGAGCAAAGCTCCAGGGAAGCCATCCCACCCCAGGCTGCCTCCAGGCTCTGTCTGCCTCCAGCCGTCTACCTCAGGGCCCAGCCCTTAAATCACCTCCTGGGAGACCACTTTTCTTTAACGCTTAGAGAAGAAACTCTCAATCTGAGCCCCAAGTGCTTGAAACCTCAGAGCTTTCAGGTGCATGCGTGTGTTTTCCCCACAAGACAGAGCGCCTCTCATTTCTTTGAGGCTTTTGTTCACCACTGGATTCAGGTGCTGAAAGCCTAACTTGGCGTTAAAGAATAATTTCCTTTTGGAAACAATTAACATGATGCCACAATTTCTGTATTTGTCTGAAGTTGCAAAACATTTTAGATATTAAGTCGTAGAAGTAAAGTAGCTCCTATTTCTTTTGGAAAAGTGCTTAAGTCTTAGAGGTTGTGTATGATTACAAGTTACCAATTACTTGTCAGATTTGCTATAAAGGTCTCCTAAGGGCATTAGCAGGAATGCGGGGGTCAAAGGTCCAAAGCTGACCCTTTGATAGGTTGGAAAAAAGATCAGAAAATGGTTCCTCAGAAGATGCTACAGTTGTATATATGTGTATGTATGTGTGTATATATGTATATATATAGATATATATATATATAAATAGCATTCTAGATTTATATTAGAGAAAAACAAAGTTCAAAAGTTCAGACATGAGCTGTTGACAGACTGATTTTGGAAGTGGTGCTAGTGGAGTTCTGGGTATGACGGTCTCTGAAAGGTTCTGCAAATAAAAATGGTTAGAAAAAAGTCCCTGGCATGGGATCTCAGTGCCGTAAGGGGTGACTGCGATGCGTTTACCATGCTGTTGCATTGGCAGTCCTGTGATGACAGAATGAGGCCCACAGGCCGTTGGGGCACCGCAGCGCCGACCATGGAGAGTGTGTGAGGCAGCTCGGGCTGACGTTAACAGGTGCCACGGACCCGAAGGCTGGAACCGCAGACGTCCCGTCTCTAAGCTCTGCGGTCTCCCAGTCTGAGGCTGGCTGGCGCAGGGCAGGCTTCCTCTCAGGCCTCTCTCCTTGACTGCAGGTGGCTGTCCCCTCTGAGTCTCTTCAGACCACCTGCCCTCTGTACTAGTCGGCTTCTACAATTCTCCTTTTTTATTCCTCTGATGCGCCATTTTACTCAACTATGTGGAGAAAATGCACGCCTTTTACTATGAAAAGAAACAGATTGTCATCAAGAGGAAAGCAAAATGTGCATTGTTTTTAAAAGACAAAACAGGCAGCTTCCAGGTCATCAAATGTCTCCTGTTTATAAGGGCACGGTTGTCTTGGCTCAGAGGCCCCCCCCACAACTCCAGTAGTCCCTGTTTCAACTAACTACATCTGCAATGACTGTTAAGGTGGGATTCTGAGGCTGTGAGGGGGGGCGGTGTCCCCAGGGCCCAGCCTGGGGCTCATCATGTCAGCTCTACTCCAGCCTCAGGAGACAAACTCTCACCGTGGGGTGCTTCGGGAGTTCATAGGCAAGTTAGAATTCAGGTGTGCCCCTGGCTCCCCCCTCCCCGTGAAATGTGCTGTCCAGCACAGGGGGTCCCTCAGAGCAAGTCTCCCGGAGAACACACCTGCATTCTCTGCTCAGCTGGGAGTGAATCACAGCCACTGGTCCTGCCTCCTTCCCCTGCGTCTGGGAGGCGAAGCTGCAGCTTCACGCTGCTCTGAGAGGGGCTGGCCGAGGCATCTGTGCAATGGCACACTAAGGTTGATTCAGTATTCTCGAATACTGCGATGGGATTGGGTAAGAAGGGACATTGAATAAAAATATGTATTGTCCTTTATATAAATTGCCCATCGCATTCTCGTCCAATGTCGTGATTAGTGGCCTGAACAATTTTTCTTGCTGATTGGTTATCAAGACTTTGCCACATGTATTACCAGTAGTTCCACAGGCAGTTGTTCTTTTTGCTTGTTTGTTTCCTTATTTTTATTGTTCATATTTAATTTGTATATCTTCCAATATCATCTCTTCTTCTCTTTGAAGTATGTTTTTTATAATTCCAGAACTTCGGGAATTACATACTTCATTCATCCGTACGTTTGATGAATATTCTCCTTTTTTCTAGTTTTTCTAGAAAACCTGTTTGGACTTCATCTCCTTCGAGTGCACTCTTGAGCACCGCCTAAGGACTTAGTCTAGCTGTATGAAAAAAATCTGAATTCAGGTGGCCTGACACCTTGTTGAATTCTTCCTTGCTTCATTGTACCAAAAAATGTTATTTTGTCATATGTTTTGCAACTTAGTGGAGTTTATTTGGGGGCATCCCATGATATGTCATTGATCTGCATTTCTGATTGTTTTTGCACCAATTTCATTTCTAAAAAAGCATTGATTCTTTCATATTGCTAATATTTTTATAGGATTATAATATTTCATAGTTTTTTTTCATCCAGAATTTTCTTTGCTTTTGGAGACTATTTGCTCACCAATTATATTTTTGTATCATTTTGAGTTAAAAAATGATTCCAGGGAATTCCCATTGTGGCTCAGTGGGTTAAGAACCTGACTAGTGGAGTTCCCGTTGTGGTGCAGTGGTTAACGAATCTGACTAGGAACCATGAGGTTGCAGGTTCGATTCCTGGCCTTGCTCAGTGGGTTAAGGATCTGGCATTGCCGTGAGCTGTGGTGTAGGTCGCAAACGTGGCTTGGATCCTGCGTTGCTGTGGCTCAGGTGTAGGCCAGCAGCTACAGCTCCAATTCGACCCCTAGCC
Source organism: Sus scrofa (assembly GCF_054392235.1). Taxonomy (NCBI): domain Eukaryota; kingdom Metazoa; phylum Chordata; class Mammalia; order Artiodactyla; family Suidae; genus Sus; species Sus scrofa. Next base: position 139,904,206 of record NC_139391.1, read on the forward strand.
TGGGAACCTCCATATACCATGGGAGGGGCCCTAGAAAAGGCAAAAAGACAAAAAAAAAAAAAAAAAAAAAAAAAAAGAAAAGAACCCAACTAGTACCCATGAGGTTTTGGGTTCGATCCCCGGCCTTGCTCGGTGGGTTAAGGATCCAGCATTGCTGTGGCTTGCGTGGCAGATGCAGCTTGGATCCAGTGTTGCTGCAGCTCCGATTTGACTCCTAGCCTGGGAACTTCCATATGCTGCAGGTTAGGCCTTAAAAAGAAAAAAAAAATCTTTCTGAAGTAGAAATTTTTTAAAAATCCCATTTATTAAAAAAATCAAAAATAAAAAATGATTCCAGTTAGAATTTTGATCAGAACCGTGTTCAGTGTGAGTGGGAACCTGGGGAAGGTGGTCTCAGCTCTCCTCTCCTGGGCGCCCTGCAGCCCTCTTGGACCCTCTGTGTTCCTGTGGGTGGAGCATTTATTCCTGGACACTTGTCCTGCTGCCTTTCTCCCGTGACCTCAGCCTCCTCTCGGCTGTAGGGTCTCTATGCTCACTAGATGTAGCTGTGGCAGGAAACGATGTAGAAATTGTTTTTGTTTTTTGTTTTGGGCACAGATTTACCAGTTGTCTTCTTAAAAACATCCATTGAGTTGGAATCTTTTTAGCAAAAAGTATAGACATCTACTATTTTGAAAAATATTGTTCACCTGACTTCCAGAAAGAGTGTTCTCATGTGTGTTGCTTGTTTCCTACCAGTTCCTGATGAAAGAATTTATTCCTTATTCATCTTTATAACTTACGCTGAAGTCCCGGCACAGGGCTGGAAAGAGGGAAGTGCTAGACGAATGTTTCGTTGTATCTGTTGAAGAAAAGCAATGGCTTTTCAATATAAAGCTCCAAAAGATAAGCAAAGGGAGAGTTTCTCCATTTCTTCCTCCTGGTACCAAACTTACTCTGGAACCAACGTAAAGTTTTGCAAAAGGTCCTCTCAAGACGGAAGTTCAGACTTGATGGAGAGGCTGCAAGAAGTCCCAGCTCTGGACCTCAGTGATGTAGGTCAACTCAGTTGAGAGTTTCTTTTTTTTTTTTTTTCTTTTTACAGGTGCACCTGCAGCATTTGGAGGTTCTTAGGCTAGGGGTCAAATCAGAGCTGCAGTTGCCGCCCTATGCCACAGCCACAGCAACACCGGATCCAAGCTGCATCTGCAACTTGCAGCAATGAGGGATCCTTAACCCACTGGGGAAGGCCAGGGATCAACCCTGCATCCTCGTGGTGACAACATTGGCTTCTAAACCCACTGAGCCATGACAGGAACTCCTGCCATTTGGTTTCGCCTCATGCTTTGTCTGAAGCCACTTTTCTTGCGGTATTTTATAGCTAGGACCTCATGATACTTCTGGGAAAGTCTCCTTTTCTGAGAGGTTGGCATCCAGAGGCCTAGGTGCTCCAAAGACACACAATAGAATTTCACGCTTATTTCAAAGCCCTTTGTTTCCAAAGAGAAGGGCAACAGACTAATTATATGTTGTGCTACAGCTTCCTTGATATTCTAAACCTACTGGCCTGTTTTCCTCTTCTCTCAGCCGCTGAGATCTCCTGACGAGCCCCTCCTTCCAAACAGCCTTCTTTCCTTGTTAATTCATTTATTATTATTATTTTTTGTACCAAAGCATCTTATTCTTTGTGGTTGTCAATTGTAACCAAACCCACATGCTGACTAAGCAACTCGGAGGGTAAAAATGGGTTTACACTTAGTCTCTGAGATGTCTTGTTCAAGTGAGATGGGAAATTAACTTCTCTAATCTGCAGGCCCGAGATTCAGCCCTGGTTCCATCACAAACGGGTTGGAGGAAAGCAGGAAAACACCACTCCCCTTGATTTCCAGTTTGTACAAGCGGGGCAGTATTACCCGCTCACTGGCCCTGGGAGGACGAGGCGACCGATGAGCAGGCGCCGGCGGCGCTCCAGGGCGATGGGAGCGAGCAGCTGCAGGCCAGGGCTTGGTCCTCTGTGTGGCTGCATCCTCCGCAGTCTCCTTCGGGCGCTGCGGGCTCTGCTTCAGGTTCCTTCACAGGCGCCTTCGCCCCCCCTCCCCTCCCCGAGGGGGACTCGGTCAGGTGTGTTCCCGCCCGAGGATGCTCTTCCCGAAGCCAGTGAGGTCACTGGTCCTGTGGCTCTCGCACGCCAACACTTATCCATCCCTTCTCCACTTGTTTTCGGCATGACCTCCCCCCAGGTTTTTCATTCACAGATAATGCTTTTATAAGCAGACTGAGCCCACCTTTGGTTCACATGTGCAAACCATCTCAAAAAGTAACTGTTAGGGAGTTCCCACTGTGGCTCAGTAGTCACAAACCCGACTAGTATCCATGAGGACTCAGGTTCCAACCCTGGCCTTGCTCAGTGGGTTAAGGATCCCGAGTTGCCGTGAGCTGTGGTGTAGGTTGCAGGTGTGGCTTGGATCCCAACTTGCTGTGGCTGTGGTGGAGGCCGGCAGCTGCAGTTCCGATTTGACCTCTGCCTGGAAACATCCATATGCTGACACACACACACACACACGACGGTAACTATTAGGCCGAAGCTTTTTTTGTAGGTTAAAACTTGTCTAATATAGCTAAAGTAATACGGTCCAGTCTGTTACATAGTTGGTAAATTATTGAGCCATAGAATTTGCACATCTTCAGTTTCATAATATTGTCAGGCTGCTCATGAAAGATCTCACCAGCACTTGATGTTGTCAGGCTTTTTCCTTTTCCCAAACAGGTGGATGTCAGATGGTATCTCACGGCGACTGTGTGTCTGCCTGAGGACCACCGAGATTGGGCATCTGCTTGTGTATTTACGAGGTGTTCATAATTTGCTCTTGTCTGCTCCTATTTTTTGAGTGTTTTCTTTTTTTCTTTTTACAGCCACACTGGTGGCCTATGGACGTTCCCAAGCTAGGGGTCAAATCCGGAGCCTGTGCCACAGCCACAGCCACAGCAGCACCTGATCTGAGCTGCATCTACAACCTACTTGGCAGCTTGGGGCAACGCCGGATCCTTAACCCTCGCAAGGGCTGTGCTGGGTTCTTAACCCACTGAGACACAGCAGGAGCTCCTTTTTGAGTGTTTCCTGTTGGATTATCTCCTCGTTGATTTGTGGGCATGTGTATGTATATTCTGGATACCCCATCGTTAGTTGTATACGTTGAAATAGATTCTTCAAGTCTGTGGTGAGTCTCCCTTTTCAAATAGCTTCTCTGAGGAACAGAGGCTTTAATTTCACATGGCTGAATTTTCCTTGTGTGTGTGTGTTTGTGTGTGTGTGTGTGTGTGGTATGTAACACAGACAAAACTGAAGGAGATGCTCTGGGCCTTCTTGTAACCCCTGGAAGTGTCTTTGTGTCCCCGTTAGAGCCGTGCGTGTGATGCGGGCTGCCCTGCCCCCGCTCCCTCTCTGGGGATAACCAACCCCCTCAGCGCTGTTCGTTGAATTAGCAAGTTTTTCTCCCATTGGTCCCTAGACCACCTTTCTAACCCGGATCACGTTTCTCTTATTTGGATTTTTGTTTTGTCCTTATGGAAGTTCCCAGCCTAGAGGTCGAATCAGAGCCTCTTTCTGTATTGTTGACCTAACAGTGCCTGGTCTTATTATTATCATTTTATAGAAAGTCTTATATGTGGGAGGTCAAATTCCTTCAATTTGTTGGTGAAAATTGTCCTGGATTTTTTTTTTTTTGTCTTTGTTTTTCCAAATACATTCTAGAGCCAGCTCATTAAATTTGACAACAGCAAAATCAATACAAAAGAAACAAAGCTTGTTGGAATTCTGTTGGCATTGCATCGAACCTATCGATCAGTTTGGGCAGAATTAACCTCTTGATGGTGTTGCCATTACTTATGCATCAACAATGTTCATCTATTCATTTATTTAGGCTTTCTTGAGTCTTTCAATAAAGCTGCAGAATTTTCTTCATGAAATAATTGCATGTATTTTGGTTAGAGTCACCCACCTCCAGGTGCTTTGACTTTTCATTGATAATATAAATAGTATCTTATTTAAAAAATACATAGGGAGTTACCATCGTGGCGCAGCGGAAATGAATCTGACTAGGAACCATGAGGTTGTGGGTTCAATCTCTGGCCTCGCTCAGTGGGTTAAGGATCTGGCATTGCTGTGCGCTATGGTGTAGGTCGCAGATGCGGCTCGGATCTGGCATTGCTGTGGCTCTGGTGTAGACCAGCAGCTGCAGCACCGATTAGACCCCTAGCCTGGGAACCTCCATATGCCTCAGGTATGGCCCTAAAAAGACCAAAGACAAAAAAAAAAAAGTAAAAAATAAAAATAAAAAATACGTAAGACCTGTGTTGTCTCTGTGAGGGTCCGGGTTTGATCCCTGGCCTTCCTCAGTGGGTTAAGGATCCGGCGTTGCTGCAGTCTTTGGTGTAGGTCACAGATGTGGCTTGGGTCTGATATTGCCATGGCTGTGGCACAGGTGTCAGCTGCAGCTCTGTATGACCTCTAGCCTGGGAACTTCCATAAGGTAGAAACAAAAACAAAACAAAACAAAACAAAACATTTTCTTACCAGAAATTATCAGAGAAGTATTGTGAGAGAAGTATTGAATTCTTCTCCTGCGAAAGTAACTTTGGAATTTTCTTTCTGTAGTTTTAGCAATTGTTGCTTTATATGTTTGGTTATATTTATTAAGCATATAAATGTATAAAATTATTATACCTTCCTCTCACTTTTTATTATGTAGCGGTCCTCTCTCTCTAATAATCCTCTTTGTCTTAAAGTCTCTTGTCTGATATTTCTGTCATTTGTTTAATATTTACCTAGTATATCTTTCTCATTTCTTTACTTTTGTCCAGTTTTTTTTTTTCCTTCTTCTTTTGAGGGCCACATCTGCCCCATATGGAAGCTCCTGGGCTAGGGATCGAATTGGAGCTCCAGCTGAGGTCTACACCTCAGCCACAGCAGTGCACTAGATCCAAGCCACATCTGTGACCTTTGCCACGGCTTGTGGTGATGCCAGATCCTTAACCCACTGAGCGAGGCCAGAGATCAAACCTGCCTCCTCCTGGACAATAGCTGGGATCTTAACCAGCTGAGCCACACGGGAACTCCTCTTTTATCCAGTCTAGTGCTGGATAACTTGGTTTCTGATTATCTGAAAATTTTTTTTTACCCTCATTTTTGAGAAGTAGGTTTTCTGGATGCACAATCATAGATGGACAGAATTCCTCCAAGTCACCTAAAGATATTTAATTATCTTCTAGTTTCCGGCTATTAATGAGTCTTCGGTCAGTCTCATTGTTCCTTTGAGAAACTGTGTCTTTGTTTCTTGATTTGCTGTTGAGATCCTCTCTTTGATTTTGTGCTGATATTGTTGATGTGGATTTATGTTTCCTGATAAGTGTTAGATTTCTTTTATCAATGACTTTGTGTTTTTTTAGGTTCTGGGAAATTCTCAGCCACTGGTTATTTAAAAATTGCCTTCCCTGGTTTCTCCCTGTTTCCCTTGAGGGGAGCTCTCCTCTTTGCTAATCAGTCTTACACTTGCAGATTCAGTTCATTACTTCTTTATGCTTTTTCATTTATTTTTTGTTAACGCCCTCCTTCCAGCTCCTTGGAGATGTCTTTCATTATCATATCTGTAAGGCCAGCAATGGAACAAAGCTACATTCTTCCGGCAGGAATTCCCCTATTGTTGCTAATCGGCATCGTATTAACTGTAGGGTGATATATTGTCAGATTTTTAATTCTGTCCCATTTTCATTTTGGTTGGATTTCACTGCTAAACCTTTCCCCACTCAGCATGCACAGTTAATAATTATCTATGTTCTTTTATGGTTGAGAATGGATTATGTTGTTTTTTTATTTAAAGGTCATTTGCAGTGGGTGCCATTTTTTTGGCCGCATCCTCAGTGGTTGGAAGTTCCCAGACCAGGGATGGAACCCCAGCCACAGCAATGACAATGCTGAATCCTTAACTGCTAGGCCACCAGGGAACTACTGGGTATCACATTTTTATCACACTTTCTTTCTCCTAGGACTTAGTAAATATTGATGCATTGTTATCTAGCATTGAATATTTTGAGGACATATTTGAGGAGACTAGTGTTTTTCCTCCGTGTGGATGCTTTGCAGTATTTGTCCATTACCTTTGAAGTTTAATAACTGTAGTTCAGCTGCACTTTCTTTTTTAGAAACACAGCATACTCTTTCAGTCTTGAGATAAAGTTTTCTCTATTTAGGGAAATTTTCCTGTGTTATACACTTGAGCATATTTTTCGTTCCATTTTTCAGATTGTCTGTTTCAGAGATGGCAGTTATTCTTAGGTTGTGGAGTTTTTTGATTTTCAAAGCTGCTTATATTAGCTTTTTTCGTTAATATTTTTGCCTTTAAAACTGTTTTAAAAAGTCACTGTTGTTATCTCAAACTGTTTCTCTAATGCAAGAATTAAATTTAACCAGTGTCTATTCTGTTTTTTTTTTTTTTTTTTTTTTTTTTTGTCTTTTTGCCATTTCTAGGGCCGCTCCCATCGCATGTGGAGGTTCCCAGGCTAGGGGTCAAATGGGAGCTGTAGCCTCTGGCCTACGCGGTATCCGCGCCACGTCTGCAACCTACACCACAGCTCACGTTGCCGGATCGTTAACCCACTGAGCAAGGGCAGGAACCAAACCCACAACCTCATGGTTCCTAGTCGGATTCGTTAACCACTGTGCCACAACGGGAACTCCTAAAGGAGGTACGTTATTATTCTGTTTTTGTGGTTTCTGAATCATTTAGAATTCCACAGTCATGATTTTTTGTTATTTTTCCCTTGGATCTGCAACCTCTCTTTTCATTTATTATCTTTTTTAAGATCTTGTTTTTTGAACGTTTGTTCTTATTAAATTGTTCTTCTTTATGAAACAGTTGTACAGAAATGACTTATTTTATTGGAGTTGTTTCTTTTCTCGTCATGCTCCATGACTTTCTTTTCTTTGCTTTATTTGTTTATTTCCTTCCAGAATCTTTAGATTGCTGTTGTGTTCTCTCCTCTCCTCTGATTCGTACTTGGGCAGTTTGCCCAGGTGTTGTGGTTGTCCTTGACTATCTTTTCAGTAAACCTGAGACAAGTCTGATTTCTCCTTCAAACTCTAGGGCAGTCTCTGCGCATGCTCTGTACCTGCCGGTTTTCCCCAGCGGGAGGGGTGTTTGGGTGATGGCGGAAATGACTTGCAAGTCGTATTAGCCCAGCTGGGCTCTGTGCTCGCCTTTGACGTTTTGTTACGTGTTTACTCCATCCAGTTGGGGAAGTTATTCTCCGAACTTGAATTCTTTCCCCATTTTTCTGGATTCTTCTCCAGCAGAGCTAGCTTCCTTCTTCCTTTCTGACTAGGGAGAGCCCTTGAGGTTGTGCGGCCACGTTGTTATGGTTTTGGAGATGCTGGGCCAAGTTGGGACCGAGCCACGCTGGGCTTGGGTGATGTGCTCAGGAAACTTGTTTGTTGACAGTTTTTTTGTTTTTTGTTTTTTAGGCCATACCCATGGCATATGGAAATCCCAGGGCTAGGGGTCTAATTGGAGCTGCAGCTGCTGGCCTATACCACAGCCATAGCAACACTGGATCTAAGCTGCATCTGTGACCTACACCACAGCTTGCAGCAACACTGGATCCTTAACCCACTGAGTGAGGTCAGGGATCAAACCAGCATCCTCATGGACACTATGGGGGTTCTTTTTTTTTTTTTTTTTTTTTTTTTTTTTTTTTTTTTTTTTTTTTTTGGTCTTTTGTCTTTTTGTTGTTGTTGTTGTTGTTGTTGCTATTTCTTGGGCCGCTCCCGCGGCATATGGAGGTTCCCAGGCTAGGGGTCGAATCGGAGCTGTAGCCACCTGCCTACGCCAGAGCCACAGCAACGCGGGATCCGAGCCGCGTCTGCAACCTACACCACAGCTCACGGCAACGCCGGATCGTTAACCCACTAAGCAAGGGCAGGGACCGAACCCGCAACCTCATGGTTCCTAGTCGGATTCGTTAACCACTGCGCCACGACGGGAACTCCCTATGGGGGTTCTTAACCTGCTGAGCCACAACGGGAACTCCTGTTGACAGTTTGGTAGCATTCTTTTTTTAATAATGATTTTTATTTTTTCCATTTTAGCTGGTTTACAGTGTTCTGACAATTTTCTACCGTACAGTGAGGTGACCCAGTCACACGTGCATGTATACATTCTTTTTTCTCACATTATCATCCTGAATCATAAGTGACGAGATATAGTTCCCTGTGCTGTACAGCAGGATCCCATGGCTCATCCACTCCGGAGGCAATAGTTCGCATCTATTAACCCCACGCTCCCTGTCCACCCCACTCCCCACCCCCGCCTTTGGCAACCACAGTCTGTTCTCCAAGTCCATGATTTTCTTTTCTGTGGAAAGGTTCTTTTGTGCCGTATATTAGATTCCAGATATAAGTGATATCATATAGTATTTGTCTTTCTCTTTCTGACTTACTTCACTTAATATGAGTCTCTAGTTCCATCCATGTTGCTGCAAATGGCATTATTTTGTTCTTTTTTATGGCTGAGTAGTATTCGATTGTGTATACCATATCTTCTTAATCCATTCATCTGTGGTGGACATTTAGGTTGTTTCCATGTCTTGGCTATTGCGAATAGTGCTGCAATGAACATGTGGGTGCATGTGTCTTTTTCAAGGAAAGTTTTGTCCGGATATAAGCCCAAGAGTGGGATTGTGGGGTCAAATGGTAGTTCTATGTATAGTTTTCTAAGGAACCTCCATACTGTTTTCCGTAGTGGTTGTACCAATTTACATTCCCACCAACAGTGCAGGAGGGTTCCCTTTTCTCCACACCCCTCCAGCATTTGCTATTTGTGAACTTATTAATGATGGCTATTCTGACTGGTGTGAGGTGGTACCTCATAGTAGTTTCGATTTGCATTTCTCTAATAATCAGTGATGTTCAGCATTTTTAAATGTGCTTGTTGGCTATCTGTGTATCTTCTTTGGAGAAATGTCTATTCAGGTCTTTTGCCTGTTTTTCAATTGGGTTGTTGGCTTTTTTGCTGTTGAGTTGTCTAGGTTGTTTGTATATTTTAGAGATTAAGCCCTTGTTAGTTGCTTCTTTTGAAACTATTTCCTCCCATTCTGTAAGTTGTCTTTTGGTTTTCTTTTTGGTTTTCTTTGCTATGCAAAAGCTTGTTAGTTTGACTAGGTCCCATTTGTTCATTTTTGCTTTTATTTCTGTTGCTTTGGGAGACTGACCTGAGAAAACAACTGTAAGGTTGATATCAGAGAATGTTTTGTCTATGTTCTCTATCTAGCAGTTTGATGGTGTTTTGTCTTACGTTTAAGTCTTTGAGTTTATTTTCATGCATGGTGTGAGGGTGTGTTCTGGTTTCATTGATTTGCATACAGCTGTCCAGGTTTCCCAGCAAGACTTGCTGAAAAGACTGTCTTTTTCACATTTTATATTCTTGCCTCCTTTGTCAAAGATTAATTGACCCTAGGTTTCTGGGTTTATTTCTGGTTCTCTATTCTGTTCCATTGGTCTGTGTGTCTGTTTTGGTACCAGTACCACACTGTCTTGGTAACTGTGGCTCTGTATTATTGTCTGAAGTCTAGGAGAGTTATGCCTCTTGCTTGGTTTTTGTTCTTCAGGATTGCTTTGGCAATCTTGTGGTTCCACATAAATTTTTGGATTGTTTGTTCTAGTTCTGTGAAAAGTGTCATGGTTAATTTGACAGGGATTGCATTGAATCGGTAGATTGCTTTGGGTAGTATAGCCATTTTTACAAGATTAATTTTTCCAACCCAGGAGCATGGAATATCTTTCCATTTCTTTACATCTTCTTTAATTTCCTTGATTAATGTTTTATAGCTCTCAGCATATAAGTCTTTTACCTTCTTGGTCAGATTTATTTCCAGGTATTGATTTTTTGGGATGCAATTTTAAAAGGTTTTGTATTTTTGTATTCTTTTTCTAATATTTCATTGTTAGTATACAGAAATGTGACTGATTTCTGAATGTTAATCTTATATCCTGCTACTTTGCTGAATTTGCTGATCAGTTCCAGTAGTTTTTGGGTTGAGTCCTTAGGGTTTTCTATATATAGTATCATGTCATCTACATACAGTGACAGTTTTACCTCTTCTCTTCCAGTTTGGACACATTTTATTTCTTTTGTTTGTCTGATTGCTGTGGCTAGGACTTCCAGTACTATGTTGAATAGCAGTGGTGAGAGTGGGCATCCTTGTCTTGTTCCAGATTTTAGTGGGAAGGCTTTTCTCCATTGAGTATTATATTTGCTGTGGGTTTGTCGTAAATGGCTTTGGTTATTTTAATGAATGTTCCCTCTATACCCACTTTGGTAAGAGTTTTGATCATGAATGGATGTTGGACTTTGTCAAATGCTTTTTATGCATCTGTTGAGATGATCATTTGGTTTTTGACTTTTCTTTTGTTAATATGGTGTATGATGTTGATTGTTTTGAGTATGTTGAACCATCCTTGTGCACCTGGGATGAATCCCACTTGGTCGTGGTGTATGTTTTTTGTATGTTGTTGGTTTCGGTTGACTGAAGTTTTGTTGAGAATTTTTGCATCTATATCCAAATATATTGGCCTGTAGATTTCTTTTTTGGTAGTATCTTTGTCTGGTTTCTGTATTAGGGTGATGGTGGCTTCATAGAATGTTTAGGAGTGTTCCTTCTTCTTCAAACTTTTGGAAAAGTTTCAGGAGCATGGGTATAAGTACCTCTTTGTATGTTTGGTAGAACCATCTGTGAAGCCATCTGGTCCTGGACTATTATTTGTAGGGAGTGCTTTTATTACATATTCAATTTCGTTTCTAGTGATTGGTCTGCTCAGTTGATCTATTTCTTCTTGATTCAGTTTTGGCAGGCTGTAAGTCTCTAGAAAGTTGTCCATTTCTTCTAGGTTGTCAGATTTGTTGGCATACAATTTTTCATTGTATTCTCTTACTGTTTTTTGTATCTATGCAGTATCTATTATGCTTTCTCCTTTTTCATTTCTTATTTTGTTTATTTGGGTTTTTTCTCTCCTCTTCTTTGTGAGTCTGGCCAGAGATTTGTCAAATTTGTTTAGTTTTTCAAAGAACTAGCCCTTGGTTTTATTGATTTTTTTCCTATTGTTTTTTGAGTCTCTACTTTATTGATTTCTTCTCTGATATTTATGATTTCCCTCCTTCTGCTGACTTTAGGTTTTGTTTGTTCTTCTTTTTCTAATTCATTTAAGTGGTGGGTTGTTGATTTGAGATTTTTCTTCTTTTTCGAGGAAGGCCTATTGCTATGAATTTCTCTCTGGGCACTGCTTTTGCAGCATCCCATAGATTTTGAGTGGTTGTGGCTTCATTATGATTTGTCTTGAGGTATTTTTTAATTTCCTTCTTGATTTCCTCATTGACCCATTGGTCTTTTAGTAGCATGTTGTTTAGTCTCCATGTAGTTAGTTTTTTCTCATTTCTTTTCCTGTGGTTGATTAGTAGTTTCATGCCATTGTGGTCAGAGAAGATACTTGAAATAATTTCTATACTCTTAAATTTGTTGAGGTTTGCTTTGTGCCCCAGTATGTGATCGATCCTTGAGAATGTTCCATGTGCACTGGAGAAGAATGTATATTCTGATTTTTTTTTTTGATGTAATGTTGTGAAAATGTCAATTAAGTGTAACTTTTCTATTGTGTTATTTAGGATCTCTCTTAAAAATATGGAACCCTTCACAAATTTGCATGTCATGCTTGCATAGAGGCCATGCTAATCTTCTCTATATTGCTCCAGTTTTAGTATATGTGCTGCTGAAGCAAGCACGTTTTGTAGCATTCTTATTAGGTAACGACAAATTGTCTTTTCCCCCCACTCCTGTCTTTGTCTGCTCTATTTTCATTTCTTTTCCTTTTTCTCCCTCTTATTTTGTTTGGGAAAAGAAAAATTCTGTGAGGAGATGTCAATATACCATTTTCCCCTGGAGCCCTGTACATACATATTTGTGTGCAGGCGTTGTCAGCACCTCCCCTCATGCCACAGCAGCTCAGCTGTACTGAAGGAAAGGGCATCTGTAAACATGGCTGTGGGGTGTGAAATCTGGGGTGCAGAACAGAACTCCCAGTGGGAGCTGCCCTCCGGGGACTCTTGGAAGAAAGAAGAGGCCTTTCTGTTTGTTTGGAAAGGTGGCCACTGCTTTGTGAGCACGAGCAGACTTGGCAGATGACCGTTTCTCCTAGACCGGACCCTCCTGCAGCACCTCCTCCTGCAGCACCCCTCCTGCAGTGTCCCCTCCTGTAGTGTCCCCTTCTGCTGCCTTTGGATGACACTAATGCCCGGATATGCTTGGGCCCCTTCCTGAGAAGCCGTGATTGGAGGCCCTGAGTGCAGGAGACCTAGGAAAGCACAGAAATTACCCAGAAAGCAACTCCATTTAACAGGTTAAGATTAGTCATCTTAAGCAAGGTTTAAGCATAATAATGACACATGAGAAGAAAAACATGATACAAAAATGTGATGAGAAAGAGAAGGCTGCTTTTGTGGCCCTGTGAGAAATGGCCCATGAAAGGAGGTGATTCACTCACTCACAATGGACATGACACAGCAGAACTGCTGCTTTTCCGTACTTTCCGCTGAAGGCAGTAATTGCAAATTCAGAACAATGAAGGATTTTCCTGCTTCCGCTTTTCAGAGGGTCAGTGATTGACCTACACATAAAAAACGGGGATAACATTACTTTAGGTTTAGTTGGAATTTTATTTTTAGTTTGAGATCTTCAGAGAAAGCTTTTAATGTTAAGAGGTAGATTTTTTTGGGGGGGTGTTGTTTGTTTTTAGTAATGTGATTCTCATTTGAAACTAGCAATTTCCCATTGATTTTGTGACTGGCTGACAAATATTCACAATTCAGCTGTTGCCGTTGCCTATTTTACTTTAGCTTTGACAAGCGCCTTTAAAGTATGGTGGTCTTTATGTTTAGGGGGGAAAAAATCCAGATTCTATGAATAAAAGATGGTAAATTGATTGCATAAAAGATTTAGGAAGTTCCCCGGCTAATGAATGATCTGGCTTGTCTCTGTTAAGGCTCTGGTTCAGTCCCAGGCTGGTGCAGTGGGTTGGGAGTCTGGTGTTGCTGCAACTGTGGTGTGGGTTGCAGCTGTGGCTCAGATTTGGATCCCTGGCCTGGCAACTTCCACACACCATGGTGTGGCCAAAAAAGGAAAAAAAAAAAAAAGATTTAGATGATGAAAGTGAATTAACAACTAGAGAAAATATTTGCAATACCTAAAACCAACAAAGGGCTGAATTTTTTAATTAAAATAAAGGAGGAGGAGTTCCCGTCGTGGCGCAGTGGTTAAGGAACCCGACTAGGAACCATGAGATTGCGGGTTTGGTCCCTGCCCTTGCTCGGTGGGTTAAAGATCCGGCGTTGCCGTGAGCTGTGGTGTAGGTTGCAGACGTGGCTTGGATCCCGAGTTGCTATGGCTCTGGCGTAGGCCGGTGGCTACAGCTCCGATTGGACCCCCAGCCTGGGAACCTCCATATGCCGCGGGAGTGGCCCAAGAAATAGCAAAAAAGACACAAAAAAATAAAAAATAAAAAATTAAAGGAGGAAACAATGACTACAAGCCAGTAAAAACAAAATAAAATAATTTAGAGTATTTTGGTTACATGTATCCATTAAAACTCTAAATTAAAAATCGTACATATTTTGACTCAATAATCTCATTTAGCAATGCTATGTCATAGATATACTTACAAAAGCCAGTAAATGTCTGGGAAACTCTGATAGCTCTGGACCCAAACAGAAAACTTCGTAAATTCCATAATTGAGTGATTGGTTAAGTAAATTAAATTCAACAAGAGATCATTATGTGGCCTTTAAAAATAATGAGGCAGATCTGTAAGTGCTGATGTGAAGAATTATTTCCAAACATATTAATTATATGTATTTATGTTTTTACAAAATGAGTTAAAAAAGTGTTTGGATAATTTATCTTTTGGGAGAGTGGTTGTATTCCTTTTGTACTTTTTCAGTTTCCTAACCATACACAGATGTATTTATTTATGATATCAAAATCAGCTATGTGAGTCTTGGGTCCATAACCCATTTTCTGTTTTCTTTATACTTGTTTGTTTTTTTAAAAAACTATCTTATGTTATTAGAAATAATTTTTAAAACTCTAAATTAATTATGTATCTATGTTTCTTAATGGTGTCAAATTATTTAATTTGAGGTCTATTTTTATTTTTTTGCCCATTTATATTCAGCCAGAATTAACTACTCCGTCCCCTCTTCCCCACCCCCGAGAAATGGTTCATTTGTTACAGAGAGTGAACAGGTGATCTGAGCGAGTTACAGTTGTCTTCTTCTTCTTCTTCTTTTTTTTTTTTTACAACTTTCTCAGGTCCTTTCTCTCGCCGAATTCTTCTGGCCATGCATCCTGTTCATGATTCTGACAGTACTTCGTTTTCAAGAACCTCCCAGACAGAGAGACAATTGTGAGTTTCACTTTTATTACACTTTTTGAATTACAGACCTCTAGGGGGAAAAAAACACAGCATTCCCCTTTTGTTGTTGTTCTTTGTAGATTCTGAACCCTAAGTAGAATGAGCGGATAGGGTTCTGTTGTAATATCACCATAACTCTATTTCTAGGATGTGTATCACTAAGTGTCAATTTTTTTTCTTTTAAGAATGATATTCACACATGGTTGCTCAATCTAGTAGGTAGATTTTTTTTCCTTTAACTAAACTGCCTCAATTTGGGGGGTTCTCATCGTGGCTCAGTGGTAGCAAACTCAACTAGTATCCATGAAAATGCAGTTTCTATGCCTGGTTAAGGATCCAGCATTGTAGTGAGCTGTCGTGTAGGTCACAGACACAGCTGGGATCCTGCATTGCTGTGGCTGTGGTGTAGGCCGGCGGCTGCAGCTCTGATTCAGCCCCTAACCTGGGAACTTCCATATGCCACAGGCACGGCCCTTAAAAGACTAAATAAATAAATAAGTAAACGGCCTCAGTTCAGGAATAGGACAGAGTCACAAGAGGTGAAGGAGGGGACCTGAAAGAAACCACAGCAGGCTGGTTTCTCTGAACCGAGGAGGTGGAGGAGGGGGTCGGGGACCTGTGCTCATGGGGCCGGGGGAGGTTGAGGGTCCATCTGTCAGACCGCCTGGACCCACTGCCCAGTCGGGCAGGCGGGTGAGTCCTGAGCCCACTTGAGTCTGGATGGAGAGAGGACCCTTAGGAGGAGAGGCCCCTGGGACCAGGCCTT
This sequence comes from Sus scrofa, assembly GCF_054392235.1. NCBI lineage: Eukaryota > Metazoa > Chordata > Mammalia > Artiodactyla > Suidae > Sus > Sus scrofa. The sequence goes on from NC_139391.1 coordinate 139,919,460, forward strand.
GTGGGGAGCACCCTGGAGGGGCAGTGAGGAGCAGAGGCGGAAGGACAGGAGGAGGAGGAGGCCTGGGGTGGGAGCATTCAGGAAGGCAGGACGTGACACATGTGCATTGACACGTTCCCAAGGTGTTGGTGCCATCACCCGGGGCGGCTCAGTGAGGCAGGGGCGGGGGAGACACGGGGGCCAGGCTGCAGTGACATGATGCGCGACATGGCATTTGCAGTGAAAACCTCCTAAGTATGGAGAAATCATGTCTTCTGAGTTATATCAACTGTCAGTCTTGATGCTCTAAGTCTGCATCCTGAAAGTGGAAAGGGGCGTTTGGAAAGGTCTTTTTATAAATAGCACGTCACTTATATAACTTAGAAGTACAAGAGTACAAAACCTTTCACAAGTGTGCATGCGTGCGGATTTGAGGACCTATAGCAAATATGTTGGGGTGCTGGCCGGGGACAAGGGCTGGGGGCGGGTGTTGGCAGCAGGTGGAGGGGCTGAGGTGAGAGCAAGAATGAAAAGAGCTGCAGGGCAGCCAAGAAAAAAGAAAAAAAAGTGAAAAGAAATAACAAACAGAAGGGCTTTTCATGGGCCAATGAGAGTGTGCTGTGCCCCGGAGGCAGTGAGAGAAGGCAGGGATGCTGCAACCAGGATGTCACAAGTGCACGGTGTGACATCGAGGACAGAGGGAAAGGCCCAGGTCGACGGTGGCTCAGGCAACGCCGTGGGTGACCCAGTCACCAGGGACACAGCAGCGCATCTGCACTCCCACGCGTCACCACGTGCTACTAGTTCGGTCCCGCCCGAGGGACAGGCGCGGATGTTCCTGACGCCGAAAGTCTACACTCGCTCCTGAGCGTTTATCCAGCCCCTCCTTTGCGTCAGGAGTACAGTCCCAGCAAAGAGGTGGCCTTGCCGAGCCCCGGTGCAGGTGAGGGAGAGTCGGGAAGAGAAGGCTTGGTCACAGGCTCAAAGGGGGCTCGAACCCAAGTCGCTTGAGGACCAGACTTTGAAGCACCGTCTTGCCACCGACCCGATGTGTGAGCCCAGGCAAGGAGTCCAGCCCTCGTGAGTCTCTCTTCTGTACAGACAGCCAGTTTGCCTGCCTCCAGGGACTCAGCAAGGAAGCAGGCAGGAGCCTGTGCTCAGCACAGGGCTTGGCCCAGAGGCGATGACCAGCAGATGTCCCCTCCCCTCCCCGACACACCCACTGTCCTCAGGAGGCCTGATGTTACCACACCGGCTCCTTAATTTTGAAGACAATGTCCTTAATCTCTGACCCAGTAACGCCCTGTTTTGGTGACCACCATTCCTGACACGTTCCTGAGGGGATGGGACACAGCAGTCATAGTAGGAAACAGCCTTTGCTACTGCTGGGCTGGGACCCAAGTCCGCTGTGGTCTCCACTTCAGCCCCGGCGCCAGATCCCTTAGCTAAGAACTCCGTTTGTCCCTTTAGCTCCAAAGCCCAGGCATTTGGAGTTCCCCGACCAGCATCCATGAAGATTCAGGTTGGATCCCTGACCTCGCTCAGTGGGTTAAGGATCTGGCGTTGCTGTGGCTGTGGTGTAGGTTGGCAGCTATAGCTCTGATTCGACCCCTAGCCAGGGAACCTCCATATGCTGCACATGTGGCCCTAAGAGACAGAAAATACACATCATTTGTCCATTCATTAAACACTTGCTGACCGTCCTCTATGGGCAGAGCATATTGCGCTGGACGCTGGGCACAGGTAAGACCATCCCGGGACCAAACCAGACTGAGTGGAGAGGTTTTTGTCAAGGTTTTATGAGCTACAACATTCTAGGCTGGTGACTCTCAAGCTGTCCGCAACCATCAGCATCCCGACTCTGCCTGTCCATCTGCTTCTATGAAGGGGGGACGTGGGGGCACACGTGAACAGCGCTTTACAGAGGAAGTGGCTTATTGTACCAACACTTGTCCTGAACAACCTTGGATCCTATCCAGCGTTTCTAAACTTTGCATTCAGTGATCTTTAGCGATTACATTTAAACATTTAAAAATCCAAGGTGTATTAAACTAGAAAAATTTACCTAACTAAGAACTCCACTTGAAAGGAGAAGCTCTCTCTGCTCCTGTTCTTCCTGCCCACAGCTCGTGTATCTGGAGGCAAGGCTGCATAGCGGAGGTACTGGCACCCCCTGAGCAGGCAGACAGGGTCACGCGAGTGTGCAGAGGGCCAGGCAGAGACGTGCCGCCTTGGAGCTGTGTGCAGGCCCCAGGGGAAGGAGGCAGCTGTAAAGAGTTTCATTCCTTCTTTCTTTTTCTGGTCGGAGTGCCCAGATCTCCTTAAATTAACAGCAGGAAAGCATATAATCACATGATGTGACGTGTTACTGAACTCAGCAGGTGTTCCATTCCTGGGACCACTTGGATGGATTCATTTCTTCCTGTGTCTACACCCAGGTTATTTGCAGCCCCGGGACCTGCCCAGTCAGGGTGTGTTCCCCTTTGTCCGAGGCCTTCTTTGCAACACCGGATCCAGGTGCAGGAACACAAGCTATGAAAGGTCCATGGAACACCATTTTCGGTAAGAGACACGCAAACACCCTTTTCAGAATTCTTGGGAAGCTGGTGAATAGAACAGGCATGATGCCTTTAGTACAGCCTCAGTAATGTGTGGATAGGCCAGAGAGCATGGAAAACGCAGAATTTTGAGTTACGAGAAAATCAGATTTATTAAGTCCAGACTCAACCTGATAACAACACCAAGTAATGGTTGATTTCCAGTAGCTCGTCTTTCCACTGCTGTCTTAAGAATCACAGTGATTGCTGCTTGGAAAATTCCATTTTCTTGTCATAGAATGTTCTCTTTTTCTTCTCTTTTTCTTTTTCTCTTTTTAGGGCCACACCCAGTGGCATAAGGAGTTTCCCAGGCTAGGGGTCTAATCGGAGTTGTAGCTGCCGGCCTACACCACAGCCACAGCAACGCCAGGTCCAAGCCACATCTGTGACCTACACCACAGCCCATGGCTATACCGGATGCTTAACCCACTGAGCGAGGCCAGGGGTAGAACCTGAGTCCTCATGCTAGTCAGATTCATTTCTGCTGAGCCACAATGGGAACTCCCAGAGTGTTTTCCGTAGATTGAAACTCTGCTCTTAAAATTATGTGCTTAGCCAGACATTCATTTTTGTGCCAAATGCCCCTAAAATAAGAATTTCTTTGAGTCCTTGCTGTTTTTTTTTTTTTCTTCTGTGCTGTTTTTTGACCAGCATCCTGTTCACAGCTGAGATAAATTAAAACACCTCCTTTTCCATCTCGCCAATGCCATGGACCAGGTGACAGTTTGCTGCCTGGCTCTGATTCTAGATGCTGAGCCTTGCCGATGTTTGCCTGTGGCACCAGTGTGGCATCAAAGACCAAAAAGGAGAAAGAGCAGGCAGTGTTTTATGCGAGAAAAGTCCAAATAAAGAGAGTTTTAATTTAGAGCACTCCGAAAACTCCGGAAATGTCTCTCAGTGGGGGCTAGGAATGAAGGGAAGTGACCAGTCCTCAGAGAGTGTGCATTTTTCAAGTGCGAATAAATAAGCGGGGTCTGCTTCGTCTGTCCTTCCTGGTGTGGACCAAGCTAAGACGTTTCAGTGTGACCCGTGTGAAAATGTGTGATCCGTGTCTTTCAGCCTTAAGTTACAGAAGAAAATGAAAAGTTTCTAGATAATTTGGGACACATGTACTGCAGTATTTATAACCGGCGCGTACAGGGTTTTGAAACAGGTAATGTAAAAGTATGACGTCAGGAGCATCATTTGGAAGTAGTTTAACATCCTAACCCGAAATACTTGGCCATCTTGCCGCTTGTGTGGACAAAGACCGTGCCTTTCTGGGAACTTTGGAAGCGGCTGAGGCTCATCGGCCTGTCCATTGCAAGGCTTTCTTACGTCTCTTCCTGGCTCGGAGTGGCAAATTAAAATGCTGCTAAGTGGAGAAGTTGGGCTTTGCCCCCAAACAGTATTGGCCCTGTCATTTTTTTAGAACCTGTGCAAATCACTTAGCCTCTCGGAATCCGTGTCTCACTTGCCTTACTTCTAGTGCTATGGGTGCTAAAGACAAAATAGGAAGAAACGTCCAGCCAATGCTGGCATGGAAGCACTCCATCAGTGGAGTCTGAAAAATCATTACCAATTCTTGGGCGGTCTCTTTGTGGCTCAGTGGGTTAAGAACCCGACTAGTATCCGTGAGGATGCGGATTCAATCCCTGGCCCTGCTCAGTGGGTTAAGGATCTGGTGTGGCCACAAGTGGCAGCTTGGGTCGCAGGTGCGGCTGGGATCTGGTGTTACTGTGGCTCTGGTATAGGCCAGCAGCTGCAGCTCCGATTCAACCCCTGGCCCAGGAACTTCCATATGCCACAGGTGTGGCCCTAAAAAAGAAAAGTAACAAAACCCAAACACCAGTACTTATGACTCCAGCTGGAACAGTAATGACCTCTCTTCCACATCAGGAATTCACGGCCCCTTTTCTCCATCCTTCTCCAGTCCAGCACCCTCACTTCCACCTGCTGACCCTCAGGTGATAACACAACCTGGTGATAGGCTTCCTTCTGCACTCTGAGAACCGCAGTCTGCTTCAGAGCCTTTGATGCTGATGGCCTTGAATCAAGTACCTCCTGTGTCTAGTGGTGCTTGAGGCCGGGGTCTGAGAAAAACACAATGAAACAGAGAAAGGACATTGTCAGAAGTGAGGAAAGAGGGACACATGAGAAAGAGGAGCCAGAAGGGGAGGAGAAGCAAGGTTTGCTCGCCTCTGGCCTCACACCTGCCCACCCCACCGAGCAGGGCTCACCTGCTTTCACACTGGTTCCGTACAATTCAGTGGATCCCCAAAGTCATAAAGAGTCACTGCTGATTACTTGTCAGTAGTTGTCTCAGATGACAAGTATCTGAAAGCCGAAGTGTCTGTTTCAAGTCTATTTAAACATGATCATTGGTTAATTCACTTGTGAATTTTGTGCCTTTTATCATTCCTTGGGGAAAGTTCACTTTGGGCAGAAACCCCACATTTCATCCGATCTAGGTTATGACTGTGAAAATTAGCTTCCTTATTCCTGGCTTTCTCATGGAGCGTCCCCTCAGCTCTTACAAGAGGGTTTCAGAACTGAAATTCTGAAACGCGAATCATTACTGTCAGCAGAGTAAGCAGGTATTCTGATGCAGTATAAGGAATTGCTCCTAATTTTTTAGGTCTTATTTTATTTTTTATTTTTGTCTTCTTAGGGCCACACCCACGGCATATGGAAGTTTCCAGGCTAGGGGTTGAATTGGAGCTGCAGCTGCCGGCCTACACCACAGCCACAGCAATGTGAGATCTAAGCCAAGTCTGTAACCTACATACACCACAGCTCATGGCAATGCCGAGTCCTTAACCCACTGAGCGAGGCCAGGGATGGAACCTGTAACCTCATGGATCCCAGTGGGATTCGTTAACTGCTAAGTCACAATGGGAACTCCGCTCCTGATTTTTTTTTAAGTAAAGCTAATAGCATAAAAGCAAAATTCAGATGCCTTATGACACGAACATGCCTCTGACTCTACTCCCCTCATCCTTTCACTCTTGGAACCTGCAGGAGCTGCTCCCCAGGCCCCATCATTCTTCATTCTCATCCTTGGCTGAGTCACCTTTCACGCCCAACCCCTCCAAATGCTCTCTTAGAATTATTCCTTGTTATTTTCTGCTCTTCTCATGTCACTGTCATCAATAGTTTGATTTAAAATATTTTGAAATTACAGTACAATGTTCTGCCAACTTCTGCTCTACAGCAGTGACCCAGCTATCTATACACATAGCATATACATTTGTTATACATAATGTAATATATATACACATTATTTTCTCAGGTGAACTTCTGTCATGTCCTATCACAAGCGATTGGATATGGTTCCCTGTGCTATACAGCAGGACCTCATGGCTTATCCATTCTAAATATAACAGTTTATTTTTCTTCGTCAAATATTCTGAGCTCCACTGAGGACCGTCTGGCCGGCTCACCTGGCACTGTGGCCTCCCTTCTCCACTTCCCTCATGGCTGTTCAGTCCTGGACGCTCTTTAAGTGTCTTCCAAACTTTAGAATCAAAAAGATTGGGATTTCCCGTCGTGGCTCAGTGGTTAAGAATCCGACTAGGAACCAGGAGGTTGCGGGTTCGATCCCTGGCCTTGCTCAGTGGGTGAAGGGTCCGTCGTTGCCCTGAGCTGTGGTGTAGGTCGCAGACATGGCTCAGATCTGGCGTTGCTGTGGCTCTGGCGTAGGCCGGTGGCTGCAGCTCCGATTCCACCCCTAGCCTGGGAACCTTCATATGCCACGGTGTGGCCCTAAAAGGACAAAAGACAAAAAGAAAAAAAAAAGATTGGAATCGCCTCAAATCCCATGGTCATGATCCATCATTTAAATTTACCTCAGGGTCTTCGGGCACAGCTTTATAATTTTTTCCGTAAGAGCCATGCATGCTTTTTAAAGTGGGATGCGATTACAGTTTTAATTTGCATTTCCTTAATCGTGAGTAATGGGGAGGATCTTTGCGTGGGTTTAGCGGCCATTTGAATTTTTTAGTGTATAAAGTATTTATACTTGAATCTTCTTATAATTTATAATTCTGGGTTTTGCTTTCTTGAGTACTTTACATATTTTTGTTATAAATCTTTTCTCAGAAATATGGATTGTGCATATTTCCTTCCAGTTTGTGATCTGTCTTTTGAAGAGCAGGGATTTTCCCATTTTGATGAAACACTGTTTATCTTTTTTGTTTGTTTGTTTTGGTTGTACTTTTTGTATTTTTTCCTAATGATGAAATATTTGTGTAGCTGAAAATCATTACAATTGCTACTACTGTTTCTGTTAGAAGTTTTATAGTTTTAGCTTTTGTTTAGGTGCCCAATCCATTTTGAATGGACTTTTGTGTTGAGTTTTATCTTCCGTATGGATATCCAGCTGTAGCACCATTTGTTTATTTGTTTTTTGGCCACACCTGTGGCATACAGTGGTTCCTAGGCTGGGGATGAAACCTCAGCCACAGCTGTAACAAGAACCAGACCAGTGACAGCACCTGGTTCCTTAACCTGCTGAGCCATGAGGGAGCTCCATAATACCATTCGTTGAAAGGACTATCCTATGCCCGTAAGCCTCTGTTGGCACCTTCCTTGAAAACCAGTTGATCTGATAATGCTGTGTTGATCTGGTTTTGCCCTCTTTTATTTTGGTAGCCTTCGTGACTATCCTTAGGCCAATTATAGCTTTAGAGAAAAAGTCTTGAAATCTGGTACTGTAAATCTCTCAGCACTTTTTTCTTTTTCAGCCCCACCCATGGCATATGGAAGTTCCTGGGACAGGGATCTAATCTGAGCCAGAGCTGTGCCCTACACCACAGTTGCAGCAATGCCAGGTCCTGAGCCCACTGTGCCAGGCACCTCCACAGTGACAGGCTGGGTCATTAACCCACTGCACCACATTGGGGCCTCTCAGCTTTTTTTTTTTTTCAAAATTATTTTAGCTCTTTGAATTTCCAAATATATTTTAGAATCGGCATATTTATCTCTACAAAAAAAGCCTGCTGGGATTTCGATTAAGATTACATTAAAAAAGAGTCTTATGTAGATTTAATTCTCATACCATAAACTCAGCCATTTAAAGCATCTGATTCAATAGTTTGTAGTATAATTAGAGAGTTATGCCACCATTACCACAGTTAATTGTAGGAAATGTTTACTCACTCCAAAGAGAAATCTTGAGCACTCACTCCCCATTTTTTCATCAACCCCACTTCTGGCTTAGGCGTCCACTAACCTACTTTCTGTCTCTATAGAACTGACTGTTCTGGACACTTATAGAAACAGAATTTTGCAACCCATGGGGTTTTGGTCACTGTCTTCTTTCACTTACCGTAATATCTTGAAGGTTCATCCATGTGGTAGCAGGTGGCAGTACTTCACTTCTTTATATTACTGATCAATTCGTATACTCTTGTGTACCTCTGTTCTGTTTATCTGCTCATCAGCGGATGGTTGTATGAGTTGTGTCTACTTTTTGACTATTATGAATGATGCTGCTATGCGTTGTGCTCCTCACACACAGGTTTTTTTGGTATGGGCATGTGTTTTTATTTCTCTAGCAAGGTCATGTTGTTTTCGGGTGGCTGTAGGGTGAGAACCCTGAACCCTAACCACTTGGAGGTCCCCAGAACATGTCCCTTTGGAGAGAGAATTCAGCAGAGAGACGGGGTAGTGAGGCAAATAGAGTTTATTAAGAGAGAAGAGAGAGAAGACAGGTGAGGAGACAGCGCAGGCGGACTCTGGTGGGGGCGGCAGGGGAGGTGCAAGAGAGCAAGAGAGTGACACCTGCTTTGGGGGTGGTTTAAATCAGGGGCGTGGGGCCCGCCTTCCGGGCTTCCTCTGGCCAATCGCCTTGCTCCGTCTGGCCTTGGGCCCACATTTGCCCGCCTCAGGGCCCTGCCCTGGGTGCTGGGGCATCTTTTAGCCAAGATGGATTCTAGCTCCAGGGCCTCGGGGGAGTTGACAGGCTGGACTGTGGTCTGTGCCCCTCCCTTCTCTGACCCCCGAGGGACCTTCCTGTGAGTGTGTTGGCCCCGGGGGTCCCCTGGATCTCAAGAATGAGACACCAGTGGTCCCCTTCTTTTATCGGAGCGGGACGCAGCCCCTCCCTGCTCCTGCTGTAACTTTTATCTCGAAGTGTCTGTCCACAGGGAAGGGCTTCCAGTTGCTCAGCCCGGCCCCCATCCATCTCCTGCTTCAGTATGGTAATTCTCTGCTTAATAATTTAAGGAACTGTCAGGGAGGCGTTGTTTGAGAAACATTTTGGCTCTGGGGGAGCCTCTCAGTTTGCTCATCTGCACGCTGAGCGATGGCCTGAGCCATTCCTCCCACCTCGGACCTCCGCTCCTTCTCTGAAATCGCCTGGGTGCGGCTGTGTGCTCTTTGGTTCCTGGCCCTTTGAGACAGTGGCTTAGATCCTAGGCTAAGGGCCCAGAAGGAGGTTCAGTCACCTGCCAAGTGGCCTTTCCTGGTCTCCCTGCATTCAAATACCCTTTGTTCCCTCTTCCAGTCACAGCCCTCCCCTACCTGCAGGGTCAAACTTCACAAGGTAAAAAGACCAAAGAAAGAACTGGATTCAGGAAGGAGGAAATTGGTCTCCACTCAAATCCAGTTACAGCCCTGGGATTTCCCTGGGGCTTCAGAACTCACACCTGCACCGGCGCGCGCGCACACACACACACACACTCACACACACACACTCTCTCTCTCTCACACACACACTCTCACACACACACACACACACACTCTCTCTCACACACACACACACTCTCTCTCTCTCTCACACACACACACACACATTTAATCCAGGATTTTCTGTGTATTTTTTCTTCTATAAACATTTCTCATGTTAGTACGAGTTCATAATCTGGTTTTAAGGACAGATTGAAGTAATTTTGGGATAATAATAGGAAAGAGAACTAAAAACCAGTTCATTATCACGGGGAAACTCAGCTTGAATTACCTCGGTCTCTCTAATCCGGTGACTCTGGTTCCCAGGAGGGACCCAGGTGTGGGTGAGGCGGGAGAGCTGCCTCCTGGTCCATGGCCTCCAGGGGTCCTTTCTATCCTTGAATCTGAAGCCACAACAGAAGCAGTAACTGATTCCTTATGCTTTTGGAATTCTGACCCACTCATGGTGAAGGTGAGAATTCCTTCAGGTGTAACAGAAGGCAAGGAGCCGGTGCTGGGCTCTCAGGGCCTGGCTTGGCTCTGCCGTCTTCCTTGGGGCCTGGCCTTGGCCTTGGCCTTGGCCCTGGCTCTGCCCTTTTCCCTTGCGTTTTTTTTTTTTTTTTTTTTTTTTCTTTTTCTCCATTTTGGCCACGGCCCTGGCATGTGAAAGTTCCTGGGCCAGGGACTGAACCCATGCAACAGCACTGATCCAAGCTGCTGCAGTGACAACGCTGGATCCTTAACCTTCTGCGCCACAAGGGAACTCCTCCAGCCCCTTGCTTTTAGCAAATTCATTGTGATTCTTGGGGCTTCATTTCTTCATCTCTAAGTGGACGGACCTGAGAGGCATTAAATTTATTTGTCACTAAATGTTGCTCCTCCTCTACTTCATCATCGGGGTGACAGTTAAGGGGAGATGCTTGTAGAAGGGGTGACGCGAGCTCTGTCTTCCTTTCGTGGTGGATTTTCCTGTGCACAGCTGTTACTTCTTTCCCAACATCCTCTAATCTGGGATTTTTAAAAAATCCAATGAGTTTGGTAATTTTTGAATCAGGAAAAATTTCCTCCCTTTTACATTTTTTCCTCCTGGCTGTGCTAAATGTGACTTTACTTTAGCATGCTTCCAACAACTGGTGAACTGAGTCCCTATTTTAAATCAGTAGCTTCTTACTGATTAAAATCAGTTCTCAGAGTTCGAATCATGGCTCAGAAGTAACAAACCGAACTAGCATCCATGAGGACGCAGGTTCGATCCCTGGCCTTGCTCGATGGGTTAAGGATCCGGCGTTGCTCTGAGCTGAGGAGCAGGTCATAGAAACAGTTTGGATCTGGTGTGGCTGTGGCTGTGGCTGTGGTGAAGGCTGGTGGCTGCAGCTCTGATTCGACCCCTAGCCTGGGAACCTCCATATGCCTTGGGTAAGGCCCTAAAAAGACCAAAAAAAAAAAAAAAAGCAAAAAACAAAAAAACAGAGAGAGAGAGAAAAGAAAACTTCACGCTGACCGGGATTATTCTTGTGGGAAAACTGTAACTCTAGTTAGGTCCGGTGTAAGTCTTGGCGTTAGTACAGGTAACTCCATTCGGACCTGTCCTGTATTTATTTTTCATTTTTATTTTGTATAAATTTTTGACGGCGAGGGTGAGCGTGTTCCCCCTCCAGGAGGCTGGCCCATGGATTGTCTGTCTTGGAACCACCGGGATGCGTGGGATAAGGGCAGATGTCCGGGCGGGCTCCGGCCCTGGTGGGGGCCGAGTCTGTCCCTCCACAGGCCCCCTCAGTGGTCAGCGGCCACTCAAGTCTGATCCATCTTCTTTCCAGGAGCCTCGTTTTGAGAGACAAAAGGAAAGCCTTTCAAAACCACGTGCCCATGGGATTTCACTCTTCTCCTGGGATTGGACCTTTACCTGTGGCTAGAATTTTACTCTTTAGATCGTTGTGCTGACGAAGGATATTGTAAACACATTTTACATTCATTTTGGTGTCTTCTGGTAGTAAAATGACTCAAAGATAACATGAAATTAAAGTAAAAAAACCAAAACCAAAAAAAAAAAACACCGAAAACCCCAAACAGAAAACTCTGGAGAGACTGTTTCTCACAAATGCGGCAGGGGTGCCCTGTTTCAAACATCGGAAGTCAGCCATCGTCCCGACAAAAGGAGACGGTGGCCTTGAGCATCGGCCTACATGGACCACCTGCTACCCTGCCCCCGCCCCCATCTCCAGCCTCATCTGAAGGAAGGGGTCTGGCTTCTGTCCTTGTTGTCCAGGGGATCGTGGACTTGGGTCTCTGCCGCACCTCCATGTCTCCCCTGATGAGGCAGCACCCCCTCCTCCCTAGAAGTCCCCCAAGGGTCCCTCTGCTCAATGCCCCGGACTTCACGGTGCCTGACTGGTTCTGATTGGGGGTAAGATGTGCAGATGAGCTACGGTCCAGAGTGACTTCTGTGTCCTCATGGACCGACCGCCCCTCCAGGGTCAGAGGTCAGCCGCCTCTGATGCCAGAGCCTCAGAAACACAATAAAAGCATGGGTAACACGGCCCACCTTCCTGCGTCGAAGGTCCTCTCTGCCCACTCCCAGGGCAGACTTGAAGCTGGCCCCCCCTTTCTCCAAAGCCTGGTCATCCCTCTTCCACTCTTATCCTGTCTTGTCTCCACTCCAGACCCAGAGGGCTCTTCTAGAATTGTGATCAGACCAGGTCACTCCTGGGGGAATGTGTGCCAGCGGCTCGCTGTTCTGATGCCCAAGCAGAGTCCTGCCCTGACCAACCGGCCGGAGCAACGTGGCTCCACCTGCTCTCCCTTCTCCCCCTCCCTCCCGCCCCCTTCATCTCCTTCTCTCTCCAAACCTCAGCCCCTCCCACTTGTCGGCCTTTGCGGGTGCTCCCTCCGACCAGCACCCCACCCCACCAGGCCTGGCCCTTGCCGAGCCATCTCTGGCTCAGGTTCCCCCCCGCAGACTTCCTGCTCTCTCCCCATCTCACTGCCCGGTCCACTCTCCCCAGGGCGTCCACCCCGACCGACCCCCAGGGATGAGGCTCGTCTGTGGACCCGTCCTGTGTCCTCTGTGTTCAGGGACAGGGCGTGCTTGGCTCCCTGATGTCTCGACGCCCTTGCTCAGGGCTCTATAATCTGTGTTGAATGAATGAAGAAAATGACATGATTAATAAACATCCCAGAGAGTTGGCCTTGCAGGTAATGAAGTGACTGAGAACAACTTTCCAATTTTAAATTGGGCAGGTTTTTTAAAATGATCCCGGTAAACAGGCTGTTAAGAGTGGTTGGTGCCTGTGTCAGCGGGTACCTCGCTTTGGTGTCGGGGACCAAGAACCTTGAAAACACTGAGGAAACTTACTCCTGTGAAAGCGTTCTGTTTGTGGTATTTATTCCATTTATTTAAAGTTCGTCTAGGCTCCAAAGTGCAGCTGCCCTTCACAGGAAGGTGGATGACCTGGCCTTCTTAAAAGAGATGCAGGACCTTGCCAAGGAAGTTTACGAAGTAATGGACGAGGCGAGAAACCTGCAGAAACTTTGGGTGGAACGATCCCAGACTCCAGGCAAGTGAAGCTCTCAAGCCCTCAGACCCACCTGGACATGGGCTTTGCCCTGGGGGCGGGAGAACCCAGAATGTCTTTATTTGTTGTTGTCCTTTTCTGTTTAGGGCTGCACCTGCGGCATATGGACGTGCCCAGGCCAGGGGCTGAATCGGTGGCCTCTACCACAGCCACAGCAACTCCGGATCCTTAACCCACTGAGCGAGGCCAGGGTTGGAACCCACTTCCTCATGGATGCTTGCTGGATTCTCAGTCCCCTAAGCCACAGTGGGAACTCCCCCAGAGTGTCTTTAAAATTCTGTGTACATTTTATATCCCTTCAGCAGTGGTCACTGTGGATCTTAGGCGCCTTCCGCAGATGAGGCCGGCACCTGGGGGGTTATGGAGGGTGGGGCTGGATCTTCACTGCTCCTCCTCGAGGGTACCTGGGCATGGGCCTCAGAGCGGCTGCAGCTCAGCCCTGCCTCCTCCCCCTGGCCCGAGGATCCCTCTTTCCACCGTCCCTCCTCTGGCTTGAATTTCTAACTTCCTTTCTCTCTCCCTCTTCCTCTGTCTTTAAAGTCTGTCCCCCGCCCCCCACCCCCTGCTCCCGTCCTTCTCCTGGTAGACTCGAGCAGGTGTTTCTTTGTCGGTGACACTTTGACTCTTGTCTGGATGATGCGCTTTGGCTGTGATGACACACCTTTCGATTCGGGTGATCGGGCTGCATTGTTTCTGCTCATTATGAAGCGTGTCCACATCCTAGGCTCATCTCTTCCTTATTAATCTCCATTCGAGAAGGTTCGATGGAGGCAGGTCTTGGTGAGCTTGGTTGACAAGAGAAGCGTGGACCTCAGAGAGGTCCTGTCATCACATATACCCAGGTTGTTGCCTGAAAACATCATCAGTAAACTCGGGCCACAGCCATCCTGCCCTTTTAAAAAATAGTGCCCTATCTCTGACAGCCAGAGGAAATACAGGACATTCAGCTAAATATGAATTTCAGGTAAATAACTTTTTTTTTTTTTTACTGTAAGTATAGTCCAGATCCTTAGAGCAGAAAATATTCATTGTCTGTCTGAAGTTCAAATTTAAACGGGTATCTTACGTTTTCATTTGCTAATCAAGCAACGCTAAGTACGAACCTCAGATTTATATATGTGTATATACACATATACATAAATACATGTATAACACACATATTTTTTTCTCTTCATGGAATATAGACAAGGAAATGGAATGAGGAGTCTGGCAGAAAACTGCAGAAAGAGCTCTTCAGAGGAGCGGGTGTTATGTGCTATTTTTCTAAGAGAGAAAACAGCACCTTGGTTGAGGGCGGGGCCCATCACAATGGACCCCAAGGCATCAGCAAAACCCCCGGTCGCTTTAAGGCCAAACGATGGAGTCTGCTGTTAGGTGCTGTGAGGGCATCAACCTGCTTTTATTTATATCATTTGGTTTTCAAATGAGGTTTTCAGCATTCTCTCGGAGAGCTAATTTCTTTCAGTGGGGGTGGGGGGGCTGAAGTGTTTCTCGAGTTTTCGTTGGCTCCGTCTGAGCCCTTTCCCGTGGTTGAATGTATGAAAGAAAACCTCTTCATCTACCCAACACTTCTGACCCCACACGTGTGAGTTTTCCACACCAAGCAATTTTCCAGTTCTCTGTGGGCACCCACTGGGTGTCCTATAATTGAATTCAGTTCTGACCCCTCTGGACCCCACGGTGCGGGGCTCAGCCCCCCAGGACTGCTCTCACTGCAGAGGCCAATTGCAAGAAGGGGCCCCCTGGATCCCCGCATTTCTGTCCGACTTGGCTGTAAATTGAGATTGTCACAGCCCCTCCGCAGGTCCCGTGATCCTCTGGGACAGCTCAGGGAGCTCAGGGGGGCACCCTGCTTGCCGTTACCAGTTTCTTATAAGGGATTTAGACAAACTGAGATGAGGCATTGTCCCTATGCGATGAGAGCCTCAGCCTCCAGGCCTGTGGATTTGGGTACCAACTAGAAACGCCTTGCACCCCATCATGTCGTGTTTTTCTGGGGGTTCCGTCAGGCGTGCATGATTGATCACGTCCTTGCCCTTGTGCTCAATTCCATCTCCAGCCCCTCCGTCCTCTCTGAAGGTCAGGGTGGGGGTGGGGACGAAAGTTCCACCTCTCTAAGTATTGCTGACGTGGGTCCGTGGACTCTTTCATCAGTAGAAATTCGGGCAAGGCTTCGTGGGGGCTCATGGGCACGGGGGAGCAAAAACAGATATCAGTACCCTTGCTCGCTCCTTGATGGGGCTGGGGGGCTGCTGGTTCTCTAAGTGGGGTGGGGGTGGATCTGTGGGTTGGGCGGGAGGGCTGGCTTAGGCGGTGCGCCCACCCCTTGGTGGTGCTGTGTTCAAGGGTCGTGCCCAGGACCCTGCTTTTATTCCTGGCACCTCGGTTCTTGTCCTTCTGTATCTTACTGCTCTTACCTGGCCCAGCTGCGCACCTGTGCAGTCATTTTCAGTCCTTTGTACTTTTTTGTGTTCTGTGGCTCAAGGAAGCATTTGTCAGGGGTGAGCCCTGCAGCAGAGTCCAGGGGCCCATCTTGTGTTATAATTATGCCTTGGCTCCTTCCTTCCTTCCTTCCTTCCTTTCTTCCCTCCTTCCTTCCTTCCCTCCCTCTTTTCTCTCTCTCTCTCCCTCCCTCCTTCCCTTCCTTCATTCTTCCCTTCCTCCCTCCCTCCCTCCCTTCTTTTCATTTTGCTTTTTAGGGCTGCACCCGCAGCATAAGGAGGTTCCCAGCCTAGGGATCTAATCAGAGCTGCACCTGCCAGCCTACACCACAGTCACAGCAATGCAGGATCCGAGCCATGTCTGTGACCTACACCACAGCTCACGGCAACGCCAGATCCTTAACCCACTGAGTGAGGCCAGGGATGGAAGCTGCATCCTCATGGGTACTCGTTGGGTTGGTAACCCACTCAGCCGCAGCGGGACCTCCTGCCTTGGCCTTTCTGGTGATCAGTCTCCCTCCTGAAGCCATCTAGGGCCCAAGCCCCCAGGCATCTCATTAGCATTTGGAGATACTTTTATCCCTGGGGAGATGATAAGAGTCTTAAAAGCTCCTGCGGGAACCGCACTGAGGACTAACGTAAAAAGAGGTGCCTGTATCACACCCATCACTCAGGGAATTATGGGGGTTTTAAGAACTGAGGGCAGAGACCAATGTATATTTCTTATTTATCACAACAGGATTCCAGATATAATCTGAAAGTCATATTTTCACTTTTCTCTCCCTCTTCAACCTTTTTCTTTGTTTTTCTTTATTTTCCCTTTGCTCTCTCTCTCCTGTCCTGAATGCTCTCTGTGCCTGTGGAATTAGAGACGGGTCAAATAGTAACTACTTGTTGGCAAACTATTGGAATTTGGTTTACTACTTAAATCATTTAATGTCGATGTGCTCTGGAAATCTCCAGTGACTCTTTCCTTCAGGTTTATCCTTCAGTTTGAGGGGCCAGGATTCCGGGGGCCCCTTGATTTTAGAACTAAAGTGGGTACACATCAGTGCTTTGTGATTGCTGACTGACCTCATGTATCTGCCATCTTCTTTATTGTAGATTCTTCTTTTGGTTCCAGTTTTATAACAGTAAGTATTTTAACAAAGATTTGAAACCTACTCTTCAGAGATATCATGGTGTCAACTGAAAAACAAATGTACAACCTAAAATTTGAGAATTATGTTTTATCTGGTGGACAAAACTGAGAACTTAAGCCTTCAAGACAGGCCCACGGAGAGCTGGGAGGGGCTGCTCTGAAGAGGTGAGGGAGGGAAGCAGGAGAAGGATGGGGGCCGGGCTGAGCAACTGGAAGCCCTTCCCTGTGGACAGACACTTCGAGATAAAAGTTACAGCAGGAGCAGGGAGGGGCTGCGTCCCGCTCCGATAAAAGAAGGGGACCACTGGTGTCTCATTCTTGAGGTCCAGGGGACCCCCCCGGGGCCAACACACTCACAGGAAGGTCCCTCGGGGGTCAGAGAAGGGAGGGGCACAGATCACAGTCCAGCCTGTCAACTCCCCCGAGGCCCTGGAGCTAGAATCCATCTTGGCTAAAAGATGCCCCAGCACCCAGGGCAGGGCCCTGAGGCAGGACAAATGTGGGCCCAAGGCCAGACGGAGCAAGGCGATTGGCCAGAGGAAGCCCGGAAGGCGGGCCCCATGCCCCTGATTTAAACCACCCCCAAAGCAGGTGTCACTCTCTTGCTCTCTTCCTCTCTGTCTGTCTGTCTCTGTCTCTGCCCCCCTCTCCGCCGCCCCCCACCGGAGTCCGCCTGCGCTGTCTCCTCACCTGTCTTCTCTCTCTTCTCTCTTAATAAACTCTATTTGCCTCTCTACCCCGTCTCTTTGCTGAATTCTCTCTCCAAAGGGACATGTTCTGGGGACCTCCAAGTGGTTAGGGTTCAGGGTTCTCACCCTACAGCCACCCGAGAACAGGAGGAGCCAGAAAATATAGTTTTGTTATAAACACTATAGGTAGTCAGAACTTGAAAAGATTACTGTTAATTAGAGAAAACCAGCCTCTCAAGTCCGTGCTTTCAGTGCTTTTCTGTCTACGGGAGGGAGCAGGAGGCCGGGCTCTTGAGATCGTCCCTCGGATGTGCATCTTCACTCTCTAGGGCCAGCGCCCTGCTTTTCTCCGCCCTGAATCCCTCAGGCGGCGCAGTCGGGGTGGCTTGTGGGGCTTGGTTTGATGGCCACAACATCCTTCGGTTCCAGATACGCGGGCGACCCTTTCCATCCACAGCGGCTAAGTTCAAAACACTGATTTTAAGTTTATTTTTCCATACAAGTGTCTGATGGTTTGATTTTTGGTAGTGCTATGTGGAAACCCATTTTGAGACAGCCAGCATCCCCAAGGGCGGGTGCCTCAGCGTGAGCAGCTTTAGCAGGTGGGCTTGAGGCCTGCCTGATCTCGTCAGGCTGAAGGTTCGTGAGTCTGGCCCAGACCTTGTCTTGGTCCAGGCGCACCGCGTAGTGATTGGTTGGGGGCGTTTGGTTGTGCTCGCTGGTGGGGGGCGGGGGAATTTTGTGGGTACAGAAGCGTTCCGTTACTGACACTGAGTGTGTTATGATTGTGTTCAGCTTCCATAACTGACAAAGCCCAACAGCAGTAGGTATTCTAGTTTTGTTCAAATTTGAACAATTCACTTATTTCCAAACACTATCTCAAAATCTTAGAAGCTAGTCCAACTTATTATAATAACAAATCTCTACCTCTCTTCTCCTGTCCAAACTTCGATAAAATTAAAAAAAAAAAAACACCCCAAACATCTAGCAGAAAAAATTTAAGATCTAATCTGCTCAAAATGGTGACACATTAGGCAGGAATCTGGACCCCCAGGGGTTCTGCATTCTTTGTTTTTTTGTCTTTTTAGGGCCACACCCACGGCATATGGAGGTTCCCAGGCTAGGGGTCCAATTGGAGCTGTAGCTGCCAACCTACACCACAGCCACAGCAATGCAGGATCCCAGCCGCATCTGCAACCTACACCACAGCTCACGGCAACGCCAGATCCTTAACCCACTGAGCGAGGCCACAGATCGAACCTGCAACCTCATGGTTCCTAGTCAGGTTCCTTTAACCACTGAGCCACGATGGGAACTCCCATTCTTTGTTTTTGCAGCACTGCCCTCACGCCATCTTCTAATTGATCAATAAAACTAAAGTGTGAAGCTCTTTTTTTTTTCTGTTTTTTTTTTTCCTTCCTTATTTTTAAGATGGATCTTAATAAGACTGAGGAGGTGCTGACGAAGTTGGAAAGTCTTCACCGGCAGCCCCACGTCTGGGAGTTTCTACTTTTACTGCCGCGACTGCGTGCAGACAATGACCAGGGTGAAGACGGCATCCGAGGGGCAGGACACCTGCTGCAGGCAGCTGTGAAGTAAGTTGCACCAGAGAGCAATATAACTAGCTGCAGGCGATTGGTTTTCCCTCTTCAGTTTAAAAATTTTTTAAGTGATGTGCTGGTTTCAGGGTACAGTGATTCAGGTATACGCACACATACATGCATATTTTATGTTCTCTTCCACGTAGGTTATGACGAGATACTGAGTGTGTTTCCCTAGGCTCTACAGTAGGGCCTTGCGGGCCACCTGTTTTATATACAGGAGTGTGGATATTTTAATCCCAGTCTCCTAATTTATCCCTCTGTCCCCTCCCCTTTGGTAACTATTAAGTTTGTTTTCTCTGTGAGTCTATTTCTGTTTTGTAAATAAATTCATTCGTATCCTTTTTTAAGATTCCACATATAAGTGATGCCAGGGATGGGTGTCCCTCTGTCTAGCTGACTTCACTTAGTGTGCTAATCTCTTTGTGCATCTAGGTTGATACAAGTAGCAGTATTCCGTTATTTTTTATGGTTAATCGTCCCCTGTACATATTACTATGTCTTTATCTGTTCCTCCGTCTGTGGACAGTTAGATTTCTTCCATGTTGGCTGTTATAAATAGTGCTGCTAAGAACATTGAGTGCACGTGTCTTTTTGAATTGTACTTTTCTCCGCATGCATATGGGGTTGCAGGATCTTAGGGCCGATTCATCTATGACAAAGGAGGCGAGAATATACAGTAGAGAAAAGAGAGTCTCCTCAATAAGTGGTGCTGGGTAAACTGGACAACTGCATGTAGAGGAGTGAAATGAGAACATTCCCCAACACCATGCAGAAAAATAGACTCAAACTCAAGATGGATTAAAAACCTACATGTAAGATCAGATATTACACAACTCTTAGAGGAAAACATAGGCAGAATACACTTTGACATAAATGGCAGCAATATCTTTTTGGATCTGTCTCTGAGAATAATGGAAATAAAAACAAAAAATTAAAAAATGGGACCCAATCGAACTTAAAAGCTTTTACACAGCAAAGGAAACCATAAACAAACGCAAAAGACAACCCACAGATGGGAGAAAATATTTGCAAACAACGTGACTGACCGGGGATATATACAAGCAGCTCATACAGCTCCATATCGAAAACCAAACAACCCAATCAAAAATTGGGCTGAAGATCTAAATAGACATTTCTCCAGAGAAGACATACAGGTGGTCAAAAAAGCACATGAAAAGATGCTCAACATCACTAATTATTAGAGAAACGCAAATCAAAACTACAGTGAGGTACCACCTCACACCAGTCAGGATGCCACCATCGAAAAGTCTACAAATAGGAGTTCCCGCTGTGATGCAGTGGGTTAAGGGTCCAGTGTTGCCACAGCTGTGGATGGGTCCCAGCTGTGGCTCAGATTCAATTTCTGGCCTGGAAACATCCATATGTCATGGGTGTAGCAAAAAAGGTCTACAACTAATGACTGCTGGAGAGGATGTGGTGAAAAGGGAACCCTCCTACACTGCTGGTGGAGATGTAAGCTGATGCCACCACTTATAGACAACAGTATGGAAGTTCCTTAAAAACCTCAAAATAGAATTACCATATGGTCCAGCAATCCCACTCCTGGGCATATACCCAGAAAAAAAAAATTCAAAAAGATACATGTGGAGTTCCCTTCATGGCTCAGTTTTTAATGAATCCAACTAGGATCCGCGAGGATACGGGTTTGATCCCTGGCCTCGCTCATTGGGTTAAGGACCCCGCATTGCTGTGAGCTGTGGTGTAGGTTGCAGATGCAGCTTGGATCCTGTGTTGCTGTGGCTGTGGTGAAGGCCAGAGGCTGTAAGCTGTAGCTCCGATTCGACCCCTAGCTTGGAAACTTCCATATGCTGCAGGTGCAGCCCTAAAAAGCAAAAGAAAACAAAGAAAACAAAAAACAAAAACCAAACAAAAACATGTATCTCCTCACTTTTTAATGGGAAAATAATCTCTGAGTAATTGATACAAGAAAAACAGTGGGGAATGATGTCACTGGGAAGCGGATGGAACTCTTTCAAACAGGCGTTTGACGCAATTAGAAACCCGCTGAGTAAAGCCCTGACATACTCAGCTGCCTGGGGTAGGACCGTGGAGGATGGGGTGCCTGGTGCTCCAACAGGCTGCCTTCCAGGTATGAAACTGAGTGTCCCAAGTAACAGCACCCACCCGCCCCCTGAGCTGCCTGAGGGAACTTAAGAGAGTGCTTAACTCTTACGTGCAGCTTCCCCAGGGAGCTGAGGCCACGTTGAAAGCCCCCTTCCCGTGAATGTGGGTGTGTGAGTGGTCCAGCCACATCCTGCGGGGTCGGGGGGAGGCGGGGGGGGGAGGCGAGGGAGGGACCTGGGTCCAGACGTGCCACTTGTATTGCTAATGACTAACCCACTCCGCCCTGCTTCTCTTTTGGCTCTAGTTCCTTATCATCTCTAGAGGATTTGGACTGGCTGCCATGCAGCCACACCTTTGCCAGGGTCTCCAAGATGGTGCTGAATGTGGCCATTTCGATGCTGACATTTCTGCAGGAGCGTCAAGTAGCAACCACAGGTATGGCTATCTTAGAGCTCTCGTGATGTGGCAGTGATGGCAGTGTTTCACTAGTTAAGCGTTTTTGTTTTTGTTTTTGTTTGTCTTTTTAGGACTGCACCTGCAGCATATGGAGCTTCTCAGGCTAAGGGTCGAATCGGAGCTGCAGCTGCCAGCCTATACCACAGCCACAGCAATTCGAGATCCAAGCCTTGTCTGTGACCTACACCACAGCTCACAGCAATGCTGAATCCTCAACCCACTGAGCAAGGCCAGGGATCGAATGTGTATCCTCATGGATACGAGTTGGGTTCATTACTGCTAACCCTCAACAGGAACTCCCTTGCTAGTTAAATCTATTGGCAGCCACTGTAGAGCTAAAATGCTGTTCAAAGCAATGACTTAATTGAAATATCTAATGCCAAAAAGAATCGGTTGTTTCTGTTCATAAAAGATAGAAGTAGCCTGACAATTTAGAGCTCCAACCTGAATTTGACTTTCTACCATTGTTGGAATTCTGCAGCCATTGCTAATAAAAACGTCATTTTTAATGAAAAAACCCTGCTTTGAAAATTCTTTGACTTGATGTCCTCTAAGGACAGACCCATCGCTGGCTCTTCGATTTTAATCTTCCTTCTGAACGCCTGTTGCTGAATTCCTATTAGGAAGACATATTTGAAACACAGAAAGGCCAGTGAAAGGAGGCAGGTAAGATGGATTTAGAAGGCTCCCTCGCTGAACTGGCAGCAATTCCACAGGGAAATGTGGGATTATTTAGCTCCATTCTTGACCGAGGTATGCCTCCTTTCTTTTTTCATGAAAAACTCATTTTATTTTATTGACAAATAAAATTGTACATATTTAAAGTGTACAATGTGATGATTTGATATTTGTAGACATTGTGAAATGATTACCAAAACCAAGTAATTAAAACATCTATCATTTCACAGAAGTTACCTTCTTTGGGGTGACTGTGATCTCAGCAAATCGCAAGTGTACGGTGGAGTCTGGTTAACTAGACTCGCACGCTGTGCAGGACACATCCCCAGGACGCATCCATCTTATAACCGAAGGCTCGTCCAGTGACTGACGCCTCTCTGTCTTCCCCACCTCCAGCCCCTGGCAACCACCACTATGCTCTCTGTTTCAGGATACTTTTCTTTTTTTGCTTTTTAGGGTCACATTTGTGGCATATGGAGGTTTACAGGCCAGGAGTTGAATTGGAGCTGTAGCCACCGGCCCACACCATAGCCACAGCAACGTGGGATCTGAGCTGCATCTGTGACCTACATCGAAGCCTGTGGCAATGCTGGATCCTTACCACACTGAAGTGAGGCCAGGTGTTGAACCTGCATCCTCATGGATGCTAGTCGGATTCATTCCCACTGAGCCACAACAGGAACTCCTAGGATACTGTTTCTAGAACTGTCCACTGGATCTGAACATTTAACTTTTAATCCTCTCCTTTTGTCTTTCTCTATCTCTGTCTCCTTCTGTAAGGGAAATACAGGAGAGAACAGTGGAGTTAGAACTCGTCTATCCACCCATCCATCCCTCCATCTACCCACATGTCCATCCATCATCCATCCATGCATCGTCCACTCCTCCATCCACCCATCTATTCATCATCCCTCTATCCTCAGTCCATCCATCCGTCATTCCACCTGCCCCATTTATCCATCCATCCATTTATTTATTCATTTTCTCATTCAGTAAACACTTATTAAGAACTTTCTGGAGTTCTCTTATGGCATAGTGGGTTAAGGATCTGGCATTGTCACTGCAGCAGCTTTGGTCCCTGCTGTGATGCGGGTTGGATCCCTGGCCTGGGAACTTCCACATGCCATGGGCGAGGTCAAAAAGCAACAACAGGAGTTCCCGTCGTGGCGCAGTGGTTAACGAATCCGACTAGGAACCATGAGGTTGCGGGTTCGATCCCTGCCCTTGCTCAGTGGGTCAAGGTTCCGGCGTTGCCGTGAGTTGTGGTGTAGGTCGCAGACGCGGCTCGGATCCTGCGTTGCTGTGGCTCTGGCGTAGGCTGGCAGCTACAGCTCCGATTCGACCCCTAGCCTGGGAACCTCCATATGCCGCGGGAGCGGCCCAAGAAATAGCAAAAAGACAAAAAAAAAAAAAAAAAAGCAACAACAGCAAAAAACCCCACAAACCCCAGAGAACTTGCTGTAAGTCAGACTCTCCAATGTAATGGGAATAAAATGATTAGTAAGACACAATTCTTACTCGCAGGACAAACATGTTTAGTAAATGAGACAAATATGTCAACTAAAAAAACAAAGGCCACAGAATATGACTCTCACATCTTTCTCAGAAAAGTCTTCAAGGAGAGGTTTTGAAGGATGAGTTAGAGCTTATCAAAGAGACCAGGGGGCACTGCCTGAAAGAGGAACCGCATGTGGGGCTTTGGGCAGGATGCTGTGTTTGACATTCACCGTGTCTGGGGTGAAGTGGGTGTCGACTGGAAGGCATCCAGAGAGAGCCCAGACTGGGTCACAGAGGCCCTTAGAGCAGCCTTAGATCCGCGCTGTGGAAAGATCCTCCTGGGAAGATGGGGGTGGGGTGGGTTGGAGGCAGGGGCCCCAGGGTCGCAGACGCTCCACCTGCCTCTTATTCTCAGTATCTCGTCTCCTGACTATACAGCAAAGTGTTTTCATGCGGAGATTTCTGTGATCCCTTCCAGAGCTTTCCTGCTCCACGGAGAAACTTGACGCCTCCACCACCCCTGGTCCTGCCTCCAGCTCTTCCTGTTGCTGTGACTCAGAGGAGGGAGGACCCCACAGACAGGAAGCATTTCTTTGCAACCTCTGTGTTAGGGTGTAACCTGCTGCTTTTGTAGTTCAATTCCAGTGGGAACCTTTATTCCTTTGGCTCAGAATAAAACCCAGAGGGGGAACAGGAGATGACATAAAATACTCTTTGAAATCCTCCTGGTGACCTCAACTTTAATAAACTCATTAGGAAGCTCGGGCTTTTGTGCAGGATCCAAATTACGACCTTCGATTTGCCTTCTACGGTTAGAGATAGAATTACAACAAAAAATGTAATTAAAAGATGCCCTTGCCTGTCAACTTGCAAGGGAGTCAGAGCTTAGGAATACTATTATGAAACATACTTCTGAAGGCAACTCAAAAGTGTCTGCATTTCTCTTGTCTCCAAGAAAAGCCCTCTTGCCTCATCAAAAGCGTGAAGGGGAAGGGCTGGCCCCGTAATTGGTGGCTTTGGGCTAATGGTCCAACCATGCTTGTCACCGAATCGTGAATCCACATACTCTGAACTCTGTCATTCAGCAATGAATTTAAGAACCCAAGTTGTCTTTCACGTTTTTTTTTCCGGCTGCATCTGTGGCACGTGGAATTTCCTGGGCCAGGAATGGAACCTGCGCTTAAAGCAGCGACCTGAGCCAATGCAGTGACAACACCGTATCCTTAGCCCCCTGTGCCACAAGAAAACTCCTCCTAAACTTTTCTCAGAATGACCTTATAATTTTATAGGTTGACTGACGTCACTGTCTCCTCCCTCCTTTCTGGAATTCTGTGAAAACTGCCTTCCGAGAGCAGCAGAGCTGGGTGGTTACAGTTCGGGCCTGGGAATCAGATTTCCTGAGGCCGCGTCATGACTGAGTCTAGAAGTGTGTTTGCTTCCTTCTCCCCCAAAGGGGACGATTACTGCACCTACCAGGGAGCTGCTGGTGCCCTCGGGAGGAAATGCCTGGCTTTGGGCCTGGCACCCTTTACACACAGGAAATGCCCATCTCGGAGCCAGGCTTGTTTCCCAGCCTGGAAGGGCGGCATCTCGGGTTCATGGCCCCCCGTCTTCAGTCCCTCCCAAAGTTCCCTGTGACTGGGCTGGTTTTGTAAATGGTATGATTGTACCTTTCCTGTTGCCCTCATGGCACTCACTTAAGGGCACCATGAAGTCACGCAGGAGAAAGTGCCTTTCAACTCAGGTGGCTGTTGAGTAGTGATCTGAAATGACCTGGATGCTAGATTTTTGGATGAAAGTTCATCTTAGAATTTATGTGCTTTTTTTTTTCTCTTTTCTTTCTGGCCACCCAGCAGCGTGTGGAAGTTCCTGGGCCAGGGATCCAAGCTGCAGCTGTGACTTATGCCACAGCTGCAGCAATGCAGGATCCTTAACCCACTGTACCGGGCCAGGGGTTGAACCTGCGTCCCAGTGCTGCAGAGAAACTGTCAAGCCATTGTGCCACAGCAGCCACTCTAGAATTTGTGTGCTTTTATGTTCACAGTTGCCAGGCCATACTCACTGAGATAATCTGGTCTCAGAAGCCCGGGAGGCATATTCTGAGGATGCCACTTACAGATGCCATTGCTGGGTTACTTGGGCAGCCTATGAGTTTTATATTTTAACTCTGTTGGGAACTTTTTCTCTGATTTTAAATAATTTTTATAAAAAATAATTTTAAAGAATACACAGTATTTTATGCTATAACATACCATAATTTATCTTCCCCCCTACCCCCGAGTGCTAGACCTTGAGCAGGTTTTTAGTATCAGTACAAAACTCATGCAGTAACAATTGTACGTTACGTTTCCTTTAAATATCCTAGTTGATTTCTTGAGATAGATTTTTTTTTAAGATAGATTTTTTTAAATGAAATTATTGGGCTCACTAATGTGAATTTCAAAGAGGTCTTGAGATAACGTCCAGTTGTGCAGTAGAAATTTGCCGTCACCTGCTCCGGGAGGCATCTGCCATGTCACTGTTTGTTCTGAAACATTCCGTCTCAGCTTCTCTTTGCTTTTCCTGTTCGACGGTCCACATGGCATTTGGTCTGCAGTTGCCTCTTGTTTTGAAGTGGAGAAGATGTGCTTTTCTGCATGACTTGAGACCCGTCCCTGTGATGCAGCAGCTGACAGTCCGTCACTGGTTGTCTTGCAGAGTCAGGATACACGCTGTCCTTGATAGAGCTGGTGTGGGATCCGCAGAAGGTTCGGGCTGACCTGAAATCCCAGTTTGGTTTTGGGGACCTTCACACGGACCGCATCCTGAATTATTCAGCTCAACTACAGGAGGTATGCCTGCTTGACTGCTCATCACGATGGTGGGGTCTCTTTGACAGTGACTCTGGAACTGCTCCTGGGTGGACTGGGCGGGGAGGGGCTTTAGGACAGGGGTTCTCTTATCAAATCTGAGCCAATGCTGTGTCCGGCTTTTCTAGAAGTGTTGCTTTCCTCTTGTCATGTTAGCCTAGCCTCAGTAGGACACTTCATGGCTCCAGCAGCAGAAGCAGAGGAACCAGGTCCCGAGGCTGAGATTCTGAAGGCTGGTGGGGGTCTGGATGGCGCATGGGGGCTCCAGCGACCCCCTCCAGACCCAGCTCGCTGCTGCTGCTCCCGAGGTTCTGGGAGGCCTTCGCCTGCAATGCCTTGCATCACTTAGCACACTTGTAGGCACTTCTGCTTTGCCTGGTTCAGGATCCAAGACCCCCCCACACACCTGTCCTCTTGGGTGAACTGACTGCTCCTCTAGACCCCTCTTCCCGCCTCTGGGTTGGGGGGGTCTCTTCTGTGCAGCCCTGGGTCTGGGTTGAGGTGCTGAGGGTCTGGGGAGACCCATGGCTGCCTGCTGGGGTGGGGGCAGGGTGGTCTGCTGTCAGGGCCTGGATTCTGCTCACTTCTCAGGGTCCCCAGGACCTCGTGCTGCCCTGAGGACACTTTCCATGCTTCCATGCAGTTCCTGTGCGGGGGCAGGCTGAGACTTTTGACCTCTGAGGGGAGGAAGCTGGCCTCCCCTGATGCAGCTGCTGACCCTTGTGCTGGCCTGGGGTTTGCAAAGACCCTTCTGCTGGGCAGGTTGTGGGCTTGGCCGCAGTATAAGGAGTTGTACGTGCTTGTCTCACACCTGGCACTGTTTTATTAACCACCTGCCTCCTGTCGGGCTTGGAACTGTGACCATAGCTCTTCTCAGGGTGCTCCTGGTGGGACGTGAGACCCCAGGGGACTGACTGCTACTCTGTTTCCTCTGCCCTGTTTGACCCTGCTCCCTCCTTATTTTAGAGTATAGTTTGAATCAAACTATACAAAACTTTGATCTTAGAAAGGTAAACATTTTGAAATTAGAATTAAAAGGAAACTGATCAGGAACTTGCACGGAGTGTCTACAAATCTCCATGGGCCTCACGCATCACAGGTTTGTCTTCGTGGCCACTGTGACAAATGATCACCAAGGCGGTCGCCTCACAGAGCAGGCATTTACCATCTCAGGTCTGGAGCTCAGGAGGCTGCGGTGGTCTCTGGGCTAAAAGCAGAGTGTGTGCACGGCTCCGTTCCTTCTGGAGGCTCCAGGGGAGACAGCGCGTCCTCGCCTCTTCCAGGTTTTAGAGGCCACTGCGTTCAGGGGCTTGCGGCCCCTTCATCCTCAGAGCTGGTGACGGCTGGTGAGGTTTTCTCAAAAAGCATCACTCAGACTCTTTTTTTTTTTTTTTTTAATGGCTGCAGCAGAGGCAAATGGAAGTTCCTGGAGCAGGGACTGAATCCAAGCCGAAGCTGCACCAGTGCTGGATCCTTTAGCCCATAGTGCTGAGCTGGGGATCGAACTCACACCTCCACGGGGACCCGAGCTTCTGTAGTCGCATTCTTAGCGCACTGCCCCATGGCAGGAACTCCATCGCTCCAACGCTTACTCTTCTGCCTCTCTCTCCTGCATTTAGGACCCTTAAAATTTCATCCGGCTCCCTGGATGACTCAGGATAACCTCCTCCTCTCAGAGGGCAGATGAGCTTCCTCAATGCCCTCTGCAGACTCACCTGTCTCCTCCTTGCCGCGCGACATAGCCACGGGTTCTAGGGGCCAGTATGTGGGCATCTCTGAGGGACCATGACCTGCCTCCCAGCCCACAGAATGTCCTTTACTAGGGCATCAATATGAGCCCTGCCCGAGTCCGGGAACCTGCTACTCTCCTGCTCTGCCCGTGGTCTCTGTACCTGCTGCTCTGGAATGGAGTGGGCCCCCTGCCTGTCCCTATACAGACCTGTCAAGTCTAAAGGGCAGGGAAGGGCACTATTTCTCCAACAGGATACCTGGGACTTGCTGACTAATTTTTTTTAATTAAAGGAAAAACCAAAAAAACAAAAACCCAATACAAAGACCGTGGGGGACTCTGTGGCTTTGCGTCTCAGTAGTCGCAGGGAATAGTTTTAATCCGGATCCTCAAGGAAACGCCAAAGGGAAAAATGGGGCTTTAATGCTTTTTTTAATCATTGCCATCAATGGAATTTCTGAAAGATGACACCGCAGTTGTTGTAAAACTATGGCACAGAGAAATGAGGTTCATTCCAGCACGACCGTAAGTGTTTTGAGTGACTTTAGAGGAAATGCAGGGGGAAGGTCGTTTACGGTGACATAAAATAATAGGAATAAAGGAGCTGTGGTTTCAAAGTGGTAAACAATTTCCGACCCAGATCTCCCGTGTGAACCCCTCCACTGTCGTCCTTTTATGATAATTAGAAAAGAAAACGCTTTGGGCAAAGCACACGTGTTAGTGCAAAGCCTCAATGGACCTGGGCCGACCCGTGGTTGCCTTTGGCCCCACGTGAAGATGGACAGTATCTGAAATCACCCCCGTGTCCCAGACAAGCGGTGGCACCTGCTGCTCCCGGGTTGTCCTGAGAAATGTAATCACCTATTGCTTGACTCTAAAGGCCTCCTGTCCAGGTCATTCGCACGGACAAGCCACTCTGTCAACCTCTCCAAGGAGAGAAACATTCTAAGGAAAAACAACAACCCTTGACTTCAAATATGTTCCATACTTTTTCCAGATTCCCACAGACAGTTCGCTGGAGCAGATGGTGTGTTCAGCCTTGTCCGGTTCCTCTGAGGATGAAGGTGACAGAGGGGGTCACCCTGGAGACTGCGACCCCAGGTGGTCAGCGGCCAAAAACTACCTGGTCCGTGAGGTCAGCCAGCTGCACCTCTATAAGCAGGTGATGTCCTGTCAAACAGCTGTGCCGCGGCTTGTCCAAACTTCTCCTGCGTTGTTGGCTGTTTGATTTCATTTAAGATTCCCATCTTATTTTATCGTGGTGGGAAGACTTAATGTGAGAGCCACCCTCTACCTGGTTTTTAAGTGTAAATACGGAGCTGTAGCACGGGCTGTGCAGCAGTGCCCCAGGGCTGATTCACCTTGCTCACTCTAGCTTCGTAAAGGCCAATCCAGGAGGTTCCCGCTGTGGCTCAGTGGGTCAAGAAACTGACTGGTATCCATGAGGATGCAGGTTTGATCTCTGGCCTTCCTCAGTGGGTTAAGGATCCAGCTTTGCTGCAAGCTGCTGTGTAAGTAGCAGATGCAGCTCGGATCCCGTGTTGCTGGGGCTGTGGTGTAGGCCTCATCTGCAGCTTCGATTCGACCTCCAGCCCGGGAACTTCCATATGCCATGGGCGAGGCCCTAAAAGAAAAGAAAAAAAATGGCCAGTCCATTCATCCCCACCTCATTCACTCTTGGACTTTCTAGGGAGAGGCATGAGGAGCCCACGGCCTGGCCTGTACCTGCACCTCTGGCTATGTGCATCCGCCAACCTCCTCTCACTGGGTCCTTGACACGAACGGCACCAGGAAGTGCCTCCTGGACTCAAGCATCACAGTTGCAGGAACCATTCTCTAGGGTTTGGGCTGTGAGATTTCCACCAGGCTGCTTGGCTCCGCGGGTGTTTGGGCCCTGGGGCGCTTGGGGTCCTGGTTGGCCTGTCCCTTCACTCTGGTTTTGACAAGCACTTTGCCCAATCGGTGACCGTGACTTAAAGGGAAACTCTTTTCCCAGGGATGTCCGGTGGTGCAGAGCATGAGTGGCAGTACTGCTGGTGGCCTTGGAAGCCACGGGGCCCTGGCTGCCTCACAGCTTCCGTCTTTCCCGGGGGCTCTGCAGGGGGGCGAGGTGGAGGCGTGGCGACCGGCGCAGCTCGTTCACTTTGTTCACTTTATTGGTCGTTGCGTTTCCCGTCGCATGTGGTCTTCCGAGACCCACTTCTTTAACTTTTCTTCCCTAGTATGTATCACTTCTTATGATGAAGGTCAAACTCTCAAATAATGGCTAAACATCAGTAAAAAATATGGATGTGATTGTCCACTTGGTGGCATTAAATTTATCTGGTGCTAAAATGATCAAGGGGCCACATTGTTCTGACCAGCATCGACATGGTCAGCGTAAACCTTGCGTGTGCGTGTGTGAGTGTGTGAGTGTGCGTGTGTGTGTGTGCGTGTGCGTGTGTGTGTGTGTGTGTGTGTGTGTGTGTGTGTGTGTGTGGTGTGGTGTGTGGTCTGGGTAATGAACTCGAGGTTAAGGCAAAGATATTCAGCACCCCCAGTGGTTCACCGTGTATTTAGCACACTTTCCGGTTTGGTGTATTTTGGTTTAAAGTCAATAAACCACACTACTCATGGCCTTTAGTGTCCCCAAGTTCGTGACATAAAATGGTATTGACTGACTGTGTATTAATTATGATATAATTCTAAGGTATGTGAATATATTTATCCCATCCCAACTATGTCAGGACAGCTGATAAGCCATATTTCACTTGTTTAGCAAAGGGCTTTCTTTCTCTCTTGAAAATGGGACTGGCCGAAGGAAAGAGAGAAACGGGGTCAGCGAAGAAGCCGGCTACATTCGTTACTGAAATTCATCACCTTTAATTTTTGAGCAGAAATTCAAAGCAGTGCCGTTGTCAGCAGGCGCTTCAGTCAGCCAACCACGTAACAATGGCCTGTCTGTCATCTAGAACGGCCTGTTACTATTTCTTAACAAAATACTATTATTTCCACTTTATCATTGTCAGTGATATTGGTTTCGTTTCTAAATGTGTAGGTGTTTGCCCAGTGGCGAAGGGGTGGCCTGCTCCAGAAGGCGCTGGCAGGGCCCAGCCGCGGCCTGGAGGCTCTCAGGAATCAGTCTGCGGAGGGCAGCCCGCTGTGGAAGGTGGCGGAAGCTTTGCACACTGCGTTTCTCCTCCTGAATGACACCTTGGCAGCAAGTGGCCCACAAGGCCACCACACCTCTACCAGGATGTAAGGCACATTTTCCTGTGGGTTACTGATTAGAGCAGGCAATCCGGGTTTTAAAGAGTTTGTGAGCCTCTCAGGAGTGTGATCCGTGCAACTTTGTAGACAAGCAATGGTCAGTCAGCAACTGGAAAACACGAGACGTGTGTTGTGTCGTGGACCCGGGCTCCCCAGCAATGTGCCTGCTGCTCAGATGCTGAAGGCAATCCAGTGAGGGCACCATGTTTGAGAGGGTTTTAAGATTCTGGACTGTAGGGCTTATGTCCTTTGCTGTTTGTTCAAAAATGAACAAAAACATTTTAAAGGTTTTTTTTTTTTTTCCTGTAAGGAACTAATTGTTTCTGTATTTATTTAAAATTTTTGTGTAGTCAAAATGTTTCCATCAGGTCCAGAAATATTTTAGAAGCAGCCAGGTTAGAACTTGTGTTTTCATTTTTTGGCCGCACCTGTGGCATGCAGGAAGTTCCTGGGCCAGGGATTGAATCAGAGCCACAGCTGCGACCCACGCCACACCTGCAGCAATGTCAGGTCCTTAACCCACTGCGCCAGGCTGGGGATTGAACCCATGTCTCTGCAGCAACTGGAGCAGCTGCAGTTAGATTCTTAGTGCACTGTGCCACAGTGGGAACTCCTGTGTTTCCTTATTTTGTATTTTTTACAGCCTTGTAGGAGTTGCTAGAGAAAGGACACAGGGTGTGCTGTCACATGCGAGCTTCAGATGCAGACATTACTTTGGGGGCCTTGAAAACTTTCCTGCTTGCGTTGTCTATTCTGCAGCTGCCCAAAGTAACATGTCTGTGACTTAAGGCACGTTAGTAGAGGCCCCACATTAGGTCAGCTCAGTGATCCTAAAACCTCCAGCCTGCCCTTGGCATGCTCGCCCCGCAGCCTGTCTGGACTCTGGCAGACAGGGCCCTGGGAGCCCCAGGAAGCCCTCCCTGTCTCCTGGCTCATCAGGGACTGGAGACGCGAGTGACTACATTTTGCTTTAAGTACCAGGAGCCACTTGGCGTCCTCCTCTAGAGTGACCCACAGCTGGAGGAACAGGTGACCGACCTCTCTTATCCCTCAGGGCCCACATCAAGAAGCCACACGTCAGGGAGCAGGAGCCACCAGGCACCATCTTGACCTCTTGAAACACTCCTAAAATACACTTGCATATAAAATATTTTCTGATAGCTGGAGGAGTTGTGGCAGATATTTTATTTTATTTTTCAAAGTTTATCGAAGTCTAGTTGATTTACAAGCCTGTGGTACAGTCTGCTGTACAACAAAGTGACCCAGTCATGCACCTACACATCTGCATTCTCTCTCAGATCCTCTTCCCACGGAGCTGATCGCAGAAGCCTGGGCAGAGCTCCCTGTGCGGCACAGGGGTCCCCTCGGGCCAGTCGTGCCATGCGCCTCAGTGTGCACATCGTGCCAGATATTTTAAGTCCCCCAGGAACCGGACCCTACCCCTGCCTCCTCACACACCCTGGGAGTATACGTCTCTGTGGTGGGCTGAGGAGGCTCTTGAACCCATATTCAGTAGACAAGAGCGGCCCCAGGTCAGTGGATTCGAGGGGCGCCGTCTGCCAGGACCCCGCCTGCGGGCGCACATGGGCACGTGGGACTGCGTTCTGCGCGGGCGCTTCCTGAGCAGTGGCATGTTTTCCCGTGAGTGGAATCTTTATTTCCCGGGGCCACACGCTGAACTGCTGCCCTTTCCATTCCGTGTGTTTATTTTTGCCCTCAGATTCCTGCACCTACAGCGACTGCAGCGCGTTGTCGCGAGCCTGCCCCCGGGGCCGGCTCTGGGGAGCCTGCTCCAGCTCGACGGGGCCCTCCGGAAGGTGCTAGCCCGGACCTCATACTTTGTCCAAGGTAAACCTGCTTCAGGGTTATTTGTCCCAACTTACCTAATTTTACCCCCATAAAACTTTGGGGGCGTTCCCATCGTGGCTCCGCTGGTTAAGAACTAGACACAGCGTCTGTGAGGATGCGGGTTGGATCTCTGGCCTCGCTCAGTGGGTTAAGGATCCAGCCTCACTGCAGGCTGCCACGTAGGTCGCAGGTGCAAATCGGATCCCGAGTTGCCGTAGCGGTGGTGTAGGCTGGCAGCTGCAGCTCGGATTCGACCCGTGGCCCAGAAACTTCCATATGCCACAGGAGTGGCTGTAAAAAGAAATTAAAAAAAGAAAGAGAGACGGAGCACCTGGGATGTCTTTGTGTTACGTCTTACAAGTGCGTGTGGTTGTACAGTTATGTCAGAATTACAAGTTGAACCTAGTTTGATTGGGAGGCAGAGTTAGCACTGCCCGCTGGCTCTGGGGTTTGGAGGCGAGCTCTGTGGACGTCACACATGTCCCCATGCCTCGTGGTGGTGCCTCTGCGGGATGTCACACCCAGCACATCAAGGCTGAAGCGGTCGCAGGACTGTGCGCCGTCAGCCCGCCCTGGGGCCCCAGGCAGACGCTTTCCTGGGCCGGGGTCTGAGTCCACGTTCACACCCCATCTGTGGGGCTAGGCGGGACAGGCCGGGGGCTTTGCCCATGTCACCCTTTCTGTCCCCTCTGCGCTCCTCTGCCTGATCTGCCTGGTGTCCCTCTGTGCTGGTGGCCGGGTCTGCAGCAGGCAGCGGGAGGCTCTGCGTGCTTGTGGCCGAGGGAGAGGGAAGAGGAGCCTGACAGGCCGGCCAGGCCATCCTGGCCATCTTCCAAAGAGGAGATGGAATCGCAGGGACTTTCTCAGGTCTCCTCCCGCAGGGAGGTGATCAACTGTCTGGCGGAAGGTCCAGTCTGCTGAAATGCGCGCTTTCAGAATCCAGTGCCTTGATTCTCGGCCACGTGCAGAAGGCAGGCGTGGAGCGGCCCGTCCTGGGTGAACATTAAATCCCTCTGTCCATCCTACAGAAGTCCTCGTTCGCCTGGAGACGTCTGCTAACGGCTCCAATCCGGGTGGACCCGGCCAGTGGAAGCTGGAGAAGGCTGTGCTTTTTGGGCAGTTAGAGCAGGTAAGGCGGGTAGCAAAGGACTGGAGATAAACAAGCGGGAAAGGGCCTGTGAGAAGCCCACTCGGTGTTTTGTTTTGCTTTTGTGAACTGCGCTAGCTCGGGTTTGGAGGGACTGTCTTTTCTTTCAACACTTGACTTCAAGGAGTGCCCATTGATTTCTCTAGCTCTTGCAGAGGGTGTTAGCCTCTCGAGGTTACCTCCTTCTGGCTCTCGTTTGTCTTTTAGTTGCTGATGAAGAATGCCACTGGGCTGTGCCTAAGCGGTCACTTGTCGGAGGTGGGAACTCTCCTGCGTCCTGGGCACCCCAGCGTCCAGGAGGGCCTCGAGGGCCTTGAGGGCCTGGTGTGTGGTCACAACTCCTCCCATGAGGCCAGCGCTCTGCACAAGCTCCTTGAGTCAGTAGAAGATGCTGTGAGTACCAGGGTCTCTTCCCAGGGCACAGGGAGCTCATTTCTAAGGTTAGACCCACTCAAGAGGCTGATGCTGGAATGCCATTTTTCAACGCAGGTGTTGAGATCAGTGAGTCCCGGCTGCCTCTGGTCTCTGTCCCCACGTCTGACCACGCCAGTGCTCATGTGCCACCCGCTTGGCCAAAATCTACTTGACATTCAATGAACCTGGCCAAGGGCTCTTCGAACTCTCCCCAGGCCCCTTCTGCTTTCCCGTGTCCAGCTTTCACGACTGGCTCCGTTTCTAGTTGCAAAGGCCAAAGGAGGTGGAGTCATGCTGCTTCTAGTTGCCAGCGGCACCAGCGGGCGTGCTCTCCTCACCCCCCTGCCCAGGTCGTGGGGCCGCCTTTGCCCAGCTCCCAAGTAGGGCTGTGGGTGCTGAGCGATTAGTGGTCAGGACCACGTCCCGCCCAGCCCCTGTTTTTCTTACTGGGCACTGAAGGTTATATTAACGTTCATCTTTTTGTAGTCTATTTTATTTTCGATATTACTTGTTTCATGTTTTATCCTGAAATAAAAACCCATTAAATCAGGAAACTGGTGACCATGAACTGTGTCAGTTGGGACAGTGACGTGTCAATCTGCTCAGATGGGCTCCTTTTTGAGGGAGACTACATGAGGCCTGCATCATAGGGACCCGCATTTGAATGGCTTTATGTTTCACAAGCAGTCTCTCTCTGCCTGTTAAGAATCGCCTATTGCAAGAGGTTGTTACTGGGCACACAAATACGACAGTTTTGGAACCTGAGGACTCTCCGGGCTGGCAGGACCTGGACACACAGCTCTTGGCAGCGAGCCTTCCCTGCTCTCGGCTCTTGCGGCTTCTGGGAGCTGAGGTCTCCCAAGGTGACTGCAAGGACCAGCTTATGTCCATAGTGTAAGTACCTGTGCAATGGCAAACTTCTGAGGAATTAGGAGTTCCCGTTGTGGTGCGGCAGAGACGAATCCAACTAGGAACCGTGAGGTTGTGAGTTCAGTCCCTGGCCTCGCTCAGTGGCTTGAGGATCTGGCGTTCCCGTGAGCTGTGGTGTAGGTCACAGACACTGCTCAGATCCCGCGTTGCTGTGAGCTGTGGTGTAGGCCGGCAGCTGTAGCTCCGAGTCGACCCCTTGCCTGGGAACCTCCATATGCCGCAGGTGCGGCCCTCAAAAGAAAAAAAAAAGAAAAACTTCTGAATAATTAGAATCAGGAAGGATTCCAACTGCTTCCTTCTACTCACGAGACAGGTGAACATAGTATATTCTTTTGTTTATTTGTTTTGGCCGCATCCGTGCCACGTGGAAGTTCCTGGATCAGGGACTGACCCCAAGCTACAGTTGTGACTTAAGCCACAGCTGCAGCAATGCTGGATCCTTAACCTACTGTGCCACAAGGAACTTGCTGTATTTTATTTTTTGTAAATAGACAGTTGTTCAATTTTCTTTCTATTTAAAAAAGTCAGAGTTCCTGTCATGTTGCAGTGGAAGTGGATCCACTAGGAACCATGAGGTTTCAGGTCCTATGAGGACACAGGTTCAATCCCTGGCCTCACTCAGTGGGTTAAGGATCTGGCATTGCCGTGAGCTGTGGTGTAGGTCACGGACATGGCTCGGATCCTGCATTGCTGTGTCTGTGGCTATGGCTGGCAGCTGTAGCTCTGATTCGACCCCTAGCCTGGGAACCTCCATATGCTGCAAGTGCAGCCCTAAAAAGCAAAAAGCAAAAAAAAAAAAAAAAAAAAAAAAGATTACCCTATTTGGTACTATTGGAAAGCATCTACAAAATGTAAAATATTAAACAGTCCCTTTGAAGTTTAGCCATTGGTTTAATCTTTCACAAGAAATCCTGGGCATCATTTAGCCTGGGGTTCTATCACTATTCAGGATTCCAGCCTTAACTGCTGAGCGGCTCCTCATGGGAATTATGCATTGTTTTTATTTCGATTTTTATTCATATTTTTATTTTTTGTAAACTGTATGGGTGATGAATTTACACTCTCCCTGGCTTTTAGGGTGTTCACAGCATAGGAAATCTATGTCTCTTAACCTCAAACTCATTTCATCGTCTATCCTTTAACTTTCTCCTTTCTCCGCTCTTTATTTGTTGCCTTATATTTTATGAATTCCCGTAAATGACTTTTCCTCAGTTTGCAAATCATTGTGGGGGAATTCATAAATAAATACCTATTAAGAAAACTATTTCAAAGGTTCTAATTTCCTATATGACTAGTGCCAGGCTTTTGTACATATGTGTATTTAGATGAATTTGTAATGCTACCTTCTGGGAAACCATTATTAACTTCTGTTTTCTCTGGATTGTTCTTGATTGCAGGCTGTTTCATACACTAAAGAAGGTACAGCTTTTCCTGGAACAGACACCCTCCTGGAAAGCCTTCCTAGGATTTGTCAGGAAGACGTGTGAACTGGCTCGATTTGTTAACAAGCAGGAGAGTTTCCAGGACGGTCTGCTTGATAAGTCAGTGACTTCACCTCCAGGTACGTAGGTGTCTCCTCGGTGTGGCGGCAGCACGGCCCCCAAGCACAGCAAAGGACTGAAGCTTGATGTGTGGCCCTGAATGTGATCTGTCCTAGAGAATGTTCCATGTGCCCTTTGGAGCAGTGAATTCTGCTGCTTTCTGACGCAAAGTCCCGTAAATATCTACTCAGTCCTTCTGGTCTAATGTATCACTTAAGGCCTGTGTTTCCTTATGAGGAAACAAGATTGTTTTTAAGTTGCTGGTCTCTTAACTGCAACTGCATCTCCGGTATACTGCACTGGTACCCTCTTCTAATCACTGTGCCTGGTTTTGATATCACATTTGTGTGGGGATGATTCCCAACCTTTACCCATGAACCTTCTCATTTGTAATTTTATCATTTCTAGTTGTGGCTTTTTCTTTTCCACCTAGAGAATTTCCTTTAATAATTGTTGCAAAGCTGGTTTGGCAGTGTTTAATTCTCTTAGCTTTTGCTTATCTGTCAAGCTGTTGATTTTTCCTTCAAATTGGAATGAAAGCCTTGCTGGGTAGAGTAATCTTGTTTGTAGGTTTTTTCCTTTCATCACTTTGCATCATGCCATCTCCCTTCTGGCCTGGAGAGTTTCTGCTGAAAAATCAGCTGGTAACCTTATTGGAGTTCCCCTGCATTGTTATTTGTTGCTTTTCCATATCTGCTTTCAGTATTTTCTCTTTGTCTTTAACTTTGGTCCATTTGATGAATATGTGTCTTAGGGTGTTCCTCCTTGGGTTTATTCTGTATGATATTCATTGTGTTTCCTGGATTTGAGCGAGTGATTTATTTCTGACATTAGGGAAGTTTTCAGCTATTATCTCTTCAAATATTTTCTTTGGCCCTTTCTTCTCCTTCTTGCACCCTGTAATATGAATGCTGGAACATTTAGTGTGGTTCTAGAGGTCTCTTAGACTATCCTCATTTTAAAAAATTCTTTTTCCTTTATCCTGCTCCACTTAAGTGATTTCCACTGGTCTGTCTTCCACCTTGCCTTTTTTTTTTTTTTTTTTTTTGTCTTTTTGCCATTTCTTGGGCCGCTCCCGCGGCATATGGAGGTTCCCAGGCTAGGGGTTGAATCGGAGCTGTAGCCACCGGCCTACGCCAGAGCCACAGCAACACGGAATCCGAGCCACGTCTGCAACCTACACCACAGCTCATGGCAACGCCAGATCGTTAACCCACTGAGCAAGGGCAGGGACCGAACCCGAAACTTCATGGTTCCTAGTCGGAATCATTAACCACTGCGCCATGACAGGAACTCCCCCACCTTGCTTATTTGTTCTTCTGCCTCTCGTATTCTGCTATTGGTTCTTTCTGGTGAATTTTTTTTTTTCCTTTCTCTTTTGCCAACTCCACATCATATGAAATTTCCATTAGGTTAAGAATCAGGTCCAAGTCACAACTGTGATCTACGCCAAAGCTGCAGCAGTGCCAGCTCCTTATTGTTGTTGTTGTTTTAGGGCCACACCCATGGCATATGGAAGTTCCTGGCCTAGGGGTCTTATCCGAGCCTACACCATAGTCAGAGCAATGCTAGACCTGCATTTGAAAAGTGTATCACATCGCATACCCAGTGGGCCATTTTTACCAGAAAATAAACATTTTTGGAAAATATTCTTGTATCATTCTTTGATAAATTCAAACCCTGCATTTCTCTCTCTCTTTCTTTTGAGAACTCCTAGCAGCCATAAATTGAATCTCCTGCATGATTCTCTAACTTTATAATCTTTTAGGATATTTTCTCTTCTCATTTCTGGGATATTTTCTCAATTTTGTTTTAAACAACTCTATTTAACTAAAATTTTAACTTATATTTTAAATTTCTAAGAAGACTTCCTTGTTCTGAGGAGACCTGAAACATTGCTTTCTGCTCTCTCTGCATCTTCTTTTCTTACTCAGAAATATTCCTTTATTTTAAAGTTTGTATCTGGGTTTTCTATTTCTTCTGAGGCGTTGTTTTTTCTGTGTGTTTTGGCTTCTGTTTTTATGTGGTCTTAGCGTCTGATGATGTGAGGATGAGGCGCTGACATGCTGATGAAGTGCCCTGTGCAGAGGGCCGGCTTCTCAGCCAGAGGGCTCCCCTCTAGGCGATCAGGCAGAAGCCAACTTTTGCAGAAGCGAATCCCCAACTGTTGCTCTGTACTTCTTTCCCCTTGGGGAGGTCAGTTTCTCCAAAGCTCGCTGACAGCATGGGGTAGAGGGGAATAGGCCTGACTTCCAGCATTTATTCTAGGAAACAAAAGAGAAATTTACTGTTTCAAGTAGAAAGGGTAAGTGACTCGCCACTATTTCCAGTGACACCCACACCGTTAGCTGTGTCAGGTGCTCCAAGGTCAGAGTCAGTCTGGTCCCCCTTCTGCAGACCAGAAGTAAGATGCCTGGATTATCTGGTTAGTGCATGTGTGCCTTTTTGAGAAACTGAAAAGTTGTTTTTCAGTGTCGGACCATTTTAGGGAGTTCCTGTTGTGGTGCAGTGGAAACAAATCTAACTGGTATACATGAGGATGCAGGTTTGATCCCTGGCCATGTTCAGTGGTCGGGGATCTGGCGTTGCCATGAGCTGTGGTGTAGGTTGCAGATGCAGCTCGCATCCTGTGTTGCTGTGGCTGTGGCTGTGGCGTAGGCCGGCAGCTGCAACTCTGTTTGGACGTCTAGCCTGGGAACTTCCATAGGCCACAAGTGTGGCCCTAAGAAGAACAAACAAAACAAAACAACCCACCCAAAAAACCCCCAAAGTTGGACCATTTTGCAGTTTCACCAGAAGCCTTTCTCCCAGACGGTTCCCTCCGCATCCTCGCCGACACTTGGCGTGGTCGCTTTAAGCGTTTTTAGCCATTCTAATGGGTGTGCTGTGGAACCTCATTATGGATTTCACTCCCATCTATGAGTAGTGATTTGGACATCTAGCTTCTCATGGGCTTCTATATCATCTGTGTATCTTTAGTCATCAATTGCTTGCTCAGATCTTTTCCCCATTTTTAAAGTTGGGTTGCATGTTTCTTTACCAGTGAGTTTAAAAACTCCTTGTGAAGGCGAGACGGAAGCCCTTTACCAAATAGGAGGTTTTGCAGATATTTTCTCCTAGTCTCAAGTTTGTAGTTCCATGTTTCTCAACAGTGTCGTCCAGGAGCAAAAGTTTTAGTTTTGATCAAGTTCCAGTTATCTTTTTTTTTTTTTTTTTTTTTTTTTTTCTCAGTGGATCATGGTTTTAGTACTGCAGCTAAGAAATCTTTGCTAACGCTTGAGGTCACAAATATTTTCACCTATGTTTTCTTCTAGAAGGTTAATAGCTTTAGGTTTTAAACTAGGTCTATGATGTATTCTGAGTTAATTTTTATCTATGATTTAGGTGCATATCAGGTGGTATTGTTTTATTTTTTGCATATGGAGATCCAATTGCTCCAGAAAAATTTGTTATGAAGATTAACTCTTCTCCACTGATTACCTTTGCATTTTATTAAAATTTTCAAATATATGGGTCTTTTTCTGCACTGTCTATTCTGCCCCAGTAACCTCTTTATGAATCTTTATACTGGTATCTCCAATCTTAATTATCATAGCTTTACAGTAAGTCCTAAAGTCAGGTAATATAAGCCTTCTGACTTTGTTCTTTTGAAACATTGTTTTAGCTATTCTAGGTTGTTTGCATTTCAATTTCTCAAAATTCTGCTGGAATTTTGACCAGGATTGAATTGAATCTGTAGATAAATTTAGGGAGAATGATTTTTTTTCTTGTAATAATGAGTCTTCTGATTCATGAACATAGTATATCTCTCCATTTATTTATGTCTTCTTTATTTTTCTTAAAAAAATCCTAATATTTAATATTTTTATGCTATTGCATAACTAGGATAAATTCCATTTGGTAAGATATGTATCTTTTTAATATATTATTGGATTCAACTTGTTAAAATTTTGTTTACCATTTTACGTTTGTGGTACAAGGGATATTAGACTATAGCTTTCTTTCTTTTTTTTTTTTTTTTAAATGGTTGCCCCTATGCCATGTGGAAGTTCCAAGGCCAGGGACTGAATCTTGAGCCACAGCTTCGGCAGTGCTGGATCCTTTAACCTACTGCACCAAGCCAGGGATTGAACCCATGGCTTCACAGTGACCTGAGCTGCTGCAGTCTGATTCTTAACCCTCTGTGCCACGGCAGGAATTCCTTTTTTTTTTTTTTTTAATCTTTGTCTTACTTTGTTATCAGGGTAATTATGGTTTCGTGAAATGAGTTGAAAAGTCTTTTCTCCTCTTCAATTTTTGAAAGAGTTTGTGTAGAATTGGTATCGTTTCTCCCTTAAACATTTAGTAGAAGTCACTAGTGAAGCCATCTGGGCCTTCAGTTTTCTTTTAACTATATGTTCAGTTTATTTAATAGACGTAGAGCTATTCAGATGATCTATTTCTTCTTGAATGGACTTTGTGAATTTGTCTTTTGAGGAATTTGCCTGTTTCATCTAAGTTGTCCAACTTATTGCCATAACATTTTTCATCGTACAACTGACCCTTGAACAGTTGTATGCTGTTTGCTCTGCACTGGTCCACTTGTGCATGGATTTTTTTTTCAGGGGTAAATATTGCAGTCCTGTGCATTCTGCAGTTGGTTGCATCTTCAGCTGTGAGGGTTGTGAGATAGAGGGCTGCCTGTACATTATACATGGATTTTCTGCTGTGTGGAGGGTTGGCCCCCTGACCCTCATGTTGCTCCAGGGTCAAATGTATTCCATTTTTATTCTCTTAATATTACAGGATCTGAATAATCTGCACCTGTCTTATACATGATGTCAGGAATGCGTGTCTTTCTTTTTCTTGATCTCTCTGCCCAGAGGTTTGTCAGTGCTTTTGATCTCAAAGAAGTCACCTTTGGTTTTGTTCGTTTTCCGTGAATGTTTATCTTTTTCCTGTGTGTCCACTTTGGTCTTTGTTCTCTTTCTTCTCCTTCCCGGGGATTTAACTGACTCTTCATTTCTAGGTTTTTAACTTGAACGTCGGGGTTTTGAAACCTTTATTATTCCCAGTACAGGTATTTAATGGTGTCAGTCTCTCCCTAAGTACTTTGTGAGTGGCATCTCACAAAGACTGGATGTTGTACTTTCACTGTCATCCAGTGTTAAAGGGATTTCTAATTTACCTTTTGATTTCTTTTTTGCTCTCTGAGCTATTTGTCAGTGAACATTCTTCGTATGACTTTAATCCTGTCATGGGTTTTAGAGCCTGGAATGTGGCCCGTGTTTGAGAAGCATGTGCACAGTGTTGTTGAGTGGGGCATCCTGTAAACATCCGTTAGATCAGGTTGTCTGAGAGT
The DNA here is from genome assembly GCF_054392235.1 of Sus scrofa. Taxonomy (NCBI): domain Eukaryota; kingdom Metazoa; phylum Chordata; class Mammalia; order Artiodactyla; family Suidae; genus Sus; species Sus scrofa. The sequence goes on from NC_139391.1 coordinate 139,961,895, forward strand.
CCTGCAGAAATCTTTTGCCTTATTGATGTTTTGTCTTCCTATTCTATTAATTATTTGGAGAGGGGTATTGAAATCTCCAACTATAATTGTGCATTTGTTTATTCATCCTGTTATTTTCATCAGCTTTTGTGTCATTGTTTTGAAGCTCTGTTATAATGTGTATAAAGATTTAGAATTGTTATGTCCTCTCGAATACCTGAAGACTTTTTTGGTCATAAAATAATGGTATTATCATCTGAAGTCCACTTCATTTGAAAGCTTCCTTTTGATTAGTGTTGGTTGTTCTATCTTTTTTCTTTTAAGCTATTTATGTCTTTTATTTCAAGTACATTTTGGATATGCAACATATATTTGGTTCTTATTTTATCTGACCTAACAAGTTTTGCCTTTTAAGTGGAGTATTTAAACTATGTAGTATGAATAGTATAAACTGTTTTTATGTGATTAATGCTCATCTCTACTACTTCTACCTGAATTCTGTCAGTTCTGGGTAAGTTTTGATTGATTATACTTTCTCCCAGTTATGAGCCACATTTTCCTGCTTTTTTGCATGCCTGGTAATTTTTGACTGAATGCCAAATATTATGAATTTAGCCTTGTTTTGTGCTTGTTATTCTGTTTTCCTATGCTATTGAAACATTGCTTGAAAGCAGTTTGATTCTGTAGAGTCTTGCTTTTAAGACTTGCTGGACGGGGCTGGAAGTGCTCAGAGTGGTTGTAAATATTCGTTGTCACCGAGTCAAGACCTTTTTTGCATCTTTTGCTCAATGTCTTAACAAATCCTGATTGCTCCAGTCTGGTTCATGGGAACAGAGTTTGTTCCTGGCCCTGTGAGATCACTGGCCACTTATCTTTAATTTTGGGGTGTCATTCTTTTTGGGGTCTCAGGAAGTGCCTTCATTTGCATGGATTGCTTCACCTTAGCTGCATACTTGAAGGAGGCAGGTAGCAGCTACCCTCTCTGCACAGCTTTCTCATTTCTGGTCCTCTCCCCTGTCTTCTGGACTCTAAACTTCCTTCTCTCAACTCAGGACACCCCCCGGGCATCAGCTCTGTTCCTGCTGCCTGAGTCACAGAGTAGAAGGTCTCACCTTGTTTATTTTCTGTCATTCACGGGTCTCTGTCCTACATTGCTTGACGGCCAGTGGTACTTCATCTTGGCCAGAAGCTGAAGTCAGATCAGAACTTCCAGGAGTTCCTGTCATGGCTCAGTGGTTAACAAATCTGACTAGGAACCATGAGGTTGTGGGTTCGATCCCTGACCTTGCTCAGTGGGTTAAGGATCTGGTGTTGCTGTGAGCCGTGGTGTAGGTCGCAGATGCGGCTCGGATCTGATGTTGCTGTGGCTCTGGCGTAGGCCGGCGGCAACATCTCCGATTTGACCCCTAGCCTGGGAACCTCCATATGCCATGGGACTGGCCCTAGAAAAGGCAAAAAGACAAAAAAAAAAAAAAAGAGAAACTTCTAATTCTCTCTTGTGTTTTCAACCACGTTAACTGAAACGCTGAAGCATTTTTCAGTTTTGTAGACGACTTTTATACGCAACTTGAAATGATGACATGAAATGCCTTTTTATTTAGCTTTCTCTGAGGAATCTCCTTGTTATGAAGAAAACATGGATTGGAAAATCATCAGTGACAATTACTTTGCATTTTTGAATAACTTACTCAAAACTCCAAAAACTTCCCTATCCGGGTAAGTTTTCAGAATTCAACTTCTAGGCCTTGATTCAACTATTATCTGAAAATAAACAAACCCTAATGATAGGAAACCCTTGCTCTAAAAGGTGAGATTCTGGTTTAGTTATGCATGCAGTGCTTCATACATGTTCACTTCTCCATAAATATTTATTTCATAGGATGTATGACTCATGTTTCCATGGATTTTGAAAAGAAATGCAGATTATAGTAAAAGCTTTTTCCTTTTATTATTTATAATAAACTACTCCCCAACAAAAGCTTTCTTTGAAAAATAGTCTTATCTAGTTGCTTTGAGTTTAGACCTCGGGGCAGTGACTTAAGATTCTTATAGTTCTGGAGACTTTTGGGAGAGAAGGGATCTTTGCAACTAAATCTGCCAGATTATATCCTGCTATGCTATTTCAGCACATGTACTGAAATGGAAATTTTTATATATAATTATGGACATGGTGTATAGTTTAAAGGCACACTTTGTTATCTGTGGGGTGTGTTGAGAGGCGATGGGACAGAAGCTTTACCTTAGAGCAACAGCTCTCAAACTTGGGAATGGATCAAATTTATCTGTGAAGTTTGCTAAAAATACAAATGCTTGAACTTTGCCCCAGACATGCTAAATCTTGCCTATGTGTAGAACCCAAGGTTCTGTAGATAGGAAAACTTTTACAGGGGGTTCATGTGCATACCAAAGTTTAAGAGCCGTTCCACAGCATCTGGACCTGGGATTCATCACTCCTAGGGAAACTTTTTAAGGTCAGCTATGAATGGACATGGGAGAAAGACAGTGGGGTGGACCCTTAAGAGAATCAGTCCCTTGCTCGTCTTGGGTTTTATAGTACCTTTGCTCCCCTGAAAAGTCTCAAGTATTTGCTAGCACAGAGAGACAGCGATGATGTACGCTCCGAGGGCGGGTTTAATTTTAGACCCATGGTGTCTGGCACAGTATCCTTCATGACAGGTGCTAGATTGGTAGGTGTTGATTTAGTGAATAAAGAAATGAATGAATAAGAACGGACATAAGTACCATTAATGCTAAGAAAGCTGAGCTTGAAATGAGAAGACCTGGGCTATATCTGGTTCCTGCCATATAAAAGCAGTTTGAATTTGTAACTCAAAAGAATCCTGAAATGTTCCTTTTCCCATGAAATGGGAATAACGATGTGTACCTCAGAGGGCTGTTGTAGGAGTGAGCTGAGATTATAGTTGTGAAGGTTATAAACTGCAAAGTGATAAAGCATGTGTGCCAGTGTCACCACCAGTGGTACTAGCTCTACGCTGGCTGTTACATCCTCCTGTTACTAGCCCATGGCCTCTCAGTTCCTAATGAAAGACAAGATGGTTTTGCATTCTGCTCCACCTAGAATGCCCTTCCTTGCATAGTGGTTGTGGATGTATCTCTCTGCAGGGCTGGATTTGAGCAAGGTTCATACTGAATTATTTTTTTGTTAAAATTTTTTCCTTCTTTTTACCCCTGCACCTGTGGCATATGGAAGTTCCCAGGCTAGGGGTCGAATTGGAGCTGCACTTTGCGGCAACACCAGATCCTTAACTCACTGAACGAGGTCAGGGATGGAACCCATATTCTCACGGGTACTAGTTGGGTTTGTAACCCCCTGAGCCACAACAGGAGCTCCCATACTGAATTCTTAATAGTGAAGCTTTCTCTTTCCAGATGGGGTTTTTCTCCCAGGAAATGTTTTCAATGTTCCATGGTTCAAAGTAGCCACTCTCTGTTGTACAAATAACAATACACTAAATTAAGCCTGTATTTTTTTCTCCTCTCAGATCTCAGCTAGGGGGAGAAAAACAGCATTCCTGCAGTTGATCCATCCTATGTCTATTCTATGCCAGACAGTGTGTTACACAACAGGATTACAGAGTTCGAGGAGTTTAGAAAGTCCTTCCCCCGTTAGGGCAGTAATAACCAAGACAGGTCAAAAGCCTGTCTCCACAATTCTGAAATCTTAAAAAAGTCTGAAAATCAAAGCTTTTCTAATGGCTGGTGTCACACCTCATTCTGCAGAGGTCTCAGTGTTGAGTCTGTTGCTCCCGGCCTCAGGCCCATTCTGAGGTTTCCCTGCATGAGTGTTGGGGAGCTGATGATGGGCTGCCCCAGGGCCCACGCATGGAGGGACAGGAAAATGTATGTGACATACACTCCAGGTTACCTTTCTAAAGTCTGAAGCACAAGGCCTCAAGGATTTCCAAAGTGGACTGTAGTTCCTGGGTTAGTAGAGGTTAGTAACTTGTCCAGACGAGGACTTGCATTCTAAGTGGGGATTTGTCATAAGCCCGAGCTGCTCCTTTGCATTTTAAAAAGAAACCCCTGGAGAGTCCACTGTGGCTCAGCTGACTAAGAATCCGACATTGTCTCTGTGAGGATGCAGGTTCAATCCCTGGCCTCACTCAGTGGGTTAAGAAGCTGGTGTGGCCCGCAAGCTGCAGCCTTAGTCACAGATACGGCTTGGATCCCATGTGGCTGTGGCTGTGGCTGTGGCTGTGGCTGTGGCTGTGGCGGAGGCTGGCAGCTGCAGCTCTGATTTGGGGACCTTGCATATGCTGTGGGTGCGGCTGTAAAAAAAATAAAATAAGAAAAAAGAAAAAGGAAAAAACACCTAGAGGGAAAGTACACCATCTAAAATAATGCGTTTCTAGCAGTGGGAAATAGCATTGGTTAAGGAGCACTGCAGTTGCTTTCTAGAACAAGGAATCCTGACAGTCGTCTTTAAATCATAAAGGGGTGTTTTCAAACCGTCTCGCCATTTGGACAACCTCTGTAGTCAGAGGTTCTGAGATGTGATAAGGAACTGAATCCTAAGATTCTTCCTGCATAAATAGCAAATTTATCTTTAATGGTCATGCATATAGGCTTGTTGAGTAAAATTTAACTTAAAATGCATTGTTTTTGGTGCAAGAAGCAGACTTTAAGCTAAATGTGCGCATTGTAGATTTCTACAACATTTTCAAATAGCCACATTAATTTAAGGGAAATTACATAGTCTCGTAGATATTTCATTTATGGTTTACTATCAACAAATTTGAGTATTGTCTAAAATTTGCTAAGTTGCATTTGTCTTAAATTTATTTTTTCTGATACTGAATCCGTTTTATTAATATTGTAGGCTCTTAAATTCTACCAAGGAACTTCTAATGGTGGAAAAGAAGTTGCAGCCCCTTGAGGATGAGCAGATAAACCTTCTTCTATCTTTTATGGAATTTTTGGAGAAATTATTAGTGCCTAATCCTTTTGACTCATCCGGTGTTCCCAAATTCCATACCCTCCTGTCTCTCCCTGAGAGTATTCTAAATATAAGTTATCTGTGGATAGATCATTTAACACGCTTAGAGAGAGATACAGCTGGTGTTGATACTCAGAAACTTTTGGAATCTGGCAAAGAGATGATTGAAAAAGTACAAACTCTTGAAAACCTCTGGAGAAAGAAGGAATCGAGGAATAGCTTGAGATTTCTGGAATTACTACTTTATGAAATGCATCCCAAGTTACTAGAATTGTGGATATATGACATTTCAGCAAGAGAAAGAGCTAAACTGGAAGTCTTGTCTACGCTTTTAAATTTTTCTGATCCAGAAGACGAGAGGATTCTTAGCAAAAGCTTTAACTTTTCCCAGTTGTTCCATTCAGATGGGCGTCAATCGCCAGCCAGGAAAATGGATTTTGTTCACTTAAGTGAAATTGTAATAAACAGTCTCTATGAACTTGGACTTCTGAGGCAGGAACAGGTCTCAGACGCTGTGGGCACAGTCCATGCTCTGAGGAACACGTCTAAACTTTTCTCAGCCCTTTCTGAACCTCAAAAAAAAGACATTAGTAAAATTCTGACTCATGTATATCTCCATGTCTTCCAGGACAAGGACTCAGCTTTATTTCTGCAGATTTACTCTTCATTTTACCAATACGTCTATACATTTTTGAGCATTCAGAGTAGAGAGTCCTTGCTCCCTTTCCTCACACAAATCTCAGAACACATTTTGGATATCACAAGGCAATTTAATTTCCAGAACATCAGTAAGGCATTTGCATTTTTTTATGAGACAACAGAGGTTCTTGGGGGAATTTCTCAAGTGCCTTACTGTCAGCAGCTGCTTTCAATTTTTAACATTTTGGAGCTTCAAGCCCAATCCCTGATGTCTAAAGAGGCCCCAGAAATGCAAGTGATCCACGCTACTCTGACAGGCCTCAAACAGCTCTTCGTGACGGATGCAGATTTTCGTAATTCTGTATTTCAGTATGTGAGCCAGCTCCTCCATGGCTCAGGAGAAGCCCTGCCGGGTAATGAATGCTTCGTTTTGAATAACAAAAGCCTTCCTTCTGTGCATTACTCCATAGAGAAGGGGTCTGCTTCCCGTCTTCCCTGGGCACAGATGCTTTCCAACCTCACAGCAGAGGGCAGCGCATTCCCTAGGTTTGCTGCGGTTCACTGTACCGTCTCATGGCTGCAGATGTGGACTGGAATCTGCCGAAGCGCATCGCAGGTATTTCGGCTGAACCTGGGTGTTCTCACTTCGCTTCATGTTGGTCTCACTCAGCTTTTGGATGAACTGGAAAGTGCTGTGCCTCTTCCCCAAACCTGCCGCGGACGACTTCCAACCCATCACCCTGCTGGACTCATCTTACACTTGTTTAGAAATGTGACTCAAGCTGATGGCTTTCACAGTTGGGATGATTTTCTAAATCTCAGGGGTCTCTGGGTGGCATTAAGTGATGGATTAGTTAGAGTAAAGTTGCTCAACCTGGACCATGTAGAGAAATCCCTTCTCACCATGGAAACCGCCCTGGCTCAGCTGAAGTCATTTCCTTTACACACAAACGGGAGCAGAGAGTTTTTATCTTCTCTCCTGGACGTTTTCATTGAGTTAAGCAATACCTCAGCCTATATAGATAGAAATGTACCTTTGAGGAATCACTTTCTTTCCAAGGACCTTACAGATTATGAAGTGAGGTTTGCAGATGTCCTTGCCAACCTCAGAGAAACAATATCATTTCTTAAAAATGTGTCCCATGACCAACATTTATTGTCCTGTGCTGACATTTTCCTAAATGTTACTGAGTTTATTTTGGAAGGCGGCCTCTTCTATGCCAATACCTCACAGAGGACATTTCACATTCTGGCCGTGTTAAATTCCACATTTTCTTCTGCAGACACAGTTAGCAGGCTGAAAGGATGCAGCCGGTGGATAGACATCATCACCCATCTGTGTAGGATGTTGTCTAACTCCAGTTTTTCACAAGGCCGCCTTCAGGGTGTCGTGAGGCGTTTCAGAGATGCGGAGGACAAAATGAACTCGGCTTTGAAGCTTGTGACTTGGGTGTTGAATGTAATGATGGAGCCTGATTGTTCACTGAATTCATCGAATATGAATTGTGTGAATAGTTACTTAAAAAACATGACTGACTTTCTCAATGTTATACTCACTGCAGTCTTGGAAAAAGAAGAGGTACCAAAATTTGAGACTTTATTAACCGTTTTAAATGATTCCACAAACCAAGTAGGGCTGATTATCCGCAACGTAACAAGAGACTTTGATGCTGCACCTCAGTCCAACTGGAAACATTTTACTGAATTAATTCTAAAACCCACAGAAATGTCAGCTGAAATGCCTCTTCTGTTTCAAAATATTTGGCTGCATTTAGTAGCTCTGGGGAAGAAAATTCAAACACTCGCGAAAGCGAGTTCCCCTCCCACCCTGAAAAATAACACCTCTTCTGAAACTGAAAAAATTTTAAATGCATTTGCGACCAGTCCAAAGGAAAAGGAAATGCATGGGTTAGGCGATTCGTTTTATCAGTTAGCTAGTTACCTTGCCTTCAATTTATCTCATGATCCTCAAAGTTCTCCCCAAATAACGTCACCGGAAATAATAACAAAAGCTGTGGGTCTCAGTATTCAGCTGATGAGGGATGCATTCAATTTCCTAAGGCCCTCAGTTTATCACAACATCCCACAAGAGCCCGAGAAGTTGCAAGTTTTGAAGACAGTAACTTCTCTGATGCACACTCTCAAGAACGCAGACATACACCTGCTAGCAGAGCAGCTTGGACAGGTTGGTGAAGGCCTGATGAATTTCTTTAGGAATATCAGTAGGTTAGGATCTGGCACCTTGGGAGTCAGCTTCTTCGTTGACTTGATGGAAAAATTTGTCGACAGCTCCCATTCTTGGAATGTCAACCATCTGCTGAGGCTCTCACGCCTGTTCCCCAGAGGTGACGTTGACGCCGTGGTAGATCTGTATTACCTGCTTCCTCATGCCGTGGGGCTCCTGCAGAGAGTGGTCGACAAAAACGTCACGGAAGCCCTCAAGGATGCCTATAACTTCACGCTCCTTCATGGCATAAGCCTTTCAGATGTCACCAAGGAAGACTTTGCCATTGTGATAAAAACTCTTCTGGACACAACTGAATTAATATCAGATAATCCGGAAATTCTTCCAGAGGCCTTAACTTGTCTTCCTGTGTTTTGGTGCTGGAATCGCACGGCTTCTGGATTGCAGCAGCATCCTAAGTCAGAGGCCTGTAATGCCCATGAGCTCACGTCTCTTTTTTACAGCAAAGTGGCCGGGATCCTTGCCCACCTCCACCTGTCTCCCCTCAGTGAAGATTCACCATGTTTAAATGAAACCTCACAGAGGGAGCTAAGTAGGAAAGTGGCCTGTGTCGTTCATGAATTAATGGACTGGACGTCCATTCTTCTAGAGCTGTCTGAAGCCTTCCATGTCAAGACTTCCCTTGTGGAAACTGTGCAAGGATTTTGGTATAAGATATTACCATTCGTCCTGTCTTCTGGAAATCAAAGCCATGGTAGCATCTCTGAACTTTGTCCTGGTGGTCCCATTAAGCAAGTTGCTTTGCAAGTCATAGGAAAATTAAAAAATGTCGACTTAACAAAAGTCACATCACATGAAAACCTTCTTGATAAACTAGCTAGTTTAAACAAGACCCTTAATGTTACTGAAGGGGCAGAAGCACCTGTTCGAAATACTAGTTCCTTAAATCTGGGGAGAATAATCGACTTGCTGTCTAGGGATGAGAACCTAGAAAATAGGACTAATTCCGTAGTCTCCCTGTTTATGACACTTCTGAATGCAAACCTTACAGGCCGTAGTTTGGAAGCACTATCAAGTTTTATTAAAGAGACTGGAGCAACCTACAACTTTGAGGCACTCTGGCTTGAGCTTGAACAAATCATGACAGATCTAACCCATGACTTTAGGATCAGATCCCTGTTTTCTGAGATTAACAAAGAAATGCAAATGATTAATTCAGTGACTCTTCAAAACATCACTCTGCAACTTGCCCCTTTTTTGGAACGCCTGGATTCATCATCATTGAAGATATTAGAAATTATTGAAGATTTTTTATTGGCCATAAAAAACCGGTTTCATAAATATGCAAACAAAGATGACTCCAAAATGATACAAACATTTCTTCTTACAGCTAACCAGAGTTTACCTGATGACACCGCTCTGTGGACTAAAAATATTGCTGCCTTTTTGAGTCACCTCGAAAACATTTCTAGAGAAGATAATTTTGATGTTGCCCTTCTTACTCATCTGCTAAACCAAGAGCAGCCAACTAATTTCTCAGTTGTTCAGCTGCTTTTGGAAAGCTTCCTAATTAATTCAATCAATAACTTAGTTGAGAGCTCTCAAGAAGCAGTCTTGAATGTAAGTGATGCTGACCTTCAAATAATGAATTTCATTAACCTCCCCTTGAACCATACTCAGTCGGAAGATGGTGAGAGAACCCCTCTCCCTCCAAGAAGCCTAGTGGATTTCATGGAGCAGCTTTGGAAAACATTCTTCTCCTTTTTAGTCAAGGCACATTCTGGAAACAGAGTATCTCTCCTGCTAAAAGACCTCCGCAGAAACATCATAGCAGAGATGAGGTGAGTCTACTTTGCTTTGAACAGAACCTGTAGTTGTTACACATTACAATCCATTTTTTCTCTGCAGTATATAAATGTCAGTGACAGCCCCGTGCCAACCCCTTTGGATGTTTTTTGTTTGTTTGTTTGTTTGTTTGTTTGTTTTGCCTTTTTGCCGTTTTCTTGGGCTGCTCCCAGGTTAAGGGTCAAGTTGGAGCTGTAGCCGCCGGCCTACACCAGAGCCACAGTAACGCAGGATCCAAGCCGTGTCTGCAACCTTCACCACAGCTCACGGCAACGCTGGATCCTTAACCCACTGAGCAAGGCCAGGGATGGAACCCGCAACCTCATGGTTCCTAGTCGGATTCGTTAACCACTGAGCCACGACAGGAACTCCCCTTTGGATGATTTTTGAAAAGATTTTTGTCTAAATGAACATTTTATTAAAATCTAGTAAGATAATTTTGATGATTGCCATCTAACTAGTAAACATGTATTGAAGCCTTGTCCCTGGCAATTAATCTCTTTATTATGTTTTCTTATAATTTTGTTATGAAAGTGATAATTAAATTCTATTTTATATGGAACTGAAAAATTGTAATTATATATGTATTTCGATATATATCATGGTCATTAAAAACAAAATTATGGTCACACCCACGGCATGTGGAAGTTCCTGCGCCGGGGATTGAATCCGAGCTGCAGCTGTGACCTATGACTGCAGCAACGACGGATTCTTAACCCTCTGTGCCGCAGCAGGATCTCCTCCTGGCCATATTTGGGATTAATTTATTAACTGCCTAATCACAAATGAAGGGCTTAAACATTTTTTCATTCCGGTTAACCTACCGTGATATTTATATTTGGAATGGATGAAAATTCAAAATTTTACCACAGGTCGTCACATTATGTTCTTTCTTATATCATTTTTTCATCTCTTTTGAAGCTTGTCAGTAGAAAAGGTTAGAGGGGAATTCTAGATCACTCTATGATGTCTGTATCAGTCAGGTCTCAACCATAGAAGTAGAATCAGAACAAAGATTTTGCATAAGGAATCGGCTTTTGCAATTTGGGGGTTGGCTAGACCAAGTCCAAAGCCATCAGGGCAGGCTATGAGGCAAGTTCCCTCAAGAGTAAGCTGAGCCTTCGTGCAGGTTGCTGCAGGCCTGAGCGGCAGGTTGCTGTCCACAGGTAGCGGTCAGGAGGGCAGTGGGGAAGGGGCGCCGTTGGGGAGGTATCGAGCTGCACGTCCAGAGGGGTTGCTGGGGCAGGGAGGTCCTGAGCCATCCACAGAGACCTTCCGACTGATAAAGTCAGGCTTCCCCAGGGTAGCAGCCTTCTTTCGCAGAGGCCTAAAGCTGACTGACTGGGGGCTTTAGTCATGTGATAAATCTCTTCCAGCCACACCTAGGTTAGTGCTTATGCTGCCGCAAAATGGCCATCCCCCACCCATGAGGGCATCACCTGCGTAGCCACCCGGTTCAGAACCATATGGGAAAGGGACTCTGGGCTGTCCCTCAGCCTGGCCCCGCCGACACATCACAGAGCCACTACCTGTCCAGGTGGCTTGCTAGGCCTCTGAACCCTCAGAGGGACGCCACCTCTTACACTGAGCATCACTGTGCAGACAGTTCACGTTGCTTCCCTTTCTAAAGGCAAAGTATGTGGCTGATGAAGTTGTCTGGCTCGAGGCGTCGCAGTGGAAGGGTAAAGGAAATCCATCCACTCTCTTCTTTACTTGGCGACAGAATGTTAATTTTCATCTGGAACGTGCTGCAGCATGGCAGTGTTTTCGTCAGTGTTCCCCTCCCATGACGCCACTATGAAGCACACAGGAAAATCGCTGTGGCAGCCTCTCGAACAACTGCAAGACCCCACCGAGGAGTGAATCAGTATCAATACATTCATACCACGGCACCACCTAACCCGAGGCTGGTTGAATCTGTGGATGCAGAACCACAGACACGGAGGCCGGCCGCAAAGTCAGACGCGGGTTTTTGCTCACACACAGGGTCGGCGCCCATAACCTCATCTGGTTGTCCAGGGGTCAACTGGGTATGTTTTCACTCTTTCATTGCTAACCATGAACTTAAGGAAATACATAGTTAGTATTGTTCCAAAGGAGAAACTTCTAGAACTTTTGAAACTGGATCCTTTTCTTACCTCCACGAAAGCAGACAGATGGGTGCCCCTTCTTTCAGCTTTAAAGGAGAGTGTGTACCATCTCACTGAAAGCTCATTTACATTAGACGACGGAGAATTTTGTTCCGCTGAAGTTCGCGAGAGAGTCTTCACCGCTCGTCTAGGGAAACCTCAGCGAAGAACAAGATGGACAGTGGTCTGGAGTTTCTGAGGGTGGTGAACCAGCTGCCTGCCCGTATGAACAGTTCTGAGGACCTTTCCAAACTCAACCAAGATCTTAGGTCAGCTCTTCCCCCATGAGAGAGACCTTTATGGACATAGCACGTCTCATGGACATGCTTCTGACCTCCCAATTAAGGACTTCTGTGCCTTGTATCCTTTGCTCCAAGAAGTTATACTTGCCACTCTAGCCAGTCTGCCTGCCTTAATCACTTCATTCCCTCTTAAGGGACAGAGCAACGTTAGAAACTACCAAGGGATTCCTCGGCGTTATCCCAGGAGGTGGTGGAGAGAGTCCTGTCTTGGATGCCCTTTTGGAAATGTCTAACCCTTTGGCCATGCTGGGGAGGGCTGATGCTGACATGAGGGGTCTTGCCACATGGGTCCACTCCAGGGTGACACTTCTTAAGCTAGCCAAGAACATTTCAGGAAAGGCGGCCACTGTTTTTAAAACAGGGCCAGGGATTGAACCCGCATCCTTATGGATGCTAGTTGGATTTGTTAACCGCTAAACCACGACAAGAACTCCTAGGATACTCTTTTGTTTTTACATCTGGCTTCCCTAGAGGATTTTGTATAATTCCACCTTACTTTCAAAAGTATCCAGTGGTTTCAGACTCTTTTAATCTACAATTAACTGCTGTGACCATAAGGAAACCAGCATCCATCTCCTCAAGCATGCCAGCAACCCCGATGCTGAGTGGTCTCATGAGTGGTCCAGGAGAGCTTTTAATCACTAAACTGGCTTGCGTTTTGATAGTTAGAAAGCACCGGCACGCTGAAGTTTCCAAATTAACGCATGCTCAGTGCATTATTTAAGGACTGCCTGTACTCTCGCAACAACCGAAACACAAGAATCCAGTAAAAGAAAATTCACGCTGGCTGCGGGAGGTGGCCCTGCTGAGCCCACCGGTGTGTCTGAGCAGGATTGCTCTGTCGCTGACCTGTGGTCACGTCAGTGCCACAGCAGAACGAAAAGTTAAACATTTTTTTTCAGGAAGTTTCATGCTCCCTCTGAAGAAAGCAAATTTAGACTAATACGCTATTGAAAATATCGAATTGCATATAGAAAAATGCAGCTACTGGGGTTCCCGCTGTGGCGCAGCGGGATTGGCGGTGTCTTAGTGCTGGGACACAGGTTTGATCCCGGCCTGGCACCCTGGGTTAGGTAAGCATCCAGGATTGCCGCAGCTGTGGCTTAGGTCTCCACGGTGGCTTTGATCTGATCCCTGGCCCTGAAACGCCATATGCCTCAGGGTGGCCAAAAATGAAAAAAAAAAGAGGAGACTTTGCTGTGGTCCCTGGATGCTGTGCTTTGGGCTGTCCACATGTCTTGGCACCTTCTTCATCTGCCCTGGCAAAGGGAGCACAGGCCTGGATGACGCAATTAGCCGAGATTTCCATAGGGACGGCGCGTGAGAAACCAGGAGGCCTGTATCTTTTTTTTTTTTTTCTTAAATGATTTCTATTTTTTCCATTATAGTTGATTTACAGTGTTCTGTCAATTTCTGCTGTACAGCAAAGTGACCTAGTCACACATAAGTATATGCATTCTTTTTCTCACATTACCCTCCATTGTGTTCCATCGAAAGTGATTAGATATAGTTCCCAGTGCTATGCAGAATCTCATTGCTTATCCATTCCAAAGGCAATAGTTTGCATCTATTAACCCCATGCTCCCTGTCCATCCCACTCCGTCTTCCTCCCCCTTGGCAACCACAAGTCTGTTCTCCAAGTCCATGAGTTTCTTTCCTGTGGAAAGGTTTATTTGTGCGGTATATTAGATTCCAGATATAAGTGATATCATATGGTATTTGTCTTTCTCTTTCTGACTTACTTCACTCAGTACTAGGGTCTCTAGTTCCATTCATGTTGCTGCAAATGGCATTCTTTTGTTCTTTTTTATGGCTGAGTAGTATTCCATTGCATGTATGTACCACATCTTCTTAATCCATTCATCTGTGGTGGACATTTAGGTTGTTTCCATGTCTTGGCTATTGTGAATAGTGCTGCATTGAATATATGGGTGCATGTGTATTTTTCAAGGAAAGTTTTGTCTGGATAGATGCCCAAGAGTGGGATTGCTGGGTCATATGGTAGTTCTCTGTATAATTTTCTAAGGTACCTCCATACTGATCTCCATAGTGGTTGTACCAGTTTACATTCCCACCAACTGGGCAGGAGGGTTCCCTTTTCTCCACACCCTCTCCAGCATTTGCTATTTGTGGACTTATTAATAATGGCCATTCTGACTGGTGTGAGGTGGTATGTTTTGATTTGCATTCCTCTAATAATCAGGGATGTTGAGCATTTTTTCATGTGCTTCTTGGCCACCTGTATATCTTCCTTGGAAAAATGTCTATTCAGGTCTTTTGCCCATTTTTCCATTGGGTTGTTGATTTTTTTTTTTTTTGATGTTGAATTATCTAAGTTGTTTGTATATTTTAGAGATTAAGCCCTTGTCAGTTGCATCATTTGAAACTATTTTCTTCCATTCTGTAAGTTGTCTTTTTTTTTTATGATTTCCTTTGCTGTGCAAAAGCTTGTCAGTTTGCTTAGTTCCCATTGGTTTATTGTTTTATTTCTGTTGCCTTTGAGACTGACCTAAGAAAACATTTGTAAGGTTGATGTCAGAGAATGTTGTGCCTGTGTTCTGTCCTAGGAGTTTGATGGTGTCTTACGTTTAAGTCTTTACACCATTTTGAGTTTATTTTTGTGTATGGTATGAGGAGATCTTCCAGTTTCATTGATTTACATGCGGCTTTTTTTTTTTTTTCAGTCAATCTCCAGGTCTTATCAAGGATATTTCTTTTCAGGGCATCTCCTTGGGCTGAAGGACCCTCAATGAGTTAATGGGGCCCACAGTAAAAAGAAAAATAAATTGAAACTTTCTTCTTTTAGAAGTGCTTCACAGACACCATGATTTACCTGCTTAGTTGCGTCCGATGTTTAGGATGGTCTTGAGTTTTGTACAGAGCATATACACTCATCAGAGAGTAGAACAAAAGTCACGTGCGGTTAGAAAGATAAGAGTTAAAGCTGTGAGTTACTTTAACTCCGTGGCGTTATGACATCGCTCGGAAGAAGGGTCAAATTCTGAGCAACTGGGCAGCTCATTAAAAAGGTGGTCAAGAGGCTTTTCCCCCGAATCTTCCAAGCAGACTCCCTAAGGACCCACAGCACATATGCGCACATGTAAACACACATACGCATTACGACACCCTAGGAGTCTGCTTCAAGATCAGATCTTACTTACGTACTAATCTACTGGTAAGAGCGGATTCTCATCGCTGCCTGGAGACCACGGGAATCTTCACCTTGCTTTGTCCTTCTGTCCTGATCATGTACCTTTGTGTTTCAAGAGAACAGGTCAAGGCAAAAAAGGGAGAGAGCACCTATCAGGTTGATTGGCAACAAAATGATGCTTTGAACTAAAACAGGAGACCCAGCATCTCCTAGCCTGTGTCTAGTGTGATCTCTGGGCTTGCACGTGTGTTACGACTGTGCCTGCCCGGAGAAGCGCCGTGCTCAGCCTGCAGCCTTCACCCTCTAACGCAGGTGTCTGTTTTTCCCTAAGCGCTGTGGAAGCGTGTCGGATTTTCCAGCAGCCTCTGAAGCCCCTGGGAGCCTCGGTGACTCTGCAGAAAGTGAAGTTGCTGGTCCTGCGTCTGCTTGTCATCTTTGCAGGTGGGCTGCTCACATGATCGAGGCGGCGAGGTGCCGCTGCCTGTTTTCAGAGCTTGGCTGGGAGTGAGTTGGGTCGGGGTTGCCCCGAGTTTCGGTTAGAATAAAGCACAGGCTTCTTGCCTGGTGTCAGAGACCCTGAGGGCCTGGCCCACACATCCCCTTCCAAGTGCCATGACCTTCTCTAGCCAAGGCGAGCGGCCCCTCCCTGCCCTGAGCTGGGCTTCTGGGTGCTGTGTCTCTGCTCGTGGAACCTGCTGCCCTGTCGTGATGGCTGGAGCTGGGCATCTCTTCCAGGGGGAATGCCTCCCTCTCCTTTGCTGGAGGGTGTGGGATGGATTGGGAATTTGGGGTTAATAGATGCAGACTATTGCCTTTGGAATGGATGAGCAATGCGATCCTGCTGTGTAGCACTGGGAACTATATCTAGTCACTTATTATGGAGCAGGATCATGTGAGAAAAAAGAATGTATACATGTATGTGTAACTGGGTCACCATGCTGGACAGTAGAAAATTGACAAAACACTATAAACCAGCTATAACAGAAAAAAAAAATTCATAATATTAAAAACGCCCTGATTGTAGAGTGGCTAGTTCAGGACAGGACCATCGAATCATTGCTTCTCGGTGTGTTTCCTCCGGCAGAAAACCCTCCCCTGGCCACGGACATCCTGTGTGCCACTCTGAGCTGCCAGCAAGGCCGGATAAGGAGCCTGGTTTTGTCTGCTCTGCAAGGCATCATCTTGGTGCACGACCACTCTCAGGTTTGTCGTCTTGGATGTCTCAGAGGTGTTTGTGGTCATTCCGATTGGCCCAGGCTGGTCTCGCCGTTCCGGGTTTGGTGCTTAAGCCGGAGGGACTGTGCCACTGACTTGTGTGGGCGTCACGGCCGCAGGCTCGCGCGGGAGTCAGGCCGCTGGCTCGTGTGGGCATCACGGCCGCAGGCTGTGCCTCTCACGTCGTCTGCTGGGTTCTCCTGGCACAGACTTGTGAGAGCTGCTTGTTAAAAGTGTAAGAGGTTTGCTGCTGGTTCTTTGTCCCTTATTTTTTTTTCCTTTTTTCTTTTTAGGGCCGCCCCTTGCGACATGTGGAAGTTCCTGGGCTAGGAGTGGAATCGGAGCTGCCGCCACCGGCCTAAACCACAGCCACAGCAATGCTGGATCTGAGCTGCATCTGTGACCTGCACCGCAGCTCGTGGCAACGCTGGATCCTGAACCCAGCGAGTGAGGCCAGTGACTGAACCCACATCCTCAACAGATATTGGGTTCTTAGCCTACTGAGCCACAGCAGGAACTCCAGCTCCACAGTGTGTCAAGGTCACAGTGATTTATTTATTCCAGGCTGTGCAGATCTTTGTGAGGTGTTACATGTGATTAAAAACAAAACCAAAACCCCGTATAGACGATTTGTGAGTGCTGAGATGGGAGACTCCAGCTTTTGAAACAACTGCCTCAAAGACTGTATCTAAAGTGTAAATGATGACAGAGTGGTCACCGATCTGGCTGCTAAGAGTTGGGTCAGTTTCGATGAAGTGCAGAAGTTCCTGGCTTTGATGACAGACAGGGAACCTGCAAAGCTCCTCCGGCGGGTCCGAGCTTCCACGGCCTGAGTCCTTCAGAAAAAGAGACGTCGTCCAGGCCGTGGGGTATGAGGTGCTCTGTGCCCGACGAGCGGGCAAGAGGCATCATGCCGCTTTTCGTTTCCAAAAAAATCTCTACTTGGGTGTTCTAGCACACAGTGCTCTCAGCACCAGCATGGCACATTCCATCGGCGGTGAGCGTCTGCGTGTGCAGCACACACGTCTAAGTCTGCACGCACTTCCCTGGACACGGCAGTGCTGCCGGATATCATGTATTTCACATCCTCAGAACTTACTTCGTCAGACTGGGCTTCCATCACCCAGTCCTTCCCAATCCTTCCCAGTCCCAGGGTATGGTGATTGTGGGACAGCATCGACGTTAAGTCAGTAGGTAATATTTTAATAGATACATCTGTGAGCTCCATGGGGCTCAGAAACTACGTTTGAAAATTGGCAGCGCATGCCCAGGGAGCCTCAGCATTTCTGGGACGAGCTGAGTTGGCGGATGTGGCCGGGGCTCGAGGCTGAATGGTTTCCTACCACCACCTCGGATCCACCTGCGGCAGCACTGCACCTGCAGAGCAGGTCTGGTACACGTCCCTGCCCAGTTCCTGGGTGGGAACAGGCCTGTTCCAGCCGAGAAGGAGAGTCTGCTGTGTGCTGCCCTCCCTCCCCGTGATCTCAGCTTCCTGGGGGCCAGCCTCAGGCCTCCCACCTGACAGGACGCTGCCCGCCTGGAGCCAGTGTGCCCTTGAGGAGGGGTTGGGGCTCCCCTTGCAGGGTCTTTGCTGCTCGGGGTGTGGGGGGGCACCTCCCTCTCTACAACCCCCCCCGACCCCCACATTTCAAGATTAGCATGTTATTACATTTAAGGATAAAATATATAGTGGGAATTTTATAAATGAGTGGAGTTAAATTAATTTGCATGTAAATACAAACTAAAGGGGCTTTTTTTTTTTCTTTCTTTTTTTAAATATTAAGGCTGCAGCTGCAGCACATGGAAGTCCCTGGGTTAGGGGTCGAATGGAGCTGCAGCTGCTGGCCCACATACACCACAGCCACAGCAACACCGCATCGGAGCCACATCTGGGCCACAACTGGGACACCGCATCGGAGCCACATCTGAGCCACAACTGGGACACCGCATCGGAGCCACATCTTGTGGCAACGCTGGATCCTTATCCCACTGAGCAGGGCCAGGGATCAAAGCTGCGTCCTCGTGGACACTATGTCCAGGTTCTTAACCTGCTGCGCCACAACAGGCACTCCCTGGAGGTGCTAATGAGGGAACAGTCCACAGGCAGGGCCCACTGCAGCTCGTGTTACTCAACCTGCCTTCTCAGAGATGAGGCTCCTCATTTGTGCCCGTGGTTCCGACCCGGGTGTGTCTGTGCACCTGTGGGCCGGGAGGAGAGGCCTCCACAGGGGAAGGGACGCGCGGGGCTGGGAAGTGTTGGAGGTTCTGTCCCGGTGCTGAGCCCCTCGTGGTGGCCTGCGTTTGCTGCTCTCACCACATGCTCAAGCTCCTGGTCCTGAGAAGCCCTGCTGCCCACACAGACCCCCGCTCCCCTGATCCTGGGGACCCCTGAGGGATGGACTCAGAGCTCAGGTCCCTCCACTGTGACACTTCGGTACCCCTCACATTTCACCCGCTGGCAACATGGATTTGTTAGTGCTCTGATCATCTGAAGGATTCATGACTTTCCTTTGTAGGAAAAAACATTTAGTTAGAAGTTTTGTTTATTAAAATATATTGACTTAGGCACTGTCCCATGTCACCATGACCTGGGACTTGCATCCGACATCAGGAAGGACTGGGCGATGCGATGGAAACACAGTCTGATGAGATTAGCAAGTTCTGATGAGGTGGAACCAATGACATACAGCAGAAGGGCCGTGTCCAAGGAAACGTGTATAGACTGATACATGTGTCTGTACACACGCACGCACATGCCTGCTGCTTTGGGGCTTGTTTTCAATTTTAAATTACCTGTATTTGTCAGTTACTATTACATACAATAAATGCTCTACATGTTTATCAATTTATTGGTATTATAAATATATATATATTTTGCAACATGATTGGTCTTTTATAAAGTTGTTTATGCTTATAAAAGATGCTGATAAGATATCTGCAGAGTCTTAGAATCAGGGCCCAGAGCAGGGATTTTTCCAGGAAGATCCTCAGAGCCCTGGGGCTTCTCCCTGCCCCCCCATTCCCCCATCTCCTCCTCCCCCACCTCCCCCCAACCCCGAGGGGAGACCCGAGACCCTCCAGCCTGCACTGCAGACCGTCGAGGCAGGCCGCCCTCTGGACACACACATGGCTTCTTTTCAGTCCTTGGTGGCTATGAATTTGGAAAAGCTTCCGTTTCCAGGCCGGGAAGGAGCTCCAGGAGGCCATCAGTAGGGGGCGCTGGTCCCCGCCGTGCCTTCGAGAACCTGCCCTCTGGTTCCCAGCCGGGGCTCCTCAAGGCCCCGCAGTGCGCATGACCCTTGGGCAGGATCCGCGGCCCCGTCCTCGGCGCCGGGTTTCCCGAGACCCAGGCCCACCCGCTGACAGCTTCCCAGGCCAGCGCTCACCCGAACCAGTACGTGTGCTTCTGACCGGATCTTTGCCGTGTTTTCTAGGAACTGGAGAAGACGTGGGCCTTTCCGCATCAGCTCAGCTGTGAAGGCCTCCGCAGGAATCTTTCCAGCACCTTGGAAAGCTTCCGGAGCAGCTTGGAAAAGGCCCGCGAGCAGGGCTGTGAATGCGGGCGCCGCCCGGCCCCCGGCCCGCAGCGCACACGCAGGTGCGCCCGCGCCTCCCGCCTCCGGTGTCCTCCTTCCTAAAGACGATGTGTCCGTCCTGCACTTTTAAATTATGCAACACACTCTTAATATTCATGTTAATACCTATATTTTCTCACCGATGCCAGTTTCCCATGACTTTTTTTTTTTTTTGTCTTTTTAGGGCTGCACTTGTGGCCTATGGAAGTTCCTGGGTTAGGGGTGGAATGGGAGCCACAGCTGCTGGCCTACACCACAGTCACAGCAATGGGGCATCCGGGCCCCATCTGTGACCTGCACCACAGCTCACACCAACAGCAACGCCGGATCCTTAGCCCGCTGAGCGGGGCCAGGGATCGAGCCTGCATCCTCACGGATACCGGTCAGGTTTGTTACCGTTGAGCCATGATGGGAACTCCTCCCAGGACATGTTTTTAAAAAACTGTAAATTGTAGGAACTGTTGGGGACCAGATGTTCAAGCAAAATAGTAGGCTCTGAGATTTCAGTACGGCACTGAATGTGTACTCTAAGAACGGTTAACAGTTTTTCAAATTGCGTTCAAGGTGGATTGATTCGGTTCTGTACAGTCAGAGTGTAAAGCACTGGGAGAGGAAATCGGGCCCTTGGTTTCCTGCAGTGACCTAGTCACAGAAAGAGGAGGTTCTTGGGACTTGTCGATGTCCGGATTTCTCCTCCATCCCAGATCTGTCCTCTCCGTCCCCTCCTTGTTCGTGAGACGCCGTCCCTGTGCCCCTCCTCCCCGAGTCCCCTCGCCCTCCAGGGCCGCCGTCGTGTTAACGGCATCACACACGGGGAGACATCGGGTGTCTGAGTATCTCAGGAATTGTATAGAAATGTGATCGTGTGCAGCTCATTTCCAGGGATCCGAGGGAGTGCTCTTCACTCCAGCATTGCTTCTGATGTTTTATCTTCCCTAAATGAGCTTTAATTTTCTGCCCTTTTAGGTTGGTCCAAAGCCTCGAGAAGATTTTGGTGTCTGGGAATCCCATAGTGACTTTTCTTAGCAATTTCACAGTAACTGAGGGTAAGTACATCTTTCCACCATGTTTGCTTGATTAAAAAATTAAATTTAGTTTCTCACACACATATATTTTTGAAATAAAACCTATAAAGGGAGTTATGCGGTCCGTATGTGATAAATAATAATTTAGAGCCTGGCTACTCTGATGTATTTGGAGTTGAGAAGAAAGTCCTAAAACCCTGGGTACCAAAGCCAAGAGGGAAAGAGCGATGAGCTTCCCTGGTCTGAGTGTCTTCCTGGCCCTGCCCTCCTGGAGCGGGAGCATTTGCGGGCCTGTTTCGCCATATGTTCCATCTGTACAGTTCTAAAAGCCCACGAAGCATTGGTCCGTCCAGTCTGAAGCATCCTGGCAAAGCTCCTCTTGTTAAGAAAAGTTAAGATGAGTAGAAAATGGAGAGAAGTGAGTTTCCTATAGCGCCCAGTCACTGTTCCCTAAGAAAAAACACCTCTTTCTAGAGTAAATCATACAATACACAGGTCTTAGAGGGAGGAACCCACATAACCAGGGGTTTTCTTTTACTTCCAGGATAAATTCTCTCCGTTAGTCCTAGAAGCTGAGGTGATGTGACTTTATTTAGTGCCTCTGGTGGGCTGGACCTAGCAAAGGAATTATCCCGGCCGCGTCTTGTTGTCACAGGCAGGAGTAGCCCCAGCAGTTGTCCCCGCCTGACCTCCCTCTTGGGGTGTTTTCCAGACGTCAAGGTGAAGGATTTGATGCAGAACGTCACCAGGGTAACAGAGGAGCTTCGCTCTTCTCTTGGCATCTCAGCGGAAACCATCGGTAGCATTTTAGAAGCAAATCTTTCCCACTCAAAGGTACGGCTCGCTGCTTCTCCACTCTGCCCGCCCCACAGGCCCTCGGCAGCCAGGAGCTGTCGGCTTCTGCAGTCCTTTCTCGCTCTCTCCTCCCACGGCCGTGGGTGCCTGTGAATGATGGATGTGGTGGCAGAGAGGAAGTGAGAGAACAAGCTGGCAGCCCCAGGGCGTTATTGTCCCTTGGGGTCTTTAATTTCTTGTCTTTTTTCTTTCTCTTCTTATGGCCACACCTGCGGCACATGGAAGTTTCCAAGCTAGGGGTTGAATCGACGCTGCAGCCGCAGGTCTGCCCCATAGCCACAGCAATGCCAGATCTGAGCTGCATTTGCTACCTGTGCCGAAGCTTGCGCCAAAGCCAGATCCTTAACCCACCGAGCAAGGCCAGGGATTGAACCGGCATCCTCTCGGACACTATGTTAAGTTCTTAACCCGCTGAGCCACGGTGGAAACTCCAGGGTCTTATTTTCATAGTATTGTCTTCATTGGGTTGGAAAAGATAAAATCCATGGTGATATTTATTCTAGTGATTCCCAGACGGATGCACAGCCGCCCCGGGTCTTGTCCGGATAATGGATTTCCTTTAAATAGGAAGTCATTGTACGACCTGGCAGCACACTGTGGGGGTGCTTAGTGTGACAGCAGTGGGCACCCCTCCAGTGCTTGGGAGCACTGATTAGGGCCACAGAGTTATCGAATCCGACTAGGAACCATGAGGTTGCAGGTTCGATCCCTGGCCTCTCTCAGTGGGTTAAGGATCCACCATTGCCGTGAGCTGTAGTGTAGGTCACAGATACGGCTCAGATCCTGGGTGGCTGTGCCTGTGGTGTAGGCCAGTGGCTACAGCTCCAATTCTACCCCTAGCCCGGGAACCTCCATATGCTGCAGGTGCAGCCCTAGAAAAAGGCAAAAAGACCAAAAAAAAGAAAAGGGAATTAACCTGCATTAGCAGAGGAATAGATTAGAAGCTAGGAACACAGAATTTAAGTTACAGTATCATCAAGTGCTTATGGAAAGTCACCAGGTGTCTTCCTTCAAGGAAAATATCAAAGGTGGCTTATTGGGTCGCACGTAGGCAGGGTCCGGGGTCCAGGTGGAGTGAGGAGACCACCTCGTGCGCTGCCCTAAATGTAAACAGTGGTCAGATTTGGTTTAAACCTCTACTTGCTGGACAGGGGAGTGGAGCATGACCGAATGAAGTAGCTGCCAGGCAGTGCTGCACGAGCAGGGCCGGTTTAGCTAACGTGGGGCTCCCTTCCAAATTCAGAAAAAAAAAAAAAAAGATGGCACATCCTTAAATAATTCCAAAGAGGAGTTTCACAGTCATTTCAATCTATGACAACATCATTTAATAAATCACCTTAGATATTTTGAATATCCCTTGTTCGAGTGAAATAAAATAGACACCAGGCTTGAAGAGCTCTCCAGCAGACGAACTAAGGAAAACTTAGTCTAGTTTATTTCATGAATGTAGACAAAACTTAAGTGACTGCCTAAGTTCTGCAAATGCCTCTGATAATCATGCCTCTGATAATGCAACATTAATCATCTTCCTAAAATAGTGTAATAATCAATTTTAACCAATCTCCTGCTGTCTGAAAACCCCCATTTCAGTAAAGCTTAAGCAACTTCCTCGCTTTCACTTGGTAAGCCATCCTGCAGTAGGATGCCTCTGAGCTCACGCTAGTTTCAGGTTTGAGGTACCCCTGTTGGCTGTTGGTTTCTCACTCAATAAGACATTCCTATCAAGAAAAACACAAGTTGCTGTCGTGGCTCAGCAGAAACGAATCCGACTCGGAACCATGAGGTTGCGGGTTCGATTCCTGGCCTTTCTCAGTGAGTTAAGGATTCGGCATTTCCATAAGCTGTGGGGTAGGTCACAGATGCAGCTCAGATCTGGCGTTGCTGTGGCTGTGGTGCAGGCTGGCGGCTACTGCTCCCATTCAACCCCTAGCCTGGGAACCTCCATGTGCGGTGATTGCAGCCCCCCCCAAAACAAAACAAAACAAAACCCAGCAAGCAAGCAAATAAACAAAGAGCCCCCCAAACCAAATTCAGAATGTTACAATCTAGGGTTTGATGGTTGCTGCCCAGTTACGCTGTTGGCCACCAGGTGTCGCTGGCATCCTGCCGGAGAAGGCCTGCGGCGTGAGATGCTCTTGCTCCCGAGATGGCCGTGCTGTGCTTTTGACATTCACGCGTCTCTTGGACAATATAAGCCTTTATGGATGGTCACCTAAGTAGCTGGACAGTTAGTCGGGTCATTGGAGGAGTATTAAGAAAGCTTGCATTCTGAGGCTTCAAGTAAACGATGACAGTATTTGCTGTGATAGCTAAGGGTATCCGCAAACCTCCCATGTCTGTGGGTCTTAGGTAACAAATTCAGGTGTGTTAGGAGGTGACCCTTTGGGGCTCTAGGCCTTCTTAGATGGTTAGGGTGACAGCAGAACCTGTTACACATGGTAATTCCTTGACGTCTCCCATCCCTTAATACCCGCCTCTCCCAGTTCAGGTCGGAACCCGGGAGCCCGTCTTGCCCCCCTCCACCCGCCTGCCCTGGGATGCCCCTACCCCTGCGCCGCGTCCTGGGCTCAGACTGGCAGTGACTTCTTCCTTCCTTGTACGTTTTCACTCTTTTGATGGTTATGAGGAGGTGGAAGACCTAGGGCCCCACAGCTGGAGAGCCATCGGAGGCCCGCCTGCTCCCTCAGCCCCTGCAGGCTGAGCACTCGGGTGGCCTCAGGAGACAAGGCCTCGGATCCTGGCAGGCGGTGCCCTTCCAGGTTCTGCGGAGCAAGGCAGGGGGGGGGCTGCCCAGAGCCTCAGATCTGCTGGGAGGCTCCTCAGGGAGCAGGTGCGTTCAGAAGCTGTTTCTCATTTCCCCTGGGCATTTGGTGGACGTGGCCGATTCTCTCTCTCACTTGCGGCGGGTTCTGCAGGCATCGCGCACAGCGGGCGGGCACGCTTTCTGGTGAGAGGGCTGCCTTAGAGGGAAGCGCGTCATTCATCATTCTCTTTGTCTGTCTGCTGGAAGCTGCAAGGGGGAGTTCTTGGCGTATCTCACGTCACAGTAGGCACTGGTAAAAGGTGGGCTCCTGGCTTTTTCCGGCTCCCGGATGGAGAAGGAAACGCTTCACATGTGAGCGGAGTTGAGGGTTTCTGGCTCATGCCGAGGACTTGGCCCAGGGTGCCCCGAAGGCACTGCCGGCCGTGTGGAGCGTTGTCCCCCAGGAGCTCATCTTGGGCTGTGAGTTTCATGCTGTTTCTGCAGGTAACCCCCTCATCGCATCATCAGGCTGGCGTTATGGGCCTTGTAATTTGGGGGAACTTTAGACCCTTCACCACCAATTAAAGAAAAAACAAAACAGGAGCTCCCGTTGTGTCTCAGAGGGTTAAGAACTTGACATAGTGTCTGTGAGGATGCAGGTTTGATTCCAGACTTTGCTCAGTGGGTTAAGGATCCAATGTTGCCACTAGCTGTGGCTTAGGTCACAGATGTGGCTTGGATCTGGCGTTGCTGTGGCTATGGTGTAGGCCGGCAGCTGCAGCTTCAATTCAACCCCTAGCTTGGGAACTTCTATATGCCACAGGTGTGGCCATAAAGGAAACAAATAAATAAACAAAAAACCAGTAAGTGGCTGCTTCTACTGAGGTACCTCTTTTCCCACTTACACTACATAAATATTTTTCATTTCAGGATTTGCATTGATCTCTGCACCAGTACTTCTTGCTAGTTCTGGTCAATTACTCCAACCTTTGGGGCGTTTGTAATCCCGATCTACTTTGCAGTGTGTCACTTGAGTCTCTGCGTGGCCCCGTCACCAAGGAGATAAGCACATCTTCCATATTTTCATTCACGAGTAACACGAAAGATGCCCGTGGCCTGGGGAGGTACCAGCCTACACTTGTTGAACAGTTTGGGTCTTGGAGTTCCCGTTGTAGCTCAGTGGATTAAGAACCCGACATTGTGTCCATGAGGATGTGGCTTTGATCCCTGGCCTTGCTCAGTGGGCTAAGGATCCAGTGTTGCCATGGCTGTGGTGTAGATCTCAGCTGCAGCTCCAGTTTGACGCCTAGCCCGGGAACTTCTATATGCCGCAGGTGTGGCCCTAATAAGAAAAAGAACACTCTGGACTCTTCAATCAGCCGCAGCACATCTGGGCTCCTGGTTACTTACTAGTCTAATAACTCTGCTTCAGAAGGACATGACTTTGTATTGACCTGGTCCGTTATTAGTGACTCTGTCAACGTGGTTTCAGCAACTGTCGTCTTCTCTTAGGGCCTGGGGATAACCCATGATGAGAGCCCACACGATGATGTTATCTCTCAGTCAGGTCGCTGTAAGAGACAAAGCTGAGGCATTTTCCCTCCTCCCAACGGTAGATGCTGGGACCGTTGTCCTGTCTGAAGCAGAGAGAGGGCCCTGGGCATGGAGATGGGGGGGTCAGGCAGGAGCGGTGCTCTTCCCCCCGGATCTGCAGCCAGCTGGGCAGCTGTCTCTGTGGCAGGCACCCCATTAACACCTCTCCCCGGCAGCCTGCGGGACTCAGTGGAATCTGAGATGCCCCAGGGAAGAGGGAGTTCTGCCTTCAGGTGTGAATGGCCTGAGCTGCCACTGTCAGTTCCTCCCTGGGTCTCCTGAGCCCAGCTCATTCTGTAGGTTTTGGTCTCGCCAAGCCCCCACAATCGAGCCAATTCCTTTTTTTAAAAGAATCCGCAGAATGGAGTTCCTCTTGTGGCTCAGTGGATTAGGAACCTGACATAGTGTCTATGAGGATGCTGGTTCGATCCCTGGCCTTGCCTGGTGGGTTAAGGATCCAGCATTGCCACAAACTGTAGTGTAGGTTACAGATGCAGCTCGGATCCGGTGTTGCCGTAGCTATGGTGAAGGCTGGCAGCTGCAGCTCCGATTCACCCCCTAGCCTGGGAACCTCCATATGCTGCAGGTGTGGCGCTAAAAAGAAAAAAATTAAATTAAAAAAACCTCCCAGAATATGCACATCCTAATGGTTCTGTTTCTCTGGAGAACCCAAATTATTCTATTTCTTAGTGATGGGGGGGCACCTATGGCATCGTATGAGAGCACCCAGTGTGTGCTTTCAGCCCGTGAGGCTCCTGGTGAGGGCACCGTCGCTCCTGCTCACAGAGCGTCTTGCTTGGCCTGAACATTTCACAGTCGTCGCGCCCATCACACACAAACACGACACAAGTCTGGGTGTAGCGTCCTGCTTTCTAATTGATCATATTGTGCAGATCATGAGTTGAAAGTCCTTCTGCAGCAGAGACCCGGCTCCGGCCCTTTCCTGCAGGTGACAGTGATAAACCAGATGCTCATGCACCTGTCCTCTGTCCCCCCTTTTGACTTTGCTTCTCCTTTTCCAAAATGACAACAAGCTTGGAAATCTGGTTTTCAGTTTGGAAGCAGAGAAGAAAAAAAAAGTAGTTCACACTATTTTTTTGATAACAATAAAAAATGCAAACTGATAAACTGAAAGCAAAGGCGAAGCTGAATGTCAGCAGGAAAAGACAAAGCAGCGTCTGAGAGCATCTGGGCGAGGGCAGGGCCCTGGCCTCGTGCTGCTCCTGAGTTGAGTCATCAAATTGCTGATTGCTTCAAAGTCAGAGCATTATGTGTGCACTTTGGAAACCTTTCCATTCAAAACGCTTGAAATAGAACAGAGGTTTGGGACCCATCCCTCTACAGGTAGATCCTCAGCCTTTGGGGAAAATGGGCTTTTAAGGGACTCAGGGCTGGGGGAGCACTGAGTCTGGGGGTGCCTATCTCAGGTGTATTCACATCCAACCATGTTTCTCCACAGGGATAGAGCAGGTGACATCTAGGCGGATGAGGGGGCAGAGTGGCTTCAGGACAGTTTTGGGGGTTCAGGAAAAGGGTAGATTTGCCCTCCCAGCCCAGTTTTCTTCATGTCCCCCCCCCCCCCCGTTACTCACACAGCCCACAAGTGGCTGATGTCAGAATTCCTGGTTTCAGACTTATTGTTCTGTTCATATGTATGTTTATGTCTTTTCCAAAGTCAAAATTGCTACCATCTATATGAAGCTTCTAATTCGAGTGTAAGTCGTTAAGGTAGCAGCAAGGACAGCCTCTATAAAACGTCATTATGGGAGTTCCCATCGTGGCTCCGAGGGTGAGGCCGTCATGCTTTGAATCAGGTTCTCCAGAGCGCCCTGACGGTGGCCCTGTCTGGAAGCTGCGACCAGGACAGTCTCCGCCTCCTGCTCGAGCTTCCTGAGGATGGAAAGTCTGAGTCTGCAACGAAGGAGCTGTGCGGCCTGCCCGGGGCCACAGTGTACTCCCTGGTCGTGCTGATGGCTCGGAACCTGGACCCGCGGAATTTCATTTACAAAGTAAGAGGGGCACGGCTGCAGGGCCTGCCTCGGGCGGCTTGCTGTCTGGAGAGCTCTTAGGGCCTGTGTAGATGGGTTAAGGGCAGCGGGGGCTCGGGCGCAGACACGGGCAGCCTTGACCAATCTCTGAGCCTCCTGTGCACTGCCTCTGGGCGGGGGCTCGGAATGAAGGGGTGTTCAGGAGACTTCCCGGGGGTCCTTGGAGTCAGGCCCATCAGGACGCAGCACTGGTCAACACGCTCGAGGGGAAGGACCAGCGGTCAAAATCACGGCCATGGCCAGTGGCCGGATCCCCTTGCTGGGGTTTATCTGGGGAGGCTGCCCCTCTGAGTCAGAGCTGCTCCCACCCCTGCCGGGCCGTGACCTTCCTGCCCCCCGGTATGTCCTGGGGTGCAGCCTCTGTCCTGTGCGGGTGACATGCTCACCTCTGTCTGGGCCTGTCCAGAAGGTGTGCAGGTGGAGAGGAGCGCGGGGCAGCCCCGATCCCGTGTGAACCCGCTCGTTACCTCCTCGCGTGCCCTGCACACAGCGGGTGAGGACCGGGAGGCCGGAGAATGGAAAGGTCCAGACGTGAGGTGGCGGGGAGCACAGCCGCCCCAGGGCAGCCCCCGGGGACCCCGCAGACGGCCCTCCTGCCTGCCTGCGCTCCCAGTGCTGCCTCTTCTGGAAGTGCCTCTTCAGGCCTCTGCTCCTTGACTCTTTATTTCCGTTTCCAGAAACTTCGCTTCAACCTGTAGGGACTGGAATCGCTCCACGTTTCTCCCCAGGGATAGAGCGGGCGACATCTGGACTGATGAGAGGGGGCAGGGTGGCTTCAGGACAGTTTGGGGGGTTTGGGAAAAGGGTAGATTTGGCCCCCCTCCTGAGTTACTTCAGGAATCCGGGGGGTGAATGCTGCCATTACACACACACACACACACACACACACACACTCGCTAATTTTCAGAACCGAGTACATTTTAAACCCCCAAGCAGGAGGGTAAACATTTCTTAAATGTCCCCATAATCTGCAAGGCCACCTCCGTGGTAGAATCAGTGTCTCCTGACACGCGGGGAAGCGGAAGTAGGTAAACGGAAGTTGTTTCACGCAGGCTTGTTTATTTGGACCCTCTTGTTAAATTTCCGCTCTGGGCACCCCGAAGATGGAAAGAAATATCTTGAAGGTGGTTTGAAGTTTCATAGCAGATCGCACGCATCGGCTGCTGACTTGGGTTCCAGCAGCCCTGGTGTGATTGCGTGCGCTCCAAAACCGGAGATGTGTGCGCCCAGAAAGAGGACTTTTCTGTAGCGCGACAGAGATGCCCCCAGGTTCAAGAGGGAGTAAAATCAGATAGTGCTGTTCACTCTCTTTGATGCTGGGAGGTATCGGTCCAGCTCAGGGTCTCCTGTTGTGTTTCCCTCTGAAGACCCTGCTCCCTTCGGAGGCCCGTGGCCTGCTCAGCTCCCTGCTGCATGTCATCTCCAGGCTCAGCCGCCTGCTTCCTAAGGCCAGCTATGTCCTCGGACACCTTCCCGAGTTCCTTCAGGCACTGAAGGTCACCGCCTTGCTGGACGTGCCTGACTTTGAACAGGTGAGTGATCCGTCTGGGCCCTAGGGAGAGGCTCAGGTCTGCTGGGTCTTCGTAGGTGCTCCTTTGCCTTGGTTTCCCTTCCGAGTCTAAAATCTGCATTAGATGACAAAGCATAGTGGCTCTGAAGGCACTAGCATGACAAGGAGCAGCCCCGATGACTCAGGCTCAGTGGACACACATCCTTCCAGGTGAAGGTTGGAGTGCCTGTGTTTCCCGTGAAGCCGGAAATCACCAAATTGATTATCGGCTCAAATGAGATGAACTTCATTCCAAAAGTACCTTGCTTTTAAAAACCTTAGTACACTTATTTGCATATAAATAATTGGCTTGCAGATCTTTTGCTGCAAATACAAGCACAGCGTTGAGTGAGGTGAGTAGCCTGATGTTAATTTTTGCTTGGACTTTCTCTGCCTGGAACAGAGTTGATGGGAGGGGGGCTTATGTGGGGCCCGGTGTGGAGGTGGGGGTACGGGCTGAGGGGCAAAGTGCAGCATCCTCGGGGCTGCCTCGGAGGCGAGATAGTGCTGTGTTCAGGGTGTGTTCATCAGCTAAGGGGTAATTTGATAGCCGTCAGTATCCAGGAAGTTTGTCTGAGAGGCACATCTTCAGGCTATTAATTAGCCCGAGTCAGTGGTATTTTATTAAATTTATTAATAATTTTTTTGGGGTCTTATTTGGGCTGCACCCATGGCATATGGAATTTCTAGGGGTCGAATCGGAGCTGCAGCTGCCGGCCTGCACCACAGCTCATGGCAACATCAGATCCTTAACCCACTGAGCAAGGCCAGGGCTCGAAACCAAGTCCTCATGAATACTGGTCGGGTTTGTTACTGCAGAGCCACCATGGGAACTCCCTATGGTTTAATGATTTTCACTAGACAAAGAACAAAGATTTGCTCGTGTGTGTGTGTGTGTGTGTGTGTGTGTGTGTGTGTGTGAGAGAGAGAGAGAGAGAGAGAGAGAGAGAGGTTTTTTCCTTTAGCCTCGTAGACCAGAAAAAACCATCACAGTGGCGCACGTGGCGTTTCAAGGACAGAACACGCTAAAGCCGAGATTCTGTACCTTTGACCTGTTGCAGATCTTCTGTTCGGTCGGGGAAGGGAGCACACTTTCAGAAGAGTGTAAGGGAACGTCTGAAGCCACGGCTTACGTGCAGGTTATTTTTCTCATGTTCTCAGGCTTCGTACAGTGATCAGGCCCGAAGCTCAGCCTTTGGTACTTTCCAGTCTTTGATGAAGATGGTTTGCAAGGAGCAAGCATCTTTCTTTAGCCGCTCGGACACGTTTATGAATTTGCCTCGAGTTGATGAACTCTTAGAAGATGACAAAGAAAAATTCAACATTCCTGAAGATTCAAGTAAGAAAATAGTCATCCTCGTTTGTTTAATTTGCATTTCGATGATTAGCTCTGCTTTATACAAATGTCTTGTCTGTGTAGGAAGGGGGTACATACTTGCAAACAGTTTCTGCCTCCACTGTCTAAACTTTATCCTTCTTTTGTTGATGAGGTCATCAGAGGCTGCTATGGCAGGTGGCTTTGCAAGACCCCGGCCCCCTGGAGCACAGGCTGATTCTCTCAGCTGTGACCTGGTCTTAAATTCTAACGCACCTGAGGCCCCGGCCCTTCAGGGACCCCTGGCTGGCCAGCGGGTCCAGGCCTGGAGATCAGGAGCGCCATTTTGGTCCTTGCAAAATGGCTGTCTCTCACGTGGCCAGGAGAACTGTGTGTGGCCCTGTGCAAATTTGCCTTCTATGAAGCTCACTAGCAAATGACATCAGACTCAACAGTGCTTTCCAGCCCCCATTTTAAGTGGGTGCATTTTAATTAGAAAGACAAACTAAACATACTGGTAAGGGTTGGGATGAAGACAACCCCATCAAGTTGTGATTTTATCGCGCTGAATTGTGTTCATATCCTGAGCAACATGGAAACGGCGATGCCCACCTCATAAGGTGGGTACGAGGCATCAGGCGGATGCCTTGTACCAACTGCGATGCCATAGTCGCGTCCTCGTGTATTCACTGCTCCTCTGTGCGGCACAGCAAGTCACCACATACCTAGTGGTTCAGGACAAGCCCTGTTTGTCATCTCATAGTCTCTGGAGGCCAGAATCTGAGCACTGATGGGCCGGACCCTCCCAGGGCTGCACAAGGCTGCAGTTAAGGTGTTGGCTCACCCGAGGTGGTTGGTGGTAAAATTCTGGTCCTTGCAGCTGTAGAGCCCACAGAGGCTGCATCTTCAAGGGCAACAATGCATCTCTTTGAGTCCGAGGCTTTGTCTCTTTGCAGGGTTTACCTGGTGGCTCAGCAGGATAACCCCCTTTTGATGAACTCCAAGCCAGAATTCTGGCATCTGTCTATATATGGCTGTATAGACACACCTAGCCCTGGGTGTGTCTGCACCACAAGGCATGGAACCCTCTTAGAATGTGCCTACTACACACACGATGCATCTCTATGTACTTGTGTCTGGGATGGACAGAGGTGTTGGTGGGACCAGGAAGAAAAGACGGTGGGAGTATGTGGAGGAGAAGGTGCAGGATGAGGAGCCAGATAACAGCATCCTCGCAGCTGCCATAAGGACAGCGGGTGGCACGTTCATCAGCTGATGGATCATGTGGGTCTCGCCGTCAGACAGAACACGATCGAATTTGGCAGAGTAGATACACATTAGGGCTGGTAACGTGTAATACTTGTATTATCTCCTTTCCTAACCCCATTTCCTCTTTTTTTTTGCACATGAGCTTCTTGAGGATTATTAATTTGTTCATTAAATCCAGTCATCCAGTCATTCATCCATCGATCCAACCGTCCATCTCTCCATCCTCCCGTCTTTCCATCTGTGGATGCGTCCAACCAGACGTCCATTCGTCCACTGACCCTTCAGTCTTTCCACCCCCTGATCCGTCCACCCGCCCGTCTGGCTGTTCAGCCTGCACTGAGGACCAGTCTTTCTTGGTCCTTTCATCCATTTATTTCAAATGAGTGCCACACTAACCATAGACAATATTAGTTCCCTTGTTTTTCAGATGATGTGATAGAGGCTCAGAGAAGGTTCAGTGACTTGCCCAAGTTCACACAGCTCACAAGTGGCTGATGTTAGGATTCCTGGTTTCAGATTTATTGTTCTGTTTATATGTATGTTTATGTCTTTTCCAAAGTCAAAATTGCTGCCATCTATATGAAGCTTCTAATTCAAGTGTAAGTTGTTAAGGTATCAGCAAGGACAGCCTCTATAAAAAGTCATTATGGGAGTTCCCATCATGGCTCAGAGGCTTAAGAACCCAAGTAGTGTCCATGAGGATGCAGGTTCGATCTCTGGCCTCACTCAGTTGGTTAAGGATCTGGCGTTGCTGTGAGCTGTGATGTAGGTTGCAGACACGGCTCAGATGCTGTGTTTCTGTGGCTCTGGTGTAGGCTGGCAGCTGCAGCTGCGATTCAACCCCTAGCCTGGGAATTCCCACGTGCCGCACTGCAGCCCTAAAAAGACACACACACAAAGTCATTATGTAGTCATGCTCTTAATTTATATCTTACAGAATTATTTCTATCAATTTTAAAAGAACTTGTTTTTCTTTTCACATGGGGAATTTAGGAATGTGGACCTCATAATGAAAATTGTCACAGCAGTAATTTTCATATCTGGGGGTTCTGAATCATTAGTATTTTCATTTTAAATGTTCTCTTCAGGAGTAAAAGAACCAGTTATACTGCAGTATTTGTCACCAGCTTATATTTTATTGCTAATCATTGTGGCAGTGAAGGCCCTGCCTTCATTAGGTGCCTATTGGTTGAGTCCAGTAAACTTCCCACTGAAAGCAGCCAACCCACACCACGTCAGTGATGAGGGCAGCCTAAGGAATGGAGTGTTTGAGTGAAAACAAGGCAATTAACCTATCAAAAGCACTAAGGGGAGTGCAGTAGTTCGCTGTGGGCACAGCAGAGAGATCTGTAGCAATTTATAAAGTTAACTGCATAAGAAAAGCCTAATTTTGGTCTCAATACTGTGACGATTGAAATGAAGACATTTTAGATTAAAAACCAGATGTATCCTTTTTTAGTAACGTTTTCCTTTTCAAGTGTCTGTGTCATTATTTAGTATTGCTGATAAATTAGATGAAGAATGTGAAGGTCATGCTTTTCTTCCTTTCGAATTGTTGGAGGGAACATGGTATCTTAAAGTTTTGAGATAAGACCTGTAAAGACAAGGACAAGAAAAATTATTTCTAAAAAAAAGGAGTTCCCATTGTGGTTCAGTGGTTTAAGAACCCTGTGTAGTGTCCGTGAGGTTGATGGTTTGATCCCTGATTTTGCTCAGTGGGTTAAGGATCCAGCATTGCCGCAGGCTGCGGGGTGGGTCGCAGATGTGGCTCAGATCTGGTGTTGATGTGGCTGTGGCTGTGGCTGCAGCTTTGATTCCACTCCTGGCCCTGGAACTTCCATATACCACAGATGTGGCCATAAAAAGAAAAAAAAAATTATTTCTGAACTTACTGCCCAAATTCAGAATCGAATCATGAAAAAAAAATATGTAAACCTCTCACTGCAAAGAGAGGCATTGTGGATATATTAAAAAATTCCCCTATTAACCTGGGCTTCCCATATTGTGAGTAACACTTTCTTTTTTTTTTTAAATTGTGACAGCACCGTTTTGCTTGAAGCTCTATCAGGAAATTCTTCGTTCTCCAAATGGTGCTTTGGTGTGGTCCTTCCTAAAGCCTGTATTACATGGAAAAATACTGTACACACCAAACACTCAGGACATAAATAAGGTCATTCAAAAGGTAAGTTTGAATGAATGAGGGCGTTAGAGATGCAGTGCACGGGAGGCAGTCTTCTAAAATATTTAGCATGATTATTATACAGATCAGATTACACAGCTTTTTATGTTGATTACAATTCATTTCGCCCTGTTGTGTTTTTTTTATTTTAATTTTTTTTCCTATTCCTCTTGCTGTTAAACTTGGATGTGCGGAGTCATTCTCCCAGGGGACAGTTTGGGGGCAGAAGGTGTTCTCAGGAGTAACTAAGGCAGAGAGGACCATTAGACAAGAGAAGGGCTGTTTCAGGTGGTTCCAGGACAGCCTGGAGCACAATCGCTCATCTGTTTTGCTTGGTGCGTCTGGTGGTGAAGGAAGAGTCAGTCCCGCTGTATCTGTGGTCCGGGTCAGGCAGTGACATCGTCCAAGTTGATGGTGGGGCTTTGTTGGCCTCATCCTGTGGCGGGTGGGCTTGGGGAGGAGGCCAGGAGAACGTCCCTGGAGGAATCTGGACGTGGCAGGGCTCTGGTTGTTTTCCCTTTTTCAGGCTGTCTCAAACCCTTTTGCTTCAGGGTTTCTTAATATTGATATTTGCACTTGAAAGGATGGTGCTGTGTTTTCCCGGCTCTTGTTTCCTTGTCTGATGGTGGCTCACGTGCCTGGGGGCACCTTGGAAGGACGTCAGGGGACATGAGGATGATCCACTCCTACTGGTCAAACCCCGAGGAGGAGATGCTGGATTCCTTAACGCCAAACTTCCAAGCTGCCAATCGTACTGACGACTCAAAAGCTAAAAATTTGGTGGTGATGCCTGGGCCTCTGAGCAGCCGAGTGATTGTTGGTCAAAGCCGCTCTTGGAGGCTCATGCTTCCTGCCCTCGTAGTTGCTGAATGACCGCCATGTCCCGCCCGTGACTTAGCTGAGAACCTGTGTTTGCTGCAGTTTGCTCTTAATGTGCTGAGCAATTTCTGTTTTTATCTTGCAAGTGTCTGTTCCAGAGGGGCATTTACCAAAAGTCTGGACTCACAGTGCAATGACATATGCCAGGAGCTGGTTCCTTGGGGACTACTCTTCAGAGAGGCCTGGAGCCAAAGCCACATTCAGATAACCTCAGTGCATTAAGCTTTTTGTTGTTGTTCTTTTTAGGACTTCACCTGCGGCATGTGGACGTGCCTGCCCAGGCTAGGGGTCAAGTTGGAGCAGCAGCTGCAGGCCTGCACCACCGGATCTGAGCGACATCTGCTACCTACACGGTAGCTTTCAGCAACACTGGATCCTTAATCCACTGAGCAAGCCAGGGGTCAAACTCACATTCTCATGGACACTGCGTTGGGTTCTTAACCCGCTGAGCCACAACGGGAACTCTGCATTAAACTTTTAAGAGCTGTGGATATTTTAGAAATTTTATAGAGAATGGCTCTATATCATAGCTTTCTTTTTCTCCTTTTTTTTTTTTTTTTTTTTTTTTGGTCTTTTTGCCTTTTCTAGGGCCGCTCCCGAGGTGTACAGAAGTTCCCAGGCTAGGGGTCTAATCGGAGCTGTAACCACCGGCCAGAGCCACAGCAACGCGGGATCCGAGCCGCATCTGCAACCTACACCACAGCTTTCGGCAACGCCGGATCCTTAACCCACTGAGCAAGGCCAGGGATCGAACCCGAAACCTCATGGTTCCTAGTTGGATTCGTTAACCACTGCGCCACGACGGGAACTCCCATAGCTTTATTTTCAATTCAAATTTAAATAATAGGCCGTGGATTTATTTTTATTATATAGTATTATACATTAATATCGTTGGTAATAGATGCTATAATATATCCTGTGCTATAGTCTGTAATACAGCAATTAGCGTGCCAGTGTCTGCTTTCAAAGAGTACACTCTGCGGTGGGGAAAGAGAAAACAAACATCTGGAGAAATAATTTAGAAATAATATGATGGGAGCTTCGCTTAGTGTGTCAAGGCGCTGGAGGTGAGCAGCTCGTCCTGGCAAGAAGGATTTGGGAAAACACGTGGAGGAGAGGATGTGTAGGCCTCCACCAGGAGGAGGTGTGGGCTGCGAACATGCTGCGTGCATTCTGAGAGTGATGAAACTTTAGTTTCTTTTTCTTTTTCTTTTTAAATTCTTAGGGTGCCACCTATGGCATATGGAGGTTCCCAGGCTAGAGGTCGAATCAGGGCTACAGCTGAGTCCTAAGCCACAGCCACAGCAACACCAGATCCGAGCCCATCTGTGACCTATGCCACAGCTTGCAGTGATGCCGGATCCTTCACCCAATGAGCAAGGCCAGGAATCGAACCCACATTCTTACAGAGACTCTTTCGGGTTCTTACCCCGCTGAGCCACAGCAGGAACTCCCAGATTGCTTTCTTAATTTGAATGATTTCCCTAAAAGTTGACCGAAGTGTACTTCCACTTTCCTTTGGTCACTAGACACCTTCTTTGTCAGGAACCACTGGCATCTTTTTTGATGCTGACAGTGGTTTGCTCGGGAGTTACTGAAGCAGCTATGAGGCGTGCCTGTCGACGTGGGGGTCTGCTAATTTGCACCAAAGAGCGATTTTCTCGAGACATAGGATGGCCTGTGGCTGGCAGCCAGCAAGCTGTAGGTGTGGCCGGTGTGGGACACAGTCCCAGTTCTCCCTTTGGTCCTACTTTCTGTAAATAGGGCTCTTTGCTGGGCACCTGGGCCAAAGAGGGAGAGCCAAGCAGGGCCCTGCCTCTCTCCCACCTGGTGATGTGGTCCCCCGTGCCACCTGCAGAGCCGTCCTGCGGATGAGGTGTGAGAGCCTTGGCATCCTTGCCTCAAGCGCCCCAAAGCCCAGGGCTGGTTCCTGGGACCGCTTTCTTCTTCCAACTCCACATCCTAATAGTTTTGTTTTGTTTTGTTAAATATCAACCTGGTTCTAAAACTGTAGCTTTGGTATTTTAAGTGGTTTTGATCCACCTAAGAAATTTTGCTGCCTTTTCTTCCCAGCTCTTTTCATGGCACGTGCATTTTTGCTGTTTCCTGAGCACAGTGTCCACAGGGTTATATCCTCACCTGTCAGTCAGGGTCCAATCGGAAGAAATGATGGGGAAATTTTATTTTGAAGAATTGCGTCATAACAGGATATTTGGGTAATGGGGCTGGTTAGTGATGTAAAGAGAATGCTCAAGGATGCACCGCCCCCCCAGGGCTGGGGAAGGGGCATCCGAGGAAGGAACACACCAGAAGCGGCCTCTCCAACCAGGGATGGGATCCCGATAGCAGTGGGAAGAACCAACTGGATGGCAAAAGTCACCCAGGAGCCTCCCTGGAGGCGCTTCTGGGGGAATCTGCCCTCTGGGTGGCAGGAGACTGCCCTCTTGGTGACTCTCTAAGAAGCTGCAACAGGGGAGGTTGTCTGTTGGGGGAGGGGTCCTCCGTGGGGGAGTCACCTGTGGGGGTGATGCCACGTCCGCAGCAGCCCCTGGGAAAATACAGTGTGGGATGTTGGAGAAAGAGCCTGGAAAGGCTCTCTGTGCTGTGGGCCTGTGCAGCCAGAGCCTTGAAGCCAGGGGCTGAATCTAGGGGAACCTGCTGGGGGCAGCACAGTGAGATCAGGAGGAGAACTTCCCGTCCTCCTACCCTGCAGGGTCCCTCCGGTTCTCTCTACTGGCAAAGTTTGACATAGAGCATAGAGCCAGCCACCGAAGGGCCCAGCTCCATCCTTGCAGAACAGGCCACGGGAGGTGACTCTGGTATCAGGACATGATAACTGTCAAGGCTTGTGTGTGCAGGTCGGAAAAAGAATTTTCCAGATTCAGAGCAAGGTGAAGAAAAGACAAGTGTACTGAGGCAAGAGACACTGTTAACGCAGCAGGCCGACTTCCTGATGATCACGGAGAGCTCCAGCACATGGTCCTGTCTGTTTTTATAGCCCAAGGACAGAGGAGAGATTTTACCATACACCTGCTGGCCTGCTGATTGGCTGGGAAAAGAGGGGTCTTATGATACACTTGCTGATTGGTTGGGTGAGGAGTGGGCCCACATGCCTTTCCTACTAGGGAGCAGGAAGGAGTAGGCCAGGCTGCTCTGGATGAAGAGGGGACACTACAATGAGATGGGTGCAGTGGCGATACGGGTCTGGTAATTTTTATCTTGGCCAGTGGCTTTGAGGTCTATCTCCTTGGCGAGGCCTTGAGGTCCCACGATAACTTGATAAAGGGCCAGCCAGTGCTAAGTGGGTTTCTTCATTTTAGAGAAATAGGACCCAAGGTTTAAAGGGTTCCCGCATGGCTCATCAGCATTTAAATGAAGTCTTAACTCAGCAAGTATGTATTGAGGAGAGGTAGAAGGAATGATACAGGAGAGGAATAGCCCTGACACTGCCGGGAGCTCTGGGACACACCCCTGCCTCATGCCTATGAAAGGAGCTAGCAGGTGCCACACTCACTCTGCAGATGAACCTTAGAGGTTAGTAAGCTTGTTAGGATCTCTCAACAGCTGGCAGTGATGATGTTTGAACCCAGGTTTGTGCAGCTCCAAGGCCAGTGCTTAATTTATTTCCATTACGCCTCACCGTATTCCCCAAGTTGGAATTCACATGTGAGCAGAACTCAGCTTCTGCCTTTGAAGGAACTTGCCGTGGGGGGAAGGGGCTGCAGATCCCGGGGACAGAACAGAGGGAGGACTGCTTCCTGCAGGAGGAGCAGCCTCGGGCTTTGAAATTGGAATGTTAGCTGATGATGGGAGGGTTTGTTGCTGATGTAAGGGGTTCTGACAGGTTGTGAGGCCAGGGAGGAGGCAGATGAAGGGTTTTACACCTGCTCATGGTCCTGGCAGTCATGTCAGCAGTTCCTTATTTTTTTCTTTTTAGGGTCACATCTGTGGCATATGGAAGGAGCTGGAGCTGCCAGCCTACACCACAGCCACAGCAACACCAAATCTGAGCCACACCTGCTACCTACACCACAGCTTATGGCAATGCTGGATCCTTAACCCACTGAGCAAGGCCAGGGATCGAACCCACATCCTCACGGGACACTAGTTGGGTTCTTGACTTGCTGATCCACAGTGGGAATGCCCCATGTCAGCAGTTTCAAATGCAGATTGAAGCACCATATACTGGGCACTTGCTTCTGCTAGGTTCAAGGAACTGTCCTGGGTACTTTCCCCAAACCTCTTAGGAGAACTGGGTGGGGTGGTGTTATTAGACCCATTTTACAGATTAAGTAAAGTGTAGACTCGTGAGGTTTACATTCTCAAGTATATTAGATGGTCCATGGAAGCATATGTTCTAACCCACCCTTAGTGGGCTCCGCAGCAGGGTTCTTTTCATCGGGCCGTATTTACAGTGTTAGGTTATCCCATAGAAGGAGCTGTACCCTATGGTTCCTTTACGGCTGTCAGTCGGGAATTCTGGGTTCCTAATCAAACCCTTTCTGTGGTTGAGTGGCTTGGAGTGTCAGTGCCTGCTGTTCACCCATCCTCAGTGCTCTGCCTGCCTTCAAAGGGGCACCTTTGGGATGAGGAGAATGAATCACCCAGGTTCAAGATGGGCAGAGGCTGTCGCTGTTTTTACCATTGAGTGGACCCAGAGCCTGAGGATTAAGTAACTTGAATGGAAATGACAATGCTTTGCTCTCTGCCACTTGTCGAAGATGAAGATCTCAGCGAGCTGGGAGCTGCCCGGGACCGGAGTCTGAATAAATCCAGCACGGGCTGGAGGCACTTGCACCTGCACTCAGGACTGTTTCTGCGCACAGAGCAGTGCGCCGGGGATCGCCAGGACCTGGGGGCAGGCGGGACCGTCCCCGGAAGCCCTGCAGAGGGGATGGGATTATAGCAATCCACTTTGTGACTGCAGGCATTTGATCTGTGATCTGAAAGCAGGTCCTTAGTGGTTCAGCCCAGAGCGAGCCTCTCGGATGGGTGAAAACGTGCAGCACGAAACATCAAAATGCAGCAAAGGTGCCCAGAGAGGAAGTGATTACATTTGTGAAGAGACTTGTTTGGTATAATCCTAGTAAAGCAGCAGTTCCCTAGAACGCAGTGTCAGACAGTCTATGACAGTACTCGTTCTGTGACTCTAGGTGACACGCAGCCCTGAGACGGAAGCTGCCCCTGCAGGGACCTTGGGTGTCTGTGCACTGATCCTGCTGTCCTCAGGTCCATTAGGTTCACAGCCAGGAGACGGCAGGCCCAGGACAGACAGACAACAGCATTCAACCACTGGAAGAGACGAGCGCCACTGCCAGGCCACCCTGCACTCAAGGTGCCGAGAGCTGAGGCAGCTGGCTCGGGGTCTCTCCACCGGCCTTGGCCCGCTGGGACTCAGACTCATGTGTTTTGACTCAGAACCCCTCTTGGATGCCTCTAGATCAGTCAGTCCTCGCCGAAGTCCTCGGAAAGGTGGTGTCAGAATTCCCTTGCCTCTCAGAAGTGGTGTCTACACAGAGAGGTGCTGGGAGGGCGAGGAGTGAGTGGGCGCAGCTCTCACCAGGCCTCCCTGTCCTCCTCTTCCTCTCTGAGTCGGCTCATAAGAGATCCTTTCCTCTGGTGACAGGGGCTGTATTGTCCCAAATTTTCAGTATTTAATCATTAAAAAGGCCCATTTGAAAATGAGCAAAGAATATACACGAAGTGTTCACAGGGAAGGAAAAACCTGCGAGGGGTCTTAAACGTGTGGAAAGATGCTCAAACTTATTTATAGTAAGAACAATGTAACCCCCAAGTGAGACAGCATATCAGAGTGACAGAGGCCCCCAGACTGACGACACACTCCGTTGGTGCAGGTGCAGGACACAGGCGATCTCAGACACAGATGCGCACGTGTCACAATGAGTGACCTCGTTGGCACAGTGTTCATGAGGTCATGTTGAAAATGTATATTCACACGTGAAAACAAGGACGTTTCTGTGTCATTGTTTATAAGCCCAGGGGTGGGGAAACAAGCTCTCCATCAGTAGGGGGCTGGGTAAATCAACGTTGGCACATTTATGAAAGGAACACACGCAGCTTACTAAGAAGGATGATTTAGATATAGGCTGGTCTCCAAGATCTCCTGTTAAGTGTATTTCAGGCAAGGTGTGGAAAAATGTGGGGCGTCTTAGTGAAGAAAAGCAGGTCACAAGCCCATGCACCTGTGCTTGAAGGTGTGGACATTTCAGGGAGGTGTACAAGGAGCTGACTGCAGTGCACCCCACGGATCTAGAACGGGGTGCCTGGGGAGCAGTGTAGAGAGGGAGAGGGCCTTTTCATGGGGCCCTTCGAACAGTTGGAACTTGGTCCAGGGAGCGAGAGATGCATGTAGGATGTAGCATCCTGGGAAGTCTTTGCATCCTGCCGTCTCCCACATGTCAGCCTAGAAATCGGCCAAGCATCGGACGTGTGCCTCGTCCACCTCGCTGTCCATTCTAGTCCTCCCCTTGTTCTGGAAAGGTCAGTCCAAGGTCGCTTTGTTTCTGGGACCACAAAGGGACCTTCTCTTTTCCTGATCCTGTTGAGATTCAGAGGAGGGACCACTTTGGCAAGAACTGCGTCATGAGGAAGGGGCTCTTCCCTCCCTGGTTCTGGCCTTCCTTTTTCTAAAAAATCCTTTATTTTATCTTCTATGAAAATCCCTACCTGCTTCCTTTTTAAATTTTCTAGTTCCTCTGCCTCATTCCCCTCAGTAGCCGTAAGCCAATGGTCTGAATGTTAAGGAGAGAGATAGAAGAATGAGTGCAGCAGAAAAAACGCTGTGACCGAGTCACCTTTCTCTTTCTTTCTTTTTTTCTTAAGCGAAAATGAACTCTTAAGTAAGAGAGGTTAGGGCATTTTCTAAAATCAGCAGTTATTAGGTGGCATATGGGTGAAAACAAAACCCAAGCACTTTCTCCCTGTGAGATGAAAGTGACAGCACGACTCGAAGGAAGCGTCGTGCCCGCTTCCTGTTGAGACGCTGAGCTCTGAGCCTCGTCATCGTCCTGTAATCTTTTTTTCCTTTCTTTCTTTTTCTTTTTACAGTTACACCTGTGGCATGTGGAAGTTCCTGGGCTAGGGGTTGAATCAGAGCTGCAGCTGAGGCCTGTGCCACAGCCACAGCAACACTGGATCCAAGACACATCTGCAAACGATGCCACA
The DNA here is from genome assembly GCF_054392235.1 of Sus scrofa. Lineage (NCBI taxonomy): Eukaryota > Metazoa > Chordata > Mammalia > Artiodactyla > Suidae > Sus > Sus scrofa. The sequence goes on from NC_139391.1 coordinate 140,004,512, forward strand.
GCTTTCGGCAATGTCAGATCCTGCACCCATGGAGAGAGGCCAGGGATCGAACCCGCATCCTGACAGATACTAGTCGGATTCATCTCTGTTGCGCCACAGCGGGAAGTCCTGTCTTCTGTTCCTTAACATCGTGTCTGTCCTCTCGCGAGTGCTCAGCGCCAGGAGCCACTTCTTTCTTACGTGAGAACTTTGCTTGTACTCTGTCCTCCCTCCCTTCCCGTTGTTGTCTTTTAGTGATAGAGTCTGAAGTCCTGCAGATTATCGTAACATCAACAGTCATCAAAAGCATAGTAAGCACTTGGTGCTTTTACTTTTATTGTAACTTTTCTATGGTTTTCATAATTTTTTTCTTTCGAGAGTTATTGTTGGCATTTGGGTTACATGTAGAACCTTGCTCACTGTTACTTAAAATTCATTCTCTGTTGGAATGGTTTCATGACTCATCATCATTTCAATATTCTCATATTGATTTAGCCTTTGCTCAGGTGACTTTAACTTTTTTCGGGAGGATTCATAGGTCATTTCTTTCTCCTCGGGCATCTGAAGACACTTTCTCTGGTCCTCACCTTTGCTCGGTAGCTTAGCCGGACATAGGAATTCTTGGTTTACGTTATGTCACCTTAAAAATCTGTAGCTTCTGCATTTTCTGCTGAGCTTTAATTTTGCAGAGAAACTATTTAAAACTACAATAACTGTTGTTCCTTCTTCAGAGGCTTCTTGTGTACTCCCTAATGCCTATATATTTATTCTTTTAATTAGAATAGCATTTTTTACAAAGAATGTTAGCATTAGTCTCTTTTCGACAATTTTTCCTATGTAAGAAATGTTCATTGCACCAGCATTCACAATAGCCAAGACATGGAAACAACCTAAATGTCCATCGACCTCTGATTTGACCTCTAGCCCCGGAACTTCCATGTGCAGCAAGTGTGGCTGTTAAGAAAAAAAAGAAAAGAAAAAAAAAAAAAAAAGGGGAAGAATCTTCCTAATGCAACATGGCCAAACTAGAGACATATACAAATATGCTTTATTTTGCAGGCAAATTATACTTTTGATTTTGTGGACAAGCTGAAGACTTTATCAGAAACACTGCTGAACATGTCCAGCGATTTTCAGAGCAGTGGAACCAGCCAGATGCTGAACCAGCTGCAGGTGAGTGGTGGCGCCTTTGACCCCCGAGCCTGGGGAAGCACATGCTCAGATACATCTGCAAAATCAGAGGGTCCTTTAGAAGGTTCCACAGAGCCACCGCTCGTGGTTTTCCCAGCTGACTAGTAATATTGAGGTAGAATTGGATACATGTGAAAACATGTTATAAATGATCCATTGTTTTGCCCATGCAACATGTTGCAATTATGAGGATTGAATTGATGACTTAATTAATATTTATTTGTGCTTTAAATTCCATACGAACTTAATGCTTTTAGGGATGGAGTGCAGACTTTTCAACAGTGGGTCTATTAAAATAATCAATTATCATCCCCTAATATTCTGTACGGACAAAATAATATATTCTGAAGTATGCGGGCTGTGATGTAGATGGGCCAACCGTTAACTACGTAAGAACCTTTTATTACCTAACTCACCTGAGGTCTGATAGCAGGAGGAAGTACACCTACGTTTTTATTCTCGTTTGGCGTATTTCCTCCTCACCAGACAGCATGTTCAGTGTGGTTCCGAACATGGACTCTGAGCCATGGAGTCTGGGATGGTCTGTTTTGATTCCCAGCCCTGCCCACTTCTGCTGTGTGATCTTGAGCTGGTCACTGAACTTCTCTGTGCCTTGGATTTCTCACCTGTGATGTAAGGAAATAGCAGTTATGAGCTATAAGGTAAATTACGTAAAGTACTTGGAATAGTGTGCGGTACATAGGAAATGCTTCTATGCCTGGATCCTCCCAAAAGCAGATGCCGAGATGAGATGACATATGTGAGACTTTTAACAGGGAAAGAAAGAGCTGTTAGAGCAGAGGAGGAAGGAGGCTGGGAGCTGGGTCCTCAGTAAGGCTGGTCTGGCTCAGGGGGATGGGGGACTCGGGAGGCTGGGTGGAAACCCCTAAATGGCCCTGCATCTAATGAACGCCTTGTCATCCTTGATGTCAGTTCTTAGTGGTTGGGGGGGGGGGGTCCTCTGTCCCAGGATCCCTGTGGCTCTTTGGAGTCACCTAGGTGGTGCTCACGGGCTAAGAGCAGCCCTGGAGGTGTGGCCTCTGGACAGACTGAGATGGATTTCAGAGCACTCAGTGGCCTTTAGACTGTTCCTGGAACTGGAAGTCTGGGCCACTCCTTCTCATGCTGTGGTACTCTTCTTCTTTGGGTTGTTTGCTCGGGAGTTAATCTGCTGATCCGGGGGTCAGGAGACACTTTCTGTAATGAATCAGACGGTAAATAGTTCAAGCTTTGATATGGGCTCTGCTGCAACTACAGATGATGACATACAATATAATAGGCAGAAATTGAGGCTACAAGATCGTATGAGAACCTAACAGAATCAGGTGGTTTGTGGGGGCAGGAATAAATGAGGAGTTTGGGACTAACAGATAAACACTACTATATATAAAATAGGTGAACAGTAAAGACCTGCTGTATAGCATGTGGAACTATACTGAATATCTCATGGTAACCTATAATGAGAAAGAATCTGAAAAAGAATATATATATATAAAAGTCACTTTGCTATATACCTGATGCCAACACAATATTGTAAATCAGCCACACCTCAATCAAAGAAAATCAGGTGGAGAGTTCCCTGGTGGCTCAGCAGGTTCAGGATCCAGCATTCTCACTGCTGTGGCTTGGGTTGCTGCTGTGCTGAGGGTTTGATCCCTGACCTGGGAACTTCTACATGCTGTGGGTGTGGCCAAAGAAAAGAAATCAGGTGGCTTCATGGAGAAGTCCTCAGTTTAGCTGAATCCTATTGACTAAGTAGTCAAGTTAGACATTTAAGCCACTTAGCCAACCACTGGAAGAACTTTTTATCTCAGAGGATGAAATGTGGTGAGTTGCTGTATTTCTTAGCATCGGGCTTGTGTTCCAGAAAGTAGTAGCATCCTTGAACTTGCAGTAGTGGAGTTCCAGGCCTGCTCTGCCCCCAGAGGCCGAGGTCAGTGTTTTCCTGATGCTGTAACGCAGACTTCATTTCTCCTTCAGTTAAAGCATCTTTTCATGGAGATGCTGCTGAGATTAAATGACGAATACATATAACGTACCTTAATGATGTCTGGCAAATAGCTAATGCCCAGTGAAAGGAGGTAAATAAGATTTTTGAAAAGGCACGCGCCGAGCTTTTGTCGTGAAGTCCTGTCCTTTGTAGGCAGGAGTCGGTACAGTGACCGCACAGGAGGCGAAGGCGAGAATGAAGGCGTGATGCAGAAGGCGCACGTTGTTTGAAAAGTCCCCATCAGAGGGTCCCAGGTTTCAGAGTTGTGGTCACACAAAGTCAGGTGAACACATAAAGATTCTCTGGGGACTGACACGTCCCCCAATGAGTCCCCCGCCCCCTCTTCCTGCTTCCTGTGCTTAATCCTGGCATCTGCCTCACTGCACGGGTATTTTTCGCTCTCAGCGAGCTGTTGGCTGTTGTAACATTGTAAGTTCATGGCAGCACAGCTCAAGCGTGTGGGTGCCAGCTGCAAATTCAAAGTGTCATCAGGTTGATGACAGTCATCTTGGAGAACCTTCCCGAGTCAAACCTTTGACAAATGGGGCAGAGGTGGAACCATCAACAGTGACAGAAGAGTGAGACAGATGACGATATAGAAGGTGCTTTCGAAGATGAGGCTTTGAGGAGCGAAGGTTTACAAGAGGGTTGGGGAAAATGCTGAAACCTTTTTTACTGCTATTGTAACAGTGACTCCCTCTTAATAACCGGCCCGTGGACAAGGTGTATAAAGGATTTATGTAAAAGATCGCTGTGCCGTCCTATTGGAAAGTGTTGTCAGAAAATCAATACTCGATTCATTCTTTGTTTTTTTTTAATTTCATTTTCCCACTGTACAGCAAGGGGATCAAGTTATCCTTACATGTATACATTACATTTACATTTTTCCCCCACCCTTTGTTCTGCTGCAACATGAGTATCTAGACAAAGTTCTCAATGCTATTCAGCAGGATCTCCTTGTAAATCTATTCTAAGTTGTATCTGATAAGCCCAAGCTCCCGATCCCTCCCACTCCCTCCCTCTCCCATCAGGCAGCCACAAGTCTGTTTCCAAGTCCATGATTTTCTTTTCTGTGGAGATGTTCATTTGTGCTGGATATTAGATTCCAGTTATAAGTGATATCATATGGTATTTGTCTTTGTCTTTCTGGCTCGTTTCACCCATTATGAGATTCTCTAGTTCCATCCATGTTGCTGCAAATGGCATTATGTCAATCTTTTTTATGGCTGAGTAGTATTCCATTGTGTATATGTACCACGTCTTCTGAATCCAATCATCTGTTGATGGACATTTGGGTTGTTTCCATGTCCTGGCTATTGTGAATAGGGCTGCAATGAATATGCGGGTGCATGTGTCTCTTTTAAGTAGAGTTTTGTCCGGATATACATTCTTTGTTTTCAGTAGCAGTGCATAATTATTACCTAAGCTCTTTTCAATATTAGTGCCTATTTACAGTTGTAACCTAAACTGTTTACTTTTGTTTCTCAAGGCAAAGTCCTAAGCAAATGTTGTTATTTACCTGGAAGTTTTAGAGCCTCTCTGAGGGTGATTGACTTCCTGTGCCTTTTCCCTGTGTTAGGAAACTCGGCATAAACCTAGTTAAGTATTACTCAATAAGAGGAATGGTGAGGTTATTTTTATTAAATGATGTTATTTCCCTTTAGGAAGCCCTGAAAAACAAATTTGTAAGAAGATTTGTAGAAAGCCAGCTGCACGTCAGTATAGACAAGTTGACTGAAAACCTTCAAAAACTTGGTAAGTGGGCGGGCCCTGTGGTTGGTCCACTCGCCCAATCAGCTCCCACTCGGGTCCCGCCTCTGGCCTTAAAGTTTCTGGGTGACGGTGACAACTCACTGGTTCCTCATCTGTGAAATGAAGGCTTGAAATAAACATATTCCAGAGTTTGTTCATAACTGACATTTTCTGATTTGCTCATTCAGGGCCTGAATAGTAAGGAAGTTAGTTAAAAAGGAGGGCTTCTGGGAGTTCCCGTAGTGGCTCAGTAGGCTAAGAACCTGACAGTGTCCGTGAGGACGTGGGTTTGATCCCTGACCTCACTCAGTGGGTTAAGGATCCAGCCTGGCTGTGAGCTGTGGTGTAGGTCACAGATGTGGCTTGGATCTGGTGTTGCTGTGGCTGTGGCTTAGGCTGGCAGCTGTAGCTCTGATTTGACCCCTAGCCTGGGAACTTCCATATGCTGTAGGTGCGGCCATAAAGAGAAGAAAAAAAGGAAAGAAAAAGAAGGAAGGCTTTTGATATAAATACAAGAATTGTGAGTTACAGCAAAAGCTTGGGAGTTGCTATCATTGAGTTCACAGTCAGTTGAAAGCAGGTACATTGATTTGAAAATGTGACGCTTAGATAAAAATTTCATCAATCGGCAAACATGTATGTCATGTCTGTAGTTTATTAGTCCGTGAGTTCATTTAGATATTCAATACTTGTTTTTTGAACCACTCAGGGAGAGTCAGGCCTGAGCAAGGATCTGGAGACCCTGGGCCCCTGTGCAGCGGTTTGCCAGGTGTGCCCCAGAGCTGCTCCCAGGGGCCTGCCCAGCCAGATGGCCCCAGGGAAGAAAGAAAGACTTCCCGGAGGGAGGGGAGGGTGTCAGGCTGTCTGAGGTCCCTGGCACCTGGCACTCTGCTGGTGCCCAGGAAGGCACACAAGGGTGAATGGAGGGTAAGGGGTTATATTAGGGCTATACTTCCCTTTTACGAAAAAAACTTCTTTTTTTTTTTTTGGTGAATTACTCCTTTAGAAAGTTTAGCAGTATTTTAAAATCAACGTGACTGCCTTGAATCATGTTTTTAAGTTAAAGAAAGCACATTTTAAAAACGCAGTGGTTCTGGAAAGCGCATCCTCCCGGAGCTCCGCCGTGAGCTGGGTCGGAGGTTTCTGTCCCGTTCCAGAGGCTCTTGTTAGCCTGCATCTCCCGCCCCTGCTGTCGCCATGGGGGTGCAGGGGCCAAGTCTTCCTCCAGCGCCTTGCCAAGAACCCACACGGCACCCTCGAGATGCCCGTTTTCTTTCCTAAGCCCCTGGTTAAGGAGTGAACTCCCCGCGCCCCCTGCTTCCTTCGCCAGCTCCCTACTCCTGGCCTCTGGAGACTGGGCCAAAGTGACTACTCGAAGGTACATCAGTGCAGTTCCTGGAAAGGTTTACCCCGTCGTGGTCTTGTTTTCATTTTTTGACGTTTTTTATTTTTATTTTTCATATTTTTTCATCATGGCGGGTTTACAGTGTTCTGTCAGTTTCCTCCTGTAGAGTGTGTTGCCCGTGCACGTATGGGTTCATCGGAAGTGGTTACACATGGTTCCCAGTGCTCCACGGCAGGGTCTCCTTGCCCATTAGTTGTTAACGTTTAAAACTGTCTGTTGTAGAAACAATGGAAAATACATATAAGCCAGACAAAAAAAAAAGCTGGCCTACAGTCTCATCCTCAGAGATAGCTCTCGAAAAAGCCTTGGGGTAATTTTTCAGAAGGAATTCTATGGCTTATATGAACACAGGTGCAGGTACTTTTGTGAAAATGATCGCACTTGTCCGTGTCATTTTGTAACCTGTTCACACAAGTGGGCTCCACTGCAAGGATTCCTCATGGCCATCAAAACTGACTCTGTTACTTGGCCTTGGCCCCCTTCCCAGTGTCACATATTCCAAACAACAAATGATGAGCCGTACAAAAATGCCCCAGGTTGCCCCATCCTGTAAAACTGACATTTTCTGAGTCTCTGTCCAAAACAAGAAAACAAAAATCCGAAACACCCAGAGCCCCAAGGAGTGAGCAGTGCACTTCTTGGCCTCCTGTTCTCTAGTCGTCGTGCTTAGTTTCATCAGGAGGAACTCGGTTAAGGTAACTGGTTGGCGCCCAGCTCTCCTCTTCAGCAGCTGTGATAGGACAACAGGAAGCGCTCAGTTAACACCCACAGCCCGGAGGGCCTACAGAAAGCTTACTGCACAGAACAATTCCACGGGTGCCTTGCTTTCTTCATGCTGCAGATGAGGAAACAGAAACTGACAGACCAGGTGACTTTCCAGGGTCAACATGGACTCACAGTAGAGCTACTGCCGGGACAAAGCTCTGTCTTGTCCCCTTTGCTGCCACCGTTGCCCGGCTTCCCTGGGCAGTTACAGCAGGGGGACAGTGTCACCCCCCTCTGCCCTGGAGCTGGGTTACCCCAGCCCGTGTCTCTCTCAGGTCTTGGCTTTTGATGGCTCTGCTGTTGCGCACATGGGCACAAGCTCAGCCTCACGCCCCCACTATTTCGGAAACAGCGAATGAATCCTGTCTCAGCCACTGCCCACCGTATGGACACCAAGCCTCACCGAGGCTTTTCATAGCAGCGGTGACGACACCTGATACCTTGGTGCTTGCTGGCCGGGTGCCAGGGACACAGGATCACAGAATAAAACGATGCGTTGCCCAGACTTTTGCTTCAGCACCTGGGGGGACATAATTCTGTCCTAAAGCAGACGAGGAACAGACGAGTAGAATATAACATTTTCATGGGAAAAATTAGCTTTCACACTCTTTCGGGGGCCCTGTCTTCCCTCCACCCTCCGTCCTCCTGTGCGGGGGTCCATGGTGGGAACCCTGGGCATGGCGAGCTCGGCCCTCACAGGTGAGCACTGCACCCTGGAGAGGCCAGCGGGGCCGACTCAGAAAGGAGCTGCAATCTGGGACAAGGACGTAGGTGAGAAATTGGACGAGGGAAATTAACACCTGCTGGCCTCAGCCAGTCCAGGCCAGTTGTCCAGACCCTGCCAACTGGGTCTCTATCATAGCTCTCTGATTAGGTGGCAGGACAATGGCAGCAGATTCCGCCAGTGCCGCTGATGGAAATTGATCACGTGTAATGTGTTCATAGCTGTGACACGTTAACTGAGTGCCTGTCCCGCGCGAGACGCGGCCAGTGCCTGGTTTATGGGACCCTTTCATTTACTCTTTAGAAACAGACCCCAGGGGAGATTATTACCATCCCGATTCACAAAGAGGAAATCTAGGCTGCGGGTCACACATCACAGCTGCCCACCAGGGAGTGGTGTGCGGGGCGCTCCCTCCACTGACCCCTGACCACGAGACCCCTGGACTGTGCTCTGAAGGCAGAGATCCCGTGTCTCTGTCGCCAGGCTGCACGGGTCCTGCAGCGGGGGACACTTCTTCAACCAGGCATCCCATGACCTCGTCTAGCTGGCCCCGAGGAGCAGGTGCGGGGCAGCCCAGACCCCTGGCCACTCCAGGAACCTTCTCAGGAGACCTGCTGTGCCCCGCGGTGCTGTCTCCCCTGCTGCGTCCCCACTGAGGTCCAGTGGGGGACACCGGGCACACAGGGGAAGGGACCCGGACACTGCAGGTCCTTTTGGCTCCCCTTGGATCGTGCTGCCGACAGTCAAAGGACCGTTCCGGCTTGAGCCCTTGGAGGCTGCTGAGTGTGCAGCCAGATGGGAGATGTGAGCCCGTCCACCCGCTGTGTCCACCGAGGGCCTGGGTCTGAGCTGCTGCTTCTCCCGGAACCAGTGCATGGGCCTCAGTCTGACAGTCTCAGGGAACCAGCTTCTCCAGGGTCTGCAGATGTGAGTTAGGTGCTGGTCCTAGGAGCCTGTGTCATTTCATTGGCTGTCTGTTTACTAGTTACTGCATGGCTTCAAGTCTCTTTTTCTGCATGGTCTTTCCCTGAGAAGATGGCTACAAAATTTCTATTCTTTATAAAATACAGAGAGTAGAACCCAGGCTTGGAGACAGCCTCTCCCCATCCTGCAAGCAGGGACCTAAATCTTTGGGCTCCAGGGCTTGTACCTCTCTGGTGTGTTGGGAAGAACCGTATGACAGCAGTGATGCTCATATGACATTGATGTTTGCTCAACAGCAGCTTCACACGTTTCTACCCAATAAACCCAGGTCGGGGTAGGTTTCAGAGGATGGTTCCAGAGCCGGACAGCTTGTGTGTGAATCATGGTTTGGCAACTTGCTAGTTACTAGTTAAATCTTTGTGCCTCAGTCCTGTGCTTTAAGACGGATGTGCCCCTGGCTACAGAGACAGAGGGTTCAGTGGAGCTGAAGGTGAAGGCGTGTGCAGAGTAGTGCCTGGCACGGGCGACGCCCTCTTCTTCACTGCGGCTCTTTAGGAAAGCTCGGTTGGCAGAAATCTGCCCTCCAGATCCTCAGGCTGAGTCTCGGCCTGAGACCTGGCAATAGCAGAGTCACCCCCAGTGGTGGCAGAGAGCAAGCTGTGTACTGAGAGCCGGTGGGGACTCGGGGACCCCGTGGGAACGCTGCTCCAGGAGGGACCCTCAGGGTTTGTGGGGCAGAGAATGGACCTCATGATTTGAAAAGCAAAATGACACACAGCGTGTGCTCTGCTCCAGTGAAACGGAAGGGCCTGCAAGGCTGGCCGTCACTCACAGCTGTGAATCCTTTTTCAGACGACGGCCATTGTGCCTGCTTTCTCAGAAGCTGCCTTCTCTTTGTGATTTGATGTTTCCCAGACCGTCGAGGGTTCTGCTCAGTCTGATGGCTTTGGGGTTGGTGGGGCTAGTTGTCACCCATCTCTATACGGGTGCTTCTTGAGAGGAAGACGTGGCAGGGAGCTGATGTCCACCTGCTGTGTGAAGTCTCCACCACCAGGGGAATGGCCACTGATGCCTGACGCGGCCCCAGTTTTGTGCCTGGCTCTCTGTGTGTGTGTAAGCTTTGCTGATGTGCTTTCTTTTTTGTTCACTTCTTCTCAAATTGTTCCTGCATGACATCCTGAGCCAAAGCCTTTGCGCGGATCTCCTTAAAGAGTGAGATCTATGGGGGGGGGGCCCCTCACGTGTGTGACCCTGAGCTGTGAGCATCGCACGACTGGCCCATGGTCCCCACCCCCACATCCTGGGGATGCTGTGATGTGGGTGACTTGGGGGTGGGGGGTCTGAGGGCACCTTCTGCTGGAGCACTGTGGGCAGAGCCCCCAGAGGGACTCGGCTCCCCCACAGACTCGCTGGCACCTCCTGTGGTGGAATGGCTTTCCTTCTCCAGGCTGAGTTCTGGCTGCTCCCACACCGTCTGGCTCTGGGTCATGTGGTTTCCCAAGTCTGTCCCTCCTGGGCCCAGCGCCTTCCTCAAGCCAGGGTGACGTTCTCGAACCATCCTGGGTGTGTGTCCTGGAAAAGGACGTCTGAGGCTCCACTTCGCCCCGAGATGCTGCCAGCCTTCATCTCCTGCCCATTTCCATTTCCGAGGCACAGCCCGGACAACAGGGAAGGCGGGTTTCCTCAGTGTCACGGCTCCTTAAGGATCATTTGCACAAAATGTTATAAATGAGTGGCTTTCCCAGCAGCCCCGCTGCTTCCGTGCCGGTCTCTTTCTAGAACACCTGTCTCCTGGCTGGGACGCCACCTTTTCTTCTCTCTGTCCTGCGAGAGGTTCTTCCCTCCCGCTCAGACTCGCCCTCCGTTCTCATTCCCCGTCACCTGCTGTCCACTTCCCCGTGGGCGGTGACCTCACCCTCTGCAGTTTCGAGGCTTTCTCTCCATTTGCATGCAGATGTCAGCATTCCCGGGATTGTATATAAAAAGCGGAGTTTGTGCTCAGCAGCTAAGTAGCAGATTTTCTGTAGAACAAAATTCGACGCTCCTGAGTAATCTTCATGAAGAACTTGATGGGATAGCACGGGCTGTGCCCAGAGCAGACCTGCCCTATTCTTGCTTTACTCCCCCTAGCTTTTTTTTTTTTTTTTGTCTTTTTGCCTTTTCTAGGGCCACACCGGTGGCTTGTGGAGGTTCCCGAGCTAGGGGTTGAATCAGAGCTGTAGCCGCTGGCCTACACCACAGCCTTAGCAAGGTCAGATCCAAGCCACGTCTGAGACCTACAGCACAGCTCACAGCCACACCAGATCCTTAACCCACTGAGCAAGGTCAGGGATCGAACCTGCAACCTCATGGTTCCTAGTCAGATTCGTTAACCACTGCACCATGGCAGGAACTCCTACTCCCCCCAGCTTTGTGCCGTGGCAGCCTCGTAGCCAGTGAGGTTTATCCGAGGCGTGATTACTGCTAATTGTTTTACTCCCCTTTAGGAGGGAAGCTGGGCAGGATGTTCAGCCACACGAGTGCGGGACGTGTCCGTTCCCTGGGCCGTGTCCTGGTCAACCTCTCGTCCTGCGTGGTGCTCAACCGCTTCCAGGCCCTGGAGTCGGTGGCCACCCTGGAGTCTAAGGCACAGGAGCTCATGCGAAAGAACAGTTTCCTGGCCAGTAAGTATTCGGTGAAGAAATAGGCTCATTAAGGCACGGCTCAAAGGCTGTCACTTTGCGTCTTTCTCCCCAGACGTGTCTCATAATGGCTCAGAAAGAGAAGGAGTGCTTTCCAGGTAAAACAAATAAAGCAGAACTAATTGCCTTGAGTTGGTGAAAAGATGGGCCTCGTACATCATCCATGACCTTGTGCTCCTCATTAAATCTGTTTCACCAGTTTACACTAGTTTCCTAGATGGTGCTTAAATCTCACATGAGAAATTGTATTTCCCTTGTCCAAGCTGTATTCTTTGTTCCATCCATTTTATTTCCCTCTTGATATCTTGATATCCTTGGGGCCACAGAGAAGAGACGGTGGGCAGGTCAACTCTGCTGATTAATTGTTCACTTTTTCAACATAAATATTATGGATTCTTGGATTCCGATTGAATAAACAGGGAATTATTTTTTCTATTTTTTTTTTGTTTTTATATAATGATTTTTATTTTTTTCATTATAGCTGGTTTACAAAATAGGGAATTATTTTTATTCAGCTTTGCACTTGTTTGCTAAGGCTGCTGGCCAAAGCATCATGGACTGGGCAGCTTAAAAAGCAGACATTTATTTTCTCAGAAAGCTGGAGGCCGCAGACCTGCTCCTCTGAGGCCTCTCCCCTCTGGGCCTGTGGACGGCCGGCTTCTCCCTGCTCTTCCTCATCTTCCCTCTGCACGTGTCCATGTCCAGAGTTCCCCTTCCTGTAAGGACACAGGTCATACTGGACTGGGGCACATCCAGTGACCTCATTTTCACTTGGTTACTTCTGTAAATGCTCGCTCTCCAGGAGTTCCTGTTGTGGCTCAGCGGGTTAAGGACTCGACATAGTCCCTGGGACGTGGGTTTGATTCCTGGCCTCGCTCAGTGGGTTAAGGATCTGGTGTTGCTGCAAGAAGCCATGTAGATCGCAGATGTGGCTCTGATTTGACCGCTAGCCCGAGAACGTCCATATGCCACAGGCATGGCCCTAAAAGGAAAGAAAAAGAAAAGAAAAAGGAAAGAAAAAGAAAAGAAAAAGAAAGGCTCAATCTCCAAATAAAAGTACTAGGTGACTTCAACATACGAATTTTGGGAGGACAGAATTCAAACCCACGAGGGGCTTTATAGATGAAATTCAAAGAATGCATGTGTCTGAACACAGAATGCAAAGACTTCAGTTCCTAGGGACACTGTAACCCCAGAGAGGGAGATCCTGCTGACGTGGGCTATTTGAACAGCCTTGAGTAATTTTTCAAGTCCTGCAAGCATGCAAAACGAATACTTTCTTTGTGTTAATGATAGCACTGTGTGGTTCTGTTAACACGAAAAAAAGAGGGTTTTTTATTTTTTTTATTTTTGGGATTGGGAATTAGGAGACCTTGGCTCCCCCTCATGGCTAAGGACTTGTGTTATACAATCAGCCTGGCTTCCCTGGGGTGCGGCCCCTTGGTGATGGGGGCTGAGCTGAGGTTCTTGGACCGTCCGTCCGGTCAGGTCGGCGAGGACGCGGGCTGAGCTGCTGCCGGGCCGTGATAGCCCCTTGCTTTCCCTTTTCTGACGTCAGGTGTCATATTCAGCAATTCCTTCGTCGGTAAGAACCTCAGCTCCCAACCGCCGCCACTGCCGCCGGAGGTGGCCTACACCATCAGGACCAGTGTCCTGTACAGCATGAGGACAGACGTGGTGAGAAACCCTTTCTGGAAGTTCCATCCTCAGAGCCTACCGGCCGATGGCTTCAAGTACAACTACATCTTTGTGCCCCTGCAAGACATGATCGAAAGAGCCATCGTCTCGGTGCAGACGGGGCAGGAGGCTCTGGGCCCCGGCACGCAGGCCCAGGCCATCCCCTACCCCTGCCACACCAGCGACCTGTGAGTACCTGGGGCCCCTGACAGCGACAGGGGCTCCGCGCTTGGAAACCTGGGGAGAGAGGGCTCTTAGCGCTTGGGTGTCGTCATTCCTCCAAGAGGGCAGTGGAAGAAACGCCGTCCTCCCCCTTCCCGGGCGTGTTGTTCTCTGTGCCCGAGCTGTGCAGCTGGAAGAATTATTGTTGAGCTAAGGCGACCCTTTCAGTTCGACACCAGGCGTCTGTGGCCTCAAAGGCCTCTCCGGATAAACTTAAGGAATGACCTTCAGAGGCGCTTCGCGTGGCTGAGTCCTGTTCCTCCCCCCTCGGAACTAGGGAAACAGCTCAAGTCCTCACCGTACAGGGGTGTCTCCCGCACGCTGGGTGGGAGGATTTCACGGAGGCCCAGGACGGTGGCTTAGGCGAGGTCACTCAGAACATGTAGGCGCTGAATTGTGTGGTCCAGCGGGTCGTGTGTTGGGTGAGAGCGAGAGGAGGTCGGTTAAGGGCTGGGGCAGCTGGACAGCAGGACTTAAAGGGCATCCGCTGAGGCAGCAGAGTGGACATCAGGGAGACAGGCTTGGGGGGTGGAGAGGCGGGCTGGAGGGGTGGTCCACAGGGCCCGCGGGCCTGTGTTGCGTTGTAGGATGCTGCGAGCTATGGGGCTCCACCGTGGTGGAGGCAGTGCTCACAGCCTCTCCTCCCACACCTGGACCAGCGCACCAGCCGTGGTCTGTGCCTTTCCTCTTTCTCTGGAAAGCCTGCTGGAAAGCCAGGGCCTGAGGACCGGTTGTCAGAGGGACCGCCTTGAGTCTGGCGCTTGTGAGAGCAGGCAGCAGCCCCTCGTCCTTTGGGGCGGCTGCACGGAGAGCCAGACCCGCCTCTGCGGGTGATGGGGCCACACCTGCAGGAGAGGCATCTTGGTGTCTTACCCTCTTCCTGCCTCAGCTGTGCCTTCGGCATCAGAGCGCACTGGGGAAGGCAACGGGGAGCCACAGAGGAAGCTCCCCACAGAGGTGGGGTGAGAGGCTGTGCCAGTCTTGGGGTGTCCTAGTGTGGTGGAGAGGACAGAGGGCCAAGGAGGGCGGATCTGGGGTGTCATTTTAACCAGGGACCGCCTCGTCCTGCAAACCCCTGGTAACCCTTTAACTTCCTTCTTTGTAAAATGAGAGCTTTTCTTTCTTGTCAAGCGATGGTATTTTCGGCCTTGGGCATTTTCAGCCAGTGCTCTTCTGCTCCTAAAGCTTTTTCTTGGAGGTGATAACACCCAAGGCAGAAATCAAAACAGCGCCCCTGGGCAGCGGGTCACACAGCCCTTCACACTGTAACCCAAACACCAGGGTGCCGGGAGAAGTAATGCCTTGTTTTAGATACTCGGAGAGGTCCGGTTTTTATGATGCTGTAGTTCTATAATGGATCCGGGAGAATCCTGTTCTGAGAGCCTCTTTGGTCTCCACAGCAGCCTCCCCGGAAGAGGGGGTGGTGCTCGGGTGGGGGGTGGGGATGCAGCGGAGGAGGCTGGGGTTTCCTGGGCTGGCTCCCAGCATGGTGTGCAAGGAGAGCCACACACCCTGGAGGAGCTGGGCGGACAACCCGAGCTGGCTTCGTGGTCAGCTCCCATCCTGCTGACACTCGTGCCAGGAGAACTGGCCTCGTGGGAGGGCTGGGGGGTGAGTCAGATGACGAAGGGCCTTTTCACCCCCAGAGGTAAAGGCTTGTGAATGAGAAACATTCTTGCCTTGGGTTGGGGTTGGCCGAGTGCCCTGTGCCATCTGGCGTCACCAGAGTCCTTTTCCTGGTCCACTCACTGGGCCACCACAGCACGGTTCCCCAGAAGCATTTATTTCACTCCTTTGAAAGGGTGCAGAGGTCCTCTTTTCTTCTCCAAAAGGTTTAAGTCTTCGTGATCTCGAGTTGCTGTATTTCCATCCTCTGTCTTAAAAAGTACATGGTCCTGGTGGAAGATAATGTGAGAGAAAGAATGTGTATATATTTATGTATGACTGGGTCACTTTGCTGTTCAGCAGAAATTGACAGAACATTGTAAATCAACTATAATAGAAAAAATAAAAATCTTAAAAAATAAAATTTTCGTAGTTCAGAAAAAAAAGGGCATGAACCGCCCGTGATGGAGACACAGTGTGAGGTAGTAAAATTCCAAAGCTCTTTGGACCATAGAGCAGAGTCTTGTTGGAGAATTTTTAGTGGTTTCTTTCTACTCACTGAAGGAGCTCCTTATTCATTAATTTTTTTTTTTTTTTTTTTGCTTTTTAGGGCCGCACCTATGGCATATGGAGGATCCCAGGCTAGGGGTCTAATCGGAGCTACAGCTGCCAGCCTATAGCACAGCCACAGCAACTCAGTATCCGAGCCGCATCTGCGACCTACACCACAGCTCACAGCAATGCCAGATCCTTAACCCACAGAATGAGGCCAGGGACCGAACCCGCAACCTCAAGGTTCCTAGTTGGATTTGTTTCCACTGCACCATGACAGGAACTCCTAACTTATTAATCTGTACTACTGTTTACATACTGTTCGTCAGTCTCTAGGCTTGCGGTGGATCAGTGAAGGGAACAGGTTAAGCTCCTGCTCTTGTAGCATTTAAAGTCCAGGAAGCAGAGATGTTACAGAAGTAATAAAGAAAGTTGTGCTGAAAGGTGGACGTTCCTAAGTGCCGTGGAGGTGAGCACGTGTAGGATGAGGGTGACCAGGAATGCTGAGAGGAGCTGTCAGTGTGGTTAGGGTTGGTCTTGCCAGGGAGGTGATGCTTGAGCACAGGCTTGAAGAATTACAGAGAGATAGGGACGAGTTCCAGGCCCGAGGATCGGGCAGTGCAAAGGCCCTGGGGTAGAGGCAGGCTGGTGGGTGAAGGGTCACCAGAGCAGAGCACACAGGGCAAGGATGTAGGAGGTGAAATCAGAGAGTGACCTGAATGACCCAGGAGGCTGCTGGAGGGGTTCGAGCAGAAGTGATGCCATCCGGCTCGTGTTGTATGTGGAGAAAAGGCTGTGGAGGGCAGCTGTGGAAGCAGACATCGTTTAGGAGGCTGGGGTGATGATCCAGGTGAGAGATGGTCGTGGCCTGGTCCAGATTGGTAGCCAGGAGGTGGTGACAGGCAGTCGGACCCTGGTGGCCTTTGGAAGGGAGAGGGGATAGAATTGATGAGGGTGTGGTAGAGGGACGTCCAGGAAGACCTGGCTCTCTTTGTCCAAGTCCTTGGATTTCTGAAATCACGTTTACCTGTGTTGGAGAAGCTGGAGGGTGGGGCAGGTCTGGGGAGAAGAAGAGACGTTCACGGTCAGAGACGTCTAAGTGCCCGTAGGAGCACAGATGAGATGTGAGCAGAAGGTTTCTCTAGGAGCCTGCAGAGATCCACCTGCAGACATGAACTTGGGAGGCCTCTCCATTCGGATGTGTGTACAACTCTGGGCTTGGGTGACATGACGGTGGAACGAGGTGTGGATGGAGAAATGACGAGGCCAGTGGGGCCCTGAGGCCTCTGCCCTTGAAGACTTAGAGAGCGGGAGACAGAGAAGGGAGGCAGAACCTGTGAAGTCCTGGTGCCCATGGATTATAAATGGGGGAGGGCGGTCAAGTATGTCCAGTGAGGCAGCCTCCGTGGAGAGGGAGCAATAGCCAGGTGGGTGTGGACACGGGGGAGGCTGAATCAGACAGCCTCTAGCAGCTTCCCATAAGTGGGGAGAGAGAAATGGGCAGTGGCTGGAGGGGAATTTGGACCAAAGGGGGTTTTTTAATTTTGATTTTTTTATTTAGTATAGGATGCTATTGGGAATAGTCCAGTTAAAGGGAGAATTGATGGTGTGTGTTGGGGAGTGAGGGAGAAGTTCCATCTGATTCAACGAAGGATTTCTCATCTTGTTTGAACACCTCTCTCTCTCCGTCTGTGTAGTATCTGTTGGTAACCCATGGAACTAATGTTTTGAGGGATGTACATTGGAACTAATGTCTTGAGGGATGTATTTTAAGGTTACAGAATTATCTGTAACCCGCATCAGATCTCTAGAACTTATTTGCATTGAAATGTCAGACTTTGTGTGGACTTGGATTTATCTTTGCCTTTGGAGTTGATAGGCTGGGTGCTGGAGGCGACCACACCCACCCTGTGTAGGCTGCGTCAGAGCTGAGATGTGAGTGATGCTTTGAGTGGTGCTATGTTCGGAGAGGTGTGAGTGCCTGGCGCATCCTTCCTTTGCTCTGACTTTCCTGGGTGAGTTAGCAAACCAGGAACAGGAAAGGGATGGATGCAATCAAGTCCCCTTCACCCAGGACTGGGGAAGCGTGCCCATTCTGTGTGTGACTCTGGTGCAGGCTGGGTTGGAGGGAACAACCTAAATATGAGCCTCGAGTGTCTCTGATTCACTCCTTCCCTGGCAGCCCTCCTCATGCAAATCACTGATCAGGAGGGACCCCAGCTGGCCACTAGGGAGGGAAGTGGAGATAGAGGCTGGCATCAGCTCCCTGGCCCAGGCCGCTGATGGGAGGAAGATGGGGGAGGGGGGAGGGAGAAAGCTGCAGTCCTTCTCAGCAGCTGCCACGACAGCATCCTGGACTCTGCCTGTGATTAGTGGTGGGGAGTAGAGGGAGAAAGGCAGGTGACAGGACAGTAGGCAGAGCCAGGGTGATGTGGGAGGGAGAGGTGGAAGCTGCCCATCATCCTACACTTACCCCAAAATCATACATCTGGAGATAAGAACGAAAGCTGATCTCTCTACGTGGCTCTTCCTGTATATGTGATTTTGATTCAACGTGCTCTTCATTATTTGTCTTTGAACCCACTGAATGTTGCTAATAGAGGCAAAAGCCACAAAGAAAACACTATCAACAGGGAGTTATTAAAGTGAAAACCAAGATTTGCCACCTTCTGAAAAAGAGATGGTGACAGTGAAATGTTTATGAAGATCAGAGTATCCTTTTTAAAAGGTTTAAATAAATGAGAATTTTGATTTCCTAATTTCAAAGTTTATTGACAAGCTTTTCTTTGGGATTTGTAGGGATAAATACATGGAAGTATCTGAAACATATTTGTTTGATTCATGTTGTCTGGATAATAGGAAGGTGACAGACAATCTTATTTCTGAGCTCATTTAAACATCCCTGATTTAATATGCTTCTTTGATGGTTAATTTTATAAACAAATTATTATTAAGAGTTGAGAAAATAGAAAAAAATCATACTTCATACCCTCTTCTAAAACCTCAGTTGGGTTTTTTTGTTTGTTTGTTTGGGACTATTCTTCCCATCTATGACCTTGTGATAAATATTTGATATACTTGAAACCATGACATAAGTGTCATGGTCTGTGCACATGGGTCAGAAAAAGAGTTTCCCAGCATAGCTAGGTGAAGAGACAGAAGAGATTATTGAGATAAGAGACACGGCTAGTGTAGTGGGAAGCCTTCCTGATGATTAGGGAGCGCTGACACCAGGTGCATGGCCGTGTCTGGTTTAAAAGAGAGAGGAGAGGTCTCAGGATACACCTGCTGACCTGCTGATTGGCTGGGGAAAGAGGGGTCTTACGATACACTTGCTGGTTGGTTGGGGAAAGAGGAGTCTTACGATACACTTGCTGGTTGGTTGGGGAAAGAGGGGTCTTACGATACACTTGCTGATTGGCTGGGGAAAGAGGGGTCTTACGATACACTTGCTGGTTGGTTGGGGGCGTGTAAGGCCCCTCTAGGGGCAGGGTGAGGAGTGGGCCGCATACCTTTGCTAGTAGGAAGCAGGAAGGAGTAGGCCAGGTTGCTCAAAGCGGGGGAGGTGGCATTACCATGAGATGGGCAGGGTGATGATAATTCACCTGGTAATTCTTGTCTTGGCCAGAGGCTTTGGGTTCTGTCTCCTTGAAGAGGCCTTGAAGTCCCACACTAAGAGCCCAAGGTTTGTGCTGTTTCTTCATTCGGAATAATTTATGGAGCACTTGCTCTGTGTCTCTCCGTGGCTGGTGGTGAAGAAAGATGTTATCTCTGTCTTCTGGAAGCTTGTAGACGAGGGTTTCCCAGGACTGGGTAAGACCAGAGAACCGTGGGTCATGTCTCTGTGGGGGTTCCCAAGGAATGAGAATCAGGGGACCTCTTCTTACGCATCTTGGAAGTCAGTGGAGGTGTACAGGCCTCAACCTCAGACACGTGCCTTCCCCACCCTCGCTCAGGCCTGAGGGAGGATTGAAACCAAACAAAGCCGTTGTGTTCCTGTCCCCTCCCCAACCTCCTGCGCCTGCATTTCTTCTTCAACAAGTTTGCTCCTTCTGCATTTTTAAAATTCTCTTGGTGCACATGTAGTTTCAATACTTTCTTGTTCTGTTGTTACTTTTTTCAAAGAGCCATCTTTGGACTTTATCAATTTTCTCTCTCTCTCTCTTTTTCTTTTTTGGTCTTTCTAATTTATTTACTATTTCTGCTTTTATTTTTATTACTTCCTTACTTTTATGTACCTTCAATGTATTATGCTCTTTCTTTGACACTTGACACCAATGTTTGATTCATTGTTTGTAGTGTTTTTTTCCCCTTTATGTAGTTACCTAAGGAGGTGACTTAGCCGTGCCCGTAGATCTGATACATGGCTAAAAGTTCACTGTGTTCTAGACACCTGCAATATGGGTTTTTCTACTATCCTCCTGACCCAGGAGCTGTTAAAAGTAAAGTTTCTTTTAATTCCAGAGTTGAAATTCTCTGGAGTTTTAAGCATATGAAGTTACTCAGCTTACTTATAATAAAAAAATTTTAATTAAAACTATTCTGTGATAGCATTGAAGAATCAGATCAACAGGCATTCCTGCTGTGGCACAGTGGGAACAGTGGCGTATCTGCGGGAGCAGGAATACAGGTTCGATCCCTAGCCCTTTGCAGTGGGTCAAGGATCTGGCTTTGCTTAGTGTGGCGGATGTTGCTGTAGGCAGCCGAAAAAGAAAAAAAAAAATCAGATCCAGAAAAATCCAAAAGTCGCATCATACACTGAAGTGCCAAATACTGCTAATAAATCCTAATTTTTACATCCCCATCAGAAATGCTATGTCATTTCCACTTTTGAATTTACGGCATTTTTCTCTATCAACATATAATCTACTTTTGTGAGTGATTTATGGGCACTTGAAAAGAATTTCTAATTTCCTATTTTATAGTAGTGAATTTACCTGTATTAAGCCTGTTACTTAGGAATTTTCTGTCCTCAATTTGTGTCCACTTCATCTGTCCTCAGATAGATGAATTATGGTCCCTCCTACTGGTATGTCCCCCTTGTTTTTCCTTGGTATTGACCTTTCAGTTCTTGGGGCTCTGTTACCTAGTGCAGACCTAGGAGTAATTGTGCCCGGGGTCTTATTTAATGCTTTGTGGACTTAATTCTACCTTGTGTATATTAAATTCATGACATCTGCCTTTTTTCTCCTTTCTTCTCTTTCTCTGCATCCCCCATTGGCTTGCTATATTTTTTTTCATCTTTTCATTTAAAATTTTTCTGAAGTATTTTTTTTAGATGTGTCCCTTGTATGCATCAAATAACTTTTTACACAGGCAAGGTTAGCTGTTCAATGGTATGGAATGATATTTCATGTGTCTGTGGTCTCTGTTATGTCATATTTTTCTATATGTATAAGTTCGCTTTTAAACTGATATTAGTACTATTGCTCTTGTATTAGTGGTTATCTTACAGTTATAATTTTGTATAAATAATATCAATCCTTTCACTTTTTTTTTACTATGACCAATAGTAAAAAAAAAAGCAGTTTCTCTTCTTCTATTGTGTACTTTTTCTTGCAATTTTAGTTAATATTATTACTCCACTTAATGTCCTCCTTTGTTCCATTAAAGATGAAAAAATAATCTTTGACTTTGACAGTCACCAGCTTATCCTTCCTCTCTGACTCATGTTCCCAACTTTCCAATTTTTTGTTTGTTGTATCATTTTTACATTTCAGGGCATATAACATTTTCAGTCTGCCTTGTCATCTTATCTTTCATTTTTGTTTCAGTCTTTTTTTTAACTGGAAAATACGCACACTGCCTACCACAATCAGTGTAAGATTTACCAGTCATCATTTAGTGGGCTGGCTTGTCATCTAGTGATGTCCTTGAGATCTCATGAGATAATTTAACCTGAGTTCTTACTCTTTAAACTTTTCTGCAGCATTTGTATTTGAAAGACAGCTTGGCTGGATATGAAAGCCTTGGCTCAGTCTTTCCTTAAATATCTCGTAGAAGTGGCCCCATTATCTTGGGCTTTGAAGGTTATTACAAAGAAATCTGAGGCTACCTTGATATTGTCCCTTTTTTACACGACTTAGTAATTTTGAGAGATTGCTAATAACTTGAAAATTCAGTAATTTATTAGGATACATTTAATTCTTGACCATTCTAGGACAATTTTCCATGGCACAGGATGAGTCCTTTCAATGTATAAACTTAAGTTTTCTTCTTTTTAATGGAAAACCTTGGTGTATTCTAGCATTTCAAATTTTTTATCTTCTAGTGGTTGGTTTTTCTTCTTTAGGGAATCCAATGGCATGACTTTCCCCCGTGTGTTTCATATCAGTAGAATTTTCTTAATTCTTTAAACTCTTCCTTTCTCTTTCCTTTCGTTGTGTTTTCATTTGTATTTTCTGTGTCCTTACTGTATTCTGTGTGACATTGCTTGCCCTTGCTCTGCTTCTCATTTCGATGGCATGCTTTCTCCTTCTGTTTCTTTCTTCTTGCAGCTCCTATTCCGTATCTTCTCGCGAGCTCTCCATCCTGTCCCTGGATGGTAACAGTTCTGCTGTGCGATGTTTTTATAGAGCGAATTGCCTTAGGAGATAGTTTTAAACCGATGGCAACGATGTTGTCTGTTTTCATGTTTCACGTCACCCATCTTTTTGGACGTGTCCTCCGCTTGTTAGTGATTGTGAGACTTTCAACCCACTTTTGTAGATACTGTGCTAGCCTTTTGCCGTTGTTACTTATCTTGGATGGATTGGGTCTTCCTGACCAGTTGTTTGCCAGAGGATCCTGCTGGTGGTGACGGCCAGGCAGCGTTAATGGTCTTGGCTCACAGTCTCTTTTCCGTGGTCGTGAAGACCACGTGCTTCCTGCGCATGTTCTTGCTCTTCACAGGAGCCCTCACGTAGCATTGGAAACAGGGTCTCGCGCGGGGGTGGCTGCTGACACCACCCAGTTTAACCTGCTGTCCGGACCCCCTTATCATTGGCCTTTCTCTGTATTGTGCCCCCTGGACTTTAGGAACTGTAGTTTACTTTTTCAAAACAGAGGCTGGGAAGTCCAGGGCCCAGGGGCTGGTAGATTCTGTTTCTATCGAGGGCCCTGTCTCTGGCTTGAAGACAGCGCCCTTCTGGCTGTGTCCGCAGAGGGAGAGAGAGAGAGAGAGAACTCTGGCTTATCTTCTTTTCTCCGTCTCCTCCTCCTTCTTCTTCTTCTTCCTCTTCCTGCACCAGTGGCAGATGTAAGTTCCCAGGCTACAGGTCACATTGGAGCTACAGCTGCTGACCTGCACCACAGCCTTGCGGGATCTGAGCTGCATCTGCAGCCTATACCACTGCTCACAGCAACACCAGATCCTTAACCCCCTGAGCAAGGTCAGGGATCAAACCTGCGTCCTCATGGATACTAGTCGGGTTCATAACCCACTGAGCCAGAATGGGACCTCCCTGTTTTCCTCTTCTTATCAGGACACTGTGGGCCCACCCCCGTCACCTCACCTCAACCTAATTACCACCTCCAGGTATCACCATTTTGGGGGTTAGGGTTTTAGTGTATGAATTTGGGGGGGATACTAATACTTGATACATAACAGAGATATAGAAGATACAGGAAAATAGAGATATTCCTTCTGGAATAGAAATAATCACTTTTGCAAATAATTTCTTAGGAAGTGTGGTTTTGACGGCATGTGCTAGATCTGCAGAGCATGGGGTTTTACTACTAAGATTTATCTACTGTTCATGTGACTCCCGTGTGACCCTGATTGTTTTTAGCAGCTTTCTCGAATCCTTGGCCGTTTCTTCCAAATATTTATCAAAATTGCAGTGTGCGTTTTTTCCTTCTCTGGTTGTTTCCTTCTCCTTGTTTCCAGGAGCAGACTAGGAATGGGCTGAGTTACACACCATGAACTGTAATTTCTCATCTCCAATCTCTTATTCTACTTGATTTCTATGAATTGGCCTCACTCAGACGTGTGTATGCAGAGCGTCTGGACCTTCTCTGGGATCTGGGGTAGTTGCTCCAAGAACCCCAGATGCAGGTCTATCCAATTCCAAGCCTCTCACCACCTCTTCTTTGTAGAGATAAGAGAGGTACTCACTTGCATTCTGCTTTGAGTTTGCACACCTATGTCGACTTGGGAAAAATGCACAACCTGAAAGTTGAGAGTTAAGTTTTATTTGGGGAAAAATTAGGACTTAAGCCCAGGAGCAGCATCTCAGGTAGCCCTGAGAAACCCTTCCGAGGAGGTGAGGGAGGAGCTAGGATATATGAGTTTTTGCAACAGAGGGCAGGGAGCGGGAACAAAAGACGCCTGGGCTCACAGACATCCCTCCTTTGACGTGCACCTGCGCCGTCAGGGCCAGGCTCCTGAGTCTTCACGGCCTGCGGGACTCACTGGCTGTCACTCTGGACTGCCGTCGCACATATCGTGGCAGTCTTTGTTTTATCCTAACTACAGACCAGGAGGTGGTATTTCAGACGGCTCTGAAATACTGCCCCAAAGAGGGGAAGGCGGACTCTCAGGATGCGATAAAGGTGAGGGGGAGGTGCCTGCAGCCATGTAAACATTTTACAAAAGTTTGCTGCTGATCTCATGAAGGTCTACTAGTCACAACCTCAGTCATCACAAAGGATTTGAGTGTTTTTCCAGATATGAGGAGATAGGCAAGAATTGGGCTCATAAAATCTTGTCCTAAAAGTACCTGTCTGAAGACCTGAAGACCAGTTCTCCCAGAGCCCAGCGTGCGTCTCTCCTGGTCTCCACCCTGAGCTCCGCTCAGCGGGTGCTGCGGGTCGGCGGCTACAGTGGCTCATGATTCAATCCATGTAGAGGCCATGGATGACAAGTGCCAAATTCCAGGCCACACCTGCTAAATCAGGACACTCGTCACAGGCCTAAGGAGATGGTCACGTGAGTTCTTGTTCTTGGAGGAGCGCTGCAGCTCTAAGGACAACGTAAAGAAAGCGGGCACAGGTGCAGGACTTAGCGCCAGCGCCTCTCTGCGCAGACTCTGACGCTGACTGCCTCGTTTATTCACAGGTTCCTGAACAACGTCGGCTTCTTTTTCCCCCTGATAATGATGCTGATGTGGATGGTGTCCGTGGCCAGCACAGTCCGAAAGCTGGTTTACGAGCGGGAGATCCAGCTGGAAGAGGTAAACAGCGTCGGGGCTGGCCGGGGATCTGGGCAGGGGGAGCAGCGGCTCTGGATCCTGCCCCATCCCTGACCCTACCCTGCGGCCCACGAAACTCACTGTCCGTGGAGGTCCAGTGCCCTGCCAGAGCTTAGCAGGTGCTCCATCTGTGACACCTATGGAGTGGCAGGAAGCTGACGGGCCGGCCTATGGTTTGGAAGAAGAAAACCCTTGGCAGTTTTGATGCGACCTAGACAGAGAGAATTCCCGTTTTCATTTCCTGTTGGCATTCTCTATGTATAGCCTTCCTGTTTGGGGCCCAATATTGTTAAAACTGAAATGATCAAAGCTGCTTTTAAGAATCAAAGTCTATGGAGTTCCCGTCGTGGCACAGTGGTTAACGAATCCGACTAGGAACCATGAGGTTGCGGGTTCAGTCCCTGCCCTTGCTCAGTGGGTTAACGATCCGGCGTTGCCATGAGCTGTGGTGTAGGTGGCAGACGCGGCTCGGATCCCGCGTTGCTGTGGCTCTGGTGTAGGCCGGTGGCTACAGCTCCAATTGGACCCCTAGCCTGGGAACCTCCATATGCCGCGGGAGCGGCCCAAGAAATAGCAACAACAACAACAATAACAACAACAACAAAAAAGACAAAAAAAAAAAAAAAAAAAAAGAAGTCTAGGAGTTCCCGTCGTGGTGCAGTGGTTAACGAATCCAACTAGGAACCATGAGGTTGTGGGTTCCATCCCTGGCCTTGCTCAGTGGGTGAAGGATTCGGTGTTGCTGTGAGCTGTTGTGTAGGTTGCAGACGTGGCTCAGATCCCCCGTTGCTGTGGCTTTGGCGTAGACCGGCGGCTACAGCTCCGATTCGACCCCTAGCCTGGGAATCTCCATATGCCGCGGGAGCAGCCCAAGAAATGGCAAAAAGACAAAAAAAAGAAACAAAGTCCATAAAGGCATCTAGTCAAGACCCGCCTGCCCACTCAGCCAGGCAGGTGCATGGGTGCAATTATCCACTTGTTTATGAAGAAGAAGGCAGAGGGCAGAGAGTACAATGTGTGTTTCACTCAGTTTTGAATAGAACTTGCGCCATTGTTTCGAGTGTCATTTACCTACTGAGAACTGACACGTTCCTGGATTTTTGTGTTTCATTCCCACCCACCTGGGCCCGGGGCATGAGGCCCAGGACTGGGCTCTGCTGCCCGGGGTTGCCCACGGGGTCCCGCCACACGAGTGGTTCTCATTTCACGGGGAAGCAGCCCCTCACCCAGAGACGTCGCGATGTCCACGAGCAAGGGCTGGGTTTGGGGGATAAATTAGGGTTCGTGTTGTTACTTCAAGCGGAGTTATTTTGCAAAACGTATTGTAAAACCTAAGCAATAACCTCCAAAGAGAGTAGCTTAAGGCCCACCGTTCCTCCCCTGCCTTTTTCTTTGTTTTCATTAAATAAAATCACCAGAAACCAAATGACAAACGAAGAGGGAACACCACCAACAAAACCTCAATAAACAAGGAAGGGGAGCGAGCTGGCGGCGATCAGGTCCGGGGTCTGGGGTCTGCGCCCGCTTTCCCGTTGTGCCCTCTTGCAGCGGTGACCTTCCTAACTGGCCCCAGCCGCTCTCTGTAGGAGCTTCATCACAATTAGCTGCTGCCTCTGGGAGGGCGCGTCCGGTGCTGGGCCTTCGGGGGCCGGGTTTCCAGGCTCTGCTTCCCCGTCCACCCACGGTCCCTCTCTTCCCGCCGGCTGTCTTCTTCTTTCTCGGGGTCCTCGTCGTGGTGACTCCAGTGCCCTCGTTTTCACAGTACATGAGGGTGATGGGCGTGTCCCCTGCCGTCCACTTCCTGGCCTGGCTCCTGGAGAACGTGGCCGTGCTGACCGTGAGCAGTGCCGCCCTGGCCGTCATCCTGAAGACCAGCGGCATCTTCAGGTACAGCAACGGCTGCATCATTTTCCTCTTCCTCCTGGATTTCGGGGTGTCCGTCGTCATGCTGAGCTACTTCCTGAGTGCGTTTTTCAGCCGAGCGAACACAGCTGCCCTCTGCACCAGCCTGGTGTACACCGTCAGCTTTCTGCCCTACATAGTTCTGCTGGTTCTGCACAACCAATTAAGTGCTGTCATGCAGACGTTTCTGGTAAGTGAGTTTTTGGTTTTGTGTTTTCTTTTTTTTTTTCCTTCTTACGGCTGCACCTGCAGCATATGGAGGTTCCTGGGCTAGGCGTTCAATGGAAGCTGCAGCTGCCGGCCTGTGCCACAGTCACAGCACCCCCTGATCTGAGCTGCATCTGCAACCTACACCTTAGCTTAAGGCAATGCCAGATCCTTATCCCACCAAGGGAAGCCAGGGATCAAACCCGAGTCCCCACGGAGGCAATGTCATGTCCTTAACCGGCTGAAGCCACAACACAAACTCTGTGGGTTGGTTTTTAAAACCGCAGAATAAAACTGTCTTGTGCCCTGCAGAACCCAAACACTGCCCTGGACCTTTCAGAGCATCGTTTTCAGGTCCTGTGGGCTTTCCAGTATCCACCTGTCTCTACCCTCAGGCGCAGACTGGAGGAGGAGGTTCACTGAAGCTTCAGTGGCTTTGCCGAAGGGCAGCCCATTGAAAACTGGCATTTTTCATGTAACAGCGACTCTTCTCTGAAGACTCTTGGGGAAATCAGAAGCCTCCTAAAGGAGGCATATGACTTCAGTTTCTCTTTGTTTCACACATGGATAGAAACAGATTTCCAAAGCTATTTGAGAAGGAAAAAAAAAAAAAAAAGAAATGCTGCATTTCTCTTGCAGCATCACGAGTCCTATCACATTAAGTGAAAAGATCTTTCCATTAGCAATGTCAGCGTCATTCAGCCATTGAAAGTGTACCTCCTGAAAAGCATTTGAACACTTTCGGGTCTGTAATGTAAATACATACAAGACAGAAACGCCTTCACCCTTTTATGTCTGCTGTCCCCCGACAAGCACAGTGCCCACATGCCGTGGGGCCTTGGTCATCGGAGGGGAGGAGGGAACCACATCACAGGGCCTGGGTCGTGGTGGTGGGGTTGTCATGGAAACCGGGCTCAAGGTCAGGTGAACCCTTCAAAGCGCATTCTGTTGGAAGGCATGACTGGAGTCGCCGGGGAGAATCCGGGGAGGTACCGGGTGAAAGAAGTCAGACAGAGGAAGACAAATACTGCATGTTTTCACTTAAACGTGGAACCTAAAAAAAAAAAAAAGATGAACAAATATAGCAAAACAGAAACAGACTCAAAGATACAGAGAACAAGCTAGAGGTTACAAGGGGTGGGGAGGGAGGGAGAGACGAGACAGATGAGGGGATTCGGAGGTGCAAACTGCTGTGTATGAACTGATGTGCAGTGTGGGGGTACAGCCAGTATTTTATGATAACTTCATGTGGAAAATAGTCTGCAAAGATATCGAAGCACTCTATTGTACATTTGAAATTAGTAGACTCTTCTACGTCAGCTACACTTCAAGAATCAAGAAAAAAGACTCCCAGGGTATCTTTGGCCTTTATGGTCACCCAGGGCTGTGTGGCATCCTGAGAGCCCAGGGCCACTGCCCCTTGCTGCTTGGGAGGGTGGAAGTCTCTGCTCATTTCGCGCCTTGCAGTAAAATACTTCCACGAAAGCCAAATTGTTTTTCTCTAACGTCAATAAACCCCTCAGTCCTCCCTGGTTTCTGCTGGTCATACACACCTAACATAGGTATGAGCGCTGTGGAATCAGCATTTTATCCACCGATGTACACTTATCCGTTTGGATTAGCTTATGTCACACCTGTCTTCACCCATAACCAGTCATTTCATGGGCTAATAGTTAGATGTTTTCAGAATAATTAAAATATCTGGGACCACTTAGTATCCCTCATACACTCCTTATATATAGAGAAAGAACCATTGAACACCTGACCTAAATTTCAAATGAATGAATTCTCAGTCTTTATATTTAAGGCTTTGTATATACAACGTCTGGTTTCCTTTTCACATATCGGATTCGTGTGTGTCTGTGTGTGGTTTTGCTCTGTGCCGTGTGCTAGCGTCTACTTTGTTTTTTTAAAATTATAGTTGATTTATGATGTTCTGTCGATTTCTGCTGTATAGCAAATTGGCCCAGTCATACATATATGAGCATTCTTTTTCTCATATTATCTGCTATCCTGTTCTACCAAGAGACTGAATATAGTTCCCTGTGCTATACAGCATAGCCTCATTACTTTTCTATTCTAAATGTAATAGTTTGCATGTACTATTTTAAATGTTATTGGAATAGAGGTGACTTACAAATGTGGATTAATTTCAGGAGTATAGCAAAGTAAATCAGGTATACCTATTTGTTTTCAGATTCTCTTCCCATATAGGATACCGCACAGTACTGAGTAAATTTCCCTGTGCTATGCAGCAGGTCCCTCTTACCCACCTATTCTGTGTATAGTCGTGTGTATTAATCAACCCCAACCCCCTCATTTATCCCTCCCCCATTTCCTCTTTGGTAAACATAAGTTTGGTTTTGAATTTTTTTTTTTTTTTTTTTTTTGTCTTTTTGCTATTTCTTGGGCCGCTCCCTCGGCATATGGAGGTTCCCAGGCTAGGGGTCGAATCGGAGCTGTAG
Source organism: Sus scrofa (assembly GCF_054392235.1). Lineage (NCBI taxonomy): Eukaryota > Metazoa > Chordata > Mammalia > Artiodactyla > Suidae > Sus > Sus scrofa. The sequence continues at coordinate 140,033,723 of NC_139391.1, forward strand.
CTGCCGGCCTACGCCAGAGCCACAGCAACGCAGGATCCGAGCCGCGTCTGCAACCTACACCACAGCTCACAGCAATGCCGGATCGTTAACCTACTGAGCAAGGCCAGGGATGGAACCCACAACCTCATGGTTCCTAGTCGGATTCGTTAACCACTGCGCCACGACGGGAACTCCGGTTTTGAAATTTTTGAATCTGTTTCTGTTTTGTGAGTTCTATTATATCATTTCTCTTATATTAATGATCTCATATTTTAATGTTTTCTAGCAAATAAAAATTCTAATTCTGGTACATCATATTTTTAAACAGGATACTTTTCCAAAGAGGGTTTTGTTTGTTTGTTTTTTAACGTAGGACCTCTCCACTGGAAATGAAATAACATTTTCTTCCAATGTGCCCTCTTCCTAGTGTAGAATCACGTAGCTGCTCCATCAGTCTGCTGCAGTGTGCTCCAGGGCAGTCGCTTAATAATAAAATATAGTAAATTGCTCTATTCCATTTTCCACTGTTTTGTGTTATGCATTTCTGTATACAGTGTGTTGGATTTATGACACTTCAAGTGCTGCAGTAAAGAGAAATAATTCCTTTTAACATTAAAAACTAGCTTGTTATCACACTTTTCCGAGTGGGCTGACATACAGCTGAGTCTCCAGGTTTAGATATTGAAATCACCGCCTGGAGCGATGGTTTGGCATCATTAGAGTCAAACGTGTCATGGTTTCTTTATTTGGATTTAGCTCTGTGGACTTTCTGGTTCCAGTCAGGCAAGCACTAACTTGCTGTTTTTCTCTTCACTCCATCAATCGGTGCGCAGTGCCTCCTCTCCACAACTGCCTTTGGACAAGGAGTGTTTTTTGTTACGTTCCTAGAAGGGCAAGAGGCAGGTAAGAGGATGCATTTTTTAAAAAGTAGCTCTCGGTGACTCAGGGTTTTGGCAACGCAGAGTTACCGTGTTGCCAGGGATGACAGTGGAGTATTCCTTTCAAAGGGGAGGTTTTGGAATGAGGTCCTGGCCTCTGTGGAGCTGATGTAAACGCCTCCCACTGCATTGCTCGTGGGAGAAGCAGACTAGAACAGTTATACCATCCTGTGCCCCAGGCGCTGCTCCAGGTCGAGACCTCTGGCCAGCGCCTGGGGCTTCCCCTGTTACACCCTGGAAACACACGTGACCAACTCAGTGACCTTCAGACGTCTCCCAGGTCGGCTGTGCAACATCCCACCTCTTAGACTGTTAGGGAACTAGAGCCTGTCTTCCTAGACCTTCTGCTCAGTTTTCCTACTTTGTCCTTCTAATGCGCTCTTTCACATGACAACTGTTTATGTACCATTAGCTCTCACCTTTGCTTCCAGTTTCTGGATCCTTCCTGAAAGCATAGACTAGAGAACCGTTGTCTCCTCTCTTTTATCTCTATTTTATCCCAATTAAATGAGCCTGTAACAATTGAAAAAAATTTCGTTGGCAGCATTTTTCACTTATATTGGGGTTTTTGGCTAATAAAATCCTAGATCAGAACCGACGTATATTTCTTACACATTTATATGGTTTTTGTGGTGTATTTTTGAAAACATTGGCAGGGAAAGTATATGACAAATGTGAAACTGAGCTCCAGATATCATTATATCAGCTTACTAATTTCTTCTCAGACTTTTCAGTAACACATGCTGAACTATTCTAAACTATAGTACACTAAAACCACATTAAAACAGGTAAGTAATCCTGAGTGACCTACCCTAATTTCTTTAAACAAGATTGGATCACAAGGATACGGAAGGAAAATGGTCACCATTGGATCCTTAGAATATTTTGGACCAAATTCCGATAGGGTACATACACAACGTTAAAACATTTATTGGGGGGGGGGCGGTTCTAGGTTAGCAGCATAAGAAAATTGAGAAAGATGAATATTTTTCTTAAATTAATTTTAATTCAACGATAACTTGCAAACATATTATAAGAAAAGAAGAATTCTTTTCTACTGTATATCTTATATATCCTGTTTCTCTGTTTTCCAAGAGCAAGAAGAATAGTTTAATTTGGAGTGGGTTCTCAAGGAGCCTTTATATTAAAAAAAAAAAGCTTATTTCCCCAAATGCAGATTTTTTTTTTACTAGTTAAGCAAAGACAACCAGCTATAAGTAAAGCCACCTTTAACAAATGTTAGAATGTTAGGTATTCAAATGTTAATGGTGACCCCACCTGCCACCCTTGAATCAGGGTGAGATTAAGCAAGCTGACAAGAGCAGCGCTGATGGATTTGATCTTCCTTTGGTTTAGCTGTGTGCCGCTTTCGCTTGAGCCTCTGGGACTAATGAACTCCCCTCCCCAAAGTCTGCGCGGAAGGAAGATGTGCAGTTCTACCTCTGACCTTTCTCTTCCTTGCAGGCATGCAATGGGATAATATGTACGAGTCTCCAGAACAAGCAGGCATGACATTTGGCTGGGTTTGCTGGATGATTCTGTTTGATTCAGGCCTTTATTTTGTATGTGGATGGTACTTGAGCAACTTGATTCCTGGTAAGAATTTCGCACTTTATAAGATGACAATGTCAACTTAAAAGACAGTTTGAAACAATACATGTGAATATGAAGATAATTACTTATTCTTTGGACAAGTCAGCGGAAGGAGAGTTGATAGGATGTATTTTAAAGGGAGCTGTGGCTGTCTGCAGGGAAGATGGATCTTCCAAATCCTGAGACAAACGGCACAGACCATGTGAGGGCAGACGCTGGACGGAGCCCTCCAGGCCCATCAGACAGCTCCCCAGCGAGGGGTTCCTAGAGACAGAAGCGCCTAGACCCCGGTTCCCACCGTCTTGTGCTTGAGAAAGATGGGGTGAAGGAGCGAGGGCTGGAGAGTCTGGGCGCCCACGTGGGCCCCTGGCGGCCAGGGGTTCGCAGAGTGGCAGGAAACAGGACTATCAAGGCCCCATTCTCAGCCAGGTCAGTGGGTGGCAGCACTGGGATGGAAGCCAGGCTGGGAACCAGGGAGCTGTGCTGGGGGCTGGGGGTGAGGGGCCAGCAGGAGCTGTCAGTGGTATCGATGGAGGTGATGGCGGGGCGACCCCCAGAGATGGTCCTCCCCGCTGGTCCCTGGGGGCGGAGGCTCACACCAACACCCGGCTCACCCCCGAAAAGCAGAGACAGCACTTTACAATTTTTTCATTTGATGTTTTCAGAAATAGCATTTTAATGGTATTACACTTTCTTGCTGCAATTGCTGGTGATTCTGGCTCTTTATTTTCTGAACAAATGATATTTCAGGCGGCATCTAACTTTTAACGTTAAGAACTGAAAAAAGAGGAGTTCCCGTCATGGCGCAGTGGTTAACGAATCCGACTAGGAACCATGATGTTGCGGGTTCAGTCCCTGGCCTTGCTCAGTGGGCTAAGGATCCGGTGTTGCCATGAGCTGTGGTGTAGGTCGCAGACGCATTTCGGATCCCCAGTTGCTGTGGTTCTGGTGTAGGCCAGCGGCTATAGCTCCGATTAGACCCCTAGCCTCGGAACCTCCATATGCTTTGGGAAGCAGCCCTAGAAAAAGGCAAAAAGACAAAAAAAAAAAAAAAAAAAAAAACTGAAAAAAGAGATTCTAATTATATACAAGCTGAAAATGGAGGAATGAGAGAAAAAAAAACAGCTTCATTCTGTTTTAAAAAATATGTTCTAGACTTGGAGGGCTCAGGCATCACTTAGGAATGAGTAAAAATCAAAATAGAGTGGATCACGAAAAGGTTATTTTACATACAAGCAGGAAAAATGGCACCAAAAGAGGCAGAGAGAGAGCACAGATGAGAAATGTGATTTATTTTGAAAAAAATTTACATGGCATTGTCTTGGCGTTTGAATAAAATTTAAGAAAAGGTGAATTCTAGGAAACAAGAGATTACGAGAATTAACTGAGAAGGCCAAGGTAAAGGGAAAACGCGGAGTGGGGAGAAGCAGGTGGAGTTTACAGAGAAGCTGCTTAACGTACAAAGGCATGTGGCAGAACGTGTTTTGAGGTGGATTTAAAATGCACAAGGTGAGACCCCAGAGCAGAGAGAGCAGAGCACCCAGGCCTGCGGGAAGAGCCAGCACAGCAGGGAGCACTGCGGCGGGACAGTAATGCAGCAGATGGCCTGCGGAGCTCTGCCCTGCCGAGGAGGAGGAGCACATCCAGGGGAGCCGTCGCATTCCAAGGAGAAGCAAAACCTGGACTTGCAACGTGAAAGTTCGGCACAGCGCAGCCGAAGTCCGTCAAAAAGAAACCAGCCTGTAGCTGATACAGAACGACAGCTGTCTTGGAGTTCACAGGCGAAGCAAGAATCCGAAGTCACGCTACCTCCAGCGCCGTGGAGACCACCAGCACTTTGGGCCATGGATCCAGAAGGAGCTGAATTTTCCCTTAACCATCAGGCCCTGAGGCATGAGGTTCCTGGGTCCTTAGTTTCATATATTACAGTGATTTGTAACATTGCACATTTTTCATAGGTGCGTCATGGTTCAGTATGTTTATATGTTACAGCATGTTCATCCCAAAAGTCTGCTTTCCGTCTGTCTCCACGCAGCTGATCCTGTGCACATTTTGCCCTTCCTTCACCCCACTTCTGCTCTCCTAACCAGTCTGTTCCCTCTATCCAGGTATTTGTTTTTGCTTTATTTATTTATTCCACATGAGTAAAATCTTGCTGTTTTTGTCTTTATCCATCTGGCTTATTTCACTCAGCGTACTATCCTCAGAGTCTCTCCACGTCATTTTAAATGGCAGTATTTCATCTTTTTTATGGCTGAGTAGTATTCCGTCTTTTTGTCTATTCATCTCTCGATAGGCACTGAAGTCATTTCTGCAGTGTGGCTGTTGTAAACAATGCTGTGGCGAATATAGAGGGGCATACACCATTTCAAATGAATGTTTTCATGATTACTGTGGTGTTGCAGTATAATTTGAAATCAGGAGGTGTGATAGTTCTAGATTTGTTTGTTTTTCTCAGGATTGCTTTGGCTCGTCTGGATCTTTTGGGTTCCATACAAATTTCAGGATTTTTTTTGTTCTGTTTCTGTTGAAAATGCTGTTGTGATTTTTATGGGTATTGCATTGAATTTGTAGATTGCTTTAGGGAATAGATGTTTTTGAAATGTTAGTTCTTCCAATATGTAAGTATAGAATACTTTTTCATTCCTTTATGTTGTCTTCAATTTCTTTCAACAATACCTTATAGTTTTCGGTGTACAGTTCTTTCACCTTTATTTATTACTAAGGTATTTTATAGTTTTTGTGGTAATTGTAAATTAGACTTTAAAAAAACTTTCTGCTTGCTCATTGTGAGTGTGGAAACATAATAGGTTTTACATATTGATTTTGAATATGCTGCAACTTTACTGTATTCATTTATTATTTCTAATAGTATTAAAGTCTTTAGGGTTTTCTGTGTATAAAAACCACGTCATTTGCAAATAGTGACAGTTTTACTTCTTCCTTTCCAATCTGGATGCTTTTTATTTCTATTCTTGTCTAACTGCTCTAGCCAGGACCTCCAGTACTGTACTGAATATAAGTGGTGAGGGTGGGTACCCTTGTCTTATGCCTGATCTTAGAGGGAGAGCTCTCGGTTTTTCACCAGTGACTCTGACTTTAGCTGTGAATTTGTCACACAGCTAAAGTCATTTTGAGGTACATTCCTTCTGTATCCATTTTCTTGAGAGTTTTTTTTTTTCTCTGTCATAAATGCATGTCAAATCTTGTCAGATACTTTTTCTGCATCTATTGAGATCACTGTACTTTTTTTCCCTTCATTTGGTTTATGTGTTATATCGGGGTAACGTTGGCTCAGTAAATTAATTAGAAAGTGTTCTCTCATTTTCTTTTTCTTTCTTTTTTTTTTTGTCATTTTAGGGCCCCACCCATGGCATATGGAGGTTCCCAGGCTAGGGGTCGAATCGGAGCTATAGCCGCCAGCCTACGCCAGAGCCACAGCAATGCCAGATCCGAGCCGCGTCTGTGACCTACACCACAGCTCACGGCAACGCCGGATCCTTAACCCACTGAGCGAGGCCAGAGATGGAACCCACATCCTCATGGTTCCTGGTCAGATTTGTTTACACTGCACCACGATGGAAACTCCAGGAAGTATTCTCTAATTTTCAGTGTTTTAGAAGAGTTTGCAAAGGGTAGGTGTTAAATCTTTGAGGCGTTCCTGTTGTGGCTCAGTGGTTATGAATCCAACTAGTATCCATGAGGATGTGGGTTTGATCCCTGGCCTCACTCAGTGGGTTAAGGATCTGGTGTTGGTATGAGCCGTGGTGTTGGTCACAGATGTAGCTTGGATCTGGCATGGCTGTGGCTGTGGTGTAGGCTGGCAGCTGCAGCTCTCAACCCCTAGCCTGGGAACTTCCTATGCTGCAAGTATGGCCCTAAAAAGCAAAAGAACAAAATTTCGGTAGAATTTACCTGTGAAGCCATCTGGTGCTGGACTTTCGTTTTTTGGGGATGTTTTTATTACTGTTTCAATCTCCTTATAATGATCAGTCTGTTCAGATTTTCCGTTTCTTCACAATTCAGTCTTGGAGGCTGTACGATTCTAAGAATTTACCCACTTCTTCTGGGTGGTCCAACTGTTTTTTGGTATGTCTAGCTCTTCATAGTATTGTCTTATAAGCCTTTATCTTTCTGTGGTATCCACTGTGATTTCTTATCTTTTATTTCTAATTTTGTTTTTCTGAGCCTGTACTTTTTTTTCTCGGTGAGTCTAGATAAAGGTGTATCGATTTTGTTTGTCTTTTTTCGAAGAACCAGTTTTTCATTTCTTTGATCTTTTCTATAGTCTTTTTAGTTTCTATTTCATTCATTTCTGCTCTGATTTTTATTATTTCCTCCTTTTTTCTGACTTTGGGCTTTGTTTGTTCTTTTTCTAGTTCCTTTAGGTGTGAGGTTAGATTGAGATGTTTTTCTGTTTCTTGAAGCAGGACTGTCTTGCTCAAAACTTTCCTTTTGCTGAATCCATAGATTATATCATACTTTTATGTAATTTGCCTTCAGGTATTTTTTAAATTTCTCCTTTGGTTTCTTCATTGATCTGCTACTGCTGAACTGAACTGCTCATGTTCAGTAAAGGCAAAATCTACTGATTCCAGGTTATTGAAGGAAACTGCAGTGTTTACTGCAGGCAGCAAAGAGTGTGGGCAGCTAATGCTAAAAAAACAAAACAACAAAATCAAAGAACAAAAACACTCCACAGTGGCTTACAGGGCTTTTTGTTTTGTTTTCTTCTTTTTAGGGCCACACCTGTAGCATATGGAGGTTCCCAGGCTAGGGGTCCAATCAGAGCTGCATCTGCAGGCCTGCACCACAGCCACAGCAACGTGGGATCTGAGCCGTGTCTGTGACATACACCACAGGATGCAACGCCAGATCCTTAGCCTGCTGAGCGAGACCAGGCATCAAACCCATGTTCTCATAGATACCAGTTGAGTTCACAACCTGCTGAGCCACAGCAGGAACTCCCAGGGAAAGGTTTTTTTTTTTTTTTTTTTTTGTCTTTTTGTCTTTTGTTGTTGTTGTTGCTATTTCTTGGGCCACTTCCGCGGCATATGGAGGTTCCCAGGCTAGGGGTTGAATCGGAGCTGTAGCCACCCGCCTACGCCAGAGCCACAGCAACGCGGGATCCGAGCCGTGTCTGCAACCTACACCACAGCTCAAGGCAATGCCGGATCGTTAACCCACTGAGCAAGGGCAGGGACCGAACCCACAACCTCATGGTTCCTAGTCGGATTCGTTAACCACTGCGCCACGACGGGAACTCCGGGAAAGGTTTTTAAAGACAGACCGAGGGAAGTAGATTGAGGGTGTGTGACCAGATTGTGGGTAATCTTCCTGGTTAATGGTGAGGTAGACAGGCATCAATATCGTCAACCTTCTGGCTCCAGCTGGTCTGGAGTCTATGTGCCACTGTTAACTTTTTCCACCTGCTGAGGGTTTCAGTATCTACAAAGCAGGTGAAAGGACATGACTCAGAATATTATCTGTAGCCTTTGAGGAGGGCGGAATGGTCCACTTAGTTTAATGGGTAAATTTTTAGCTTTTCTGGCTCGACCATCTCCCTTTGTTTCTGCGTTTTCTTATTTCTCTGATTCAATGTATTCTTTGGAACTCAGAGAGGACCTAGGAGGCTAAAGTTTTTCTGCAGACAAGACACAGAAGGAGGACCTGGGGTGGGGTCAGTTGTGGGAAGGCCCCATGGAGGCCTGCTCAGTTACAGGCCCAGGAGAGGTCCGATAGCGTCCTATTTAGCCCCCAAATTTGCGATTTTTCTCCAGCTTTCTTCTGGTAGTTGATTTCTAGTTTCATATCATTATGGTTGGAAAAGATACTTGAAATGATTCCAGTCTTTTTAAATGTATTGAGGTTTGTTTTGTGTCCCAGTATATGGCCTCAACTTGAGAATGCGTTATGTGCCCTTGAGAAAAATATGTATTCTTCTGCATTTGGCTGGAATGGTCTATGTAAATCTGTTAAGTCCTCGCGATACAATGTTTTATTTAAGGCTAATGTTTCCCTGTTAGTTTTCCGTCTGGATGCTCCCTCTGTGGATATAAGCAGGGTTATTAAGTTCCCCTGCTATTATTGTGCTGCTGTCAATCTCTCCCTTTAGATCTGTGAATAATTGCTTTATATATTGTCATGCTCCGGTGTTGTGTGCACATATGTTAATCGGTGTTAGATCTGCTTGATGAATTGTCCCCTTTACCATTACAGACGGTCCATCGCTGTCTCTTGGTACCTTTTTGGCCTGAGCTCTGTTTGGCCAGAGTTAAGCGTGAAGACACCACTTTCTTTGGTTTCCATTTGCCTGGAGCGTCCTCTTTCTCCCCTTCACTTTGAGACAGTATTTGTCTTTGTGAGCCTCCCGGAGGCAGCATGTAGTTGCGTCTTGTGTTATAGTCCATCCGGCCACACTGTGTCTCTTGACTCAGTCCATTTACATCAGGGCGATTCTTGATACGTGAGGACTTGGTGCTGTTGCTTTATCTCTTGAGTCCTGGTAACTCGAGCTCCGTTGCTTCTTTCTCCTTGTGTTTCTCTCAGCCGTTTTGTTTTGCTGGCTTTCTATGAGGTTGCATCAGCTCCCTCCTTTCTAGACTTGATGTCGCTCCTCTAGATCAGTATTCGTGTTACCGTAAGTTTTATGTCAGACACCCTCAATGCATTACAGTCATTTACTGCTGATGGCATGCTGACTTCACTTGTCTATACGGCTTCCATCCTTTCCCTTCCCTGTGGTTTCTGTTGTCTCAAATCCTTCCTTATTATGCTGTGAGTTTGTCACCAAGCTAGTTACAGTTACTTGTGTTGCTCTTTTAGTCACTTTAGACTATGATTGTTTAGCAGCATGTCATAGATGTTGAGTTGTAATTTTCCGATTCTGTTAGTTGATCCCTTCCTCAAAGTTTTGTGCGCTTTTGCTTTTTATTTCAGATGCAAGAGCTCCTTTCAGCATGTCTTGTAAGGCAGGTTCCCGTGTTTCTCTGGGAAAGATTTTTATTTCTTCTTAATATCTGAATGATAACGTTGCTGGGTAGAGAATTCCTGGCTGACAGCTTTTATCTCTCAGTATTTCACATGCGTCATTCCACTCTCTCCTGGCCTGTAGTTTCTGCTGAGAAATCTGCTTATAGCCTATAGTGTTGGTTCCTTTGTAGGTTACTGCCTTTTTTCCCTGGGTTGCCCTTAAAATTCTCTCTTTATCATTCATTTTTGAGAGTTTTAATGGACTGTGTCCTGGAGAATGTCTTTTTGCATGGAGACAATTAGGTGTTCTGTTAGCTTCCTTGACCTGCATATCCAGTTCCTCCCCCAGGTCTGGAAAGCCCCAGCTATTATTTCCTTAAGGAACCACTCTGCTCCCTTCTCCCTCTCTGCCCCTCCTGTGATCCCATTATCTTTATGTTGCCTTTCATGACGGAGGCAGATAGTTCTCATAGAATTTTTTTTTCCTTTTCACAGCATATGGAAGTTCTCAATACAGCTGCTCTGGCTGAATTTGAGGCTAAGTGCTTCTCACCCTCCAGGTCTCTGGCCTGCACCACAGGCACAGCAGTGAAGAATCCAAGCCACATCTGCAACCTATGCTGCAGCTCGCTGCATCGCCGGATCCTTAACCCGCTGAGCAAGGCCAGGGATTGAACCTGTATCCTCATGGATACTAGTCAGATTCTTAACCCACTGAGCCACAACAGGAACTCCTATTTTTGTTTTTGAAAACTTCTCTCTCTTCTCTGATCAGAATCATCTCTAGAGGTTTATCTCCAGATTCAGGGATTTTCTCTTCCACATGTTTCTGCTGTTTCCATTGCTTTCTATTACATTCTTCATCTCATTTATTGGGTTCCTTATGAGGCTCTAGAATTTGGTTGTTTTAGAACATCGATCTCTTTGGAAAAATATTACTTCTGTTCATTAATTTTATTCCTGAGTTTATTGAACTGCCTTTTTAAGCTTTCTTATGGCTCATTGAGTTTCTGGAGAGTTATTTTGAATTCACTGTCAGATCACAAAGTTCTGTGACTTTAAGTTTGGTTTCTGGACAATTGTTATTTTCTCTCTGTGACATTGTATTTTTTGTGGTGCTTGATGAATTTCTCTTTGGCTGGTATATTTGAAGTAGTAAACATCTTATTTTCCTAAAGCTTTTTTTAAACGTTGATGCTAACAGCTCAACAGATTGGTAATTTTTTGGTTTCCCAGTAGGTGGTGCTGTAGCTCAAGGTTTTGGTTTCTCTTATGCGCTGCCTCTGGCTGTGTTTGAGACTGAGTACTTCTCACCCTCCAGGCCTCTGTGAGAGGTGTCCCTGGTGCCCTTGTGGCTTGTGGTCGCCCTTTGTGTCTCTGGGGTCATGGTTCCCTGCTGTTGCTGGCGTTGCCACGGGAGTACTGGGTTGGAGCACACCTCTGCCGCATCCAGGGTGGCCTTGGTCATGGGCATCTCTGCCTTGGTATGGGGAGGGGAAAGGGGAAGAAGCCGGGAGGGCAGCTGTCTCCACTGGGTCTGGGGTTGTGGGGTTTGTGCGTGTCATTGCCAAGGCACAAGGAAGGGGGGACCAGGATCTCTCTGCTTAGATCTTCTAAGCATTTAAAAGCTTTTAATGCCGTATTAAAAGCTGTATGAGGAGTTCCCGTCGTGGCGCAGTGGTTAACGAATCCAACTAGGAACCATGAGGTTGCGGGTTCGGTCCCTGCCCTTGCTCAGTGGGTTAACGATCCGGCGTTGCCGTGAGCTGTGGTGTAGATTGCAGACGCGGCTCGGATCCCGCGTTGCTGTGGCTCTGGTGTAGGCCAGTGGCTACAGCTCCGATTCGACCCCTAGCCTGGGAACCTCCATATGCCGCAGGAGCGGCCCAAAGAAATACCAAAAAAAAAATAAATAAAATAAAATAAATAAATAAATAAATAAATAAAAGCTGTATGAGCTGTATGAGCTATTTGTATATTTTAGAGATTAATCCATTTTCAGTTGCTTCATTTGCAAAGATTTTCTCCATTATGTGGGTTGTCTTTTCATTTTGTTAATGGTTTCCTTTTCTGGGCAAAAGGTTTTAAGTTTAATCAGGTCCCATTTGTTTATTTTTGTTTTTATTTTCATTACTCTAGGAGGGGGATCTGAGAAGATATTGCTGTGGTTTATGTCAGAGTGTTCGGCCTATGTTTTCCTCAAACAGTTTTATAGCAGCCGGTCATATTTAGGCCTTTAATCCATTTTGAGTTTATTTTGTGTATAGTATTAGGGAGTGTTCTAATTTCATTCTTTTACATATAGCTGTCCAGTTTTCCCAGCACCACTTATTGAAGGGACTGTCTTTTCTCCATTGTATATTCTTGCCTCCTTTGTCATAGGTTAATTGACCATATGTGCATGGGTTTATATTTGGGCTTTGTATCCTACCCCACTGATCTATGTGTATCTTTTTGGGGGTGCCAGTACCATACTGTTTTTATGAATGTGGCTTTGTAGTATAGTCTGAAGTCAGGGAGCCTGATTCCTCCAACTCCATTTTTCTTTCTTAAGATTGCTTTGGCTATTTGGGATCTTTCATGTTTCCATACAAATTAAATTTTTTTTTGCTCTAGCTCTGCAAAAAATGCCATTGGTAATTTCACAGGGATTGCACTGAATCTGTAGATTGGCTTGGATAGTGTAGTCATTTTGACAGTATTGATTCTTACAATCTAAGAACATAGTATTATATCTTTACATTTGTTTGTATAATCTTTGATTTATTTCAACAGTGTCTTATAGTTTTCAGAGTACAGTGCTTTTGTTTGTTTGTTTTTTGTTTTTTGCCTCCTTAGGTTTATTCCTAGGGATTTTATTCTTTTTAATGCTATGCTATACAGAATTGTTTCCTTAATTTCTCTCTTTGATCTTTTGTTGTTAGTATACAGGAATGCATCTTCTCATTCCTTCTTAAGCGAAGGTGTGAGAGACATAGGTTCTGTTTTTCCTGGAAGGAACTAAAATAATAGAACCATAGTAAAATACGGATCTGTTGTGAACAGGGAGGAGGCAGTGTCTTTAACACGGTGATGATGGTAGAGATGATGCAGGTGAGGGACACGGTTATGACCTCTTGGGAAATGGGCCTCCAGGACCATCTTGGTGTGAGCTGCTTTGACCCCACATGTCCACTCAGTGAGTGTCGTCTCCTGAGCATGCTCATCTGTTCCTTCTCTCATCTCTTTGGTTTATGTCCAACATCCATCTCAGGCTCCTTAGCTCTGCTTCCTGCTCCAAGAATGAGTTTGCATGCTGGCCCTGTAGAGAGATGTGGTCCTCTTGTTTGGCTCTTAGGATCTCCTTAGAATGAGGTTTTCATTACTTTTCTAATTGTTGCTCCTTCTGGCAGCTCTGGTCACTGGCAGTTAATCACATGGCTACATGTTGTGCCAAGTTTTCCAAAAGCACTATCTCAAGGAATGGGAAATTTGATGAATGGGGTGGAGGGTGAAGAGGTGAGCATGATCCTAGACTTTCCAGAAGATGCTCTAGAGAACGGGATCTGAGTATGGGTGGATCCAGCTCAGGGGGCAGGACAAGAGAGAAGTGATTCCGCCAGAAGAGGCTTCTTGCATGAGCAGGGAACACCAAAAAGACTGAGCCACAAAAGAATTGGAAGCAACATCTCAAAGAGATATTTGCATACCCAAGTTCATAGCAACGATGTTCAGAGTAGCCAAAAAGTGGAAACAACCCACGAGTCCAACATGAACAAGTGTCACTAACGTGTGGTCTCTACGCACAACGAAATGTTGTCTAGACTTAAAATAGAAGGAAATTCTGACACCTGCTACCATGTGAATGAAATAATATATAAATCCTCCGTGCTTAGCCATGACTTTATTAAAACACACAAAGAGATACTCACATGCTGGCCTGGGGAAAGCTTGTTTATCTTTAAGGGAAGAAAATGATTAGAAATCATTTGGTTTTGTTCAAAGTAAAGGAAACAGATGAGATAAAAGGAGAGGCTAGAATAAAAGCTAATATGAAGGTGAGTAATGACAGATAAGACGCATTTGTACATGATAAAACATATGGAAATAACTTTAATTAAAGTAGGAAAAGCATGAAAGAGAAAGATGAGCTACAAACAAAGTGGACAAGAGAATGATATTTTGGTCAATGATCTGTGTCTTATTTAAAAGTGTCCTGGCAGATGGTTCTGAGTCATCGTGTGGTGCCGCTAGTGATGAGACACGACAGCAGGGACGTCTTTCACCCCACATTTCACCCCACGTCAGTGCCCACATTCAGACTCTAGTTTCTTTGTTTTTTTACGACTTTGCTTATCACATTCTTTGGTCAGTGACAGAAAATGGAGGGTGGGTTGGACAAAAGAGCAGTAATAAAGAGGGTTTATGGAGAAGATGGGGTAGATACCGGGGGAACAGCGTCAGAATACGATGAGATTGGAATCCAGCAGGAAGCTTGCATAGTAGTCCTTTTAGTGTGTGCTTTATACAAAGTGAATGAATTTCTTATTATTGCGTTTCAATGTTGACATATATAAAATGACAGTCATGTAAATAGATTACAGAAAAACCCCTTTACAAATCACGTTTCGTGTCCTCCATGAAACTGTGCCAACTTACAAGCATTTGAGTCTAAATCTGTTAGGGGCGGCCTCAAATCACGTGTTGTGTCGTTGGCGCCATGGGGCCCCATGAAGCTCGGTGCGCTGTGGACTCAGTGAGTTGGCCCCCTGCAACCCGCGGTGGACTTTTCTCAGGTTCTTCCGCATCGAAGATCTTCCAGCTGGCTTTTGAGGCGGTTGCATTCCTGGAAAGCGCAGGGTCTAATGAAACTGCATGGAAATATTGGGCGTGTATGTCTTGTACTCAGATAACCGCAAGGGCGAGCCCTTGCATGTGCGTGTGCACTGGCCTCGCACGCAGTGTGTGTGTGCAAGGGATGCAAATCAAGGGCAGCTCCTTGTTGGGCCGCGTGGTTCTGCTCTTTGCAGGACGCCCACCATCCCCGGCGCCTCCCACTCGAGGCAACGCGTGGGTACTTCTGCCCTTTGCAGAAGGCCCTTCATCCCGGACGCCTCCTACTTGAGGCGATGTGTGCTATCCCTTTTATTCATCCGGCCTTTTTATTTTCTGTATTTCAGATGCTCTGACATCCTGGGGTTTTACTGACTCTGGAGGGGCTCCTTGCAAAGACTGGCTAATCCCTAGAGACAGTGCAGGGTTTGCCCATGAGCTCGCCTTTCATATTTAAACCAAGCCACCCAGAGCCACCCCAAGCTCCACATGGGCTGTTGTACTCTGAGATGCTGGGGATACCTACACCCAGGGCCAGCTCCTGGGCCCCGGAGCTCACGGGCATTATTTGAACTGGCCAGTTCTAAGCCGGTGTGCCCAGCTTGCCCATTCCTGGCACAGAGACCATGATGAGGCTCGTGCACGATTTCCCCTCCCTTCCTCTGCTGCCACCCATGCGTCCCCATGTAGGCCTGTGGGGTGTGGCCGGTCCCCGCCTCCTGAGAACCCTGACAACCCAACTACCTGTTGGCCTCGCCATGCCTGAAACATAAGAAAGCTTGATAAAAATACCTGTTCAGGAGTGCCTCTTGTGGCTCAGCAGGTTAAGAACCTGACACAGGGTCCCTGGAGGACGGGGGTTGCATCCCTAGCCTCACTTGGTGGGGTAAAGGATCTGCGTTGATGCAGCTGTGGCATAGGTTACAGACGAGGCTCAGATCCTGCATTGCTGTGGCTGTGGTGTAGGCTGGCAGCTGCGGCTCCAATTAGACCCCTAGCCTGGGTGCGGCCCTTAAGAGAAATAATAAATCTGTCCACTCTGCCAACCCACAGCACCCCTCCCACATGCCAGGAGCACTCCTGAGACTCAGCCTCTTGGGAGCTACATTCTCTGTGTGAGTGTCTCTCCTGGTGGAAGGGTCTCCTCAGGTCACGGGTGGCTGAGAACTTTCTGTCTTACTCACACACTCACACACGTGCAGGTACACACTCCCACACAAGGACTTTCTGTTTTTCCTTTTCTTTCATGAGGTGATAGTTCAAAACTGGCCCTGGCATTTCTCAAGCTTGGCATCTGACTGCGAGGCCCTGGCACGTAGCTTCCCGCTCAGGACTCAGTGTCCACTGCTGGCCCCCTCGGGGAGTTTCGCTTCCTAACCCTTCTTTGTGTGCTTCCAGCTGAATTTGATTCCATTCCATCTAATATCCGCCTCCTTCCCACATCGCTGTCAGTTTTGGGGGGCAATCAATGCTAATTAGCCTCGTGGCCAGCGTTTCCCTTCGAGGAGCGAAGCTGAGGATGAGCAGAGGGCTTTTGCATGAGTGACGACCCCCTACACCTGGTAATGTGAGCCAGGCACCTGGAAAACAGGTGTGAATTTACGAGCAAAAGCAAAGGGCAGGGAGCCGAGCAGCCTCTGTGCGGATGGGGAGGTGGCAGCTCTTCCATTCACTTAGATTAATAGGTTCATTAGGAGGATTTCAAAGTCCAGACTGAGTAGAGCGAGGATGACTTAATTAGCAAATCAACCATTAATACTCGATTTATTTCTAATTTGTTTTTCTAACTCGGAAAGGCTGCTCCTGTCCCCTCCCCTCCCTCCCATCCCTTCTCTGGTTCGGGCCTCCCTGCACCTCACCTGGACCATTCAGCATCCTTGTAACGCCCGCCTGCCCGGGCCTCCAGGTGCCTCCTTTTGCCTCTGCTAGTTCTGTCTGTACCAGCCCTGGCATCTGATCCCACTGCCCACCTGCTCTTCTAAATGTGGTCCCCCTCCCGCCGGCCATGCCAGCACCCGAGCTTGGTCACCTGCGTGAGGTTCCAGCAGAAACCCCTCCGTGCTCATGGGCCAGAGGGAGGGAAGGCAGCTGCCAGCATTGCAGGCTGGTTTCCCCACGGGCTTGTTGCTTTTTTTTCCCTTTTGGTTCCACGAGATCATCGTTCTTGCGAGGGTCCAGGGGCTGACTTATCCCACTAGGTGGTGGAGGAAGGTGGGGCTCAGGGGCCAAGGCGGGGCTTGTTTGATTTAAGGGCAGCTTGTTTGAAGGGGTGAAGGCAGGTATTGTCAGTGTGGCCTGATTGTGTTCAGATAGGCGGGCCCCAGGGGAGGCCACCCAGTGGCCATGGTGTGGCTTCCGCAGCTCACCCGCCTCCTGTCCTTGACGGCCTTGCTGGACCTCCCTTCCCTGTGGTAATATCAGTGCCCCCACGTCGGGTGGTGGCAGCACCCCGGACGGTGCCCAGAACAGAGAGCAGGTGTGCAGCATGTGCTGTGACGGGATGTGATGTGATTGTCCCCGGGCTGCTCGTCCCCTCCCTACTCAGGGATGGTCATTAGTTTATCAGGTCTTGGGACTCTTCCACCTGCACTGGTTTGCGAGGGCTGCCAAAGCCACGTGCACGGACCACCTGGCTTAAACAGGAGACAGTTATTCTCTCCCAGTTCCCGGCCTCACAAGTCCAAGATCGAGGCATCAGCAGGGCTGGTTTCTCCCGAGGCCTCTCTTGGTGTGTAGATGCCGTTTCCTCCCCCCCGTCTTCACACCTTCGTCCCTCTGTCTGTGTCCTAATCTCCTCCTAGGAGGACATCGGTCCTATTGCATCAGGACCCACGTCCGTGACCTCATTTTATCTTAATCACCTCTTTAAGGACTTCCTCCAGGGAGTTCCCATCATGGCTCATCGTTAACAAACCTGACTGGTCTCCATGAGGATGTGGGTTCGATCCCTGGCCTCGCTCAGTGGTTTGAGGATCCCACATTGCTGTGGCTGTGGCAAGGCCGGTAGCTGCAGCTCCGATTTGACCCTGAGCCTGCAAACTTCCACATGCTGTGGATGCAGCCCTAGGAAAGCAAAAAATAAAATAAAATAAAATAAAAAAACTTTGTCTCCAAATACAGTCTTAACCCCTGAGGTATGAGGGGTTAAGACCCCCAGCTTGTAGCAGATGGTACATACCAGACCAAATGCCAGCTCAGCATCTCCCTCGGCTTCAAAGCTGCTGGCCCTGTGCTTTCCTCTGAGCTCTCCTCTGAAACTTCTGAGCAGAATGTGTGAGGGGCTGTGTCTCCCGGGCCCTGTGGTCAGAGTCCCAAACGCAAAACGGGCTTTTTGGAGAGCTTTATCGCGTCAGTCCCTTGGAGACCTTAGATGGCGCAGACTTCAGCCAGAAAGGCCGTGTTAAAGACGTCAAGAAGTGTTCCGAATTAAATCCGCTTCATTTCGACATGTAATGGGGGCAAAGTGACTAGGAAGTGGCCTGAAATGAATTTGGAGAATCCGTTTGAAGCCTGGTGATATGTTTCATATGGAAATGTTCGCACTCTGAATGCTGTCTTTTCGGTAGGAGTTTTAATTGATGAATCCCGCCATGCTTTTAATCATGTCTAGTAATCCATGAAGACATCGAAGAGACAGGGCAGCTAAACAGGAGGACGATGGAGCAGGGGAACATTCAGCAATTATTTAGTGCTGGTTTTATTTTTACTAAATACCTGCCTGCTCTTGAACACCTGCTCAGAAGTCCTTTGCGGGGAAGGGGACACGAGGGCCTTGGCCGGTGGTCCTGGGTCAGGCTGAGGAGGGAGGTTTGGACTGATGCTGTGTCCCTGACTGTCCCTGGGGTGTGGATGGAACATGTTGAGATGGGAAAACATTTCATAGTCATTTAGTTACGATCATCTGCCACAGAATCTGCTAAGTAGGAAAAAATGTTTTCAATTGTAACTTGTGTTTTAGGAGCTTTCGGTTTAAGGAAGCCGTGGTATTTCCCCTTCACCTCGTCCTATTGGAAGGATGTGTGTGGCTTGGTGGTGAAGAGGCCTTGCAGTCCGGGTCCTAACCTGTTCTTCTTCGGCGAGAATGTGGACGATAAAGGTTGGTAAAGAGGAGCCTTGTGGGAAGGCATGCTGTTCCTTTTGGCCAGTTCTGTTTCATTTCTGTTTGAGTCTTTGAAACTGGGTGGGCACCCTTCTCCAGCGGCCCACTTTCAACCCTGTGTGGGCAGGAGCCCCAGGGTTCATGCTCCTGTTACGTGTACAGCATCCTCTGGGCTCTGTGTGCACTTGCACACCTGTTACAATTCAGTAAGTAGGAAGCTTCATTTCTAATGCGAATTCATGTAAATAATCAAAGCCGAGGTGGACAGCTGCCAGGTGTAATGTACTTGAGAATTTTCAAAGTATTTCACGAGTGCTAGTTTATTCAAGGCTCCAGGAAAAACAGAAGGTAGTGATATATATAAGAACGTGCTTCCCGGGAGATGGGGTAGAAGCCGGGCCCTGGGGCTCATCCCCGGAGCACGGCTTCAGTGAGAATCTATAGATGCACAAGCTTCACAGGGGTTTTCTGTTCTAAGTCCGTTTTGCACCAGAATTTTTCTCTAACTATAGAAGTAAAATATGAATCTTGGAGAAAATTTGCAACAACACTGCCTGTTAACTCTCACCTTCTCTGAAGACTCTCACTCATGGGCATCCTGCTGTATAATGAACCTTCCTGCCATTGTTCTTCTGTGTATGTACAAATATGCGTGTTTGTGTTCTCGCAAAATGAATAAGTGTACAAAATTTTGTAATCAGTGATGTCGCTGCTTTCTCCATCATATCATTCGATGGATCTTGCTCTTGGTAGAGAAAGATCTTGAATTGCTTTGTAAGTTTCACAGGGCTAGACTTCAAGCCCTACAAGCCCCTGAACCATCAAGTGTGTCATTGTTTGGGGGGCTTTTGAAGCCCTCTCAGGGTGAACTTGCCTCTTCCTCCCAGGCTCGTCCCTGCAAAATGGGGAAGGAAGGCTGGAAGGACCTCCCCCGGGCGTTGCGCTGCTGTCTGTGACCAAGGAGCATGAGCACCGCCAGGCGGCCGTCCGGGACCTGACCCTGACCTTCCACAGGGACCAGATCACCGCGCTGCTGGGGACCAACGGTGCCGGGAAGAGCACGGTCATGTGCGTGTCTCCCCCCCACACACACACACACCTGGGGCTTTGATTCTCACAGACCTCAGCGCACCTGTGAGACAGGCGGCCAGGGTCCTTTTCTTTTTTGTTTTTTGTTTAGTCTCAGTTTAAAGACAGAGTAGAAAGATAACCCTCTCACCAGAGCTACTGTGCATCTGGGAAGACGCAAAGGGCAGGGAGGGATTGTTAAAAATCCACGTACTTCTTTATTTCGTACGCAGATATTCACATTTTCACTTTGGTCTTTGAAAGTCCCATGACTTTTTTTTTCTAAGTTAATTCTGCTCCTTGTGTGTTTAATTCTGCTTGCCTATCTGTAGGAAAGTGAAATTTGCAATGATGCTTGCAAATTTTTTTAACACCTGAGTATTTTTCTTTTTATGCTTTTTATGTGGCTGCATTTTTGTTTTTTTAAATTATTATTATTATTATCTTTTTCTTTATAGGGCTGCACCTGCAGCATATGGAAGTTCCCAGGCTAGAGGTGGAATCGGAGCTGTAGCTGCCAGCCTATGCCACAGCCACAGCAACGTGGGATCCAAGCCACATCTGTGACCTATGCCACAGCTTGCAACAACGCAGGATCCTTAACTCACCAAACGAGGCCAGGGATTGAACCTGCATCCTCACGGACACTATGTTGGGTTCTTAACCCACTGAGCCACAGCGGGAACTCTGTGTGTTTTTGTGAAAACTTTTTTTGATTTGGGACCTAGTGGTTCCACATTAATTTAAAAATCAAATCCTGTGATCCCCGAGAATTAACTACTTCAAACTTTCACGGCCCACGAAACAGCCCAAGCTGGCTGGAGATGAGGTGTTTTAAGGGCAAACTATGCAAATTATTGAATTTCTCTTTTGAACAAGTCACTTTCCTTTTGCTTATTAGTAGGACTAAAGAATGCTTAAAGAGGGAGTGCCCTTCGCGGCTCAGTGGTTAACGAACCTGACTAGGATCCATGAGGATGCAGGTTCAATCCCTGGCCTCACTTAGTGGGTTAAGGATCTGGTGTTGTCATGACCTGTGGTGTTGGTCGAGGACTTGGTTTGGAGGCTTGGATCTCATGTTGCTGTGAGCTGGGGTGTAGGCCAGCAGCTGTAGCTCCTATTGGACCCCTAGCCTGGGAACCTCCATATGCTGTGGTGTGGCCCTAAAAGGCAAAAAAAAAAAAAAAAAAAGTACGCTTAAAGAAAAGAGAGGCCCTGAGAGGGACTATTTGCTTCTCACTCAAGAAGTGTAGAAAAATGGCATTCATAAAGCTTCAGAAATCTGATTGAAAATAAATTGAAGGAAAGATACAGAAAGGTTTCTTCTGTTCTGAGTTGCTGAAATGGAGCTGAAGATTTCACTGGCAGTTTTTTTCAGGCTTTCAGATGGCAAAGTAAGCATTGCACCAACTCGGCTCAGAAAGCCAGCCTTCCACTTTGTGCTCATACTGGCGCACACTCTTACAAGGAAGCCTGGGGTTTGTGTTCAGCCCAATGCCGAGCATTCAGTTAGGCCTCCTCCCTGTTTCGAGGGTCGCTGGCTGCACCCCTTCAGTGCCTGTTTGGGTCCATCTTGAGTCATCGTCAGGAGAGGCTGGAAGACCAGTTCCTGGGCTGGTTGTCACTGACACAGGAAGCTCCGAGACTCATCCAGGAGGCATACGCGTTGTTGTGTTGCATTGTATCCCCACCCCAAAGAGTTTTGAAGATAATACAGCAGGCAGCTGTCAGTCAGTTCATGGGCCACAAACAACGTGTGTGCAAGTGTGCAGCTGGCCGAGCCCTAACACGCCTGACCAGGGCTGGGAGGCAGCTGGGAGGAGCAGGCCACTCGGATGGTCATCCCTTCCCGAGCCCCCTGTGCCTCCTCCATCCTATAGCTGCAGGCCACCTCACACCTGCTGTGTGTCACCGTGAAGCGGTGTGCCCTTTGCAGCAGCTCATGTAAACAGAGTCCTGCCTGTCCCTTGTTTAGCATAATCCTTGGGGACTCACAGCTGGTGATGTGGCATCAGCTGTCTGGCCCCCGGTTTGTCCTTCCTCCTGTCGGTGGAAGTTGAGGTTGTCTCTAGGTTTGGGGGACAATGAACGAAGCTGCTGTGAAAATTCACCGAGGTACCTTTGTGTGGCCATGCATTTTGATTTCTTTTCATAAGTAGTTTAAGAGTGGTTTTCTAGGTCCTGGGGTAGGTGTGTGTCTGAGTTGATTAGAGAAAGGTACTCGTCTAAAGCCTAAATAATAAAGTTCCCGAAACAAAGCAGTGGCGCCCGGCTCCCCTCAGGGCACCTTTGGTCAGGGCGGCGTTTCTGGAGCAGGGTTGTCACAGATTGGCCGTGGCAGATGGCTGGCCGGGAGGAGGGTGGGGTCGAGGTTTGCCTTTCTGCCTGGCTTCTGTCTGATAATCAGGAGGACTTCGCTAAGCAGGCGTCTCTTCAGCCTGCCTCCTCCTCCTCCTCCGGGCAAAGTCGGAGCTGTGCTGCTAAACTCTCACGCAGCCGTGGTGTCCGCGGTCACGGCGGCTCCCAGGGCATGAACGTGGTCACCAGCCGTGACACTCAGGTTACACCACCTCCCGCTGGGCTCCCTCTCGCCTTCACCTTTCCGTGTCGAGGACAGGTGGGCCGAGGCGTCCGGGCGAGCCGTGCCCAGGGCCCGGGGCAGCCAGGGCCGCAGCGGCCACGTGCCTTCTCCCGCAGATCCTTGCTGACGGGACTGTACCCTCCCACGTCTGGAACCATCATCGTCAACGGCAAGAGCCTGCAGACAGAACTGGAGGCCGTCAGAGCGGAGCTGGGCGTGTGCCCCCAGCGGGACGTGCTGTTCGACACCCTCACGGTGCTGGAGCACCTGCTGCTCTTCGCTTCCCTGAAGGCGCCGCAGGGGCCGCAGGAGGAGCTTCGACGGCAGGTGGATAGGTAGGCATCGGCCACCCCCGCCCTCCCACCCTCTGCCCTGCGTGAGTCATGAGGGCAAAGGGGGGACCCTCCCCGCAGCTGATGGGGTCTGGACAGAGGAGAAAAACCTGAGCACATAGTTCGTAGCTTTGGAATCATGCCGCCAACACCGGGACTGTCAGAAGGCGTCTCGGGGAAGACCTCGAGCTCGGATTGGTCTGTCCTGGGCGAGGGGAGGGGAGCGTGTGAGCGCAGGGGGCAGAGTGTGGGCATGTGTGGGTGTCGCGACGTGAAAGGGTCCCACGGAGAGGGTGAGAGGCAGGTCGAGAGCCTGATTAGTGGGAGGCAGAGTTTGAATGTGACCAGGCAAGCAGCTGGCCCTGGGCAGGAGAGGGCGGGCAGTCTGAGGTCTGGAAGGTTTGTCCAGTGACCCGGGGCAGGTGCCAGCCCCGGAGAGACGCAGAAGCCACTGAGAGCGAGAGCCGGGGGCGGAGGGATTCCCGGCTTAGCCGTGGAGCAGGCGGGAGGCCCAGGTCTGAAGGCTCTTCGAGGCCATGTGGACCAAGCAGGTGTCCGAGGCGGGGAGCGGAGGAGTCGGGAGAACAGGATGCACCCATGGGGAGCAGTGTGGGGGGAGCCAGGTGGGCAGGAGGCAACAGAAAGACCCATCTCACTAGGGCTGATAGGAGCCCAGCCCAGAGGAGAGGGGAGGCGAGGCCCCGGTCAGAAAACAAAGTGACGTCTCAGGAACGTGAGTGGAGAGGGCTGGGTGGGAGGCAGGGGAGCCTTAAACCAGCGGTGGAGCCATCGGTCTGGAAACCCGGCAGGCGGTGGCAGGCGGTGAGAAGGCTGTGACCGGCGCTGGACCCTGCCCCTCAGGAGGCAGAACAGCAGGGCCAGCAAGGCCAGCGTGGACCCTCCTTGTTCTTGAGTGGCCTTTGCCAAGCAGAACATGAGGCGGCCCCACGTGGAGGGAGGTGCTGATTTGGGGCCACGGTGTGAGTACAGAGGAAATTCACTGCACAGGCCTCGGAAGAAAGCAGGAACTTTAGGAACTCCTACACATTACATTTTTTTTTCACCTATACCCGCGGCATGTGGAAGTTCTCAGGCCAGGGATTGAATCCAAGGGGCAGCTGCAACCTACGCCACAGCTGCAGCAATGCCCGGTCCTTAACCCGCTGCACCACGGCAGGAACGCCACACGTTACTTCTTATTGCTACCTTATGATATTTTTGCAAGGTTTAGATTTTAAATTTTTGAAACATTTTTGTTTGTTAATAATATTTTAAAATTAAAGTATAGTTGATGGACCGCAGCGTGCCATTTTCTGCTGTGCAGCAAAGTGACCCAGTCGGACATGCACACTCATTCTTTTCTCGTGGCGCCCCCATCATGTCCTGTCCCAAGAGGTGGGACATAGTTCCCTGTGCCCATCCATTCTAAATGTCAGAGTTTGCATGTACGAAGCGCAAAGTCCCCGTCCATCCCACTCCTTTCCCCGCCCCTCAGCAGCCGCAAGTCTGTTCTCCGTGTCTGTGAGTCTGTTCCTGTTTTGGAGACAGGTTCGTTTCTGCTGTATTTTAGATTCCACATCGAAGTGCTCTCACACTGTCTTTAGCACACCTGCCGCAGTGGAGGCAGGTGTATTGCTCAGGAGTCAGGTCTGAAAGGGAGCATCAGGTGCCTCCCGCGCCATGGGCTACCCTGGGAAAGTGGTCCAGAGCAGCCCTGGACAAGGAGGTCCTGCTTTTCCAGAAGGGCTCTGTCCCAGGGAGGCCTTTACCTGCCCACCCCTGGGAGAGGGCAGCACTGCTCAGGGTAACCTCCTTGAGGCCGGTGGCTGTGCTGAGGGGCCACTCACATCGCTCTGGGCACGAATGCTCACAGCAGGGGCATCAGGTATGAATTAAGTCTGAACTGATGCAGCCCAGCCTTAGGGGACAAGAGCCCGTGCATCCCCCGCTTTATTAATGGGGGTGTCTCCCCTCGTCACCAGATCTCATGTTCAGTGGCATCCGAGGATGTTCCCTCCCACAGGGCCTGGTCCACATCATGGCCTCAGAAGTGGCTGAAAGAGTCATGTTAGTGACAGTGGGACGTGGAAGCAGAGGGACAAGGTTCATTCTGTGCTAGTAAGTGTCTTACGTGAGAGTGGACACCTAATGAGAAATGGCCCCGGGTTTCTAAAGGACAGATTGGTGACGTGCCGCCTAAATTTTCTTTTTTTTTGGTCTTTTTAGGGCCGCGCCCGTGGCATGTGGAAGTTCCCAGGCGAGGGGTCGAATTGGAGCTGTGGGTGCTGGTCTACACCACAGCCACAGCCACATGGGATCTGAGCCGCATCAGCCACCTACACCACAGCTCACGGCAACGCCGGATCCTTACCCCACGGAGCGAGGCCAGGGAGGAGCCCACGTCCCGCGGATACAAGTCCGGTTTGTTACTGCTGAGCCACAACAGGAACTCCACAAGCTAAATTTTTAAAAAAGTCACAGGGCACCTATTTTCGTTTAAAACCTGCGTCCACCCTACCACAGCCAGCTCTTTTGTGGTGCTGGCTGGGCTTAAACCCCATTCCTCACCAGGTGCCCGGGGCCGCTTCTCCTGATGGGGGTGCAGCAGCTTCCGTGGTCCCATTTGCCGTGTTACCTGGCAACGGAGCCAGGGTGCATGGAAGCAGTGGGAAGGAGAGCGTGCTTTAGGGCAGCCGTTCTCAATTAGAGGAGCCAGAACAGAAGCACCAGATTCGAAGCCGCCGCACTCCATCTCAGCCCCGGTGACACAGCTCGTTTCTTTCATGTGCAGCTTCCTCGCAGTTGCGTTCAAGGCAGGAGGAGGCCTGGTGGGCTCTTTAGAGTGAACACTTGTCTGGAGTCAGGTCTGTTCTGCCTCTTATTTGGAGAACAAGATAAGAGAAGTCAAGAGGGGACTTTATCGGGGGGTGTTGGGATGTCGTAACATCAGCCCTCAGGATTCTGGCGCCCACGCTTTGGCTCCAGCCGGGGGCTGGTTTGTTTGATGGTGACACGACTGTTGCAGGCGTGCGTGCAGGTGGCCGGGAGGGGAGGACAGAGCACTGAGCCATGGACACTGCAGTGTGAGGAGGAGAGATGACGGAAGGAGGGGCATGGTCAGCGCAGCAGGTGCTGCTGAGTGTCAAGCAAGGGAAGACTGGAAAACAGGCCTTGGACTTGGTGTGAGGAGGTCGAGTCGGAGCTGTAATCGATGTGATCGATGGGTGACCTCGATTAGAGCCGCTCAGCACCGTGACAGGAGGAAGGCCCTCCCCGAGTCAGAAAGAGCGTGGAACGAGGGACGCCTTCCCAGGAGTTTTGCTGCAAAAGGGAGCAAAGAAGTGGGACGATAGCAAGACGGAAGGGAAAAGGATGTTTCGAATACAGAGCAGGCCACTGAGGCAGAGAGCGGAGGGCTGACCTGCCGGAGGGCTGTCCTGCAAGGCGGGGGTGACTCTCCCGAGGGCAGAGCCTGTGGCCGCAGAGAAGAAGGGAGGGACCTGGCAGGAGCGGGTGCAGGGTGATCTGAGTATTGTGGGGCCGAGTGACGGCTGGAGGTGGGAAGCAGCTGGAGGAAAGATGGGGTCAGAAGATGCCACGTGGAGCTGAGCCTCAGGAGGGGCCGTGGTTATTGGAATGACCAGTCCAGGGTGTGGCTCAGTCATGGGTGGATGAGACGGCGTCGGTTCCAGATAAAGCGAGAATGGAGAGGTGTTTGGTTTCACTTGGAAGTGTAATCAGGACATTCCCATTTGAGAACATCTGGCATTTCCCTGCCTTGCTTTGCTTTTCTGTTTGTTTTCTCTGCCACTTGGCCTCTGGTCAGTGTGGCTAGCTTGGGCTTAATAGACGCCAGCCTTTGCGACGGGAGTCACCCAGGTGGGGAGGGCGTGGTGGCCTCAGCTAATTGGGAATAAAAGGTCAGAGCCAGTCCCCTGCTGAGAAGGGAGAGTTCGCCCTCCCTCCCATCTGGGGTGCTGTCCACAATAGGAACACCGGCATAAAAGGGCCCAAACTGGGTGATTCACCCAGCGGAGAACACACGGGGACGCCTGCACTGACCACTCAGTGAGTGGGCTGAAAACCGGACCCCAGAGGCTACCTTGAGCTCCTTCTGGGTCGGGCTGAGCTGACAGTGAAACAGACCTGAAGCGGGTACTTAGCCATCAGCGAGCAAGTCCGAGGGGCCCGACCTGAGTCTTCGCTTTAGGGTTTCGCAGCTTTCTAGGAACTGACGCGGCGGGAGCGCATGTAATCCCTCCCCGCCTCCGGCCTCCCCTCTGACTCCTCTCTGGCCTCCGGGATGTGTGAACCCTTCCCCAGCTTCGCAGGCAGGGCGTCCCCTTGTGTTTAAGTGCTGGGGGGAGGTTGCAGGAAGGCATGGCCTGAAGCGGGGCCTTGACCGTCCGTGAGGCGTGGTCGGGGATGAGAGTGAGAGCATCCGTGCGCGCTCACTCGGCCCCGGTGAGAAAGGAGAGCCAGGCCGCGGAAGGGTGGAAGCCTGCCATGTGCCTGGGAAATGTGATCTGAACCAGCCTTGGGGCTGAAAGTTCACTGGGAGCGAAGAGAGGGCTGATTCGCACGTGCAGGGCAGCTGATCCTCTCTCGTCTCCATGTCCGTGGCCTGGAGGTGTTCCCGGTCCGCAGTCAGGCAGGGGCTGGTACGGACTTAGCGCACGTGGGTCAGGGACACGGGTGGAGACATGCCCACGTGGGTCAGGGACACGGGTGGAGGCTCATGCGGGACCGCCTGGCCTCTGCCCGCCCCTCTGACTGCAGTGGCCCATCAGCCGCCCCACTGCCCTCGCTGTGTCCTGAGGGGCAGGGGCCCCTTGGCAGGAGGTAGGAGTGAAATCCAGGGAGGAGACAACATGCAGTTCCTCCAAACAGAACATGGCAGATCTTGTGGATCGGGCATCGCACTTGGTTCCCGACGTGGTCCCATCTGGACCCCAGGGTCAGTGCTGCTGTGTCGGGGCTCATGCCCTGTGGGTTCTCATCCCCTCCACATGGCTTAGGAAGAGCTGGGTCACAGCAAGTCAGGATTGATGGAGTGAAGTTGGAAGCAAGGCTCTGAGGTGTTGGGGCCGCTCTTGTTCCAGAACCCTCCGGGACGTGGGGTTGGTGCAGCACCGGCACAAACCAACCCGAGCCCTCTCCGGCGGCATGAAGAGGAAGCTGTCCGTCGGCATTGCTTTCCTGGGCGCGTCGAGGACCGTGGTCCTGGATGAGCCCACCAGCGGGGTGGACCCTTGCTCCCGTCGTGGCATCTGGGACATCCTCCTCAAGTACCGAGAAGGTGGGAAGCGGCCTCTTTCCGCTGTGTCTTCCCGCAGCATCAGGTGTAGGAAAGGAGAGCTGTCTCTAGAGAGCAGGTCCCAGTACGTGACCTTTCTTCTCGGGAAAGGACCGTTTCCCACGAGGCACAGAGATGCGTCCGTTGCACCATCTCTGCGGCGCCAGGCATCGCTCACTTGGTGTTTGCTCTCTGGAGTCAGTCTTAGCAATGGTGTTATCAAGTGTATTATCCGTGATTTCAGCTGACATTGCATCCATCCATGCTGTGTCCTGCTCTGGAATAATTCTGGACTTATTAGGAGAGGCATCCCAGCTATATTCTGGAAGAAGCCCTCCCTTTCCTCGGCGAGGAAACCCAGCCGCAGAGAGATGGGTGTGCTATTTGCTTCCAGCGGCAGAGCAAGTTCACCAAGCCAAGGGCGAAGCTGGGCTCTGGGTTAGACGCTCCGTCTCTCTCACACGTGTGATTGTGTATTTCCAATTTAGGGCATCATGAGGACAGTTACTAATGTACAGCCTCGGATTCTTTCTATCATTCTGACAGCCAGGAGGCATTGCTGTAGGTATTTCATATGGAAACACTGGAATTTGGAAAGAACTCTTGGGAAGAGGGAAGCCTCTTTGAGGCAGGCTCAGGAGTATCAGCGGCAGGGTTACTGCAGAATCTTGTAAAACATTGTATTTCTTTTCTTTTTTTCTTTTCTTTTCTTTTTTTTTTTTTTTTTTTTTTTGGTCCACTGCATGGCATATGGAAGTTCTTGGGCTAGGGATCGAATCTGAGCCACAGCTTAGACCTACAACACAGCTGTGGCAATGCCGGGTCCTTAACCTGCTGTGCCACAGTGGGAACTCCTGCTTTTCTTTTTGGCCTTCTGGGTTCAGAGCCTTTCCTGACTTGATCTGAAGCCCCCACCTCCCTGGGGTAGATTAGGATTTGCTACTTGAGAGCTGCAAAGAGAAGGGGCCTGAGACAAGCGATCAAATTCTCTCCTTGGGGCAGAAAAGACGCTCCATCACTTAAAGCTTCGTCATGTGGCTGGCGTCAGGAGCGTGGGGTCAGGAGGAGACACGGGGGGCGCCCTGCTCCATGCAGACCCAGGGGGAGCGGAGAAGGTAAAAGTCCCGAGAGCTTCCCTTTAAGTCCTTCCAGGGTTCCGGCCTCTGCCCTCCTGAGGGCGGCGTGAGCCCTGCCTCCCCAAGCCAAGGTCTTAAACCTTGACGAGATGCGGGGATTCATAGAGGTGCATGTGAGACAAACACTCGTTTCAGCGCACAGTGGCCACAGCCCCACTGCCGAGGGGGGCCTTTCTTCCTGGGGAGGCCCCCGCTCAGGCCCCCACCTCCCCCAGCTGCCCCTGCCCCTCTCCCGAAACCCACTCTCTGAGGTCCACGGCTGCCACGAGCTTCTCCGGGGAAGAGGCAGGTGCTCTGCCTCCATGACGCAGGATGTCAGGTACCCACGGCTGCCTCATCCCTGGCCTTGAGGGCATCCCACGCACCGTGGCCACTGCCCCCAGCACAGCGCGTCCACGGACCAGGCCTCCCGTCGGGCCCACGTGAGGTGGCAGATGGGATGAGTGGAGGGGGAGAAAGATGGCCCACCCCGCTTTTCAAAAGTGTTCTCCTCCGCGTCCATTCAGCGCCCGGCTGCTGGGCCTCGCACCCGGGCTGCTGGACCCAGGCTGTGTGCCTCGGTTTTGCTCTTCATGAAGGAGGGCTTGCGGAGGTGCTGTCCTTGCCCTGAGGGGGCAGCAGAGGAAGGCGGTTCAGGGCCTCGACCGAGTGGCGCCTCCAGGTCTTTTCTGACTTAACCCCTGGGATGCTCGCGACCCCGTCTCCTCCTCAGCTCTCCCGCTCGGGGGAGGGATGGCCCCTCCGGCCGTGTCACGCAGGCCTGATGCCCCCCTTTCCGGGCCGCAGGTCGGACGGTCATCTTCAGCACCCACCACCTGGACGAGGCCGAGGCGCTGAGTGACCGCGTGGCCGTGCTGCAGCGGGGGCGGCTCCTGTGCTGGGGGCCCCCCTCCAGCCTGACGCAGGCTCACAGCCAGGGGCTCCGCCTGACACTCACAAGGCAGGTGAGACGCCGGGATTGAGGCGCGCGGCACTTGCCTCCTTCCTGACGGAGGCCGTGTTGGCTGTTGCATGGTTTACATCTCCCAAGTTGGATTTGCGTCACTGAACAGAGACTGCGTCTGAATCCAGCATGGGCCTTGCCCTGCTGTAGGTCTCAGGGGAGGTGACATGTGTTTTCTGCACAAGGCCCTTGGGGTCTCTGTCCTTGTGGAGCAAACGATATGCCTGAGAAGGAAAGAAACAGAATCTGGCAGCTGGTGGATGCCGAGCAGGAGCAGGAGGAGCTGGGGGCTGGCCGGAGTCTCCTGGCGGCCAGAGATGGGGAGGTGGGAGGCAGGGCCCGGGTGGGCGGATGGGCTGGACAGGGAGTCCGTCCGTCCGTAAGTGGAGGCCTCTGTGTGCAACGCCCTGATGCCCAAATAAATGTCACAAGGCCGAGTGGGGCATCTGCTGCGCCAGCCCAGGTGCACTCTGACCGCCGGGGCAGTCGGGCGACTCAGCGCACCTGGTGGGTGACGGCATCCGACCGGGTGGCTGGCGGGGCATCACCATGACCCTCCATGTGCCGCAGGTATTTTTGCAGCAGTGATGCTTGGTTCAGGAGGCTAAGGCCGAGCAGAGTGGAGAGAGGTGGCCGGGGTCCCGTTCCGGGTCACACCCTTGTTGCCTTGGGTCAGCGGGGGCCGCGGCAGGAGGGGCTCAGGGTTGAGGTTCAGGGCTGTGGTGTCTGAGTCACCTCCCCACCCGTGATGGCTCTGTCTGGCCCCGGCTGTCCCCCGACTCCAGGTTTCTGTTTGCTCCATCTCCGGTCAGGGTCTCTCTGTCCCGTGGGGGCTCCTTTCCTCCGTGGGTGGGAATCCTTGTCTCCCTTTTTTATCTTTGTCTTTTTAGGCCTGCACCAGTGGTATACGGAGGTTCCCAGGCTAGGGGTCGAATCGGAACTCAGCTGCCAGTCTACACCACAGCCACGGCAACGCCAGATCCAAGCCGCATCTATGACCTATACCACAGCTTGCAGCAACACCGGATCCTAACCCACTGAGCGAGGCCAGGGGTGGAACCCGCATCCTCATGGATACTATGTTGGGTCCCTAACGCCACAGGAACTCCCCTCCCTGTTTCTCTTTTAAGAAGACTCAGCCCCACATCCTGTGCTCCAGTTGCTGCACCAGAGTCCCTTCCAGATGCTCCGCAGGCAGTGGGAGCCCGTGAGCGCAGAGAGCTGCCCACCGTGTGGACCCTGATGGGTGTGGGTCTCGCCTCACTGCACTCACCAGCGCAGATTTACAACGAGAAGGAACAATTGCAGCGCATCCTTGAAACACCTCTCCCCTAAATTGTGTTTCTTGATTTTGCTGCTTGGAATTTGCTGTGGGATGTGTGTAAAACCAGCTGACGTACATTTGGCACTTTTGAATGTACCTTCTTGCTGCTCCCCCTCTCTTTTCTCGTGGATAGCCTTCCGTTCTGGAGGTGGACCACCCGAAGGACACAGCTTGCGCCACGTCTCTGATCCAGACCTACATCCCACGAGCATCCCTCCGAGGCTGCAGCGGGGGCGAACTGAGCTACGTGATCCCCCAGGATGCAGACAGAGCCTGCTTCAGAGGGCTCTTCCAGGCCCTGGACCAGAACCTTCAGCACCTGCACCTGACAGGCTATGGGATCTCAGACACCACCTTAGAAGAGGTACGGAGGCAATGCTCAGTTAGGCTCCTCTGCTTGACACTTGGCTGCTCTGAGCTCAGGGCCCAGGATGGGCAAAACAGAGGGGGGGAGGGGACTGTGTGCATTTTCGCTTATTTCCCAGTTCTGATTGGTGTCAGCCAGTACGAATTGAGTACAGCCAGCAGGTGACCGGCTCTTTAAGGGAAACAGCGGTTTTGTATTTGAGGACTTGGTGTCTTTTGTCTCAAATCGTTTCAGCAGTGGGTGGGGCAGCCGTATCTCCTCGCCTGGAGGTACCCTTCTCTTCTCTATGGACTGGATTCTGCTCAGAAGCCCCCTGCAGAAGTCATGCACGAAAACAATATGCAGCCCCCCCCACCGCCGCCCCCAGCTCCTCTCCCCAGACTGACCGGCATCTATGTCCCGGGGGAGGGCACCTCTCCTCCGGGGTTTGGCAGCCCCGGTCCTCCCCAGACTGTCGCAGGAGACCAAGGTTGTTCCCAGCCTCCTCCCGTGGTGTCCTGAGTCGGGGGGGGGGGGGGCTTGGCGTTCTCCCGGGACACAGGGTGGACTGTGAGGGCAGCGGCCTGGAGTCCCGGCCGGGCTGGAGTGTGGCGACACTGCTCAGCCCTGGTCACTATCCCCAAGGTCTGGAAAACAAATCCAGATGTCGTGCCAGGAGGCTGGTAATCTGTATCGGCAGGGACCTGCGTCTTGCGTGAATCGCAGCTTCTCTGCAGGTGTAAAAAGGTGCTGCCTTTGAGGGTTGTTCCCCAGCAAGGTCACTTGAGAAAGAAAAAGAAAGGAACTGCTTTCGGATTGGAGAAGTGCTATGCCGTGTCTGTTCTGGAATCATCCAGGGTTTCCTAGCTTGAGGCGTCCGGGGCAGAGGACTAGGGATCCACGTTCACTGGGCTCTCGGGCAGGGCAGCAGGGCCCAGTGACACAGACCAAGCCCGCATGCGTGATGACGCGCCTTCGCCTCGGCCCTTGGATACTCGTTTCCCGTTCAGCCTGAGCTAGAACGGTTGTTCCCTCCGAGTACGTGGCACTTTATCTGCTGCCAGCAAATTAACACACATCCGGCATCCTTGTGGTACCCAGCTCTAGGCAGTTTTGTGGAGTGATCAGCCGGAGGAGTTTATGGCTTTGAATGTCACAGGAAAAGGTGTGAGGAGGGCCTTTATGTTTGGGTGGACGCTTAGCTTTTAATGCTTGTTAATTAGTGTGCTTCGTAATAACCAGTCAATACCATCTTAGGGCAAAACGTACGTCTAGGGAGAGGCTGGCTAAAAGCTATGCTATGCGTAAAAAAGATGCTTCAGCATCTTCTCCCTAGTGTCCTCCCTCCGTCTCCCTCCCAGTAGAGTCAGAAGCCTCGGGACGCCTGGGATATTTGTCATTAGGTGGAGTGGAGCTTTGGGGGTGACGGGCTTGATGACTCTGGGGGCCCAGCACAGGCCCTGGCTCAGTCTGTGGTTGGAATCCTGCCCCCAGGCCCCTGGCACTTGTCTCCCCATGCTCCGTGCTGCCCCCCCAGTTGCGAAATGGGGGCCGTGCAGAGCCGGGCAAAGAGACTGATGGAGGGACCTTAGTGCCTGCCACCTGCAGTTTGATGGGATCTGCATGGCATGTCCCTGGATGCCCAGAGGGCTGGCCGCGTGGTGGTCCCCTGCGGCACCCTGGGCTCCTGCCCCCTCCCCCAGATGGGTGTGACACCAGCGGCAGCTCAAGAGCCCAAGTGGGCTTCATGCCGGGCTGTCCCTTCCTCTGACTCAGTGACTCTGCATTCCCGCCTGCTTCCCCACCCGCCAGTCTCCTTGCCCAGCCTCCCTGAGACCCTCCCTCCTGGCTTCTCTCTGATTTCTCCACCCCCTCTCTGCTCCCCTCCCTGGAGAGCTGGGGCCTGTTAGGGACTTGCCCAGAATTTTATTTTAAAGCGTAGTTGCTTTACAGTGTTGTGCCAGTTCTGCTGTACAGCAAAGTGATCCAGTCATACATACATATACATTCTTTTTTCAAAAATTTTTTCTTCCATTATGGTCCGTCCCAGGAGGTGGTTGGATAAAATCCCCTGTGCTGTACAGTAGGACCTCATTGCTTATCCATTCTAAATGTCATAGTTGGCATTGACTAACCCCAAACTCCGTGTCCTTCCCACTCCCTCCGCCTCCCCCTCGGCAGCCACAAGTCTGTTCTCCGTGTCTGTGAGTCTGTTTGTGTTTTGTAGGTAGGTTCATTTGTGCCGTATTTTAGATTTTCCACGTATAAGTGATCGCATGTGGTATTTGTTCTCTTTCTGACTTACTTCACTTGTGTGAGAATCTATAGCTGCATCCATGTTGCTGCAGATAGCATTGTTTTGTTTCTTTTTAGGGCTAAGTAATATTCCCTTGTATATACGCACCACATCTTCTTAATCCATTCATCTGTTGATGGACATTTAGGTTGTTTCCATGTCTTGGCCATTGGGAATAGTGCTGCAGTGAACACGGCGGGGGGTGGGTGCATGTATCTTTTCAAATTACAGTTTTGTCCAGATAGATGCCCAGGAGTCTGATTGCTGGATCATGTGTTAGTTTTATATTTAGTTTTCTGAGGAAACTCCGTACTGTCTCCCAAAGTGATTCCACCAATTTCCGTTTTCCCACCAGCAGTGCAGGAGGGGTCTCTTTTCTCTACGCTCTCTCCAGCATGTGTTATTTGTTGACTTGTGAATGGTGGCCATTCCAGCCGTGTGAGGTGGTACTTCTTTGTAATTTTGATTTGCAATTCTCTAATAATTAGTGATGCTGAGCGTTTTTTTCATGTGCCTACTGGCCATCTGTGTGTTTTCTTTGGAGCAATGTCTAATTAGGTCTTCTGCCCATTTTTTTGACTGGGTTGTTTGTTTGTTTCTTTTTGTTGAGTTGTATGAGTTATTTGTATGTTTTGGAGATTAAGCCCTGTTGGGTGCATCATTTGCAATTATTTTCTTCAAGTCTATAGGTTGCCTTTTTGTTCTGCTTATGGTTTTCTTTGCTGTGCAAAAGCTTGTAAGTTTGATTAGGTCCCATTAAATTTTTTTTTTAATTTAAAAGATATTTTATTTTATTTTATTTTTTTTCCCTTTTAGGGCCACACCTGAGGCATATGCAAATTCTGAACTAGGGGTTGAATTGGTGCTATAGCTGCCAGCCTGTACTACAGCCACAGCAAAGCCAGATATGAGCTGCATCTGTGACCTACACCGTAGCTCATGGCAATGTCAGATCCTTAACCCACTGATCAAGGCCAGGGATTGGACCTGCATCCTCATGGATCTAGTGGGATTCTTAACCCACTTAGCCACAATGGGAGCTTCCTGTGCTTTCTGTAGATGGTATTATGTCATCTGCATATAATGACAGTTTTACCTCTTCTCTTCCAATTTGGATATCTTTTTTCCTTTTTTTTTTTTTTGGTGTAATTGCTCTGGCTAGGACTTCCAATACTATGTTGAATAAAAGTGGTGAGAGTGGGCATCCTTGTCTTGTTCCATATTTTTAGCAGGAAGACTTTCTTTTCCATTGAGTATTCTATTGGCTGTGGGTTTGTTATAAATGGCTTTTATTATGTTGAGATATGTTCCCTCCAGACCCACTTTGGTAAGAGTTTTGATCATGAGTGGATGTTGGACTTTGTCGAATGTTTTGTCTACATCTGCAGAGATGATCGTGTCATTTTGGATGCTTCTTTTCTTAATGTGGTGAATTACATCGATCTGTGAATGTCGAACCATCCTTGTGGACTTGAGATGAATCCCACTTGGTCGTGGTGTATGATCTTTTTTAATGTGTTGTTGGATTTCATTTGCTAAAATTTTGCTGGGACTTTTTCATCTATGTTTGTCAAAGATACTGGCCTATAATTTTCTTTTTCGTGGTATCTTTGATTTTTCTGATCTTGGTAGTAGGGTGATGGTGGCTTCATAGAATATCTGTGGAAGTGTTCCTTCTTCAACCTTTTTGAAGAATTTAGGAAAGATCAATGTAACTTTTTCTTTGTATATTTGGTAGAATTCAGCTGTGAAGCCCTCTGGTCCCAGAGTGAGAATTTGAGATCATTGCATATACCTTTTTTTTTTTGTTTTCTAATAGGACTTATCCAATTAACAATATGTATCTTAGGCAGTATCCATTTTCCTCATAACCATTATTTTTATGGCTACATAATTTCTTTTCTTTTTCTTTTTCTGGCTGCACATGTGGCATATGGAAGTTCCCAGGCTAGGGGTCAAGTTGCAGCTTTAGCTGCAGGCCTGCACCACAGCCACAGTAACACCAGCTCTGAGCTGCCTCTATAACCTTTGCTGCAGCTTGCGGCAACCCTGGATCTTAAACCTGCTGAGCAAGGCCAGGACTCGAATCCACATCCTCACAGACACTATGTCAGATCCTTAATCTGCTGAGCCACAACGAGAGCTCCTTTTTAAAGAAAAATAATTTCCGATGTGAAGAAAATTCTGTCATCCAGTTCCTCACTTCCTCATGCCGGGGCACTTAAGTTGTTTGAAGTGTTTTGATATTATCGACATGATACAAGCGTCTGTGAACAGGGTGGGGTCCTGCATCATCTTAGAATCAGAAGTGTAGTTTCTAGGTCTAAGATATGAACCTTCAGACATGCGAATTGTCAGACAGCTGTTTCCCAAAAGGATTGTACTTTTGTGCAAGCACGTACGTTTGTACCTGGGCCCTGTGACCTCTTCCCCTTTCCCAGAGAACCCAGGGTCTCCCATTTAATGCGCAGTCTCTTCAGCTGCAGCAGGAGGGGTGCCCAAGCCGTGGTGAGAAAGGGGGTTCCCGGGTTGTGTTTCCCGTGAGGGTGAAGCTGGTCAGATGTCTTAGGCTGGAACGTTACTGTTTGAACCCTAAACTAGAAATCCTCCCTAACTTGCCCACACTGTTTTTGTTTGGATCATGTAATGTAATGATACTGGAAGTAGGTTACACACAGGGAAGGAAGAACCCACAAAGGGGAGGACTTAGCAGTATTCTTTTAAGGGCTGCTATCTCTGAAATACCTGTGCAGTGGTTTATTCTCAAATTAGGCGTTTCTGTGTTTGGGTCCCTCTCTATTTTTATGTCATGGTTGGCGTTCCATCATAGTCTGACTTCTGAACATTCTTTTTATGCTTTGTTTCTTAAATATTCCTGGTTCTCTTTAATGTTTGCCTTTCTTCTCCAAAATATTTTATTGCACTTTACCCATCCATGTGCCTTTGGACCTTTCTTATTTTTACTGAAGTACAGTTGAGTTATAATCTCATGTTAATTTCAGGGATTAAAAAAAGTTACTCAATTATCCACATATACGTGTATTTTAAGCCCGGTTTCTCTTATTGTTTACTGCAAGATAC
The DNA here is from genome assembly GCF_054392235.1 of Sus scrofa. Classification (NCBI taxonomy): domain Eukaryota; kingdom Metazoa; phylum Chordata; class Mammalia; order Artiodactyla; family Suidae; genus Sus; species Sus scrofa. The sequence goes on from NC_139391.1 coordinate 140,070,519, forward strand.
TGAATATAATTCCTTTTGGACATTTCTCTCTCTTTCTCTCTCCCTCCCTCCCTCCCTCTCTCTCTTTTTTGGATCATGGCACACAGACGCCTGATAGGGAGCTCAGTGACCAGACCAGGGATTGAACCTAGGCTGCAGTTGCGACAGCATCAAGTCCTAACCACTAAGGCCATCAGGGAACACTCCATGGACATTTCTTAATCTTCCTCCTCTTTGTCTTCTTTAAAAAAAAATCATTAAATTCCTCACAGTAAAATCCATTCTGAACCATTTTGACAAATGCCTAAGGTCATAGAACTCCCACGGCAGTCTGGGTCCAGAGGGGTTGCCTCCTTCCTGCCGTCTTAAAAGAATTATATTCTTCCACACAAGGTGCCCCTCTGCAAACTGCTTCTTCTTTTCCCCTCCCGTCTCCCGTCCTTGGTTAATCATCCCCAAACAAGCCCAGTGAGAAGCCACAGAACCAGCTGCCCAATTACGCTGGAGACTTCGTATGGCTTCTCCAATTACTTGCAGTAATTTCCACCTGCTACGCTTAGTACATGCTTTGTACAAAATAGGTGCTAAACGAATATTGATTGATGCAATCTCATAACTTTCTTCTCTCTCACACACACACAAATGCTGAAAAAGAAGGTATCTGTGTTAGGGACAGCCAACGCTTTGTGTATTTCAGGAGATTTAACAAAATATAATTTTGTAGTGTATTTGGATCTATTTGAGAAAGCTATCTTAAATCGGAAAAAGATTAAGCACCTTTGAAAAACCTTTCTTTTGTTTAGTCTAGTATATAAAATATCTATCTCAACCAATTTTGTGTCTTCACACTTGCCAGGTATTGACTTTCGTGTCTCGGGTCTGATCGATCCGCAGTTAGCGGGGCTGCAGTGGCACCACAAGACCCCTTTTCTTTGTTCATCTGCGTTTTGCCTGAGGACTTCACAGTGGGCGAGGAGGGTCCGCCAGCCCACACGGCTGACTCTGCGGCTGGAGAGCAGGATTCACTGAAAAGGACGATACATTCCTTGTAAATCACGGTCCCTAAATAGGCCCCCAGCCAGTGAGACTGGGATGGAAAATTTGATCCCGGGGGGTCACAGATTTTATTAAGACATTCCCACTCCCCCCACCTCCCAGTGCACGCGACAGTGTTTTCTTGATGTGGGACAGGGGTCGGGGGAGCAGGACCCCATGGTTGTGCAGATAAAGTGCATTTGGGAACACCTCTGAGGCCAAGGCAGAGTCTTCCGCTGTAACGCCAGTAGAGCGAGTTTTTAACAGTGTGTCGTTAAAGAGACTCTTTGTAGAAGTCACTGAACCGAGTTACCAGGACTCCTCGTATGTCCTCCGCCCCTGCGCACGCAGCGCCTCCCCGATGGTTGATGTCCCAGTGCGTTTTTAGTAAACGTGACGCTTTCAGTTCTATTCTGGGTCGGTCAGACTGCCCACGTGCACTGGGCTCGCGGAGTTCTGTTCCGTGGGCTCCTCTGTCTCTCTTTCGAGAGGAGCCTGCGTGTCCGTCCCGTGGGCGCACACGCCCATCTTACCCAGCATGAAGAGGATGAAAAAGTCCAGTCCAGGGTGGGAATAAGGGCCTGACATACGTTGATGACTGACTGACTGACTGACTGGCTTTCGCTCTGTGAGAACAAGGATCCCTGTGGAGTCCGGCCCGTCATGTTTTCACCAGTGCCATTCACGCCCTTGAGAGCAAAAGGAGCCAACCCAAGACTTTCTGTTTCCTTGACTTTGGTGACCTGGCCAAAGGTGGCAGGTGACAGAGTAGGTGACACCTGCTCTGCAGGGGACAGAGCAGTCATTTTGCACAGGGTTCATCCTGTTTCCTCCTGGTAGACCGGGCTCTGTGCCTCTGTCTGGAGTGGTGCCTTGTCTCACCACTTCCCGCCTCGCCTCCTGGCACGAGGTCCCTCCCGCTGCGGCCAGAGCTTTGATGGTCACGTCGAGTGGTGTCATCATCGGGCATTTCCACCTGAAGTTAATTTCCTTTTGTCTTCATTACTTTGGCTCTTTTGAGGATGCGCTTTGAGACTCTGTAAATTTCCATTCCTCAGCCCACTTCCCCGCTAGCGTTAGCAGCGTCTCGTGTTCCTTGCCCCTGTGGCTAAGACGTTAGCCAAGGGGAGCTCTTCCTAATTCTGGCACTCATTCTGCACCTTTTAGTTGGCATTAAAGAGTAAGGAGCACTTGCTCGCTCTTTCTTTCTTTCTTTCTTTCTTTCTTTCTTTCTTTCTTTCTTTCTTTTTACGCATTCCTTCCTTTTCCCCCCTTTTTGGCCGCCCCCATGGCATGTGGAAGTTCCTTGTCCAGGGATGGAATCCGAGCTGCATCTGTGACCTACACCACAGCTGCAGCAATGCTGGGTCCTTAACCCACTGTGCCAGGCTGGGGATCGAACTACCAATACCCCAGAGACGAGCTGGATCATTAACCCACTGCACCACAGCAGGACCTCCAAGAAGCACTTGCTCGTCACCCTGTTTATTTGTTTATATCTGTAGTGACTTGTCGCTTCTTGTTTTATTCAGTAAGTAACAATTTACTGTGATGCTTGTTTACACGGATGCAGGAATCACGTCCGATTTAGCCAGTGGACCCCCCCTCAGGCTGACTTCTGTGTTTCTAACACATTCTCACCATCTTTGAGTGGTCTCTTAACTTCCGGAGAGGACAGGTGCTCCTGGATCCTCTCGCACTGTCCCAGCCCTCGTGCTAGAATCCCTGTCTCTCCTGGGAGCCTGGCTGCTCCATTGCAGTCTTGCTGCCCCCCCTGTCCATTCCCAGGCAGAGCTGGAGGGTCTGTCCTTGCCCCTGTCTCTCTCTCTATTGAAAACCAGGAGTTGAAGCTCCAGAGCCAATCCAGTCCCAAGGGCTCGCCTAATCCCCGGAACCTGTACGTGTTTCCTATATGGACCTTGTGATGAGACGATGCTCCTGGAAGGTCTGGTGTGATCAAAGCGGTGCTCATAAGAGGCACGTGGCAAGGCTGGACCCAGGAGATGGTGCGGTCTTCCTGGAAGCAGAGCCCAGGGTGATGAGCTTTGAAGATGGAGGATGGGGCTGTGACCACCAGCGGAGAACGTAGACGTCACTAGAAATGGCAGGAAGCAAGGGAGCGTATCCTCCCTTCGAGCCCCCAGAAGGAGCCTGTGACACTGTGGTCATGGTCCCCAAGGCCCATCTTAGATCTCTGACTTCCAGAATTATAAGGTGATAGATGTGTGTTGTTTTAAGGCCCCTCATTTGGCATAATTTGTTGTATCAGCAGTCGGAAATTCACACAAGTTTCTCTAAAATAATGGGAGTCTTTCTGTGTGCCCGGTGTGGCCTGCCAGGGGACAGCTCTGCCCAGAGTCCTGCACCTGGAGAGGACTGGCCAGTAACTCTCAGTCTGTACCCTCTAAGCGTCCCCCACGGTTTAGTCTCCTGCTTCTTAAAAAGAAAATCACATTTGGGAAACTGGGAAGACGCAGCGTGTTACGTGGGCCACAGTGTGGAAGTCCTTCCTGTGCCAGTGTCTCTTCTCAGGGGGTGATGTCGCTGGCCCAGAGTTGGGTCGGTTTCATGAATTTCTCCAGCATCCAAGCAGAAGGCACCTTTCACTGGCCGTCTCCAGGGCACAGTCTGTCAACCTGGCACTTTGAGTGCAGGTGGAGGTTGGGGTCTAACACTTCTTGAAGGGGAGAGACCCAGCCCTGCCACCCAGAAGATTGATGGCACAATCGGTATTGAGGTGACACGGGCGGTCAGAAATATTTAGACCCTGCAGCTCTTCTAATTTAAGAGTAGGCCCCCAGATGAAGAATCTCCAAACTGTTGACTTTACTGTTCCTTTAAAGCAGAGAGCAGAAAGGCCATAGGCTTTGTCCTTAAATCCATAGTTGTGTTAAATTATAAATTATTTTCACACTATTAATGTCCTTGGGACTTGACCTCACCATCCCCCAGTTTTACTGACATATAACATTGTATTAGTTTAAGTTGTAAAACATAGTGATTTGATTTATTTATATATTGGTAAATGATTACGATTATAAACTTAGTTAACGTTCATCACCTTACATAGTTATGTTTTCTCTTGTATGAGGAACTTAAAAAACTGTTCTCGTAGCATCTTTAAAATACACCACATGGTATGAACTGTAGTCACCCTGCTGTAATTATATCCCAGGACTGACTGACAACCGGAAGTTGGTATCTGTTGACCGTCCCTATTTCTCCCACCCCCAGCGCCCCACCGCTGGCACCCCCCAGTCTGGTCTCTGGATCTACCCATTCATTTTTGGGTTTTTTTTTCAGATTCCGCATAGAAGTGAGAGGATACAGTATTTGTCTTTCTCTGTCTGATTTATCTCACTTAGCATAATGCCTTCGAAGCCCATTCATGGAGTTCAAAGCGGCAGGATGTCCTTTTTTTTTTTTTTTTTTGTCTTTGCCATTTCTTGGGCCGCTCCCGCGGCACATGGAGGTTCCCAGGCTAGGGGTCAAATCGGAGCTGTAGCTGCCAGCCTACGCCAGAGCCACAGCAACTCGGGATCCAAGCCGCGTCTGCAACCTACACCACAGCTCACGGCAATGACGGATCCTTAACCCACTGAGCAAGGCCAGGGATCGAACCCACAACCTCATGGTTCCTAGTCAGATTCGTTAACTACTGAGCCACGACGGGAACTCCAGGATGTCCTTCTTGTTTATGACTGAACAACACCCCCTCGTACACATACAGATATGCCACTGCTTCCTCATCCACTCATCCACTCACAGACACTTAGGTTGCTTCCACATCTTGGCTGTTGGGAACAGTGATGCCAGGAACATGGGGATTTCAGCCCAGAATAATGAGGGGTTAGCTCCATCAAAGCTCAAACCTTTGAGTCCGGCAGTCATCATCACATACTTTTGACAGATGGGACCTGTTTTGGTCCTGTCTCTTCATCGGGCCGCGATGGTATTCTCAGAGCCTCCAGGAGGTTGTGCTCACCGCCAAGGTGAGCAGGCACGAGACAGCAGTCACGACATTCTTACTGTCTCAGCCTGCCTTTCACCTGTGACGTTTGAGAATTCTTTTTTTCTTTGCTTGAAGGCACGCTGGATCCTTAACCCACTGAGCAAGGCCAGGAATGGAACCCACAACCTCGTGGATACCAGTTGGTTTCTTAACCCATGGAGCCACGACAGGAACTCCAAGTTTGATAATTCTGACAGTGTACCTGACACCGAGTGCTGTGCTGTGTTGATTGTATTCCAGTGACCTGTGAGATAGGAGAGCAAAGCCTATGCACTTTTTCTCCAGCGTGTACACCAACATGTGTACATGCGTGCGCGTGCACACACACACACACACACACACACAGTACCTTGCTAAGAAAGGAGGAAGAGAGAGAAAATTTAAAAAGAATAGATGAAATGATCATCAAGAATGCCTCCTTTGTTATAAAGATATGCTTTATATAATTCACAATTACATGTTAGCATCCAGTGAAAGTACCATTAAAATCAGATGCAGAGAAAAGTATTTGCTCTGTAAGTAAATCGGGCCTCACTCACACTGTTTCTCCTGTTTCCAGTTTCATTCTTTGTAAACGGCCTTGGTGAATGCATGCTGATCGTGCCAGGCCTCCGTGCCCTCCTCTTAGGTGGGCAAACAGTCCCGGTCTCATGGGGTTGATTGAGGAATTGAATGAGGTGATGTGGCACAGGCGTCGTGGGCATCCCGCTCTTCCTGTGCCCGCGCTGAGGACCAGGTCGAGAGAGCTTCCCAAGTGCCTGGCATTGTCCTCCCCACTTTGTCTAGCAATCCATCCCCTGCTTCTGGCAATTCAGTTTTATGTGTCTGGCTATGACCATTTATCGTAGGAGAAGGCTAAGCCAGAGAATTGTTTGCCCAAGGTGACACAGGGCACAGTGTCACAACCACTGTGTTATTCCTGTTGTTGTTTCTCCGTGTCCTTAGGTTTGCAGCTTTTCCTTGAGGTCTTAGTGGGAATCAGCAAGAGGTTATCTTAACCAATAAAAGTACCCACATCAGACCCAATGAAACCTCACGGCTGTTCATGAATTCGGAGGGCTCCTTTCTCTTAGCAGGATTCTATCCTGAGCTAATTAGCCTCATGCAGAGAGGTTGGGCGCCTCTCCCTCCCACACCGGCTCTCCTGCTGCTGCTTCTCCTCCGGTGCCCCCCAGGCCCCTCCACACACCTAGAGACAGTCGACACCTCCGTGCTCACTTCCTGAAATAAACGGAGTCAGGATGCTAGTGCTGCTTACAGAAATCCCACGTCCAGGCAGGCTGCTGCCTTGGGACTCACGGAATGTGAGTTACCAGTGTGACAGAGCGCAGAGTGATGCAGAAGTGCGAGTGTGCTCTTGCCAGCAGACAGGGTGGCAAAGGTCAGTGCCTGGCTTGGTGCCTGGCCCGCAGGGGACACTGAGTGAGTCATGGCCAGCTGAGTGAGTGCCGAAAGTCATTGCCAGCACATCGCACTGAATTGGCTGCCATTATCATCTCCCCTGGTCTCCAGACAGGGCTTGAGTCCTGTGTGTGCCATGGGGGGGTGGCCTGGACCATTGCCAAGGTGGAGCCTCTGCCCCCAGAGCCCAGCGTCCCAGTCCTTCTCTGCAGGGATGCATGGCAGCTCGCCTGACCTCTCCCCTGCCTCGTGGTAGTTTATGGATGCCCCTCTACCTCACCCCCAGGCCCTCCTCAACCTCCAGGAGCAGCCCAAGGACCCCTACTGCCACCTCTTCTTCTGGCTCCATGCTTTTCCTCCTCACTCTGGCTGATGTGGGCCCAATTCTTGGATTTGAACAGTGGGACTCGGCTTTTACTTCCAGCGCTAACCAAACAGTGACCTCAAGGAAGTTTCTTAAAGGAACATGTTTGAGTGGCATGGTGTCCAGTAGCCCTTGGAGAAGGCTCGTCCAGTGGGGATGGTTACCCATGGTGTGCTGCCCAGGTTAAATAAGCAGTGAGCCTCTTTGGTTCACCCCTGAATTTCTAAAATGCTGGGCTGGTGCCTCATAAACTCGGGTTGAATCAATGCACAGTGATCAGCATTGCCTTTGCCCCACCTGCTGTTGTCCATGGAGTTGATCAGGATGAAAGCGCCCCAAGACTCATGGTCAGGTTTCGCTCACTTCTGCGTCCTGTAAGCAGCAAGAGCTTGGAGTTGTGCCCTTTAACCGCATGACCAAGTGAAACGGTGCGTGGGAATATCGTCATAATGACGTGGGTGGGTAACTGAGGCAAAAAAAAAAGGGCAACGTGGAAAGGAACATAAAATAATGCGAAGCTCTTTTCCATTTTCCAAAAGGTGTTTCTGAATCTTCTTCAAGATTCCAAGAAGCCATCTGAGGCTGCCCCAAGGATGGATCTAGAGCCTCCAGAGCCTTCTCCTGGTCACTGTAAGTCAGTGTTTCCTGCATCTCCCTTGGAGGGTTAATGTCACCATCCTCATCAAAACCTCTTGTTTTAAAAGTTGAAGATTATCATATTAAGTGAAGTAGGTCAGATAAAGGACCAGTATCAGTTGATATCACTCATATGTGGAATCTAAAAACAAATGATGATATCACTTATATGTGGAATCTAAAAGCAAATGATGATACAAATGAACTTATTTACAAAACAGAAACAGACTCACAGACTTCAAAAACCAACTTATGGTTACCAAAGGGGACCGGTGGGGGCAGGGAGGGGTGGACTGGGTGGGTGGGATTGGCACATACACACTGGAATAAGCCGTGGGTAGCCAGCAGGGACCTGCTGTGTAGCACCGGAAATCAGTGTTGTGCGATAACCTTTGTGGGAGTGAAAACCACAATGAGGTGTCACCTGGTATGCATAAATATGGTCACTGTAGAAAAAGAGAGAATGAAAAAACTAATGTTGGAAATGAAATAGAGAAATTGGAACTCCTGTGCACCGTTGGCGTGAATATAAAATAGTTCACCGGATGCTTTTTCTGCATGTCTGGTGTGATCATGTGTTTTTGGTCCTTAAGTGTTTTTTGAATGTTAAATTCCACTTAGTCATGGGATATAACCTCTGTCATATATTTCTGGCAGTTCACATCTTTCCCTCAGATTTAGAGCTTTCTATTGTATTTCTTTAAATAATTGTCTCTCCCTTCTTTTGACACTCTCATAATGCATATATTGCGCGGGCTTTTTGGTATCCCATAAACTCCTTAGGCTCTGTTCACTTTTCTTTATTCATTCTTTTTTTTTAAATTTTACTCCTCAAACCCCCAAATCTCCAGAGACTATCTTTAAGGTCATTGATTATTTCTTCTGTCTCACTGTGCTAGTAAACTTCTATTGAGTTTTCCAGTTCAATTATATTTTTCAGCTTCAGAGTTTCTCTTTGGTTCTTTTTAAAAAATGTGATTTAGTCTCTTTGTTGATATTCTCAATTGATTCATGTTATTTTTCTGCTTTTCTTTAGTTCTTTGTGTTTTCCTTTAGCTCTTTGAGGGTATTTAAAATAGTTGTTTTTAAAGTTTCTATTTAGTAAGTCTGATGTATATGTTTCTTCCAAGATTTTTTTCTGGCGATTAATTTGGTCCTTTGAATGGGCCATGTTTCCCTGTGTGTGTGTGTGTGTGTGTGTGTGTGTGTGTGTGTGAGATCATTTGTTTAAATTTGGGCTTTTGGAAACAGCTGGTTCTCCGCATCTTTGCAGACTAATTTGTGGAAGACTTTACTAATTAGCGGTCCCCTGGGGCTTGAGATCAGCCAAGGAAAAGGCTTAAGGCCTTCTCAGTTCTTTTCTGGGCATTCATTTTGGCAGGCCTGTGTGTGCTTTTTTCCTGACTTCTCCTGGCTTCTTTTAAATGACTTAACTTTTCCAAAGAGTCTCACCCAGCTTCTTCTTGGGGTCTCAGCTATTCTATTATAGTTCTCAACCCACAATATCGTGTCCCTAGGTGTCCTGCAGTCCCCCTGTAAGCCTTTGTGTTCTATGACATCCACCTCTGTCTTCTTTGGTTTCTGGCCTGGGATCCAGCACTGCCACTGTTCCCGTATGAGCTCCAAGTCATGTGAAACAGACACCAGGCCCTCTGGAAGCCTATTACTAAGATAGAATTAAAAAAAAAAAAAAGTCCACTCTGCTCTTTGCTCTCCAAGGAATTAGGCCAATTCCTCATGACTATACCACTCTGGGAAAGGGATGGGCCAAACTGGTAGGAACTATGCAGTTTCCTACCAGTTTTAATGTGGGATTTGTTTTGGTTTTGATTGGGAGTTTGCTTGGTTGCTGTAGATCTTTGACTGGCTACCAGAGCTCCTGTGCTCCTATAAAATGATTTCAGTTTAGTTTTAGTTTTATTTGGTGTTTTGGTTGGGGAACAAGGACCTAGAGCTTTGTATTTTGCCATCTTGGTGATGTTACCCACGCATCTTAAATTATTTAAGGGCTATTTTTGTGACTGAACACTTTGATCTTTTGATTTTTCTGAAGATTTGGCAAAAGGTTGCATAGTCACACACGGCCTTTTCTCTATGCCCTATTATCAACAGCTTTTTATGACTTTCAGCACCTTTTAAAAAAATCTTGAAACAGTTTTCAAAATCGTCTATTCTTGTTATCCGTTTGTTTAATGCTTTGCCCTTCAATTTTTGTCTTTCCCTTCTCATTTTGGCATGAGAGTCAAGAAGAAACAAGGCAGTGCTTTCACTTCTCTGTTAGGAAGTCTCCTTAGCTAAATATCCAACTTTTTGACTTACACCATCTACTTTCCCCATAATTGGAGGAGACGGCTCTGCTGAGTTTTCTACCACTCCATGACAAGTTTCCACTGAGACGGTCCCACTTCCTTCCAAGCCCTCAGTGGCAGCATCTTTAAAGTTCAGGTTTCTAATCGTCTGTCTAAGGAAGTATAGGTTTTCCATATCACGCTCACCCAAAATTGGCCATCTTTTGTCCACTCACTGATTTCAGCTATTCCTACATTAAATACTATTGCAGCTGCTCTCCATTTCCAGTTATCAAAATTTGCGTTAGTTTTATATTGCTGTTAACAGATTACCATCGATTTAGCAGATTCATATGTATCTCCTTATTATCTCAGTTTCTGTAGGTCAGAAATCTGGGCACAAGACAACCGGGTTCTTTGCCTGGGATCTAACAAAGCTGAAGTAAAGTCCCATCTGCTCTGCATTCTCACCTACAGCCCTTACTGGGGTTCTGTTCCAGACTCCTTCAGCTTATTGGCAGAATTCAGTTCCTTCTGGTCATAGTACTGGTGTCTGCACTTGTTGACTGACTGTCGGTGGGATTCTCTCTCAGTTCCTAGAAGTCACCCTCAGGTCTTAGCCGCATGGTCCTCTCATGACGTGGCATGTTTCTTCAAAGTGAAAAGGAAAATCTCTGTTTTGATTAATGCAAAGGTGACCTTAGTTGGATCTGTAAAGTCTCTGCATGTTTACTATCATCTAGTCTAACTGGAGCAGTCACAGCCGTCATATTCAAGGTCTCACCCAGAGTCAAAGGGAGGGGATTGAACCGGCTACAATGTATGAGTCATGGGGATCATTTTAGGCTTCTTCCTACCCCAAACAGTATTATAACGTGCTAAATTGGGGGGGTGTGGATCAAGGTGGTGGAGTAGGTGGTGGAGCAGGAGTATATACAAGTATGTAGAGCTTACTTCTTCCTACAAATACATCAAGAATCCATCTGCGGGAGTTCCCGTTGTGGCACAGCAGAAACGAATCTGACTAGTATCCATGACGACACAGGTTCAATCCTTGGCCTTGCTCAGCAGGTTAAGGATTCTGCATTGCCATGAGCTTGTGGGGCAGGTCACAGATGCAGCTCAGATCCTGCATTGCTGTGTCTGTAGTGTGTAGGCCAGCAGCTGTAGCTCCGACTCACCCCTAGCCTGGGAACTTCTGTATGCCACAGGTGTGGCCCTTAAAAAAAAAAAAAAAAGTATATCTGCAAATAGAACAATTCTCACAGAACATCAGCTGAACACTGTCAGAAGACCTCGAACACCTGAAAGGACAAGAAAGGTCTCCAGGTAACCGATAGGATGAAAGAAAGAAAAAAAAAAAAAAAAGAGGAAATTGGACAGGACCTATGGCCCTGGAAGGGAGCTGAAAGAAAGGAGAGGTTTCCATACCTGGGGACGTCCCCTTACTGGGAAGATCAGCTGGGACGGAAAAGAAGTTTCAGGATCTCAGAGGAGAGCACACAAATTGGTCTATGGCAGGTTGGACAGAGTGAGACACACACAGATGGTCCATGCCACCACCCCACGTGCCCAGCCTGAGATGTGCGTGCACTGGTACAGGGGCTGCTAGGTGCTGGAATGTGGGGTTTAGAGAACAGACTGAGGGAGAGGACTTCTGTTGTCTGTGGCGGAAACAGCCCGAAGGGCAGGAGTGTGGAATGCCACAACCAAGAATGTTCATGGAAGACGCCCAGGCCCCATAGAAGTGAAGTGCCATCGTGAACATGGCCCATGAATGGTGGGGCCACCATTGCTGCCTCCTTCCCCATGCACTGGCCTCTGACCCTGTGGGCTCTAGGAGAGGCTCCTACCTGGGTGGCCCACATGCCTGGTCCACAGCCCTAGCACCCCCTACCTGAGTGGGCTTCTGTGCTCTGGCCACCTCGGGAGCAGATGCTGGTGAATTGCCTACGTGTTAGAGGTAGGGCTGAAGCTGCAGCTGAGCCCCAGGAGCCATGTGATTGAAGAAGAAGAGCTGAATTCTCCTTGGGGTTGCACAAACTGGATTTACATCTCCGCTGCTGGTCCTGTAAATCAGTGCCTGTGGAACACTGGAATAGACAGCAAGTCCTGCAGCTGACAGGTGTGGCTTTAGCAGCTGTGGGCCTTGTGGGCACGTACACATGGGGGTTGGGTCAGGCCAGAGTCTGAGCTGCCTCCATAGTTCCCACAGCAGGTCCAGATGCATGACTACAGGGTCCTGGGACTTGACTTCAGGGGCTATGCATTTGTGGCCTGATGCCTTGTCGCCAGGAGCTCGCTGGGAGGTCACCCTTTTGCCACCAAGATCCAGCCCTACCTAAGAGCCTAAAGGCTCCAGTGCAGGATTGCCTCTGGCCTGAGAAACACCAGAGACAATTGCCAGCATACTCACACTTAGGGTAGGGCTGAGAGAAGTGCTGACAACAGTGTACTTTGAGAGTCCACAGTGAGTGAAAGGTGACACAACAGAACACACCTACAGGAGAACAGCTCCAGCAGAAGAGTACTCAGTGGCCATCTTCCCAGTGGGAGCACTCGATTCCTGCCTGCTCTGCACTGCAGATCAGAAACACAGCTCAGAAACAGATCTGGGGGCTTTATACTCCAACAGTGAAGGAGCAGACCCTGCTTCTTATAGGACTGTGACAACCGCAGAGCAAACAGAAGGCTCGCTTAGTATTTGGTGCAGGCTGGCTCACCCCAACATCAGTAACACCTCCTATCAAGGGAATAACAGCCAACATACATGGAGGAAAGAGGTGGCAGGCATCCACACTAAAAACAGCCCTCACACCAAAAACATTAAACCCACGCAACCTACATAGGGATGTTCCCACATAAAAGTGCCCCTCCAGGTTAGTGCAAGGGCCTGGCATTGGGAAGAGAAATCGCTCAGGGTCTTTGACTTTGAAGGCCGTGGGCACAAGGCTGGGGAAAACAGAGATTCCACTCTTGGAGGGCACACACAAGGTTTCACATGCATTGGGACGCAGCACAAAACAGTAGCTTCATAGTAGCCTTGGCTGGACCTAGCTATGTGTCCAGGGGTTGGCTGTAGCTGACTATGAGGGAAAGGATGCTGGTGTCATGGCGGGCCCCAGGGGACACTGATTGCTGCAGGCTATCCTGGAGGTCACCATTTCAGCACCAAGACCTTGCCCTACCCAACCGCCTGTAGGCTTCAGTGCGGGAAGGCCTTGGGCCAAACCTCCAGCAGGACAGGAACACAGCCCCACCAAGCAGCAGACGGGCTGCCTAAGTCTGGGCTTGTAGGCACCTTTAAACCAACCTCTTGACATGGTCCTGCCCACTAGATGGAGAAGACCCAATTCCACCCACCAGTGGGCAGGCACAAGAAGCAAGAGGAACTATAATCCTATAGCCTGTGGAAAGAAAAGCATAGACGTAGAAAGTCAGACAAAATGAGACAACAGCGAAATACGTTCCTGATGAAGGAAGAAGATAAAAACCCACAAGAACAACTAAAGCAAGAGGAGCTAGGCAGACTACCTGAAAAGAATTCGGAGCAAAGACAGCAAAGAAGATCAAACTCTCAGAAAAAGAGCGGAGGCGCAGACCCAGGAGGCAGGGTAGGTGTCCCACAAAGACCTAGAAGATTCGAAGGGCAAGCAAAGGTGAATAGTACAACACCTGAAATGAAAACACACTAGAAGGGATCCATAGCGGAATAGCTGAGGCAGAACAGCAAATGAGGGAGCTGCAAAACAGAGTGGTGGAGGTCACTGCCGTGGAACAGGGTACAGAAAAAAGAATGGAAAGGAGTGAAGTCACTCTCAGAGACCCCGAGACACCATTAAATATGCCAACATTTGGAGTTCCCAGAGTGACTCAGCAGAAACGAATCTGATGAGCATCCATGAGGACGCCAGTTTGATCCCTGGCCTCACTCAGTGGATTAAGGATCCAGCATTGCTGTGAGCTGCAGTGTAGGTCACAGATGAGGCTCGGATCTGGCATTGCTGTGGCTGTGGTGTAGGCCGGCAGCTACAGCTCCGATTCAACCCCTAGAACCTGCATATGCCACAGGTACAGCCCTAAAAAGACTATATATATATATAATGTTTTCATTACAGGGGACCAGAAGGATATGAGAGAGAGAGAGAAAGGACCAGAGAAAATATCTGAAGAAATAATAGCCAAAACATTCCCTAAGGTGGGAAGGAAACTCAAGGGTAGGGAGCACAGAGTCTCACGTAGGACGAAGCCAAGGAGGGACATGCCAAGACCCATTTCATCAAAATGACAACAATCCAAGACAGAATATTAAAAGCAACAAGGGAAAAACAATCCTTAACATACAAGGCAAACCACAAAGGTTACCAGCTGATTTTTAAGCAGAAACTCTGTAGGCCAGAAGGGAGTGGCCTTATATATTTAAAGTGATAAGAAGAAAAAACCTACAACCAAGAATACACTAACCAGCAAGTCTCTCATTCAGATTCAACTGAGAAAGCAAAAGCTTTATGGACAAACAAAAACTAAGCGAATTCAACACCACCAAACCAACTTTATAACAAATGCTAAAGGAACTTCTCTAGGCAGAGAAAAAAAATGCCACAACTAGAAACAAACAAACAAAAATCACAAATGAGAAAGCTCACCAGTAAAGGCAAACATAGAGTAAAAATATGAACTCATTTCCACATAAATATGGTATTAAAATCGGCAACTGTGAGAGGAGAGTACAAATGCAGAAAATGGGAAATGCATTAGGAATTAAGAGACCAGCAACTTAAAACAATCTTCTATATATACAGACTTCTATATCAAAACCTCATGTTAATTTCAAACCAAAAACTGCAAAAGATAAACACACACAGAAGGAAAAGCAGTACAGACATAGTGTCTGTGAGGGTGTGAGTCTGTTCCCTGGCCTTGCTCAGTGGATGCCTGGTGTTGCCAGAAGTTGTGGTGTCGGTTGCAGATGTGGCTCAGATCTGGTGTTGCCATGGCTGTGGTGTAGGCCTCAGCTACAGATCCAATTCGAACCCTAGCCTGGGAACTTACATGTGCTGCAGGTGCAGCCATAAAAAGAAAAAAAAAACAAAATTAAAAACATCTGCACTTCTAAGGATGTTATCAAGAAAGTGAAAAGGCAGGGGAAAATATTTGCAAATGAAGCAACTGACAAGGGATTAATCTCCAAAATATACAAACAACTCATGCAGCTCAGTGTCAAATAAAACAAACAACCCAATCAAAAAATGGGCAGAAGTTCTAAACAGACATTTCTCCAAAGAAGATGGGAGAAAAACGCATGAAAAGATGCTCAACATTGCTAATAATTAGAGAAATATTAGAGTTCCCATTGAGGCTCAGTGGGTTAAGAACCCGACATAGTTTCTGTTGCAGATGCAGCTCGGATCTGGCATTGCTCTGGCTGAGGTGCAGGCCTCAGCTGCAGATCCAATTCGATCCCTAGCCTAGGAATTTCCATATGCCGCAGGTGTGGCCAGAAAAGAGAGAGAGAGAAATGCAAATCAAACCTACTGTGAGGTACCACCTTACACTACTCGGAATGGCTGTCATCAAAAAGTCTACACATAATGAATGCTGGAGAGGGTGTGGAGAAAAGGGAACCCTTTTAGACTGTTGGTGGGAATGTGAATTGGTACAACCACTATGGAAAACTGTATGGTGGTTCCTCAAAAAACTAAAAATAACACTACCATATGATCCAGCAATCCCACTCCTGGGTATCTATCTGGAGAGAATTGTAATTTGAAAAGATACATGGGCCCCAGCATGCATTGCAGCATTGTTTATAATAGCAAAGACATGGAAGCCACCTAAATGTCCATGGACAGAGGAATGGATAAAGAAGATGTGGTATGTATATATACAATTGAATATTACTCAACCCTCAAAAACAATGAAGTAATGCCATTTGCAGCACCATGGATGGACCTAGAGTTTATCATAGTAAGTGAGGTCAGTCAGATGAAGACAAATATATCATAGGATTTTGCTTATATGTGGAATCTAATAAAAATGATACAAATGAACTTATTCACAAAACAGAAACAGAGTCACAGATCTCAGAACCAAACTTCTGGATACCGAAGGGAAAAGTGGAGGGAAGTGATAAATTAGGACTTTAGAGTTCTCATGTACACACTACTGTGTCTACAATGGATACCAGTAGACAACCAACAAGTTCTTACTGTGTAGCACGGGGAACTCTACTCAGTACTCTGTAATCACCCCTACAGGAAGAGAATCTAGGAAGAATGGATAATACATTTGTGCGATTCATTTAGCTGTACACCTGAAAGCTACACAACTTAGTGAATCAGCTACACTCCAGTAACATTTGAAAAACCTTAAACACAGGCTAAATGGCATATTCCTCTGTCTCTAATGAGTTTGAGCCCCTCTTCAGATTGGCTCGTGATTTGAATTTCTTGTTTCATAACAGGTTGCTGCTCACTTTGCCCATGAATTACATTTTTAAGAAGAGTGTTTTAAATTTGTTTTAACGAACATAAACTCTATGCATTTTATCGTAAATGGCATAGATCTTAGTTTACAATCAGGTATTTTCTACGGTCCACACCGTGTTACCATCACCCAGATCGAGACAGAATATTTCCAGGACCTCAACACCCCCTCCTCGTGTCCTCCTAATTTTGCCTGGTTTTGAACTTTATATAAATGAAATCATATAATATGTACAAAATTACGTTTTTTTCTTTCTGTGTTTTGTTTTCGAGCTTCAGCAGTGTGATTTCTTGTATAATTTTATCCAGTGGTGTCCTACTGTACATACTATAATTTGTCTCTGTTTTATAGAACCTTTTTGCTTTAACTAGACATCGGCATTCCTTTCTCTTTTTATTACTCAGAATTTTGCATAAGGGTTTAATTGCTGAGCATTCATTTTTTCATGTTGCATTAGTTAATGACTTTTATATATACAAACAAACAAAAAAGGATTATGTTCTCATAAACATTTGTCATCATTGAGAATTTAGGATTCTTACATGGAAAATGCATTGTCTACATATATCTTCTTCATTATGGTTATACATCTGTTTTGAAAAATGGTAATTTCCTGTTCTGAATTTGGGGAACATTATGATAATCCATGTAAATATATTAGAAATAAAACATATGCAAAAAAGCTAATGTTACATGAAAAAGAGCAGTATTTTAAATTTGAGAAAGAACCCGAAGAAAAGAAAAATTAGTGTTTTACACACCATTGCAAAGTATGATATACAAGTGTAATTTTTTTATCATTGAAATGACAGATTAAAGAACTGGAAAAGACATCATTTAAAAAATCTATTTAGGTGTTTCGTTACTAACAAAGCAGTGAATCCAAGCTGCATGAAAACAACTTTGCTTTGAGATTCCCTACATTTACCAGTTTTACTGTAGTCTGCCCAGTCCTCTTGTACCTACGTAAAATTTATAGTGCTGACCAGAGGTAGCTTTATCAAAATGCCAAATCAGACGTTTGGCGAGCTCCTTTTTAATGTCTTCTGGGTAGAATGCTTTATTTACGTTGTTTGTTTGTGTGACCATGCGAGGGAAATGTGATTTCTAGCATAACCCTTTGCAAAAGCTGTCTGCCTCCTACAAAGGCCGTGGAAGCCTAGCGTTTGCCACTGATTCCTGCCCGGGGCCGCACCTGTCCAGTCCACGGGCACCCCTTCTCTCTACATGTGCCCTACCTCTTTAGACAGTCCCCCACGGCCAGCTCCCCAGTAACTTCTTGCTTCTGTGAGAGATTGATGAAGGCCAAATAAAGTATAAAATATATACTTTTTTTTTTAATCACAGAGACCCTAGTGAATCCATAGAAATGGGTTAGGAAGACCAAGGCCTGGAGGTGCGTGTCCGTCCTCGTGTCTGTGAGGCCACGTGAGCGTCTCTTCTTCATGGAGCCGGGGCGCACCTGACACGGTGCCAGGCTCTTCCTGTGTGTTGTCTCACTGAGGCCATAGCCAGTCTGGAAGCAGGATCTCCTGCCTCTCTTGTTTGGGTGAGGAGCTGAGGTTTGTGGTTGTCCAATCTGCCCACAGTATAGTGACCTGGTCATTTTTTAAAATGATTTTAATTTTTCCTGTTATAGCTGGTTTACAGTGTTCTGTCAATTTCCTATAATACAGCAAAGAGACCCAGTCACGCGTATATACATACATTCTTTTTCTCACTCTATCTTCCGTCATGGTCTGTCCCAAGAGACCTGTGCTGTGCAGTAGGACCTCAGTGCTTATCCATATTCTAAATGTCATCGTTTGCATCGACTAACCCCAAACTCCCAGTCCATCATCCCCCCGCCCGGCAACCACAAGTCTGTTCTCCACGTCCTTGAGTCTGTTTCTCTTTTGTAGATAGGATCGTTTGTGCCTTATTTTAGATGCCACCTGCAAGTGATAAATACAGTTGCTTTATAGTTTTATAAGTGTGCCCACTCCAAGAATGTAATCCCAGGTGCGGGGCCTGGAGCTGTCGTATTTATTGCTGGATTCTTAGCACCTGATGCGGCATCTTTTCATGATGGACATTGAATACACCTTTCTTGCCTACCTGACTAGGTGAATGCTTACATGAATGTGTGGCCCTGGGTTTGGCCTCAGCTGGGTCACCCCACATTTCTGGAGATGTGTCGCTGCACGTCTGGTCTTTGGAGGAACGGTCCTGTCTGTGCCCTCAAGGGGGACCTGCCTCGGCGGGCCAGTGTGCTCATGTGCCATGGCCCCTGCTGCTCAGTTCAGGATGTAGTTTTAGGAAGAAAGAACTTTTTAAAAGAAACCTTAAAAATCACCTGAGTGCTTTTTTTTGGGGGGGGGACAACTTTATTGCGTTATCATTGATGTAAAACTGCATATACTTAATGTACACAATTTGATGGATATGGACATGTGCAAACATCTGTGACAACATCACTACAACCGGGGTAGTAAGTATATTCAGCAGATCCAGAAATTCTCTCATGCTGCTCCCTTCTGTTCTTCCGTGGCAAGAAAACCTGACATGCGAGCCACCGTCTCAGTAAAGCTGTAAGTGCACCACACGGTATCCTTGGCTTTAGGCCCAAGGCTGTGCTGAAGCTGTGGAGAGCTTGATCATCTCAGGTCACTGAAACCCTGGGAACAGCAAATCCTCTAGCCCCTTCCCCGCGCTGGCAGACACAGTGCTGTGCTCTGCGCCTATGAGTTTAATTATTTATTCATTTATAATTTAAGGAGTAGTTGATTTACAATGTTGTGCCAATTTCCTGCGGTACAGCAAAGTGACTCAGGCATGCATGCATATCCATTCTTTTTTAATATTACTTTCCATCGTGGTCTATCCTGGGAGATTGGATATAGTTCCCTGTGCTGAATGAACATTGCTTCTCCATTCTAAATGTCATAGTTTGCATCTACTAACCCCAAACTCCCTGCCCATCCCACTCCCTCCCCCCACCCCCCGGCAACCACACGTCTGTTCTTTGTGTCTGTGAGTCTGTTTCTGTTTCATAGATAGGTTCATTTGTATTGTATCTTAGATTCCACCATAAGTGAAGAGTTGATTTTCAATTCCTCACATAAATGGAGTCAAAAGTATTTATCCTTCCTTGCCTGTGGCTTATTTCATTTCATGTTGTGTCCTCCAGGTTCACCCATGTTGTAAAAAATGGCAGAATGTCCCACTTTTTTATTGCTAGATACTATTCCATGGTATATATGTATATGTGTACACGGGTTCTAACTTCTCCACATCCTTGTGCCAAATATCTGCACAGCAAAGGAAACAGCAGTGTGAAAAGGCAACCTACAGAATGAAGGAGAAAACCACATCTCTGATAGGGGATTAATACCGAAAATATCTAAGAAACTCCAACAATTCAATAACAAAGAAATAAATAACTTGTTTAAAAGGTAGGCAAAGGACCCGACTAGACATACTTCCACAGGAGACATGCAGGTGACCCAAAGGCACATGCAGAGGTGCTGCACGCCAGTCACTGAGCATCAGGGGACCCAAGTCAGAACCGCAATGGGAATCCCCTCACATGTGTTAGGACGGCTGTTATATTTATTTTATGTATAATTAACTAAAACTAGAGGACCTGATGCTTATTAAACTGGCAGATTCTTAGGCCCAACTTCCAAAGACAAATATTTACGTCTTTAAGCAAGTTGTCCTTTTGTCTTTGATTTAGGTGGCCTGTGGGCACTGCCATGGAAAAAACCCTGTAAGAATCTTTTTAAGCTCAAATATCACTTGAAAGTTCATAAATCCATCTCATACAGAGTAAGTCTGGGAAACAGTTGTTATCTCTTTATAAGGCTTTGCTAGGCCTTTATTTATTTATTTATAAAGAAGCCATATTTCCACCCCTCACCTGCCTTGGAGATCTGAAACTGCACTGAAAAAAAAAATTTCTTTTTTCATTTTTGGCCGTCCCACAGCACATGGAGCTCCCAGGCCAGGGATCAGATCCGAGCCACAGTTGCAATCTAAGCGGCAGCTGTGGCCACGTCAGAGCCTTAACCCGCTGCTCTGGGCTGGGGATCAAAGCCATGTCCCAGCTCTCCCAAGACGCTGCCCATCCTGTTGCGCCACAGTGGGTGCTCCTGCATCGAAATTCTTCTAACTCTATGGCTGTCAGTCCCACTTTACCCAAACTTCTTTTTTCTCCCACAATTTAATCCTCTGTATTTCATTCTTAATTGCTCCTTCCTGTGATGATGGGAAGCAATTTCGGCAGCGATGAATCTGAAGGGTCTGAAGCCTCTCTTCTGCTCTTTGCACGGCCCACAGCATCTGAGGGAGGCATAATTCTCTGCCTCTTCAAAGAGTTGTTCCAGGTGCAGCGTGCGTTGCCTAGGCTTGACCATGGCGTTGGACGCAGAGCTGTCTTTTCTTCTTTGTCCACATTTCCTGAAATGTCAAAAACTGCCTTCCAGTGCAAGCAAGGTGGAGAGGAAACGTGATTGCTTCCGGTTAAACACGCCAAAGAAGGTGTCTTTGCCACATTAGCTAAAATCAGCAGAGAGTTAACGGTGGGGTGCTTTGCAGAAAACAGTCTGCCAAAATAAACTTGAAATTGAGATAGACTTGGGCTGGATTAAGCTGGTGGAGGTGCCAGAAAGCAACAGCTTCCTTGAGGGGCCTTGGGAAGCAAGTGGGTGCGTATCTGTGGTCCTTGCAGACATGCTTGTCAGACTGCCAAGGAAGGAGTTCCCACTGTGGCTCACTGGGCTAAGAACCCAACTAGGATCCATGAAGAAGTGGGTTCGACCCCTGGCCTTGCTCAGTGGGTTAAGGATCAGCATTGCCACAAGTGTGGTGTAGGTTGAAGATATGGCTGGATCCCACATTGCTGTGGCTCTGGCGTAGGCCAGCAGCTGCAGCTCCAATTTGAACTCTGGCCTGGGAATTTCCATATGTGGCCCTAAAAAGACAAAAAACAAAAAACAAAAAAACCCCACAAAAGCTGCCAAGGAAATCACCACCCAAGTTGGGTGATGAAGAGATCCGATCCTCGTTTCCTGAATTGGAGCCTCATCTCCTTGTGAAATATTCCACAGAGAACGTGTTTGACTCCTCTTAAGTGCAGTTGTTGCCTCAGTGGTGGTGGTGGAGCAGCCGGGTGATTCAGCGGGAGCGGCTCTGGGTGACGTTTACGGACCCGTCAGTCTTCGGGAAGCTTAAGACAGACGTGCCTCGAGGCCCCGCCACCCCTCCTCCACGTTCGCCTCCTTGTCGGAGGAGCTAAGGGGGGCTGAGCAGGGCATCCAGACCCGGTCCTTACTTTCCTCCTCCTCCCCAAGCCCCAGGCCTCCTGTCCTTCTGCCTGGTGGGTGGAGAGGCCTGGGGATAAGCAGCTGTATTTACCCCCCTTAAGCAAAGCCGTCTTTCTTGTCACCTACTTTCACCTTCTCGTTTACACTGACTGAAGTCAGATTGAGATGCAGCCACTGTTGGGGGCTCGAGGGGTGCTTGGCATGAGGCCCACTGGGTATGACTGTCAGCCTTGGGACAGGACCTGGAGGAAATGCACAGGGGATGTTTCCCGAGTAGGAAGAATGGCCTGGGGGAGGCGGGGCTCAACACGGAGAGGGATGCTCAATATAGCATTTGGTCAGTGTCTGCACATCCCCGCAGTCAGACCCTGTGCAGAACAGAACCAGAGATGATGGCCAAGGCTGAGGTCATGCTGGGAGTGCCTGGAAAGTGTCCCCAATTCCTTTGTCCTTAACTGTCTGTTAGACCTTTTGGGGAAGCTCAGATTTGAAAACCCAAGGCCTTTGGTGCATTGAAGACAAAACCCAAATTCTGAGATTGTGACCTGCCCAGGCAGTGTGTGTAGTTGGGAGCAGAGCTGGACTCCACCCTAGTTCTCTTTTCAAGGCAGGTTTAAAGGGATGAGTGTCAGCGACCTTTAAATTAAAAAAGCAAAGTGACCAGATGCAAGGATGACCACATCCAAAGTGAGGTCCTGATTTGATTTAGCATCTTGGCTACAGCAATCATAGTGCTTTCAAAAAAAATTTATTGAAGTTTAGTCGTGAAGTATATATTTACAATGTTGTGTTAATTTCAGGAGCACAGCATAGCGATTCAGTTATATATACATATTCTTATATATATATATATATATACACACACACACACATATATAATGTATGTGTTGAATGTGTTATGTATATGTGTATATATATTGTTTTCAGATTATGTCCCAGGACATTGAGTAGAGTTCTCTGTGCTGTACAGTAGGACCTTGTTGTTTATCCATCCTATTTATACTAGTTTGCACCTGCTGATCCCAAACTCCCACTCCATCTCTCCCCCATGCCCTCCCTGGTAAGCACGAGTCTATTCTCTATGCTGTGAGTCTGTTTCTGTTTTGAAAATAAGTTTATTTGTGTCATATTTTAGATTCCACGTAGAAACGATGTCATATGGTATTTGTCCTTCTCTGTCTAGCCTACTGCACTATTAGTAGGATAATCTCTAGGTCCACCCATGTTGCCACCAATGGCATTATTTCATTCTTTTTTAGGGCTGAGTAATATTCCATTGTGTAATCATATATGTATATGTCTGTCAATGAAATTTATGCTGTTTCCATGTCTTGGCTATAATGAATAGTGCTGCTGTGAACACTAGTGTGCATGTATCTTTTCAAATTAATGTTTCCTCTGGGTATATCCGCAGGGGTAGGATTGCTGGATCACATAGCAACTTTTAGTTTAACTTTTTTTTTTTTTGGCTACCCCATGGCATATGGAGTTCCCAGACCAGGGATCAGATCCGAGCCATAGTTGCTTCCTAAGCTGCAGCTGCAGCAACTGGGGATGCTGGGCCGGGGATCAGAATCTATGTCCTGGTGCTGCAGAGCTGCTACGTCCTGTTGTATCACAGTGGGAATGCCTATTTTTAGTTTTTTTGAGGAACTTCTATACTATTCTCCACAATGGCTGCACCAATTTACATTCCCACCACGCATGTAGGAGAATTCCCCTTTCTCTGCACTCTCTCCAGCATTTGTCATTCGTGGACTTTTTAATGATGGCTGTTTTGACTGGTGTGAGGTGGTGCCTCGTTGTAATTTTGATTTGCATTTCTCTAACAATTTGTCATGTTGAACATCTTTTCAGCAGTTGTAGCGCTTTAAGGAACCAAATCAACGATAGATACTTTACAGCAGTTGGAACCCTCAGTGGCGTATGTCATATGGAAAATTACTCTCCCACCTACATCACCTGTTTCTTTTTAATCATGGATAAGAAAGTAGTATGTTTGTTACCAGAAATGAACAGATACAGCATTATAAAAGTTGGATAATATATTGTGGAATTATTATCAATGAAACAATTTAGATAAATAAAGACTCTACTTAGCTTTTTTAAGAATTAAACACTATTAACATCGCTTTTGCTTTTCAAAAGAATATTTAACCAAGGTTTAGTAACATGGCATGGTTTTCAATTGTGTGTAGTTTGTATTACTGTGTTTACTATTTAAGAAATAGTTGTATTTTGGTTTTTATGTCATATTAATAAGGATACAAATGTGTTAAAATGTTTTACTTTTTATTTTGTCCCATTCTCTTTGCTATTGCCTCTGTTTTCTCTCTTTTCCTCTCCCCTTTCCTTCTTTCTTTTTTTTTTTTTTAAAAAAAACTGAAGCTGAGTTGATTTACCGTGTTGTGTTAGTTTCAGGTGTACAGCAGTGTGATTTAACTACACATATATATTCTTTTTCAGGTTCTTTTACCTTATAGTCTCTTATGAAATATTGAGTATAATTCTCTGTTACCTTGCGTGCATCTGCTAATCCCAAACTCCTCATTTATCCCTCCCCACCCCCACTCCTTTAGTAACCATAAGTTTGTTTTTTGTGAGTCTGTTTCTGTTTTGTACATAAGTTCATTTGTATCATTTTTTGAAAAGATTCCGCATATAAGCAATATATGATAGGAAGATATTAGACTTTGTTCATTTTCTTCTTTGAAACGTGTGAATAAGACAGTCCAGTCATCACTTGCATAAACGTCAGACAAGCACAGAATTGACTAGGACAGAGAGTGGGGACCACCCTGCCTAAGCGTTTTGTTTTGTGAATGGGGGTCACCGGGAGGAAGCTGCCCATCCGCAAGCTCACTGTGTCTGTGGTGCGTGACGCGAATCTCGGGGCAGGAGTGTCCTTTACACTGTGACACGTTTTCAGCATTAATGCCCATTGGAGCATCTCCAGCTGTTTAATTAAAAGCATATCCCCCAGGAGCCATAAGTCACTCTTAATTTTCCATACAGCTCCACGGGTTCTATTTTCTGGATCAATGAGAAGAGATGAAGTCATGTAAGCCCTTTCCTGTCTGCTGATGATGTTGAAATCCCAGATCCTGACTGGGTGCAGTAGAAAGTATAGCCACCCTCAGTCTCCGAGGGGAGAGGGGTGCCGGGACCCCTGAGGACACCAAAATCCCAGGATGCTCAAGTCCCTTATATAAAACGCTGTAGTGTTTGCATATAACTATGCCCATCCTCCTGTATCCTTTAAATCTGGATTACTTACAATACCCGATGCAATGTAAATGCTCTGTAAATAGGTGCCAGTTTGGGACAAATCCAAGTTTTGCTTTTTGGAAAATTCTGGAATACATACATATATATATGTTTTTTTCTTTTTTTTTTCTTTCTTGAATATTTCTGATCCAAGGGAAATACAGAAGGGCCGACCGTATCCCTAATATCCCACCTACCGTATTTGGGTCTCGATTCCCCCTGTTCCTGGCAGATCCGCCCCACCCTGGTCACCCCCTGCCCGTCAGAGGACGTCTTTTCCTTTTGAATTCCTGGCACTGGAGCCCCTTGGAGAAGTGTGTGCACTGTTAAATACAGGGTGTCGTGTCGATCAGGGTTAATCGTCATGTTTCGTTACGTTTAGACCCTATTTCAAGACGAACAGCGTTGAGGGCTGTATTCAAAGACACAACCTAAAGACCTAGCCTAGCACTTACTCATGGTAAACCCTATGCTCCGTTCTCCCCAGTTTAACGCACTTCACAACCTCAACTGACTGTATTCATAAATAAATGGTTTGGAGATACCCACTTTAACCCTAAAATTCTGTAACTCAGTGACCAAAAAAAGGTTAAGATACTCTTTCTGTTTCGTCAAATCATGCTCCATTTCCTGAATAAGGAGATAGTCTTTATAAAATGATTATTGATTACAAGATGCATAAACATTCCTTGTTAAAAAAAAACGGAAAATCGTGAAGGCAGTTATAGCAGCATGATCTCACCACACAAATAAATATAATTTTTAAGCAGGTTAAAAGTGCATATAGGAAGTTCCCGTTGTGGCACAGTGGAAGTGAATCTGACTAGGATCCATGAGGATGTAGGTTCAATTCCTGGCCTTGCTCAGTGGGTCAGGGATCCAGCATTGCCATGAGCTGTGGTGTAGGTTGCAGATGTGGCCCAGATCTGGCGCTGCTGTGGCTGTGGTGTAGGCCAGAGCTGCAGCTTGATTCCACCCCTAGCCTGGGAACCTCCACATGCCACAGGTATGGCCCTAAAAAAGCCAAAAAAAAAAAAAAAAAAAAAGTGCGTATAATACTTGAACTTCTTGCATCTCAAAAATTACTTTGTGTCAAATTCGAATAGTATATATAGAGTGTAGAAATTATTTCATAAAATTCAACCTTTCGTTAAAGTATACACACCAAAATAGTAATAATTTTTCTAGTTTAATATTAGTATATTTTTAGTAAATTATGTTCACTCTGTATGTATTATTGTGTCACACATTAACTTAATTTGGGGATACCATGATTATTTTCCTATGATCACGCATTTGATGTTTTACTCCTCCCTCGTTTTTTGAGTAACACAAGCTGTTAGTCTTTTGGGCCATATTCCCTCTCCCACTGATTTTATTGAGCCGTATTCCATCTATTCACTTACAAGATGTGATAAATACTCTCCGCATGGATGAGAGTTTGTCTACACCATAGCCTGAAGGGGATTAATACAGTGCACTGCGCGGTTGTATTATCAATTGTTCGGTTAGTCCCCACCTATCAGACATTTATTTCCAGCTTCTCGCTGCTAATTTCCTATAAAATGTAATGTACCACCTTGCTTGCTGTATTTGATCAATTTCTATTTCTTTTTGACTAATATTGCTCTTGGATTGGAAGTAAACTGATCAAAGGTGGTTCATATTTGCTTCCCCGAAAAAGATTGTACTGGTCGATTCTCCTGGCAGCACTGCTAAGAAGACCCATTCCCTAAAATATTCAGTAATAGTAGGTATAACATTATTTTTAATCCTTACCGTATCGATAATTTGAAGTTTTATTTTCCAGATCACTTTTCTTACGTGAAAATCTATGATTTTAAAAGTAACTAATCTATTTTCTAGGGTTGTTTGTCCTTTTTTTTTTTCCTCTTTTGGGCCACACCCATGGCATATGGAGGTTCCCAGACTAGGGGTCCAATCGGAGCTCCAGCTGCCAGCCGACACCACAGCCACAGCCACGCCAGATCTGAGCCGAGTCTGTATGACCTCCACTGCAGCTCACTGCAGCGATGGGCCCTTAACCACTGAGCGAGGCCAGGGATGGAACCTGCGTCCTCATGGGTACTGGTCAGATTTGTTCCCGCTGAACCACGATGGGAACTCCCGTAGGTTTGGTTTTTTTAATGAGCCGCATATTCAGGCATGCTCTTTTCTTTCTGGATTATTCATTTAAAATTGGCTTGAAGGCATAACTTTGTAATGCTTGGCTTTAACATCTTTGCGCACACGTGGAGGAACCTGGTAAAGACGTCCTGGTGCTCTCGGGGTCCTTGGCCCTTCAGGTTATCCTTGAGTGGCATTCATGTTGTAACTGCTGAAGCCACCTGACCAAAACAGAAAAAAAAAGCTAAGACTTTGGACGTTTTCCCTAAGCACTCTGAGGGTCCGTGTCAAGGGAGTGAGTAATTATGGATGTAACTAGAGTCCTTGGATATGATTGCACGCATATGTCAGATGAGACACTTCGTAACAATTCAGTTCCGATGAGACACTTCGTAACAATTCAGTTCCGTGTTTCAGTTTTGCCTGTTAAATTATTCACGCGAATACTCCTGTGAGCTTAGCCCTGAATATTTGATTGGCAGTTGATTCATGGCATCAACTCTCTTAGCCCTTTGTGTTTTGCATTTTGGCCATTTTCCCTTTTACGTTCATTGTGGGGAGGTGGAGACATTTTATTTTTCTTAACATGAGAAACACCTTTCCCCACAGACTTACTAGGTTGTCTGAGCAGCTTTTACTATGACTAGAGGTCAGCATTCTACCTGTTCTGGTAGATTAATAAGTGTGGTAAGGAGTTCCTGCTGTGGCATGGTGGGTTAAGGATTTGGCATTGTCTCTGCAGCAGGGTGGGTTCGAGCACAGTGGGTTCAAGGATCTGGCATTGCCACAGCTGTGGTGTAGGTGGCAGCTGCAGCTTGGATTTGATCCCTGGCCTGGGAACTTCCATATGCTGTGGGTGTGGCAAAAAGAAAATGAAAAAAGTGTGGTAATAAGAATCCTCCTTACCTCTAGGGAAGATATTTCAAGGCTCTATCTACAGCTGAGGGAAAAGGCAATCAGAGGGGTTAGGTGAGTTTCCAGGAGTCATACAGCACATTGGTGGCTGAGACTAGATTCAAATCCCGGTGTGTGTGGGTTCAAAGATTGAACTGTCCCCACCCCGCTCCGTGATGGTTCTCATGAGCGAGGCTCGGGGGGCAAGAAAGGCCTGTGGGACCGACTTCTGCACCGCCAGGCAAACTGACTGGGTAGCGTGACACCCAGGCACTATGTCCTTGTTCCATTTTGGAGCACCCACTGCACAGAAAAAAACCTCTGTGACACAAGCTGGTGTTTCACTGCCTGCTGGGCACACGCAGGAGAAGTCGCAGAGGTCGGCAGCAGCTGTGAGCAGCTAGATGTGCGAGGTGAAGGATGCTGCGCAGAGACTGACCCGGGGAGTGTGACTTCTGAGGACGATGAACAGAGGCACGGTGGGAACATGAGCCACTAGCGCCCCAGTCACCTGCCAGCGCCTCGTGAAACTAAACCCTGGGGAATTCTGTTCTGGTGGAGGAAGAGCCCCTCCGCCGAAGGCCGTGAAGACGTTAAGCAGTTAGCTCAGCAATCATTTTGGAAATCGAGGGGTTTGGCAGCCAACAGCATCTCAGTGATTCCGGCTTGACTTGTGTGATTCACAGTTGTATCCTATAGGCCTGTATCCATAACGCCATGAGTTAGTATTACCCCACATTGCAATGACCACAGTTTATATTTATATCTATATTTGTATGAGAAAGGGCCCAGGCTAGCCTACTAATATGCCTTTTCTGCACTAGACTCTTCTAAGAGCCAGGAGATGGGGGTCTCGGCGGAGGCATCCTTTTTGATGGCTGAGGAGGTCGGAGCATCTTTGCTTCTGTTCTTTTTGTGTTAGAATCCAAGCTCGTGTCATGGGCTTTACTTTAACCTGGAAGAATAAACACATGGCCCGTTCTCTCTGTTCTCTGCGGTCTGCCCGCCTCCCTTCAGAAGCAAAGCAGGAGTTCCCGTTGTGGCTCAGCGGGTTAAGAACCCAACTACTATCTATCCATGAGGATGCGGGTTCCATCCGTGGCCTCCATCAGTGGGTTAAGGATCTGGAGTTGCCATGACTGTGGCATCAGCTGGCAGCTGCAACTCTGATTCGAACCCTAGCCTGGGAATTTCCATATCATGCAGGTGCAGCCCTTAAAGAAAAAAAAAATCCGGAGCAGAGTGGGGTCCCCTGTGGATTCTGTCCTTTACCATTTACTATCCGGAGATGCCCTGTTGTACCTTTTCAGAGGGTTCTTACTTGGGGCAGAGTCGGCGCGTGGTGCTCCTGGGCTGGAATCTGTGTGAATGCAGGGACCTGCAGCACAGGGACCGGTCGGGGAGGCCACACGGGCGCTGGGAGCTCATGCCTGCTGCGTCTTTCTGTGCCCACAGATGGTGCGCGTGCCAGGACCCCCCTGGTGCAGGGTGGTCCCCTGCTCCTGGCACAGATGGCGGCTCTCCTGGTGAAGCGGCTTCGCCACGCGGGCCGGGCCTGGAAAGGCACTGTCGCCAACCTGCTGCTGCCGGTCCTCTTCGTGGCCTTGGCAATGGGCTTGTTCATGGTGAGGCCTTTGGCTGTGGACTACCCGCCCCTCAAACTGACACCTGGCCACTATGACGGGGCTGAAACTTACTTTTTCAGGTAAGAACCTTTTTGTTCTTCCAAAGTTCCGTTAAGACAGGTAATGAATAGCAGTAGCGATGACACTTGAAGCATTTCCAGTATCCGTGTGTTGTCATCACTTTGGAGCTAGGTGCACCCGAGGGTGAGCTCTGAGCAGCTCTTGCTTCTTTCGGGGCCTGTCTCTCGACAGATGCTGAGGGCAGGACAGATGTGGGTCCAACTTCCGGTGCCCCTGGGAGCCCTGCCTCCTCTCTAGGTGGCCTTGACCCCTCGGTGACGGGGGACATGGCCACTGACATGTGGAGGGCCAGGCCCACAGCCGCCCACGGGCCTTCAGCAGGAGCTGGGGACCGGTTGTGTTCCAGGATGCTTAGGATTTTAGAAAAGTATGTGAACTGTACCTTTCACAAAACCCTCCGAGGCTGCTTCTGGAACACCGGCCCTTAGCTGCAGGCCCTGCCGGAGCCCAGGCTCATCCCGGGCCCGATCAGGTCTTTACAGCAGTACATGCAGACCGGCCTGCGTGCTGCTGTCGGATGCACTTACCTCAGTCCTCAGAGCTTCCAGGGGAGTCGTCTCCCCGCCTCCTTGCCCTTGTCGGCTCCCTCCAGCCCGAGGTCCGTTTGTCCCTCTGAGCACCAGCGGCGTGGCTGGGCGTGTGGGAGTCTTTGCACTGAGCACTCAGCCCGCGCCTCCTTCTCACCCTGGGCCCAGCTTGGGGCCCAGACGCCTGGTTTATGCCGAGCAGGCCTGGGGCTGGTGTGGGCGGTCGGGAGGTCCGCGGTAGCTGTGCCTCTGCCGAGCGTGTGTCTCCCTGTAGAAGATGATGAGTTTCATTAGCTAAGCGCCCAGGGTTTGCGGACACTTACTGCGGTGCGTACTTTAGAATTAGACTGAAACCAGCACCGGCCCAGAAGGACGCGTGGAGAGAGGCCTCTTCTCTGGTGAGCACAGTCCCCCACCCCGGAGGCCGGGTCTGACGAGGAGGGCCCCCCACCCCAGCCCCGACCCCGACAGCCCCTCGCAGAGGCCGAAGCCTCTGTCTGAACTGAGCTCTTGCCCAGGCGGCTTCCTCCCCCTGGGCCGTGCGCTGTGTGTACCTCCGCTCAGGGCGAAAGAGCGAACATCACAGGCGAAGGCCCCTCAGTTTCACAACTTAGGTCACATTATGAGCAAGGAGAACAGCCACGTATTTTGGTTTTAAACGTATAAGAATGTCCACTAGTGCCTTCATTCTGGCCGAAGCTTCCGATTTCTGTCATATGTTCCGCAGGCATGTGAGAACTGTGACTGTTTTGAGCATCTTAATTACAACATCAGTTTCTCGAAGAAAGTCATAGAAAGTACAGCCAAAAAAAACCCCAAAACAACCAAACAAAACCCCACACACGTCTACCAGCCTGTCTGCTGGACACTCTTGGTGTGGAATCTGCCGTGTTACACACAGTGCTTTGAAACACAGGCGTTTTATTTTTACGACCATGCGATCACACCATGACACTCTCCAAGGTCTGCTTGTCCACTCCACGCTTTTGTGCCTGTCTTTTCGTAGCTGCCACCACATCACCCATGTTCTTGGACTTGCCTGGGGGGCCATAATCTAGGAACACAGTCTCTGCTTGGAGGCACACACACGTTCGCTTATTTATTTAGGTCATTTTCCCATCATAGGCAATTATGCTATAGGAATATCTTTGGATTCATGCAGCTGACTTTTTTTTTTTTTTTTTTTTTTTTTTTTACCCTGACAGATCTCTCTAGCAGGTTTCCCAGATTAGCTTCAGTATTTTCAGAGTAGATGTTACCCAGTCATCCTCGTAAATACACACCACTTTACCCTCCCAGAAAATCACTGATGTTTGTCAACAAGTATTTATTGTTCCCCTGCTGTGGGTCAGATGCTAGTTCAAAATCTTTGCATCCGTGGGAGCGAGAAAGCTTATCTCTCCGAGTTCTCACGGTTGCTCTTGATACCCAGACCTGCTTCTGCGCATGGACGACATGAGGCATCACATGCCTCCACCTGCAGGCTCCACCTGCTCCTCTGCCTCACCTGCAGCTCGTCCCCCTTTTCTTCTGAGGCGGGCGACCGTTTCTCTGCATAGTGTTTATGTCACCGAGACCATTTCAGTCGGTTGCAAACAGCCTCTCACTGTCTCCCCCGCGTTATTCATTCAGTAATTATGTTTTTAACCTGAGAGCCTCGGTGTCCTGCACTCAGAGTATTCAGCTTTCGTAGGAGTAGTGCATGTTACTTCAAGTCCGAAGTTATTTGGAGTCTGGGCGTTAGAGCTATTTTAATATTTTCTCCCAGGTTGAAGAGTAAGTCTTTCTGATGAGGACACTTGGTTGCTCCCCTTTCTCGTAATGTGACCTAAATTGTGAACGTGAGGTGCCTTCGCATTGGATGTTTATTTTTTCGCCCTGGGGACTCGCCGTTGACCTCACTGCTTCCTTCTGTGTCCTGGCTGCTCCCTTACGTGGACCACGTGTCCTGGTTTGCTCAGAGGTAGTGCCCGTGTCTTGGCGCAGGTCTTAATCACGCCTCTCTCAGAAGTTTCCTCGTGTGGGTAGTAAATTACGTGGCAGTCCCATCTGTACTGATTCTGAGCATCGAGGTCTGCATCTCAGCGAAAGAACGAGTCTCATCATGGCACCGCTCTGCACAGCCCCGGCATTTGCACACACATACACATACACAGACACGGCCCGTGGGTCACCCTGCTTCCACCAAATGTGGGCATACCCCTGTGTCATGACGCGTGTGAGAAGTCCCCACAGGGTGAGGGTGTTGTGCCGTTTTCCCATCACACGTCCCTACTCTCTCCTTAGATTCACTCTCTGTGAACAGGTGCATAATTCAGACCCACTTGTAGCTTTCAGAAAGAATCAGGCACCTTAGCTCTGTGTTGACCTGGACAGTACATGCAAACTTATCAGTGTGCTAGCAAATCCTCATGTCCCTAAAACCTTAAAGTTGAGAAAATGCACTTATATACCCATATTGAACTCGTTTACAATTTCTTGGAGAAGACACGTTTTCATGAAAACACAGAGAACATGCATTGGAAAGATTCTCTTCCAGTTGTATCTTTAATAAGTGATGTGAGCTGTTGGCAGCCATGTGGCACAGAGAATTTTGTGCTCTCTGGGCCCAGAAAACCTGGGCCTTTGGTGGTTCATGTGTAGCCCAGTGGCCTCTAGCTGAAATGCTTTGGGGGCCAGGCGTGCCACACCCAGGGCTGTTAGGCTGCAGGAATATCTCTGCTTATGACCAAACATACCTGCTATACAGCTGTGGGGGGATGTCAAATGGAGATGCCTGGGCCGGTTTTGGTTCTGGCCATCCAGTTGAGCCCATGCTTCTCACCCAGTTTTATTCTGAATCATCTTGCTGGCTGATTGCTATTTTCTAAGAGCTCCAGCAATTCTCCCCACTGAGAACTGTGCGACTAAGAGGCAGGGCCTCTGGGCTTCCTGGGGGCCAGAGCAGGCCAGCACAGGGCAAACCCAGGGGAGGCAGAAGATGGCAAGCCAGCCAGGAGCTCCCGGCCCCACACAGACGTGCCTTCTGTGTTGTCCAGGACGTCACAGGTGCCACCATCCAAAGGCCCTGCCTGAAGGCCTTCGAGCATCTCCCTGTCACCCATAGGATGATGTCTGCAGCCTGAGGCAGATGCCAGGTCTGCCCTCCTCCACGCACGCCCTCTGGCTCAGGAGGACATCGTCCCCTGTCGTGGAGCTGTGTCTCCACGTTTAAGGACATGCACAAACGGCACCCCCCTCACGCCCCCAGGTTCCCAGGGGAACAAGAGCACCTTCTCCCAGGGTCCTCAGCCCTGCCTTCTCCTCTGTGTCTGCCAGGCTGCGTGGCCCTCACTGTGGGGCAGCTTCTTGCCAGCGGTCCCTTTGCTTCTTTCTGTAGGTGGCTTCCTGGAGGGTAGAGCTCCGGTTTCATCATCCCTGACTTTTAGTTCTTGCCACAGTGTCTGTAAAGGGTTATTTTCATCAAATACTTGTTATGTTTAATTAAACAATTAGAATAAAAGCACGCAGGAAAAGTCTCCGGGAAATTAATCTGGGTGGGCCTCCACTTGAAGGCAACAAACAAAGCATGGATGGTGGGACGAGAGCTGTCTGCACGTTGTCAGAAACAGGGGTTGGGGGTCCTGTGGTCCCATCTGCAGGGTAAATCCCCTTGGTCCTCACGGGAGGGAGTGGTCCTGATAGGGTGGGTCCCCCTGAGCGTGGACCTCGCCCTGTGGCCCATTGTCTGCTGAGCGTTCTCGCGACACCAAAGTCTGCATTTCTCTATCTATCAGGAGGTTCTAAAACAGATGTCAGCAGGGTCCGCCTCCCTCCAAAGGATGCGGGGAAAGGTGCTTCCCCGCCTCCTCCGGCTTCTGCTTGTTACGGGCCATCTCGGCATCCTTGGCTGGGGCTGGCGTCATTCTGCCTCTGTCTTCACCTCGCCTTCTTTCTGTGAGTCTCTGCATCCAAGTTTCCCTCTCAAGTGCTGGGATAATTCAGCAGGAGGATGAACGGAAAGCAGCTGGCCCATTTCCCGGCAGAAGTTCAGTACTCCGTGAAAGCCAGCGTAACTGGAGTGGACTGCTCGGTTCACTGGGTACTGAAAGTAGTGTAACTGGAATGGACCTGCTGTGTCATCTGTGCTTCTGGATGGAGTGGGGAAGCACCTCGAAATCACCAGCAGGCGCTTGGAAGCGTTTCCCTGGCAGGGTCCCCCCCAGAGGGCTGCTGCCCCCCACACCCACTGTTCTCATCCGCTCTGTTCCTTACGCGGGACTTTCTCCGGGTCCTGCGCTGGCTTTGCAGATCCAGTCTACAGCCCCGAGAACCTTCTTCTCCCCTCTCACTGGGGGGCTCTTTCCTTCCCAGTTCAGATCACACAGGATCTCTGCAGGGGGGCACCTGGCTCACTCTTCCCACACAGCCCCCCTCCCTGTCCCTCACTGCGTCCGTGTCAGACTCAGGCCGGGGAGGAAATGGATGGTGAACAAGGCAGCTGAACCGTGTGACTGTACAAGCACCGTCCCTGGACCGCGTGCACCCCTGGGTGCCGTCCTGAGACGCTTGCTCATCAGTGAACTCAGCCTTCACTCTCTCCCGGACCCTGAACTGGACACACGTGTCACCTCCGCTTCCTCTGCCAACCCTGGGGCCGACGGCTCTTCCAGTCAGGTCCAGCCGAATCCGGCGCTCTGCGAGTCACTGACCCTTAGGGACACCTGTTCTGTCTCTTCGCGTGATGACATTAAATAAAAGGAGACTGTCGCTGAGGACGAGATCCTCCTTCTGAGACACGGGTGTTAGAGGTGAGCTGAGTTTCTCTGTCGACACAGTGGCGTGGGAACAGGACTGAAAATATGAGTCAGGGTGCTAGCGCCAATCCCCGTTCCACACACACACACACAAAGGCACGCGTCCTCCCCTCAGAGAGTTACAGTCCCGTGGAGAGGCTGGAGCTACAGACAGATGCGACCAGCATCTCTCGAACACCGTGATGGATGCAGATCCATGGACGTGGGGAAGCGTGGGGTGGTGCCAAGGAGGGTTATAAAGGCCTCGGCCCCCAGTTGGATCCTCGGTGATAATTGGGTGTTTCCCAGGCAAGTAGGAGAGAGTCTTTCTCCACTTGGAGAAACGAGCTGAGTCACTGTAAATCCAGCAAGTCTTTAAGTGCTATGAGCCACTCCAAGGAGGACAGGCCTTGTCCTGCACACAGAAGGAAGCGGGGCGTTAGGGGGTTTTAAATGTGGGGGTGATGTAATCGGGTTTAGTTTTATAATGGCATATTTTAGTGACTGTTTCATGGAACACGGACTGTTCCTTTGGAGACCAATTCCATGTGCCACCAAAAAAAAGAATCCTTGTTCCTCTTGGGATTAGTTGAGCTGCTAAACGAGGTTAAGTAGGTTACTTTCTGTAGACTGCTCCAGAGTACATTTCTAGGTGGTGTGTAGTATGTATAACACATTTTATAATTTACATGTACTGGTAAACATGGGAATATGTAGCTTTTTTTTTTTTTTTTTGTCTTTTTGCCTTTTTGTCTTTTTGTCTTTTTGCCTTTTCTAGAGCCACTTCCGCGGCATATGGAGGTTCCCAGGCTAGGGGTCTAATTGGAGCTGTAGCTGCCAGCCTACGCCAGAGCCACAGCAACATGGGATCCGAGCCGTGTCTGCAGCCTACACCACAGCTCATGGCAACACTAGATCCTTAACCCACTGAGCAAGGCCAGGGATTGAACCCGCAACCTCATGGTTCCTAGTTGGATTCGTTAACCACTGAGCCATGATAGGAACTCTGGGAATATGTAGCATCTTATATGATATGTGTAGCATTGGTGTTAAATAAGGATTCTCAGGCTGGAGGGG
Source organism: Sus scrofa (assembly GCF_054392235.1). Taxonomy (NCBI): domain Eukaryota; kingdom Metazoa; phylum Chordata; class Mammalia; order Artiodactyla; family Suidae; genus Sus; species Sus scrofa. The sequence goes on from NC_139391.1 coordinate 140,106,399, forward strand.
AATATTGCACGTGGATGGGAGCAGAATCTGCACCCCTAAAGAAGCCTGTTTGGCATGAGGATTATCTTGAGCTGGTTATTTTTAAGAAACAACAGAGGGAGCTCCGGCTGGGGCCCAGGGGATTAAGAATCCAACTGTGGTAGCTCAGGTGACTGAGGAGGTATAGGTTCGATCCCCAGCTGGGTCAGTGGATTAAAGGATCCAGCATTGCCACAGCTGTAGCTGCAGTGTAGGTTGCAGATGCAGCTCAGATTCAATCCCTGGTCTGGGAACTTCCACATGCCATGAGTGTAGACATTTAAAAAAAAAAAAAGTAAGAAAAGAAACAAGAGAAGTAGGAGAAGCTCTGAAAACAGAGGGAATTAAACTGATAAAGGCGACCTCTGTTTGTGAGGGGGTCTCCCTGTCTGTTCCAGGGGGAGAAGAATGAGGAAATCACCAGCCCTGCATGTGGCCATGATTGGCCACAGCAGCTAGTTAAGCTGGGCTCCGGGATACGCGCTTACACGTGGGGGTGGCAGCGCGTGGTGAGTTCTGCAGCCCAGGGCTCGTGTGCTCTCCCCTGACGCATTTCCAGCCTCTCATGATGTACCTTCGGCTTCATTCGGAAGTTGTCCATTCTCTGCTTAACTCTTATCCTAGCAGGTGTGGCGAGACACGCCCTGCACTCCAGGTACCCGCAAATGCAGACCTTCCGTCCCGCTCTGTGGAGAGGCCCTGTGGGCTGTTTGTCTCTCTGCTGCTGCCCTTTGCAGAGCTGTGGGTGGACGGCAGAGGCACCACCTCTCGGCGTCCAGGCGTGACTCTAACTCAGTTCAGTGCATCTGGTTCTCTTTGCTTCATAGGCGACTTCGCCGGTCTGAAATCGTGTAAGGTTTCCTCTTTGGACTTGGAGGGAAGGCTCTTTTTCTCATCACATCTTCAGATGTGGGTCTTTTACTCCGAGCCAGGATAGGTTTCTTCTACGACTGATCTAACAGCTTCCTCAGACCACGTCTCTGTGCCTCCTCCTGCTCCTCCTCTTATATCCCATGTGAGGCTTCACCGCGTCCATCTTTCCTTTTTTTTTTTTCCTTCTTACAGCCACACCTGCAGCATATGGAAGTTCCCAGACGAGGGGTCAAATGAAAGCTGCAACTGCCTGCAGAAACACTGTGCCACAGCCATGGCCACACTGGATCCTTAACCCACTGATCGAGGCCAGGGATCGAACCTGCATCCTCATGGATACTAGTCAGGCTCTTAACCCCCTGAGCTGCAGAAGGAACCCCCGTCTTTCCATTTTTCGTCTCCCCCTCATGATTTCCTTTCCTTTTGTTCTTTTCTGTGTGTAATAATTCTTCTGTGTCACCATCTCTATCCAAACATCGATTATTCCCTTAACTTCATAGCCTCAGTGTTACCAGCTGGAAACTTGGTTTCAGACAGAAAGCCCTGTGCAGACACATGGCTGTCAGCTACTCTGACCTCACTTTCTTTATTTAGTTTTGGTTCAAGATGTCTCTTCAGTGACTTTGTTTTTATTGGGGTAAAAAATATATAACACCAGTGTTCCCATGTTAGCTATTTCTAGTGTATCCACACTGTCCTCATGGAACACGGTTTGAGCTTCTCTGGCTGCTGTGACCCTTGGCTGTCAGTTCTGGACTTCCCAGGCAGCACTGAGGTGATGGAGCCATGGCCGGTCCAGCCTCTGAGGAGGGGCGGGGGGCAGCCAGTGCCTCCTCTGCTCCCTGGTTGGAGGATGCTTGCCTGCGGGCTCAGGAGGAGGAAGGCATCTGCCCCCAATTCAGTTTTTTCTCAACTCCTTGGGGCCCAGAGACCAGAGAGGCTGAGGTCGGCAGGTCTCTGAGGGCTGCCCCGTCTGGGATGGGCCCTTTCTGGTCCTCACCCCTGGGCGCCTTGCACCTGACCTTCGGCTGCCATCCCTGTGTGGTCTGGCCTGCGGGGAGAACAGCCCTGAGTCGTCCTGCAGAAACGCCCGTGGAGCCAGAGACCTGCGTGGAACCGGCTGCAGAGCAGCCCCAGAGGCTGCTGACTCAGGCGGGGCAGCTCAGACTTGGGAGCAGGGCGGGGAGGAGGGTGCTCGCAGGCTGCTGTCCTCCTGGAAGCCCGAGTTTCTCTGGGTCGGCTTGATCTCCAGCCGCATCAGAATCACCTGCGGGCCCCTGTGAACAACACGAAGTCCTTTGGGACTAGACGTTTGTTCAGACAAGCCCTCTGGGTCACGCTGCTGCACATAGGGCTTTGAGAAATGCAGACACGGGGAGAGAAGAGGTACCCTGGTTAGGAAAGGCCTCGGAATCACAGTTGGCAGTTTTCAATTCCTGGAGTCTTCACACGCTGCTAATAGCCCTTGGATATGCAGCCAAGAGTCTGAAGACAACCAAACAGCAATAGTTTAAGATCAAGCATTTGAATTTTATGGCAACAGGGATCATTTAAAGCTAGGAGTTTTTGTTTTGTTTTGGTTTGGTTTGGTTTTTAACAGTGACCTCTAGACCTAAGCCAAACAGTGAGCCATCACTTTGAAACTTGCTCTTAGTAATTATTCCGAGTAGACTACTTTATGGATCAGTATTTTTCAGAAAAAGTATTTTGGGCTTTCATATTTGTTCTTGGATTAATGGGTCAAAAGAGAGCAGTTTAGAATATTTCCACAGATGCCACAAATAAAGTGTTCTTTTTACAGGCAGCATTTCCTTGGACAATATATCCTTTCCCTTCTGAAAGTGTTTTCTCATTTGTCAGAAACTCGAAGACTATTTATTCAGAGGTCACACTGCCTACTTGTGAGACATCCCTTTGTTGTAAATTTCAGTGTGTCTCATCACCTGTATTTGTGGCCATAGCTGTAAGGAATCACATCAGGGCAGTTGGAAACCTCCTGGAGATTTTAAAACCTTGGTTGTGATTCATGCAGTAGGGAAGGTGGTGTTTTCCTGTAAAGAATTGTTCTTTTTGGTTTCGGATGCGGCACCAGTGTTTGCGTTCCAACTTAGGCACAGTTACTGCTCTGAAAGTCAAGTTGTCCCCAGCTGAAATATAAGCTTACGTGGTGTAATGGGCTGGTCTTTCTTTTCCATTAAAATTGGTCCACTCTGAAAGGTAAGAGTTCTGGGAAGATCAAATTGACAGAAGTCAAATAACTGGATAGAGATGAAGGCTTAGGTCTATGATTTCAGTACCTTAGCAAGATCACAGTTTGTGCCACAGAGTATTTTTTAGAATCAGCTGTGTTCTGACCACTGTCCTAAATAAATAAATAAGCCTCGTCTTTTTTTCTCATGGATTGTTTTGCTCCATGATAAGAAGCCTGCGTTAAATCAGTGGAGCTGTTACGGCCACTGGGAAGAAATAGGAGAGAAGAGGAGGCAGAGGAGGGCTCACAGGGGAAGGAACTGGAAGCCCCATGGCTGGGGACGGTTTCCAGCCAAGTAGCAATAAAACGGGATGCAGGTGCGAGGGAGCCGCCCATCAGATGGCAGGTGCCCAGGGCTGGGCTGGGCTGGGCTGGGGGAACCTCAGGGGAGAGGATGTCGGGCGTTTGTCCAAGATGTGAAGCCTCAAGAGTGTGGGGGACTCAGGTTCTGTCTCCGGGCCATTGGGTAATGAGGAGTCGCCGATAAATTTTGAGCAGAGAACACACCAGGTCGGTCCGTGGGACGCCCCTGGTGGGATTATGGCAGTTAGGAATCTGTGCAGTGCCCGTCTACACAGAGGGCAGCCCTGCACAGAGATGGAAGCGGCCCCTTCTCCTGGGCTTTTCCTTGTACTTCCAGCATGTGGGGTACACAAGCCTCATGGACCGAGACCTCCCTGTGTTTGATTGCTGGTGGCGAACCGGAAGGTGTTTGGGAATCGCCTTGTCTTGTTCGCAAACAAAGAAAGAGATGGGAAGAATTGGTGGTTGGAGGTTCCACTGAGGGAGTTCTCACCGTGGCTCCGCAGGTGAGAAACAGGACATTGCGTCTGTGAGGACGTGGGTTCGATCCCTGGCCTCGCTCAGCGGGTTAAGGATTCCGTGTTACCACGAGCTGTGGGTAGGTCGTAGATGTGGCTCCAGTCCAGCGGGGCTGTGGTTGTGGTGTGGGCCTCAGCTGCCGCTTGATTCAGCTCCTAACCCGGCAACTTCCATAGGCCTCGGGGAGGCCGTAAAAAGAAAAGAAAATTACATGGCGGTTTCTTACATTTCTTTTTACTGCTTTTTATTTTTCGTCTTTTTTTCTTTTTCCGGGCTGCTCTCACGACATATGGAGGTTCCCAGGCTAGGGGTCCAATAGGAACTGTGGCCACCGGACTACACCAGAGCCACAGCAACACTGGATTCAAGCGGCAACTGGGACCTACCCCACAGCTCACAGCAATGCTGGATCCTCAACCCACTGAGCAAGGCCAGGGATTGAACCTGCATCCCCGTGGATGCTAGTCAGGTTCATTAACTGCGGAGCAGCGATGGGAACTCCAGAGGTTTCTTCCATTTCTTAAGGGAAGCTAATGTTGAACTTTTATAGAAAAAAATCATTTATGTTCAACTGCTTCTTCCCCAAAAGATTTGTGGTCATCATTCTCTTGTAAGTGCTTCTTAATGCTAATTACACATTTTGCCCTTTGCTCTGGGGGGATAAATATTCTTGGCAATATCTATTCAAAAGCATTTTGTAAATTGCATGATGTAAGTTCTAGAAAGTAAGAAATCTATATTTTTTCATAAATACTATAATCCAGAACTTTAATTACTTGAAATAAGCGCCTTTACCAATCAGCCCAATTTAGACAGGTTTAAAATATCATTTCCTCTACATTTTCTCAAGTTGTTTCTTACAATTTACGTATAAAATTTAATGTAGAGCTTGTTTCCACCCCCGCCTCAGGCTGGAAGACTAGTGTCTCATCTTTGATAGTTTCTTTAATAAGGAAATTTCATATTGGTGGCCTTCATTCTCATGGCTACTGCTTGAACTATGCGTTAACTTGTGAGACTTGTGCCAGCAAAATGAATACTACATTTCACTGTGTACTAAAGCGTACGCAGGACTTCTTACCAAAAAAAAAAAATGTTCAATATAATTCACAAATAGCAAATAAAAATAAATGTAAGAAGTCACTTTACTGCAGGGCTGTGCAGTAGAACAAATATTCCCAGCAAGCCAGGGCTCCAACATTAAGAGAATAGCGTCATGGATTTTAATATGTTAACATGATGTGATACCCTGCAGCCTTTAAGATGAATTTTTAAACCTCGGAAAAATGCCAGAGTTGGCAATATTATAATATTCAGTGAAAAGATGAGAAAAATAATACACTGTGAATGCAAGTCAATCAAAACGTGTTCCTGGGGTGGCAGAACTGTGCTCTCGGGACCGTGCCTCATCTTATTGCTGGCTTGACATCACCCCAAAACATGTGATCAGTCAGGTTTACCTGTGCCTCTAGGATCCCTGGCCTGGCCCAGCCTGCCTGGGGCCGCCTGTGAGGGCAGGTGCTGTCCGGTATTGGCCATCTCGGGACTGACCTCGACCCTCTCTTTCCTCTTACACTGAGCAGCAGCGAGTATGATGACCTGGGACTCGCCCGCGTGCTTTTGCGCAAGTTTGGGGATGCGTCCTGTGCTGATGGAAACCCAGACCTGTAAGTATCGGATGCCCTTTGCAGAAGCATAGACACCAGCCGGGAAGCTGCAGGTGGGGAAGGCCACCTCCTGCATCAGGACAGGAGGGAACAGAAGCCAGATGACCAGGTCCTAAGCAGGCCTGCTGGGTGTTGCCATCCAGAATGACCTGAAAGAAGCTGTGTAATTGCCCCTTTCCGTCCTTGATAAATACGTGCTTTATATCATCATAAAAAATTTATGAATGAATAACATTGATTTGCTGAATAAAACCCCAAAAGAATAAAACTAAAAAGAATAAAGGTAAGTATGAAATATGTATTAACCGTTACGTACGTTTGGGGTAAACTTGTACCTCTGAAAAGATGAATTATACTTTCTTTTTAACTAAAGGGAGTAAAAAAGTCAGAACTATCAGTGTGGGGGTGAACCACTTGGAAGACGTTTTTTGTAGGATTTGAAAATGATGCTATAGAGATGACCTTTTTAGGAAGCCTTGGTAAAGCACGCCTTTCTTCAGCACCGTTGTCTCTGTCTCTTATTCTGCTCGACTGTTATTTACGGAGGATCTGCCATACAAACACAGTGCGGTTAGAGGACCCAGCACTGAAGTAGGACGTGGCCCTGGGCTCAGGCATTTACACGTGGGGAAAGCGATAAAACCAGAACGATGTATTAAGTACCAAAGTGTATGTTTTTAAGTAAGAAATGTAAAAAAGCAAACATTAAGACAATATTGGCGATGTTTTCCTAATTCGTGATGACACATTTCGTGCATTAGTCATGTTGGTGATTAGCTTGAGACTGAATAACTCTTAGCGGTCTCAGTAAGGAAGAATTAATAGAAAATTAATTATGTTGTTGCACTTTTGTCTTCTCTTGAAAAAAGACAGTAATTTGTTTAACTAAATAAAAGCTTTCATGGTGATGCTTTTAGTTCCCTCTCCTCTAAAGAAACGCAGGATGTAAAAACGGTCTCCCTCTGAGAAGCTGACATGTGACCTGGGGCCCTGCCTGGTGCTGGTTTAGTCACGGCTCAGTGTTGGAACAAAGAACCATTGGCAGAAAAAGATATTTCTTCATCTGGTCTTTCAAGAGGGAGAGTAAAAGTGGAATTGGTGCTTGGGACAGCAGCACATATTCCGAGTTCCCTTCAGATGCCTCTTTTACCTTCAGAGCCTGTGCCCCTCCACCCTGCCCCCCTGCCCCCCTCTCTCTCCGCCTCTCTCCATACCCCACCCCCACTCCACCCCCACTCCCTGCCTGCAGATCAGCCCCTGTGTTTCTCTCCTCATCTTTCCTCCATCTTCCTGGATCTGTTTTTGTTGTTTATTTGTTTGCTTTTTCCTTTTAAGGCTGCACCTGCAGTGGACGGAAGTTCCCAAGCTAGGAGTTGAATTCGAGCTGCAGCTACCAGCCTACACTGCACCTTGTGGCAAAGCCAGATCCTTAACCCACTGAGCAAGGCCAGGGATTGAACCCACATACTCATGGACACTAGTTGGGCTCTTAACCTGCTGAGCCACAATGGCAACTGCCTGGGTCTGTTTTTTTGTTTCCTCCTCTTTCTCTGTGAAACTCGCAGAGTCTATTAACTCATTCCTGTTTTCTTTTGTCTTTTTTTTGTTGTTGTTGTTGTTGCTATTTCTTGGGCCGCTCCTGCGGCATATGGAGGTTCCCAGGCCAGGGGTTGAATTGGAGCTGTAGCCACCGGCCTACGCCAGAGCCACAGCAACGCGGGATCCGAGCCGTGTCTGCAACCTACACCACAGCTCACGGCAACGCCGGATCGTTAACCCACTGAGCAAGGGCAGGGACCGAACCCGCAACCTCATGGTTCCTAGTCGGATTCATTAACCACTGCGCCACGACGGGAACTCCTCATTCCTGTTTTGTAACCATTTCTCCTCTTTTCCTTGGTCAGCTGGCAAAAAGCTGAGGGGCGAGCTACCTCCTGCAAGGAGCTGGGAACACTTAAATCGGTAATAATTTCTATCCAAGTTACACAAACAAGGCTTGGTTTACTAAAGCTCCAGATGGAAACAAAATGGTTTTGTTTAAAACAAGTAAGTTTTCCTTCTGTAAGTATCAAACCTAATTGACGTCAGTATCTACATTTTCCCCTTTTGGCAGACTTTAGCCGTCTTTTGATTTTTAATTAGCAGAAACATTTTAAAACGACAGATGAGCTTCTGCTTATTGACTCTTTTCCTGTTCAGATGCTCTGAGCCCATGTTGAGGGCACCACAGTCAATTGCTGGCTCTACCTCGTCTCCTGCAGAAGGCAGCACGAATCTCAGAAAAAGCTCTTGTGGGGGGAGCCTTAGCTAAACCATCAGCGTCCACATTGCAGTAGATGATGCATACTTTAACATTTAAAATGTGCTGAAGTTGCCAGCTCTTAGAAGCAGACTGGCAGATTTCAACCTTGAGGTTTCTTTCGGCAGGCTCGTGTTTGGTGACACTCCAGCGATGGCTTCCCCTGCTGTTGCTGTAATAAAACGGTCACCTTCCCCCATGCATTCTTTTTCTTTTAGGGCTGCACCTGCGGCATATGGAAGTTCCTGGGCCAGGAGTCAAATCAGAGCTTCAGCTGCAGGCTACACCGCAATGCCAGACCCTTAACCCACTGGGCGAGGCCAGGGATCAAACCCACATCTGCATGGACACTACTGTGTCAGGTTCATAACCTGCTGAGCCACGACGGGAACTCCTCCTCACCGTTCTTGACAGCATGTGACAGAGCACAAAAGTGGTCCTGAGCGCTTCTGATACTTAGATTGCACTTTAACGCCCGGGGCAATGGGTGAGGTTTGACACCCTGATGAGATGAGGGCAGCTTGGGTCCTCGCACCTGGTGTGGCTGTAACAGCTTCCCTCAGAGGGGCAAAAGCTGAGGTCGAGGGTCACAAGCTTCCAGAGCACAGCTATCTGGCACCCTGGTAAAGGGGTGGGGAGCCTGGCTTCTGGGTGGGGCTGCACAAACCCACCTCTCAGCCTCTGCAAGCTCCCTGTGTGATCCAAGCAGTGACTCTGCTTTTCTGGGGCCGCTGTGCTCCCGCTCTCGAGGGAGCCATGCTCCTCTCCGGCCTCCGGCTTGTTTTCCCTCCGGGCAGGACTGTGTCCGCACTTCCCTCCTTGAGCCTAGGTCCTCCGAGCTGTCCCTCTGGCTGTGTGTTGAAAACCGTGGGCTTTGCTAACTCATGGACCAGAGGACCGCGGTCAGACACGTGCGCTCAGATGCCCATCACTGCTCGTGTGTCCTGCAGAGCACGGCAGGTTCCCCGCACAGAGCCAAGGGGACCGGGGCTTGAGGTCCAGACATCAGAGAGAGATTTAAGTGGAATCATCTGATTCCTTGTCTTTCTGTTGGGAGCGCAGCTCCATGTGCCTGACGAGCGGGGAGGCCACGCCCACCTCAACGTGGGAGGAGCTTGGAGCAGACAGAGGTTTGTTGCAGGAAATGCAGGGAGAAGGGTGGTTTGTGCCCTAAAAAACCCCAAACTCAAAATTGTAAGGCCTTTTAAAAGCCAGGTGAGGATGGGGGGTGGGTCTCAGGGAAAGTGATCAGTTCCTGCCGTTCTGACTGGTTGATGGTGCAGGAACGGGGTGACAGGGGTTCTCACTATCAGCCCGAAGTGCCAGGAGCCCGGGCCACGTGCTCATGGGCACCTTCTGTTTGGCGATGGTTTTCGCCTCCGCAAAACAGTTCGGGACAGGAGCTGAGCAGGGGATCCGGGGAGGCCTCCCTCCTCCGCCTCTGTGCGAGCCACGCAGCCTCACGGTGGCTCCTGCAGCACAGAACGTGGAGGCTGGGAAGCTCCCCAACCGGAAATCTGTTAAACGCTGCTGCTGGTCCCCGTACAGCTCTGCGGGCCACGTCCGGTTACTTTCTAAAAGGAGGCCAGGAGCAGAGACGCTGGGGGGTTTGGAGGAGACCAGGGGACCATCTGGGGAATTCAGTAAGTTACACACACTTGCTAACGTCCCCGAAGCCCTGCAGCCAAACCACGGAAGGCCCGCAGAGTTTAAGAAATGGGAACAGAGGTCCCCCTCCCCCCCAGTAATGATCAGACCCAGCAGCAGGCAGTCCTGTTAAACACATCGCCCCCTTCGGCGGTCTTTCCCTGGTGCTTTCAAGTCCCGAACTGGAGTCCCCGTAAGTAATTAATAAACTAAGGAAGTCGCACTGGGGAAGCCTTTAAGTTATTTTTGTTATTTCAGAAAAGTACATGGAAATTGCACTTTGCTAACCTGACGAATAGCAATGGCCAGTTTTGTTTTTTTTCCCAGTGTACCAGGTGTTTTTCACCCCAGGGCTCTGACGCAGCAGCACAGCCTGGAGCGGAGTCTGGGCTTGGAGCTTGAGAGACCAGACCATCTTCAGAGTGTGGTCTTGGGCCGGCCACTGACCCCTCAGGCCCTCACTCCTCTGCTGGACAGTGGGGCTGGCAGGAGGTCTAGTGAAAACGTCTAGCTGGGAGCCTGTAGTTCAGTAAATGTTAACTGCCTCCCTTCTCTTCTAATTTCTGAGTATATAATAACCATCATTCCTAAAACCGATTTTGATTTACAAACATTAGTGAAAAAAGGAAAAATCAGGGAGTTCCCATTGTGGCTGAGCAGGTAAGAACCTGACTAGTACCCATGAGGATGCAGGTTTGATCCCTGGCCTGGCTCAGGGTAAAGGATCCAGTGTTGTCACAAGCTGCCATGTAGGTCACAAACGCGGCTCTGATCCCGAGCTGCCATGGCTGTGGCGTAGGCTTGCAGCTGCAGCTCTGATTTGACCCCTAGCCTGGGAACCTCCACATGCCTCAGGTGCAGCCATAAAGAGAAGAAAAAAAAAAAAAAATCAATGTATGAGGCCTAACAAGGAGAAAAGCTATAGAGAGCTTGGGAACAAAAGGTTTTGAACCACTGTTGTAAGTTGTTTTTGTAACAGTCTCTGTTGTACCGCCTTTTCTTCATAACGGAAGTTTAATAGCAATTGTGTTTCTTTAAATGATGACTCAATTACGGAGTCATACCATGAAAAGAAATTAGCAGCTCACTGTGTTTATTAATGGCCACACTGGTGCTGAAGCTACCTAGTTTTGCGATCCGGAGCCCCCAGCTTCACAGCAGCTGCCGGCCCCACCTCCACTGAAAGTCCTGGGGAGCCTTGGCGGTACGTGGAGTGCAGGAGTAGAGCGAGCATCATTTAATATAATGGAAATATTGTCATTGCAATAAAACATTGTCATCAGATTAACAGCTCCAGCTGTGAAAACTAATGTAACAGCTCTGCCTTCTGCAGCGGAAGAAGATGAGCATGGCCCAGGTTCCAACCTGGCGGGGCTCTTTCAGGAAGATACCGTAGCTCTGAGATCTGAAGGACGGTTTCCGTTCTCTCCTTCCTTTTGTCAGGGACAATTCTTCCTGCTGGCGCTTGGACCCCTCCTCTCACCTGGAAGCCCCGAAGCTCTGTGGCTGCCTGGTAGGTTTCTGGAGTGTTTCTGATTTTTTTTACAAGTCTCAACCTCAAGTAACCAAAATGAGTTTACCTATCTGAAAAGCACCTCCCTTTTTTTTTTAAACTAAAATGTGCCTCTGTGACTTGTAGGACTTGTAGGGTTACTTGATTAGCGGCTTCTTGAAAAGTTTCATGACACAACACAAATTGCGTGGACCCCACACTGGCCCTTCTGTTCATTGCCTACTAATTGTAACCAGGAATAGCCCAATAGCATTCATGGAGCTCATGCATCTTCTTTTGATTAATGCTGAGGAAGCTAAATTGCCTTTTGGGGAGAAATTTCCCAGAATTTCAAGGCAGAAGGACCTCAAGGCTCTGGTGTGTTTATTTAAGTTTTGAGAGCTCGATATTGAACGCTAAGATACCACTTAGCTTCTTCTAACTATGACTGATTAATAATTAAAAGCAGACTGAGGTAGCTATGCCCCCATTGCAGTGAGGGCCAGTGCTGTCTAGTCTTTGAAGGAGGACGGGTTGAGTTTTTTATGGAAAATTGGTTGGCGCTCATCTCAAAGGAAATCCGAAAAGCCAGTTGATAAAGGCGCGGGCCGATCAGCCCCAATCAACAAGCAATCCTAGTTTATAGAAAACCGTAGGAAAAGCAAAAAAAAAAAAAAAAAAAAAAAAAAAAATCCTAATTTAAATGAATCGAGGATCCTCGAAGAGAACAGCCATGTAAACGTGTTTCCAGGGCCTTTCTGCTTAGCGGCCCATAAGATGCACGCCTCTGAGTCTGCAGCGACTTCGCAGAGCCTTCTTTTCTGTGGATCTGGTCTGCTTTCTTCTCTGAGACTAAACGTCTGCCCCGGGCACACCAGGCTGTCTTGAGGGGCTCTTCACGACCCTTTGACTTGGGCTGTCAAGAACTCAGAGCTGGGTTCGATGCTCCTTTGCCACGACCAGCTGTTTTGCTCACGTTCTTTTTGGACGCAGGGATGTGTGTCTTCCCCTTCTTGTCTATTCCATTAACTCATCACCTCTCTAATTTCTCACTCCGCGCTCATCTTCTGTGGCCTTGATGTAATCATTCTGTTACACTGGTGCCTTGTAGTATAAGTTCCCTGAAACGGATTGGAGTTGTTTGGGGTGTCCGCGGCCGAGGAATGGTGAGCCAATACCAAAACAGTTGATGCCAACGTCCCTGAGCTCACCCCAGCTCACACGAGCGGGAAGGTGTCAGGATCACGTGCGCAGGAGGAAAGGGATTCGTGTGAAAAAGCTCCATAGCTGAGGATGTTTCAGAAATGCCAGCTAAAGCCCTGTTAGCGGGTCTCTCAGCGCTTCCGAGCTGCTGATATGATTATGCTCGAATCACAATGGGGTGGAGAAGAGGCAGCGTTTCCTGCTTATCATTGGACTGAAGAATCCTTGTTTTCCGTGGCACCCGTGTGCTTCGACACGCTCTTCGAGACATGCTCGTCCACAGGCTGGGGGTCAGAGGTCTTCCGGAAAGGGGGCGTTGGGGTGAACCCAGCCAGGTAAATGTTTCCTGATTCTAAGCCCGAGAGTGGCTGCAGAAGAGGCGTTTGACTTCTGCTTTAGGCACTTAGGGAAGAAACGCATTCCTTTGCATTCTTTTTTTTTTTTTAATTTTTATTGAAATGTACTTGATTTATAAGGTTGTTCTGCTCTACAACAAAACGATTCAGTTATTTATGTGCACACATCCATTCTCTTTCAGATTCTTTTCCCACACAGATGATCACGGAGTATTGGGTAGCGTTCTCCGTGCTGTACAGCAGAGCCCTGTTGGCCCGTCTTTCCATAGCCCTCAGCCTGCATGTGCCAGCCCCAAACCCAGTCCGTCCCTTCCGCCCACACCTGTCCCCTTGGGTAACCATAACCATATGTTTTTCAAAGTCTGTGAGTCTGCTTCTATTCTGCAAATAAGTTCATTTGTATCCTTTGAATTCTCTTGTGTATCATCCTCTGATTCTCTTTCCGGTTCCTCAAATGCAAGGTCACCCCAGTGAAAACATTCTTTCCCCTTTGAGTCCTTACAGATCTGCCCAAACTTACATACAGGAAAGGATTTGAAGGGCCCAAGTGTAACTGACAGCAAAGGTCCCAGTGGAATTCTAGTGAATTCTCAAATGTAGGTGATTCTTAGGGAGATTTGAGAACTCAGAGCACATACAAGGCCATCAATAACTCATTTAAAAAAATGAAAGCTAGGAAAAGCCATACTTACTTTAAAGTAGTGTCAGCAGACCTGTGTGGGTTATAAGTACGTTTCCACTTGATGTCTTTGACAATAATTACAGACCTGCCCCAACGGAAGCACCAGGGCTCCCTACCTGACCAACGGCCTGGGCCACCGGCTGCTCAACCTCTCGGGCCTCCGCCTGGAGGAGTATTTGCTGGCGCCAACGGAAAAGCCAAGGTGGGTTCGAAACTGTCTCTGGGTCTTTCCTGTTTTCAGAATTACTTTGTCAGTCCTCTTGCTCCAAACGCTAACGTTCTTCAAAACTCAGATGTCTGATACTCGCCTCGATGCTCATAAAAATTCCAAGGCAAGGCCCAGGCCTTACGGAGGTTCCCCTGCTGGCTTTCACTCCTGTGCTGGGGGAAGTGTGTCCACTGAGACCCGCCGGGGCTGGAAGAGGCTTGACTGCTTCAGAGCATGAGTGCAGAGACGATAACAGTGTGATGCAGTGACGGTCTCCCTGGAGACCTCTCTCATCTAGGCAGCATCCAGCATGGGAGCCGGGGTGCACCCGGGGTCTGAAGACTCCTCTTGTGCGTGTTTTGGGAAAGCTGTTGTTTTGGCTGAATTTCCTGGAGCCTAAGAGGGTGGATGGAGATGAAGGGGTAGGACGGGCTACTCGCTGCTTTAAACTGCAGCCCCGTTCACCGCTGCGTCCTTCCCTGAGACCCCAGCACACAAGCACCCCGTGGTCTTCCCGCAGAGCCCGGAACCCTCCCCCCCTGTCCCTGGCTCTCTTCACCTCTGACCCTCCCTGCATGATCTGACCCTCCCTGTGCTCTGTCTGCACCTCCCTGTGGTCCACTGGTCAGGTCTTTGAACACATCTTTGGGCGTTCCCGTTGTGGCTCCGCGGGTTAAGAACCCAACAGAGTGTCCATGAGGATTAGGCTTCAGTCCCTGGCCTTGCCCAGGGGCTTAGGGATCCGGCATTGTTGTGAGCTGTGGTGTAAGTCACAGATGTGGCTCAGATGGATCCTGCATTGCTGTGGCTGTGGTACAGGCCAGCAGCTGCAGCTCTGATTCGACCCCTACCCTGGGAACCTCTGTATGCCGCAGGTGTGGCCCCAAGAAGAAAAAAAACAAAACAAAATAGGTGTTTGAAGGTGGGAGTTTGTGTGGCCAGGACTTAGAATAGTATCTGGGAGTTCCCATGGTGGTGCAGCGGAAATGAATCTGACTTGTAACCATGAGGTTGCCCGTTCGATCCCTGGCCTCACTCAGTGGGTTAAGGATCTGGCATTGCCGTGAGCTGTGGGGTAGGTCACAGATGCGGCTCAGATCCTGTGTTGCTGTGGCTGTGGTGTAGGCTGGCAGCTGTAGCTCCGAGTCAACGACCCCTAGCCTGGGAACCTCCATATGCCGCAGGTGTGGCCCTCGAAAGAAGAAAAAAACAGAAGAAAGAAAAACTTCTGAATAATTAGAATCAGGAAGGATTCCAACTGCTTCCTTCTACACAAGAGACAGGTGAACATAGTATATTCTTTTGTTTGTTTTGGCCACATCTTTGCCATGTGGAAGTTCCTGGATCAGGCCGCAGGTTTGAGCCCTGTCCTCACACATTGGGTTAAGGATCTGGCGTTGCCCTGAGCCGTGGTGTAGGTTGCAGACGCGGCTCGGATCCCATGTCGCTGTAGCGATGATGTAAAGCCACCAGGGCCCCGTGCTACGCAGAATTCCGGAGGTGGTGAGTTCCCACTGTGGCTCAGTGGTAATGAACCCAACTAGTATCCATAAGGACAAGGGTTCAATCCCTGGCCTTGCTCAGTGGGTTAAGGATCCAGCATTGCCACGAGCTGTGGTGTAGGTCACAGCTGCACCTCAGATCCTGTGTTAACAGTGGCTGTGGTGTAGGCCAGCAGCTGCAGCTCCAATTTGACCCCTAGCCTGGGAACCTACATATGCCATGAGTGTGGCCCTAAAAAGCAAAAAAAAAGAATAGTGTCTGGCAGAAAAAGGAGCTTGATCAATGTCTCAGAAATGGATGAATGAATGAAAGGTTAAATGGAGCCGTTTGGGAACAGGTCTTTATTCCCTTGTCCCAGTTTTGTCCGAGAGCAGGGCACAGTGGTGAAAGTCTGCTTTTCAGTTGCCTTTTATCCAAAGACTGGGAAGCCAAGCTTAAGATGTGCCTTTATTCCTAATGTTAAATATTTTTAAAACCTTAATAAGTGCCAGATACCACACCGCCCATGAAATATAAAGTCAAAAGAAGTAAGTCCTTCTGGGATGAACTCGCAGAGCTGCGTGGAAGATAAACTAGTGAAAAGACAGATAAGGCCCCGTGAGGCAACCGCTGCGGTAAATGGGTGGGTGGATGTCGTGGGAGCCCCCACGTGAAGGAGGCTGACCCACGCAAGCGCCCTGAGATGCCCCGGGACGAGGCGCCGCGTGCATTGAGAATTAAAGAAGCAAGAGCAGGGAGACACAACTCTTTGAAACAGGGTAACTCAGGAGTGCGCGACAGACTAAGTCATTCGAAAGTGGATGTGGAGGAGAAATGACTGTTAATTAAAATGACAAAGTGCAGGTCTGACCGCAGGCGTGGTCTGTGCCTGCGTGTCTCCTGACCCGACCGCAAGGCCTGAGGAGCGCACCTGTGAGGTGGCAAAGCCGCATCGGTTCCATCCTGGACGCCTGCCTTGGAGCCAGGCCGCTTCCTCCTGCAGGCTGACAGCCCCTCCCCACCCCGCCTTTGGCCCTGTCCCGGAGCCTGGCGGTCCAGCGGCTCCTGCCCCAGGGCCATCATAACCCTGCAGTAAGTCAGAGGCGCTGCCTCTCGGAGGGCCTGGCGCTCCCTGCTGAAGCACTAACGCCCTGTTTCCTCTCGCTAGGCTCGGAGGCTGGTCTTTTGGAGTACGGGACCCCGGTCAAGGTCAAGACGCGCACTCGAATATATCAAAGCCAAAACCTCTGGCAAAGGTAAGAGGCTTTCCTTCTCCTTCCTTGTTTTAGAAAGCTTTCAGGGAAACTGGCTTTGTAAATAACCTTAGTGGGTGCAGGTGGAATGGACCCAGATCCCGGCCTTTGTGATTGTGAAATAAAAGCAGTCATACGTACACATTCTTTCAAAGAGACAATGAATGTGTCCCTTTAGACTATGTAGAAATACACGAAATCAGTCACTTTTTAAAATTTGATTCTAGTTGATTTACAGTCAGTGTTGTGTCAATTTCTGCTGTACGGCGTAGTGACCCCGTCATACGTTGTTTTTTGTGAAGACTGAAATCTCCTTAAAGCAAACGAGAAAATAATCTGTTATCAAAGACACTCATGACCAGGGTTGTGGGACACATCACTGGTTTTCCTGGCGACCTTCCGAGCGTGCACTGAAGTTTCTCTTCTTCCCGAAGGCTGGATGGACCCGAGCCGACGACACAAGCAGGCCGTAACCAGGCGAGGCCACCCCCGGGGCGTGGGTCCTTACGCCCTGCTGGGACGGTCCCTCTGAATTAGGAAAGCTTCCCTTGGCCTCAGGGCCAGTGGGTGGGAGGGATCGAGGGCTGGGAGACAGGAAAAAGTGCTAACTCAGACGCGATGACACCCGACAGGTTTTTCTGGGGGAAGAAGTCAGTGTAACCTTAAGATGGGGAAAGGCAAGCTTCCTGTCTCCGAGGTCGAGGACGCGGTCTGGGGTGGGTCCTGAGTGACAGGGAAATGGGTGGAATGGACGGTGGGCAAGAGCGTTGCCTGCCTGGGAACCCGCCGCGAGAATCTGAGGAGTGAGGTCGGACAGCGTAAGCCCAGGGAGGCAGCCACCCTCTCCTTTGTGGTGGGGACGTCCGTGGTCCATGGGGACCCGGAGAAGCTTGTCGGGCTACTGGCTCGTGCATGATGGAGGCTTGCTCAGTGGCATAAAGGCTCTTTACCGGTTTCTCCGCAGTGTAATCCCTTAGGAAAATGTTAAATTCATACTTCGCAAGGCCGTCCCCGAGGAAAGTTCCAGCAGTCGTATTTCACAATCTAATCCCTGAGGAGAAATCGAAGTCGCGTGTGGACCGTTCAGAAACCCCTCCTTCAGCCGAGGTGCGCTCACGTCTCTTCGCTGGCAGGCAGCACACGTGAGAAGATTTATAGCTCAGTATGAAAATATCAAGATCCATAGCTTGATAGAAAAAGAAGGGACAGGGCATCGGCCGGGTTTTGAACCCTCAATGTGGCTGATCTTAAAAGAAGCCCAGTTGCTAGAAGGGATCTGTTCATTTCCCCTGAGAACGTTTTAACTTTCTCACCTCTGCAAGTCCTGAGCCTTCTTACGTACGGATAGCAGGCCATTGCGTTTTTGCTTTCAGGGGCTCGGGGCAGGGCGGCCACGGCCCCCCTGCTTTTCTTCTTCAGGTCGGGGGCACACATGACTGCCTCCCTG
This sequence comes from Sus scrofa, assembly GCF_054392235.1. Lineage (NCBI taxonomy): Eukaryota > Metazoa > Chordata > Mammalia > Artiodactyla > Suidae > Sus > Sus scrofa. The sequence goes on from NC_139391.1 coordinate 140,124,099, forward strand.
ACACCTGCTCCCTTCCTCTTTGTTTGAGGAGTGACCTCTGCAGTTTTTAATGCGGTTTGACAGGCACTTTACCAGGCACAGCATGCCAGTGAGGGGTGTCCAGCCCTTTGGGGAGGAAGCTTTTCTCCGGAGGCCAAGGAACCAATCCTGCCTTGGGCTGTCAAGGGCAGCTGAGGCCTGAAACCCCACATCGCGGTCGGTGGTGGATGTCCTGTCACACGGTCATGCTGACCTTTCAGGAAGTAACCACCAGTCTTCTGCTTTGGCCTTTGGGGTCCATTCAAGACAGAGTGTGTGCTTTTCAGTCCTTTTGAGGAGAAAATGGAAAATGTGCAGAGGAACAGGCTTACTAGTTAGAAATTCATTATGTTGCAGAATGGCTCTCCTGGAACCTTATGAGTTATTTCATTCACATCTTGAGTCTTGAGCGGGTTTAATTAAACACCCGCTAGGATGGGTACACTGCAGTTAAATTTTAAGGCCAAACACTGGCCCCTCCTGGTGCTTGGCCTTCATTCTCTTCTCACATAGGATTTTTTCCATTCAGAGATTTTTTTTTTCTCCTCACACCTCCTTAGCTGCCTTTCTGAGGAACTGTTCCTCGGGATCCTGACACGCGAGGTCTGTTTGGAGGTGTCATAATATGTTCCTGGAAGGAGATTAACGTCCTCCTTCGTTACTGAATTTTTTGGGGGTCCTGACTTACCGGCTGGCAGGAAAGGAAATCCCACACCTTATTTCCAAAGTGTGGTCCAGTGTTTTAAAAAAGCATTCTTGGAAGAGAAAAAGCAAAGCAAAGTTCTTCCTTTGAACTCTGCGTAACAGGTGTTAAAGACCATCACGAAGTATCTGTTCTTACTTAAAGAATTTATAGATCCTGCCGAGTAGAGGCCAGTTTATAGGAGGCCCGGCAGGAAGCGCAGAGTGTTCTTGAGACTGGGGGTCAGCCGTCCAGCCCCCGAAAGATGCAGGAGGGCAGATGGCCATCACGACCCTCCCAGTGCGTTCGTTTAACTGGGGACCCGTGGGGTGGACTGCTGGGGGCCCTGCTTGGCCAAGGCTGCCTGGCCTCCGCCCCCGCCCCCCCGTGGGTGTGCTCCCTGACTCCACCCCACCCTGCACCCTGAGAGTGTCGCCATTGCCACGTGACCCTAACGCTACCCTCTGCCCCGTGCCTCTTCCCCCACCATCCGTGGCCACGCAGGAAGACAGTAGTTGGAAATAAGCCATTTGGGCAGCTTCTCAGGCTGCTTCTTGCCTCGGAGAGCTGGGCTCCCAGAACCTGTCTGGTCCAGCGTGGCTGGCAGTACCTCTGCCTTCGCCCCTGGGAGGCACAGCAGGCTTTCTGTGACCCAGCTGAGGTCCACAAGGCACACTCGTGAGTCTTTTAGAACAGGCAGTACTCTGCACAATTTATCATTGCATTTGTGGACGTCACAGTGCTCCAGGTAACACCCTTTAGGTCCCTAGAAGCCCTTTGTCCCCTAAGAGGTGTCACTCAGGGCCATCCCGCCCTTAGCAACCTTCACAAAGTTTCATGGCCACCCGTGACGTGACCTTTATTCTGAGGTGTCCCTTTTGACGTTTGGCCTGGAGACCTGCACACCTGGGTGGAGGGGTTCACCTGCTGCCCGCCTTGGCTGGGATGATGTTGGGGGACCCAGTCTGCTCCTCATGCAGGCGGGCAGACCAGCCTGGGTGCCATGGCCACAGCCAAGGCACAGGAGGACGTGGGCACGGGCGAGCTTTGCAGCCCTCGGCCTGCCTCCCGCTCCATCGGCCACGGAGCAGCAGGGCGCCGGCGTCAGGCAGCTGGGGGTAGAGGCAAGAAGTGGGACCAGCACAGAAGCCGTGGGGCCTGGGGAGCAGCGTGAGGGCAGGACGCTCAGGGTCTCGGGCCCCCACCTCCTCTGCCACAGCAGGTCCACTTCGGACTGTGTTTTTGTAAGGTGTCATTTGTTGAAGCTGAAAAAAAAAACACCCTGCTTTTAAAACAAACAAATGAAACAGCGGCATTTGGAAAACCCGGATCTAAAGGAAAGATGCCGTGGCCTTTCACTCTTTTTCCCCCAAGACTGGGGCAGGGGGAGGTCACGGGCCATGGCCGGGGGCCCTGGGGGTTCCGATCTCCACCGGCAGGGTTTTCTCCCACAGAAACCCGTCCCTTGGCTTGAACAGATCGAGGATCTAATCATTTCCAGAAGCACGTCTGCGGGGGGTGTGTTTGAGGGTGCAGGATGGCAAGGGGGTGGGGGGCAGGCCCAGCTCACTCCTGTAAGGACAGGGTCACTGGGCTGGGTGTAGGAGCCGGGCCCACACTTTCGGGCCTGTGACCCAGCCCGTACTTTTCCCTACTTTTCAGGAGTGTCTAAATTACACACATTTGTGAATCTGTGGATTTTTTGGTTTTGGATGTCTCAGATGTACTCGGGCATAGCCTGGGGCGTCATAGGCTGCCCTGGGCCTGCGGTGAGCAGGTTTTCAAGCGGAATGTCTTCCTCCCTGCAGTCGGGAAGAATGATGCTGAGGCTTCGCATGAGCCTCTTTCAAGGGGGTGCATGGCAATAGCTGCTTTCTGAATGGCTTCGTGACGTGGGTGGGCTCTCCGAGAAAGGACTGGGGAAGCGTCTGGTGGAGAGAGTTATTTTCGTGAGCACTGGCCTGTTACGGAGCTGTGCCTCTGAACCCAGGAGCTTCCATGCGGGACCCTGATCATCACGTGATGAGGCGGAAAAAAAATGGGTTGGAAGCCAAGGGGACCTGAGATCTGGCCCTTACCTTGCATAAACTGTGAGAACCTGCATAGTTTCCTCCAGCACTAACTTTCTGGGGAGCGGCTCTGAATCTGCAAAGAAGCTTGCCTGTCACAGAAGACAAGCTTGGTCCAGAGGCATGAGCTTGAGTGAGGACTGAAATGTGCCCACTGATACGTTATACGTCTTAAAAACAGTCACCAGCATTCCAAACGGAGCATGCTCAATTTTTACTAAAATAGTGATATTTTGAACTATAGATACTGATGGTTCAATTAGTATTTTTTATGCTACTTCTCATCGCAGCCGTAATAACATTCTCTCTTGATTTCTCGTTCACCTTCCTCCCGTCTGACAGGCCCGCCGCTTTATTCGCCATGCTCAGCAAATGTTTGGTGCAATTCATTTCGAGAAAGAATGTTCCACATTCAGTTATTAATTTGAAAGTAATCATTTTTTTTCTTATCATTTCCATGGTTTTAATTTGCAGGTCAAATTTCATTAGCTTCCCAACTGAGAAAGAGAAAAAAAACGATGGGCTTAGATTCTCTTTTTGCTGTGAGAATATAATTATAGAGTAACATTGCATTTGTTCTGGGGAAAATGAATCTATTTTTAGTTGTAAATTGTAGGCTCGAGGTAAATATGAAATGAGCAGACTGGAATGGACTGCTCCCTGCCAGCCAGGCAGGGTCATTTCTCTGAGGCCGGCATCAGGTGTTCAGGGGGCAAATGGGCACGAGTTCCTGGTGTCCGCGAACGGCTGATGAGTGGGCTTACGAGCTGACTTCATGAGGGCCATTAAGTTCTCTCTCTTTTGCAGGTGTGGTACAATCAGAAGGGTTTCCACTCCCTGCCGTCCTACCTAAATCATCTAAACAACCTCATTTTGTGGAGGTTCTTACCCCCTGGCGTGGATTGGAGGCAATACGGTAATGTTATTTTTGATGCCTTATGATTCACTCCTCTCAAAAGACGATGTTTTTAAAAGTGGAAGAGGTGGCAGCTTCTGCGCGGGAAGAGGAAGGTTTCCGCTGGGCAGCCAGTCTGTATCGATATCCGTGCAGATTAGTAGGTCCTTGTAGCTTTTGTTTGTGTGTCATTTGCTGTCTTTACTTTTGTGAAGTGGTGACCTGATCTGTAAGATGACGGGAGTGACAGGTGGCTCTCCTAGCGACTTCATGCCTTACAGAAGTGAGAATAATTTCTCTCTTTTGGCTTAGGGCCACACCTGCGGCATAGGGGCGTTCCAGACTAGGGGTCGAATTGGAGCTGCGCCTGCAGGCCTTGGCCACAGCCCCAGCAACACCAGATCCAAGCTGGATCTGTGACCTACACCACAGCTTGTGGCAACACTGGATGCTTACCCACTGAGCAAGGCCAGAGGTTGAACCTGCATCTTCATGGAGACTCTGCCGGGTCCTTAACCCACTGAGCCGGAATGGGAATTCTGCTATGTGTTTTAATCTCTCTTTTAAAAGGCATTATTCCGTGGACGGTTGTCATAGATGATATAGATCACCTGTTATTGTTGGGAAGGAGAATATTATAACTTGTTTCCTGTTGAACCCTTAACTCATCAGTTCTTCGTTCTGACCCTATGCTTTCGCCTTTTGGTAAATGACACAAGTCCATTTCTGGAACCCAGTGTGGATTGATTGGCTTGAGGGGATATTATGTGCTTCATTTGAGTGGGCTGAGTTGTAATTTATCAAATTCACCGAGTTCTTTAAAAAAAAAAGGAAAGCAGGCAAACAGATGTATAAATACCAACAGGCCATATCCATTATAATTTATTCGCAGAATATATTTGCTGAAACATTCATTCACATAGAAATAAATGCTAAAAAATTACCCCAATATGCTATTGCTTTACCGCAGCCTTCTCCTATTCTTCTATGTGTGTTTGTTTTCCCTTCTCCATCAATCTCTAAAATACAACATATTTAATTATTCTGTGGCACTGTAATTGTTTTGGAATGACGGGAAGTGATCTAAAAAATGTGCGTTCCTAGGAAAAGTCCAAGAGAGCGGAAAGCCCTATGGATGAGTGGTATTTATTGTGTCTGAAACGTCTGAGGGGCAGCGTTAGATATTTAGCATCCATAGTCTCATTCGTGCGTGCGCGTGTGCGTGTGTGTGTGTGTGTGTGTGTGTGTGTGCGCGTGTGCCAATTTTGTAAGGTGGGTGGTATGTGCCTACTTCACTGATTGGAAAACTGAGTTCAGAGGAATTGCCTGCCTGGTCTCTGAGCAGGTTGCGTGGTGGCCAGGGTTCTAGATCTAGCTGATAGCAAAGGCTTTGTTTTCCTCTGCGATAAATTGAGAGGATGCTTCTGATGGGCGTGAATAGGGCTGTTTCCTGGAGGGGCCACTCACTCTGGACCTAGAACGGTGGGCGGAAGTTTGCCTGACATCAGGAAGCTCCTGTGGGCACGAGTGACAGTGATGAGAGAGAAACCCCTGTGGGAAAGTCCATTTGACCTCACCGAGGGGGAGCGTAAAGGGAGTTTGTTAAATCCCCCTGAGAGGTTATCTGAGGCCAAATGCTGCTTGACCTTGAATGTCAGAGGGAGGAGCATGACCATCATTGAAATGACAAAGAGGCTTTGTCTGTATCTGAGGAGGAGGAGGACGTGGTGGAGTGGTATGTCAGGATGAGCAGTCTGGAGCCACATAGCAAAGGGAAGGGGTGCTGGTTGCAACCCAGCGGTCCCTGGGGAGACGCTGCTGCCCACAGTTTCGAGGCAGCCCAGCAAGGGGTGAATCCGGGGCAGAAAAGGAAATGACGACATCTAGACAGAGGCGAGAAAAGGTTGAGGCTTCGGCGATGGGGAACCTGTCAACCAGAAGTAGAGGAAGGGTTCAGATATAAATTCAGAATGAGTGACTTAGTGCTGCTGCAGGAGAAAGAGACATTTTCAAGGAAGGGGCTTAAAAAGTTCAGAGGTGGTGGGTTGGGGTCACACATGTGACGAAAATAAGCCGGCAGCAGAATTCAGGCCACTAGAGAGCCAAGGTCAGGAGAGCGGCCACGAGTGCAAAACCCTTTAGCCTGGTGGTAGATTCAGCTGGCTGTTGACTCAGGTCCTGCAGGATTCAAAGATGCGGAGACACGAAGGCTGTGGGCAGGAGGGTTTTTTATCTATTTATTTAATTTTCTTTTTAGGGCCACATCTGCAGCATAGGGCTCACATTAGAGCTGCAGCTGCCGGCCTGCACCACAGCCACAACAATGCCAGACTCAAGCCGCGTGTGTGACCTACACCATAGCTTGTGACCATGCCAGGTTCTTAACCCACTGAACGAGACCAGGGGTCAAACCTGCAGCCTCATGGATACTAGTTGGGTTCTTAACCCACTGAGCCACTGTGGGAACTTCTCACTGAGTCATTTAAAAACCACTGGGAGGCTGGCACCAGCCCAGACCAGGTAGAGGTGTTTGGCAGTGAACGTCCACGCGGACCCCTCCTCCTGAGTAAGTGCACTCGAGGGCTCCTGCTCGGTGGCTGCAGAGGGTGACGAGGACGCCCTTGGGCGAAAGCACGGGGTTCTGCAGCCTGGGGGGCCCTTGGAGATGTGCGCCTTAGTGCATCTGAGGGGTGAGCGGATCACAGAATGTATTTCACAGTAAAGGCTCTGTGCTCACATCAGCGCCGTAGTCGCAATGTCATGCAATGATATTTTTCAGGGTCCCTGGGGGCCCACGCTGCCTCCGTCCAGACGTCCCCTTCCCCCTCCTCACCTTGAGTGTTTCTGCTCAACTTTCCTTCCCCCCCCTTTTTTTTCATTTTAGGGCTGCGCCTGAAGCATATGGAGGTTTCCAGGCTAGGGGTTGAATGTGAGCTATAGCCAGCCTACACCACAGCCACAGCAACGCCAGATCCTTAACCTACTGAGCGAGGCCAGGGTTCGAACCCACATCCTCTTGGATACTTGTCGGGTTCATAACCCGCTGGGCCAGAAGGGGACTTACCTCTGTTCAACTTTCCACATTAAACAACTTCATTAAGGTACGACTGACGTACAGACAATTGTAGGTATTTCATATACACCCCTTGATGAGTTTAGGGTAAGTGTATACCCTGAAGCCATCATCACAATCAGTGCCATAAATATTTCCTTTGCCTCCAAAAGTTTTCTTCTGCCCTAGCCATCTGTCTGTCTGTCTATCTAATCTATTGTTATCATAAGAAAACCAATCTAAGATCTACCGTTTTAGCATGATTTTAAGTATACAATACAGTATTTGAAACTCTCGGCTCTGTGCTGTTCACGAGATCCCAAAGGCTTAGCACTTGCACAATTCAAACTTTATACCCTCTGATCCGTGTCACCCCCTCTCCCTCCCCCCAGCCCTGGTAACCATCATTCTATCCTGTGCTTCTAGCAATTAAACTGTTTCAGATTTCTCACGTAAGTGGGATCCCTATGGGATGAGAGAAAATACTTGCAAACCATATATCCCATAAAGTTAATATCCAAAGTATATAAAGAACCTGGAAGCCATAAAATTTTAATTATGGTGAGAGGAGGCCTACTTATCTCATAAGATTTTTTAAGAATCAAATAAGATAATTTATACACAAGAGAATTTTAGGGAAGCCATACATCCAAACAATTCCAGTTGTTGGTATTTTTCAGGAGGAAGAAATGAACATGTGACTTTAGATTTATGTTAAAATTATGCTTGTGTAATAGTTTAAAATAGTTTTTTTTAAATATAGCAAAATACGTGTCTCCAGACAGGAGTTTGATATAGTGAGATACTGTACAGAGACAGGAAGTATCTATGTATATTTGTGTGCAGACTGATCAGAAATATTAATAGTGGCTTTTTCTCTGGGTAGCAGAAGCACAGGAGGTTTTTAAATTTTTCTCTTTGCCTTGCAGGAAGTTATGAATTTTCTCCCATACATGTATAACTTTTATAATCTAAAAAGAGATACTTGGGGGAGGAACTAGCATTTCACTGTAAAATGGCATTTAGGTAGCTCTTCCCAGAATTTTTATTCTACAAAATTTCACCATTCAAAGCTTGGAATAGAACAGTAAGTAGAAGGCCGTTTCCTAGGACCTATCATTAGAAAACTCTGTCTAGTAAAATTACTTTCCTACATTACTTTTGATGGAAAAGGATGCACACTCCCCAGGAATCAATCCCCAGCTCCCGGTGAAAGAGCCCGTAGGAGAGCTGAGACAGGAGACAGATCAGCTCAGATCTTCCCTGAACTTCTGCGTGAAGAGCCACTGGGTACTGGGAACTGGCTCCATCCATGACCTTCAGTCTACGCCTCAGACGCGTGGAGAGAGAGGAAGCGGTTGCATCCAAGAGGAGGTGAAAACCACCCTCGCAGGGGGGGCTTGTGAGGACCAGCCCTTGCCCACGCCTAGAAGTTATTACAAGACAAATGAGCGAGGTGTCAAAGCCAGCTTGGGGTCAGGGAACAGTCCCCACACCTCGAGGAAGAAAAACGCTGCCCATGCTGAGAAGGCGGCATCACAGGAGACGTCTTGTGCGTTCACATCCGTGTAGATGCAGGGAGATGTGTGAACTCTGCGGAACAGAAGATAAAAAATGAAGAAGACAAGCCAGACTGAGCTGCAAGATGGGTCAGAAGGGACCTGGCTCCCATGCAGACGGTAGCCGAAATTTTCATTGGATGCAGTCGCATTATTGATGGCAAACCTTCCTGCCCCACGTGCAGTATTCTCAGAAAACAGAAGGAACAGATAATGTCAGAAAACTGATTTGCGGAGAAGAGCTTTTAGAATTAAACAGAGAAAGAAAGCAGACGAGTAATAATTCGCGTAACAAGGAATGGTGAGAGAAGAAAATTTTCACCAAAACCAAAACACAGCTCTGGGCCAGTGGAAGGTTTTGCCGTGATTCCGGCAAAATGCTTAAACGGGAAAGTATGGGATAACAAATATTGACCAAAAACATCTGGTGCGTTTTCTAAAGTTCAAAAGTAAAGAACAGTTGATTTTACAAAACTGTAACAGATTACTTTTGAAGGAATGCAAAGAAGATCAGCTTCTGACTTGCAAGAATTTCCTTTGCGGCCTCTTCTTTCACTCGGGGATTATTTCGAAGTGTGTTGCTTAAATTCTGTGTGGTTGACATGTCCTTGGTATCTCTCTGTCACTGGTTTTAGTTTGATGCATCCTACTTGGAGAACACACTCTGCATGTTTTAATGGTTTTATGTTGGCCGAGGTTTGTTGTATGGTCCAGGTATGGCTTAACTTGATGAGCTGTCCGGGGTGGAGAAAAAATGAGTATTCTGCCCTTGTTGGGGGGAACAGCAGCAGAATACTGATGTATAGTGTTCTGTATCTATCCATTAAGTTTTATCGGCTGGTTGTGTGGTTCAGCTCATTGATGTACTTGCTGATTTTCTGTCTGGTAGTTCTGTCATTTGCCGAGTGGGGAGGTATTGAGGTTCCCAGATACCATTGAGGACTTGTCTGCTTTTCCTTTCAGCTGTACACACTTTTGCTTATACAGTTTGAGGCTCTGATGGTTGGCACGTACACATTTGGGGTAGTTGTGTATTTCAGATGGATCGATTCATTTGTCATTGTGTGATGTCCCCCATTGTGCTGGTACTTTTAGCTACTGCGGTCTCCTTTATGTGATATTAATATAATTTTCCCTGCTTTTTAAAATTTATGTTAGCATGCTATCTCTTTTCATCCCTTTACTTCTAGCCTATGCCGTTACAGTGGAAGTGCATTTTATGTAGACAGCATATAGCTGGATCATATTCTTCAATCCGCTTTTATAATCTCTGCCATTTAGTTGGTGTATTGAGGCCATTTACATTGAATGAGCTTACGTATCAGTGAGCTTAAGTCTGACACTTGATTATTTGTTTTGTTTCTGCCGTTTCTTTTTTTCATGCGTTTCTATGATTTACAGAATCAGTTTTGGGATTCTGTCTTGATTTAGCTGGAGTATTTTAAATATACCCTATACCCCTTCATCTGGTTTTCTTGGTGGTGGGTCCCGGTATTACAAGGTAGCTGTGTGACTTTTCCCCATCTGCTGGTAGTGGCATTTGCCGCTTTGAGTAATAGGTAGAAACCTTCCTTGAATGAAGGGCCATTAACCCTTTCCCCTTCAAAATACAACCGTTTCAGGCATTTACTCACGCACTGAGTACCGCATTATGGTCGCTGGAGTACTGCTTGTGTCGGCAAATATGACGTGAGAAACTCAGACGCAAGGGCTGGTCTGCTATGTTTGCCCCCGTCTGTAACACCCTCGGTGCTCTCCCTTTCGGAAGCTCTAGGCCTTCCTGCGCTATGATTTCCTTTTGGTTCAGAAGACTTTGGCTATTTAAGAGTAGGTTTGCTAAAGGAAAATTCTGGTTTTCTTCCCACTGAGAGTGTTTTTAGTTCTCCTTCATCCTTGACAGGTAGTTTCACGGAGTACATTATAATTAATTGTTGTCAGTTAGAAAAGAAAATTTCAGCCGTTGAGAAAAGTGCCAGTTCCTAGAGTTGCCATCATAGCTCAGTGGTTAATGAATCTGACTAGGAACCATGAGGTTGCAGGTTCGACCCCTGCCCTTGCTCAGTGTGTTAAGGATCCGGTGTTGCCATGAGCTGTGGTGTAGGTTGCAGACTCGGCTTGGATCCCGTGTTGCTGTGGCTCTGGCGTAGGCCGGCGGCTGCAGCTCCAATTCATCCCCTAGCCTGGGAACCTCCGTATGCCGCGGGAGCGGCCCAAAGAAATAGCAAAAAGACAAAAAAAAAAAAAAAAAAAAAAAAAAAAGGAAAAAGATGCCAATTCCTTCTGGATCCTGTAATCCAAATGAGCAATCCACTGTCTTTTAGTTTTTGTTCCCATCTCTCTCTCTCTCTCTCTCTCTGGTTGATTTTAAGACCTTTTTTTCTTGTCTTTAGTGTTTAGAAATTTAATTATGACCTATCTTGGCATAGATTTATTTGGGTTTGCCTATTTGGGATTCATTTGAATTTCATTTGGGGTTTGAGCTCCTGGGTTTGTGGGTCCGCATCTTTTGCCAACCTTGGGAATTTTTCAGTCATTACAACTTCAGGCACTTTTTCAATCTCACTCTCTTGCTCTCATCCTTCTTGAACTATAGTAATGAGAAGGTCAGCTTTATTTACTTATTTATTTGATGGCCACCCCTGCAGCACGTGGAAGTTCCTGGCTCAGGGATTCAGTCTGAGCCACTGCCTCGACCTACATCACAGCCGAGGCAACGCTGGATCCTTTAACGCAGTCACATCTGCATTACAGCGGTGACCTGAGCCACAGCAGTGACAATACCAAGTCCTTAGCCTGCTAAGCCATGGGGAACTCCTGCTTTATGATTCTCTAAGAGCTGTGTCCTAGCCCATGATATGCAAATATTGTAACAGAATTTACCAATTTTCCATTGATGGACTTTTAGGTTATTTCCAACTGTTCCTGGTTTAAAACAATTCTGTGAAAACACTCCCATCCAAAATCTGTTTGTCCATCCATAACTCTTTCCTCGGCACCAATTCCTAAACAGGGACCTTTTGGGGTGGATGGGTAAGCATGGGGTGGGGGTTGAACCCACAGCTCTGTGGTGACGGGCGCCGCAGCAGTCAGATTCTTAACCTCCTGTGCCAGGGCAGGAACTCCAAGAACATCAGAACTTTTAAGGTTTTCCCTTAGGTCCCTGAGTTTCCGGGCTTTCTTTTACTTGGCTTTTGTGCTGGGTAGATTCTGTTGTTCTTCCTCAAGTTCACGGATTCTGTCATTTCTGTGTCCACGCAGCTGTTGAGTATATCTAGTAAGTTTTTAAAAACTTCTGTCAATTTATTTTCAGTTCTGGAATATTCCCGTTTGATTTTTTATCACCTCTGCTTCTTTACTGATATTTAAAATTTCTTTTTACATTTAACGAGAATTCACGGTTACCGTCTGAAACATCTTTATGATGCCTCCTGCCAGATAATTCTGGCATCCCGATTCCTCTCAATGCTGGTGTCTGTTTATTATCTTTTCTCTTTCATGTTGTGATTAGTCTGTACTTGTTATGAAAGGTATTCTCAGTTGAATCCTGGACATGTTGGAGGCTATATGATGAGATTCTGAATCCTATTAAGTGTTTTTGTTTTGTTTTGTTTCCTTTCATTTTGTTTTGTTTTCCTTTTTATGAAGTTCCTGGGCTAAGGGTCTAAACAGAGCCCCAGCTGCCAGCCTACACCACAGCCATGGCAATGCTGGATCCAAGCTGTGTCTGTGACCTGCGCCACATGTTATGGCAATGCCTGATCCTTAACCCACTGAGCAAAGCCAGGGATCCAACCCTCATCCCCATAGAGACAACATCGGGTCCTTAACTCACTGATCCACAGCTGGAACTCCCATTTTGCTTTGGTCTTAAGCAGACAATCCTTCTGGGAAATCTGGCATGAGAACTGGATAGATAGGTGTGTTTAACCAACCACCTGCCTCTGCTGATGCCATCCTGGTAGAAGCTGCGAATCTGCCTTGATGTGGAGGGTGGGTTTCAGGTCTGCTACTGAGCCTTGCTGACACACACATGGCAAAATAGGGTACTGACTTGCACTGTCTCGTTACTCCTAAGTGGGGGATGTATGTTTATCCCCCATGCCCCCCCCAACACTGGGGGCAGGTAGTGCAGGACCAAGTACTCCCCCCTCCACCCCCGCACGGCATCCTTTATTCTCACTGATGCTGGGATGGAGGCTCAGCCCCACCAAGCCACGCAGGGCACAGGGTGCTGGCGAAGCCAGGGTGCCGACAACCCTCCTGCACGTGGCCACATCCAGTCTGGTTGTTGTCAGGTGGATGGAGGGGCTCGGCTTCTTGTTGGTCCCTCCTGACGGGGAGAGGCTGTGGCACATGGAGTGGTGACTGTCCCCACCTCCCTCTGCCTTGCTCAGTCTCTTTGTGACCCGGTCGAGGTCCTCCCTTCTGGACCCTGGTGTGGAAGCTGTGGTGCCACCTATCTCTGCCAGGTGGGCATGGGGACCAGTTCCAGGTGGGATCTCCTAAAACTGCAGAGGTGGGACAGATTCGCCAGCAGTTTGGCTGCAGGGGGGCAGATATTACCAAGAAACCAGTGTTCTGCTCGGCCTCCCTTTTCTGCCTCCTCCGGCTTCCGCGGAGCTTTTCTTGTCTGTACCCGTTGGCAGTTCCCATGTGGAGGCTTCCGCAGGCTGTGTCTGGAATCTGTGGGAGGCGGTAAGGAAACCAGGGAACACACTAAAGAGTTCTTCCTCGTGTCCCCAGGTCCCCAGGCAGCGGCTGTCTTCTTTCCACCTGTCAGAGTCTCCTGTGCTTGCTGTTGGGTGATGCCCAAGTGTTTGGGGTCACGGTGGGGAGAACCTGGCAGGATTGGGGCTACTCCACTTGGAATGGCATTTGAACTCTGACTTTTTCACCACCATCCCAAAAGCCAGCAAATCATGGAATACTGCCTAAACAATATGGCAAGAAAAAGCTGTACACCCCAGATTCCACACCTCGTGAAGATGTTGCCCCTAAATCAGGAGGCCGCCGAAATATGTGGCGTGTGGCTCAGAAAATGTCCTGTCAATGTTCCTAGCAAAAATAAAATGTTCCCAGTCATTTGAAAGGTTAATCAAAAGTGGAATCATAAAAATATTGAATCCACAGAAAGAGTGAAATAACTAGGGAATCATTATTTCTAGTGAAGCACAGATTATGTAAATGTTTGTATTAAAAAAGTTAATTGAAGGTTATGAAGGATCCATGAAATAGAAGATACATAATGTAAAATACAATTCAATAATAGCAATATGTATGTAGGGAAAACCCTGGAAATTTTAAAATAATTAATATCAAAATGCAAATAGTGATGAAGTCTGGCTGGTTTTGGATTGGATTCTGATTGATTTTAGTTTTGCTCTCTACCCAGTTCATTATTTAAAACCTTTTTACTACTCAATAAGTATAAAAATTAATCTTAATATATAGAAAGAAAGCTTCCCCCCCCCCCCCCAGAAGAGATTAAGAGGAAGAAGAGAGAGAGAAAGCCATCAAAATGCTCTGGTCAGAAAAGTGCGTACATTTCTCTTAATACCCTGTCAGATTAAATAAACCTTTTCATATCTTACTCATGACTTCATAGTGAATTAGTTAAAAGAGCACAGACGTTTGCACAGACGTGCTGATGCGAAGGCAGGTCTTCCCTTTTCGTGTTGATGTTTACAGACCTCTGGGCATTAATACTTGCAAAGATCTATTTTATAGAAGGAATGAACCCCAAAGTGACTGCTTGAGTTGGAGACAAGTATTCTGTTATTGTCATGAACGCTGGACAAAAGCAGAGATGTGGATTTTTACAAATGGCGAATATACAGAATCTGGAAACCATGGAAGATGTAACTGGAAGGAAAACACGGCCTCGGAAAACTAACTTTACACATTTATACGCTGCTCTGGGCCAGTTTGCAGAGAGAAGAGCTAGACCATAAATGACAAGACTACCAAAGGAAAATCATTCAAGCGTATTCAAAATGTACATTTTAAGTGTCGTGTCTGAAAACTTTTGGGGGGACCCTGAAGAGAGACTTGGGTGACGCCCTTTACTTGTTTGTGGTGCCAGAACCATGGTCCTTTCCCAAGGAGCCTCGACCTCTGCCGATCACCTCAACCCCGAGCGCCTATCTCGTGGCACTTGGCACCTAAACGCAGCTCTGAGCACACATGACAACGCCGTGGAGATGACAGCCCTTCGCAGGGCCTGCCGCTGCGAGGCCGCGGTCTCTGCAAGACTGTCGGTGCAGAAGACGGGTACCCTGGGATCCAGGGAGACAGGGTGTGCCTCTCACTCTGCTGCTGACTGTGTTTGGCCTCAGAGAAGCCACCAGAACTTCCTCCGCCTCAGTTTCCTTCCCGCCGCCCCTCCCCCAGCCCCGCAGCTGCCTGTTCTCTGTGGGAGGCTCTGTCACAGGAGACTCAGGCCCCAAAGGGTTCCCAGGACATGAGACAGATCCCAAGCCGACTCGCTCCTTGGATCTGTGGGAGGAGCTCTGACTTCTAAAGTCTCCCTGTTGGAGTTCCTGTCGTGGCTCAGTAGAAACAAATCTGACTAGCATCCATGAAGATGCAGGTTCAATCCCTGGCTTTGCTCAATGGGTTAAGGGTCTGGAGTTGCTATGAGCTGTGGTGTAGGTCGCAGACATGCCTTGGATCTGGCATTGCTGTGACTGTGGTGTCGGCTGGCAGGTACGGCTCTGAGTGGACCCCCCAGCCTGGGAACCTCCATACGCCACGGGTGCGGCCCTAAAAAGAAAAAAAGAAAGAAAAAAAGATAAAGTCTCCCTGTTTTAAGGAGCAAGGGGCTGGGGGCTGGTGGGGGGAAGGTTGAGGGGGAGCCTAGGCAGGGTGCTGGCTCGCAGCTGCCACCTCTCCTTCCTGGGTCCAGGGAAGAGGGGTGCCTTTCACCTGCGTCCTCTTTGCTCTTTCTCTCACTACTCTTTCACTTTGGGGAAAAGAGGCAAACACATCTCTTCTTTACGTAACTCTAAGACTCTCCCCCGTAGAGGAAATACAAACAAAATCTCAGTACAGACAGAGAAATGTTAACTTGATTTTCAAGTGGGTTTACTCCTGCAGAACTGCTCCTACCTACATGTTATATGTGGCTCGCTCTTTCTTTCCTTCCTTCCTTCCTTCCTTTCTTCTTTCTTTCCTTTCTTTCTTCTTCCGTTCTTCCTTTCTGGCTGCACTTGCAGCATGTGGAAGTTCCCAGGCCAGAGGTCAAATTGAAGCTGCATCTGTGGGCTCTACCAGCCGCAGCAACGCCAGATCCTTAACCCACTGATCCAGGAGGCCAGGGATGGGACCCTCATCCTCATGGACACTATGTCGGGTTCTTCACCTGCTGAGCCACGATGGGAACTCCTCTCTGTGGTTCTGAGAGCATCGTCTGCAGTGATAACCAGATTACAAGATCAAAATGAAAAGCTCACTCAGCAGTCTCGTGGGTGGATCCTTCCCCCATCGAGCTCCCCGCCTCCTCCCCAGCCTGTTCCCCGAAACTTCTTGGTCCTTCACCCTAAGTAGGGTCCTGTGAGTGGGCTGCGACCCCCAGGGATGAGAAAGTACAGGCAGGGGCCTGCCCAGCCCAGCCCACCTGCTGCTGTGGCCTGGGCCCCCTGGGTTAGCTGTGTGTCTCATGAATGCTCAGCCCTCAGAAGGAAGCAGTGCCAAACCTCTGTGACCCTTGGTGAAACTCGGCCACGTCTGGTGCCCAGCTTCCCACCACCAAGCTCAGACCAACATCTGAATGTTGATTGACTCCAGGTCTGACATGGGGAGCTGTTGTCGTACAAACGCGGTGGGGGGAGTTAGAGGGGTTTTCTTGCTTGTAGGACAAGCTTCCTTCTTAAACGCTATCGTCTAATGAGTCCCCTCTTTCTCCACGTCTTCCTTGTAAAGAGAGCATCTTAATTTCCTGGCGGATGGGAATGGCTGTGAAGTGAGTTAGTGGAAAGAGGCCTGGAGCAGCGGACAGAGGGCTGTGTTCTGGGGCCTCAGGATTTCCTGCAGGGCTCTGGGGGAGGAAGCCTGGAGTGTGCCTGCATCTTCAGAAGGTTATATTTAAATATTTACTCTGCGAGGAGTAGACCGTAGGACTCAAAAGCCAGCGCCAAATGGAAAGCTGGGCCATGATGAGTGGAAGCCCCAGGAGGGGAAGGGCGGCCTCTTCACTGTTTGGGTTCAGGATTTGCACGGGTGGCTTCTGACGTCTCATGTTGGCGAGCCACTGTGGCTCTCCATGTAGACAGAAGGCTCTCAGCATCACCTTCTCCCTAGGAGGTTTGATGAGGGACTCTGGGCGCTTGGGTGCTGCCTGTGTCAGGAGCAGGCCACCTGTTCCAGGGGATTTGCCACATTCCTCTGCTCGAGTTTCTGCTTCTGGGTGGCAGAGTGTGTCCAAGGTGGGCCTCTTCCTGGCATGCTCTTTCCTGGGGCCTGCGGTGTGGACCCTGCAAACTGATTGCAGCACACGCAGGCGGTCCTGGGCTCTGCATCACAGCTTCTCATCACCAGATACCGAGTGAGGCATCGTTGTGAAAATGTCCAGAATAGGACCTGGCACCGTGGGGCCTGCTGACCTCGTCAGTCATCCCATCACTGAGGCCGTGTACTCTGGCCTCCTGGATGAAAACCCTGAGAGGACGGCAGGGACCCAGGGCATGTGCAAAAATGAAGGGGACAGATTCATCCAGAGGAAAGAGGGTACAGAAAGCAAATATTGGAGAACTTTTTTTTTTTTTTTTTAATTTCTTTGGCTGTGTCTTGGCATGTGGAAATTCCTGGGCTGGGAATCGAACCTGAGTCATGGCAGTGACCCAAGCCACAGCAGTGACAACACTGGATCCTTAATCCCTGTGCTACAAGAAAGCTCCTAGGGAACTGCTTTTAATCTTTCTGCAAGACTCTTACCGATTTATTGTAAAGACATTTCTGCAACAGGATCAAAATAAAGATCCAGCCATGAGTGTTGAACATTTTATAACTGAACGCGCCCAAACAGGTTGGCAGCTTTCCCTGTAGAGCAAGCAGGGCAGGGGTGTTTGTTTTCCACCCACCTCCTTCCAGTGGTGCAGATGTGTTTCTTGAAAATCAGAGGCCTGTGCTGAGTAGGCTGGGGCGGAAATGGGTCCTGGCGTGGGCAAGCCCAAGGCTTGAGTCCCAGGGAGCTTCCTCAAATAGCCACGCTTCAGATGCTGCCTCTGTGACGGACGTGACAATACTGATGGGATGCGGGCGCTCTGCAAGAATTTATACAGACAGCCCTACATCCTGACCCACAAGCAGCATCTGACCGCAGGTTGATTTGCATTTCCCTTCGGGTACCACCCCTTTCGCTCTGCTCCTGGGGATGCTGAGAATTTCATCCCTTCCCTGTACACCTCTGGCCCCTGGGGCCACACAGGCAGGAGACACTCTGGGCACAGAGCCTTGGGGGGCTGGGAGGAAGGCTGTCCCTGGGCTCATGGGCTCCCTTTTCAACTTGTCTTTTGCAGGAATAACCCTCTACAGCCACCCGTACGGAGGGGCCTTGCTGAACGAGGACAAGATGTGAGTGGGAGGGGGGCGGGGAGGGAGGGCGGCCCCACCTGCGGAAACGCGCCTCTGGGTTGTTGGGTGATTCCCTTCGCTCCTCTGCAGCTGCTCGGAGCGAGGTGAGTGGCACGAGCTTGGCCACTGCTGTGCCCAGTGTGAGGACCTGGTGATGGAAGGAGGACGGGCTGACCGAGCGCATCATGCAGCTGTTTCCTAAGGAGAAGTTGTTTGAAGGGCTTGTTCGCTAAAGCTCGGGGGACCCAACAGCTTTCTCAAGTTAAAATGTTAAAGATGACATTTATGTAGGTAAACGCAGTAGCGCCCCCTGACAGTTGCTCGTGCCAGACGGGCCTCCGGTCCAGGTGGAGACGGAGGTGATGAGGCCAGTCTCGTCCGGTGCCAAGTCCCACGGCCTCCCCTCCCGCCTTTCTCCATCCCTCTTCTCTGTCGTTCGGTTGATGAACTTTTAGTGAAAAATTGATGATAAGCAAAAGTAAAGTGCTATTTCTGTGCTTCCCGTGGCCGGCCCCAGCAGAGGGGAGAACTCAGACCTGGTCGGTGGGGACCTGCCGGGAGGTCCTGAACGTGGCAGGAGGCCACGCTGCAGCTGCTCCGCATCTTCCTCTGTGGGCTAGAATCCCCGCTGGGGACTCTAGGTGTGGACACGTGGATGTCGCTGTAAAATGAGACACCAAGGAAGGTTTGAGCAGAGCTGCTTTATCTGTGTTTCACCTGTGACCTGGCCTCCTAAGGGGAAGGCAGTGACGGACGGGAGGTGTCAGCCTGGCGCCAGCAAAAAATGACCAAGAAAGTGCAGTGTGTGTCGTTACCAAAGCACCTCTGGCTGTTACAGAACATTTCTGGTGTTTGGAGAGACCAGATTCAGAGGCGGGTCTGCCGTGCGTGGAGCTGAGCTAAAGCCCCACCCGCCTCCCACCCCAACGTGGGCAGAGGCCACCGTTCAGCGTGGCAGCCACTCTGCAGGTGTCTTTCATTGTAAATGGGAGCTGGGCTCAGGGTCAAGACTAGAGCCCAGGCAGGCAGCCTGGGACCCGCCCTCACCGTCTCAGTCCTCAGTGTGCCTTCTAGAAGCTGGGAGCCGTAATCCAGGCCTCAAAAGATCTCTGTGGGCATTTAGGGAGAGAAGCCGCATCCTTGAGCCTCATGCTGGCTGGTCCTGAGCTCTTTTTAAATTTTAAAAATATTTTTAAGGAAATACACTTATTATTTACAATATTAGCAGGGCTCACTAGCCATTTAAAAAAGTAAATGAGTAAATCTGCATTTTTATCTCATTTTCTTACAGTAAAATAAAATCCATGGAACAAACACTTAAAGGGAAAACATTAAGATAATGGAAGAAATAAGTCTGAATATTTTTGTAATTTTGGCAAAATAAACGTTTTCTAAACCTGAGCCAAAGCCTGTTAAGTAAAAGAATGTATTACATAATTTATGTTAATATAGATCTAAAAATGGAAATTAATTCTGTATCAAAAAAACTTTTAAAAAGTGAAGGGAGAAACAGAAAAATATTTATACCACATCCGACAACAGCTCATTTTCTTGATGTTGTGAAACCTTCTTATAAGTCAGTTGAGAAAGGAGGCCTGATTTATTTTTTTCATCTTTTTTAAAGTATATGAAAGAGTCCTTAAATTCTGTCATGTTTCACAATGTACAGAGGTTTTCCGCACACGATTTCTGTAATCCCACAATACCCCTTTTCCTCCACCCTCCACTGCCTCCCCAGCCCCACCCTGGTGAATCAGGTCTTAATTAATGGTTCTTGCTGCCGTGGTCCTTGTCACTGACTGTTGGGGCAGAAGGAGCCTAAGTCTCCATCAGCATCCGACGGCCGCTCTGTTTTGCCTGCAGCCTGGAGAGCATCCGCCAGTGCGGCGTGGCCCTCTGCATCGTGCTCGGCTTCTCCATCCTGTCTGCATCCGTCGGCAGCTCCGTGGTGAGGGACAGGGTGACGGGAGTCAAGAGGCTGCAGCACATCAGTGGCCTGGGCTACAGGACGTACTGGTTCACTAACTTCCTGTTTGACATGGTAGGACCCAGGAGTGGTACCCTCCATGTTCCTGCACGTGGGGACGTGTGTGTGTGTTGGGGGGGGGGCACGCCCCAGACCATTTGCAGAAGAGGAGCTGTTTCCTTGAAGCAGGGTTCATGTTGCCCTCTTTGCTCATCACCACCTGCCATTTGGGGTTGTCCCAGAAACGGAGGACTGAGGGGCCACAGCTGGAGATCTGGGGAGTTAGGGGCCTACCCAGAAACAAAGAGTTTCTTGTCTAAAAGATGAGAAAATTGTCACCTTTATTTTTTATTTATTTATTTTGCTTTTTAGGGCCACACCCACGGCATGTGGAGGTTCCCAGGCTAGGGGTCTAATCGGAGCTATAGCTGCCAGCCTACAGCACAGCCACAGCAACTCAGTATCCGAGCCGCATCTGCGACCTACACCACAGCTCACAGCAATGCCAGATCCTTAACCCACTGAGCGAGGCCAGGCATTGAACCCACAATCTCATGGTTACCAGTAGGATTTGTTTCTGCAGCACCACAATAGGAACTCCAAAATAGTCACCTTTAATCTGCTCTTTCCAAGGGGCTGGAAGGTGAGATGCTAAAAATCGTTAGAAAGAATCTGTCATCTGTGAGCCTGAAGCCCTAGCCAGGGTGGCCAGAGCCTGGTTCCCAGCGTGGGTGGCGGGCTGAGCACATCCGTCGTGGACTCGGGTCTCAGTGGAAGCACGCAGGTGGCCAGCTGCTGTCCACGGGGCAACAGCAGTGCAGTGTGGTCTGCTTCCTAGAGTCCAGAGCACGTCACGGGAACCACAAAACTGCAGTGCTCAGTGCTTTGCTTTCATTGCCACTCACAGCAGCCCTTTTCACACAAAAGTGATATTCTTGCCCTCAGGAGCTGCTGTCGTGGTTCAGGTGTAACAAGCCCGACTAGTATCCATGAGGACGCTGGTTTGATCCCTGGTCCTGCTCAGTGGGTTAAGGATCTGGCATTGCTGTGGCTGTGGTTTAGGCTGGCAGCTGCAGCTCCAGTTCGACCCCTAGCCTGGGAACCTCCATATGCTGTGGGCACAGCCCTAAAGACAAAAAAAACAAACAAAAAAAGACTATATATGTGTATAAACTGAGTCACTTTGCTGTACTGCAGAGATTGACAGAACATTGTAAATCAACTATAATAATTTTTTTTAATTAAAAAGAGAGAACGAGAGGGTAATGGGATAGAAGGTGACTTCACATCAAGAAGGGCCCTGGGGAGTTCCCGTCGTGGCGCAGTGGTTAACGAATCCGACTAGGAACCATGAGGTTGCGGGTTCGGTCCCTGGCCTTGCTCAGTGGGTTAAGGATCCGGCATTGCCGTGAGCTGTGGTGTAGGTTGCAGACACGGCTCGGATCCCACGTTGCTGTGGCTGTGGCGTAGGTCGGTGGCTACAGCTCCGATTCAACCCCTGGCCTGGGAACCTCCATATGCCGCGGGAGCGGCCCAAGAAATAGCAACAACAGCAACAACAACAACAACAGACAAAAAGACAAAAGACAAAAAAAAAAAAAAAAAAAAAAAGAAGGGCCCTGGGCAATGACATGTCAGCCAAGGTTGGGAGGAGCCCACTCTGTGGGAGGCTTGGGGAAGGGGCCCTGTCGCCAAGGCCGGGGGAGGAAGGGGGCTGGGGAGAGAGCCCCCAGGGCAGGCCATGGTTAGTCAGCCTGCAGGAGGCGCTGTGGGGGAAGCTGGCAGGGATGCCACCCGTGGTTCTGAGTGTGGGAAGAAGCCGTCTCCTCAGGAGATGTCTGGATTCCTAGGCCTTTGCCCTGGGAGAGGCATCTGGGTGGCGTGTCAGCTCAGACCGCTGTCACTACATCCCCACCTGCGGAGTCCTAAACAGCAGAAACTTATCTTGTGGTTCTGGAGGCTGCAAGTCCAAGATCAAGGTGTCAGCAGGGCCGAGGACACACCTGAAGCCTCGCTTCTTGGCGTGGGACGGCCGGTCTCTCCCTGTCCCCTGTCTTCTGTGTGCATCTGTGTCCTCATCTCCTCTTTTCATGAAGACACCAGTCCTGTGGGATCAGAGCCCATAAAGGCCTTACTTTATTTTATTTTATTTTAGTCTCTTTGTCTTTTTAGGGCCACACCCTGGGCCTATGGAGGTTCCCAGGCTGGGGGTCGAACTGGAGCCGCAGCTGTCAGCCTACCTCCCAGCTCCTGGCAACACCAGATCCTTAACCCACGGAGCAAGGCCAGGGATGGAACCCGCATCCTCATGGACTCTAGTTGGGTTCTTTAAGCACTGAGCCACAACAGGAACTCCAAAGGCCTCAGGTAATATGAATT
Organism: Sus scrofa; assembly: GCF_054392235.1. Lineage (NCBI taxonomy): Eukaryota > Metazoa > Chordata > Mammalia > Artiodactyla > Suidae > Sus > Sus scrofa. The sequence goes on from NC_139391.1 coordinate 140,146,289, forward strand.
TTGAAGAGGATACAATTCAGCCTCAGCAGGTGACTCTCCAGGTCTCCTTCCCTTACTGCAAAACGAGTGACAGGCCTGAGAGGACCCTGCTTCCGCAGGAGCTGGAATGAGAACCTACAGGTCAGGAGAGGAGGGTGACACACCTCACAGGCCCTGTCCCTTTGCTCCCGCAGCTGTTGTACTTGGTCTCCGTCTGCCTCTGTGTCGCCGTCATCGCCGCCTTCCAGTTAACGGCGTTCACCTTCCGCCAGAACCTAGCGGCCACGGCCCTCCTGCTGGCCCTTTTCGGGTATGTGATGAGATGAGAGATTGCACAATTATGGGTTGTTTTTCTGAAAGAGAAAACCCGCCGGGTGGCTTTGAACCTGCTGTAGGCTTCATGGTTTTCTCTCTTTCCAAGCCATTATGTTGCTTCTGCAAGGGGCGCTGAGCTGACCAGCCTGAGCGGATGCCCAGTGTCCCCCCCACCGAGGCGGGGGCAGGGGAGGGAGATGGCCTTGGCCGAGTCGGAAGTGCCCTCAAGCTTTGCGACAGACGCATCCTTGTCACTCTCACTTTGACATTCATCTGGGGCTCAGACGTGTAATCCACTCAGCTCCAAAATTGTGCTGCGGGAGAATCTCTCCTGAAGCCCTGGGTCTCGCCTGTTTCTCCTCTCCTGTGATGGTAGTGGTTTGGAAATGTTTGGCCTATCACTTTTCTTCTCACAGGAAAAGGAGCAAAAGCAGAAGAGTCGTTTTCTGAATGTCTCATGTATACGCCTGCATCATTGCTAATAGTGCCAAAATGACACCTGCTGGTATCAGGAATACATAGTGTCATTTTTTCTTACATGTCGTGCATATTTGGCGGTACAGCTCGGCCAAGTAGGTGAGAGATACTTGCTAATAGCAGGGAAAATACAAATAATTTAAATAATTTAAGGCTAATACGTATATACTTTAAACAGAGCATTCTGCTTCTATCGAAACCACAGATCACAAGTAAAATGATTTTTACGTGGACTGTGGCTCTGTCAGTGATCCAGACTTATTGAAAGTATCTGTTAGGGAAGAATAAATAAATAATAAATAATAATATAAATAATAATAAATAAATAGCCAGCTGGGTAGATGAGGGGCAAATGGAGAGGCAGACAGGAACTTTTTAGGCATGCTGATCTTGCCACTATGTGACCTTGGAAATGTTCACTTCTCTCTCTGAGCCTCATTTCTTCCTCATAGAAGTACCATTCTGTTGCTGTGATGATTATATTAGATCATTCTTATCAGCATCATCTGCAGTGGCTGACAAGAGTTCTCATGAAATTAATTTTCGCTTTAATTGTTACTGCTAGAATTAATTTAATATGTTGGCGATATTATGTGTTGGGCTCTTAAAGCATGCCTGTAGTAGAGACATGCTTATTATACTCAGCTGCAAATGTATGTTCCTGTATATAAAGGTCAATATGTGGGGACTCCCAGTTCTAAAGAAATGATTTGATTTCAGTCTGATGACCCAATTGAATGTTTAGTGTGGTCACAGTTCCTTATAGTGAGAGGAAACCATATTTTGCTATGTATTAATTTGCTCTAGGAGAGAAGATTTCAAAAATTAAGGTGAAACTTAGGCAAAATCAAATGGTGAGATACTCTTAAAAAAAAACAAAAACCTCTTTTTAGGAGTTCCCTCTGTGGCTCAGTGGGTTAAGAACCTGACATAGTCTCCATGAAGATGTGGTTTTGATCCCTGGCCTGGCTCAGTGGGTTAAGGATCTGGCATTGCTGTGGGCTGTGGTGTAGGTCACACATGTGTCTCGGATCTGGCGTTTCTGTGGCTTTGGTATAGGCTGGCAGCTGCAGCTCTGATTCGACCTCTAGCCCGGGAACTTCCATACGCCTCAGGTGCGGCCATGGAAAGAAAGACAAACAAGACCTATGTTTTTAGGAATTTTTCTTAATCTCGTTTTGCTTGTCAACCCCTTTAAGAATCGGAATTAAGCTAAGATCTCTCCACCTGTTCGTGACTATTTCAGGAGATTCACAGATCCCTTGAAGTTCATTCATGGGCCACAAGGTGACACACTTCAGATGAGAGACTCTGAGGTTGGAGGGGCTGAAAGGCTCTGGAAAGGGAACTCGCCCGTGTTGGAATCGAGGCTGATTCCAGCGAAGAAGAGCCAAGAGGAGGTAGACCCGAATCTCAGGGTGACATCCGAGGGGCAGTTCAGGTTCAGATGGTGGCTCTTCCTTCCCTGGAGCCCAGCCACACCCACAGCTCTGACACGTGACCCCCTGCAAGAGAAGACCCCCTGGGGGCCCCACGTGGCACCGCCATCTCCCCAGCATCCCCTGGACCACGGTGTTCCCCCTCGCATCCCCTCAAGAGCCCCAGAACCGCCTCAGAGAGGCTGAATCCCAGAACACGCTGACACCGAAGAACACAATAAAAGGAACAGTTTGACTGTTTGGAATCCGAAAAACTAGGGATCAGAGGAGTGAAGCGTCTCACAAAAGAGAACAGAAGAAAGTGCCTGGCACCTGTTGTCTTTTTTCTTTTAACTTTCTCTCTATGGAGGAAAACTTGATATGCAAGCTGGGAAGGAGGAGAATGCGGATCGAAAAAAGAAAAAAAAATCTGAAAATATCAGACAGAAAAGAGAATCTAGCTTATAAAATTTTTGAAACTTTAATAATATATTGGGCGCCCATTTAATAGTAAAGGATTGTGAAGATGAGTTCACATAGTCCCGTTCCATGTCTTGGAAAATTCATGCAGCATGGGAGTGATGCCGGTTTCAAAGGGAGGGAAAAAACCCCATAAATTGCAGAATAATTGTGAACACGATGCCACCCTCCAGTGTTAAATTGTTGAAATGATATATATTATGTTAGATATTAGTAAAAGAATAGAGCTTGTTTGAAGCTACCATAGGTTTCACTAAAAAATAAATTATGGGGCTCTCATTGTGGCTCAGCAAGTTAACAACCACACATAGTGTGTCCGTGAGGATGAAGGTTTGATCTCTGGTTCAGGATCCGGTGTTGCCACAAGTTGTGTAGGTCACAGATGCGGCTCAGATCCAGTGTTGCTGTGGCTGTGGTGTAGGCTTGCAGTTCTGATTCGACCCCTAGCCTGGGAATTTACATATGCTACAGGTGCCACCTTGAAAAGAAGAAAATGATACTTTTTAAGCTAGGTTAACTTTTTTCTTGAAAAAAAAAAAGGAAGACTGGAGCTGCCAATATGTTTACTTGAACCAAGTGTTTGAAAGGTAACTCATGGGCGTGGACAGTACACCAAAGTGAGGGCTGCCTGTGCTGCTGAAAACTGCACTCAGTTCAGTTTGTTACTGTAGCAGTGGGAGCTCATCCTTTGCAGCGTCTAAGTCTGTGTCTTTGTCTCTGATTCTTTGTTGCTTCAGTAATGCTTTGATCCCCTGGTCCAACATTTCAAGGACATGCCCCTTGTGGTAACCTGCGCTAATGAGTAACAAAGTACAGATTCTGAACTACCTCCCTTGAAGCAGAGACTAGTGGGGAAGCTGAGGCAGTGACCAGATCCTCAAGGACAGAGGAGAATGACCTGGCTTCCTGGAGGATGGTGGGGCCCTGCCTGCATTCCTGGGTGGGAACCTGCTGCCTGAAGGTGATCCTCTCCCAGGCTTATGCTTTTGCACCTGCCCCCAAGCTGTAAAATGTAAGCGGGAGGGCTGGCTGGATACCATGTCACATGAGGAGCCAGGAAAACCCTGGTGTCTTGTCATAGAGGCATGAGTCCCCCAGGTCCTTAGGGGACTCCTAACATGGCGTCACGTGGAAAAGAAAAGCAACCCATCACATGGTTTTCCAGAATAGCGAGTTTGAATCCATAGTTTTCAGTAGGTAGGAGGGATGTTTAGCTGCTTCTAGGAAGGAATTTTGCTGCAATTACAGTGCCCCCAAAATTGGCTCAACCACTGCTACTAGTGCTTATATTTCAGTTACCAAAAAAAAAAAAACCCAAAAAAACCACCAACCAAAACTTTGAAAACTGCTCGTTCATTTGCTTGTCAAGGCGCTGCACCAGGGAGGAAGGGCAGTGCTTGCTTGAGGCCCCAGGAGGGACGGCAGAGGACAGCCTGGGCGGGGGGCCCGGGAGCACTGGGGGGGGCGGGATCCTCTCTCCATCATACTTTATTTCAGACAGAGCCCCACGAAGTCATGACCCCTTTGGTAATTAATTTAGTTTAATTATTAATGCTCATTTAATCATTTGGGGCTGCAGCCTTTTAAGGACAATTGCATTAGAGCATGCGCCTCCACCTTGGATGCTCTAAAGTAACTTCCTTCGTGCCTGCATTAGGAGATGGATTGCTGTTGATAGAAGGTTCTAAAACATTCTATGATTTATGTATAATATTTCATATCATATTTTCTGAAATATGAGACTGTATCTCCTGACCTAGGGCGAATACCAGAGATTTCATGTTGAAGGGGAATCTACTAAGATGAAAAGCTATCTCGAAGGTGTAGCCTCAAGCTGAAGTCTCAGACTTTTCAGAGCTAGTTAACATATGAAGAAAACCTCAGGCATTCAGAAGACACTGAAATATTTCGAGAGAAACCACTAAATCACCTGGGAAGCGGTGACAAGTTTACCTTGAGTGTGCAGAGAGCACGCGGGGACGTTTGAGGGCCTTAGGATAAAGGTTGTGATTTCAAGTGACTGCCGACTCTGTTGACCCTGGAACCATAATTGTGGTGCCCCCACCAAGGTCAAGACCTCTCAGCCACATTCATCCCTTGCTTGACCCTGCTCAGTGCTCTGCCAATCATGACAGTGAAGCCCTGGAAAATGTGCTTTGTATTTCAGAAAATACTGCCGGGATTTATTAAAGTGTGCTTCTGTTCACCAGAAAAGGGAAAATTAAACAGGCCCACAAAATCTCGTCTATAATTCAGTCTTTTTTTTTTTTTTTTTTGGATGTGCAGTTTTGATTTTATTGATATTGGAAAGGAAAATGGAAAATTCTGCCTGAACAACTTAAAAAGAAAGTAATCCTTCCCTCTAGAATCCAGATGACTCCCGTTGAAGGTACTAACAAAGAGCCCATAACGCAGGATTTACCCAAAAGTGCATCTCAGTGTTCTTGACACAAATACGTGCGACAGGGGCACCACCAACTCCCAAACGTGAGGATGTTTAGCAGCACATATGCCGCATCCTGAAAGTCAGCCTTTCTCTGTTGTCCGCGTCTGTTGAAGAATCTTTTTTTAATTTTTTTATTTTTAAAAATAATCCAGTGAATTGTATTATATTTATAGCTGTACAGCCATCCTCGCAACCTAATTCTGGAACATTTCCATCCCAAACCCCCAGTCCATCCCTGCTTCCCCCTGCTTTACACAGATGAATATACAGGATTTGTCTTTATGCAAATAGATGCTGCAGGACAAGGACCACGCCTCTCCCTTCTCCTTCTCAGGTACGCAAGCCTTCCGTGGATGTACCTGATCTCCAGGATCTTCTCCAGTTCCGACGTCGCCTTCATCTCCTACATCTCCTTGAACTTCATCTTTGGCCTCTGCACCATGCTGATGACGGTCATGCCGCGGCTGCTGGCCATCGTCTCCAAGGCTCAGGTCAGTGAGCGTCCCCTGACAAGGGGACTGGGACAAGGACAGTCGCATCGAGGCTGTTGCCTTTCCAGCTGCAATCCGATGCAGATGTGCTAGTTTCCACTGTCTTTAACCCCCACAAAGCCACCGACTCTAGCTCGCAGAAACATCTATGCCACAATACACGCCAGACCCAGGCTGGCAACAGCAGCCGAAAAGCATGCATGCTTCTGCCACCGCGAGGGCAGACAGAGGCTCAGGGTCCTGGCCGCGTCCCGGCCTGTGGATGGGTTCCCAGTTGATGCCGGGAGAGTGGATGCTGTGTGACGTCCTGTCTGGGTGTCCAGTCCAGCGGTCACGGGAGAGGGTCAGGTGCTCCTCTCTGGGCTCAGATCCCAGGCGGGACTGGCTGCGGTGCCGTCCTCACTGTCAGCCCGCAGCGGGTCTGGATTGGTGGGTGCGTCTGCCCTCTGCCCTCTGCCCCCCGGGAGGTGTTTAGTCCTGCTGCTGCTCAGGATGCCGGGGCAAAGGGCTGCGTGAGGACGGCCCAAGAGTGCCAGAGACTCCTGGTTAAGGAGCATCTCCTGGCGCCGAGAAGCCTCTCAGAGCAGCCCTCCAACAGGACATCTGCATCAAGGCCACTCGTCTGGTACCCTCCCCGGCAGGTGTCCAGGTCAAGGAATCCGGTCCTGACACATCCCCTGGCCCCGCCGGGCTCCTCCTGGTGAGGCAGGCCAGGTCCTGCCTGCTTAAGCCATCTTCCAGCTTTCTCAGCCGCCCCTGTGCTGCTGGGGAATAAGCTTTGCACTCCGCCCTGTATTTCCACGTCTTTCTTTCCTACTTTCTTTCCTGGCTCTGCCCACGCTCTTCTCTCCCACTGTCAGCCTGGACCCATTCCTCAGGAGCGGGGTGTCTGATTTACTCCAGGCTGAGAAAGGCCCAGCCCTGCCAGTTCTGGAGGGGGCGCTGCCGGCCTAGCAAGTCCGGGCAGAGGCCTGCGTAGTGGGGCCGGACACCCTTCCCTGGGCCGGAAATCGCAGAGGCTTGCTGGGCTCGCCAGGGAAGGCTGCTGTTATTTGCTGTGGTGCCTCCTGTTTGCACAGAAGCAGTGAGCTCTGTAAACACTGGGGTGTGTGCATGTACTCAGTGGAGGACACAATTCCTTTTGGATGATTTTTATGGATCTGCTTTTGACACGAATCTGTATTGGTATGTTTAGCCTTTAAATAGAAGACGAGCAGAACAATTAATTAATTTGGTTTTAGCTCGAGGAGAACACTGATGTTAGCAGAGGCGCAATGCAATTCCTCTCGTCCCCCTCGGAGCTCCGAGGAGCTGTCAGCGGGAACTAGAGTGAGGGGGAGGCGGGCTCAAGGTAGATAATCCCTAGGGCCTGAAGGGGACGCAGTTCTGGCCTGGGGCGGCCCCGGGGTGGGTGGGGGGTCTTCCACCAGCAGGGAGTCTTAAGAGTCCAAGGCTGTGCTCAGGGCGGGGCATCATCCCCTCGTGTTGTGAGCGGCACAACTCGCCAGGAGCGAAGTCGGCAGGCAATGAGTTGTTGCAAGAAAATGGGTCAAATTCAGTTGTTAATACACAATAGAGGGCATTTTGTTGCTCTTGCTAGGGTCTTTTGTTTCCTTTTGTTCTTATTTTGATCATGTTTGCTTAAAAAACTCAACATTATAAATAGATGATTTCAAATATTCATTTGTAAGTTACAGAGCAGTATATTCTTATGGAATCAGTGGAATGAGCCAAGAAAGGTGACCAGATTTTCAGATCAGTAATAAGTGCCAGTGTGACTGGTATTAACCGTTGAGCACACCACACAAGTGTTCATATGGGCATTTTACTTTCTTTATCCTGATGAGCGGCTGTGAAGGCATTTGGGGTTCTAACTCAGCATCTGGGGCGTCTCTGTCTCCCAGTGGTGAGGCTCCCTTTTGAGGGGAGGGCGAGGGTAGCTAAAAACCTCATAGTTTCAGTAATTTATTTTTCTGCACACTTGATCACTCTCCACATATTGTAAGTCATTCACTTTAAATCACTGTTCCAGGAATTTGTGCAGCTACACCCCTCAAGTGTAGATTGTTTGTGAACTCGCTGTCCCTGCTTTGAAGGGCTTTGTTCATGTGCAAATCGACACCACGTGAGTTCCTTGCAGTCAGACCGAGTCCTTCCCTGAATTCTCAGATCCTGAGTTAAAAGCTGTGATGGTCTCCTGTTTCCGTCTTATAACTAGTAAGACAAAAACATTTTCATGTGGTACATTATTTGATCCAGGGGACCTAGTTTTATGAAAAAATGGGAGTAATAAGCCCCTTTAGGACCGGTGGACACTGTAAATAGTGGCAGTCAATCAAGACAAGAATTAAGGGAACCTCAAATGAACTTTTCATGTTTGCTCCATGTCTATATGCAAAAGATAGTAAACCATAGCGTAACCATACATGCCCCTAAAAGCCTTTATTGAAATTTCCATTGTCCTCTGATCACATTAGTTGAAACTACTAATTCTCAACAGCTGTAAGTTTGCATTATAAGGATAAACTGGACATTATTGATGGTGAACTATATGTAATTGATGGTTTTATGCACTTATTCTTTCATCTTCACGTAGCATATGCTCTGCATTCCAATGTACACAGGATGATTTTGCTTCCCTTTGAAATGTTGTTGTTTAGAGCAATTACTGAGTTTCCGCATAAGGAGAAGAAAGGCTTTAAATGGTGAGTCTGACTCTCAATGACATTTCGGTAGCTGTGGCTGTTAGTTGTAGTTCGAGTGGTCTTTCCGGGTTAAATATTTTAAAGTAGCTGCGTCGACTCTGAAGGTCGGTTTAATAGACCAGTTTTGGTTGATTTTCTCCAACGGCTGCATTTCCTAGTGGAAAAGCCCGTATTCTTTGCACCAGAAAGGTGGGGGTTGAATCCAGGCCCTGGCACAGTGTGGCTTGAACATATTAATCAGCCTCTTGAAACTATGTTTGTTCTCTGGTAATTGAATTTACTTCTTAGAACCTTGTACATTTATTGAGAGAAAGAAATACAACAAAATCCAGTAAAGGCGGAAGCATACAATACTCTACAGAAAGCACTTAGTGGACAATGATTACCATTGAAATAACTTAAATTTCATTATAAAACAACAGATTTCATAAAACACCAGAAGGTAAAGACGATATTGAACTTTATGGGAGATGTGAGTTGTTATATTCAGTTTGAAACTTGTGTTTTCCACATACAGAGTCTGTCATATACTTTTTGTTTTCTCTGCAATTACATACTGTTTTTTGTATGTGTGCTTGCTTGTTTGTGTGTTTTCTTTTTTGGCCAGCCTGAGGCATATGGAGTTCCTGGGCCAGAGATCGGCCCTGAGCCACAGTTGTGACCTGTGCCACAGCTGCAGCAACGCTGGATCCTTTAACCCAGTGTGCTGGGCTGGGGATCGAACCTGCTCCCTGGTTGCTGCAGAGACACCACACATCCTTGTGCTTCACGATGGGAGCTCCATACTGTTTGTTCTTTTATCCATCTCCTCCCTTATTCATTTCTGTCGTTGTAATATCACTTAGTTTTAATATGTTAATGATGACAACTACATATGTTTAGCATTTACTCTGTGCTAAATATGAGCTCAGTATTGTTCATGTTATTGAAATGCATATGGTCCCAGCTCATCCTGTCCACTCATTTAAATGCTCATGCCGCCTTGTGATATTAGTTATCCAAGTTCTTAGTTTGGGCTGCAGCCACAAGCAAGATGCTATAGACTGGATGGCTTAAATGACATTTATTTCCCGTGGTTCTGGAGGCGGAAGCTCCAGGATCCAGGGCTGAGAGGTGGGGCGTGGTGAGGTCTCTCGTCCTGGCTTGCACCTTCTCCCTGTGTTGTCACAAGGTGAGAGCGGAAGCTCTGACACCTCTCCATCTTCTTATGGGGGCCTGTGCCCTCGGGCCCTCACCCACACCTGCTTGCCTCCCAGAGGCCCCGCCTCTTAATTCCCTCTCAAGGGGGTTAGGTCTTCGACACAGAGATTTGGGTGGGAGCTTTAATTTGGTTTCCCTCTATTTCTCTGCACAGCATTTATAGATCATCTGCCACGTCCTCACGTGGGTCTACAAAGTTCCACTCCTTGTCCTTCTCGGGTGAAAAATACATCTATCTATGCCAGCGGCCCCCAGAGTCTTACCTTGTGCTAGCTGAGGTCTCGTCAGAGTAGCCTTTCAATCAGATCTGGGAGACCCTGGAGGTACAATTCATCCTGAGACGAATTCCTCTCCCTTGTGAACCTGTGAAACCAGACGAGTTATGCACCTTCTAAACTAGAACAGCGGGATGGGCAGAGGCTAGACATGTACATCCAGAAGGAAAAAGCTGGAAGAGAGAGAAGGAGGGCTCACAAGCAAGACCGAAACCCTCAGAGCTAAAGGCTCAAGAATAAGTGCCTTTCGGAGTTCCTGTCCTGGCTCAGTGGAAACAAACCTGGCTATCCATGAGGACACGGGTTAGATCCCTGACCTCGTTTAGCGGGTTAAGGCTCTGGCATCGCTCTGAGCTGTGGTGTAGGTAGCATATGTGGCTTGGATCTGGCATTGCTGTGGCTGTGATGTAAGCGGGAAGCTACAGCTTTGATGCAGCCCTGAGCCTGGGAACTTCCATATGCCGAGGGTGTGGCCCTAAAAAAAAAGAAAAGAAAAGAATAGTGGTTGCCAAGAGCTATGGGGAGGGAGTGGGATGGACTGGGAATCTGGGGTTAATAGATGCAAACTCTTGCCTTTGGAATGGATGAGCAATGCGATCCTGCTGTGTAGCCCTGGGAACCATATCTAGTCACTTATGATGGAGCACGATGGAGGATAATGTGAGAAAAAGAATGTATGTATGTAGGTGTGACTGGGTCTCTTTGCTGTCCTGTAGGAAATTGACAAAACACTGTAAACCACCTGTAAAGGAAAAAATGAAAATCATTAAAAATAAAATAAAATAAAATTGGTGCCTTTGGTTCGATGGCTGCCTGAAAGCGCCATTGAATGGCTGGGCTGGGAGACCCACAGGGAGAAACGCACGTGACCAGGAGTCTACCTGGATTTCTCTTTCTGTCTCCGAAACAGCATTTACAGAACATCTATGACGCCCTCAAGTGGGTCTTCACAGTTTTCCCTCAGTTCTGTCTGGGTCAGGGGCTGGTCCAGCTCTGCTACAATCAGATCAAATACGACCTGACCCACAACTTCGGCGTCGATTCCTACGCGAGTCCCTTTGAGATGAACTTCCTGGGCTGGATCTTCGTGCAGTTGGCCGGGCAAGGCACGGTCCTCCTGCTCCTAAGGATGCTCCTGCACTGGGACCTTTGGCAGCGGTCCAGGTAAGTCCTGCAGGCTCGTCCTTGATGGCGCCCGCGTCGGAACAAAGAGGGGGACGAAGAGCCGCCAGGGAGGGTGCGAGACAGGAAGTGAGTCTGATCTTCCTGCTGGTTGGGACTCGATTATGTTGTTTGTTTTAATCAGTGTGTTGCTAACATCAGGGAGGAGAATAACAGGAGATGAGGCATCAACGGGTGAGGTAGTCAATCCAATTATTTAATTGCCTTAGTAAATTTGCCCCTTCAAAATCAGTTTTTCGGAGTTCCCGTTGTGGCGCAGCGGAAAAAAAAATCCGACTAGGATCCATGAGGTTGCGGGTTCAATCTCTGGCCTTGCTCAGTGGGTTAACGATCCAGCGTTGCCATGAGCTGTGGTGTAGGTTGCAGGCGCGGCTCGGATCCCGCGTTGCTGTGGCTCTGGCGTAGGCTGGCAGGTACAGCTCCGACTGGACCCCTAGCCTGGGAACCTCCATCTGCCGAGGGTGCGGCCCTGAAAAGACAAAGGACAAATGAAAAAACAGTTTTTCTCTGACTTGGATTGTAACACCTACGGTGAGTTTGCTTGATACCATAACACAATTCACCTCTGTGGGGAAATAGCATCAGCTCCTAAATGCTGGAATGTATGGAAATTCAGGACCACGGACTGCTTGTCCTTTGCCAGATCCTGCTGTTATCAATGCTCATAATATTACTTAATTATTTATCTAATACCATTTAATAGTGATGCTAATAATTTTCTTTTCTTTGTTAGGGGAGGCTGAAAAGCCCAAGGCATGCGTGTGTGTGTGTGTGTGTGTGTGTGTGGCAGGGGCTCTCTACACATATGGGGTCCGCCCACACACATCCCTACGCCCAGGTGCCTGTAGTCTACAAAGGTCCTGCTAGAGTGTCCAGACTCTTGTCAGGCAACACATTGTAAGCGTTAAGGAAGGAACATGCCTCCTTGTGTAGGGCCTGCCATGGCAGGTCTCTCCCTCCGTAGTCCTCATGGCCTGAATCTTTGCAAGAAAGGGGTCCTTTCTGGAGAAATTCTAGTGAGCGCTGTATCCCTGGAGCACCTGTTAAAGACTGTGGACACACCGTTCACATTTTGTGGGATTTCCTTATGGGATCGCCCTCTTTCAGTCATGTCGTTGACATACTTCCGGTGTAACCCGTTTTAGTCTGCGGGAGCAGAGAGCCACTCTGACCACACATCACAAAGCTCTGTTGAAGTGGCTGCAACACTCTAGAATCTGTAGATCTCCAACACTGACTGGGTTTGGAATAGAATTCTGTATGCCTTTTAAACATAATTGGTTCTGTGATTTGCCTTCAGGGGGTTAATCTATTTTAAAATCTATAATAAAGAATCCCCTTCGGCAGGTTCCAGGATGTTCCATGCTCCTTTAGCATCAAAAGATTTTTCGGCAGATGCTTCCAGTATTACCTTTACTTTGTCAAGTGAAACCATCTTTTACAATAATGTCTTTCTTTTCCACATTGAATACTCTTTATTTGTTGGCCTTTGTCAATGAGAAGGTTAGAGAGTCTGGAAATTTAATCTCATTTAGACACTAGTTGCTTATCACTCCCTTGTGGATGGTTGTCATAGTAATTGTCTGACCAAATTAATTTGTTTTTAAAATCCTGAGGCGTGCCCTACCGCGGTCATTAATGGTTGCCTGAAGGATGAGTCCAGGTTCCCAGCAGGTCCCTCAAGCCTGGCGCTTCCAGCCACGACCCTCTCTGTCGTCCCTCCTCCACCCCCACGCGTGACAGTTGCTTCCGATCACCTGCTTGTTTGGGTCCTTTGCCAGGCCTGACTTCCCCCTCCCAGGACCCTCCTCGTGCTCCCTCCTGCCTCCAAGGACTGGCTGTTTTGTTTTGTTTTGTTTCAGGGCTGCACCTGTAGCATACGAAAGTTCCCAGGCTAGGGGTCCAATTGGAGCTCCAGCTGCCGGCCTACACCACAGCCACAGCCATGCAGGATCCAAGCCTCATCTGCGACCTACACCACAGCTCATGGCAATGCCGGATCCCGACCCAGTGAGCAAGGCCAGGGATGGAACCTGCAACCTCATGGATGCCATGTCAGGTCCTTAACCTGCTGGGCGACAAATGGAGCTCCCACCCAGGGCCGGCTGGACACCAACCCAGTGTTTCCGTGACAGCCGTCTTTCTCCGTCAGTGCTGTGCTCTAGTCTTTGTCTTGACGCTCCTCGGCTCGACTCCCAGTCTCTTCCTGCAGGACCTCTTCTTCCCTGTCCCAGGCCCGTTCTGGGGAGACTGGGACGGCCCCGCCCTCTGCATCTGGGGCAGCTCCTGCCTCCCCCTCCTCAGCTCTGTGTCCACCACCCGCTCCTTCTCCGCTGCCCTTCCCGACCTCGCCCGTGCTCCCGTCCTGCAGTCCTGCTGCCGGCCTGGATTGTTTGTTCCGAATCCTGATCTCCATTAGAACCTGAGCTCCGGCCACACACCTGTCACGCTGGGTGGTGGTGGTGGTGGGGGGTTCTTTTTTGCCTCTCTCTGGTCTGGCGCTGAACTTTGCTCTCTGTACCCCAGGCTGGATGGGCGCAAACAGGCCCATGGCCCAGGGCAGCCCCTTGTGATACGAGGTGTCCCGGATCTCTGGGAAGCGCTACTGTGCCCAGTGCCCATCACTCATCTTCCTTTGTAGCCCAAATGCCATTTTTTAGTGATTGTCAGTTGGAAGAGGCTCCATGGCACATTTCTGAGCACAGGTGGACACACTGTTACGTTGGCTTGTTTCAGGGAGGCCAGAAGAAGGGAGCTCTTCCCTTATCCTCCTCCTGTTACTGAAAGTTCGGTCCAGCTGCTCCCCGTTCTAAAGGCAACCAAGAGGCAGGGTTGGTGGAAAGGGACATTTGGTTTATTTCAGAGGCCGGCAGCTGAGCGGGGGTGGCAGCCCCTGGTCCAAAGGCCGACTCCCTCTGACCATCAATGGGCAAGAGCTTTTCTAGGCTGGGGGTGGGGGGCGGGAGGTATTTTACAGCAATCACAGCCGCCCCCAAAATTGGCTCAACCACTGCTACTAGTGCTTATATTTCAGTCACAAAAAAAAGAAGGAACCTTTGAAAACTGCTTTTTTGTTTGCTTGTCAAGGCACTGCACCAGGGAGGGAGGGCCGTGCTTGCTTGAGGCCCCAGGAGGGATGGCGAAGGACGGCCTGGGCCTGGGGCCAGGGAGCATGTGGGGGGCCGGGGGGGGCGGGGGGGATCCCTCCACCATTTCCTAGTGGAGCAAGAAAAGACCTCTGGAAGGCAGGCCAGGCGGAAGGGTCAAAGGATGCGCCCACACCTGGTGAAGGGGAGCGAACAGTCAAGATGGAAGGTGCGAAATGCCATGCGTCTTCACAGTTGAACACACCCGTGCCATCTTTGCCCAGGCCGAGGACTGTCAGCGTCTCCCAAGCTCCCTCAAAACCCCTGTCCCGTCAATAACCACTCTACGGATAACTGCTTTTCTTATTTTTATTCCCGTTGATTCATATCTCATCTTTTGAATGTTATATAAATTATATCATATAATGTGTATTCCTGAGTATCTAGCTCTATTTTCTCATCACCTGTGTTGGGTGTTGAGAAAAGCATATATTTTGTCGGGGTGATTTCAAAGATCATTAAAAAATCACAAAAAAATGTTATGGGAAAAATTGGATAAGGAGCTGAGGGCACTGGGCTCTGGCAGCACGTGTTTTCTTTTATTTTCTTTTATTTTATTTTTTTGTCTTTTTGCTATTTCTTGGGCCGCTCCCGCGGCATATGGAGGTTCCCAGGCTAGGGGTCGAATCGGAGCCGTAGCCACTGGCCTACGCCAGAGCCGCAGCAGCATGGGATCCGAGCCGCGTCTGCAACCTACACCACAGCTCAGGGCAACGCCAGATCCTTTAACCCACTGAGCAAGGCCAGGGATCGAACCTGCAACCTCATGGTTCCCAGTCGGATTCGTTAACCACTGCGCCACGACGGGAACTCCGTGTTTTCTTTTAAATACCCTTTTACTTATTTATTTTTAATTTTTTTATTCAAGTAGACTGATTTACAGTGTTCCTTCAGTTTCTGCTGTGCAGCAAAGGGAGCCAGTCATGCCTACATATCCGTCCTTTTGTCCCCCTGCCGTCTTCCGTCATGTTCTAACCCCAGAGACTGGACGTAGTTCCCTTTCATTTTAAAATAGTCGAAGGGGAGTTCCCGTCGTGGCGCAGTGGTTAACGAATCCGACTAGGAACCATGAGGTTGCGGGTTCGTTCCCTGCCCTTGCTCAGTGGGTTAAGGATCCGGCGTTGCCGTGAGCTGTGGTGTAGGTTGCAGACGCGGCTCGGATCCCGTGTTGCTGTGGCTCTGGTGTAGACCGGCGGCTACAGCTCCGATTGGACCCCTAGCCTGGGAACCTCCATATGCCGCGGGAGCGGCCCAAGAAATAGCAACAATAACAACAACAACAAAAAGACAAAAAAAATAAAATAAAAAAAAATTAAATAGTCGAAGGCTCGCAGGAAATAGCAGAATTAGTACAGAGAGTTCCCACGCACCCTTCACCCAGCTTCTCCCAATGATACTAGGATAATATAAGAATACCAGACATCACAATATCACACTGATAAAACCAGGAAATTGATGTGGGCACAGCACAATCTTAGTGATCTGAACTCATCTATTTATTCAAGTATCGGCATATTACAGTTTGCAGAAATGGAGATTTACTTGGAAGCTAAAATGCACCAGAAAGAAAATCGTAAGGGAGGTTGGAAGGTGAGCTTGTTCGGATGTGGAGGAAGTCTGTTAGAGCTGGAAGTTTTGTGTTCCCCCAACGGGAGTTTGTTCAGCACATAGCCAGGCCCTGTGCAGAGCGCTCACTGCACCTGTGTTTACCCAGTCAGCACAGGCTGTGGAGCTGTAGCGTCTGGGGCCTTTCGTGTGACATCTGCTTTGTTAAAGGACCTGTGTGGCGTTTCCTGGTGGCACAGCATGTTCAGGATCCGGCGCTGTCACTGGCTTGGGTTGCTGCTGTAGTGCGGGTTCCATCCCTGGCCTGGGAACTTCCACATGCCCTGGGTGTCATCAATTTTTTTTTTTTGTCTTTTTGCTATTTCTTAGGCTGCTCCCGCAGCATATGGAGGTTCTCAGGCTAGGGGTCTAATTGGAGCCGTAGCCACCGGCCTACGCCAGAGCCACAGCAACGCGGGATCCGAGCTGCATCTGCGACCTACACCACAGCTCATGGCAACGCCGGATCCTTAACCCACTGAGCAAGGGCAGGGACCAAACCCGCAACCTCATGGTTCCTAGTCGGATTCGTTAAACACTGCGCCACGATGGGAACTCCCAAATTTTTTAAAAAATAAAAAATACATAAATGATCTGTTTGCTGAAAGCACTTAGAGAAGTCCATTTCTTACACGTCTGTGATCAGTGATTTGTCCGTCAAGCACAAAAGTCTGGCGTGATTATTGTTCATACAATTGAAAAGTCGTAGCTTGGTGTCCACTCTCGTCCCTGTCTTTTAGGTTCATGCACATTTCCTTCTCATTAAGGGACAGATATGACCCCTGACGGTCATCAGCCATCGGGGCTGGAGCCGATACTGCAGACTGGAGAGCGTGTCTTCTGGACGACCTCTGACCTTTCTCTTTGCCAGAGGTCCGCGTCCATTTCCCAGGTGTGAATTAATTCTGACTTGTCCTCCCAGGGGCCACTCTGCCATTCAGGGCACAGTCACATCCTCTCAGGACATAGACGTTGAAAAAGAGCAAATGAGGGTGTTGAAAGGCAGAACCTCTGGAGACATCCTGGTGATATGCAACCTCAGTAAAAGTTACACACGTTTCTTCAAGAGAACCACGGCTGTGCAAGACATTAGCTTGGGCATACGGAGGGGAGAGGTAAGAAGGCTTCTGTTTGGACCCTCTTCTGTCCCAAACCCGTGTCACTCTCTAACTGTGGGTCAGCCTGGGTTGTTCTCAGAATCTCTGATATCAGAACTAAAAGCAGCCTTCACATTTCAGGAGTTTCTGCAGCATCTGGGTGGAGAGTCTGTACCCAGTGAAAACGGAGCTGATTCTTTGGTGGGGTTGATTCTGCTTTGTAATTGTTTAAATTTAAGGGATTGAGGAGTTTTAATTATTGCTTGGGCTGTGGGATGACTTTCTATGGAGTGTAAAAATTGTGTAAATCCGATTAATTAAGGAAGCCACTTCTAACTCTTGCTTGGACTTCAGTACTCTTTGAGTGGCCAGTTAAACCCACCTGGAAAGATGCGATTCTGGAAAGGTGATGACACTCCCACACTGCAGCAATACTCAGAACTGTTTCTTCGTAAATATGGCATTCATTCTAGTAGAAATGTTTAATCCAAACTGACAGAAGCCATAGAAATGGTTCCCGATTTGTGCTTAAGGCATAAAGGGACATCAGTTCTGGAAATGATTACCTTTGATTCACTCTTGAAAATAAAAACAAGCACTTTGCATTCATAGTGTTCCAACCTTCTGAGAAACTCAAAGTCAGTCATGTCATTATCTGACTGGCATCCGCCCTCTGTGCCACTGTGAGGGCGCTGAGTGTTCTGAAGTGAGGGGAAGCCCGGAGGTGGGTCTGAGTCCGCCCAGGAAAGCCCTCAGCACCTGCTCTGAGGTGTGTGAGCAAATGCGACAAGACAGTGAAGAAGATTTTGTTGCTGTTTTTTGTCTGCAGGCAAACTTCACCATCTTATGGAACTTATTTTTTATCCTTTTTTAAAAAAAAAAAAACTTCAATATTGCTACTACCTCTCCATGGTTTTATTTTTTGTTGCTTTATTATTGATTTACTTTTTAGTTTAGTTTTTATTTTATATTGGAGTTTTAAACTACAGGATAAGGGAAGAACTTGGAAAACATCCGATGCTCCGTGTATCTGAAATGAACCAAGATGCATGTAGGTTTGAGTTCTATTCAGTAGGTTTTTAATGACCGTCTGAGTTTAATGACGCGTATGTGAAGTCCTATGCAGGAGCCTATGAAGGGGACAGGGACGGCTAAGATACCTCCCCCTACCCTAGGAATTAGTGATCAGCTAGGATGAAAGACTGCACACACGTATGGTGTTAATACGGTGTTACGTGCAGCCTGAGACAGGGCGAGGTTAAAAGACCTACAGGCGAATTGCCTTGGAGCTGTAAGCTGAGCAGGAGGAGCGGAAGGGAGGAGCTGGGGAAGGCAGGTAGCACGGAGAGCTTTATCCAAAAGGAGAGTTCAGATGAACCTAAGCCTAAGCCTTGAAGGATGCATAGGGTGTGGACAGGCTGATGCTGCTGTGCCTTAGGATAGCTGCTCAGGTGTGGTCTGTCCGGCACGAGTGACATGGAGCAGGAAAGGACTGGAACAGGATGGGCCCATGTATCAGGGGCTGTGATCCAGCCAGAGTGGGAAGACCGTGGATGTTGAGAAGCAGGTGGCACCCAGGGGTACAAAATAGGATTTTGTGATAATCAGGTGGAGTGTGATTTTGTAGAACAGGAAACCCAGAGCCATCGCTTTTCCAGGGTTCAAGGAACTAGGAAGCCAGCTTAAGTCGGTAGGCCGCAGTGGCTAACCATCAGGAAACAGGTCCTGGAAGCAGATGGACAAGAACGAGTCTCAGCTGCCACCACTGGATCTCAGCTTAGACTATTCCGAGGGTCAGGATAGATGCTGTGGCTGCAAAAGCAAGCAAGGCCATTTTCCATGTGGAATATAAGACAGACTGAACCAGGAAAAGTCGGCCCGCTGCTAAGTGTGAGAATATGGACTGAGAGGTCGTCTTCATTAGTGTCAGGGTTGGGGAGGGTCCAAGTTACTGGGGAGAGACATGGAGTGAGGCGGGGGAGGGGGAGAGATAAATACAGACAGACAGACAGGGAGAGGAAGAAGGAGGAAAAGGAGGGGGAGGGGAGAGGAGAAGAGAGAAACAGAAGTGGAAGAAGGAAAGAGAGAGGGGGAGAGAAGAAGACAGAGGATACTAATGCTGATGGTGGCAGGACTTCTCAAAAATACTTTTGCCAAAGGGACACAGTTAGGAACTGGTTGGACGGCCGCAGACAGGACAGGAAGGCTCGGCAGGATTTGGCATTTACTTCTCATCCTCTTGAGTTTTCCCGGACATGAATCTGCTTCCTTGTCTGGGAACTGATGCTGATCCTGCTACGCTACTCAAAGGCCATGGTGATTTCAAAAGTACCGAGGGATCCCTCAAGTGCTTTACACACACTTTATGATTGTGAAAGTCTACAGATAACACAGACCGAAGAATCAACCCAGAGGCGGCTGAAAGCGAGCGCTGTTTCGAGGTCACGTTGATGTTGTGCTTTGACTTGTTTTCTCTGCTCAGTGCTTTGGGCTCCTGGGGGTGAACGGCGCTGGCAAGACCACCACTTTCCGAATGCTGAACGGGGACCTCCGGCCGACCTCAGGACACGCAGTCATCAGGACTCCGATGGGGTAAAGCCCAGGTTTCATAATTTTTGCTGCCTCTCGAAATAACCCTCAAGCCCAGAGAACTCGCGGCCTCCCCTCCCCCCTGTGGACTAGACAAAGGGCGAGGATGTCATTTTCCCTCCACATTTACCTTCCAGTTTTCACTCTTCAGAAGGGGAAAGAGCCTCCAAATGCGAATGACATGAGCTTAACGTGTCTGGCTAAAGGGTGGAGGAGATGCTGGCAAAACAGCAGCCCAGGGCTGACCCCTTCCGGGGGGAGCGCAGTGAGCACGAGTGGCCAGGGGCTGGTTCTTCCTGCCTGGCCATTGAGTGGAGCTTCAAAAGCCTTTGCCAAAGTGAGGGTGGCCAGAAGTGGCCGGATTGGTGTCACTTGTTTTGCCACCCAGAGCTCGTCTCTCAGGCAGCACGGCCATTTCCCAGCTCCTTCTGCAAAGCCATGAGGGTCCGTCCTCCGAGTCCTGTAGTTGCCCCCTCACCCGCTCTGTACCCACGGGTGGTGTTTTCCGTGCTGGGTCATGACATCCTGGCATATATCCTCTTTGCATTTTCCTACCATAGGGAATTCACCGTAATTCGGTGACAGATTTCAGAAGTCTGTTGTTGACCTGACAAAAAGAAAGCTACATGCCTTGTAGCTTTTTATGTAATGACCTTCAGAAAGGTCATTACATAAATGCCGCCAAGGTCTCAGTATTGCACTTGATTTCATAGTCTGTCTCCTGGGCATCGACGAGTTATTCCTAAATAGACTTGGGGATAATGTGCTTGAGATGTTTGTACACAGTTTTGAATACAGTAGTTGAAACACGTTCAAAAATATCAGAATCATCCATTAATTAGCTAATTCTTGGCCCTGACAAATAGTCGTGGTTTATCTATGATGTGCCATGCACCAAGAAGACAAAAACGTTTCCTTTAATCCTGAAATCCTGTGTTAACATTTGTATGTCTCCTACTGGTTTCATAGACATCTATGTGGATATATCTAATTTAATCTCTTCTCTGCCTCTGTGCATGTGAGGTGTAAGGTGATCGAAGGATGTTTGTGTGGAGAGATGTGTATTTTAAAATCAGGCGAGATTATGAGGTTCGTTTTGTGTGCTTCATTTACACTTGCTCCTGAACATGTCGTCATCCTTTTCAACAATAGTTACTAAAATATTTCATTTTTCACAAGCTTGGTGGGCATATGCAATTTCACTGTTAGATTAATTTGCATTTCCTTAATTATTCATGAATTTGACCGAGGGCTTTCTCCACATTTCCGTGTTGCCTAGGACTTATTTCTGCCAGTTTTCCTCTCAAGTCCATTGTCCCTTTTGATGTAAGGTTGTCTTTTTTTTATTATGTAAGGGTTTCTAATATATTCAACTGACAGGTGCTCCTTTACACACGTTACCTGTTTTAATTATTATCTTTCAGTGGTATTTTAACATTGTTTTAAAAGTTTGTGTGTGATTCAACTAGGGATTCTCATACTAAGTAAAGTCAACCACAAAGAGAAAGACACATACCATATCATATCACTTATACGTGAAATCTAAAATATGGCGCAAGTGAGGCTATCTACAAAACCGAAACAGACCACAGACATGGAGAGCAGACTGGAGGTTCCTGGAGGGAGGGGAAGGAAGTGGGCTGGGCTGGGAGTGTGGGGTTGGTAGATGCAAACTGTGGCATTTAGAATGGAGAAGCAATGAGGTCCTGCTGTACAGCACAGGGAACTCTGTCCAGTCTCCTGGGGTAGAACATGATGGAGGAGAGTAGGAGAAAAAGAATGTGTACGTATGTGTGACGGGGTCACTAGGCTGCACAGGAGAGACTGACACAACACTATAAATCAACTAGACTCTGATAAAAAAAAGTTTGCCTATGTAGCAATTCTCAGTTTTGATATCGGTTTATTCTTTTTCTCTGTTGTGTTTTCTTGCTTTTTGAACCTTAGAAAATTCTCTCTCCGAGGTAATAAAGCTATTCTCATTCCTGTTCAGAGACTTCTTTTCTGCACTCATATCTTTAACACATGCAGTTGATATCTGACCGGACGGGGTAGGGATAGAACTGATGTTTTCCTGTCCCGTGTTCCAGTTTGCTTAGTGCCGTTTTCGCAGCCCAGTGTTTTTTATGCGTCACTGGGAAACCTGGAGGCCCTTCTGTTGTGCACGAGTTCTCAGCCAGGCTGGGACTTGGCAGTACTTTCTCTTGCTTCAGGATGTGCATCCTGGGGGGGTTCGCTCTACCTGTCTGTCTTGCTAGTTTTTCATTTCCAGAATGGTCTGGATGACTTTGGGACTTTTATGAGGTATCATTTGTAGAATCGTCTTGCCACCCTGGATAAAAATGTCACAATAGTTGAATTTTGATTGGAAACGAATCAAATTTTATTTTATAATGTTATTTTATTTTATAATGTGAAAAGATTTCCAGTAGCAGTTCCAAGTAGCCTCTATGATATTTTGTTGGCCTTATCCTTAACTCTGGCAAAGAGCCGTTTATTCAGTTCATTAAAAAAAAAAAAACATCATTTAATGATGCTGCGATTTTCTTTTTAGAATCCTTGCGTGTCTATTTTTAGATTTACTCATCCTGATGAATTTGTCCTCATCAGAAGGTAATTCCTCTCATAAATGTTCGTTTATTTATTTATTTTCCTTTTAAGGGCTGCGCCTGTGGCATGTGGAAGTTCCCAGGCTAGGGGTCACACAGGAGCTGCATCTGTGGGCTATACCACAGCCACAGCAACACCAGAGCTGAGCCTCATATGTGTCCCGTGCCATAGCTTTCGGCAACACCAGATCCTTAACCCACTGAGTGAGGCCAGGAATTGAACCCCCATCGTATGGATACTAGTGGATTCTTAACCCCCTGGGTCACCATGGGAACTCCCTCCTAATTGTGTGTTTTGGGGGGCTTGCTTCTCGTTGGATTTTTTTATGGCTTGAGATTTTGCTGGCATACCTTTTGAGCGAGTCTGTGTGATTTTTCCCTCCTCTCTTTTTCGATCTGTCATCTTATGTGTATCAGTTTGTCACTCCTCCTGCTGTTTATTCCCTAAATCTCCTGTCCGGAGCCAGGTCCTATATTGACAGCTTTGGGTTCCCATCCTGCAGCCATAAGGGGACAGCCCATGTATGGTCACTGTGTAGCCTGGCGCTGGTTTCGCTCTGTGACCCAGCCTGAAAGATGAGCAGTTCCAAGTAGCCTGAGCTCCAGGTGGCTCCTCTCAGGAAAGCTGGGGCTTTGCCTTGGACTCAGCATCACACACAGAGCCTGGTTCTGGTTGCTCTCCATCCTTATATGCGTGCATTTAGTACCCATTACCTTGCAGGAGCCTGACTCTTAGCTGCTGTGTGTAATTCATGACCAGAACTCAGAGCTTTAGATCCCGATTCCTGCATTCTCTTGTTTCTGATGCATAGAGATATTTATTTTTGAGTGTGCTTCTCTATTCTAGACACTAGTTACACAGCAATGGGGGGAGCCAATAAAAATCTAGTAATCACTTTGGGATGTAGAGGAAAAATATGAAGCTTTGTATACACAATTCTCACTGGAATTTTAATTGGCCTTATGCTGCCTTTATAGATTAATTTGAAAAGAACCGATGTGTGAACTCTGCGTCTTCTTTCCCCCATACTTTGTATATTTTTCATTCATTGAAATGTAAAAGTGTTTGGATCCATCTAGAAAACCATGCTCTTCCCAGTAGTTCATGAAATATTGATCTCCTTTCCCCTGCAGTAATACCTTTGAATCAGTTTCCTTTTTTACTTTCCCTAAAGCTATCAAAACAACGTTAAACGATAGCACATCTTCTTACTTCATGATAGGATTTCTTTTAATTTTTCATTTTTTTCTTCCAGTTTCTTTAGGATATAATTGACATATAGCGTAAGTGTAACAACAGCACAGTGATTTGACTTGCAGCATGGAATGATTCGCACAGGTTTAGTGAGCATCCGTCACCTTTTATAGGCACACCATAAAAGAAAAAACAAGTGTATTTTCCTTGTGTGCGGAACTCTGGGATGTTTCCTAGTCCCAGCGTTCATAGGGAACACACAGCAGGTGTGTTTACCACGCTGCACATTACATCCCAGTGCCGGGTTATCTTATAACTGGACCTCTTTCCTCCTCCTCCCCTTGCTACCCATCCCCCACCCCTGGAACCCACAAATCTCATCTCTTTTTCTATGAATTTGTTTTCTCCCTTTGTTTGAGGTATACGTGACCTACAACACTGCGTTAGGTCCTTACAGCCTGATCACAATAAGCTAGTTACTAGGTGTCGATGTACAGAGATGCTACATTCTATTTGTATTACATTATATTTCTCACACTTTGCATTTCATCTCTGTGATACATTTATGTGATAAGTGAAAGACTTTAGATTATTGATCTGTTCTTATCTTTCTGCAGTACATTTTTATTTTGTCATAGACTTAAATACTTTCCTATTTGTTCAATTTTATATAACCTTTTAAACTTATGCCTCATAATGAAAATTAGTTTGTTTTGAAAAAAATTCTCATTTTGAACTCTTGCTATTAAATTATTCCAATTTTTAATTTTTGTTGTAAGTTTTACTATTTACATTTTCTTATAACCCTATTTACTTAATTTAAAATTTTAACAATTTACATGGAGTTATAATTATTATCTTAATATTTGTATTTTCCCTCTCTCTGTACCTATATGCTTATGAATTTTTTCTATGAAATTGTCTTTATACTTTCCAGACTTTGACTGTTTCACTTGAACAAGAATGAAAGATTGAATCTATTTAGCAAGTCAAATGTTTTTTCAGGTTCTAAATTTATAAAATTTTATCTTTATTAACCTCTCTACTGTACTTTACCTGACTAGTCTTGCTGTTTTATTTCTAAATTTTTATTTGAATGATTTTTAAATATTTTTAAAATAAATTATTAAGCCACTAGGTCTATAAATATGCTTCTTCGTGCAGCTTTACCTTGACCCTAAAAAATTAATAAGTGATATTATTGCTTTCATTATTCTGTAAATAACATATATAATTTTGATTTCTTCTTTCCAAAATTTACATAGAAGGGTGCTTCTACTTACTCAAAATCTTATGTTTCTTGGTTTAATGTATTTTTTAAGTTTCTTTTAAAAAATTTTTATTGACGTTTCTTTTAAAAACTTTTTGTAGGAAAGAACACCCTAATGAATTTGCACAATGTAAAAAACACTTTTACAGTCTACTTCTTGCTCAAGAAACAGCATAGGACTCTACCCCTTAAATCCCTATCAGTCACTTCTCCCTTTGAAAGATAATTCCTGTCCTGAATTTTTTTTAAATGTGTAGCTTAGTATATCATTATAAGGAAAATGTTTATAACCAAGACTCGGGCCAGGACATGAAACTTTGGCCGCTAACCCAGAAACCCATCTGTGTGACCTGTCCGAGCCACACCCCCTCCATCCAACAGATCCTGTGTGGCTTTGTCTCCCAGGAGTGTCCCTGGACATTGCAGCTTAACCTTGTTCCTTCGCAAAACCTGAACTGACTTTTCAGATGCTCCATCTGCGGGTCCCTCTTCATTCCTTTCTTCCCTTCATCATCATCTGCCAGCCCTGGAACACTGGGCCTGCCCAGTGCTGCCCATGGACTTGCCGATTGCACGAGCAACGAGCTCTCATGTGAGGTTCTGTCCTGTTTCTTGCAAGTTGCAGCTGGACCCAGCGTTGTATTCAGGCTCAGGTTCTAGCCTTTGGCACAAGTCAGCAGGAGGTAGTGTTTTTGTTTTTTGTTCTTTTCCTCAAGAGGCATATGGTATCTGGTCTTCACTCATTTTCGATATTAGCACTTTTAATGCCTAATGCCTTGATGATGCATGGATCCACTGGAGATTGCAGAGTGGTAATATTTTAACTCTTTTCGTTTTGTTTTCATTTACTAACTGGAATAATCTGATAAGGAGTTGCTTTCACTACATTTTATTTACTGTCCACGAGTATAGTTCATATAAAAAAGACAGATAAATGCTTGTTTTTTTTTTCCTTTTCATTTACCTGGTTTTTAAGATAATCAATTGATTTTCAAATTACCCTCAGAGGTAGGAATTAGGATTTGTTTGCTGGTTTGTTTTAGGTTATAACATTCTCGTTTTATTCTGATAGATTTAGAATGTATCCCGAAGTTGACATTGTGCTTAGTTATTCCTTTCAGTTCTTTTTTTTCCTTTTTTTTTAGGGTTGTACCTGCAGCATATGGAGGTTCCTGGGCTAGGGGTCAAATCAGAGCTGCAGCTGCCAGCCTACACCACAGCCACAGCAATGCCAGATCCAAACTGCCTCTGTGACCTACACAGCAGCTTGTGGCAATGCTGGATCCTTAGCCTACTGAGTGAGGCCAGGGACCGAACCCACATCCTCATGGATACTAGTGGGGTTCCTAACCAGCTGAGCCGCAGTGGGAACTCCATCTCTTTCGCTTCTTAAGAGCTCTGTTTTCCTGCCTCTCCCATCTCCCTTTAGTCTAGTTTTCTCATCCCTGTACAAGGAATGATTCAGCTCAGATGACTGGATGAAGATTCAGTGAGATCTCCTGGAAAAGCTGCCTCTTCCAGCAGCAGGCATGCACCTCCTCAGGGTGGGACTGGTCCTTCTCCAGCTTCAGTGAGACGCCTGGAGAACGGAAAGCATAGCTCTCACTCCAAGTGTTGCATGTGTAATTGTTCCCCTATCTGCATTGGTTCTTAACTGTCATAATCACTGCTGACTACGGACAGAGTAAAATGGAACTTCGGTGAGTCTGTGACTAGTGGCAAAAAGTCAATATTTGGAACTCATCGTGTCCAAGGACAGAAAATTGAGAGAATTTGTCAAGAGAGTGTTTGAGGTTTGTGGTCGTGGAGATGTTGACCCTGCTTAACGCTCCAAAATTGAAACCATGTGGAATGACGCTCCCTCAAGTGTTGTGTTGCTGATTTTTCTCTGCAGTCATACAAGAAGGAAGGTGGTTTTCCTGATTCTGTGGTGTTTCTTTCTCTTTTTTTCCTAACTTCTCTATTTATAAGTACGTATAGACAAGAGAATCAGAATTTCAAAAGAAACCAAACGTTTATTTTATTTCATCCCTGGAAAGCTGATTCTCTCAATAATCCTGTTCCATCTTTTGTCCAATAATTGGAAAATGAGATTCACATAGCTGCTCTTGAAAGGAAGAATAAATTTACATCCTCGTAATGGTCTGTAAGACCTTTATATGGCTACATATCTGAGTAATTAGTTTAATTATAACAAAATCATACTTGCCTTCATTATATTTTTAACCTTAACATTATTTGTAATGTTAATTGCACATTGGTATCCAAGGGATTAAATGGGTAATTAGAACACAATGGGATTTTTTTTAACTACTTAGAGCGTTGGTATATACCTCTTTGCCTGTACAGTTTGTCATTTACTGCTTGCTGTTTAATTGAAACGCATCAATTTAGTCATTCGTGCTATTCTGGTTTCTGCTGTCTCTCCTTTGAGGTTATAGTATGAGGAACAGTTGCCTTTTCTTATTTCCTTTATTAATTTTTGTGATGTTTATCCTCAAACCTGAGATACGCTATGTCCCGATTTTACCATAATTTGGTTCGGAGGGTCACAAGCACCTTACATAACGACAGTGGTCATAAGTTAGGCGACCACGGGCCAAAGCCCCATGCTCTTGGTAAAATGCTTTCCAGCTCTGTGTCAGGGCCTTGGAATTTCCTATTCCATGCAATAATTGTACCAACCTTGGGAAGAGGCTCTTACCTTCATTCAATGGATAAGGGACCTGAGATTCAGAGGACTGAGTGGCGAGCAGAAGGCAGGCTTCTGGGAAGGGGCAGAGGATTTGAGTCCATGCTGACAACGTGTAAATAACTGAGAGATGGAATTTAGGCCTGTGAGTGTGAAAGTGGACCAACGGGAGGGCTAAGGAGCCCAAATGGACCCGGTCCCTCCTGGAAATGAGCTCATTTGGGAGATGCCTCAGGGGGGTGTAACAAGGCCCTGGGGGGCAGGGGTTGAACGCCTTTGTAAATGTAATATTCCATGAGCCTTGTGGAGGCTGACCCAGTTTCGGTTGGTCCTGCCGATTTGTTATTATCCACAAAGTAATATTTATGTGGTGAAAAAAATAACCAAAAAACTGTTTACATGTTTCCTTTCATTTTCACCTCTCTTATCTTTTCTTGTTCCTAAGACCAATTTCCTTTTCCACATGCTAATTGGTAGGATTCTCATTTTGATCCCAATGATAACTTCTGACCCTCAAAATAATAGTTACATAGTAAATATATATTTCTATATTTACAAAATATTTATGTAAATATTCATTTCAGAAAGAGCTAATATATACCAGGATTTCTATCTTTCTCAGACATTTATACGCTTAAGTTATAGTACTTGTCTGAATATTTATATACTGGTCATGAATTTCTTTCTTTATTTGGTAAAACCCAGACATTTTTGCTTATACTTAAGCAAGTGAACAGGCCGCCCACAAAAACAGTTAGAAAACTTGAAGAGTTTTACTTTCTACTTTAAAAAAAGTATAGGTCTTTGATTCATCTGTATAAATAATTTCTCTGGCAACAGTAATTAACTTTTAAGCTCCCATTCTAAAACTTCACAACTTCAAGTATTCCATGTTACAATAACTTGGGAAAACGTTGCAAATTTTCCTGAGATCAATGTTTAATATGTCTTATACCAAATTAGAAATAATGCAAAAGTAAATATAGACCTTCGTTATTCAATGGGGCATTATTTCTGAACATTAATGTAAACTTCTTAATACAAAATATGCTTAAATCTAGAAAGTTTATATTTTTCTGTAAATGAAAACATTAACATTTAATGGCAGAAACAGGCATCACATAAGACAGAATAAATAGACATAAAGTACAGTTACAACGTCAGCTAAACAATATTCAGTGACAGTTAAGGTGAAAGATTGGAGTGACCTGAAAATGCTCTTGTTGCTAGCTAAAGGTTAAACCACAGTTATTTTCTAAGTGTTTATCTGAGGCCGCAAGAAAGAAGGGGGATCCTGGTTCTATAACGGAAGAAGGAACTAACAAACCAGAGTGATTGCCTGGGCTGCTGATGTGGCTGCCTGTGAATTGAGGATGAGGTTTGAAGGTCCCTGGAGGTGTAGGAGCTGGGGCTGCAGCCCGGCACAAGGGAAAACCTTGAACTGAAGCTCTGCATGAAGCCAGCACCATGGAAGAGCTTGACCCAGTGAATTCCTAAAATACTGGCATAGATAGATGATAAGAAAACTTGTTGATTTCTATTGAAGCTCAGAATTTTAAAGGAGAGGTCTCCCCTGGAATTTTGAAACTCTGAGATTCTACCTGACATGAGTAAGAGAGTCTAAACTGAATTACCTGTGGTCAAGGACCTACATCTCTTCATACTCAAGGATGAACGTCAAGATTGCTCCAAGCTGATGTTCCCCAGGGGCACCTGGAGGAAGAAAACACAAAACTTCTTTGAAGGGATGCCCTAAAAATCCAGACTTTAAGGGACATTATTAAAAAAAAAATTCTCACTGAAAAGGAGTTTCCAATATTACAGAACTCACAGAAAATTATCTGTTGTGGATAAATATTAATGGATATGACAAAGGGGAGACATGGCATACTAATAATGTAAAATAGAACTGCAAATCTCAAGATAGTGCATGACAGGAAGGAAGCAACATGACGTCATAAGAAGGATGGATCCCAGGGAGTTTCTGATGTGGCTCAGTAGGTTAAGAGCCCGACACAGTCTCCATCAAGGTGCAGGTTCTATCCCTGGCCTTGCTTAGTCGGTTAAGATGTGGCTCAGATCCTGCAATGCAGTGGCTGTGGTGTAGGCTGCAGTTGCAGCTCCAATTCAACCCCTAACCCGAGAATTTCCATATGCCCCAGGTGCTACTATAAAAAGAAAAAAAAAAAGGATAGATTTGGGGGGGGGAAACCCTCTCAGGTTGAAAAAGATGGTCATTGAGATAAAAAAAAAAAAAACCCTAGGTGTTGTGTTGAAGACAAATAAAAACAGAGCTTATGGAAAATGTGTGAAGGAGAATTTAAGCGAGGGCCAGAAAGAGAAGATCCACGTGTGTTTAATCAGATTTGTGAACTCTGGAACAGAGACCGTGGACTAAGGCACCATTTTACAGCTCAGACATTTCCAGTATTAATAAAAAGATGACTCCTTAGGCTGAAAAACACTATGCTTCTCACGCCTCACAGGTAAGAAGACAGTTTATAGTGAAACTGCAGAATTCCAAAAAACAAACAAGAAAAGGAGAGAACAAATGCAGGTCATCGTAAATGTGTGAAATTGATCTTGTACCTGCTCAAAATGGTCATTACTAAGTACTGATGGCTTCTAAGCTTCAGTTTATATAAATTAAATTAAATCATAAATGTAATTTCTCAGCAGCATTAGCAACATTTCAAGAATTTATCAGCTTCTTCTTTTTATTTTACCCAGCTTCTTCTGTTTCAGACAGCACAGATATAGGACATTTACAAGACTGCAGGAAGTTCAGTTGGATAGAAATACACCAAAGCCCCGCTTTCCTAGCAGAAAGAATATACAAAGAAATAATGGAATAATAGCATGAATGAAAAGGCTGGAATTTTTGGAGAGGTCAACAGTTGTTACGTCTAGATAGGGGATTATAGACAGTGCTTATTTGTTCCGTAGTCCTGTGTTTTTCAAATTTCGTATCATGATATCATGTGGTGTTTAGGTAGTTAAGTAATAATCACGAGAAAAACTCTTCTAAGACACAGACTTTCTCTCCACATTTCAGACCAGCATTTTTGGAGCCCACTCTGGTGTAAAAACTTTTTTTAAAGTATAGTTTATTTGCAGTGTTGTGCTAATTTTAGCTCTCTGGCAAAGTGCACAGTTTTACTTAATATCCTTTTCAATCATGATCTATCCAGAAAGATCAGATGTAGTTCCCTGTGCTGTACAGTGGGACCTCATTGCTTATCCATTATTTCTTATTATTTTTTTTGTTGTATTATCCATTATTTCTGAACGTAATAGTTTGCACCTGCAAACCCCAAGCTCCCAGCCCCTGCTTCTCCCTCCCTCTCCCCCTTGTCAATCGCAAGTCTGTTCTCTATGTCTGTGAGTCTGTTTCTGTTCTGTACAAAGGTTCATTCGTGCCATTATTTAGATTTCACATATAAGTGATATCATGCAGTATTTGTCTTTCTTTTTCTTACTGACTTCACTTGGTGTATAATCTCTAGGTCCATCCATGTTGCTGCAAATGGCATTATTTCATTCTCTTTAGTGGCAAGTAGTATTCAGTTGAATATAGGTACTTCATCTACTTAATCCGTTCATCTGTCCTTGGGTGTTAAGGTTGTTTCCAGCTCCTGGCTATTGTGAATAGTGCTGCAGTGAACATTGGGGTCCATGTATCTTTTCAAATTAGGGTTTTCTGTGGATATAGGACAAGGCGGGATTGCTGGATCATGCGTTAGTTCTGTTTGTAGATTTCTACGGCACCTACACACTGTGTTTCTTAGTGGTTGTATCAATTTACATTTCCACCAGCAGTGTAGGAGGTTTCCTTTTCTCCACACCCTCTCCAGCAGTCATTGTAGATTTGTTTGATGATGGCCATCTGGCTGCTGTTTTGTATGGTGGTACCTCATAGTAGTTTTGTTTTGCATTTCTCCAATAATTAGTGATGCTGAGCATCTATTCATGTGTTTTTTGGCCATGTGTCTGTCTTTGGAGAAATGTCTGTTTTGATCTTCCACCCATTTTTAATTTGGTTGTTTTTTTGACATTGATCTTCATGAGTTTTTGACATATTTTTGGAGATTAAACTTTTTTTTTTTCTTTTTAGGGTCACAGCTGCAGCATATGGAGGTTTCCAGGCTGGGGGTTGAATTGCAGCTATGGCTACCTGGCAATGTTGGATTCTTAACCCACTCAGTGAAGCCAGGGATCGAACCTGTAACCTCATGGTTACTAGTCGGATTTGATTCCACTGCGCCACAGCGGAAACTCCCAGATTAAACTCTTGTCAGTCACTTCATTTGCAAATATTTTCCCCCATTCTGTCTCTGTCTCTCTATTTTTCTTAATGGTTTCCTTTTGCTGTGCAAAACCTTTTAAGTTTAATTACATCCCATTTGTTTATTTTGTTTTTATTTTCATTACTCTAGGAGATGGCTCTGGGAAGATAGTGTGCAGTTTATGTCAGAGAATGTTTTGCATGTGTTTTCCTCGACAAATTTTATAATATCCAGTCTTAAATTTAGGGCTTTAATCTATTTTGAATTTATTATTGTGTATGGTGTTAGAGAGTATTCTAATTTTATTCTTTTACATGTAGCAGTCCAGTTATCCCAGCACCACTTATTTAAAAGACTCTTTCCTCCATTCTGTATTGTTGCCTCCTGTGTTATAGGTTAGTTGACCATATCTGCTCGGGTTTATTTCTAAGCTTTCTCTCCTGTTCCATTGATCTGTATGTCTGTTCTGGTGCAATTCCTATCCTCTTTTGATGACTGTAGCTTTGTAATAGTCTGAAGTCTGGAAGCCTGATGCCTCCACTTGGGGGAGAAATCAGGATTGATTTGGCTATTTGGATTTTTTTTTTTGCATTTCCATAAAATTTAAAAACATTTTCTTATAGTTCTGTGAAAAACACCTCTGTAGAGTGGCCCCAGGGAGGTGGTGGTGACAGGACCCTCTGCATTAGCAAGCTGCATCTACTTCTGGAGTTTGAGATGGCTGCTGTGGCTTGTGCCCACCCCCATAGCCTGTGCCAGGAGGTGCCCTCCTGCCTGGGAGCCCATGCACATGGAAAAAGAAGTTCCTATGGCAGCCCTGCCCACCATCCTCTTGCATTCCCCAGCAATGGTGCCTTGCTGCCCTGGCGGGCCCAGGCTCCTCCAGCACACCCGTGGCTGTGGCACACCACTCTCTAGTCCCTGGGGCTGTTTCCACACGGCAACCCTAACACACTCCCCAGGTCTGACCTCCGAGCCTGAGCCTCAGCACCCAGACCGTGCCCGCCCCAACAGATGAGGGTCTCAGGCCGTGGGGCACTGGGCGTTGGCACCAGCCGTCTGTGTAGCTCTCTTTCCATTTTGCCTTCCGCACACCTGCTACCCCAAGGCTTTGAAGCTCCCCTTCTGCCCCAGCTAATCTGCCCACCAGTCACCGGGCCTCCCAGTGCCTAGATTCCTTTCCTCTTTGGCATCTCCCTCCAGGGGTGCTGGTCTCATCCTGATTTTTTCTTTCTTCCCTCTTTTTCCCCATTTTGTCCTACTCAGTTATGTGGAGAGTTTCTTGCCCTTTTGGAAGTCTGAAGTCTCCCGCCAGTATTTAGTACATCTGCCAGATCGTTCTGCACATAGATTTATTTACTTATTTATTTTTGTCTTTTCAGGATTGCGCCTGCGGCATATGGAGGTTCCCAGGCTAGGGGTCCAATCGGAGCTGTAGCTGCCGGCCTACACCACAGCCACAGCCACAGCCACAGCAATGCGGGATCCGAGTCACGTCTACAGCCTGCATACACCACAGCTCCTGACAATGCCGGATCCTTAACCCACGGAGCGAGGCCAGAGATCAAACCTACATCCTCATGGATGCTAGTCTGGGTTTGTTACCACTGAGCCACGTTGGGAAATCCATAGATTGATTTTTTTTTAATATATTTGTGAGAGAAAGTGAGCTCCCCATCATATTCCTCCACCACCCTGATCTGATTCCCCAACTCTCTTTTAATATGTGCTAGTGGGATAGATTTTTTTTTGGCCTTAGCTTCCTCCTGCCATAAATGATCACTATCGGAGAATTCATGTGAGCAATAGCTGTTAAGTATCGTAACACCATCAAATTGCTAATGATTATGGGTGCAGGAATTTATATACAGATTCCTCTGCTTCATTTAAAGCACTGCAATAGCAATATAAAAAAAAGATATAGAGCTCATTTATTGCTGATAAAAGCCTTATCTTCCTTTAGATGAATATGGATCACAAATTAGAGCAATTTAAATCATAACCTCACCAACTAGAAATTACTCGGATATTTATTTCTGCTTTAAATGGCAATTTAACAGTACTAGTCTGGTTAGAGAAACAATGGAGGAAATCCTTCTGTAATCTTATTTCAAGTTATTTTTTTTCTTGTACTCCCATTTTTGAAAAAAAAATTATCTGTATATCTATCTACACATATACATTTGCGAACATATATAAAAACATTGTTGCAGTAATGCCATTATTTTGGAGCTGAGAATGTGGGTTTTTTAGTGGAAGATATTTTTAGTATGTAAAAAACTGCTGACTTCTCATGCATAGTAGGCAGTGTGATTGATTATTTCTTGCCGGGCCTTTATCCTGTGCCAATAAGCAGTGCTCTGTGCTCCTGTACTGATGTGCCAGCATAATTGCCTCATCTTGGGTAATCTGTGTTTTTCATTACAAGCTGGTATTAGAATAACTCTCATCATCCCCTAGCAGAGGTATGTCCTTAAGCATTTTCTTAATTAAGGTATAGTGTTCACTGAAGAGGGTATGGGAGGCCATTTCTTCCTTTCCCAGGCATTGAAATATGCAAGCCCGGTTGAGGTCTCTGTAAATTTGATGTATTTTTTTTCTAAGTCTGTTCTATGTTAGTACCATATTTTCTTTAATGTATAGAATGGGCTGCTATTTGATTTTTGTCCAAAGACTTTTAAGTAACAAGTTCAAATGTATAGCTTATCTCTTGAGCTGTGTGAAGGGTCAAATAGGAGCTTCTAGTATTAAAATCAGAGTAAGTTGTCTAAGCTCCTTTGCTGTCCATGAAACGTCCCCCGAGCCCTCATCACCGCTTGGTCAGGGGGCTGTCCCAGCATCGTGTGGGTTCTGTGCTCTCTGTGTCCCTTCCTCAGCAAGGGCGTCACATTCCCCACGTGCCCTGCCACCCGAGGTGCTCTAGCTCCCCGTGAGTGTCAAGTGCGATCAGGTCTCCAGATTTGCACGAGGAGGACAGGACGATTCTCAGCTCAGTCCTGGGATTGAGAGCTGACTGCCCCTCTGCTGAAATGTCCTGTCACCCTGGGTTTCACCTTTGGTTGTACGTGTATTGGCTGGCGAGCTCTCTGAAGAGAGCTCACTGTACAGGCGGAGAAGCTGAGGCCAAGAGGCAGAAGGATGCGCCCTTGTCTGAGTTTGAAGTGAGAGCCATCTTCGGACTCCCAGGGCTTGTTTCCTCCCGACCCCTCTTTAGCATTTATGGAAACAGTAATAATCAAAAAAATGCCAGGTGTGGTGGGGCCGATGATCACCCTTGGCAGCTCAGGCTTTGAGAAGAGTGTGTTAAGGTTGGTGAAGAGTGTGGGCACCTCAGTGGGCTGGGGTCTGGCATTGCCGCGAGCTGTTGTGTAGGTTGCAGATGTGGCTCGAATCCGGCGTTGCTGTGCCTGTGGTGTAGGCCAGTAGCTGTAGATCCAACTCAACCATTAGCCTGGAAACCTCCATATGCCGCAGGTGAGGTCCTAAAAAAAAAAAAAAAAAAAATCAAAAACAAAAAACAAAGAGTATGGACACTTACCTGGTATACCTGTGGCCAAAGCCCCAACCTCAAAAGTTGTTATTTTTTATGCTGATTCTCAAACTTTTTGGTTCCTCACAGGAAATATAATTATGCTGGCTACCTGTACTTGCATTTCACCTGTCATTTATAAGATTAATTTTCACAGTACTCTAACTGAAGCAACATGATTAAATGTGACTCGGTGAGGAAAAAAATGATTTGAAGGATGTTTTGTTGACTTAAAAGTGAAAGTAGCCATTATATTTCCCACTGTTGAATTGATCATACAATCTATACAGATAGGACCCTGTGAATGGACACAAATCATATCACTTTTAGGTTAATGGAACAGCTAACTAGTCATGTGGGTGGAATAAAAGCATAATCTTGGAGATTTATTAAAATAGTAACTGAAGCTATTACGTAATGCTTTAGCTCTCCAGAGTATTGCCGTTGTATCTTAACTGCATAAAACGATGTTTATTCTGTTTGTTATATATTTTCATGTATAAACCCCCGTCTCGATGGGTAAGAGGCTAGGGGCACAGTGCTTTAACAGCTTGAGCTCAGGAGCAGGGCTCAGCTGGCCTAAATGGTTTTACCACTGACTGGCTATGTGCAGTTGGACGAGTTATTTATCTTTGTTAAATATTAGCTTGCTGATACTTGAAATGAAATAGTAATAGATTGAGATAACTTACCTCAATGGTAAAGGAGAGGGCAAATGAGATAAACCACAGCCAGAACACAGCAAATACTCAGTACATTTTTGCTGTTATTATTATCGCCTGTGTTGAAATTTCGACCTTGAGATGTCCAGAAGACAAGGATAACATCATGACCGCATGGACTCTGGAACAGCCTGATTCACCGTCTCCCACCCCGCAAGTTCATGACTAGATGGTGCATAGCTGATATTTGTGTACCATGCCTACCACAAAATTGGTAGAAAATTCCGTTTTTCATCTACTTTCTTTTATGCCAAACACTTTGCAGATTTTCTGTTTTGTTTTTGTCATTGAACAACAAATCCCTTGAAACAAAAATGCTTTCTTTCTTGTGGTTGTTTTTTTTTTTTTCTTTTTGCCGTGGTCGACAGCGTGGGTTGCATAACAACAGCATGTGTGTGTTTGTGTGTGTAAGTGTATGTGTTTAATATTACACTTTTATATATACAATAGTTTGCCAGGGCTGCCATAGCGAAATAACATAAAGAGGTGGCTTAAGAAGTAAACATTCATTTTCTCATGGTTCTGAAGATGAGAAGTCCAAGTTCAGGGTGTCAGCAGCTTGGGTTCTCTGGAGGCCTCTCTCCTGGGCTCCTCACGCTGCCTGTTCTCTGTGTGCGCACAGCCCTGGTGTCTGTCTGTCTTCTTATAAGGGCAACAGTGGTTTTGCTCCACTCGGTGGCTTCATTCAACCTTAATTACCTCGCTCAAGGCCCCTCCCCCCAACTCAGTCCCATTGCGAGGCTTAGGATTTCATGTTTTCTACCTGGGGACAAGCCATTGCTGCTCCCTGGCCTCCCTGCCACATCAGCATTCACCACTGGGCATTCTGCAGGGTTTCAATCCATTGCATCGCAGACAGGGCCAAGGAAGGCTGTCAGCTCGACTTCTCTCTCTCAGGCCTCCTCCTTCCTCGATCCCACCATTCCTACCTCCTTCTTCTTGGTCCCTTTTCCTTCTCTTTTCTGGAAAAGCTGAGATGCTGATCAGGTACCACACAGGCATCCATGTCCCCTGAGAGGGAAGAGACATCACCTTCACTCCTTTTAGGCTTCACTGCACTCACACTAAATTCACAAGCGTTGCTTTGGTCCAGGAAACCTTCATACGCAGTCCAGCTTTCCTCTGCATCCGACCTGGCTGAATCACCCTGGACACTCGTAAACCTCTTGCAGGACAGCGGGGAAGGGTGGACACGTGGTCTGTGAGCTGTCCTGATAACAGTGCATGCGCTGCTACAGCACAGCCGACAACCTCATGGAATAGTGCATCCCCCCCCAACCTTGCAGCTGGAACTCTGGACATGCCTTCGGACTTAAAACAGATAATCCAGTTCTAAATACTTCTAAAGAGCCCCCAAAACAAACTAAACATAGACCACGTTTTTTTTTACCACCCACAGGGCAGCAAGTGACGTTACCAGCGGTCTGAATTCCCAGACTCCACTGGATGATTGGAAGTGAGATGATTTTAGTTAGTTTTTCCTTTCTAGTTGTTCCAGTGGCTTGATCTCTAACTGCTAGGATTGACTTATGACCCCTAGAGTAGAGGCCAGGGTTGCATAGAAAATGCCTTCCTCATCTAAGTAGCAGTAGTACCCAAGATAACAATTCTAGTTCTTTGCTGGTTTGGTTTGTTTTTACTTAAATCCTTGTAGATCGGTATCTTATTTGGGGATAAAAGAGTGAGATAGGATTTGAATTTGAATTTTAAAAAAAGGTTATCCACTTATTCCAGTACTTTATTGAAAAGTCTATCTTTATTGTTTTGAAATGACTCAATTATCACTCAAGTATATTTATGTAAACTTGATATGTTTATGTGCTTTTTGTGTGTGTGTGTCTTTTGCCTTTTTCTAGGGCCACTTCCGTGGCATATAGAGTTTCCCAGGCTAGGGGTCTAATCGGAGCTGTAGACACCGGCCTGCGCCAGAGCCACAGCAACGCGGGATCCAAGCCGCATGTGCGACCTACAGCACAGCTCACAACAACGCTGGATCCTTAACCCACTGAACAAGGCCAGGGATGGAACCCGAAACCTCGTGGTTCCTAGTCGGATTCATTAACCCCTGAGCCACGACAGGAACTCCATGTTTATATGCTTTTAATTTTGAACTTCTTTGTATTTTCTGGCTCAAGAGTCTCCCCCGTTTTTGTAAACTATAGTTTTAGAATAAGTTTTACTATCAAAGCAAGTCCCTTTATCATTAGCTATGAGAGTGCCCCTGTTGTGAAATATGTATAGATAGAAACATTGTCTGCACGTGGAAAAGATTTATAACATCCAGCCTTCTCATCTAGGACTATTGTCTCCGCTTACTGCAGTTTTCTCGCAGATTCTCATTAAATTTGAACATATTTCATGTCAAGGGTGCTCCTTCGTGTTTTTTGTGATTTCGTAGTGCCGTGAATGGAATTTTCCTTCTTTTATATTTTAATTGGTGGGTATTGATATACAAGGAAATTAGTTTTTTTAAGTTGTGACCAACCATTTCGTTAAATTATTTTTTGATCCAATGTTTTCTTAGTTAAATATCTCTACTTTTCTTAGTAGAAGAATTTTACTTGTTAATTTCAATCTATATATTTTTTTCATGATCTTATTTGATTAAATTTATTTGAACTTGTAGAATTAAGCTTAAACCTGCTGTGATAGTAAGTATTGTTTACGAAGCACTCACTTTTTCTAAATTTTTTCATCGGGAATGAATGCAGATTTTATCTAAATCATGAATATTACTGATCGTTTTTTCATCCTTTGAGCTTTCATTCCTTTAATTTTTTAAAGGAATGTATAGACAGAGGGGTTAACTTATTATTCAGCATTTATACTGCTGTGGTTATAGAAATACTGCTCATAGTTGAGCTCTGAGATGCCTTGACATCCCTTCATGCCTTTTTTTGTTGTTGTTATTAGTTGTCTTTATTCACTTGCTTTGTTTCCTATGAATTCTTTGGCTTTACAATACTGTGAAGCATCTCAGTCTGTCAATCGCATCTTCTTGAGGTCGCCATGCCTTTTTGCAGCCTTTTATTCCAGCTGTGTCTGTCCCTCTTCAGGTGTCAGATGTGCTAGCCAGCTGTGCTCCTGTATCCTAGGTCACCTTTCGCCATCAATCTGGGATTCCTTTTGTCCTCTCTTTTATTGGAGCCTCTGTTTCTTATTTCCATATCTGTTCCGTCTTGGTTTAAACTTTTTTTTTTTTGAGAACGTTCTCAATAAACTCTCTTTGTTCTGTTCTCAACTGTTCCGATAGCTTGACCAGGTAGAGAATCCTAGATTGGAGATTATATTCCTTCAGAATTTGAATGCATTTCTCCTCTACATCTTTTAAGATTCAGGGTTGATTTTAAGAAATCGAGTGTCATTATAACCGGATTTTTGGAGTATTTTATTTTTCTGGAAATATTTGCATTTTTTTGTTCCTGTGTTTTGAAATTTCAAGATGATATACTTTGGCAAGGGCTTTCTTCTTTTTTAATCCCATACTTGAAACTGTATGGGATTCTTTTCATCAGCAAAAGCTTATGGTGCTAAGACATTTTCTTGATTTTTTTTCTTTTGTAATTTTGTGTTTCTCTATTATCTCTTTCTTATTAAGTTGTCATGTCTCTTAGAATGCAAGCTTTTCTCCTCTTTGTAGCATATTTACCCTCTAGGTCTACTTTCTGGGAGATGTCCTCACCTTTACCTTCCAACGCCTTATTGACTATTTTATTTTAATCATAGTTTTTATGTTTTCACTAACTCTTCTCTCTGGTTATCTTTTTACAAAACCTGCCATTCTATTTGTGTTTTGCAAATGTGGTATCATCTCTTCCTGTCTCTGAAAAATGTCAATATGCTTTTAACATAATCTCTCTATACTGTTTCTGATACCTTCAAGTTCTTGTTTTGCTTGTTTGCTTGTTTGGGTTTATGTTGTTCAGATAACTAATGTTCCTTGGATGTTTGCTTAAACTTTATATTTGAGCACTAGAAACCTTCACGAAGAGTCTGTAAGGACTTCTATACCCTGTATATCAACTGGGCTTCTTGTGCAGTGGGGTAACATTTTAATATAATTTGAAGGGGCAGTGAAGGTAAATGTACATTGAACCCTCATCTTTAATTGGGTGACTAGATTTGCAAACTGTAAAACACCCCTGCACTGCCACTGCGATCCCTTTTGATCATGTCGTGTTGCTTTGAACCTTTCAAAAGCTTGTATTAGCAGAGCCAATAGTGACACAGTTTTTGAATTCCATTCCCTTAAGTCTAAGGGTGACTGGATCTTTTTCCTCTTCAGTCTTGATCATATAAACTGGGATTTTAGATTCAGATTGTTGTTGAATTTTTTCATTGTTCTTTCTTTTTAAAGAAGGAGATGAATATGTGTTGCATGCATCATTTATTTAGATTAATGTTTATTTTAATTTCCCCAGCAGTAACTGCTGGCATTTTCATTTATCTTTGTAATGCCTAGGTCTACTTAGGTTTTGTTGGTTGTTGTTTTTTAATGAAGGGTGACTGGGATACAGAGATACAAGTTCTAACTGCTGGAATATCAGAGTTACTTTAGTTGTGTTCACACTGAGGACAACCTGGGTGCATGACCTTTTTTTCAGAAGCTTCTGGACGTAGGCCTGTTGTCTTCTGCTCATCAGCCTCACTTTGCTTTTTGTTCAGTTTTCTTTCCTCTGAAATTAACTAAAACAAACAGGAAAATAAAACCCATAAACTAGTCTCCAGGAATTATCGAGGGTTCCTAGCATTTTCACTTTGGGTTATTTTTAACCCTCATTCATGCATTTTTTAAAAAAAATTAAATTCAAGATTAAATTCAAATTAAATCCAAGGTTTCCTTGCAGTCCTTCCGTAAGTTATTGCCCGTTAGTCTCATCCCAGGAGAGTTTTATTTAGTTTCTGTGTCATTCCTCTCCCTGGACACTGTGTTTTCTAATTCACGATGAGGCTGCTTCACCTTCAGACACGGCCAGGAGGGGCTACACGTTTCCTAAATGTTTTAGACCCACTCTTGCTGGATATTGTTCCCTTCCCAGCATTCAACACTATTTTTAGGGGTTGTCATTTACTTATCTTAGGAAAGCTGGGCTCTCTATTAAGTTGATGTTTATTGACAGCCGCGGGGAGCAGGACTCTCCGCACAGGTGGATGCTGACTGCGTGTTGAATTCAGAAGCCCGGCCAGAGGTCTGGTACAAGTGCACAGCTCCTGGTTCAGGGTCAGTGGCCAGCAGGTTTTACCTTTTGTCTGTCCTTTGTATTGAGGTGGCATTGTCTCCGCCCACACTGCTCTTTCCTCCGTCTCTGAGCCCGTGTAGAACAGAGACACAGGCTCTGTCCATCGCACCCCCCAGGGTGCAAGAGCCCTGTCTTCCAGGAGGTGTGCTTCTGCTTCTCCAGCCAGGATCCAGCCGTGTCTGTGGTGGGGGGGGAGGCGGATGTACGTTTGCCTGCCTTTCCCCCCACCACATACTCTTTTTATGATTTGAACTTTCATCACGAACTGGATTTTCCATTGTTTTTTTTTTAAAGCCAAGTCCTTCTTTCTGATTACTATTAACGACCCTCTACAATTATTACATTGCTTTTCTCTATGATGAGTTTTTGTGGACTTTTATGGTCATGTTAAAGGAAACATTAGGGATGTAATTTTGACCTGGAAATGTGTCCTTTTATTTGTGTTAGCAGCAAGGTAGATGTGAATTAATACCTGGTTAATTCATGGTGGTTTAATATGAATTAACACCCCCAGCCTTTTTTTTTTCTTTTTCTCAGAGGAGAGGAGTCGAGGAATCAGGACGAAGAGAACTACGCCAAGAGAGTTTTGGTAGCAAAGTGGCCTAAATGTTGAACAAGGGCATTGAAAAAAGTGGACTCGAGTATGACTTTGAGCTTGAGAAGTTGGAGACAGGATTTTCGGAGGAAGAATGTGCTCATCAGCAGGAGGGATGCAGAAAAGGGACCATGGGCGGCAGAAGATGGGGTCTTTATTTTTCTTCTTTTTTTTTTTTTATGTTCAATCTTATTTCTCTGAAATACGTGCTCTTCTTTTAAAGGGACTAATGCACCGTAATTTGTGCCCTTTTCCCTTTTCCTTCCTAGACAGACGGTAAATGCCGAGTCTGCGTCCAGAGACAGACAGGGCAGAGTCCTGACTGTGAATATGTTAGATGATCACCCAGGTCATTTCACATAAATAGTAAACATTTGGTGGCGTCTGCAACGACACTGTATATTGTGGTTTCCCTGGGGAAAGATGATGCTTTTTAGCTTTGCGCTGTTACATAGGTCATAAAAGAGTACATTTTAAAGGCTGCGGGCTTCGTATGGATTCTACTTTGGTCTAAAGCATCTGTTTCCCTTTTGCATTCTTTTTATCAGATTTTTTTCTGGGTGATGTGTTAACATTTATTTGTTGCCCTCATTTTAAGTATTTTTGGATACGCAGTACATGCACATGGTAGAAATATTCAGACCACAGGTGTGTACACAGATCTGTGTGCATAGCCCTGTGTGGCAGGAGAGGGAGTGAGCAGAGGTCACTCGCCGGCATCCTCTTCTCAGTTTCTGAAAAAGCGATTGGTCTTTGTTTT
Source organism: Sus scrofa (assembly GCF_054392235.1). NCBI lineage: Eukaryota > Metazoa > Chordata > Mammalia > Artiodactyla > Suidae > Sus > Sus scrofa. The sequence goes on from NC_139391.1 coordinate 140,188,592, forward strand.
GAGGCTGCCAGTCTGGGATTGGCGTGGGGGAAGGCGTTTCCATTTTCTGGAAAATATAAATTTATTTGCTTCAATATAAGCAAAATAGTATCTTATTATAGTTTTAAGTTTCCTCTATATTTGTACTGTCACCATTTTTATTTCACATTTTTAGTATTGTGATTTTTTTTCTTTTTTTTCTAGAGGAAAGGATCATTTGTCTACTTTTTTAAAAAATAAAATCAGCTCTTTTTTTGTTCTACAATTGTTTTTTTGTTTCCAATTTTAAAATTTCTACTTTATATTTATTCTTTCCTCCAAATGCCCTTTTAAAATGTTTCTTGTGACCTTCCCTGGTGGCCTAGCAGTTAAGGATCTGCTGTTGTCACTGCTGTGGTTTGGGTCACTGCCTGACACAGCTTTCATCCCTGGCCTGGGCAACTTCTGCATGGTGCAGGTGCATCCAAAGTTTTTTTCTAGCTATGATGATTAGTTAATTTGTTCCAATTAGTTCTTTTCTGTTACTCAACAGCTGAAATCTGAGCATTTTCCTCTGACTGTTGTTTTTGATAATGTTCTACTTAGCACTTCATTTTTGTTATTTTCCAGACATTTTTGCAAAGTCATTTGACTTTTCATTTTGGAAAGAGCTTTTATTTTGACATATCAAAGTTTATGTGTTTTGTTGGTTTGTTTGTTTGTTTTCTTTTTAGGGCCGCACCTGTGGCGTATTGAGGTTCCCAGGCTAGGGGTCAAATCAGAGCTGTAGCTGCCAGTCTACAGCACAGCTCATAGCAATGCTGGATCAAACCGAGCAGGACCAGGGATCGAACCTGAATCTTCATGGATACCAATCGGATTCATTACTGCTGAGCCACAATGGGAATTCCAAAGTGTATGACGTTTTATTTTCTGTTGGTTTTATCTCCTTCAACAGGAAATGTTCATGTCATATTTCTTGTTGGGATATTTTCTCATATGACGTAGTCACTTCCATCACATGGACTCCGTTAGTGCTCACCTCGGAATGGAGCTGTATTTGGCATGAAGATTCTGAGCACCTCTTGTTTGCTGTTTGCCTTTTTCTGCCCTTTTACCTTTGTGTCGTTGGCTTTCCCGAGGCGCTGAGTGTGCCTTCTCCGCACTGAGTGAGGTTTTTGCCTGTGGTTTGTTCTCAGTCTTTTGCCTTAATAGTTGAGTTTCTCCATTTCTATTTATTGCTAGAGAAGTTGTTTTATCCTTAGTGCCATCATCACATTTTATACAAAGCTTTTTCTCAATTTAATGTTACTTCCTTTATTTACTTCACTCCATTGTCTATTTGTATTTGCTGTTGTTGAATTCTTTCTCTCTTTTTTTTTTTTTTTTTTTTTGCTTATTTTTTGTTTTATGCATGGGCCCACATTTCTTTTGATAATTTGGAGGATTTTCAGACTATTTGGCTTATCCTATTTCTTCTACAAATATAACTCAAATATAGCATAACTATACCATGTATAATTTTATACTTCCTTCTAGGGACTCTGTTGACTCCTCAGTATAAACAATAGCAGCATTCATATATTGCCAATTCCAGATAACTCCCCTTCTCTTCTTTTTTAATGGATTTTCTCCTTTCATCTTTTTACCTTTTTTTTTTTTTGTCTTTTTTTCATCTTTTTTTTTTTTTTTCATCTTTTTCCCTTTTTGGGGAAAGACAGTATGACATTGCTGATCTCAGAGTGGGAACTAGACAACAGCCAGAGGCTTTGGTGAGACTTGGCTCTCAGACCTTTACTGGCATGTAAGGCATTGCGTCTCTTGTATATAAACCTTAATTCTGTCCTCCAAATTTGTAAAATAATAACAACCTTGAATTCTCCATTTTTTTTCCTTTGAGGAAAAAGATGTTAGAATTTCTGAAAACCAAAAACTTTAAAGAATGCTATAAAATGGAGTCATTATCATCTTTTTTTATAATTTTTTTTTTTTTTTGTCTTTTTGCCATTTCTTGGGCCGCTCCCGAGGCATATGGAGGTTCCAAGGCTAGGGGTCTAATTGGAGCTGTAGCTGCCAGCCTACGCCAGAGCCACAGCAACACGGGATCCGAGCTGCGTCTGCAACCTACACCACAGCTCACGGCAATGCCAGATCCTTAACCCACTTAGCAAGGCCAGGGATTGAACCCGCAACCTCATGGTTCCTAGTCAGATTCGTTAACCACTGCACCACGACGGGAACTCCTCATCTTTTTTTAATTATTTATTTATTTATTTTTTGGTCTTTTTTCTAGGGCTGCACCTGTAGCATATGGAGGTTCCCAGGCTAGGGGGCCAGTTGGAGCTATAGCCACTGGCCTCTGCCAGGGCTATAGCAATGCAGGATCCAAGCCACCTCTGTGACCTACGCCACAGCTCACGGCAACACCGGATCCTTAATCCACTGAGCAAGGCCAGGGATCAAACCCGCAACCTCATGGTTCCTAGTCGGATTTGTTAACCACTGAGCCACGATGGGAACTCCGGAGTAATTATCATCTTATGGCTACTGTTTATCAATAGCCTAGTAACAATAAAAAATGAAGCTGTCTTATTAATGGTATTATTTGCAACTTGTTATTTTTTGTAATAATGATTCTTAGTAGATTTTGACACATGACATAGGATTTGTTTTTTAAATCTCACTTTGAGGAACATGAAACCAAAGCAAATTTGTCTGCCCCTGCTTAAATATTCAAAATATGAAGTAGGTATGGTTGTACCAACATCCTCAATTTGTCATTTTGCATAAATAGCATAGTTTTTAGTGTTTCTTTATGTGAAGATTCCTTGTATAATTTTAAAAATGAGAGATATCCACCATTTGAAAAATTCAAACTGTTTAAATTTAAGAAACCCTCTTCCTGACAATATCTATCATGGAATTATAGTACATTTAATATAATTTTAACCCACATAAATACAGATATGCTCGGGGTGCGTTACAGACAACTGTCACACGAGCCAGTGACACGCATGTTTACTGACTCTGTGACCTCACTGATAAATTGCCTTAACCTTTAACATTGACCTGAGGACGAGGTGTGTTTGGTAAAGGGATGCTGAGACCCTGGAACCGTGCCCCCGGTCTCTGGTCAGTTTCTGAAGTAGACCTGCCTGTGTCACGAATGATGACTTCTCAAGAGAAGAACATCACATGTACAGTCCGAGTGACAGTGGAGCAGAAGCCAGCCTTTGTTCTTTACAAAAGTCTTTGATGTGTTAACTAAATCCCTTCCTTGAGTGAGTGAGTGAATGGGGAAGGTGAGCAACCTCTGTGCCCAAAAAGGATACAAGGTAATGAGCCATGTTGTTGCCAGAATTCTCAGTACTGTCTTGATGGGCACGAAGGCAAAATCTCAGGAGTATGAAACTATAACTAGGTATCATTTTATTGTTTTGAAAGAACATGACTTAATCAGATTCATGGCTTATCCCTTTGCCAGTTGCAAAGGAGGAAATAAAAGTGAGTAAAAGCCATAGCTTAAGTGCCCCTTAAAAGAATGGCCATGTCCTTTTCATCTTGCACATGTAAGTGTGATGTAGATACCAAGCTGAAGTACCTGAGAGAACTCCACCTTGTGTCAGGTGAAGGTAGAACATGTGGGGTCATATGCTGTGTCTGTGTCTGTGTGTTTAGGTTCGAACCTGGGGGATGAACTCATTCTAGTCTTTAGAGAAAGAGTTAAAATACCTTATTGATTCCTTTTTAATAAACGAAGCAACACATCACCATCAGATTCTTTCTCAGACCATGATGTCAAGTCATTGCGGGAATCCAGTCGCTGGGTTTCTTCTTGGGTTCTGGGTTCCCTCCTGACACAGGGCTCCTGTCCAAGAGACAGTCAGTCCAGGTGCTCAGGAACCCGCTGTGGAGGCCCTGCACACTCACCTGATGACAGGATGTGGCTGAATTAGTGGGTAAACCCTGTGGTGAAATGTGGATGGTGTCAGCAAAACATCAAGCATTTAGAAGGCAAACAGCTTTAAAACAGTGACAGGACAACACATCAAACCAGGGCCACCCAACAGTTGTTTATTGGCTCTTTCTGACCTGCTCTGGCAGTTTACATACTGCTGATAATGCAAAGAAAATCAAACGCCTGAAAAGTGAAACCTCCGTAAAACCTCTCCAGACATTAAGCCATTGGTTTGGCAAAGACCCCTCAGAATGCTCCAGTCATTTTATCTAATTTCCAGAATTTCTGCATCTGTTACATCATTAAATCAAGATAGAAGTAAGCTAGTCAGCATACGTAAAAGGCACTTTGAAGTTCATTTTTATGTCAGAGCTTCGACTGAACAGTGTCTTGCATTTCCAAGCACAGAGTATACGGAGTGTCGTGACCTTCATCAGGTTGAGATGACGGAACTGCAAGTGTGTGGAAGTCGAAGAACAGATGTGCGCATTTTCTTAATAGCGCGTAGCTGGGTTGACCTGGCTTTTGACTTAGGAGCTATTTGGTTAGCATCACTCAGGGGTAGGCTGGAAGATTTCTGTTGGCGTGCTCATCTTCCTGTAGGTCAGTTAGAATGAACTCTGGTTTGGTCACTAAACTTCTGCCTTAGTCCAGAGCTTCGTTGTTGTTGCTGTTGTTTTAATTATAGTTGATTTACAACATTGTGCTGATTCCTGCTCTACAACAAAGTGACTCAGTTATATATACATGTATATATTCATATATATAAAGTTATAAGCTTGTATATATATAACTTTAAATATATTCTTTTTTAATAGGATTTTCCATCGTGGTCTATACCAGGGTATTGGACAGAGTTCCCTGTGCTGGACAGTAGGACCTCGTGGATTATCCATTCTAACTGTGATAGTTCGCATCTGCTAACGCCAAACTCCAGGTCCATCCCACACCCTCCCTCTCCCCCTTGGCAACCAGAAGTCTGTTCTCTATTTCTTTGAGTCTGTTTCTCTTCTGTAGGTAGGTTCATTTGTGCCATATTTTAGATTCCACATCTAAGTGATATCACATGGTATGTATGTCTTTCTCTTTAGGACTTATTCCACTTAGCATGATAATCTCTAGTTGCATCCATGTTGCTACAAGTGGCATTATTTCATTTTTTATGGCTGAGTAGTATTCCATCTTATATATATATGTACCACATCTTCTTAATCCATTCCTCTGTCATTGGTCATTTAGGCTACTTCCATGTCTTGGAATTGTGAATAGTGCTGCAGTGAACATATGGGTTCAAGTATCTTTTTGAAATATAGTTTTGGAGTTCATTGTGGTGCAGCAGAAACGAACCTGACTAGTATCCATGAGGACACGGGTTCGATCCCTGACTACGCTCAGTTGGTTAAGGACCCAGCATTGCTATGAGCTGTGGTGTAGGTTGCAGATGTGGCTCTCATCTGGTGTTGCTGTATCTGTGTCTGTGGCCAGCAGGTGTACCTCCGATTAGACCCCAACCTGGGAATTTCCATATGCCATGGGTGAGGCCCTAAAAAATAAAAATAAAAAGAAAAGAAATATAGTTTTGTCCAGATATACGCCCAGGAGTGGGATTGCTGGATCATATGATAGTTCCCTATTCAGTTTTCTCAGGACCCTTCCTATTGTTTTCCACCGTGTTTGTACCACTTAGAACTTCATTGTCACATGACTTCCCTTTATATGCAGCTTAGGGCCGTGCCCACTGAGTGTCTCCATCTAGATTATAATGTGATGCCACTGAAAATGGGTCCTGTCAACCTGAACCTTGAGGTGTAAGGTTGATGTCTTCAAGAATCTTATTTCCCTCCAAATTTCAATGAAAAATTTTAGCTCTTTACAGAGCAGCAGGTATTTAAGCTCATAAAGCCAGGGAAACCACTGTATGCTTTGACTTAACAAGTCTTTAATGCTGTCTGCGTACCCAGCTCCACTGTGGTTCAGTCGCCCCTGGCTCCTCTCTGCAAATATTCTTCTAAACCACCCACAGTGACGGATGCCAATTCACAATAAAAACCATAGATCTGATAGTTATACTCTGTGCAAGATTTGAGCGGGGAGCTGATTTCTAACTCAAAAGCAATGACAGCATTTTAATTGCATAGCAAACGAAGCCCTGCTCTGAAAGGAGACGGAAAAGCTCTTGATTTCACCCCATTTTGAAGCCTTGTCAAAACATATAACTCCTATGTAACTAGAAATTAGTCCCTGTCCCTGCACTGGGTAGTGAGTAGGTCTGAAGACGAGAAGACCTGGGCTCCTTCCTGAATCCCCGCGCCCCGAGACTGCCAGCATCCACCTGTTCGGAACGGCTCACCTCTCCCGAAGTTCGGAGGCAGCAGCTGGAGAGGAGCAAGCATGGGTGCGGGCAAGGCAGTGCAGAGGCAGGAGGTGCCCGGGATCAGACGTGAGCAGGGTAAATTAAATAGCTAGTCTGTAACTTTAAATGGCTTAGAATGTTTAAATTTATGCAAGCTGGAGTTCCCGTCGTGGTGCAGTGGTTAACGAATCCGACTAGGAACCATGAGGTTGCAGGTTCGATCCCTGCCCTTGCTCAGTGGGTTAAGGATCCGGCGTTGCCGTGAGCTGTGGTGTAGGTTGCAGATGCAGCTTGGATCCTGCATTGCTGTGGCTCTGGCGTAGGCTGGCAGCTACAGCTCCGATTCGACCCCTAGCCTGGGAACCTCCATATGCCTCGGGAGCGGCCCAAGAAATGGCAAAAAGACAAAAAAAAAAAAATTGATGCAAGCTTCATATCTTTAAACCTGCAGAGACCTAGTTGAGATGGAGAAAGTTATTAGGAAACCATGAAAACTTATTCCAGCCAAGCTTAAAACTTTTAAACACTTAAAATTGTATTAAATGTTGTATAAATTACCATGTGTAGAGGAACAGCGATTTTTTAACTGTAAGCTTTAATTTGAGATATGTAATACCAAAAAATCCTAAGTGTAGAGCTTGATGGATTTTGATCCCATTAACCCACCCATCTAAGCACAGAAGCCAGAAATAGCCCGTTGTCAGGACCCAGAAGCCCCCGTCATGAACACAGCCAAGACCCTGTCTAAACTAAAGTTACTGGGAGGTCCCGTGGTGGCTCAGCAGGTTAGGAACCCAAGTACCCATGAGGATGCGTGTTCGATCCTTGGCCTCGCTCAGTGGCTGTGAGCTGTGGTGTAGGTCGCAGATGTGGCTCAGATCTCAAGTTGCTGTGGCTGTGGTGTAGGTCTGCAGCTGCAAATCCGATTTGACCCTAGACTGGGAACTTCCATATGCCTCAGATGTGGCCCTTAAAAGAAAATTAAGGCACTCTTTCGACTTTTACACCATCAGTTATAGTTTTGCCTGTTTGTAAACTTCGTATAAAAAGTTTGGTGCGTGTCTTCTTTCTGGCAGCATCACCTGTGGGGGATGCATCCACATTGCTACATGTCGTCACAGTTGACGTTGGTTAGAATCTCTGTGGACGGTCTTGAACCTTTGCGGGTGAACGTGTGAAAGCATTCCGGTTGGATTCACGATAAGGAACGCGGTTGTTCTTATAGAGCATGTGCTTTTTCAGCCTTTGTAGACACTGACAAACTGTTTTGAGATAAAATTCGCGTAGCATAAGATTCACACTTTTAAGGGTGGCTCTTCAGTGGTTTTTAGTTTCACAAAGTTGTGCGATTGTGTCTGCTAATCTCATCATCTTTTCATCACTTTGAAAAGAAACCCTGTAACAAATGCAGCCATTCCCTGTTGTCCGCTCCTGGAGCCTCTAGCAACCATTAATCCTGTCTCTGTCTTTGCCGTTCTGGACACTCGGTATGAATGGAATCACACAACACATGGCCTTCTGCGTTTAGCCTCCTTCCCGTGGCATGTTCTCCAGGCTCATCTGGGTTGGAGTGGTTATCAGCACTCCACTCCTTTGTATGACGGAATAATTCTCAATGGGCCGAATCTTCCAAAACTTACCTGTTCATCAATCGAAGAACATCTCCTTCCCCATGAGCATCAGTGTACATATTTTATTTGGATGTATGTTTCAGATCTCTCACGTGTATAACGAGGGGTGGAATTACCAGGTCGTATAGCCAGGTAACTCTAAGCATAGCATTTGAGGAACCGCCAAACTGTTTTCTAAAGCAGCTGCACCATTTCATATTCCCACTAGTAAGATGCAAGGATTCCAATTTCTCTACATCTCACCAGCACTTATTATTACTGTTTATCTTTTTGGTTATAGCCATCCTGCTGGGTGTGAAGTGGTACCTCATTATGGCTTTAATTTGTGTTTCCTTAATGACTAATGATGATGAGGATTTTTTTTTTTCTCTGCTTATTGGCTATTTGTACATCCTCTTTGAAGAAATGTGTATTAAGACACTTTGACCGTTTTAAAAACTGGGTCACTTTTATTTCTATTATTGAGTTGTAAGAGTTTATATTCTAGAATCAGCCCATGATTACATATATGATTTACAAAAATTTTCTCCAATTGTGTAGGTTGTCTTTTGTTTCCTTGATAGTGTCCTTTGAAAGACAAAACATAAAATAAAATAAAAATTTGATGTGATACAATTTATCTTTCTGTATTTTTCCACCTTCATTGTGGTGCAATTGGCAAATGTGAGATGTTTCAAATGGGCGTGAGGATGATGTGGCATACATCTACATTGTGACAAGATTTCTCCCGTCTACTTAATTTAAATATCCATCACCTCGCCTATGTAGCATTATTCGTTGGTTTGTTTGATAAGGACATTTAAGTTCCATTTTCTTAGCAAATTTTAATTCTGCCGTTGAACCGTGCCATAACTATAGACAGCATGTTTTGCATTAGATCCTCAGGTCTTATTCATTCGCAGCTGAAGATTTGTAGACTTTTGCCAACCTCTCCCTATTTTCCCCACTCTCAGACTCTGTAAACCAATTTTCTACTCTGTTTCTGGAAATTTGCCGTCTTTCTCCCACAGGTATTTCACATAGATTTCATATATTTCTCCAGTATTTCACGTGGAATATTTCTGACTTCTTTTACTTAGCATAATGCCCCCAGGGTCCATTCATGTGGTTGCAAATGGCAGGGTTCCCTTCTTTTCTCATGACTGAATAATACTGCACTATATACACGTATTCCAAATTTACCTGTTGGTGGGCACTTAGGTGGTTTCCACAAGTTGGCATTGTGAATAATGCTATAACGAACAGACAACTCTTTGATCTTCTGTTTTCATTTCCTTTGGATGTATACCCAGACGTGGAATTGCTGGATCATGTGGTAGTTCTAGTCTTAATGTTTGGAGGAATCTTCATACTGTTTTTAGTAATGGCTGCACCAGTTTCCAGTCCCACCAGCCATGCACAAAGTTCCCTTTTCTCTACATCCTCTCTGACACTTGTCTCTTGTCTGTGATGAAGGTGAGAGATTAAAAAGGTGAGAGATGGTATTTCATGGTGGTTTTGATTTGCATATTCTCTGACTGATGATTTGCATTAGTGTTGTTGAGAACCGTTTCACGTACCTGTTGGCCATTCATATATCTTCTTTCAGGAAACTCAGTTCCTCTGCTTATTTTAAAATCAGGTTTTTTTCTATTGTGTGAGTTCTTTATATATTTTGCATATTAACCGCTTATTCGATGTATGTTTTGCAGATGTTACTTCTCATTCAATAGGCTGTCTTTTCATTTTGTTGATGGTTTCTTTTGTCATGCAGAAACCTATCACCTGTTTATTTCTGCTTGCATTGCCTTTGTTTTTGGTGTCAAATTCAAAAAGTCATTGCTAAGACCAATGTCGAGGACCTTATTAATTGTGTTTTATTCTAAGAATGTCATAGTTTTAGGTGTTAAATTTGTCTTCAATCCTTTTTCAGTTTTTTTTTAATGTGGTGTGAGTTAGAGATCCAGTGTCATTCTTTTGCATTTGTAGTTTTCCGTGTTGTACAGATTTCACATCTTTTACTGAAGAGACTGTCCTTTCCTCCATTGTATATTTTTGGCTCCTTGTCATATGTTGATTGGCTGTGTGTTCATGGGTTTATTTCTGGGTTCTCTATTCTTCCATTGATCAATGCGTCTGTTCTTTTGCCACCACCATACTATTTTGAATACTATAGATTTGTAATATAGTCTAAAATCAGGAAATATGATGGCTCCAGCTTTGTTCTTCTTTCTCAAAATTGTTTTGGCTATTCAGGGTCTTTAGAGGTCCCATACAAATTCTAGATTTTTTTCTGTTTCTGTGAAAAATGCCATTGGTATTTTGATAAGGATTGCATTGAATCTGTAGATTGCTTAGAGAGGCATTGGTATTTTAACAATATCAATTCTTCCAGTCTATTCACGTGAAATATCTTTCCATTAATTTGTGTTTTCTTCCATTTATTTCATTAATACCTCTGTAGTTTTCAGTGTATCTTATAGGATAAAGATCTTTCACTTCTTTGGTTACATTTATTCATAAGTATTATGTTTTGTGATGCAGTTATACATGGGATTAGCTTCTTAGTTTCTCTTTCTGATACGTTGTTGTTAGTGTATAGAAACATAACTGATTTTTATATATTGATTTTATATCCTGCAGCTTTACCGAGTTTGATCATTAATTCTAACAGTTTTTAGTAGAATCTAGATAGACTGTCTTCTATTGCTTATGCTCTTGTGTCTATCTGGAAATTATTGCTTAATGCAAAGTGTGGAAGATTTATGCATATGTTTTCTTCTAGGAGTTTTATAATTTTAGCTCTTACATTTAGTGCTAAATGATGTGATTAGAGCTAAATCACAGCTCTTGATTTTGAGTTGATTTTTGTATATAGGGTGAGATGGGGGATCTAAATTTTGCCATACAATATTTATAGTGTTCCCTTATCAGTCTTTCTCTTTCTGCAGATTTAATAGTAATGTCTCCTCTTTCATTTTTGACTTTAATAATCTGAAACTTCTCTCCTTCTTTCTTAGTCAGCCTTACCAAAGGATTGTGGATTTTGTTGATTTTTTTTTTTCAAAGAAACAACATTTTGTTTTGTTGGTTTTCCCTGTTGTTTTCCCTTTTCTCTTTTATATTAATTTTTGTTGTAATTTTATTTTTTCCCTCATATTGCTTTAGATTTAGTTTGTGGTAATTTTCTAATTTCTGACGGTGACTGATAGGTTCTTGTTTTGAAATTGGTTTTCTTTAATGTATACATTAGAGCTCTATTCCTGTTTGCACTCCTTTAGATGAATCCCAGAAAGCAGATTCTTGGTTGACGGGGGCTGGAGGGACAAGGAAATGAGGAGTTGGCCAATTAATGGGTGTTGACCTAAAACAGATGGCTTGTTATTTCTCCAGCAATCAGTGAATTCAGGGTCTGCAACCATGGCAATCCATTTTCACATCCCCCTGCAAAAATAGAGAGGAGAACTCTTTTATAAAGAGAAAAAGGAAGTCAGTCAGGAGGTCCTAGTAAACTGAGGCCATGGCTTTTCATTGGCTGAGTCCTTGCTGGGAAAGAAGCGTTGTTTTTCTTCCTGTTGGGCTCTGCTCTGGTCACAGGGCATCAGAGCGCCCTCTGCTGGCCTGCTGACTCGGTTTAGTTAAGGTTTCTGTGTATTTATTAGGTTTTTTTCCTGAAGTGTTCTCAAGAATCTTTATAGACTTTATGATTCTATCTATTTTAAAATGCTTAGAAATACGTCAGTGTTTTGTGTTAAATGTGATGATATTTGAATAGTTAAGAAATTCGCATGACGAGGAGTTCCCATCATGACCCAGCAGAAACGAACCTGACAAGTATCCATGAGGATTCAGGTGTGATCGCTGGCCTTGCTCAGTGGGTTAAGGATCTGGTGTTGCCGTGAGCTGTGGTGTAGGTCTCAAATTGGGCTTGGATCCCATGTTGCTGTGTCGGAGGCATAGGCCGGCAGCTGCAGCTCCAATTTGACCCCATCATTTGCCGCAAGTGTGGCCCTAAAAAAAAAAAAAAAAAATTCCCTGATGAATATATATCAATTTTAAAATTAGAAATAAAGAGTTCTTTTTCTTTAAGTACGTACAATTTGTATAATCCTCACCCTACACTGTTTAGCCTGGTTACACATAAAGGATTAACGCAAAAATATTAATTGTAGGCATTATTGAGAACTGGGACTATGGATTTTTTGTTATAGACCCTGTTATTCTGTGTGTTCAATGACATATATATACTATTGTTACCACAGAAATTATTTTTAACAATCTGATACTGAGTGAAAGCTTAGCCTTTGATTTAGTAGGTGTTCGTATGAGTTGGTTGGGTTGGGAGACAATAACTATGCTGGCTATTTAGGGAACTGCAGCCATTAGTGCCAGATGACAGCTGCAAAGCTCTGTGCCTTTCAGATGTGCTTCTCTAACATGCAGAGCAATTGTGTCCTCAGAGCTGCGTCTCTTCTAGACCCGTGGGCTGCTACTCATTTATGGAACCCATTTATGCTCAGTTTAGTGCTTTAGATGAGCTGCAATGCATGGCTCATTGATGAGCCAGATTTAAGAAATGGGTGATGTCTGTCTGCAAAGTTGCATTTTCTAGACGGTGCTGCTGCTTCTCTTTGCAGAGAGGACGTGGACCTGTCGCTTGCCGGCGCAGCGGGTGTCCGCATTGGCTACTGTCCACAGCAGGACGCCCTGGATGAGCTCCTGACTGGCTGGGAGCACCTGCATCATTACTGCAGCCTGCGCGGGATTCCAAAGCAGTGCATCCCCCAGGTAGGACTCTCTGAGGGTTTCCAGAAAAAAGAACCTGCAGAGGAGGGCATGGCCAATCTCTCAGGTCCCCTAAGAGCTCTCTTGCCCCATGATAAGGGACCACACTTTCAGATAACTGTCCCCGAAACATATTCCAATATGATGATACTGAAGAAACATAATCCGATACCTTTATGTTATATTTACATTGTGTCTTTACAATAGATCCCTGCGAGGAAGAGGGGGTAGGAGGTAAAGCTTTCCATCATTTGCAGTTTTGTTCCCTACAGTTTCTCCTCCAAGTGTCTTTTACATTTACTGGACTGTTCATTTGTATTCGGGGGGTGGCGGGACATCGCAGAGAAGGGCTCAGACTGCCTGTGGAATTGGGAGGGTTGTTGGGAAAGTTGACTTCCTGGTGGGTGGGCTGACAGCTGTGTGTGCCTGGGCTCCTTGCTGGGGGCTTGTGAGGATGGAGGTGTGGTGAAGGCTGCAGAGCCCCCGTCCTTGTCTGTGAGCTGGGGTGGGGGGCGCATCACAGAGAGAACCAGACGTAGCAGCCATCCTCTCTGGTTCCAGCAGGGCCAGTGGAGCGGAGCTGACAGCCTTGACTGACAGCTCGGTCCGAGTGGGGAGCCTCCAGAATGGCAGGTGCTCCGTGCAGTCTGACTCTTCCACCGGCACTGGAGAACGTGCGGGGTGCTTCTTTGCATTTCTGGATTCTGAACTTGGAGCAGGAATAACGGGCAGATGTGATGCATTTTCAATGAGATTCTGCAAGAGATGGAACATCGTAGGAGTCACAGGAGAAAAAACTGACAGCTAGCTCCTTCGCTGGTCCATGAAAATGCATTTTTGTGCTGCTGTGCAAGTGCTTCGGCCTTCTTTTCTTACTTGTGCTCTGTAACTCGAAGCGAAACTAGAATGAAATCTTTCCACACCCTCTGGAGGTGTCCTGGTCCATTTACCCACCTCCCATCTTAATAAAGCAAAGGCAGGTGTCCACCCACAGGAGCCCCCCTCACTGTACCATCAAACCATTGAAATCCGGGCTAATCTCTGGCTCAGTCTTTAATAGCTGTTTGTCTCCGTCAGCTCCCCAAGGCTGGTTTTTGATTAAAAAGGCAGATGCTTGCAAATGCTATACTCTGGCCCCTTCGCTGTCCTGGCGGAAGTGTGCCCTTTGAAAATGTTCTTGTGACTACCGTGAGGCTTCCTGTCATCCAGGGCCACTGCCCTCTGATCCTCAGCTGTCTCAAGTTACTCGTTTTCCTGAGCTTCTCCATGGAAAAATGTCATTTTAATGGTCGTCTATTAGGAACTGGCTTCATTTCTTTCATGAAACTGCAGCTGACCCCACGAATAGGACTGCTTCTTGCGCAGAGGTTTCCGAGGTGTCAGCACACGTGTTCCCAGAGGAGTTCGCTCCCTCTGTGGCTGATTTCCCTCTTCTGCAAGTTTAGAAATATCGCAGCCTGTAGCATGTAACCTTTGTGAAACTGTAAAAACATGACATGTTTCCTAGCTTCCTATAACTAATCAGTAGATTTATTCGAAAGTTCTCTTATTTTCAAGTGCATTTCTGCAGCAACAGGCTGCACTTTTAGGATAGGTTTGTTGCAGTTTTCTGTTTATCAGCTTTCGGTTATGTATGGCTCATCTTTGCATAAGGTGGATGGGAGGGAAATATAATTTCTTTCTGAAACACATATATTTCTAATCTTTTTTGGTACAGTTTTTATGGAACTAAAGATACATTTAAACAATAAATTCCCAGTGTGTCACTTTTGCTGGTCCCACAGCTTGGTGGCACTGCCTACCGGAAGGGGTAAGCTTCCTAGCAGACTCTGCCCTTCTTGGGTTCCTCCTGTTGCTTGTGAACAGAACCTCCTCTTCCAGGGAGCCTCCCTGGCTGCCTTCCCCTGTCTTTCCTGTGACTGTCCAGCTGTGGACTGGACTTATTGCTCAGAAGACTCTCTCCGGGGGGGAAATGAGTCCAGTCCACATGTCTTTGCGTGCCAGGCATCACGTCTCTCATCCACCTTACAGCGCTGCCTTTGATACGTCTGTCGGCTCGTTTCGAATCACTCATTTTGTTTGAACAAATTTTTATTTATTTCAAGACACTTTCTTTCCTTTATATTCTTTGAAATTATTACACGGAAAGGAGCTGTGGAAAGGATGGAGGCTAGAAAAACCAATCTGGGAAAACGATGCTCTTATTTCCAAGAAAAACAAACTGCTGACCTCAAGAAGATGTCCTCGGGCAGATACCAGGAGATTTAAGCCTGTGTCCTCAGGAATCTCTGGGGCCTTGAAATCTGCTCTTCCTTGACTTACGCATCTTGATAACTAGGCCCTCCTTGGGATTAAATCTTTCTGTGCCATCTTGAGGCGGCACAAATAAAAGGGGTAGAGCATTTGGTGTTGCGAGCTTTTATAAATAAATGTTATGCTAGTCTTTTTAGCAGTTCTTAATATTTTATCATTGTCATTATCACATATCATTATTATCCCAACTTTCATGCATTTATCTGAAAAAGCATATACATTAGGTGAAAGCTACATTTTATTATTTCGGGTGCACACTTTTTAGCCCATCTCCAGAGTCCAGTAGAGTTTTTTCCCTTTCTTTTATATTTGAATCAAGATATGATCTTAATCCATTTGGTTACATGCCAAAACTGGAAAAAAAAACGAAAAACAAAAAACCAACCCAAATCTGTGTTAATACCTCTAGGGTCGCAAGGGTTAAATAAAGCGCTTCACAGCATTTTTAAGTCATGCATCGTTGTCAACAAAGAAGTTTCTCCATCTGGGCTCCCAGAGGCGTCCCCCTCCCCGCTGGGGGACAGGAGGAAAGCTGTCAGAGCAGAATGTGGCACAGCTGCAGCGGGAGCTTTGGGCACAAGTGTCCTTAGACACATGGCACACGCAGGACAGGAGACGAGTTTCCTGCTGAGGCGAGAAAACGGAAGGAGCAGGGGCTCCAAGGATGTATGAAAGCAGGGTGGGCTGCAAGGTGGAGGAGGAAAGGGGTGGTGACCTGGGGGCCCACCCGTCCTGGGGGTGCTGTTGGGCCGTGTGCACTTGCCGTCCTCACACTGGATGAGCAGGATGCCGCTCTTCTTCCCCTCCGTTGGTTACTGTGGAAGCTCACCTCAGCGGGCAGGCTCCCGAAATGCTTTGCAGCAGAGAGGGGCTCTTCCTTTCAGGGACGGGGGGTATTGAAGGCTTGCTGCCTAGGCCTCCGCCCCCTGATGCCCCCTCTCTCCAGGTTCCTCCCAGCCTCAGGGCAGATCCAGCCTGGCCCACACATGACCCACCCTTTGGCCACATTTTTGGCCCCCGCTGTCCCCCTGAGCTCCAGCCCTGAGCCCAGTGTCCTGGCCATCGCTTCCCTGACTCCCAGGCACAGAAGACCCAGCTTTGTCGGGGGAGCCCCCATTGGTTCATTGTCCAGAGTCCCCACGCCCCGGGGGAGCTGGGCTGGATGGAGTGCGGAGGGGCGGGCAGGGGCAGTGGGGACAAGGAGCAGGGTCCCGGCCGAGAGCCAGCTGTCCCAGGGCCCTGGGTGAACGGGCGCCCTCACGGGGATCCTCTCTCCCAGGTGACTGCCGACCTCGTGAGGCGCCTCCACCTGGAAGCCCACGTGGACAAACCCGTGGCCGCCTACAGCGGGGGCACCAAGCGGAAGCTGTCCACAGCTCTGGCCCTGCTGGGGCAACCCGACCTTCTCTTTCTGGTGAGTGGCGGTTTATCTGGGGTAGCCGATGCTTTAACCTCTCAGAGCTGCTCTAGGGGGATATTCAAATCTGCAGCTAATCCATGTCTCTGAACTAGTCAGTGTTTGTCCTAAAGTCAACATTTTCCGAAAAGAATCTAAAATACCCTTGGAGTTTTACAGAGACAAATAATTTCTCTTTTGAGTCACTTTTATTTACCGAATTGAAAAGTCAATGGAATTTTAACAGAAAAAGCAGTATTTAAGAGAATATTAGAGTGCACCTCTTCTCTGGCCTGCCTCTTTAAGTCTTTTTCTACATGCAGATATGATGGTCAGAGCTGTACTGGCACTTTTTCTTTTCTTTTTTCTTTTTTTTGCTTTTTAGGACCTTACCTGCAGCATATGGAGGTTCCCAGACTAAAGGTTGAATCTGAGCTGCAGCTGCTGGCCGACACCACAGCCACAGCAACCACAGATCCAAGCCACGTCTGCGACTTGCATCACAGCTCATGGCAACGCTGGATCCTTAACCCAGGACGAGGTCGAGGCCAGGGGTCGAACCCAGGACCTCATGGTCACTCGTTGGATTCATTTCCGCTGAGCCACTGCTGGAACTCCAAGGGAAGCAAATTCTTTTTCTTTCTTGTTCATTAACTGGACGTGTTTTGTTGGGGGCGGGGCAGCTAAAGAGGGTTGAGAAGAGCTGCCTTGGAAAAATGAGCCCATCATTTAGGGATTGTCTTCGAGAATCTGGGCTGAATTTTCCTCCTGCTTGCTCTAAGCTTGCTTCTCGGTAAGGCCCCAAATCAAGGGCTACAGCGCAATTGCGTGTTCTGAAATCCGGCAAGAAAAACTTAGGATTGCAGAACTTTGCGGTTTGCAGACACTGTTTTCCCTGCCAGAGGAGGCAGACTTGCCTTGAAGGGACCAGACAGGGCTGCCCTTGCCTCGCGCAGCCTCGCCCCCGACAGCTCCTGAGTGGGGATGGGGCCTCTTGGCTGGAGTGTGTCCCCAGGTCACTGTAGGCCCCCAACTTCTCCTGTCCTGCAGCCCTGCTCCTGGCCCCCTGGGTCCCCAGGGCTTGGGCGAGGTGACCAGAGTGGGGTGTGGACGGTGGCTCTCCACCTGTGGCCTCGCCGTTCTGCGCATGTGGTCCTGGGGACAGGGTCTGCCGAGGCCCCTGGAGACGGCGGGTGGAATCCTCCCCGTCGAGCTGAGTGACAGTGGTGACGGTCACTGGATGGATTCCCTGACGTGAAAACCCGCCAAGTCTCTGGATTTGGTCTGAATGTTCAGAACTTCTGGTGGGAGACATACATCAAAGGGCTTTTAGCGTCCTCCCCAGAGAGAGGACAAGTGGCTGTCCCGGCTGCCGCTAGTGTGGGAGTAGACAGTGACACCTCCAGCTCTCACCCGGGACTGCCGGCCCTCCTGCCATTGCTTCGTTTACAGCTCTGCGCTCCAGCGCCCCATTCGCAGAAAGGACAGGTGTTTGTTTTCCGTTCAGTGCCATTTGCGGCGGGGGGCGGCCACCTTCCCTCTGTTCCTTTCCTCGGGCAGTTAGTGCCCCTCAGTTCTTAAGAAAAATGTGTTGAGCTCTCCCTGACTACAAAAGCACGAAGTGCCTCCTGTGGACTGGAAGCATTTCTCTCAAAAGGGGTTCAGGGAAGAGTGCTCCGGTGCTCGTTGAAGAAAAGCTTTTGGTTTCCAGAAATGTCACTTGATATTGCTTTAAAAAAAAAGAAGAATGAAGGCTTTTTCTTTCTGCTCACCTCTGCCTTTCTAGGGTCGATCGTTCTGGAGTTTGAATGAGGTTGCCCCAGGGCTGGCCTCCCTTCTGATCCCCAAAGGCGAGCTTGGTGGACGGGAGGGCGGGCCTTTGCTGAGCCGGCGCAGGGCCTGGAGCTGGAGCCGCGGCTTCCTCACATTGTCACGCGGCCCGACGTGGCCCCGGCCCTCACGCTGTACTTTGTCTCCTTCAGGATGAGCCCAGCTCCGGGATGGACCCCTGCTCTAAGCGCCACCTGTGGGACGCCGTGATGAAGGAGGTGCAGGAGGGCTGTGCCGTGGTGCTGAGTTCCCACAGGTGAGCTCCCCACATGGCCCGCCAGCCGCGGGGACACCACCTGGAGATGTCACCATGCGTCCCTCTTAGGCGGACTAGGACACTGACCGGACAGAGCCCAAGTGACACAACCAAGGCTGCACCCCCAATGGGTGGCTCGCCCAGGCGCTGAGGCTGGTGGTCCCTCACTGACCGTACCCGGGCCGGTCCCTCCTTGCCGGGGGCTGGACTCCCTTCCTGCGGCCACGCTTCCGCCCCTTTATCCCAGCAAGAGAATTCGCCGAAATGAAAACCTGCCAAGTTTCTGAATTTGGTCTCACATTTCCTTCCTCGCAGAATTAGTCTTGCGTTGAGATTTCAAAATCGTTGGCTTGTTTTTAACTTCACGCTGCACTCTTCTCGGCCCTGGTAGCAATGCATTTCTCAGATTTCTTAAGCCCTTCCATGGGAGTTGCTGGCATTGTGCTTTGGCTGATAAACGTTCTTAGGTAGAGTGGAGCTCAGGCTTCAAAGTTTAGATGTAAATAAAATATGCTAGGAGGTAGGTGTCAAGACTGATGGATCTGGGGTTCTACCTTACTTGCAAGCTTACAAATTGGGCGGGCTGGTTTCATGGATGCTTCTAGAACAGGAGACTCGTGGGTCAGAGAGGAAAGGCTTTATTATTCACAGCGAGAGCAGTAGCCATTCAACAATGTCTTTCGGTTTCCTGAGCCCACGTTACCCATGGATGGGGCCACTGCGCCCAAAGGATAAACACCAGACTGGGGACCCTTCTGTTTTAGAGCAGGTGACAAGCCAGCTGGCTCTGTATCTGGGGGGGGCGGGTGCTACCTCATTCTGGGAGGTCGCTCATGCAAACGCAAGTTTGAGAAACGGCCCAGGTAAAGACCAGCCAGGACCTTGAAGTCTGGGGGCTCCTAGCAAGACACAGGGCAGAAGGACCCAGGGCACGTGCCGCCTGAAGGTTGATGAACTGCTAAGTCTGAGCTGGAGTGAGTGGCCAGCTCCCTGTTGCTAGAAGTTAGGTGCAAAGCTGGTTCATCATTTGCTTTGGGAGATCTCTGAGGGGGTCTCTGGAGAGACTGCTGGTGTCTGAGGCGTTATCAATTTACATAAAAATAAAATAACGTGTGCTGTAAATCCATGTGCCATCCAACATTTTAGAACCAATTCCTACAGTGAGTG
This sequence comes from Sus scrofa, assembly GCF_054392235.1. Lineage (NCBI taxonomy): Eukaryota > Metazoa > Chordata > Mammalia > Artiodactyla > Suidae > Sus > Sus scrofa. The sequence goes on from NC_139391.1 coordinate 140,208,218, forward strand.
TTGGTTGCTGTCCTTAAGGTCCAAGCAGAGTCTACCTGTTGTAAAGATGTAAAGGTGCCATTCACGGGTCCTGCCTCCTTCGGGGGAGACGTTTCCTCATAATCTCCTGTCTGTGGGCGTTCCCCCTCTCTCTCTCTCTCTCTCTCCCTCTCTCTCTCTTTTTTTTTTTTTTTTTGTCCTTTATGGCAGCATTAGTGGCATATAGAAGCTCCTGGGTCAGGGGTGGAATCAGAGCTGCAGCCTACGCCACAGCCAAGGCAACACTGGACCCACGCTGCAGCCTGTGGCAATGCTGGATCCTTAACCCACTGAGGGAGGCCAGGGCTCGAACCGGAATCCTCACAGAGACAGTGTCAGGTCCTTAATGTGCTGAGCCACAATGGGAGCTCCTTGTGTTAAACCCTTATGTGCACTGGTGGTTTGCCTGTTGCCCTGCATTCCTGAGTTTTTACTGCTGGACTAAATGCTGCCATTTTTAGAAAGTTTTTCGTTGTTGGTTTTTTTTTTTTGTCTTTTTAGGACTGCACCCTACGCATATAGACGTTCCCAGGCTAGGGCTCATTGGGTGCTGCAGCTATTGGCCTCCACGCAGCCACAGCAACACCAGATCCTTAACCCACTGAGCAAGGCCAGGGGTCAAACCTGCATCCTCATGAATACGAATCTGGTTCAGTACCGCTAAGCACAACAGGAGCTCCCAGGTGGTGGGTTTTTTTTGAGGTATAATTTATGTACCATGTAATTTTTGACTGTAGGTGCAGCGTCCTCTGAGTTTTAGTAAAATTGCAGACCCATGCCACTGTCCCCACGGGCCACCGAGGACATTTGCATCCTCCCCCAAGTGTCCTAGTCCATCTCCCCATTCAGCCCCCCACTTTCAGTCTGTACATTTCCTCTGAGTGGAATCACATGAGGTGTCGTGTCCTATGTGTGACTCTGTCACTTGGGGTGTGTCTGAGGTCCTGCAGGTGGCACCCGGCACCCGGCCAGCAGCGCGCTTGTGTCTGATGTGCAGCATGACTGCCTTTGGCTCAGCCTGTTCCCCCCCCCCACCCCTTTGCACTGTTTCCAGCATCCAAGGTTCGGTGGGACGTGCTGTGGGCAGTCCCATAGACGTCTTGGGGTGGACTCGAGATTTTATTTCTCTTGGGCTCGAACGGCTGGCCTGTGCGGGAAGTTGTGTTCAGCACTTTACGAAGCGGCAGAGCCATTTTCCAACGTGTCTTCATCGTTTTTCCTTCCGGGGGACAGGATGCAGTTTCTGGCTTCTCCACCCTTTCGTCAACGCTGTCGTTTGCATTATCACCATCCGAGTGAAGTGTGGTTTTAATTCACATTTTCTTAATGAACATGTCACCTCCCTGTCGTTTCACCTGCCTCGCTTCTTATGAGAAGCCAGCGTTAATGATTCCAGCACTCCCTTGACACCGGGAGTCACTTTGTCTCACTGCTCTCGAGATGCCTCTTTGGCTTTCAGCACCTTAACCTCCACGGTCTCGATGTCGCTTGTGTTTATCCGGCCTGGGCCTAGTTTTACTTTCCCTGGGACGAGTCGATGGAAACTCCCCTGCAGTGAGTACTTCGTTTTCTGAATTCCGTTTTTATATATTTATTCTTCTTTTTTTAGGGCCGCACCTGAGGCGTATGGAAGTTTCCGAGCTGGGGTCAAAACGGAGGAGCTGCAGCTGCCGGCCTGCACCGCAGCCACAGCCACGCCAGATCCAAGCTGCAGCTGTGACCTACACCATAGCTCATGGCAACATCGGATCCTTAACCCACTGAGCGAGGCCAAGGATTGAACCCACATCCTCTTGGATGCTAATCGGATTCTTAACCTGCTGAGTCACAGTGGGAACTTCCGGTTTTTATTTTTCAAAGTCTAGGTTTTAGGAGTCACCCTGTTTGTATATAGGCTGTTGCCGGCCAGTGCTTGGGCAGGGGTTGTGCTGGACCTCCTGGAGCCAGCAAGGATTCGGTCCACTGCCAGTGAGCTGGGTGTGTGTGCTGGGGGGACATTCCAACTCAGGCCATTTTCTGGTTGGCTCGGTTTGGGTTCTCCTGGTTCCTCTGGTCTCTGCAGCAGCTAGCCTCTGGGCTGGCAGGGAGTGCGTGGCTGGCCTGGGCCTCTCTGGCTTCTGCTGCTGTGTGCACATCCTCAGCGAGCTGTGTGGGTGACACGGGCACGTGGGCCACATGCTGGAGCTGCTGGCCATTCCTGTTTGCTCTGTGATAAGAGAGCCATGCCTGCCCAGCCTTTTGATGGGTGCGGGCACTGCCCAGTGGCCCCTGGTGAGGGTGTCCATCAGCAGTGGCAGAGAGGCTGCTGAGCCCGGAGCTGAGGGAGAAGCCAGGAAGCCCTGGAGCACCCCCACCCTAGTCCGGCAGTCTGTCGGCTTTCACGTCTCTGATGCTGTCATATGCCTTTGGTCCATTTTCCCAAGTCACAGTGTTTTTGTTATTTATTTATTTTTTTCTTTTTTGGCTGCACCCAAAGCATAGGGAAGTTCCCAGGCCAGGGATTGAATCTGAGCCTCAGCTGCTCCAGTGCCAGATCCTCTAACCCAGTGTACCAGGCTGGGGATCCAACCCAAGCCACTGCAGCAACCCGAGCTGCTGCAGTGGGATTCTTACCCCACTGTGCCACAGTGGGAACTCCTGACTTTTGTTCATCGTGTCCAGTCTCATGTCATCTTTTGTCCATGTCATCCCTTGGCTGTACCCAGAAGTCCTGACCTTGCCCCCCCCCTTTTTGGGGTCTTTGTTCTGTTTCTCCTCAGAGAATAAAATTTTACATTGAAATGAATTAAATCTGCAAATCTTCTACTTGATCGTAATAGACACACGTCCTCATGTACGGCGATCCCCTTGCTGTGCCCGTCCGGAAGCTCGCCGCGTGTCTGTTTCGCGATGCCAGCATTGGCGTCCCCCGGGCCCATGTGCAGGCTCTGATGAGATGGAGGTGCCCTGGCACCACGTTAAACGTCCCTTGTAATTTTCATCTAACATCCAGCTTTTGCGGGCAGTTCTCTGCAAGGCCACATATCACTGTAATTTCTTTTTCATGTCCTCCTGTTTCCTGTTCACTGATGATGTATCTTTATTGCCACAAATCTGTCTGCATATCCGCCACACAAAGATCTAAACGCCTCCCTGTGAATGACGAGGAGGGCAGCCTCTGCTGACTCCGAAGCAGCCGTCTTCTGCTGGAAGTCTCCACGTGGCAGTTGCCTTTTAATCCGAGTCGGTCTCTCCCTCCTCTTCTTATTCCTCATCCCAGGGGACGCTGGTGGGAGCAGGGGGCAGGGCCCTGGGGGTGGGAATATGCTGTAGTAGGATTTACTCCCTACGAGGAATTAACTGAGTCCAACCAAGAGTGACCAGGACTGCTTCCTCCTCCCCCTGGAACGCTGGTCCATGAACTGCAGTGTACAGCCTTACGCTTCTGCGTCCCCGTGGCTGTTCCCGGAAGGAAAGATGATGTTTACTTTTTGAAGAAGTGGTCAGCGGTGACACTCATTGTCCCAGGACCTGAATTTGCATGTTCTTCTTGATGCTTCGGATGATCAGAATCTCAGGTCCCTGCCTCTAGGCCGAGGTTTTACGAAATCCTCGTGTTTGGAGCGCAGTTGTTTAAGAGCTGCCGCTCCTCATTCAATGGCAACTACTGAGCCTCGGCTCTGAGACTTTACCTAATGTCGGTTGTGGCTTCCATCCCCACTCTCCTCGCCTGTGTTGAAGGAGACACTATGGAAGTGGCCGCATAGCCTACCGTTTTAATTAGAGCACTTTCGAGGCACTCCTAAAAGTGATAAGGTCGTTTTACCTTGAAATTTATTAAAGACATATAAAGATATGTCTGTTCGAAAAAATATATATAAAGCAAAGTTGGGATGTTTTTAGCCCTTAGACTTCATGTTAAGCTACTCATAGCAAATGACAAATGGCAGCAGCTCAGACCAGACACGTTTTTCCCTCCCGCATTCACAGTTGAGGCTGGTGGGCTGTGACAGAGTCCAGGGTCACCCGAGAACTCAGGTTCTTCAAACCATGGCCCTTATTCATCTTCTTCACGGTTGAGTTGACTCATCAGCACGGTGTCCTCAGCCCAGCTCATGGAACGTGGACAGAACCAGAATCCAGGGCAGGTGGCTTGTCTTGCTTCAGGACCGCCCAGAAACGGTGTCTCCCATTGGCCTGCTTTGTGGCACGTCCACCTCTGGCTGCATAGAGGGCTGACCAGCATAATCTTGACCCAACAACAAACAGCAAAAGACACTGACCCCCTGAGCAGTTTTCTATCTATTCCCCGGTAGAAAAACGAACTTATTTCCTGTAGACCTTGCCTGGTACAACGTGGCAAAAGAAGGAAAGAAGTTAATTTCACCTTTCAGATATTGACAGTCATACATATTTTTGTATTTTTTTCCTCCCAGTTGTTTTTAACATATTTGCGCAGTTTTCCAAATATGCATTTGTCATTTTACCATTGCTCTATCATTACCTTTTCAACAATTAATGCACTTCAGAAACCCCATGACTACCTAACACATGGATGCACTTTTGTTTATATGGATATTATATTACTCTTCTACACAGCTTGTTTCTGGATTTTTACTATTGTCGGTAAGTTGTTATATGTATTCCTAAAAAAGAAATTATGGTCAAATTGGCTTTCGGAAAGGTATGCCAATATTTTACTCCCACCAGTAGTATATGAAATCACCTGGTTAAAATGATTGAATGTCTAACTTTTGCAGTATTTTTTTTTTTTTTTTTTGGATCTGAGAATTCATTGTTTTCATTTGCACTGGAGTTGGGGGCAAAAACATTTTTCTCTGCATCATACACCTGCACACACAGCAAATGCCTTTCTGGCTTGAAAATAGTTTTAAGTTCACTTGTTTGACTGTTAACTTTAGAATTTATTGATACGTTGTTTCCTGTGGACAGTCCTTTGGGGTAGTCTCTAGGCATGATTTTCCTCTTTCCTCTATTAAATTTCTGTTTATTTTACACTAATATATATAATATAAGTTCTTTATAACAAGTACATTAAATCTTACCTGTTGTGTTTGTTGCAGTTTTTTAAATTGTTAGCTTGCTGTGTTTTGACGCACTTGTTAGAAGTTTGTAGTTTTGCCTCGATGAATATTTCACACTTTTCTGTCCCAGTTTCTTCCGTTGCTGTTTTACTTAGAAAGTGCACGTTCCCACCCTCTGGTCATTCCTGTGTGTCATTGGGCACTGTCCCATCTTGTTCTAATGACCTTCTGTGTCATGTCCTAGCATGTCCTAGCATGTCTTATGGGGAGTGATAAACTTGTTTTTGATTGGTATTGTATTGGAATCTTCATATAATTTATAGCATACTTTTATATAATTATAATAAATTGTAAACCATAAATCTTGAAAACATTCTTGATATTAATGTATTGTTATATTACAAAATACATTATAGTTACAAATTAGTATTTATTATATATCATATTATTACATATTAAAATCTGACTTTTATTTATATTTCATGTAAAATTTAGTTAGAATTGTATGTATTTATACTTATATTTTACTTATTATGCTTGTTATATTTTATTCTTACATGCTGCAGTTATTTATATTACAATAATTTATATATTGTAATAATTTCCCATTTGAAACCTTGTCATGTTTGGACATGACTTTTGGACACATCTTTCCACTGATTCATGATTTCATTTAGGTTCATTAGTAACCTTTTCTCTTTTTCCAAAACTTTCACATTTTTGTGAAGGTCATTCTTAGCTATTTTGCATTTTTGTAGTACTGCTAAAATTCCCCTGCTCTGTTTAGAACAGGTCTTCCTACTGTATGGAGATGCTACTAATATTACGGTTAACTGTGTACTTGGCCACCGGCACAAAGCCTCCTCCTTTCAGAAGTGCTTTGTAGGTTTCCTGAAATCTCTCTGGGGGAAAAGCGCTGGTTTCCAGTCATCGTGTCTTTATCTGCTTGCTTGTCTCACTGGCGATTCAAGCCCACGCCCGGACACTCACCCCAGTCTCCTCTCTCCCTCCCAGCATGGACGAGTGCGAGGCTCTGTGCACGAGACTGGCCGTGGTGGTGGACGGCAGCTTCAGATGCCTGGGTTCCCCACAGCACATCAAAAACAGGTGCGTCGCCGTCTCGGCCTGTAAGTGTTTACTGTGGGTCGGTTGTGAGTGGAGGTGACCCCGTGGTCCAGCACAGGAGAGGAGCTGGAGGCTGAGACAGGAGGGTGTGGAACTGTGACCCCCATGGGTTTCACCACAAAGGACAGGCCTGCTCATCCTGGTGACACGGGGAGGGCTGGGAAGATGATGGCGGAGTCAAGACGAAGAGGGGACAGAAGGTGTCCTTCTTGATAGAAAGTACCACATGGGAATGTTGGAGCGGTGCATCCCATCCAGATCGGTCGGTATCCAAGGACCCACGTTCAGAGAGACCCCCAGGAGTTCCCGGTGTGGCTCAGTGGGTTAAGAACCTGACTAGTATCCTGGCCTCCCTCAGTGGGTTAAGGATTCAGTATTGTGGTGAGCTACTGCATAGGTCACAGATACGGCTAAGATCTGGGGTTGCTGTGGCTGTGGCTGTGGTGTAGGCCTGGCAGCTGCAGCTCCTGTTTGACCCCTAGCCTGGGAACTTCCGTATGCCATGGGTACAGCCCTAAAAAGACAGACAAGCAAACGAACAAAAGACTCGCATTGATTGAAGACGGTGAAAGGCGGTCCTTGTGGTTGCTTCTCCCTTCAACTAATAAGGACTAGAGACTTTGCACACTGAACCCCTCAGATGTCTTCCTGGTTAATTGCTTTTTTCATGTCTTTTTGTTTCCATTTCCTTTTTTGGGATCTTAATGATTTTGCTATCAACTTGTATGAGCATTTTTATGTCCTTATATAACTTTTAAAAATTCAGTGTTGAGGAGTTCTCTTTTGAGCCAGCAGGATAAGGATTCAACATTGTCACTGTAACAGCTTGGGTCACAGCTGTGGCGTGGGTTTGATCCCTGGCCTGGGAATTTCCACATGCTGTGGGCACAGCCAAAAATAAATAAATAAGTAAGAGTCAGTGTTGCCTAAGCTATTTTCAAAGTTTATGAGCCATAGCATGTTTGACTCTGCTTTGCTTTATTGTGCTTTGCAGATAATTGCATTTTTTTACAAGTTGAAGGTTTGTGACAGCCATGCATTGAGGAAGTCTGTGGGTGCCATTTTCCCAATAGCATTGCTCACTTTGTGTCACTATGTCACATTTTGGTAATTCTAGCAATATTTCAAACCCTCCAGCCAACAAAAAGATTACTGCTCACTTAAGGCTCAGGTGAAAGCATTTTTTAGAAATAAAGTATTCTTTAAGGTATATACCTTTTTTTTTTGACATAATGTTATTGCACACTTAATAGATGACAGTAAGGTGTAAACATGATTTTTATATGCACTGGGAAACCAAAAAATTGTAACTCCCTTAACTGCCGATGTTTGTTTTATGGTGGTGATCCAGAACTAAGCCTGCGACATCCCCAAGGTGTGCATGTAATTTCTTTGAAAGTTGGTGTTTAATCTGTTCCTTTTGATATAGGGTAATTTATTAATATATGTCAAAAAAAAATCTCTTTTCATTTTCATTTAGTCAATGTTTAGAAAGTGAGAACTCCCAAGCAGAGATGTGTTAAATAGCTGCATGTATTGTTGAAATCTTTTTATTTTATGGAGGAAATAACAATGAATGGGGTCCAGATGCCACGTGGGGAATGGATGGCAGTTTTCCAGCGGCTCAGAGCCAGGCACTGCTGGATGGTCAACCTCGCTGTCGACCCAGGTCAATTCCTGGTCAGATAAACCTCCTAGAAACTGCTCTCAATATGTACGCTGCTCACCTTAATAAGGATCATCAAAAGAAAAATAATATTTCACGCTGCCTAACTTTTACGAAGGCTTACATAAAGGTTTATAGCCCTTGCCTGATTGCCGGGTAATTTATGTCTGAGCTGAGCTCCTTGCCTTTTGAGAGGTTTTACTGACATCTCTGGAAGGGGCGAGCGGGAGGCTGGCTTATCTTCTCACCAGGCTGGTCTCTTGCTCCAGGCTCTCCCCTGCTGCTGGGTTTTAGGTCTGAGAACATGTGACACAGTTGAGGATGGAGGGTTCATAAATAGGAACCAGAGAATTCTATTGAGCAAGGTGGCTTGTGGGTCATTCACTGGAATGTTGAACTTAGGTTTAAAAAATAATTTGTACGAGTTCCCGTTGTGGCTCAGCAGGTTAACAACTTGACAGAGTGTCTGTGAGGATGCAGGTTCGATCCCTGGCCTCGCTCAGTGGGTTAAGGATCTGGCAGCGATGCCTCAGGCTGTGGTGTAGGTCTCAGATGCTGCTGGGATCTGATGTGGCTGTGGCTGTGGTGTAGGCCAGTAGCTGCATCTCCAATTCAGCCCCAGGCCCGGGAACTTCCATATGCCACAGGTGGAGCCATGCAAAGGGAAAACAAACAAACAAACAAACCGAAAATAATTTAGGAAGTTGGTATTTTCCTGGAACAAACTGACGACATGTGTTTCTACGATATTGAGGTAACACGGGACTGGTCATGAAGCGGGGTTTGGGCATCTAAACCCCGTGCCTGCTGGTGTCTCTCTGATGTGGCCTTGGGTGTGACTCCAGTGGCTCCATGTGACCTGTTCCCTGGAGGCCCTGGCCGCTGTGTGCCTGGCCTGGCTGCCCGGGGGGGGCCCGTCTCGGTCTCTGTGTGTCGGGCTTTGCAGCCGAGGGCTGGGTTGAGGACAAGGCACGTGTGAAAGGCTTTAGAAGCGGGCCCGGCTCCGGCCACGGTGGGACCTCTGCTGCCATTATCACTGTGTGCGCGTGATTTGGGCAGATGTGACCGTCCCAGAGGTCCCACTGGCACCTTGGAGGAGCAGGGGGAGGAAAGACGTGGGCAAGGTCTCACGAAGGACCAGGTCAGGGAGAGCTTCTGCAGTGGCTTTTGTGGCGATACCGAGAGGCAGAATGGAACCCGTGGAACAAACACCCACGAGCCACGGGTTTGCACAGCACTAAGCCGAGCCCAGCAGCCCGGGGAGCAGTGGAGATGTGTCGGGGGGGGGGGGTCCAGGATGTTCCTGGGACCGGGGACTGAGGAAGTGTGACCCAGAGTGAGGGGAGAAGGAGGGCGGAGAGCTCAGAGAAGGGAACCCGGGAGACAGCGGGGTTTGGAAGAGAAGGGCCGGGGCTGGGGGGGAGACAGGAGCTGCGGGGTTTCCCTCTGCAGACGCAGAGGCCGAGGGTCCTGGCCTGGGTGAGGAGACCTGACTAATGGGGAGCTGGTGCCAGGCGCTGCCAAAGCCCCGCAGCAGTGAGAAGGGGTGCGGGTCCTCAGGAACCCCCCAACCATGAGGCAGGTGCAGGAAGACCCCCCCCCACCCTGGGTGGGGGCTGGGAGGGAGTGAGGATTAGCCACCGTATAGCTTCTGAAAATCACACACTCCAGGGTAATTCTAGCAAATGCAGTTACAACAGCAGCCGAGGGGCCCGGCCTGTTCCCGGGTAGGTGGTGGGGGGAAAGGGTGCAGGAATGAGAAAAACCAAGAGCTGCAGGAACCACAAGGGTGGGAAGGAATATGGGCAGAGAGAATGGGGGGGGGGGTAGAAGGAGGGAAAGACAGAGGAGGGGGGGAAACTGCGCCCATCACGCCCTCAATCATGTTTCTAAAGCACAGAGGTGACCACGTGAAGTGCACCAGGCCTGTTTTGGTGGGGAGGGGCGATGAGGCTGTTTATGAATAAACACAACAGAGCTTTAAAGGATTCAGATAAAATCTTTAAGATTATGGGATTTTTCATCTCCTTGCATTGTCCAACTTGCAGACTTTAGGCATCAAGAATGGAAATGGAGTAAGCCTCAAAGGATGGACTCATCCATATTTCTAAGCCATTTTAGTTCAAGTATAAAGAGGGATTTGAGGATTTGTTCATAAAATTCCTCTGAGAGATGGAGGGAGGTATACTGATGTTTGGGCTTGCAGGCTGTGACTGTCGGGTGGCTGCCGATCAGTATTTCACCTTAGTGAAATTCACTGAAATTCTACTGACACTGTGTGCCTCAGTGTGGCAGCTTTGATTTAATGTCTCCATGAACCATTGCTACAAACATAAAAGCCTTGATTAAGATTGCATCACCAAATAATCAACTGGCTTCTTTAAAAATGACATTGATAATTCAGTGTATCGATGTCATTTTTACAGATGGGGAAGCGACGTTGTCCGCAAGCGCGCGTACACTTCTGCTGTGAAGTGGAATTATCCACACCCTTTTCCAAAGCATTATGCCATTCCACTGCGTCTATGACCACTGCATTAATTCTCTTCACTAGAAACGGCTCTTCTGAGAGAAAGAAGTCAGCATGGGTTCACCCCCGCTGATAGGCGACTTGTCATCATATTCGCCTTCGCAGTGTCGTGGTGCAGGAACACAATCGGTGCTGCCCTGAGGGTTTCTGATCTGCGAGCTCTTCTCACGCTGGACGTTGTGGGTGGATGCCTCGGGTCTCGACATTCAGATTAGGAATGATGTCACCTAGGACCGTCACTTAGCCAAAGGGGGCATGGCTTTCGTTTTCTTGTATATTCTTTTAAGAACCAGCAGACCGCTTCTGACTCACCGTGAAGACAGAAAATGGAAGTGTTTGAGCGTTTGATTTTATTTTTTCGTGGATTCAGGCTTACGTCATGATTTCTATTCATTCACGTTGGTTGAATGCCTGTATCAAGAGACTAACACAGTGGTCTCAGGGAGCTCACGGTCTGGCGTCAGATGCACACAGACATAGGCACATAAACACCACACACTATGGAAATTGTTCTGAGAGGTTGGTGACCAAAACGCGGTGGGATGCAACCCAATTTATGTCATTGAATATTGTTAAAGTGACAGGGTCCTGAGATGGAGTGATGAATAAGGCCTGGCCTGTTAAGAACAAATCAAACATGATATGAGACACTGTAAGTACTTCAACAAGGTTTCCAAGCTGGTGTTTCAGGTGACAGATTGCCGGGGCGGGGGCGGGGGCGGGGAGAGGAGGCATTTGCCAAGGGTATTCATGGGATGGGAGGAGGGGATGGGAGGAGGCGTGGAGAGAAATCATGCAAATCATGCTTGAGCACAGCTTGACTGACCCAGGTACCTGCTGAAGAGTGGGACGTATACCTGAAGGCACGGAAGGTTCTTTGGGGTTGAACCACGGAAGGTTTAAATTCTGGGGTACAAAATTAGGGGACAAAGGGAAGCAACCAAAATGGGAGCAGGAATGGCCTATTTAAAGGCCACCTTTGTTCTTTAGCTGGAAGTTAAGGGGAACTGAAGTCGGCTGATGGCAGAGGACACGGGGAGAAGAAACCATTGCTGTAGGAGGCACTGCAGAAAAAATAACAGAGCATTAGAACTGACTGGTCTGGGGCTTCAGGAAGGGAGCCACCAGGGTGATCACCAGCCCGGGAGTTTGGGAGCTGGAGAGATGGGCATGCCGGGAGGGAAATTGGGAATTCGGGAAGGGGTGCGAGGGTGAGGGGACAGGTTCTCTGTGAGCCTGTCTGGGGCTTCACAGAGAAAGGCTGCTGGGTGCTGCCTGCATGCTTTTGCCATGGCAGAGGCAGGAAGGAACCCAAGTTGGTAGTGATTGCCACTCTCCTCTCGCGAGACAGAGGGATGGTGTGGCTGGACTCGTCACAGCATCGCCTTAGCATGTATGAACATCCATATGAGAGGGCAAGGCTCCCACCCCCACTGCAACTTCAACCCAAACAGTCCTGAACTCAGGCCATTTTCCCAATGCTTTTTGTGTATTTTTTCACTTAATCCTTATCACATAAATAGCTATGGGTTTACTCACTTCACTGTAAAAAAAACATGGATCTAAAAGCAGTTGGCTGCAAACACAGAGTTACAATTTAACGAAGCAGCTTATGGAGTTCCCTGGTGGCTCAGGGGGTTAAGGACCTGGTGTTGTCACTGCTGTGGAGTGGGTTCAGTTCCTGGCCCAGGAACTTCCTCGTGATATGGGAGTGTCCAAGAAAAAGAAGCAGTTTGCAAATTCAATTCTTGACTCATAAGTGTCTAATTCTTTTCACACTATGGCTGGTGCCCCAACTCCCCTTACCTAAAACTGAGAAAGTCACAGCTGTACCTCAGGCAGATGTCACGGGGAGTTCCGTGACGGAGACTCCAGGTTCCCCAGTTGAACTTGCTTCTGTTGTATCAACTGAGAAAACAGACTCTCTTCATCTTAAAACATGGACCGACTCCTCTTTGAAAGCCACTATGGTTTAATGAGACCACAGAGACATAGAGTCAGACTTGTATCACCATCCATAGGACTTTGAAAAGTCATTTAGCATTTGTGAAAGGTATCTTTTCCCTTAATGGGGACAGTCATATGTATTTTTTTCTGCTATGAGAAGGAGAGGGATACAGCAGTCAGGTTCCCACCTGAGGGCTGGGCTGTGACATCCTCTTTCCCTGAGATGAATGCACAGTTTACTCCCCCAGTTTTCTACTCGACTGTCACCTCTTCAGGAGGGTCTCTGGTATCTAGTCCACCTATTCATCGAAGCGTGAGGGCTCAGCAGCACGGCCACCTGGAAGTAGGCACCTTCTAGCTCTCGGGACCGCTGCACGTGGCCAGAGATAAGGAAGAGGTGTCAGCAGCTTCAAGGATGTGAATTTGTAGGGAAGGGCGTGCAGTGTTTCTGCCCCTTCTTTCCTTCTCCCTGGCCCGAATGCAGATGTGATGGTTTGAGAGGAAGCAACCCTCTGGGACCACGAGGCAGCCTCAGCAGTGGAGGCCTGTGAGCAGAGCAGCACAGCAGAATGGGCCCAAGGGATGTCTTACCCGCTCTGGGCTGCCTGACTTCAGCCTTTAGACTTGCTAATATCCCTGCTGCTTGGGGTTTTCTGTCTCTGTCTGGGAATCTAAGCGGACTGCTACCATCTCTGACACCTGAACGTTAATGCGTTTCCCCAATTATTCTCAGTTCCTTCCCAATGGAAGGTAAATGCTCTCAGGGTAGGCCTTTGTTTTTGTTTATTACTGTATTTCTGACATTTGGGACAGTGCCTGGTACCTGACCTGTGCTCAAGGTACTTGCTGAACAAATAGGTGAATGAGTGAACAAATGCAAAATCCAAAGTGCACGAGGGTGGGTGGGGAGGCTTTGCTAAATGCTGTCTTCTTCCAGGTTGCTACTTCTGGACTCTAAAAAGGGGTTTAATTCTGATGAAACTGTGGAAGCACTCAGGCTCTGTCTCGCTGAATGAACAACTGCGAATAACAACAATCGACCCCTTTGATAAAGACGTCTGTGCAGGTCCCATTTATTTCTAGGGAGGTGAAGCCTCTTTCTCTAAAAACGCTGCATCACTGATTCTGAGTTGGTGCTTCTAGAAACTGGGCTCTTCCTCAGCTTCCACGTCAACGGGAGCGAGCACGTGCCTGATTCTGGCCTAATTGCTGCCACAGCCTTGGTGATACTTCTCTGTCCCCTGCTCTGCAGGAGAGCCACTGATGCATGCTGACTCACCTGGAACTACTATGCAAAGTGGACAGCAAATTCGTGCCATTTCAAAGCTCAGAGTCCACTGTGGGATTGTGCAGTCTGATGATAAACGCAGCCTAAGCACAGGAAGACACAGCCTAGCCAGGGAGATGGATTTCTGTTAGGTCAGAACTTTATTTCCTGTTTAAAATGATTCAAGGTAGGCTTTGGGGAAGTTTATTTATTCTGGGTTCAGTTAGCCCAGAATTTATGTGTTGGTCTGTGTGTGTGTGCTTTCAAAGAAAAAGCATGAACCCTCAATGTTTCATTGTTTCATAGTTTGGAAGCATTTTAAACATTTGATTCGGGGTCCTATTTTATCAAAATTATTTAAAAACACTTGCATGAGTTTGATTGTATTGCAAAAAGTAGCAACATGAAGTTTATAAAATTCAGGGTTTTTTTTTTTGTTTTTTGTTTTTTTTTTTGTCTTTTTGCCTTTTCTATGGCCGCACCTGCGGCATATGGAGGTTCCCAGGCTAGTGGTCAAATTGGAGCTGCAGCCGCCGGCCTACAGCACAGCCACAGCAACAAGGGATCCAAGCTGCCTCTTCGACCTACACCACAGCTCACGGCAATGCCAGATCCTTAACCCACTGAGCAAGGCCAGGGATCGAACCTGCAACCTCATGGATCCTAGTCAGATTCATTAACCGCTGCGCCACGACGGGAACTCCAAAATGCAGTGTTTTTTAAGATCACCGTTCATCCTCATGAAGCTGCAGGTTGGCTGGAGATGGGTGGGTCCAGGTGGTCCAGGGGTGCTCTGCCCTCGTGTCCCTCCCTCCTCCTGGGATCGGTGTCCAGGCGGCGGGGCCACGAGAATGGAAGGGCCACACGGCACAAGTATGATTCCAGCCTGAGGTCACATCACATCTGCCCAACCAAGTCACCCAGCTGGAGAAAAAGAATAGAAAGTAGCCAGAACAGAGAGGTTATGGGGAAGGGGTGCAGGTGTGGCAAGGTGCAAAGAAATGGAGCCATTTTGACAATCAACTACAATCCCCGTACATTTTGTTACCTCCCCCCCCCCAAATGTGGCCATCGTCTCTCTTGGCTTTTTAACAGAATTATTGAGCTATATTTCATGTGAAAACCACCTCTCCCGTCTGAAGTGTGACTCCATGCTTTACAGTGAGTGCAGCCCTCTCCCCGGTCAATTTGAGAACGTTTTCATCATCTCACAAAGAAACCCTGTCTCCTTAGTTGTCACCCTTCTATTCGCTCCACTTCTAAGTGCCCACAAATGTATTTTCTGCCTCTATGAAGCTGTCCTATTGACAGATACATGGAGTCACATAACGTGTGGCCATCAGCGACTGGTGGCTTTCGCTTAGCGTAGTATTTTAAGCTTCATCCCAGTGAGCAGAACTTCACTTCTTCTTATGGCCAGATGATACCCAGCACCTGGTTACCCACTGTCAGTGAGCTTTGGGCTTGCTTCCGCCTTTTGGCTCTTATGCGTTCTGTTGCTGTCAGCAGTCAGGGCTGAGTTTCTGTATGGACATATCTTTTTATTTCATTGGGTGTAGACAGACCTTGGAGGGAAATTGTTGGGTCACATAGTAACTCTGTGCTTACCCGTTTAAGGAACATCAGACTGTTTTCCGAATTGGCTGCACCATTTTACGTACCCATGAGCAGAGAGTGAGGTTCCCGTTTCCCGTATCCTGGCCATTACTTTTAGTAGCTGTGTTATGTCGGCTCTCCCCATGGATGCTAAGTAGTATCTCACTGTGATTTTGATTTGCGTCTCCCTGAAGACTGGTGCTGTCGAACATATTTCCATGTGCTCGTTTACCCATTTGTATGTCTTCTGTGGAGAAATGCATACTCCTATGCCTTTACCCATTTAAAAAAAAAAATAGGTTTTCTTTTTATTAGTGAGTTGAAAGAGTTGCGCATTCTAGCTACAAGTGCCCTATCAGTATATGATGTGTGAATATTTTCTCTCGGGATATTGTTTGCCTTTTCGCTTTCTTGATAACATCCTTAGAAGCACAGATGTTTTTTTAATTTTGATAAAGCCCAACTTCTCTATTTTTTTAAACTTTGTCGTTCACATTTTTTGTGTCCTACCTGAGAATCCCGTGTGAAATCAGAGACAATGAAGGCCCTCTGGTCTGGTCTGAATGAGTCTAAGAGTTTGATATATTTAACACTTACATTTAGGTATCTGATCCACTTTGCATGTTTATCTGTCTGAGGTGGAGGCTCCCATTCATTCTTTTGCAGGTGTTACCCAGCTCACCCAGAACCATTTGAACGAAAAGGTTATTCTTCCCATTGAATGGTCCTGGCCACCTTGTCAAAAATCAGTTGGCCAGAGACCCACAGGTTTATTTCTGGTTTCTGTGACCCACGGAGCCATCCTGACGCGAGTACCACGCTAGCGTGATTATTATTGCTTTCGAGTAACTTTTGAAATTACTAAGTGTTAGTCTTTCGGTGTGTTCCTTCTTTAAAATATTGTTTTGGCTGGTCTAGGTCCTCTGCAATTCCATATGAATTTTAGAATCAGTTTGTAATTTCTACAGAGAATTCCATGGGATTCTGAGGGAGATTATGTTGACTCTGCAGATCAATTTGAGTGACATGCATTTCTGTTTCTTTAAAACTTTAATGTCTTTTAACAACATTTTCCAGTTATAAAATATAAATTTTGTACTTTTTGCTAAATTTAGCGTATTTTATTTATTTTGGTGCTACTGTCTATGGAATTTAAAAAAAAAATTCATTTTCTGATTGTTCATCACAGGTGTATAGAAATGCAACTCATTGTCATGTTTTGATCTGATAGCCTGAAACCTTGCTGGACTAATGTATTAGTTCTTGGGGTATTTCATGGATTCCTTAGGCATTTCCATAGACACGCTCATGCCACTTATAATTTTCCATTTTCCTTTTCAGTATGGATGCTTTTTATTTCTTTTTCTTACGTAATTGCTCCAGGTAAAACCTCGTGCTGAGAGAGAGGGTGCCTTCATCTTGCTCCTGATGTTAGGAGGACAGTTCCCAGTTTTTCGTCACGAAGTATTATGTTAGTTGCAGGTTCTGCTCAGTATCCTTGGTGAGAAACTTCCCTTCTATTCCTACATTGTTGGGTGTTTTTATCATAAAAGTGTTAGAGTTTGCCAGATGTTTTCTCTGCATCTATGAGATGATCACATCAGCTGATTTTCAAATGTTAAACCAACCTTGCATTCCCACCGACACATCCAATTTGATCATGGTGTATCATTTCTTTCGTGTTTCTGTATTCAATTTGTTAGTACTTTTGTGTCCGTATTCATAATAGGTACCGGTCTGTAGTTTGTTTTTGTTTTTCTCTTCTGATGCCTTTATCCAGTTTGGTATCATGGTAACACTGGCCTCAGAAACTAAGCTGGGGAGGGTTCTCCTCTTCTGTTTTTCAGAAGAATTTATGATCCCCATTTTTTTGTTACACAGATAATTTAGTTTTTTTAATTTTTTTTTTTTTTTGTCTTTTTATGACCACAGCTGCAACATGGAAGTCCCCAGGCTAGGGGTCAAATCAGAGCTACAGCTGAGGCCTACACCAGAGCCACAGCAACACTGGATCTGAGCCACATCTGTGACCTATGCTGCAGCTTGTGGCAACGCCAGATCCATAACCCACAGAGCAAGGCCAGGGATTAAACCTACATCCTCATGTACACTATGTCGGGTTCTTAACCCACTGAGCCCCAATGGGAACTCCTAGTTTTAAATTCGTGTTTGGAAAAAGTCAGAGTAACACTTGGAAAATATTTAGTTTCACAACCCATGCATCACTAGGTCTTCCCTGACCTCTGGAACCTTGGGAATATCTGCCTAATTTCAAGCCAGTGAGGGTTCGGCGTCCCCATGCCAAGGCCCTGTGACTTCTGGCACATCACCTTGTCCACATGCCCTGCGTGTCTGTCGCCTGCAGGATCCCACCTGAATGTCTGACTTGGTGTGGACCAAGTCGGCTCAGCGGTGTCGCTGTCATCGTTCACCCTCAGACAGAGTAGTCCCGAGGGGCCTGTGAACTGACTTCCCTGAGGTTTGTTGAACGTGGAGCTGGGCGGGGCTGCTGGGTGGTCACAGAGCTTTCTGTCAGCCTGACGCCGGATGAAGAAAAGTGCTCAGAGATCATTTAAAAATTCAGGAAGCCAAACGAGGGCCCCAGTGTTACAAGGAAACACAACCCTGAAAACCAGATGGCGCTTGACTGCGGGTGACAAAGATCTACGCAGCGGGAGGGGGCTTGTTTTTCCATCCTGCTGACCGTCGCTATCATCTCATATGCTCTAAAATGGCCCCTTTCGGTTATTCCCCCAAAGAAAAGAAAACTTACAGAAACATCCAGTACATTTTACTGTTCTGTTAGGAGAGAATATATTGTTCCCACTACACTCACCTCCACCAGAGAATTTCACCCACTCATTCATCAGACAGAAACCAGACTCCAGGCAGAAGAGCCGGCAGGTCTGGCCTTGGAGCAGCTCCGCTGTAACAGGCGATAAACTAGAAGGATGCTCCCCATGCTGGATGCAGGAGATCAGGGAGCCATCCCAGGCCACCCCCCCACCCCCGCCCCCCCGCGGGGTCTTGCCCAAGGAACACTAGCCCTGTGCTGAGGAAAGGCAGGCAGGGAGGGAGGCAGTGCGGGCAGAACGAGGCGGAGCTGGAGAGGAGGGCACCAGTCTTTAGCTGGTGGCTGGCGTGGCCTCCCACGTTGTGCGAGAGTCCTGCTGCCCTTTGCTGGTGGTGACTTTGACTCACCGTCTGAATTCTGGATCTGTGGCTGGTGGAGTCATTTCAGAAAGCAGCATCCTGGCTGTAGAGAAGCATCTTCATGGACAGAGATGTGTTAACAGGGGCCAGGCTTCTCTTTGCTGTGAGGTCCTGTCACCCACCCCTTGAGATCTTGACTCTAAGCTCAGAAGCTCACAGAGGCTCTCTTCAAAGTCACTTTCTTCCCAAGGCAGAACGCTGGCGCCAGTTGCCAAAGGGGGCTTTTTATTTGTTAATCGTCGGAGGCTCTCTGTACCTTAGTGCCTTCCATCCACAGCCTCAGGACCCTTCTGATTTGCATCTTCGATGATTAGAATGTTTTCTGAACCAAACTTAACTGAAGTTGAAACAATAAAGGCACTTGTGATGACAAGGCATAGCTCTGGAGCAAGAGGCCTGGGTGGTCCCATCTCTGCCAATAATAAACTGAATCCGGGAGCTCCCTTTGTGGCTCAGTGGTAACGAACCCAGCTAGTATCCGTGAGGACACAGGTTCAGTCCCTGGGCTTGCTCAGTGGTTTAAGGATCCGATGTTGCTGTGAGCTATGGTGCAGGTTGCAGATGCGGCTTGGATCTAGCATTGCTATGTCTGTGGCATAGTCCCTAGCCTGAAATCTTCTGTATGCCATGGATGTGGCCCTAAAAAAAAAAGCTGAGTCCTAGTGAAAAAATCCAGACCTCCTTGGGGTTCACAAATGCTGCATATTTGCATATGACAAAGAGGAAATGCAGTTTGTTCTGTTTTGTGCGCAAGGTGGTTTTAAGAGTGAAACAAACTATTTATTGTGAAAGCGTCAATATAAAGAATGCGGTGAGCAGGAACAGTTAGGCAAGATCCTCTGGAGTTTGACCACTTTCCATCTCTCAGCCAACCCCTCCTCACTCTCCCACTGGCTTCTTATTTTATTTTATTTTTATTAAAGTATAGTCGATTTACAGTGTTGGGTCAATTCCTGCTGTACAGCAAAGTGACCCAGTCATACATATGTACACACATTCTTTTTCTCATATTGTCGTCCATCGTGTTCTACCCCGAGCAATGGGATGTAATTCCCTGCCTTGTACAGGAGGATCTCACCTCCAGCAATCCCACCCTCAACATCTATCTGGACAAAATTATAATTCAAAAAATAATGCACCCCCATGTTCATAGTAGCGCTATTCACAGTAGCCAAGACATGGAAACAACCTAAATGTCCATCCACAGATGAACGGATTAAGAAGATGGGGTGCATATATACAAGGGAATACGACTCTCTCACTGGCTTTTCAAATATATGTGTGTGTGTTACTCCATTAGTCCCTTGCTTGCTCTCCTGTTTTAGCGTGTATTCCGTGCATTACGTTGACCGTCTCTGGTACCCAAATGCTGTATCCCGCTAGTGGTCAAATACTTCTTATAGGCATCTTCACATCTTCACTGGCAGATAATGCTGTTTCTTTATCTTTCTCTAAGTACCAGCTTTGCAAATGAGGTGGACAGGATGGGTTGCCTGGAAATGTGAGAGGGATGAGTGAATATATAAACGGGTGTCTCCTTGGTTACTTTGAAATTACTAAGTTCTTGAAGACGCCGTATTTTTCCGGTTTTTCTGTCTAGATGTCTTACTGAGTATTCTAGAGAGATCCTGAGGAACTTGCCAACCCATTTCAGAAATATTTTCTCTTGAGCATCTTTTTAAAGAACTGTGTAATCCAGATTCTCTAAAGTAAAGCTGATGTGGTGGCTTAGCTCAGATGTAGCTTCATTTTGAAACTTTATTAAACATTAGTACGCATGTATGCTTCTAGTGAGAATTGATTAGACCATTATTAAAATTTAGCGTGTGTTTTTAAAAATGCAATAGGAGCGGATCTTTATATATCTAAAAGAGAGGCAGCATCTCTGCTTACTCACTATTGCCTCACACCCTTGTATAGTAAGTGGTTCAGATTCATGTTCTGATTTTTAATTTATTTTATTGCAGGATAGTTGATTTACAGTGTTGTGTTAATTTCTGCAGTACAGCAGAGTGACTCGGTTAGACACATGTATACATTCTTTTTCGAATTCATTTCCACGATGGTTTATCACAGGATCCTGGATAGAGTTCCCTGTGCTGCACAGCCGGACCTTGTTGTCCATCCATCCTACAGACAGCAGTTTGCCTCTGCTCACCCCAAACTCCCGGTCCTTCCCGCCCCCAAACCCCACCCTTGGCAACCCCAAGTCTGTTCTCTTATGTCTGTGAGTCTGTTTCTGTTCTGTAGATGGTTCATTTGTGCCCTATTTTAAATTCCACATGTAAGTGATGTCTTATGGTATGTGTCTTTTCTGGCTGACTTGCTTAATTGAGTATGATAATCTCTCGGTCCATCACGTTCTAATTTTTCATTTGCTTTATCAACGTTCCCCTAATAAGTTGTGAGCTTCTTCATGCTGAAGGGAGTGTTCTTTCATATGGGCCACGTCCTGCGCAGAACCTCAGTTTCACCCAACGTTTGTTTACGTAACTTCCTCAATGCCAGATGCTGTCCCCCGTGAATGCGAGAGTCGATCCGTTCAGTCCTCTGAGGCTCTCTTCAGGGAGCTGGTGTCATCAGCCCATTTGCTAGAGGAGGCCACGGGGGTGAGCCAAGTTGCCTCACACTTCCAGTGGATCGAGGGAGGGGCTGGATCACACCCAGGCTGTCCAGGCGCATGAGTCCCCGCCCTCAGCATCATAGCCACCGGAGCAGACTCCGATCACCGTCATCCAGCAGCTCCGGACTGTACTTGATGTGCGGAGCCCGCTGAGAGCTCTCTGAAAGGTGGGGACCTCTGAGACAGCCCCGCACCGGGATGCAGCCTCAGCTCTTCCCTACGCGGGCACTGGTGTGCACACCCACTTGGGGGGGATTCCTGGAGGCTGAACTAGGTGACCCTGGTTAATCAGCAGCACCGCAGTGGACATGGGCTCCCCCCTGTGCTGACGCAGGGGTCGGCCTGCAGGGAGTCTCCAGAGGGCTCAGGTGCTTCCCTGGCCGCATTCCTCTGTGTTTTGTCAGTGGCCTTGACAGCCTCTCCCCTGAGTGGCGTCGAAACCATCAACTGGAAATCACTGGAGACAGTTTGGGTCACACACAGATCTCAGGGGAGTTGTGAGATCAGGGCAGGAGGCTGGAAGAGAACGGGGCCTTGGATCCCTGGGTGCTCACAAGGCTGATCCCTGGGCAGAAGCAAACTCACTTTCTCTTTGGCTTCTTCTTCACCAGGTAGACGCGCCTGAAAAACGATTTGAGCGTGTTCGAGACACTCTCATTTATAGAAAAGTCCCTTCGATGTAACACAGCTTTTTCCCAGCAAGGCTTTGTAATGAAGATGCAGGCAAGGCTGTGGTCAGGCCATGTTTACATTCATCCATTCATTCACTCAACTAATATTTATTCTGGGTACTCCCCAAGGTAGACGCATCAGAGAACAAAATCAACAAACAGTGCTGTCATCATGATGTGTCTGTGTATTTGTTTTTTTACAGCAGATCTTCTCTGAGATGTGACCTTGTGCCCAGCCCCATGCTGGGCTCTGGGGGCGCAGTAGAACAAAGTGCATCATTTCTGGAAGGCCCAGTCATCTTTGGAGGCTAGGGTTTGAGGTGGTGCAATGGTGTGACTCTAACCCCAGGTGTGGTCAGACGGACTGACTGCATCCCTGCAGCCACGGAGCCCGTGGGTTGAAGTACAGTTGGGGGTTGTTTGATGTGATGAAGGAAGCCTGGCTCAGTTCCTTCCACGTTACTGTCCATCTGTCCCCAGCTGTACTTTCGTCTCTACAGCCCATGAAGCTGGACCGTTCTCAGGGTTTGTCTCCAGCCTCGCTCTGAGTTCTTGTCTCAGCACTTGGCTGTCACAGGCTGCATTTTCACCTCCCCTCTTTTGTGGGATGGGGTCGATTCCAGGATTTGCTCATTTTTAAAAAGATAAATTGGTGTCTGTGTCAATGCATTACAGCAGATTGTGTAACTGACTTATAATCAATTCCTGAATATTATATTTTTGAGAATACAAAGTCTTCTGACAGGCCGGAGGGGTTACTTTCTTCTGCTGCCTTCCTGGGAAGATGGACTTAGAATTTAGCCTTCTTACATCCCTACACTAGTAACCATATATATATTTTTAAATTCAAACCCCCAGGTTTGGTGATGGTTATACAGTCAAGATTTGGCTCTGTAAGGATGCAAACCAACACAGCGCTGTTTCTGACTGCTTGAAGCTCTATTTTCCAGGAATCCAGTTTAAGGTAGGGTTAATATTGCTTTTTCGTTTTGCGCTGAAAACATTTTATAAATGCTTTTGGTTTTTTCCCCTGTTATTCTATGCTGTCAAAATATGTTGTCTGTTTTCCTGTCCTCATTGCCAAGTACAGACCACAGCCAACCCTCACCCCCAAGAAATCACACGGACAGGCTATTACCTGACCTCTCCAAAGGATAAGCCTAGGGTGGCCCAGAGTAGGCTGCCTGCGGTTGCTCCTCCTCCCCTTACCTGTGGGCACATTCATCACACGATCCACTTTGTTTAGGATGGAAGATGACGAAAGTTAATCGCTTCCACGCATTGGCTGTGGGGATTGTAGGTTCAGGGGTTCAGCATTGATTCGCAAGAAGTGCCCTGGGTTCGTCATCACGGTCCTCTGCAAACTTGCTGCCAGGTGTGGTCCCTGAACCAGCAGGGTCTTCATGCCCTGGGAGCAGGTGGGACCTGCAGAATCCTGGTCCCCAACCTACCGAATCCAAACCTGCATTTGAACAAGGGGGCTCGGCAATTCCTGGCACGACTGTCTGAGAAGCATGGTCTGCGATTCTCTTGGATGACCCTGTGGTTCTAGCTTGTCAGAACTTCTAAGATGGTGTGGTCCTCAAAGTAGATATGGCTGGAGTTCCCGTCATGGCGCAGTGGTTAACGAATCCGACTAGGAACCATGAGGTTTCGGGTTTGGTCCCTGCCCTTGCTCAGTGGGTTAAGGATCCGGCATTGCTGTGAGCTGTGGTGTAGGTGGCAGATGTGGCTCGGATCCCGGGTTGCTGTGGCTCTGGTGTAGGCCAGCGGCTACAGCTCCGATTCCACCCCTAGCCTGGGAACCTCCATATGCCGCGGGAGCAGCCCAAAGAAATAGCAAAAAGACAAAAAAAAAAAAAAAAAAAAAAAAAGTAGCTATGGCTTATCGATCTCACCAGCAACCATGGAGTACAGTCCTACCAGGTGAGGAGGCTGCTGTCCAGGTCTCAGGTGTCCGTGCTTAGGTACCACTCTGAACTAGCCTGGAAGCCGTTACTGGTGTCTCCAGTTTGCACCTGTGAGATTGAGGCTCACGACCGTCGAGTGTCTTCCCAGGAGCTGGGAGCTCAGGTGTGAAGTTCAGGTTCCCATGTGTCTCGGGAACCTAAGCCTCCCCCTTCTCAGCCCCTCTAGGCATCTTCTTCCCTTCAGAGAGGGCTTCCCTGAGCTTGGGAATGAGGAGTGGGGCATGAAGGAGCAAAACAGCAACTCCCCCCAGCAGGGGCACCTCATATCAAATATGCCTCATGGCGGAGTTCCCGCTGCAGCATAATGGGATCGGCAGCATTTCTTCAATGCTAGGACACAGGTTTGATCCCTGGTCTGGCAGGTTAGGGATCTAGCATTGCCATGAGCTGTGGTATAGGTTGCAGACATGGCTCAGATTCCGTGTTGCTGTGGCTGTGGTGTAGGCCGGCAGCTACAGCTCCAATTCTACCCATAGCCTGGGAACTCCCATATCCCATGGGTGCGGCCCTAAAAAGACAAAAGAAAAAAAAAAAAAAAAGGAAACTCCTTCCTGTAAAACCCAAATATGTCTCATGGTGAATTGTGGTCAATGGACATTCTTTGGAGACTCACAAAACTGATCCAAACACACCTCATTGGTATTGAAGTGTGCGGTTTGAAAAAAGATCATTCATTTGTCAATTACAGGTAATGGGAAGGATTTTCTTTAATGATTCCTAATCATGTGACACACCCCCCCCCCTTTTTTTCGCTTTTAGGGGCAGCACCTTAATTTATTGGAATATCTTGTGCCCAAAAGGTGGGGATGCTTGGCGGACCTGTTCACTGTTCTAGAGACCAATAAACACTCCCTGCGTATTGAACACTACTCCGTTAACCAAACCACTTTGGAACAGGTATGGTACCTTGAAGGCTGCACCAGGTCGTGTTTGGCTGGGTCTTATGGCCTCTACTCCAGCCCGTTTTAAAATGAGCCAGGTTACTTCCTGAAGTCACTGTTGCTTTTATTAACCACTGTTTGAGTTCATAAAATTCTGAGAAAGACGCCACTGTGAGGGCATCTGCTTACTGTGTGCTCTCCACTCAAGACGCATGTTCAGCGGAGCTCCGTCTGCTCACGATTTCATTGGTGACTCAGGACGCAAGTCAGGCCCCGTGAGTCTCCCGCCTCCATGTCACCCCCACCCCACGATTTAGGGGCTCCATTTAGCAAATGAATGCTGGATAACTTGGGGAAGAAAAGTGCTTCGTTCACTAAGAGTACCAGAAGGAAAGATGAAATCACAGCTCAAGCTAAAGCCCTGCTTCAGGCATCAGGAATTTCCCAGAGATTTATTCATTGTT
This sequence comes from Sus scrofa, assembly GCF_054392235.1. Lineage (NCBI taxonomy): Eukaryota > Metazoa > Chordata > Mammalia > Artiodactyla > Suidae > Sus > Sus scrofa. The sequence goes on from NC_139391.1 coordinate 140,233,213, forward strand.
CAGAAATGTTCATCACTCCTGAGTCCTTAGAAGATTTGCCTGTTTATGGCAATTTAGGAAGGGGTGATGTGAATGAAAGATATTTTTTATCTTTCCTTTCATGGCCATACCTGTGGCACATGGACGTTCCTAGGGTTAGGTGTCTGATGGGAGCTGCATCTGCTGCTTACACCACCTCTTGCAGCAATGCTAGATCCTTAACCCACTGAGCAAGGCCAGGAGTCAAACCCACATCCTTGCGGACACTATGTCAGGGTCTTAACCCAATGAGCCACAGCGGGAACTCCAGGTGGATTATTTTTGATTCTTAGGAGAAGTCTGGCAGTACTTTGAGATGTTCCTTGTAATAGTGGAGAACAAAATGTTGAGTGTTCTAAGTCACAATTAATTTCATTATTTCTTCCAGGTATTTATTAATTTTGCGACTGAGCAGCAAACCCCACCAGCTTGTCCTGATCTGTCCGCTGACCACCACTGCCCACAGCATCTGCCTATCTAGGCACTAATGAAGACATTTGTCAGGGAAATTAAGCCTTGTCATTTGTTATAATTAATATTCAAAGATCAGAGGAGCGAGTGGGCAGCAGAGGAGCAGGAAGATAGTCAAATTTCCTTCTCTTCTCCCTTTTCTACTTTGAAACTCTTTGCTAATTAATAACTAACAGTGTCCTTCTTTTCTGCAGACTTTGGAGCAGTTTCTCTGATTTAGTTACTTTCTCTGCCAAGCCCAGGGGGGGCCAGCTTCCTGGGACACAGGCAGGAAGGGACTGACCTCCTTCTGGAGCTGGAAAGGCCATCAGAGGCTGCCCGTGTCAGACAGTCCATGTGACGTTTAAGAAAACCAAGGCCCCCAACTTACTTGTATAGGGAATAGTACCAGAATTTTTTCTATTTTTGTCATCTTTCTACTAGGTCATGCTTACACGTATCTAAATAATCATTCAGGATTTAAATGCACACTTTCTCTAATCCTAGATGACATTATAATGTGGTATAAGATGAAAACATACCTTTTTTTTTTGTACAAAACATACTTTTAAAACATGGGAATTAAAAAGCTTTTTAGTCAACCCTTTAGCAAAATTAATTAAATTTAACGTGGTACTCTGTATCATTTATAAAATATTTTACCAGAATTTCACAGATTGTAAATTTAGGGGAATACAGAAAGAACTGTAATAAAGATATATTTATTTTCTTTTTATTTTCTGGACTAAAAATTGCTACTCCTAAAGTTATCCTAACTGAGTAGCTTTCCAAGTGTGTTGGTCCCGCCTTAGAGCTGCAGCAGTGTCTCCCAGGAGCTTGGCAGACATGCAAGTTCTCAGGCGCCCACACGTGATGAATCTCAGACCCTGGGGTGGGAGCCCCACAGCCTGGGTTTAAACCCCACCCCTCCCACCCTAGTTTCTTATGAACATTCCAGTTTGAAAACCAACCACCCAAGGATACATGTAGTTACTTTCTAGTTCTGCAAGCAAAATTAGCTCAATATGTAGTAAACACTAATTTTCAAATAATTGTTGCATTTCTAAAATGGTATCATCTCAGAATTAGTGTCCTCAAAGTATTTTCAGATGTAAAGTTCTAAGAGGTGATTCGAAAAGCCTACGTGAGTCTGACAGTGTGCATTTTATAGTTAGTAAAATGTATAACATCAGTGTGTCTGCTACGCAAAGCGGTTTCCAGTCGGACGGGTCTGAGTTGAAATATTTCTCAACCTTCTTGGAGTGACACTTTTCCAGCATCCCAGTGGGTGGCTGTACTGACTTCCTTTTAAAATCTAACCTTAGTCAATTAAGTTTTTGAGTGATAGTGGCTTGCGATAAAAGGAAAACTTTTGGGGACATTTCTTTGCTGAAGCACGATTTCGTTAAAATACGTCTTTCCTAGATAGAATTCTGTACTAGAGGTATTTTTAAATGGTAAGGATTTAAGCCAATCGTGGATCATTTTGATGTGACGATTTTGTTTCATATATATCACGCAGATTATGCTTTCCTAAGAAGTTACCGTTAAGGGTTCTATGATTTTTCCCCCAGTCCGCACTGTCTCGTTGTCAGAATGGAAGAAGTAATCTGCTGTTGTTGTTGTTGATCATAAATAAAATTTGTGAAACACGACCCTGTTTATATTGCCATGAATAAATGAGACGACCTTTAGTTCAGCCTGATTCTTGGGATGTGGTTGTGTCTTTGCCAGCATATTTCCTTTCATCTTTAGGGATTTAATTTAATTTTGGTAGAGAGGAAATGAAACTACTACATCGTTTAAAGCTTGAAAAGGTTAAAATTTAATTGAGTTTTACTTTGCTGTGCTCTGCTCTTAGGGATTCTTTTCTAGGCTTTGCGCTGCTATGTTCTTGAAGTCTATGCTTCAAGGTATGCCTTTGAACAATAAACAGGAAGAAAAAGAGAGAAACCCAACGAGCTAAAACGCCATATCCCGGAAGACTGGACACAAAAGGTCAAATCTTATGTTGATGTTGAAAATGCCATTGCATTTCTAAGTCATGCAGATATGTTATGCCTTTGGAGTTAAGCATTTGTCTTAAGACTTTGGGGCTTACGTTCACACAACTGAGACTTTTATTAAACAAACTACCATCTTTGGAAAGCATTCTGAGTGGAGAACTTTGTAAGGCAGAAACAACTGTGATTGTTCCAGTTCTTCTGATCAGACTTTTGATATATAGTTTATCTTTACCTGGATATTTAAATAGGTCATGCATTAAAGCCCTCATGCAGAATTAAGGGTGTAACGAGCAAACAAGTATATTTTTAGAATAGTAAAGAGTAGGAACTTTGGAGTTCCCATTGTGGCTTAATGGGTTAAGAACCAAACTAGTATTCATGAGGAGGTGGGTTTCCATCCCTGATCTCAGTGGGTTAAGGATGTGCGGTTGCCATGAGCTGCAGTGTACGTCCCAGAGGCGGCTCGGACCTGGTGTTGCCGTGGCTGTGGCTTAGGCCTGCAGCTGCAGCTCCGAGTGGACCCCTATCCTAGGAACTTCCATGTGCTGCAGGCATGGCCCCAAACAACAACAACAACAAAAGAGTGGGGACCTTAAACGTATAGTTGGATTGATTTAGTGAATATGGAATTAAACAGGGCTCCATACGATCCCTCCCAGACATCTTACCAACACACAGGTCCCATCGCCATCCTCCACTCTCAGTGTTCCTGAGTGGCACGTGAATACTTCAGCCTAGTCACAGACTTTCCTACCCAGATGGGGGATACAGACATTTTAAATTTCCAAACATGTGTGACTGTGTTTCCTCCTTTGGCTCTTGCCTGGGTTTCGTGTAGGTCCAGCTCGGTGACGGTTTTTCTAGAGTGTGTTTATGGTATGACGGTTTTTCTAGACTGTGATGATGGTGTGACGGTTGCTTTTCTAGAGTGTGCTTATGGTATGACGGTTTTTCTAGAGTGTGCTTATGCTGTGACGGTTTTGCTAGAGTGTGTTTATGGTGTGAGGGTTTTTCTAGAGTGTGCTTATGCTGTGACGGTTTTGCTAGAGTGTGTTTACGGTGTGACGGTTTTGCTAGAGTGTGTTTATGGTGTGATGGTTTTGCTAGAGTGTGTTGACGGTGTGATGGTTTTGCTAGAGTGTGTTTACGGTGTGATGGTTTTGCTAGAGTGTGTTTACGGTGTGCTGCACCTCAGTTTCTCACCCTGGTCTTGTTGCAAGCCCTTTCTGTCACCCCTGCGAGCCTGCACACAGTCATTCTCTCAGTTAACGTGATCCGCCCCCTCTCTGTGCACAGATAGACATGGGGACGGTAAGTGCGATGTGGTGGATTAAGAGTGGAAAAGCCACAGCCCTTGTCCTCAAGGAGCAGGCAGTCAGGTGGGGACAGTGAGGTGCGGCCTGTGAGCAGTGAGCCCACCCTGTTTTCTAGCCAAGGGTGTGGGAACTCATTCTGTGAATCCTTGCCTCCGACGGGGCCTTCGCAGTTGGAGAACAGGAAGAAGGATCTTGGGCGTTTAGGAAATATCAGAGCAAATCAGCAATAGTCAGTGAGCAATGGATATTTGCCTGTTACTCTGGAGGAAGCTGAGTAATGATTCCAAAGGCAAGTCTGTGTGTCCAACGCACAGTGAGACCAAACAAGCCAAAACGGAGTTTGGAGCAGAGAAAAGTTTATTGCAGGGCCATGCAAGGAGCTGGATGGTTCATGCTCCCTAAAGCCCTGCACCCTCCGAAAGGCTTCAGCAGCGCACTTTTAAAGGCGAGGCGACCGAGGGCGAGGTGGGTTGTTGCAGACTCTTCTTGGTACTGGAATCCTTTGTTCTTGCAACTGTCCACGGAGGTCAGGTCACGATGTTTCTGCAAACCTCTGACAACACAAAGGGTATTCTCTGTTTTGCAGCTTTTTAGCTCTATATCAACAGAAAACTTATACCCCTAAAGGTCAGAGCCTTGAGAATGGGCTCTCCCATGTAGTTCAGGCAAGAGCAATACAATATAAAAATTAAAATAAAAGAAACAGGTCTACGATGAAGTCAGATCTGTCCTTTCCTATTACACTTTAGAACTCAGCTCAACATCTTTAGAATTTCCCCTTATCTTCCAAAGTGGCTGCTGGAGCTCTAGCTATCACAGTATCCAGAGAAGCAGAGTAAATAAATAACTAAATAAATAAATTAGATTAAGGGGGGAAGTGCACCATTTAAAGTGGTCTTCTGGGCATTCCCGTTGTGGCTGAGCAGGTTAAGAACCAACTATTAACCATGAGGATGCAGGTTTGATCCCTGCCCTTGCGCAGTGGGTTAACAATTTGGCGTTGCTACAAGCTGTGGCATAGGTCACAGATGCAGCTTGGATCTGGTGTGGCTGTGGCTGTGTGTAGGCCAACAGCTGCAACGTTGATTTCAGTCGTAGCCAGGAAACTTCCATATGCTGTGGGTGCAGCCCTAAAAAGAAAAAAATCTAATAAGAAACAAAAAGTAAAGAGGTCTCCTGGCTTATATGACATTGGCCAGAAATAATGACATGGCCATAATTTAGCAAGAAATGTTTGGGCACTCCAATTCTACCTGTAGCCCTAAAATGAAATGAGGGTTCTGATTTTATGCAAGAAAAACAAAATAGATACTGGATAGGCAGTCAGTAAGTTCTACGACAGGAATGCATAACACGTTTTGTGGCCATTTCACATGAGAAGGGAGTGAAATCAATTTGGGGCATGTTGAGTGGACTGGGTAATGTCAAATTACATGACCATCTGCAGGCAGCCCAGGGTCTAAGAGCACTGCAGTTTTCAGGATTAGAGTAGTATGTTAACCTCTGTATATCAGATGCCATTCATATTTATAAAGATTACATCAAGTTGAATGCAGTAAATAAGAAAAAGAAAGAATTCTATGGATATTTTCCATCTGGGGTAAATAAATAGCTTTGTCATCTTCTCACAGTGAGAATTCCTACTGAGAACTTAATGGATAAATTTTTCTTGCTGGAAAGGGTTTCAAATTGCTGAAAGAAGTCAGAAGCATTTTTCTTAATTATTTGCTATTGCTTGTGATTGCATAGGAGACATTTCACTATCTTATCAGTAAATTTATCACATTTTTCTTTACATGAAAGTGTTTTAAGGAAAAATGGAGTCTACTGAGTTAAAGACACATTTCAATCCCAGCAAAATTTCCTGGTTAAAAAATGCATCGAGAAGTTGCATGATTCTGTATTTCTTTCAAATAGAAGGCATTGCTGTGAATGCCATACTTACCATGGCATTTACGTTCTGGGGTGCATGACTTGGTCTGCTGAATTCCATCAGTTACCAAATTGTAAGGATATATTCAGTTTATGGTTTTGTTCATTAAATATGGGGATGTAACTTCAGATAAACCCTTCGTGTGAGGTCCTGATGCGTGATGATTTTGGCTTCTCACCTGTTCATAATCACCCCCAGCGTCATACCGGGATGAGCTCTACCAAACGTAGTCGAATGAAAATTCCATTCGTTTTTGCATAAATGGAACCGAATCAGGGTTAGGAGCCAGGGCAAGGCAGCATGTCCAGGGGAAGGCCACCAGCTGGGCATCCAGCTCCAGTCTGATCCTCGTCGGGCTCTGCTTCCAGCTCACGTCTCATCTTCTCCAGTCTACTGTGTGATGACCGTTGCTCTTCCAAACCTGAAAGTATCGGAGTCTTTTCTCTGGAGTTCCTCTGTTTGAAAAGCATTTCCCCTCTCTCCTGGCTGAGTGAAATGCTGTAAAATTAAGGGCAGTGGAAAGACAACAGGGTCTAGAATCAGAAAGACCTATTTCAAGTCTTGCCCCTTTCACCTGAGAGTGTGAGACCTCAGAGGGTCTTCCCCCACCTCCCCCAGCCTCACTTCCTCTTTGTGAAGGATGCAGGGGGCATCTCCAGCTCAGAGGGCTGTTCTGAGGGTCAGATTGGATCCTTAGTGTAAAAGCTCTTTTCACGACTGTCTGGCATGGTGTGCCCATACAGTGGTGCCAGCCACTCTGTCATTCAGTCTCGAGGCAGGGCCCCACTGTCATTCGGAGTCTGCTCAGATCCACCTCTTAGAGTAATGAAAATAAAAACAAAAGTAAGCAAATGGGACCTAATTAAACTTAAAAGTTTTGCCCAGCAGAAGAAAACCATAAACAAAATGAAAAGACAACCTACAAAATGGGAGAAAATATTGCACATGAAGCAGTTGACAAGGGATTACTATCCCAAATATGGAAATACCTTCTGCAGGTCGCTATTAAAAAATCAAACAAGCCCACCACAAGTGGGCAGATCTAAATAGACATTTTTCCAAAAAAGACATACAGATGGCCAAAAAAAAAAAAAAAACACCAACTGCACATGAAAAGATGCTCAACATCACTAATTAATAGAGAAATACTTTTCAAAACTACTCTGAGGTACCACCTTACGCAAGCCAGAATTGCCATCATCAAAAAGTCTACAAACAATAAATGCTAGAGAGGATGCTGAGGAAAGGGAACCCTCCTACACTGTTGGTGGGAATGTAAATTGGTGCAACCACTATCGAAAACAGTATAGAGGTTCCTCAAAAAACTAAAAGTAGAACTACCATGTGATCCAGCAACCCTACTCCTTGGTACCTATATGGAGGGAATCATTTTCAAACCATAATTTGAAAAGATGCATGTACCTCAGTGTTCACTGATGCACTGTTTACAATAGTCAAGACATGGAAGCCACCCACATGTCCACCAAGAGAAGACTGGATAAAGAAAATGTGGTCCATATGTACAATGGATTCTTACTGAGCCATGAAGAAGAATGAAAAAATGCCATTTGCAGCAGCACGGATGGACCTAGAAACCATCCCACCAAGTGAAGTTAGTCAGACAGTGAAAGTCAAACAGCATATGAGATCACCTATATCCTAAAAAAGGATGCAAATGAACTGATTTGCAGAATAGAAACAGACTCAGAAAAACTTAGGGTCACCAAAGAGGCCAAGCAGGGGGCAGGGATGGACTGGGGTTTGGGATGGGCCTGTGAACACTGTGGTATAGGGCCTCGTTGGCTGACGGTGACCTGCTGTACAGCACAGACACCTGTACCCAATGTCCTGTGATCACCTATGTGGAACAGAATCTGAAGGAGAGTGGGTGTGTGTACGTGTGTAACTGAATCACTGTGTTGAACAGTAGAAATTACCACGACATTGTAAAAAACTATAAAAACGTCTGGGCTTTGCTGGTATATGCTAGCAACACAGACTAGAGAGTTTATTTAACTGTGATTCCGTTTTTACCTAAAATATCAGAATAAGGGCTGTGGGGGGAATCAGGTACGATAACACATGAGAACCGGCAGGCTGTGCACACTTAATAAGCACTATTATTACGAGTGCGTTAGTCAACCAGGGTGGCCATAACCAAACACCTTGGGCTGGGTGGCTTAAACCACAGAAATTGACGTCTCCCAGTTCTGGAGGGTGGAGGTCCCAGATCCCGGAGCCACAGGTAGGTCTGGTCCTAGACGTCTTCTCCTGCCGGCAGGGCTGCCGGCTGGCCGAGCGCACAGCCGGCGTGAGCTCTGGGAGAAAACAAGCTTGCTGGTTTCTCTTCCTCCGTGGGCACTAACCCCGTGGGACCAGGGCCCCATGCCGTGGCCTCGTTCCGCTGTCATCACGGCCGTGATGGCCTGTCTCCAAGGACACTCACACTAGGGGGTCAGGGCTGCAACACACAGAGGGAGACACAAACAATCGGTCCAACCTGTCTTATTATGTAATTATTATTTAAAAGTCCAACAAGAATCATCACCTCCCTCTCCCCCCTTTTTTTTACTTTTTAAGCACTTCCAGTGAAGGGTGGTTGAGGTACAATATGCTGTGTTCATTTCTACTGTACAGCAAAGCGACTCGATGCGTGTGCGAATATGTCGGTTGTCTGTGTTCTTCTTCATGTTCTTTTCCGTCACAGTTTGTTGCAGGATACTGAGTAGAGTTCCCTGTGCTTTCTCCATCCTGCGCATCTTAGGGTTTAGCTGCGGATCCCCAGCTCCCAGGCCCCCCTCCCCACCCCCACCTCCCTGGACATCATCCTGTTTCTAAGCCTGTCTTTGCTTCCCAGGAGTGAGTTCCTGTCCGTAGTTGCCTAGGTCATTATGCAGAGATCCACTAATGATGCACGTATACGTATTTCCCAGCACAAGGCTCAAGTGACTTGCGTCTTGCTATCCCTGACCTCAGCCGCGTGATTGGAAATACCTAAACTGTGCAGGTGGCCCAGGCGCTTCTGTTTTCAGTCTTTCTGCGTTTCCTTTCAGACCCTGCGATGGCTGTGTCTTCATGTTTGCTCATCTGTCCCCTCCGTGTTGAGCAGAATTCAGCTGTTGCTCTTAGTTATTTTTCATCCCAAGACATTGTAGTTTTCACTTTCAGAAATTCAATTTGGGTTTTATTTTTTATGTCTCCTACGTCTTGTACTTTGCTGTGCTCTGCTTTCTCGAATATATCAAAAAAGATTATACTGCGTGTAGAAATATCCTTGCTACCGTGTTTCTGTCAGCGGCATCTCTTTTTGGATCAGCTTTGATTGATTTTTATGTTCCCTTTCCTATCTGAAAATGTTTAATTAGATGCCTGGCGACATTCTAACTTGACTTTGTTGACTTCTGTATCTCCTTTTACTTTAAACAATACTTCATTTTTATTCAGTGAAATCACCTTGAAAGAGTGGGGTGTCTTTGAGACCTGTTTTTTCAGTGTTGTCAGACTGAACCGGATCAGCGTTTAGTGTTACCTGCGCCCTTCTCGAAGCAAAACCCTCCCGTGGGGTCACTCGTCCCGAGTCACTGTGTACGGTTTCTCCCACCTTGTCGGTGGAAGCGCCAGCCACCCTGGCCTGAGCGAGGTTTTTTTTTTTAAATTAATTCATTGTGTTGTGTTTGCATCAGAGTATCGTTGATGTTCAGTGTTGTGTCCGTTTCTCTTTACAGCGTAGTGACAAGGGGGAGGGTGGGGGTGGACTTGGAGTTTGGAGTTGGTATTTGCAAACTGTGGTATCTGGAACGGGGAAGCAGTGACGTCCTCCTCTGCGGCAGGGGAACTACATCCAGTGTGTGACTGGGTCGCGGGGGGCGCTCTGATGGCTCCGCCTGCTCGTTTTAGCTGGGTGTGCCCAAACGTCAGGCACTTTCCTCAGTGTGGCACTGCTCATCCTCTGCACACCCTGGAGCCCAGGATCCAAGCTGCGGGTTCCCTCTCCCCGGCTCTGAGCTGGGCCAGCTCTAATCTTGTTCACCGCAGCCTCCTCTCTCCATCCCCTGCCCTCAGGGCCACCCCTGGGCTCCATCTGCGTTCCTCTGCCGCCGCCACGGCCCGGAATCCTCTCCAGGCAGGAAGCAAGGGCGGCTGGCGGGTTCTCGCTGGGCTCTCTAATGTCTGAAAACCACTGCTATGTTATGTCCCCTTCTTTCTAGTTCTTTCTGGTGGGAGGGCAATGTGATTCCTTCATCCTATTAGAAGCAAAATTATCTCTGTATAGATCATTTTGGCAGAGGAGAGTAAATAGCTGGCAGTGACACCACCAGGGCTTTCCAAACAATAAGGCACAGTGAACTTCACTTTGTGGCACCAGGAGACTAGCCCAGGGACAGAGAGCACAGGATCATCTCACCAGAGGACACAGCCCTTTGAACTGCCCCTGAACTAAGGAGCAAACCTTACTTCAAGATGTCCAGCACAGGTCTGACCAGACTAAGGACTCTAACGTGACAGGCGGGGACAGGGGTGACCGCCCGCCATTCTGCTTGTGACCTTCCATTGAATTCCCTTCGTCTTTGTGAACCAGTAACTGTTCTGGAATTGCCGATCAGACATTCATGGAGGTTTCCATGCGAGCTAGCCTCAACACTGAGCTGTCAGTTTTTCTTTGTCTGGAAGAAATAGTCTTAAGATTGGAATTCACTTAGGAGGTAAATTATGACTGTAACTAGCTTGAAAACAGTTGCTGTTATAATCTGAACTCAAAATCAAAACACAGGTCTTTTGCAGCTATCTCGGCATTTCCAAAATACATTTCCACGATCTAAAGAGTTAAGCTTCATTTTGTGTGAATTTTCTCAGAAGAACATTCCTCAAGTAAATTCCTAGCATATCCTCAAATTTACACTGCTTTTAAGTAATGAAGCAATGCAAATTGTTTTTCATGCATATGGATTAGAACATTCAATTAGTTTTCAATTATGTACCAGAGTGCTTTGAAGAAACTCTCAATTTGTACTGTGCTAACACCAGATCCTCCTTCTTCTTCCTTTTTAAACCTTAACCAATATTAAGAAATTGTCTACACAAAGACATCTTTTGAACGGAGGAAGGGAGAGTTCAGGAGCCTTCCGAATAGAAGAAGCCTCGTTGAGTTCAAAGCCTGCAGCCTGGGCTCCCTGTCTTGTCCACTACATTCGATTCATTTCATGGTGCTATTTGCTGGGAGTTTAGGGCACATCTCAAGGCATTTGCAATCTGGTGGATAAGAGAGACAACCCTTCAGGGGATACGTGGAAGTTTCTAGAAGAGCACAGAGACAGGGCATCCCAGTCAGACTGGAGACAGGAAACACAGCCAGAGATTTGTTCGTTCATTCCTCTAATAATTCACACTGAGGACAGGCGCCAGGAAAGAGCTGAGCTCTGAAGGGACGAGCGTGTGAAGGTAAGTCAGACACTAATTCCAGCCGTAAGGAGTCTCCTAAGGAGCTGAGAGCAGGTGGAACTACCCATCAGGAGGAAGGTCTCTTTGGTTTGATGCTTGTTCTGTGGCAGACGCTGCATATGCTTTAACTGGCCTCGTCTTTTCTACCACACTGTTCAGAAGATATTACTGTGCCCATTTTACAGATGAGATCATAGAGAAAATGGTGTCCGCTAAAATTACCCAGAAATTAGTTGAGATGCAGCTCTAACCAAGATCTATTTGTTTTTATTTTGTCTTGTCTTGTTTTGTTTTTGCTTTTTAGGCCTGAACCCACGGCGTATGGAGGATCCCAGGCTAGGGGTCGAATTGGAGCTACAGCTGCTGGCCTACCCCACAGCCACAGCAACGTGGGATCTGAGTTGCATCTGTGACCTACACCACAGCTCACGGCAATACCTAACCCACTGAGTGAGGCCAGGGATCGAACCCGCATCCTCATGGATACTAGGCAGATTCATTTCTGATAGAAAGGAGTAGAATATGCCATATCTGCTTGCTTCAACCTCTCTTTGGATGAAGCCGCCATGCTCACTTGGTCACCTGCTCAGCCATGTCCCCTTTACTCTTCCAGGCACGTATTTATTTCTCTGCTCACCTGCTCCCCTGGTCCTGGGGCCTCCTTGACACTCCAGGAGCATCTTCATCTTAGAACCCTTGCCCTTGTGGTCTCCCTGCATGAGAAGCCTTTTCCCAGACACCCACTGACCAGCCCTGACTTGCACTGGTCTTTGTTAAGTGTCCTTGGTGGACACTTCCACGACCTCACTGCTCAGCAGGGATGACGTCAGGGCCCTTCCTCATTCTTCCCAGCTTTACTTCTCCCCGGCGTTTATCGGCTTTGAATCTGTTAGTGCCTTCTTTTTTATTTATTGTGAAACTACATTAGAGTGCCTGCTGTGGCCCTGTGGGCTCAGGATCCAGTGTTGTCTCTGAAGCCTCTTGGGTTACTGCCGAGGTGCAGGTTTGACCCTTGGCCCAGTGCAAGAGGCTTAAGGATTCTGTGTTGCCCCAGTTGTGGCATAGGTGACAGCTTTGGCTCAGACTCGATCCCCGGCCTGGGAACTTCTGCGTACTGCAGGTGTGGCAAAAGTAAATAAATAGAGAGGACGGATGGCAGGAGGCAGGTACTTTGCGGACTGATGTGATCTCAGCTCTCGAGTGTTTGGCACTTAGAGGTGCATTCATTTCCCAGCATTGCTGTCACAAAGGACCACAGACTGGAGGGCTTAAAACAACAGATGTTTTTGCTCTTACCCAAATCCAAACTGAAGCCCTTGGCAGTTCCACATGCTCTCTGAGGGCTCTTGGGTGGCTTTCTTCCTTGTCTCTTTCTAGCTTCAGTCGTTGGTGTCCTTGGCATCCAGCTGCATTACCCCGACCTCTGCCTTTCTGCTCACGTGGCGCTTTCCCCCGGGCGACTGGGTCCCTCTTCTTCCTATCGAAGTACCAGTCCTTTGGTTTAGACACCGCACCCATCCAGGAGGATCTCATCCTAACTAATCACATTGCGAAGACCCTCCTATTTGAGGTTCCAGATAGACCCACTTCGGAGGGCCACTTGTTCAAAACCTGGCAGGGTGATAAACAAGTGCCATGAACCCTTGTTGAGGAGAGACTGAACCAATGCTGTAATCTGTGCATCCCGGGCTCCACACCCGAAGACACTGCAGTCCCTGGAACTCTGCCATTGATTGAAGCAATGAGCCCAGTTTGTTCACAGTTTACTGTGTCCATGCCTGTGAACTGGCATCGTCTATGGAGCTTGCTTTGGGCAGTGAGGCATTTGCAGACATGATGCCCCAACCTGGACAAGTTCACGCATTAGGACGAGTTTGCTGTCCTCATCTGAGCCTCCAGAGGACATGTTTCCTGGAGGATGAGCAGCCATGTAGACCTTGAATGATTATCTGGTTTTATTAAGAGTATTTGCACAGACTCACACATCCACGCCTAGATTTATATCCTGCTGATTTAGAAATTAACATTCTTTTCATTTTACCGAAGTCTTCCTGGTAGAGACATTTAATTAAAAGCATGTGACCCATTTAAATTTAATCATTCTAATTCTTAAATGCACTGCATACAATTTCTAAGATGAGAGATTTTCATAGAATTACCATTTTGAGATTTATTCGCTTTGAATAATTTTGAAATGCATCCGCTTTCTTGCCAAAACGATTGTTGTACACAAAAGAAAAAAATTTACACTGCTGTCATTAGCTGATGTGTAATGCTGTATGTGAGTGCATTAATTCAGTTACAGAAGGAAGCGGTCTGTGAACCCTTTTTTAGTTATCTCAAATATAATTACTTTTTATAAAAATCACATTATGCAATGGATAAAAAATATAATTCAAATTTCTTCACATGGAAATTTCACTTTAGCCTTCAGGTCCTACCATTTCCCTAAAAGACAATAAAATCTTAGCAGAGAGAAGTTGTATCTGCAAAAGTCTAATCTAATTGATAAAGTTAGCAAAATGTATCAAGTTAATAAAGTATTTGCAGTGAGCACAATTATTGGTGTAATGAATCTTTGAAGGTTTAGTCTTTTTCTGGAATTTTTTTTTTTTCTACGGACAAAGCCAAGATGCTTCATTGGAGCCCGAAGAGAACCTAGGTCCTGACAGATGCATCTTTCTTAATGTAACCACAGATTGATTCTATCAAACTGATAGAATAGGGAAGAAAAAATGACAGAGAAAATGCACATTAATTTCCATGAAATTTTTCTCAGGGAGAAAAGTTGATTCATGGACTCAAAAGAGGCATCCAGACTTTCTGAAAAAGATTTGAATTCAGAAATTCACGTGCCCGGCTCTGGGGAGGCCCCGAGGCAGGTGCACTGCATTTGGAGAGGCTTTAGTGTGGGGAAAGCATTGCCAAGGGTCAGCTTCACTGGAACAGCTCTCCCCAGACTGCTTTTGGTCAGAGGGCCCTGGAAGTCCCCTGTTATGAAAGAAAGACCATTTGGAGCAGCAGTCACTGTATGTATCTCTCATCGCAACTAACCGGTTGTCAATGTTTACGTACGCAGGCGTTTGTCTAAGAAAGGTGTTTTGCATTGTTTTACCAGAAAAATGCTTTCTGCCTAATGAGATCCACTGAAAGTTCTTTTTCTTCTTATCAGCCTTGTTCATCCTTTTATGTGAAGGTGACTGGAGGGAACACCCCTGTTTTTTTTGTTTGTTTGTGCTGTGTTTTGACCAGCGTGGTTCTACCTGAATGTTTGATATTGTAAGTGCTTGGGGCCACCTCTAACAGGCGCCGTTGGGGGCCAGGATGAGGGTCTTTCTGATTTAAACAATCCCATCTGTTCAGAAAGATAAAATCCCCCCGCCCACACTCCCTGTCCCCCGGCAGTTTTGGCTGGGGAGGAAGTTGAAGCTTACACTGTAAGCTTTCCCCGAATTCTAAATGGAAAATGCTTGGTAAGCTTTCCCCGGATTCTAAACTAACTCTTACTGGGGCGGGGCCTCTGCACACCTTGTTTCTGTTCCCAGGGCCTTTGTGGTCCAGAGGAGGCCAGAGTGTGGTTAGGAGGTGAGGAAACGGGCCCTGCGAGCAGGCGGTCGACTGGTCACATGTGATACAACCAGTAACATGTGGGCAAATAACCAAATATTGGTTGGCAAAGGCAGCACTGAAGGCAGAGGGAGTGTCCTAAGTGCAAGAGAAAAAGCGCCCCTTACCTGGGTATGTAAAGCTCTCACAAAAATATGCAGGAGTTCCCGCTGTGGTGCTGTGGCTTAAGGATCCAGGATTGCTGCAGCTTTGTTGTAGGTCGAAGTTGCAGCTTGAGTTCATCCCTGGCCCGGGAACTTCCATATGCCCTGGGGGCAGGCAAGAAAGAAGGAAAGGAAGGCAGGAAGGAAGGGAGGGAGGACGGAAGAGAAAAAAAAATTAAACTCCAGGTGCAAAAGTCGAGATACAGATGTCTGCATTACAAAAAGAGCGTTTTTGCT
Organism: Sus scrofa; assembly: GCF_054392235.1. NCBI lineage: Eukaryota > Metazoa > Chordata > Mammalia > Artiodactyla > Suidae > Sus > Sus scrofa. The sequence goes on from NC_139391.1 coordinate 140,248,382, forward strand.
GAGGTCTACACACATGTTAAGACAGTGCACTTCAGAAATTCCCATCGTGCCTCAGCAGTAAAGAGCCTGACTAGTATCCATGAGGATGTGGGTTTGATCCCTGGCTTCACTCAGTGGGTTAAGGATCCAGTGTTGCTGTGGTGTAGGTCACAGATGTGGCTCGAATGGGCTTTGGTGTGGCTGTGGTATAGGCTGGTGGCTACAGCTCTGATTCAACCCCTAGCCTGGGAACCTCCGTATGCCACGGGGGTGGCCCTAGAAAAGACAAAAAAAAAAAAAAAAAAAAAAAGTACATGAATTTGGGAGTTCCTGCCTGTGGCTCAGCAGAAAAGAATCTGACGAGCATCCACTGAGGACACAGGTTTGATCCCTGGCCTCAATCAGTGGATTAAGGATCTGGCATTGCCGTGAGCTGTGGTGCAGGTTGCAGACTCAGCTTGGACCTGATATTGCTGTGGCTCTGGCGTAGGCCAGCAACTGCAGCTCCAATTCGACCCCTAGCCTGGGAACTCTATATGCCGCAGGTGTGGCCCTAAAAATATTAAAAAAAAAAAGAAAAAAAAAGAAAGTACATGAATCCATGACCTAGCCTTGTGTGTGACCTTGTGCAGATCTGTGCCTCTTCCCGAGGAGCTCTGTGTCTGTTTAACTATCACACCAACAGCCTCGGGTTGTGATCGTCTGATTATACCTTAGCTGTGAGTGTCAACAAAAGTGGGTATGTTATTCATCTTATTTTTAGCAGAGTGTCTGATGCAGGATAGGTAGTATGTTTTCCTGAACAGAAGTTAACTGTAGATTTTACAGCAAACTTGAAAATCAAGTTCCCTATAAGCTAGTGGGCTATCACAGCTAAACAATTTAGCCTAGATTTTTTTGTGTCTCTAGAGTGATTTTTAACCTCAGGAGCAGTATTTTTTGGTAATTATGTAGAGAAAGCTGTGGCCTGACACCACGTCACGTATCAGTGGCCATGAGCTAGAGCTTCCCTTCCCCAGTTAACAAAATGCAAGAAATCAGTCTCGAGGGACTGCTTTAAAATTACTACAATAACTGAAATCTTGCCATATTTGGACAAACAGCAACAAAGAACATTGACTACGAAATTACTATAGGATTCTGTTTATCTTTCATTTTACCTTTTTTTTCTTTTTACGGCCTCGCCTCTGGCATATGGATGTTCCCAGGCCAAGGATCGAATGGGAGCTGCAGCTAAGAGCTACACTGCAGCCACCGCAGATCCAAGCTGCATCTGTGACCTACCCCGAAGTTGGTGACAACGCTGATCCTTAACCCACTGAGCGAGGCCAGGGATCGAACTTTCATCCTCATGGAGACAATGTCGGGTCCTTAACTCACTAAGCCACAACGGGAACTCCCTTTTTACCTTTTAGCGAATAAGGAGAAGAGTCATAAAATTCACATAGTTTGGGATCTGTAAACTTACTTAAGAAGATTACTTAAGAAATCTTCTTGTCACATGCGGATTAATAAACGCTGCTTGGAGAGAAGGAGATGGAAAAAGAAGTTATGCTTCAAGCACCTGGTCCAAGTCAGGAAGCCCATGGATGGGCTCGTGTAGGCTCTTCCTGGAGCAGAGCCTGAGACTGGCCATCCTGAGGCAGGGATTTGGGTGAGGGGAGCTCATTTGGCAAGGGCTCCCAGGAGGCTTTGAAGGAAGAAGGGAGGAGGGCGCCGTGCAGAGGGGGCACCTGTGGGCTCCTCCCTGGGGCTCCTGAGGGTCTGTGGGGCACACAGGCCCGGCCAATAGCATCTGCCGTCTGTTCTAATGCGCTCGTGAGCTTGGTCATAGGGCTCCATTGTTAGAACTGGGGACAAAATCAGGGAGGCTTGGCACCTCATTCAGGTTCATTCATGTCATGATGGAGAGAGCAGAGAGTCAAGCCCAAGGCTGCAGAACTCAGGACTCTTGCTTCCGATTCTACTCTGTCTGCAACATAGGGATGAAAAGGAGGGAAGGCTGTAATCCTTTGTCAAAGCACATTGAAGATGCCTGATCCCAAGGCTAAAACATGGAAAGGATGTCTCGTCCACTATGGCAACATAATGATGGGCACCAAAATGCAATGACGAATGCTTTTATAAGAACACGATTCAAAATTTCGCTCAGAATATTTGTGACAAGAGGGATGTGATTTGGAGATGAATAGACCTTTGGGAAGGAAAATAAGCCCAGGAATACCAGTTAGAATTTGAGTTTGTATAAAAAGAGATTTTAAAAATACATGTGTTAACTCATCATATGCATTGAAAATATCTTCTTCACCCTCTTTGCTTATTTTTTAAGAGATTCCGGGCCTCTTTAAAAGAAGAGCGCTCTAAGATTCTTCCCAAGTAATTATCTGAAGTTTGATGGTGGCAGTAATGGGATCTTTCCCTTCTTTGGGATGCCGGTTACATCTCCTTGTCACTGTGGTGATCCATCTAGAGAGGCACCTTTCTTAAGCTAATTATTTTTTCCTCTTTAAATTATTGTACCTCCTACAAAATCAACATGATGTTAGCAGTGGCCAAAGCTTAGCTATTGGGTGATATCGATGGCCAGACTCCGAAGTGAACTTGCCATGCCGGGGTGATGGAGTGAATAAAGTTACCTTACTAAATGGCCACTTTGGCTTTTCCCAGCAGTTGTCATAAAAGTACACCTTAGGGGGGTAATATCTCTTTTCAAAAGTACTTTTATTGCTTGTAATTTAAAGCCACAGTAATTGAGATGTTGAGTGGGGAATTGGTAACAGAAAGGTAAGAGCTTGGGGAAGGAAGTTTAGACCCCAGATGCTAATAACACATGATCACAGCTTGAGAAGCTGGTATACCAATTACTCATAGTGTGTGTGGGGGGTGGAGGGGGGAGTCATCTTTTTCAAAGACCAGAACCACAGCCTTGAATAGTGCAGGGGCAGGACTAGATAAATAAAGACACTGGGGCAGTATTGGTTGAGAAAGTTGCACTTGGTTAATGTTGGCAGCGCAGCTTTAGTATTTGAGGTCTTCCCTCCTCTCTCTGGAAGCAGAGAAGCCCAGACCTGGTGTTACAGATGTGCTGAATGTAGCACATCTGTAAGATCTCATGGTATACATTTGATGACTCATCTTTCTCTTAAATGAAACGTAATTTCCTACTTTCATTCCTTCGTCTTTTAAATGTTTTGATATTGTGTGTGCTTGCCTAAAATTCTTCATAGATGCATATAGGAAAATTCATTCACAGATTTATTTAGGGTTTTTTTCTTCTTCTCCTATAAACTGTCAAAGAGGGATGCAGTAAATATTTTAGTTCAGAATGACTGATTTTGAAATTGTGAAGATACAGCTGCAAGTTTCATTGCAGATGAAGCTCTTGGATGCTGGAGGGTGAGAGTGTGCTTTGAAGATGTGGCTCCAGGGTCTCTGAGAGCTGGGCCACAGGAATCATCTTGTTTTATTTTATCAGCATCCAAGTTTCATTTGGATAAAGAAAAGCCATTAGGGACTCTGGATTCTCTCCCTGAGAAATGTATTCTACAGCAAGAATTTCCATTCTCTACTCCATGTAATATAATATAATCCTTATCTGTAGCCTGATTATATTGGGGGATATTTTGCTTCATTACAGTTTTCACCAAAGTGGTTTCTTCTCCAAATTCCCTTACAGATGTGGAATGTGCATGGGTGGGCCTTACAAAAAAGGGACTAAATCAGAGGAGGCCAGGAGAATGAAAAGAGGACTGCTGGCTGAGGGGATGGGTTTTAAGAGGTTCAAGGAAGGGGAGATGTAATTTTAGACTATCAATAAGCATCACACAAGCATGAACATTGTCCAAAATAACTGGAAGTGCAGCATATACATTCCAGAATCTTAGGGAAAAGGGTAGAGACAAACCCTCACATTCAGAAAAAATAATGCAGCAATGGGGGGGGGGGGAGAGAAACAATAGAAAGAAAATGGTTATGTGAAAAGAAGGTGAGAGATATTCATAATTAATAAATATTAATAGCCTAAAATCACCAATTAAAAGAAAGTACAACCCTTTCTCCCATTCTTCTTCAGAAATCCCCGCATACAATGTATATAGAAGTAACACACCTGTAAATTAAGGATAGTTGTAAATAAGAAGTTACATTGGGAAAATCCTAACCAAAAGAAAGGGATATGAGACACAGTATCGTAGACAAAAGGACTTTGATTGTAAGATCCTCTTTAGGCATGGCAACAATCAAGATCTAATCAAAGATTCAGTTCAGCAGGGAAATATCTTTATTCCCAGTAGTAACTTTTAATTCATGTAATATATTTCTATCAACATAAATACAGGGAAATTTTATACAATTACAAAGAAAATATAAACTATCCTATCAGGTGTAGGGACTATAACGTACTGTCTTGAATGGCAAGATGTGTTAAGTAACACACTTAAGTAAGAGATTTATTCTCACAAGTTCCTCACCTTTTTCACATCCAACAAATAGAGAACTCCAGTTTTTCTCAGGAACATATGCCACTTTCAGTTCACCCTTTTACCTTTTCATCACTCTTCCTCAGAGCTTGGGACCAGCATTTAAGCATGAGTAGCTTACTTGTAAGAAAAGGAAATGCTGATTGAGAAATGGGGAGTGAGGGGAAAACAAACAGGCACAGTTTCGAGGTAGTCGTCAGTGCAGGTAAGCGGAGCTTAGAAATCTGTGGGAATCGGTGTAAAAACTTGTGCATCAGACTGGACCCTGTGGGACAAGGGAGCTGGGGTGTGGCTGCACCGACTCCCAGCAGACATTGGTTGCCGGCTGCTCCTTGGGAGAAGCTGATTCTAGAACACCTCTCCTGCCAGGTGGGTGACAGCACAGGTAGGTAATGTACTAGCAGAGGCCATGACCATGGAAGAAAGTCTGCAGGCAAAGAAACACAGGTAGTGGCAGCTGGAAATCAGGCACTGGACCCTGACGTGGTGAGGGGGAGGGAGGGAGGCTGGAACAGCGCCTTTTACCAAAACACGTTCTAACCAATAAACGAGTCTCAGCATATCTAAGGGAGCCGGGACACACTGTTTGTAATCTCAGACACGATGCAATTAAAGTGTTATAACAAAGATACTTTAAAACTCCGTGTACATTGGAAATATATATATATATATATATATATATATATATAAAATACATGTACAGCATATATAATAAATAACTGTACTCAAAGGTGAAGTCACAGTGAAAATTTAAAGAAATACTCAGAGCTGAGCGATAAAGAAAAATAAGGTATAGAAACTTAGGAGATGCAGTTAAAAGAGTATTTAAAGAAAGATATACTAAAATTAATGAGCTAAACAACCACATTATAAGCAGTAAAAGAAGAGCAAAATAACCTCAAAGAAAATAGAAAGAAGTAATCATCAAGATGATAGATGAGATTAATGAAATAGAAAACAACCTGCTAGAAAAGGTCACGGCATCATTTACTGTTAGAAAAACTTAAACTAATGGAACCAATAAATATCTGGGAGGATTAATGAAGCACAAATAAAATAATCACAAATATACAGTATTAGAGATCGAAAGAAACTCAAGTATACATATGCAAGTTATTAAATACATTTTAAAACTTATCTTAAACAACCGAGTTTCTTTCTGCTAAATAATTGTAGTTTTCTTCTATTCATAAAGGGGTTTTCGGCCATGTATTTGTCTATATAGTTTAACAAAGCACTGCCTTTGAGATTTAAAGTTACTCTGGAGACACTGGTGACATCTTATATAAATTTAGTAAATATAAAACCAGGAAATTGACATTGATCCCCTGCTCTTAGCTAGATTGCAGGCTTTGTTCAGTTTTTGCCGTTTTTCCATGCTCTGTTGCATGTACGTGTACAATCCTACAGATTGAAATAATTTGCATAAAGCTCAAAATTAAGAAAGTTAAGCTCTATATTCTTTAGAGATATGTATGCATGTCCTAAAAGTACATATTAGAGGCAGTAGTAGACCGTGATATAAAGTAGGAGATGAGCAGTTACGAGGGGCTACTGTGAAAACGTTTTTAGTGGTTTGTTCTCAGATGGGTTCTGGGTTCATACGCTTTCATTTTAAAGGTTTCTAATTTACGTTTGTGAAATGTGATTTCTTCCATGCATGGGAGTTACCGCATAACGAAGTGTTTCCTTGAATGTAGAAGTAAGGGGCCGTTGCTAATCTCGGCAAGATTCCTGCAGAAGGAGCGGTCCTTCAGTGCATGGCTGGACGTGAGTCAGAAGCCATGTGTCTATTGAGAAGATGAGGGCGGGGGCAGGAATGAGAGGGGACAGGCAGAGTGGCCTCTGCCTACGTTTGTCAGCCAAGGACGGGAACCTTTGGAAGGGCGGGGACGCTGCTTGACCACTGTCACAGAAGGTAAGGGACGGGGAACCTCCAAGTCTCAGATGGATATGTTTGCGTGGAGAGAAAGGCGGTCCCTTTCAGATGGCACGTTTCTCTCCATCTACCAAGTTGTAAGGCTGAGAGGGAGGCAGAGGCGAGGGTCCACCTGGAGAACAGATAGAACCGCTGACACGGCTGCAGGGGAGAAGGATGAAGTCACCTGGGAGGGAACACAGGGAGCCCGAAGGTCCTGCTGGGCTTAGACCACACACCTGCGGGAGGAATGTTCCTTGATGGAAGGCAGACGAGGACCGGAGATTGGAGAGTCAGGGATCTGTGTCAGATGACACGAGCTCCGGTTTTATCCAGGCTGCAGCGACGTGGGGTATGTCTACTAGGAGGAAAAACCATCAGATGCATCCTGTCACTTGGTGGAGGAACTTTATCGCCCCAGACATTGTTCACCTGTGTCAGGAGGGCACGACTCCCTCTGCCTATGGCGAGGGAGGTGGCCAAGCTGTGGGGTCTTGGAAGGCAAATGCTTGGTGGAGGTAAGAGGGTTCTGGAAGCTCCCTCGATTTCCCCCTCTGACCACACCTCACGCTGTGGAGAGAAGGGACCTTGAGAAGGGCAGCCGTCAGGGTGGATGAAGAGCGAGGGAGACGGTGCTTCTGGATGCCACGTAGGAAAGGAAGTGAGAATGCAGGCCTGGGAACTGTGAGCGGGAACCCTGGTATTCCTGGGGCTTTGGACTTAGAGCCCTTTAAACAAGAGGGTTTCCATCCACATTTGTATGTAAATGCACATCTATCATCTCTCCATCTATCATCTGTCCATCTATCATCTATCATCTATCATCTCTCTCTCTCTCTCCCTATCTAACTGTACCTGTCTGTTGGTCTGTTCATCCATCTATCCATCCGTCTATTATCTATCACCTATCTATCTACTCTGTCTCTTGGTCTGTCTATCTCTCTCTGTCTCTGTCTCTCTCTCTACCTATCTATGTAATAGATAGTTTTTAATGAACGCTGGTATAATGCACAGTTTTATGCCCTGAAGGGTGATAAACAAATTTAGCACAAAGAGTATCTCTGACTTTAAACGGTGCTTATGGTCCAGTGGGTAAAACAGATGGGCAGAGGAACAACTTAGGGTCTGAAAGGGAGGACATATTGCTGGGTATGGCTCATGGATAAATGTGACATCCTCAAATTTACAAAATAAATAAATAAATAAATAAACAGCCATCACCACAACAGGTACTATTTCTGAGCACCTAACTTAAATTGGGTGCTTTCTAGTATCTTTCAACAATAATGTCCCTCTTTCATTTTGTTAAAAGCTGCAACCTCTTTGTGGGCAGGAACCAGGGCTGTTCCGTTCTTCCAGCTCTACCCAGGACAGACTCTCATAGCCTAGCGATCTTTAAAAGCGTAATAATAATAATCACGATAATACTGAAGAAATCATCTGGGTGCCACCCCATGCTGGGCTGCTGGGGGGAACGCTGTTAAACACCAACCGTGGCGGGCACGCCCTCACTGGCCACCCAGTCTGTTGTCAGCAGGCCAGGTAGATGGCATGAAACCCGCTCCCACAGGTGCTGCCGCCTGGCCTCTCCCCTGCAGTCAGCCCCTTGAGAATGGCCAATGCCAGGCCCCCCTGCCTGCTCGATCCCACAATGCCAGTCCACCGAGAACCCAGCCACCACCTCATTTTTCTTCTCGGCTTTGGTTGCAATTTAATTTAATTCTCCTCTGCGCCCTTCTCTCACGGTACTCTTTTCAACACTAGCAAAGGCTGGATTTTAGCAGCGTCCGAAGCCTGTGGGAAAGCTTCCTGTTTGGCTTCTTCTGAGACCCTTTCCTCCACCTCTTATGATAATTTAGTCTGAAATGATGGAAGCACCTGCTTTGCACAGAAAACGTGCGGCATCAACATCTGAAAGAGGCAGCCTGATTGGGCCTCGAGAACGGCTCACTGGGTAGCACCCCCTTTCGGCAAGGGCCCCAGCTCCGGGGGGGCCGGAGGAAGAGCTGATGCCCACAGATGTTCACTGAATAGCACTTACGACAAGAACTGGGGCTCGAACAGCACGTGCTGGCCAAGGCGCGTGAAAATCTTGAGGAAAATGAATCACCCAACTCTTAAAATTAGAAGGGGAGAGAGCGCTTTATCGGAATTTTCACAATCTGTTATTCACGCGTTTCCTTTAGATGTACAAGCCCTGCCTTTTGTCAGGGATGTGCTGCCCTCGGTCGCCCTTTGCTTCGCAGCCTGAGTTCGGTGTCCATTGTGCCTTCTGGGCATTTAGGATGTTTATGACGCATCAAGTCTGGAGATTGTTTTTTCCTATTTTTCTCTGTTATAAGATCACATCAAACTGTCGTTGGTTGCCCACACATTTTATCATTAGGGCCAGAGTGCACAATCAGCTTCCAGCTCAGATCCCTGTGAGAAAAACACCCTCTTGATTGCTCCTTGATGCCTCCTGCTTATCATGGAAATGGTGCCAGTCTTGTCTGGGGTGGGGGCGGGGGGGGCTGAGTGGTGCCACCTGGTCTTGTCATTCTAACATGCTGTCACTGTCTTCAAGTCAGGGCCAGACTCTGCAGCCCCTCTGTTTTCACAAAAAGTGTAAAAATAATATTTAAGGTATATTAAGGCCAAGAGATCAGGAGCTGATTCTATTGCCAATGCAGTTTATGACTCACAGTTCCCAGGAGGAAGGGGCTGACCGGCCCTGTGGGAGCTCACAGGGAGACAGTGGGGCTGGCATCTCCCCAGAGGCAGACGAGGAAGGGCCCTCTGGGCAGGAGCTGTGGGGTGGTTTTTGCCAGAAGGAACAGGTGAGGCAGGGAAGCAGGCTTAATGGTGGGCAGTTTAAATGAATTCTGTGGGCTCTGGGGCACAGGCTGTCCTTGATTTTCTGGTTCCTGCCCTGGGGACCTGGAGTGTGGCAGCCTGATATGGCCGGGGTGTTCCCATCGTGGCTCAGTGGAAACGAATCTGACCAGCATCCGTGAGGATGCAGGTTCAATCCCTGGCCTCGCTCAGTGGGTTAAGGATCTGGCATTCCTGTGAGCCGTGGTGTAGGTTGCAGACGCGGCTTGGATCTGGCATTGCTGTGGTGTAGGCTGGCAGCTACAGCTCTGATTCAGTCCCTAGCCTGGGAACCTCCATATGCCGCGGGTGAGGCCCCCTCCCCCCAGAAACACGCCACCCAGAAGAGGCGGTTGGAGTGTGGGGTCTGGGTGGGCAGTTCTGTATTTGAACAGAGCGTCTGTGGGTGAGTTGTTTACCGTCTCTGGGGATTGGCCAATCCTGGGAGAGGAGGTCCCTCCAGGGTCAGCACCATCCCAAAGTCAAAGCCTCCTGATAGACAGTGGATTACTTCGGGCTAAGACTCCGCTCCCGTCATTCCCGTGGACTGTATCCTTACAGGGCACTTCAAGAACGTGATCTACCCTGGGTGACAGAGGTCGTCAGGCCTCTACAAACACATGTGGACACGGGACATGTTTGCACCTGGTGCACCCAAAGTGTGACACCCACAAACCAAAGCTATGCCTTGTCCCATGGAATTGCTGATGCCTTCAGCTTCATGGAACATAGGCCACCACTGAGTCCAGTTTTCAGCCAACCAGCCAAGTGTACTTCCAAACTCCACTTAGCAATTAAATACTGAATTTTGAGAGAGGACGCATGTATTGACTAAGTCAGCCCGACACAGCTTGAGTCAGCCTCTGTCCAGAATCCGGAGGGTCTCTCCTGCTCTTGGACCTTATACAAGTTCCCCTGAGGCACACTTGTGTCTAATTCGCATTATGGGTGATTGTAAAAATGGAAGATGCTAAGGATTTTCCTTATGAGGGTACTTCTTCGGGTGAGCTTGTTAGCAGAACTTCGTAAGCAGAAGAAAGTCAGTCTTCAGAAAAAGGACATGACCCTGGAGCATTTCAGGATTCATGATCCCTGTTTAATTCAGTTTTATCCAAACTTCCCATCCACTTCTCAGGTTGTCATTCGTTCCCAATTAATGCCTCATTTTATTCCAAGACTTGGATAATATTGGGATTCTTTTAAGGCACCAGGGGAGATCTTGTTTTGCTGTGACTAGAACAAAGAATTTAAAACCCTGAGCATATTATATATACATTTTTTAAAAATTTAACCTCTCCAGCACAGTTGGAATAAATCAATCCACCCTCAGTCCTTGAGGTGACATTATGGCTAACTCATTAGTAAAATAAAGTAGCTACCTGATTCACAAATCCTTGTCATAAAATAGCCCTTTATCCCAAGCATATAGGGTTGCTGATTTAAATAATAGTGAAGCCACTGGTCTCTAGTATCCCGTTATTGAACCACAATGAGGTCATAACTAGTAAAAATTAAATTACTAAGCCGCCACCTCTCTAAATCTTATTTTAAAGGTCGCTTTTCTGAGATGACTCCTGGTGCACAGATTATGTCAATCGAGGTATGGCAAGGAAGACAGAACCTAGGCTGGGGCACCACGAAAGAAATTTAATATGAAGAACTGCTTCTCTAGTTATTGGAAAAGATGAGACGAGAAAGGAAAGTGAGGCCGCCCAAAGACAAACAATTGAACAGGTTAACCATTTAAAAAAACAATGACACGATGCTTCTACAGCCCTAAAGCTGGAAGGCTGTATGAAGACGTGGCTTGTTCATTCGACCCTGAGAGCTGGCAGACAGGGGCAGCCTGGAGGAGGCCTGTGGAGTCTGGGGCTGTCAAGGGGCTGGAGGAAGGTGGGCTGATGCAAGTAGAGACATCCCAGGAAGGCGTTAAACCACAGGAGAAACAGGGATGTCCCCAGGGTGCCAGCCGGAGCGGGGAGGGAGTGGAAGCAGCCGCGATTCTTCTGTTCTCTTGCCTTGCAGTCTCCCAGCCTGGTCTTTGCTGAGAACGTGCCTGAAAGCCCGTGGCCTGCGGAGCCTGGGAAATGGAATTTTAGGACTCAACACCCTGCTTTACAGAATAGTTGTGTCTAAACAAAGACACTGGATCTGAAAGTATGTGTGAAAGCAAATGGCCAATATGTTCCTTTTACTTCCCCTCAAACACAGAAAGCGTGGAGGAGGACAGTGCCCAGCCCAAGGCATTAGCCTCTTTCTGTGCTAAGTTGACCGCCCTTATTCGACATTTATGTGCCAAGTAGTCACGGCTTGAAAGAACATACATGCATCTGCCTGGGCATTACACAGATCCACTTCCTGTGGTAAACAGGGCCTGCGGGGGTGTTACCCCCCCACCCCTTAATTCTCGGGTGTTGATCAATGACCATGTCAAAGCCGATCTCCTACACTAACTCCCTGAATTATTATTCTGCCTCATGAAGGTGGAGTTTTCTCTTTACTGTTCCTCTTAGGGATTAAGGAAGCGCTAAAACATGAACATGAGCTGCGGCATAAAGCAAAGCAGTCCCCTCCCTCCTTGAATGGATCGGTTAGCTCAGTGACACATCCGTTAGTTGGGTTACATGCACCCACGTTGTGTAGGTTTCATGGTGGTAAAACTGTGTTTACTCACTGTGGTCACTCATTGCGGGAATGGCAGCCAATTTCAAAAGTTTAACCCAAGCTTTCCTTGCATGCTATTTTTTATATGGCTTTTGGTGATTTTTAAAAGTTTTTTTTTGGGGGGGGAGCAGCTTTACATTCACAGCAAAATTGAGAAGGATACGCGCACAGACGTGCATGCGTGTACATGCACACAGCACACACACGCGTGTGCACAGTTGCACGCTTTAAGGACTCTGCTAAATTGAGCCTCAGACACAAACAGGAAATTACCTTGCTGCTGAAGCTCCTGCCCGCCCTAGCTGTCCTATCTCCCTGTCCCCCGACAGAGAGAACCACTCCCGAATATTTTATCTTAATTACCCCCCTGCTTTTCCGTGTTATCCTTCCCCCTCCAGCAAAATGTGCATCTCTCACCAATATACTGTTTGGTTTTAGCAGGGTTTGGGCTTTAATCCGTACTGTGTGCATTACTCTAAAACGTTTTTTCTTTTTTATCCAGCCTATTTGGAGATTCTTTTCCACTCATGTCAGATACACCATCTGACCTAGAAAAGAACAATTTAAAAATTGATTAGTAGTGGAATCACCCACTTCCAACTAAATGGACAATCCCTACTGCCGGGAAAATTACCAAAGAGGAGAAAAGCCCCAATTATACCGTGTTGAATAACAGCCTTTTACAGATTGCTCAGAGCACGGGTGGCCTGGATTTCTGGAACCTTCCATCTTGTGGGTTTACACCTTCTGAACAACGGCTCTCGCCTTGGAGGCCCCACTTCGCCTGCTGTGCTGCTTCCGATCATCAGCCCACTCACGCCATCAGATGAGGCTGGGCCCTCGGGCTGCCTTCCCGCTGTGTGTGCACATGTGTGTAAGTCAGCGTTCTCCAGGGAAACAGAACCAAGGAGGAAGGAACATAAGTGTGCCTGTGTGTGTGTGTGTGTTATGTGCATGTATACATATGTATGCATTTGTGTATATTATAAAGGGATTTATCATAAGGAGTTAGCTCGTGTGTGAGCCTATGAAGGCTAGCATGTCTGAGTCTGCAGCACAACCCCAAGCTCAAGACCCAGGAAAGCCAGTGGTGCAGGCGAAGTTCAAGGCCAGCCATCCACGGTGCAATTCCCTCTGTTCAGGGAGACCAGTCTTTTTGTTCTATTCAGGCCTTCAACTGATTGGACGAGGCCCACCCACAGTATGGAGTGTGATCTGCCTACTCAAAGTTCACTGATTTAAATTCACTTATATGTGGAATAGAAAAATGATATGAGTGAACTTATTTACAAAACAGAAATAGACTCACAGACATAGAAAACAAATTCATGGTTACCCAAAAGGAAAGAAGTGCAGAGGGATAAACTGGGAGCTTAGGATTAACTTAAACACACTGCAGTATTTAAGATAGGTAACCAACAAGGTTACCTACTGTATAGCCCAAGGAACTACACGCAATATTTTGCAGTAACCTATAGGAGAAAAGAATTTACATATATATGTATATATACGTATATATACACACACATGTATATGTGTGTATAATAAATGTATCACTTTGCTGTATACTTGAAACTAATATAACATCATAAATCAACTATACTTCAATAAAAAGTCACTATGCTGTACAGCAGAAATTGACCCAACACTGTAAATCAAATATACCCTACTAAAAAATAGATTCGATAACCAATTTTAGCCAAAGACATCCTTCAAGTTGGTGCATAAAATTCACCGTCACAATGCACAAGAATAGAAATTCAGATTTTTGAAACATCTGCTTGTGATTCTCACTTTCTGCCCATCTACCGCTCTAGGAGTGGAGGTCAGCCCTCTGCCTCCTCCCTGAAGCCCTCCCTGTACCCTTTGCTGGCTCCTACCTGTGTTTTGGAAGCCTCTCTACGCATTCCTCTCCAGTCAGCCTTCAAGATGCTAGGCCAGACCCTGAGTCTTGCTGACGCGTGCGTCTAGGGAGCCTCATACTGTGTATGGCCCAGGACAGGTGGGTGATCGGTGTCAGCTGGACGCACAGCAGCCAAGCCCTGGTACAGGACGCAACATCTTCCGGTATCAGTGTGTAGAGACATCAAACTAGCCTTCCCTCATAGAGCATTCGGGAAGAAAAAGGCTCTTTTTCTCTCTTCTTTTCTGGTTTTAAGAGCTGACTCTGAGTGTCTGGAATGATCTGCCTGATTCAGAACTGTCTGTGAAAAAGAGGGTCAGACAGCAGAATTCTCTAAAGTGCATCTTTATGAAAAGGGCCAAAGGATTTTCATCCATGACTGACACCAGACTCCCAAACAGAATCGTGTGCACTTTACCTGTCAGCAGCCGAGGCTGGGCTCCAGACCACCACGTAGGCTCTATAGTGACACCTGTGTCTGCCGCCAACCCCCACTCCTAAGGAGCCCCCCTTGACCATGGTGGCAGAAAGGGCTTTTGTCCTCACTCGTCCGTTTCCTCTTCTCCTGGATTCTGCTCCTTGTCCCTCAAGGAGGACCCAGTTCCTGCTCGGGGATGTCCACGTCCCTCCCAGGAGTCTTTTTTTTTTTTTGGTTTTAGGGCTGTACTTGTGGCATGTGGAAGTTCCCAGGCCAGGGGTCGAAGCAGAGCTGCAGCTGCAGGGCTACACCACAGCCACAGCAATGCCAGATCCCTAACCCTCTGAGCCAGGCCAGGGATGGAACCTGCAGCCTCACAGATACTAGTCAGGTTCATTTCCGCTGAGCCACAGCAGGAACTCCCTCATGAGCCCTCATGACCGATTGCAGTTTCCAGGCTGCGTTAGCAGCTTGTACTGGGTCACCGGTGTTTCCGGAGGTCAACCTGCCCCCTCCCTGCCCCCTTCCCTTGCCCCAGGCGCAGCCCTCAAGGCCTCCAGCAGCTCCCCCTGCAGGTGGATTGAGTCTCCACACTCTCTGCCCCCTTCAGCACTGTGACTGGGGCAGCTTCTGCTTCAGGTAGATTTTTCTCATTAGCACTAGGTTGGCAACTATTTACATAACACTTACATTGTTAGGTGTTAGAAGTAATCTAGAGATGATTTAAAGTATACAGGATGGGAGTTCCACTGTGGTTCAGCAGTAATGAACCTGACTAGTATCCATGAGGATGTGGGTTCCACCCCTGGCCCTGCTCAGTGGGTTAAGGATCCTGCATTGCCGTGAGCTGTGCTGTAGGTTGCAGACGCAGCTCGGATCCTGTGTTGCTGTGGCTGTGGCTGCGGCCGGCAGCTACAGCTCCGATTCGACTCTTAGCTTGGGAACTTCCATGTGTCCCGGGTGTGGCCCTAAAAAGACATAAAAACAAGCAAACAAACAAACAGAAACAGTGTAAAACCAATTTAATAAAAATTTCTTTAAAAAAATCCAAGTGTACGGAAGAATGGGCATAGGTTATGTGCAAATACTCTGCTATTTTATATAAGGGACTCGAGCATCCTGGGATTTGGGGATCCTGCGGGGGTCCTGAGGGCTGATTATACTGCGTGTTTCTACTTACATGACGAACTTAAAACAGTCAAATTCAAGTGTCCTATTGTGGCTCAGCGAGTTAAGAACCTGACATAGTGTCCATGAGGATGTGGGTTCGATCCCTGGCCTCACTCAGTGGGTTAACCATCCCGAGTTGCCGTGAACTGTGGTGTGGTCGCAGACATGGCTCAGACCCA
This sequence comes from Sus scrofa, assembly GCF_054392235.1. Classification (NCBI taxonomy): domain Eukaryota; kingdom Metazoa; phylum Chordata; class Mammalia; order Artiodactyla; family Suidae; genus Sus; species Sus scrofa. The sequence continues at coordinate 140,263,944 of NC_139391.1, forward strand.
GTGTGGCTGTGGCTGTGGCTGTGGCCGCCAATGCAGCTCCAATTCAACCCCTAGCCTGGGAACTTCCATATGCCATGGGTGCAGCCCTGAAAACAATGCAAATAAATAAAATAGTCAGATTCATAGAATCCAAGAGTGGAATCGTGGTTGTCGGGGCTGGGGGGAAGGGAAATGGGGAGTTATCAGGCCACAAGTGTGATGCTTCAGTTAAGGAAGAGGACTAAGCTCCAGAGAGGTGTCCAGCGTCGTGCCCACGGCCCCATGTGCGCTTGTAAAGGCTAGAAAGCTCATGCTAGTGTGCTTACTACTGTGAAATGAAATAATTAAGTTGATGAAAACCGCAGAGGCTGACCAGGATGAGGGGCTGCTGGAATTCTCCTAAATCATGGTAATAGTGTAACAAACGGTAAGTGATGTGAAAGTTCTGGCAGATTCTTATTTACTAAATATTACCTGGTGACCCAGCAACTCTACTTCTAGGGGTTTGTGAGAAACAAAGGCGTATGTTCACAAAACTTGTCCAAAATGTTTGTAGAAACCTGCCTGGGAGAAGGTATTGTTCTACATGTAGAGGCTGGTTTTTAACCTTAGATTCTTTTTTTTGGTCTTTTTTTGTCTTTTTGCCATTTCTTGGGCCGCTCCCGCGGCATATGGAGGTTCCCAGGCGAGGGGTCGAATCGGAGCTGTAGGCGTTGGCCTACACCACAGCCACAGCAACTCGGGATCTGAGCCACGTCTGCAGCCTACACCACAGCTCACCTCACGGCAACGCCCGATCCTTATCCCACTGAGCAAGGCCAAGGATCGAACCCACAACCTCATGGTTCCTAGTTGGATTTGTCAACCACTGAGCCATGACGGGCACTCCTAGATTCCTTTTTTTTCTTTTTAGGGCCAAACTCACAGCATTTGGAAGTTTCCAGGCTAGGGTTCGACTTGGAGCTGCAGCTGCCAGCCTACACCACAGCCAAGGCGACACCAGAGCCGAACCACATCTGCAACCCACACCACAGCTTGTGGCAACACTGCATCCTTAACCAACTCAGTGAGGCCAGGGATCGAACCCACATCCTCATGGACACTATGTTGGGTTTTTAACCTGCTGAGCCACAATGGGGACTCCTAACCTTCAATTCTAATTCAGTTTCCTTATTATAAATGGTGACAATACAAGTGCGCTATAAATTTCACACAAGGATGTGAAAAAATATGTTTCCGTGTTTTTATAAGATACTTTATAGGTTTATCTCCTTATGATTATAATTTTAGTATTATTAGTATCAATTTAAGTCCTTATTTTCGTAGCATGTCTGAGAGTCTTAGATTCGCAAACGTCATGCCGCAGTGATAAAGACAGTAATATTTGTGTATCCTAATGAGCCGTATTGGAAAATCGGTGCTCCTTTGGAGTTAATGAAACACCAGATTGCCCAATTAAGGTGAGTGTTAAATTCATCTAATGAGCCTCGTCGATGCATCAATTGTTCCCCAATGAACACAGGTGATTTCACTGGAATAGTTACATATATTAAGCAGAAAATTTATAGCTATCTCTGAAATGCTTTTGCCCAAATTGGTACAAGAGAGTTCACCTAATTGCAGCTATTATTTTTCTCAAGTTGAAATTGCAGGATGCAGTGTGGCCACATCACCCACTAAACTGTGATGCTTGGGCACTGATTATAAATTTAAGCGGGATTCATTACCTTTTTTTTTTTCCCTCCTTTTCTTTTTTTTAAATAGATAGAAACTACAAAATTTTGACCTGGTAACTGAGGTCCTTACGCAACGGGTAGTTTTCTCCTGGGAAGGACGGGAAGGTTTGCCCTTTGAGGTTTTAGCTCCGTTTTGAGCAGATGCCGCAGCCTGATGGAGACCTCACCAAATGGGATCAAGATGCTCCCCAGTGAGGCTGGCTCCTGGGAGGATGTGCCGGCTCTGGGGTCAGAAACGCAGCTCAGAGGAGAGGTGCACATCCTGCAGAGGCAGCTAAGGTCTGCGAAACCTGAAGTAACACGGCGCGTGTAATAGCCTTGAATTTTTAAGGCAGGAAGTAGCAGGAATAGCAGGAAAAAGGGAAATAATTTAACATGCATTTGAAGCTGTTAGCTGGCCTGACATGGTCTCCGTAAGGATGTGGGTTCGATCCCTGGCCTCGCTCAGTAGGTTTAAGATCTGGCGTTGCGGCAAGCTGCCTAGGTTGCAGGTGTGGCTTGGATCCAGCACTGCCGTGGCTGTGGCGTAGACTGGCAGTGGCATCGCAGATTCCATCCCTAGCCTGGGAACTGCAATGTGCCATGGATGCAGCATATAAAGAAAAAAAAATACTGTTTACTTGAAAATGGGATTGGGATGTTACCGAGAATGAAGTGCGAATAGATGAACATCGTTTTGGCATCAGGCCCATTTGGACTGACATCCTGGATGCCCCTTCAGTCCCTGTGGGATCTTGACCCGTGTTTCACATCTGAGAAGCGACAATGGTGACCTTGGACTCACTGTGTAGGTGGAGGGATGGGGGGATGGGAGGGGTACAGGAGCGGACGTGCCCGTGCCAGCACGTGTGCAAACCACCTACTGACACTGTCGTGAGCACAGACATGAGAGGGAAAAGCCGGATGATTATGAGCCGTTATCTCCAGTCTGGTCGTCTAACTGGAAATAAAACCAATATCCTGAATATTGACTTGGAGGTAAACTGAGATTGTTTTCTAGTTTATGGAAGAAAAAAAAACACCCACCAGAGCCCAGGACCTGCCTAATTAAAACCTCTGCGGATCATTGAGCACAGCTAGTTTTGTGTGTCATGCCAGGGAAAGGTGGGAAAGGGGTAGATTTTGTGTTCAGCTTCTTTCCTTCTGTCTCTACCCCCACCTCCTCTCTTACTCATTTGATGCTTTTAGTATCCACCCCTATTCTTTAAAAACAACTACAAACACAAGTTTTCTCTCTCTCTCTCTCTTTTTTTTTTTTTTTGGCTTTTTTAGGGCCCCATCTGCAGCCTGTGGAGGTTCCCAGCCTAGGGATCAAATCAGAGCTACAGCTGCTGGCCCGCACCACAGCCACAGCCACATCAGATCTGAGCTGCATCTTCGACCTACACCACAGCTCAGGGCAACGCCGGATCCTTAACTACCTACTGAGCCAGGCCAGGGACCGAACTCGCAACCTCATGGTTTCTAGTCGGATTCGTTAACCACTGAGCCATTATGGGAACTCCAACAAAGAGTTAATTATTCAAACGAGGGTCCAATACATTGAAGGACTCTTTAACCACTAATATTTCAACTCCTATCGAGCGTCTCCTATGTGCCAGACGCTCCGGGTGGCACAGAATAACTCAATACACTCGTTCTGCCTGGAACATTTAGCTTCAAACGCACAGCTAAAAGTTTGCTGTCAGATGCAGGTCTGTAAAACACTTATTTGTGGTCTCTGGGATACACACCCTGTTCCATCTGCTAGAATCTAAGTATCTGAGGTGTTATTCGTGGAACCATCTGAAATCACCAAGTAGCTGCCATTGCCCTCGTGTCCCCATTCTTTTCCCGCGTGGAAGGAGTTATATCCTGAACAGCTTCACTAGCTGACATGTGGGAGTTTGAAAAAACTCAAACCCATAAACCCCTCTTTCCTTTGTAGCAGCCCATGGGAAGAACTTCTTTTTAGTTGTTGGTTTCTATTTTTGGCACAGAAAGCTTCTCTTTTTTTGCTTTTTCTCCCCTGCACACATGGTTGGTTTTGTTATTTAGGACACTGAACTACAATTATATTTACCTGTTTGCTTCAGCCAGGGTTGTGACTCAACATAATGTCATATGCACGTTTACATATTGACTTTTATAAAATTATATATTAAGATTTAGGGTATGGGTACCGGAGAACTCCTCCTCAACTGATACTAAAGGAAGTAAGGGGACAGCGTTAACTTATTCCAGACATGCAGCGCAGAACTGGTTGTGGTGCTGGTTAGTCCAATGGCTCAGTGAGACCACCCACCTCTCCATCCCCCTCTCCTCCCCCCTCCACCCCCTTTCCATCTGCCTCAGCCTGCTTTTCTCACTGGTCTCCCCTGGTGGGAGCAGGACAGCTTGGGCAGGCAGTGCACCTGTCACATGACAATGCGACCATGTTGAAAGAGAATGCTCTGCCTGCAGACTTGTCCGCATGCCTCTGGGCAAATTGTGTCACATGCTTTTCCTAATCCAATAACCAGCAGGAGGGGATGGGGAGACCCAAACTGAACTAGACCCACAGGACAGATCCCCCGAAACCTGGAAGGCCATTGCCTTCCCACAGGACTTGGAGAGCAAGTAAGCACAACCGAGAGACATCTGATTGCAAGAAGCAGCACATTACTGCCAAGTAAGCACGGGTTCCTTCCTGCCTCGCCTGTGTTTTATCTTTCTCCCTTCGCTACAATGTTCTCAGCTAATCAGTCTGCTCTATTGTATGCAATTGATTCAGATCCTTTTTTTCTGAACAAAGGGGAGGCATAAGCAAACAAACTAGTAGTAGGTATAAATACACCCCTACACACATTCAGGTGACACGCCCAGTGCTTGAGAGTGGAAGTGCAGATATTAAAAAAAAAAAGCAGGAAGTGTATAAACTGGGGGCTCAGGCAGGTAAAATCGAATCAAAAAGCCCATCAGGCTCTGCTGATGGGCCTGAGGCTGAGCCCCAGGAAGACGGAGGCCCCCAGGGGACCCCACGCCTCTAGTGAGAGTGGGGACACTCAGCCGAAGACATTCTTGGGTTTAGATCCAAACATAGCCAGTTGGGGGTATTCCGATGAACAAATCTGAGAGGGAGTTGCACATGTGTGTGGAAGTGCTTTCAGCAAAGCACTGTCATAGCTGTCATCCCATTTGCTCTTTTTAATCCTGCTGGGGGAAACCTGCCTGTGAAGAAACTGAAGCTGCAGAGCGTGCGGCTTTTCCCAGCAGACGCAGCTAACGAGGGGCCGCAGCCTCGTGGAAGGGTCCTCTCCTCTGAGTCCAAAGCCCCTGGCTACAGTTACAATTGTGCATCCGCTGAGACTTCAAGAGGGTGGGGAGGCCCTTGGGAGGGGGGTTTCTCAGCAGATGGTACTGAAACCGACCGTATTAACGGCCTGGACCGAGCCAGAACCCAGATTGGGACTTGAACCCACGGTTTTAAATTAGAATCACTCCCCCTGTGTCTGGACTCACTGAGGTTCAGGTTCTTCATGTCTCCGTGCAGCAAGAGACAAAGGGATAGGCAAGAAATCGACTGATTACGACAGGACGCTTGTGAGAGATGCAAGCGGGTGGGCACCGAAGCTCTGCCCGAGGATCCGAAGGCTACAGTTTTATCAGCCAAGGGGAGTGAGTGGGGGTTGGAAAGCCCGCCTCTTCCTTTCTGGGAGTGGCAGCTCCTCCTTAGTATCTGGTAAGCTGTGTGTTCACATCCGCAGAAGGTGGTCCTCAAACTCCCGCCCTGGGTCTGCATCTGAATGCAGGTCTCGTCGCATCTCCCACCCAACGACCTGAGGCAATTCTCAAGCCTCCACTAAGGAAGCAAAGCTGCCTCGTCTGATGGCTTTTTTGAGCAATTTATTTGCTCACAGCGATCTCCCAAGGTCCCCTAAGTGTGCCTCGTTATCCGTGGTCCTCTATCGGGACTTCTGCAACCACCGGGGTCTACCCCATCCCTGTCAGTACCAGCCACGCACATGTCAGCATGTGGTCACGTAGATTACCTGACTTTTGCTCTCCTGCCCTCGTTTATCCGTTTCCTCAATCAATAGACACTAAGCCAGAACAGCTGTTTAGGGCTTGGCACTGGGTGCTGTGACACAGAGACACCGCTCAGGATAAAGACTCCGAGTCCTGTGTCAGTGCCCAGGGGCTGCACCTGTGACTTGCATACGGCTGTTTTGCCTCAGCTCTTTGCCTTCTAGAATCTCGGTGCCCCCACATCTGCCACGTTTGCTGGATGTGCCAGCATAAAACTATCTTCGCTTGTGTTGGGAGCACGTAGCTGAGAGAAAATGAAGGTGGACCCCACTAGGTGCTTGTCCCCTGTCACCTGGTGCCCAGCAGGGATTTATATGTAAAGGGAGCCTTACAACATCTGGGGACAGACATTATTCCGCTGCGTGATTGGCTGGACAGTGAGGAATCAGGGAGGTTAAGAACTTTTTACCCAGGCTGATTTTTGTTAAAAGTTAATCTATTAACATGCATTTGTATATGTAGTAAAATCATACGTATCATATAATGGAATAAGGCTAAATTCCCTTCTTCGCACGAGGTCTGTTAGGTTTGCCTAGACGGAAGCATTTTCATTTAGTAGATAAAAAAAGCGAAACTAAAATTAGAAGTGACAGGGAAATGTTGGATGCATCTAGAAACTATTCTAAGGTGCAGAGGAAGTTTTTCTTAGAACTCGACCTCAGGGGCTCCACGGTCTTCCTTGTGTCAGGGGCCCCGGGGAGGGAGGAACTGGAGCAACTGGGGAAGAACTGGGAACACGCAAGGCGTGAGGAGGTGGAGCCTTGCAGGGAAGGAACTGGAAACTGCCCGCAATGAGCCTGCTGACCCGACTTTGCCGCCCAGCCCTTCACCCACCCCCCGCCCCATTTCCCGTTTCCAAGCCGGCGATGGGAGCAATTTGCCCCAATGAGAGCCTTCATGTCTCTAGTATCAGACTGAATTTTCTCAAAGGTTATATTAGGAACACCACTGGGTGGTTACAGCAAATGTCGCAGATGTGCGTCCAGTTTCACTGAAGTCCCCAGGAAGGGGTCACTTGCCCACAGAATAACAATGTGGATGGAGGGAGGCCTGGGGAGCATCCCAGGCCTCTTTCCCTCAATTGCTTCTGAACCTGAAGCTTGGCTTTGACCCTCCCTGTCCCCAGTTCTGCAGGCCAGACTGATACCTGGCGATTTTGTCCTCCTTTTATTCTCCCAGACTCAAAACAGTGCGACAATTTCAATCCCACGGATCATTGGTCAGACACTGGGCAGTACCTGGGTGGAGGCCAGTCTGGATGTTACCAGACCGACAGAACCATCACAGCTACACCGACCCACACCCTGACAGAGGCCCTGGCCTGTGTCTGCTGACCTGGCAACTTGGCCTTGTCTTCGTCTGTAGTTCCTGAGGGCATCAGGCTGACCTCAGTGCTAGAGTACATCCAGACACCTGCCCACAGACAAACATGTGGTGTGTGTGAGCATCACACCCATTCATAGGGATGGGCGCTCAGTGGAAAGAGCACGACCCATCCTCTTCCTCCTGTTGCCAAATTTAAGATGCTTGTCCTCTTTTAAAAGCCAAGAGGTGTTTTTTTTGACTGCACCTGTGGCCTGGGAAGTCCCCGGGCCAGGGATCGAACCCACGCCACAGCAGTGACAATGCCCAGCCCTTAGCCACCAGAACACCAGGAACTTCAAAAGGCAAGATTTTCAACCTCCGCCCCAAACATGAGCATCATCAGAATTTCTTTCTCTTACGCACTTTCTTCATCAGTTCTTTCCCGAAGCCTATGAAACACTTGATGCTGTTAAATCCTGCAGCCCTTACTGTCCTACGTGTCCCGGCACCAGCATCACTTAAATGCAGCCCGGATGCTCATAGTCTGTCCTCACCACATGTTCACCCTTCATTCCATAGCTCTCAGCTTCCTCTTTCCTGAAATCCTACACGGAAGGGTCACCGAGAACATGGTGGGTTCTTATTTGATGGGCAGCATCTTAATTCCCTCTCTCTGTACCACTGGGAGGAAGGCTGTTTCTCCTGAAATATCATTTTGTGGTTAAAGCATCACCTCCTGAGTCTGAGTTTGGCATTTTTGGCTTCACTACTTTCTAGCTGGATGAGCCTAGGCAGGTTACTAAAGCTTTATAAACCTCAGTTTTCCTCCTCTGTACAATGGGAACATCTAATGCCTACCTCAAACTGTTCCTGCGAGGACTTGCCTTCGGGTCTCTGTAGGACTCTTCAAACTCACCCTAAACCCGTCTGACCTCACCATCCATTTCCTAGACGGCGCTTTGTCCTCTGGGCTTGGGAATAAGCCAGGACTCCGCAGCCCGTGGCCCTCAGGGGAATCAACCCCAAGTTCCTTCTTGGGCTTCGCCTTCTCGAACATTATTTTTATAGTCTTACTTCTTTTTACTACCATTTTGTAACTCGGTGTCTTCTTCTTTCTCGCCTTATCTCTGATGATAACCCCTCTTCTCCCGTCTTCAGCCTCAGCTTCTCCTTCACCACCACTTGAATCGTCCCCTAGATGGAAGCTGTCATCTCATTGCTGCCTCTGTAGTGACTATGGAAACTGATGCTGGGCCACAGATCAAGGTGGGTCTCCAACACTCCATCACCGGCTATGAACTGAATGTCAATCACAGATGTTAATCTCAGAGTGTTCTTCCTGACACCACCGCTGAGCTTTGGCCACAAGAGGCGGCTCTCCGGGCCCCGAGCAAGCCCATCTGTCCTTCCCGCCTGAGGCCAGCGCCCCAGTTCAGTCCTCTCTTCCTCAAGTGCTTTCCCTCCTGCGCACCCCTGCCCTGTCCTCAGAATCCTGCCACGTCCTAAGCAAGTGGGCCCCCTTCCCGGGAACTATCCAGAAAGGAATCAGTGCATCCTTCTCTGCCCGCCTGCCCTGCAGCTGCCGCGACAAGGCCTCTGCCCAGGGAGCAGGACACCTGTGTCTTTGCCTTGGTTCCTCGAAGTCAGAGGCCATGGGTGTGTGTGAGCATCACACCCATTCATATATTTGGGGGTTTGTTTGTCAGTTTTTAGCCTTCCTCCGTGCCCATGGTAAAATTTCCATGGATGATTATTTCATTGAACTACTGTCTTTAGAATTCATAAGCAAAAGCCGACATGTGTGTGCCTGGGACTGCAGACGTCATCAGTATATGGAATAAGCGGTGGCTGAAAATGAATCCTGTGAAAAGGGCTCGAAGTTCAGCAGAAAACGGGTCTCACTTCCTGTGCTGGGGAGTCCCTTGTCCTCAGCGCAGTGGTTGGTTCTCAGCGCTGGTTTGTGTCCCGACCACGGGAGGGCTGGTTTAAAAGGCCAGTTTCTGATTTAGTGGCTCTGAACGGAGGCTCTTTGGTTTCTGCCGGTTCCCAGGCGGCGCCGATGCCGCTGGACCAGGGTCCACGCTTGAGAACCGCAGTCTCAGACAACGGGTCCAGAAGAGCCTTCATTCCTCTCGGTTCCGGTGGCGTCACTGCACTGCCTGCCGCTCCGTCTCACTGTGCAGAAGGCAGTCGCTGGACCAAACAATGACCTTCGCAGCTCCGGCTTCTACCCGAAGCTGCGAGTCACGCATTCTTAGCGAGTGAACGCAATCTAGAGATTTCGGTATTCTGCTAACGATTGTTTTTCTCTTTTCCTTCACAGCGAAAATACAGATTGAAGGTAAATATAGATTACCTTAGAATTCATCGATAAACTAAGCCTGAATGAATCAGTGTTCTCCAGAGAAGCAGAACCAATAGGATATATATATAAAATATAAAATATAAATATATAATATATATAATGGTATAATGGTAAAAAATATATAATATATAATGGTATATATAATATATATAATGGTATAAATATATAATATATATAAAGGTGTGTATATTATATAAGAATACATATTATATATAATGGTATAATGGTATAAACATATAATATATATTATTGTATATACTATAATATATATAATGGTATAATACTGTAAATATATAATATACAATATTTATTATTGTATATATTATAATATATATAATGGTATAGTTAATCACTACATATGAATATATTATTTATAAATATTTGACGTATTTTTTTTTTTCCTGTCCTTGTGTCCTTGACCCCAGGGCTTGGGAAGTCAGTTCTTAGAAAATGATTCCTCTGGCAGGATCAGAGTCAGTGGCTTTATCAGGAAGCCAGAACCTGCCCTGGCCTTTCCTTCTGGGACTCTCAGTCCCCAAAACTGACAGGGTTACTGCCCTAGGGTCAATGATTCCAAATGTCAGGGGAAATTGCTGGAAAAAGACCAGAGACGGAGACTGGAAGGCGAGGGATTCCCTGTGCAGCTTTGTGGTCCTTCTCTGCCGTGAGAATCATTCAAAGGGCAATTAAGGTGATACAATAAAACCATCACCTCTAATGACAGAGGGATTCAGGGGAAAGGAAGCCTCCGGTGTCCTGGGCTCCAGGGAAGAGGAGCCAGGGTGCTGGCACGACTAACTAATGGGAGAGAGCCTTGGGACCCCTGCAAATTCCAGGGGTAGGCGGCCTTGTCTGTGTCACCTGATGGCTCTCTTCTCCCTCATGCCATTCTAAGAATGCACAGGGCCCTTGATGGAGCTTTTCTCAGGCATCACTACAGCCCATTTGGGGATGGTTGGAGGACGAGGGGACCCTGGGAGGGCTTATCACTTCTGTTCTGAGCCAGAGAGTGGGAGGTTAACCAGGACCTTCCCCTGGGGATCCTGAGTGAGGCTGGTTTTCCTCCTGGACACTCAGGGCTGTGACCTCACCATGTAGGCTCCTTTCTGCTCAGATTTCCTAGCAGCACGGGGAGAAGCCCCTGCAAATGTAGGGCTTGGAACTCTCCTTCTTCTGCCTCTGCGATGGCCTAGTCTTAAATAACTTACTGCTCCTGGGCCCTCAATAAAATTTCCCGGGTATCTTCCATTGAGGTTTAATTGACTTACAATATTGTTTTAGGTTTGGGTGTTCAGCAGAATGAATCAGCTTGTATATGTATATATTGTTCAAATTGTTTTCCATTGTAGTGATTACAAGATATTGAATATGGTTCCCTGTTATTCAGTAGGTGCTTATTGAGAAGCTATTTTGTACATAGCAGTGTGTATCCTAAATTTCATACTCCTAATTTATCCCCTCCTTTCCCTTTTGCAACCATAATTTTTTTTTGGGGGGGGGGTCTTTTTGTCTTTTCTAGGGCAGAACCCACAGCATATGGAGGTTCCCAGGCTAGGGGTCTAATCTGAGCTGCAGCCACCGGCCTACGCCAGAGCCACAGCAACGCGGGATCCGATCCGCGTCTGCGACCTACACCACAGCTCACGGCAATGCCGGATCCTTAACCCACTGATCAAGGCCAGGGAATGAACCTGCAACCTCATGGTTCCTAGTCGGATTCGTTAACCACTGAGCCACGACGGGAACTCCCATAATTTTGATTTTTATGTCTGTGAGTCTGTTTCTGTTTTGTAAATTAGTTTACTTGAACTTTTTATGAGTCCACATATTAGTGATAGATCATAATATTTTTGAAAGCATTTTTTTTTTGATTGTATGTGAGGCATATGGAAATTCCTGGGCTAAGGGCTGAATTGGAGCTGCAGCTGCCAGCCTACACCACAGCCACTGTCACAGCAACGCCAGATCTGAGCCATATCTGCGACCTATAGCACAGCGTAAAGCAACACCAGATCCTTAACCCACTGAGCGAGGCCAGGGGTTGAACCTGAATCCTCATGGATACTGGTCAGGTTTATCATTCAATTTCCCATTATCTGAAGCACATGCAAGTTTTTTTCTTTAATTTTCTAAGTTTCACTGAGGTAGAGTTGGTTGACAGCAAAGTGATTCCGTGACACACACACACACACACACACACATACACACACACACACACATCCATTCTCTTTCAGATGCATTTTCCACATTGACTCTTTATCTGGCAGCTGGCCCGTGAGTTCATTCTCTGCTGCACAGACACCACGTCCTACTCAGGCTTACTTTCAGCATCCAGCACAATTCGTGGAACTTTGGTCACTCCACAGGTGTGGACAGGAGAGACGGAGACAAGGAAAATGGGAGGTAAGAGCCATCGAGACAAGGACTCTGTGCAAGAGGCTCACGGAGCATTGTTCCCATAAGAATTCAAAGTGAGCGTAATTCTTAATCCGAGCAGTCTTACTTCCTGCTCTAATGCTGCACCTGAAGGAGGATATTCCTTGCCTCCTAGATGCAAACCTCCCACTCTCTCCGTGTCCATCTTTAGAAACCTCTGTGGTCTTCCAGCTTTACTTTGGTGTCAGTTAAGGACCTAAGGTTTGAGACTTATTTCTGATCTCTAATTAGTTCTGAAAAGAAAGCAAATGCATAAAGTTGGAAAATACCTTTTCTTTTCACATAGTTCTGTACTTGGAGGATGTTAATAATATTTTTTATAATCCTTTAAGAATGGAGCAAAGCATGTCAGAATCCTTGATGAAATGCTCTTCCTTTGGGTTATGGGTGTGAAAATTAAATAGATGCCCTTTAAGGGATTTTACTTCATAGGTGAGCACAAAAGGATCCAACTCTTTTTTCCATGAAAGTATTACAGTTTTCCTGCTGTTTGTTTAGTAGCTGTTCAAACTCTTTCTCTTAATAAGTCTTTTTCAATTTACGTGTTCTATTTTGTGGTGTCATTTCACCTTCAAAACCCAAGAGGGCTTTTAATAGCCCATGGCAAAGGAGCGCTCCCTCGATAAGCAGCAGTCATTAAAAAGTCTACAGTCTGATTTGCTGAAATCAGGTTTGAGGCCGTGTTTTAATCAGTATGGAGGGGACGGGTAACGTGGGTTTGTGTGCAAACGTCCTGACTTAATCAGTGAGTTAAAATGGTTCTGCTCTTTTAAAACCATAATTCAAAAAAACACCCTAAGGTCTTTAAAGATTCTAAGACATGAAGCTCATAAACTTTTCATTTTCTGGAATCCAGAGGAGCCTCCAGCGCCCTTTGACGGATAGCTTTCTCCATTTCAAGTACCCATTTGGTCTGAGCTCTCTCCTGGCCATCAGACTCGCCTGCCATAACTCTGCCAGGTGCGGGTGAAAAACGGCTGCCTCCGAAAGTTACAAGCGGAGGCTGGAAGATTTAACTGTTTCCTACCAGGATTATCAAGCGAGAATCCCGGCCTGGGTCAGATCACGCCTGCGCTTGCGCTCAGGCGTTCATTCAACACGCCTCGTGCGTCTGCTCTGACCGTGGTGATCAAAACGCCCCTGAGCTCACGCCTAAACCGTAAATTAGAAGAGGCCCCAGGTAGGCCGGGGAGGTAGGAACAGACTGGGTTTTAGTTGTGAGACTGCGGAAAGAGGGAGGAAAATAATGGGGGGGGGGGATGCACGGGGCTGGGGGGGAGGCCGGTGAGGCACCTGGGCCAAGTCGGGTGGCTCTGAGGCCCCACGAAAGAAGTGAGGATTTTATTGGAATAAGGGGAGCCAGGACTTTTAGTAACTGGGCTCCTGCTTACATTTTGAAGGTCTCTCTGCTCTGAGGAGAAGGTGTTGTGGGAAGATTGGAGTTGCGGTTATAACGGGGCCCAGGTGACGGGCCCTGTGGCTTGGCTAGAATGTTGTCCTGCCTGATTTTACATGTCAGCTTGGCCCTGGTATTTTGCCAGACACTGTTCTAGGTGTTTTGGTAAAGATGCTGTTTATTCGAGATGAACATTTAGGTCAGTGGACTTCGACGAGAGCAGGTGCTCCTCTGTGATGGGGGCGGGGGCGCCATCCAACCAGTTCAAAGACTGAGAGAAACGGCTTCTGGAGGAAGGGAGAATTCGGCCTCCACATGCCTTTGGACTTGAGCTGCAGCAGCCGCTCTTCCCGGATCCCTACCCTGAGGGCCTGCCCTGGAGACTTGGGGCTGGTCAGGCCTCATGTGTGCACGAACCGCTTCCTCTTTCTCTCAGTCTCTCTCTCTCCACGTATCTTGCACACACACCCCACACACACACCACACCGTGTTGCTGCTGTTTTTTGGAGACCCCTGACTGCTACAAAGAGTCACAGAGATACAAAGTTAAAGAAGATACATTTGAGAAATTGGGGGATCAGAACCACACTTATTTGCTGAGATATTGCTTGTAGGATCAGAGAGAGAAAGCAAGCCTGGCTCCTACATTTGGGCGTGAGCAGGAGAAAAGTCTGTGATGTCATTTCCTGAGACGAGACAGAGGGCAGGGTGGTAGTTATGGCGGTGGGGGTCAGTGGGGGTCAAGGGGGTCAGTGGGGGTCAGTGGAGGTCAGTGGGGATCCGTGGGGGTCAGTGGAGGTAATGGGGTCAGTGGGAGTCAGTGGGGATCGGTGTGGCTAATGGTAAAGGGGCTCCGTGGGGGTCCATGGGGGTCCGTGGGGGTCAGTGGGGACCAGTGGGGGTCAGTGTGTTCCGTGGGAGGTAATGGAGATCTGTGGGGGTTATAGCAGGTGTCAGTGGGGGTCCACGGGGGTCAGTGGGGGTCAGTGGGGTTACTGGGGGTCAGTGAGGATCAGCAGGTGTTAATGAAAGTCCGCGAGAGTCAGTGGGGTTAAGGGGTGAGCAAAGAACTGTCCTGACCCGTGGAGTTGAAATGCCAGCCATTGCACGCAGCTATCCCGCAGCACACACTTACACCAAAAGGTGTGTGGGATGGAAGGTGACAGCCGGTATCCTGGCTCAGGTCTTGACTCGGCCTTTTACAGACTCTGAACAGATAAATTGGGCCTGTTGATTCAGATTCCTCTTTCTAATACTTGAGATACAAGTGACATCTGTGTCACGGAGAATTTTTTAGATAATATTGCAGAAATGCACATATGCATATGAAAGATACGAAAGTCACGTGAATGCCTTGTCCGTGTGCTTGGAAGGTTTTCCTGGAGGCAGGTGGACGCTGCTGCTGGTTGTTGCTCATCATTCGTTAGATGTTGCAGGTGGAGCTGATTTATTTAAATCGGAGCAAGGCTCTCAGGAGGCCACGGCTTGAAGACAGGCTCCAGGGCCTGGATTCCAGGTTCCCTGCGGAGAGCAGGTGAGTGAGAACGGAATGCAAAGCAGGCCACTGCCTGCCACGTGCTTCTCAAACCATCTATGGACATTTTCCATCATTCTATTCCTTAACTGGTGATGGGGAACACTTCTAAAAAATAAAATAAAAATTAAATGCTAGAGACACAAGATGAAGAACAAAAAGCATACCGTAAGCCCTCATTATTTACGGTTGCATTCAACACCCATAGAATCAGTCTGAAATTGCCACAAAAGTTACCAAATGCTTCGTCTCTATTTTTGCGTTTGTCTAGACAAGAACCCAGAACAAGGAATTCACCTGCTGTGAGCTCTGGACCATCACTTGAGCAGCATCGCCTAAGAAATAATTCTCAGAAATATTTGAGCTGGAGACTTCAGGGAACAGATGGGAGTTATGGGAATTTGTTAGATAAAGCTCAGAGCTGTAACTGGGGAAGTAACAGTCCCTATTTTTGGGCCCAAGGGCACGAGGTCCAGGGAAAAAAACGTTGCCCTTAATCTTGCTTGGAAATCAAGCCCTTTGCCTGAGAAGGGAGTGGGATGGAGACGGACGGGGCTGGTGGCCGGTGGCCACACTCAACTCCTGCTGGCGTGTTAGGTGTTGCTTTGTCTGGGAGCCTGGCCAAGGGTTGGAGGAAAGCAAAGGAGGTACTGCCGGCTCTCTTTAAGGATGTGCAAAACAGCAACCAGGTCTACACATCGGAGACCCAGATTCCTGCTGTGAGGGACCAAGCTTCCCAGCCTAAGACACACGTGGTGCAGGCAGGTGATGGCTATGGGACCTAGGGAGCCAGCACAGGGGCAGGGGAGTCAAGGGTGAGGAGAACAGCTCTGCGGGCAGACAGTGCACAGCCCCTGATGCCTTGGTTGGCAATGTCTGTTCTAGGGAACTCCACTGCTCTCTGATTAAATTCTAAGAATCGCCCTCGTAGGATGCCAACAAGTAATATCACTTTCTCTGAAAGAGGATTTTGCTAGCTAAGGAAGCAAAGAGTGTTTGAGCCCTCAGAACGGTGATAGACTTGAGAAGGAAAGTGGGTAACAAGCTGATTTTCCTGGGAAAAGGACAGATGAATTTTGCCCCTGGCAGGCTGAGCAGACAAGGAGACAGTTTCCTGTTGCCTCTGACAAGTCAGAAAACCACTCCCAACATGTCACAGGCTTGCTCTCTTGAGGGCTCATACTTAGGAGGGGTTTGAAGTGGGTCTGGGTCAAGCACAGGATGCCAGGTCTGGTCACTGAGTCTGGAAACTTGGTCTAGGGCACTGTTTATTAGTTTAAGGAAAGAAGAAAAAAAAAAAAGATTTGGGTATCATTTTTTTCCTTGACTTGCCGTTAAAAGAAATATGTAGACATATTGGAATCAATGCAAAAATGGGAGAAAGCCAGATGAAGATAAAATAAAAAGTGAGGCGTTCCCATCATGGTGCAGCAGAAATGAATCCAGCTAGGAACCATGATGTTGCGGGTTCGATCCCTGGCCTCGCTCAGTGGGTTAAGGATCTGGCATTGGTGTGACCTGTGGTGTAGGTTGCAGACGCAGCTCAGATCTGGCGTTGCTGTGGCTGGGGTGTAGGCCAGCAGCTGTAGCTCTGATTTGACCCCTAGGCTGGGAATGTCTATATGCCATGGGTGTGGCCCTAAAAAGACAGAAGACAACAACAACAACAAAAAACACAAAGCGAAAACACTGGCAGGGTCATGGCAGCACACACAATGCAAAGCTTGGAGCCATATATTTCTAGAAGTTGGCTATGAATCTGTTTCTAAGTCTCTACTATCTCACATCAGTGGGAAGGGATGGGTAGTTAGTGGCGTCACCAGTTCATGTTTAGAAGCATTGCTTTCCAGAATTGGAGACACGAGGATTTTATTCTGTGCAGCCACATAAAGGGGATATGGAGTGAGAGATATAGAGAGGCTTGGTTTTCTGTTCTTTTAAATATTAAACAAAAAGCTGTTTTCAAGCCAATGGATATCATATAGTGCATAAAAAAGTTGTCATTTAGCTGCATATTTATCACACCATGCACTCCCTTAAATGCAGTAACTGGTTGCCATGACCATGCATTATGTCAAACTCAGAAAGTAGCCTAGAGATTATTTTCTTATTTAAATGCATTAAAATGCATACAGGGTGTTTAGAAATGCAAATCACGCCAACAGACTCTTTGATTAACTCTGGCCTTATTCCAAACGGTTTATAATAGAGTCCCTTTTGCATAAATAAAATATTATGATTCCAAGACAAAGCTCTTCTAAAAACATTCGAGGGGTCCACCATGTGGAGATGGTGAAACAGAACTGTGGGCTCTATTTGAAGGGACATTTGCAAAACGGTCACACAGAGGGCTTTTCCATCAGCTGCTGCCTTTAGTGTGACAAGGACCACGTGCCCACCTTGCATCTCTTGTCTGGATAGTCAGGGCCGTTTCATTTTTCTCACACATCTGGGTGGGAGGTGAAAATGATGCATCACTTTGATTTATAGGTTTATAGTTCTAGTGGTCCATTTGGTTCATTGCTGCTTTTCTAAACATCTCAAGACAGATTTTAGTGCAGCCTCTGCCCAAGTGCTCTTTTTAACAAAGTAGGGCTGGAACACAGACAATGTGCTTCTAACCAGCTAAATCTCCAGCAGTAGATACACGGTAAACATGTGTAGAAATAATGAACCAGCGATACTGCCAGAAAATGTCACATTGCTTCTGCTATCATCTTTAGGGTATCTTTCCTTCGTCTAAAAGATAATTGATAGAAAAAGCACGATGCACCCCACTCCCTCTCTTTTTTGGTTTCTTTCCAAGCCATAGTCAAATATAATCATTTGACATAAGTAGTTTTAGGTTCCGTGATTTGTTATATGTTTGTTGCGTAATACTCTATAAACATGTTGTCATGTGTATTTTTTTCTCATCAGGCTTACTTTTAAAATTGAAGTAGAGTTGATTTATAATGCCACGCCAGGGTCAGGTATAGAGCAAAGTGATTCAGTTACGCACATCTATGTTTATATAATTATTGTGTTGTATATTTAATTATTCTTTTCAGATCCTTATAGGTTATTACAAAATATTGAGACTGTAGTGTTCCCTGTTCTATACAGGAGGTCCTTGTTGATCTGTTTTATATACAGTAGGGTGTGTCTGTTAATCCCAAACTCCTAATTTATTGCTTCCCCTTTTCCCCTTTGGTAACCCCACGTTTTTTTCTGTCGTGTGTATTTTTAAAATAATTATTTTAATGGTTCAGCATATTATAACTTTCTTCAATTAGTCTACGAGTATTAGGATTGCTTCTAGTTTTTCACTTTGATGCTGACTGTAAAGCTGTAGGCACCTGCTGCTCTGCTCAGGCGTGTCATTGCTCTTCTGAGACCGTCACTGAACCAGCAGCTCTGACCTGAGACCTCGCTTGTCTCAGAGAAAAGGAGATAAAAGTTGCAGCCGAATCATATTCCATGTCTCCCAAGGGCTCTGCTCACAGTGGCCCCCAGGTTACTACCTGTTCTCTCAGTGAGCGGAGCAGTACAGGTGGCCATGTCTACAGTCACCAAAGCAGCAAGGAAAATTTGCAGAGAAGCTGCAGGTCCTGGGCATGATAACCCAGTCTGGAGTGACACCACACTCTCCTGCTGCTCGAGACGGAACCTACTGCATTTTCCCGTAGCCGTCAACACCCAACTACATTTTTTGTCCAGTGTTTATCATCTGTTTTCTTTCCTTCCCTACGTCTCAGCTTCCTTAGCTGAAAAGCTGGATAAACTATGTCATCATTTAACTTACAATATTAAATGTCTCCAGTGACTCATGCCAGACAGGTCACTCAGTTAAGAAGATGGGAACTGCCCTAGGAGTAGACACAACTCAAAAAAACCTGTTGCTTTGAGGACCATCTTAAAGATTTATTAATTTTACAGCTAAAGTACAGGCACAAGTCAAACCATTTCGAAAGCATGGGGAGTCACGGTATAAATAGGATCCAGAAAGTTGAATTTCTGTAGTCCTCTTATTTGTGTTTATGCCAGATTTATTTATTTTTTTCCTCATTTTTAAAATTTTTGGCTATGCCCTTGGAACGTAGAAGGCCAAGGACCGAAAGGGCACCCCAGCAGCAGCCCAAGCCACAGGAGTGACGATGCTGGATCTGTAACCCACTGGGCCACCATGGAATTCCCACACTTCTCCTCCATAGTCATCTTGCTTTCCCGTTCACCAGCAAAACCCAACAGTCATTATTTAACGACTTACCTCTTTCAGTTCAGTAAATTTCTTTTTAAAAAGTGCCACTTAAAATTCATATTTAGACACTGGAAAGATGATGTGTAAGAAGTAACATAAAATTGTCCGCAGACTTCTCTTTCCCAGGCTGCATTGGCACTCGTCACTGCCAGTCTGGTGAGGAATCAGGGCTCAATTTCTCAGCAGCTGCAGGTGCTGAGAGCCATTCTTTCTTTCCTGGCTCTTAGTGAAACACTTCCTTTCCTCTTTGCAGCCAACAGAATTCCTATTTTTGGTGATTATTTTCTATAATATTGAGGCTAATATTTTCAGTTTCTTAAACTCAAACCACATTACTCTGGAAAATTAGCGTTTATAAATTCTTTTTTTTTGGTCTTTTTGATTTTTTAGGGCTGCACCCAGGGCATATGGAGATTCCCAGGCTAGGGGTCCAATCAGAGCTGTTGCTGCCGGCCTACACCACAGCTCACAGCAACACCGGATCCTTAACCCACTGGGCGAGGCCAAGGATCGAACCTACAACCTCATGGTTCCTAGCTGGATTTGTTTCCACTGTGCCATGACAGGAACTCCAGTGTTTATAAATTCATTTGAGGAAAATAAAGCTTTACAAGTGCAATGGAATTTTAAAAATATTTTACTTGGGAGTTCCCGTCGTGGCGCAGTGGTTAATGAATCCGACTAGGAACCATGAGGTTGCGGGTTCGGTCCCTGCCCTTGCTCAGTGGGTTAACGATCCGGCATTGCCGTGAGCTGGGGTGTAGGTTGCAGACGCGGCTCAGATCCTGCATTGCTGTGGCTCTGGCGTAGGCCGGTGGCTCCAGCTCCGATTGGACCCCTAGCCTGGGAACCTCCATATGCCGAGGGAGCGGCCCAAGAAATAGCAACAACAACAAAAGACAAAAGACAAAAAAAAAAAAAAAAATTTACTTATTAAATCAATATTAAAAACTATAATTTTAGGTTTTAAGAAAAAAAAACACTTCATAATTTTAACTCTCCTTTTTCACATTCCTATCTTTCTCTTTTTCTATATTCAAATATAAGTCTTACGTATTTATAACCATAGCAAGGTTACCATTTTGTACTCTCATTTGGTTACTTTATCTGAGAGAATTATTTCCTCATGTTAATACATAGTCTTTAATACCACGAGTTCCCATCGTGGTGCAGCGGAAATGAATCCGACCAGAGACCATGAGGCTGTGGGTTAGATCCTGGGCCTCACTCAGTGGGTTAAGGATCCTGTGTTGCCATGAGCTGTGGTGTAGGTCACAGACGGGGCTCGGATCTGGCATTACTGTGGCTGTGATGTAGGCTGGCAGTTATAGCTCTGATTGGACCCCTAGCCTGGTAACTTCCATATGCCGCAGGTGTGGCCCTAAAAATATCAAAAAAAAAAAAAAATCATCAGCAGCTACATCATGTTTTATCAGGCCAGTAAGCCACAGTTCACTTTGAATAATTAAATGTTATTGCATTTTTGGAGATTTTCCTCATTTCCAGTTTTTTATTAAGACATAGTACTAAGTAAAATAATTCTTTTTATCCTAATAGGCATTTTTCAAAATACTTTTATCATAAATTCCCAAGAGTGACATTACTGGGTTTGACGCTTTTTCAGCTCTTGAAATCTTTGCCAAATTGCTTCTCTAAAATAGACACTTAAATTTTCAGATCCAAACTATGTATAAAAATGTGTTATTAAGCCATTGTCAATTATAATGGAAAATTTTGCTACATAAATTTGTTTTTTTTTTTTTTTTAATTTTTGTTGTTGTTGTTGTTGTTGCTATTTCTTGGGCCGCTCCCGCGGCATGTGGAGATTCCCAGGCTAGGGGTCCAATCGGAGCTGTAGCCACCGGCCTACGCCAGAGCCACAGCAACGCGGGATCCGAGCCGCGTCTGCAACCTACACCCCAGGTCACGGCAATGCCGGATCGTTAACCCACTGAGCAAGGGCAGGGACCGAACCCGCAACCTCATGGTTCCTAGTCGGATTCGTTAACCACTGCGCCACGACGGGAACTCCCTGCTACATAAATTTGAATGTTTTTAGGTTTAAATATGTTTTCCATTCTTTACAATTTTCTTTTTTTTGCTTTTTGTGTGATTTTATTAAATGTGAAAAGGGATACATTTCCTAAAAGCAATATATAAATTATAAAATATCCTTTTACAACTTCTCCTGATGTTGAAAGTTTTTGTATATGTGTATAGAAGAGAGTTAGTAATATTTTAAAATACATAAAATATTTCCTTATTAGTACACAACACATTTATAGTAATGTTGATTTACTTTCCTCTCACATTTTAATGACCTAACATTACAGGAAATAACTTTGAAATATATTTTCATCATTATGATGGTATATTCTGTTTTTTTTTTTTTGGCTTTTTTAAACATTTTTTTATTGTTATTTCCCCAATACAGTTTTTTTTTTTTCTGCTGTTCAGCATGGTGACCCAGTTACACATACATGTATACATTCTTCTTTCTTACATTATCATGCTCCATCTTAAGTGACTAGACAGAGTTCCCAGTGCTACACAGCAGGATCTCATCGCTAATCCATTCCAAAAGCAATAGTTTGCAACCCCAAGCTCCCAATCCATCCTGCTCCCTCCCCCTCCCCCTTGGCAAGCACAAGTCTCTTCTCCAAGTCCATGATTTTCTTTTCTGTGGAAAGGTTCATCTGTGCCCTATATTAGATTCCAGATATAAATGATATCATAGGGTATTTGTCTTTCTCTTTCTGACTTATTTCATCAGTATGAGAGTCTCTAGTTCCATCCATGTTGCTGCAAATGGCATTCTTTTGTTCTTTTTTATGGCTGAGTAGTATTCCATTGTGTATATATACCACATCTTCCTAATCCAACCATCTGTCAATGGACATTTGGGTTGTTTCCATGTCTTGGCTATTGTGAATAGTGCTGCAATGAACATGTGGGTGCATGTGTCTTTTTTAAGGAAAATTTCATCCGGATGTATGCCCAAGAGTGGGGTTGCTGGGTCCTATGGTAGTTCTATGTATAGTTTTCTAAGGTACCTCCATACTGTTCTCCATAGTGGTTGTTCCAGCTTATATTCCCACCAACAGTGCAGGACGGCATTCTGTTTTTAATAGTTTCATATTAATAGATATTTTGTTTCAGTGCTTTAATACCTTTAAGTATAGCTGATTTTATTTGCTATGAAAAAAATTTGGATACATGTAGCCAA
Organism: Sus scrofa; assembly: GCF_054392235.1. Lineage (NCBI taxonomy): Eukaryota > Metazoa > Chordata > Mammalia > Artiodactyla > Suidae > Sus > Sus scrofa. The sequence goes on from NC_139391.1 coordinate 140,286,208, forward strand.
AGGACATTCTTATTTTCCCATTGATTGACAATCCAAGTTATAACTTCCCAGAGAATTTTCTCAGTTTTAACTCAATAGTGTTGCAAGCTGGCAGGGCCCTGTGGGGCCCCTGGGAACTAAAGTCTTTGTGTTTCTCATTTCTTGTTTTTCAGGGCTGTGGAGGCCAGGGAGGAACAGTCTGGAAGTAATTCTGCACCCTTGGGCCAGGGTCCTGGTTTCTCCTCTAGGGGTATATGTATCTTTGAGCTCTTCCACAGAACTAACACCCCCAACAAGTGAAAGATGTTAACTACATGATGAAGCATTCTTCATTTCAGAAAGGAGGACCACCAGAACCCGTCCTGGGGACACTAAACACCACCTTTGAAGAATGCAAGCTTGTACCTCTCCTCATCCTTCTATGTAGAGTCCAGCAGTTAACATTTTCATTTTATTTTGGACACTTGTTCTATTTTCAATTTTTGTTATTAATATATGATGGCAGGAACTTCCAGTTGCAGTTTCCACAAGAGCTCACACGTTACCATTTTCTTCTTACAACAAGAACAGATGAACTAAAAATCAGCAACTATCCTTGGACTCATTGGAAGTCAGCAATGAGGGAAACATACTCAAACAATGGGCAAAAGCCAGATAACTCATCAAAGCAGACATTCATTTGGCAGATCAGCACATGAAAATATGCTTATCATTGTTTTCTATCAAGGAGTTGTAAAGGAGACACCCCTATACCCCTAGTAGAATGACTAAAACCCAAAACACTGACAACACTAAATATTTGCTGACGAGGATGTGCAGCAATGGGCACTCTCATTCATTGCTGCCAGGAGTGCAGAATGTTAAGGCCACCTCAGGACACTTTGATAATCTCATACAAAGCTAAGCATGTCTCACTAGGTGATCTAACAAGTGGTTTATCAACCTTAGCCAACTGATTTGAAAATTTATGTTCACACCAACACCTGTACGAATGCTCATAACAGCTTAAGCCATAATCGCCAAACCAGGAACATGCAAGATGGCCTCCAGGAGGTGAAGTTAAATGACTCTGATACAATCATATGATGGAGTGCTATTCAGTAATAAAAAAGAATGAGCTATCAACCCACAAAAAAGACACATGGAGGAAACATAATGCATTTTGTTAAGTGAAAACGCCAGTATAAGAATGCTATACACTGTATGACTCCAATTATATGATATTCTGGAGGAGGCAAAACTGTAGATGCAATAAAATGAGCAAAGATCTCTAGGGGTTGAGGCAGAGAAGGAAGAAATGAATAGATGGAATACCAGGGAATTTTAGGGAATCGAAATTATTTCATATGAAACTATAAAAGTGGGAGTTCCCGTTGTGGCGCAGCAGTTAACGAATCCGACTAGGAACCATGAGGCTGCGGGTTCGATCCCTGCCCTTGCTCAGTGGGTTAACGGTCCGGCGTTGCCGTGAGCTGTGGTGTAGGTTGCAGATGTGGCTCTGGCGTAGGCCGGTGGCTACAGCTCCAATTCAACCCCTAGCCTGGGAAACTCCATATGCCGCGGGAGCAGCCCAAGAAATAGCAAAAAGACAAAAGACAAAAAAAAAAAAAAAAAAAAAAACCCATAAAAGTGAATATAAGACCTTTCACATTTGACAAAAACTATTGAATTTTATGGCATGAAGACTGAACCTTAATGTATTAAAATAAAAAAAAATCATTTAGGGGGTTGGGGTCCCAGGAAAGAATGTAACTACGAGAAATAAACCGAATTGTACTGCAAATGTATAAAAACCAACCCAGTGAAGGGGATGGGCTGGGGAAGGTGCTGATGTGAGGAGCCTTGGAAATGAACGGACTCTGAGACTAAAGGCAAAAGGAACCGTGTATAAACACAGCACTCCGGTTGATAAAGTTACTGCCCAGGGGAGTGCGAGTTAGCAATTCTGAGACTGCTTGACACTCACACTGGAATGGAGCAAGCCAGGAAATGGATGGCAGAGCGTGGGGCCAGGTTTCTCACTGTTGGCGTGGAATTACACAAAAGCAAGAGAAGGAAGCCAGAGTGATCCACATGCTATTGGATTCAAGTTAGAGATACCAATGTGAACTGTGTTTACTTAACACGGTTAGGCATGGTTGCGTGTGCACATATTTATAGATGTATGTATATACAAGAGCTGGTAGAAACATCATTTTTTACTCTGTCGGTTGAGAGAGCAGAAAAGAAAAAAAGTCGTGGTAAAAATAAACATGCACAGTATCAAGATCTGAATTTGTAGTAATAGTCTCCAATAAAATAAACCAGGGCTCCTTGGAGAAGTGGTGATTCATTAAAAAAAAAAAAAAATGTACAAGATGAGCTTGGAGCATCTTGTAAGCCATAAAACAAAGAAGCAGTCAAACACACAGACACACACAGACACACACACATGCAGTCACACATACACACTCTCAGCACTCTCTTTCAGGAGAAAGAGCAGGTACAGACATCTGCCGGGTCCATGGAGTCCCGTGTTAGGGCATCACGACAAGAAGAGTCCGGAGAGACCCTCCCAGGAGGCTGCGGCAGGGTCAGCACAGGGTTGGAGGAGGAACAGAAGGTCTAGTCGAGAAAGAAGGCCATGATTTGTCACCTCCCCTGCCCCCTCCACACGCAGGCTTTCAGCGGGCACGGGAGGAGTCTCCCTGCAAAGCAAGAATTAAGGCGTGGCTGTTACATAAAAGCCTGGCCATTCACCGGAAGTGAAAGGAGGACTGAGAATATTTATTCCCTAAGAGAGAAGAAGGCTGCGTGACCTGCACAAGCTTCCATCCAAGACCGCATCCCACAGGGCGCAAGGGCGGCGCACCAGTCAGGGGCAGAGTGATTGCGTCCTGCGAGCTGTGCCCATGCCATGCAGGGCTCCTACGAGCAGAGAGGGAAGAGGAGCCATCAATGAGCAACACTGCTCAGCTGACCTTGAGAGACGTCAGGATTGTGACCCGGGCTAAAGATCCCTCACTAAGTGGTCACATCATCCACCTTTGAATGTTCTTTCCACTAAGAAACTCGTGGAAGGGAAAATTTATTTTGAATAAGGAATTGGGCATTTACACCCTCCACGAAAAATACGCCATCAAGAGAGAAAGCCAAGATTTCCGAGGATCACACTTTCTTGGGTTCTTGGTCTAGATGCACATCCTTACCTGAGCTTTGTACTGTACCAGCAAGGAAAAAATAGAGTGCTGATTATTCTTTTAAAAAGTAACCCGCACTGGTGCCCCTGTAACTTGGCCTGAAATGCTCCTTTCCATCCCTGATTTTTTTTAATATATATAATGATTTTTATTTTTTCCATTATAGCTGGTTTACAGTGTTCTGTCAATTTTCTACTGTACAGCATGGTGACCCAGTTACACATACATGTATGCATTCTTTTTTCTCACATTCTTATGCTCCATCATAAATGACCAGATGTAATTCCCAGTGCTACACAGCAGTACGTTAATACTTTGCTGCAAGCACCTAACTCAAGAATAGCCGCCGACCGCAAAGCCTCCTCTCTTTCTCATTGCCTGAGTGTGACTTTTGTCTCTAAAAATTTTTTGTTTGTTTGTTATTTCTTTGGTCTGCTCCTGCGGCATATGGAGGTTCCCAGGCTAGGGGTCGAATCGGAGCTGTAGCCACCGGCCTACGCCAGAGCCACAGCAACGCGGGATCCGAGCCGCGTCTGCAACCTACACCACAGCTCACGGCAACGCCGGATCGTTAACCCACTGAGCAAGGGCAGGGACTGAACCCGCAACCTCATGGTTCCTAGTCGGATTCGTTAACCACTGCGCCACGACGGGAACTCCTTGTCTCTAAAATTTTGTACCACTTTTCCATTCAGTTCTACCATAATATTTTTTATCATTCCACTAAGGCTGCTCAACTCTAAACTTAGAGCCATGTTTCACGGGCAAAATTGCCTGCTATGACAGGCAGCGCTCAATTAATACCTGCTCAATGGATGACTGACTGAACGGGTAGAGGTGAAGGAATGGCCTTATTGTAGCATTTCCCTTTTCTTTCTTTTCTTTTTTTTTTTTTTGTCTTTTCTAGGGCCGCACCCGCTGCATATGGAGGTTCCCAGTCTAGGGGTCTAATCAGAGCTACAGCTGCCGGCCTACACCATAGCCACAGCCACACTGGGTCTGAGCCACGTCTGTGACTACACTACAGCTCATAGCAATGCCAGATCCTTAACCCACTGAGCGAGGCCGGGGATTGAACCCACAACCCCATATTTCCTAGTCGGATTCGTTAACCACTGAGCCACACCGGGAGCTCCAGTAGCATTTCCCTTTTACAGGGGTGGAACAGTAAGCCCCAGTATTGCTCCGTACCTGGCAGATCGAGGCAGTAGAGGGATTGCGTTGGAAGAGACGCTTCACACCCACAGCTTTCTCCACCGTTCTGCTCATGCTTCTCTACAAAGGAAGCCATTCTCTGAGTCATCTTTCCCAGGAGAGTTATGAAATGAAAGGCAAAGCTCATCTAACTTAAAATCTGATGCAGTTCCAATGATGCATAATCGACTGGCTTCTCAGCCCTGTTATCAGTGGTGGTGATCACCTCCGCTTTGCCCTTTTAGACAAGAATGAAGCACTGATAATATAGGATCAAGACCTCGTTGCTTTCACCCGCCCTGTGCTGCTGACCATCAAAGACAGGAACGTACATCTCAAAGTTACCTTATTTCATCTCTTTGGCTGGTGTTTATTAGACAACGACTAGTAGCTAACAGTTATTAAACAGTTAGATGTACTATGTTTTTGAAAATTATTTTATATATCTTGAGAAAAGACAGTCTCTTTAATAAGCGGTGCTGGGAAAACTGCACAACGACATCTAAAAGAATGAAATGAGTAGACTCTATCACCACACCCAGAAATAAACTCAAAAGGGATTACAGACCTCAGTGTAAGACTGGACACCATATAACTTCCAGAGGAAAACATAGCAGACACTCTTTGACATAAGTCATAGCAATAATTTTTGGATTTGTCTCCTAAAGTAAATGAAATTAAAGGAAAGTAAACAAATAGGACTCAATAAAACAAAATTTTTGCACAGTAAATGAAACTGTCAACAAAATGAAAAGGCAATCTACTGAAAGGTGGAACATATTTGAGAATGGTATCCCCGATAAAGGGTTAATATCCAAAATGTGTAAACAACTCGTACAACTCAACACCAAAACAAACAAACAACTCCACGTAAAAGTGGGCAGAAAATCTGAATAGATGTTTTTCCAAAGAGTACATTCAGACGGTCAACAGGCAAATGAAAATATGCTCAGTGTTGTTAGCCATCAAGAAATTAAAATAAAAACCACAACAAGGTATTACCTCACACCTGTCAGATGGCTACCAAAAAGTCTGCAATATAGCAAATGTTTGCAAGGATGTGGAGAAAAGGGAACACGTGTACATGCTTTTTTTTTTTTTTTTTTAACTTTTTAGAGCCACACCTGCAGCTAATGGAAGTTCCTGGGTTAGGGGTCGAATCAGAGCTGCAGCTGCCAGCCTACATCACAGCCACAGCAATGCCGGATCCTACCTGTGTCTTTGACCTACACCACAGCTCATGGCAACGCCAGATCCTTAACCCACTGAGCAAGGCCAGGGATTGAACCTATATCCTCATGGATACTAGTCGGGTTTGTAACCTGCTGAGCTACAACGAGAAATATAGCACTTGTACATTCTTGGTGGGAATGAAATTTGCTACAGACACTGTGGAAAACATTATGGAGGCTCCTTAAAAAATGAAAATAGGAGTTCCCGTCGTGGCGCAGTGGTTAACGAATCCGACTAGGAACCATGAGGTTTTGGGTTTGGTCCCTGCCCTTGCTCAGTGGGTTGACGATCCGGCGTTGCCGTGAGCTGTGGTGTAGGTTGCAGACGCGGCTCGGATCCCGCGTTGCTGTGGCTCTGGTGTAGGCCGGCAGCTACAGCTCCGATTAGAGCCCTAGCCTGGGAACCTCCATATGCTGCCCAAGAGCAGCCCAAAGAAATAGCAAAAAAGACAAAAAAAAAAAGAAAAAAAGAAAATAGAACTGTCATATGACTCAGCAATTCCTCTCCTGGGAATATATGAAAAAAGAAACACTCATGGGAAAAGATGTATGCACCCCAGTGTTCACTGCAGCACTGTTTCCAACAGCCAAGATGTGAGAGCAAGCTAAGCGGACATTAATAGAAGAACGAATAAAGATGTGGTATCCATACATAATGAAACACTATTCAACCATAAAGAGAACACCATTTTGCCATTTATAACACCTTGGATGGACTTGGAGGGTGTTCTGCTAAGTGAAATGAGCCAGACAGAGAAGGACAAATAGTGCATATTATCACTTATCTGTGGAACTTAAAAATGCAACAAACTAGTGCATCTAACAAAAAAGAAGCAGACTCAGAAATATAGAGAACAAACCAGTGGGGAGAGGGAAGTCGGGAGGGGCAAGCTAGAGGCAGGGATTAAGAGGAACAAACTGCTCTGTATAAAATAAACTACAAAGACACATAGCACAAAGAATATAGCCAGTATTTTATAACTACCATAAATAGAGTATAATGTTTAAAAATTGTGTGTGTTCCTACATAAGGAAATGGTGGAATTATTTAGTCAGCTATGGACGTATCTGGCTAATTTATAGATTTAAGAGGACAAGGGTCTTTCTGATATTCAAGAAGGTAAGTTTCACAGTTGAAGCTTAAATAATTCTGGTTCTTACAATGACTGCCTGTGTTGCTCTCGGATGGATGCGTATTTGCTAGGGTTGGTTTTGAAGATTTTTGAAATGCTCCTAAGATCACAGATAATTTTCAACACTTCATGGACCCACCTCCACCAACAAAAGCATCATGGCATGTATTCAACAAGAGATCAGCAAATTTGTGGAAGAGAATTCTTAAAACAGGAAAAAAAAAAATAGTGCAAAATAACAATCGCCCTTAAACTCACCTCTTTCCATCTCTTTGCCATTTTCTTACGTGGAAGCACATGCACACGCACACACACACTCAGCTCCACATATTTGCAAATGCTCTGCTCTGTTCCTTCCGAGCCTTTTTTCACCCCTCCCCGGAAGTCTTCCCAACACCCAAAATCTGGTTTTGGAGCCCAAGGGTAATGTGGCTGCTGGCCAGGACACCATGGTTCATTTGCTGGCCTCAGACATTCATATTTTTTGGCAGTTTATCTTGTTAGAGATTTTATACATGTCCATCCTGTGGAATTTTGAAAACATAAAAGCACAAATAGGAAAAATCATGGATAATACAATTCAGAAAGGACATCTATTTCAAAAATGTTTGGATGTTTATTTCTAGAAAACCATTTATGCACTTTCATTCCTGTGAGTGTTTTTTTTTCAGAGAATTGGGGTCATTTGGTACACCCTGTTTGTAACCTACTTTCTTTCATGTAATAACTGTGAAGATTTTCACATCCAGCTAATCTTCCTGTTTATTGCTTATATGCCATCCATCACCTACCCCAAGAGACTTATTAGGAAGACTGCTCTCACTAAAGTTACAGAATAATCAATCTGGATACTAAATGAAATCAGAAACACATCATATTTCTCCTTCTTTACTTGCAGTAAATACTATTATCTCTCCCATTTGGCCTCCAGCTGGGATTTATGTCCTTGAGGTATTTTTATCAAAGAGAGAAAGACGATACTTTACACGTCACTCTCAATTTTTTACAGTGTGTGATGTTTCTGACAGCATCTCACTGATGTCTCTGGCCCCGAGGTGACAGACGAACGGCAGAGGGACGGCTTGTATCTGCAGCTCCTCTGCCCAATACCCAGCTTCTCTTCATGGCTCTCCCCGAACAGAAGCCGTCGGAACATCAGGCAAAGCTGCAGTTCAGCAAATACCACATGAAGCAGTTTTCTCCCCTTGAATCACACCTTTTTTTTCTGTATTACAATTCTTTGGGGAATTGGATCAAGATGCCAGAGGCTTAGGACGTGGAGCTCCACCTTCTTCCATGTATCATACAAATATAAAAAAAAAGTCTGCATGTAGAACAGTTTTCACAGAACAACTGCTGGCCACTGGCAGAAGACCCCAGATTTCCAAAAAAGCAAGAAAATCTTCACATAACTGAATAGGACAAAACAAAAAGAGAGAGAGAGAGACAAATGGATCAGGTTGAGCCGAGCACTGCTGGGGGAGCTGTCAAATAGGAAACTAGTTGGGTGCACACTGGGAGGCCACCTAACTGGCAGGGAGATGAGCCAGGATGGAGAGGGAGCCTTGGCACCTTAGAGAAACACCCCGCAGCAGGTTCGAGGAGGACAAAGCAGAGGGAGACACCCAGCCAGTGCCACTGCCCAGCTTATGCCACGAAGGAAAGCAGTACAGGATTCCTCAGAAAACTAAATATAGCACTACCACATGATCCAGCAGTCTCACTCCTGGGTATACATCTGGAAAAAACTCTAATTAAAAAAGATACACGCACCCCTCTGTTCACTGCAGTATTATTCATAATAGCCAAGATGTGGCCACAACCTAAAAGTACAAAGACAGGGGGAGGGATTAAGAAGATATGGTGCATATATGCAATGAAAGGCTACTCAGCTGTAAAGACAAACAAAATAATGCCATTTGCAGCAACATGAATGCAACTAGAGTTTCACACTAAGTGAAGTAAGTCAGACAAATACCATATGACATCACCTATATGTGAAATCTAATATATGGCACAAAAGAACCTATCTACAAAACAGAAACAGACTCACAGACACAGAGAATAGACTTGTGGTTGCCAAGGGGGAAGGGGAGGAAGTAGGATGGACCGGGAGCTTGGAGTTAGCAGATGCAGACTCTTACAATGAGAATAGATAAACAAGTTCCGGCTGTGCAGCAGTGTGAACCAGACCTCATCTTCTGGGCAGACCATGATGGAAAAGAATATGAAAAGGAATGCATGTATATGCAGGCCTGAGTCACTTTGCTGCACAGCCGAAACGGGCCCCATACTGTACATCAACTATACTTTAATAGAAAAGGGGGAAAAACAAAGAGGAATAACAGCTTGAAAGTGGGTTTAAAAAGAAATGCGAGTTCTGCCCTCTTCCATTCTCTACCCACCCCCCTAAAAAAACAAAAACAAAAACAAAAGCCACAATTCTTTTAGAATGACAAATTGAACCCTTGGGATACATAGCATTTGATACACATATTTTTGGAGAAATTAATAATTATTATGGTTTTTTTGGAGTTCCTGTCGCGGCTCAGCCATTAACGAACCTGACTAGCATCCATGAGGATGCTGGTTCAATCCCTGGCTTTGCTCAGTGGGTTTAGGATCTGGTGTTGCTGGGAGCTGTGGTGTAGGCTGGCAGAAACAGCTCCAACTGGACCCCTAGCCAGGAAACCTTCATATGCCGCAGGGGCCGTTCTAAAAAGACAAAAAGACCAAAAAAAAAGATTGTTTTCAATGTTTGGCGAAGTGGCTACACAAGGAAATCTCATATACAGCGATCATTGGAAAAACTTTGTTGCAATCCCTCTAGAAGTTCCTTTGACAGCATCTGTTAAAGTTTAACAGCCGAAGATGAAGCATTTCCAGGCAAGGACATTACCCTACAGTACCACTCGCGTATTTATTATTGGATAAATAGACACAAGAGTTACAGCAGCAGCATTTCTAATTGCAAAACTAATAAATACATAAAGCCACCCAAATATGCGATGATAGACTATGAAGAAATGAATTGTGGAATGTTCCTTCGATAGAAAGCCACACAGCAGGGGAAAGGGATTTTTCCAGAAGCTGGAATGAGGACAAAGTTCACAAGCTATGTTGAGTGAAAGAGGCTGGGCCCAGACTCACTTGTCCATGGATGCCCGGAAGGTGTGTACACCTTGCCCACGGGAGAGGAATCAATAGGACTTGAAGCCACGGTGGCTAATGTAAGAGGAGAAAATGAGAGATGAGGAAACAGGAGGTGGTCACGTGCATGGGTCCTTCAGCCGCTGGAAAGGCTGTGAGCATGCGCGTGCAGAGAGGCGCCCAGGGCAGAGGGCTGAGGGGCGGGAGGGGTCTGTTCATTTAACGTCTATGAAAGCAGTGCTTCCAAAGGGAGCAAACTGTCAGCCAGGGCTGTGGCCAGGGCCGACTGAATTCCTGTGCCCCTTGCATGACCCCAGCCTGGGGTCCCCCCTCCCTCTCTCTTCTGATCTTTATTTACATCTAGCATCACTGGTTTTTGTCATGCAAATTGTAATTCCCAAGGGCAAGCCTCAAGCCTCTTCTTTTTTTGTCTTTTTTGTCTTTTCAGGGCCGCACCTATGGCATATGGAGGCTCCCAGGCTAGCAGTCCAGTTGGAACCCTAGCTGCCAGCCTACATCACAGCCACAGCAACATCCAATGGAGCCGCCTCTGTGACCTACACCACAGCTCAGGGCAACTCCAGATCCTTAACTCAGTGAGTGAGGCCAGGGATTGACCCGGCGTCCTCGTGGATACTAGTTGGGAGGGAACTCCATCATGGACCTGGCTCTGATGCTGCACTCATCAACCAAGCTCATCAGGATGCTATCACAATTTTTAAATACTATTTACCATCTAAGTAATTTAAAGATTACTGGTGGTCCATAAAGTTTACCTAGGATTGAGTTTCCTTGCCTGTATCTTCCCATCTATGAAATGAAAGTGACCCAGACTCGACCCCGCTTGGCTGAGCTGTGAAGAGGAGTAGATAGGTGTATATGCAGAGAGGGTCAGAAAGCGTGCATTGCCCACAGTTTGTGATATTTCACGATCAGAAAAAGCAGAGGAGGATGCAGACAGTGACTACTCAATTCACATTCCAAATTCTTGACCTCACACCAGACGCTCTGTAGACCACACACTTGCTTTTTTTTAAAAATAAATAAATGTAAATTTTAAAAAACAGCGTTGCTTGGAAATGTTAGCAGCCATGTCGCCTTGCCCATAAAGGTCAACAAGAAATCTCAAGGGTGGCTTGATGGGTACATCCATATTCCTCTCAACTTTATTTTCTCGCCTTGACCTTTTCTCCTGGCTTCCGCTGAGTGATTCCACCGTTAGCTGAACACACTGTGCACCCGACGTCACGCTTTGTGAAGAGTGAAGAGTCCTCCGCGTGTCGGTACAAATACCAATTTAACGTCAGAATGACTCCCAAGGGAGGTGCGATGATGAGTGTATTTATTAAAGCATGAATGTTACTCCTCAGCCTGGCACCGACGTAAGAGAGGGAGAGGGTGGACGGGAACTGTGGGGGCTGTGGGGCCAACGTCCCGCTCTCACCGTGAGCATTGGGAGGGCCATTCCCGTTGAGAGTGGAACCCAGAGCGCCATGTATATCCTAAGTCCTCAGCAAAATGCTGTGTTTGAGTCATTCTCCCCTCAGTAACCCACAAGTCTGAGACAGGATAGAAACGGCAGACATGCAGTACAAATGTCCTGGAAGCAGGCGGAGAAACGACGCGTGAGCCCTTGGGCCTTTGTTTCCCAGCCCACGGAGGGAACTCCAAAACTGCCTGTGTAATTCATCCTTTGCTTTTTAGCTGGCCACCTTTTAGTGCTGTGCAATTATTATAATCATTGTTCTAGGAGTAGAGAAATGAGACCCAAAGGAGGTGCATGACTGTGTCAAGTCCACATGGTGAGATCAACAGAAGGATTGGAACTGCAATATTATCACTAATTTTCGGTTTAATGATTTTTTTCCCCACAACACTATTTCCCTTGTAGAATTTCCTTTTTTTTTTTTGTGGGCCAATTTTTCTAATTAAAATATTCTTTTTAGCTTAATTTTTATTTTAAAGCCTGATTATCCCATCCACTTTACATCATCTGAATATCTGGTTGATTTATTCATCCTCTTTAAGAAGCTCTATGAAGAAATGTTGGCTCCCTTGTACTTGCTAAAATCTTTGGACATTGAGCAAAAAAACCATAGAGAGTCTCTCGTTTTGCAGATGAAGAAGTAGAGTCACAGAGAGCAATTCAAATCAGAAATCTGTATTTCCTTTCCTCTATGGAACCTACTAAATTATATGCCAAGGTTAAGGCAAAGAATATTATTGCATATCTCTTAATTATGGCTGTCAAATATGAATTAGCTAACACATGTGACTCTAGTGTCATCCAGATATACTTCTGTAATTTACCCGGAATGCTGACGTGAAACTATAATCACACACACAAATAATCACTGGCATCAAACCAATTTCCAGTTTCCCACAGAGAAACATAGTGTCTTCAACATATCGTCAGTAGTTCTGTTTAATAAAGAAGGCACTCACAGACACTAGCAAAAAAAACCCAGCTCTTAACCTCACGTTCAACAGCCCTCAATGATATACACAGTTGAAATAAAGTAAGTAAATACAATTAGAAAAGGCAAAGAATACAGCAAGATAGAAAGTTGCAGGTGAAATTCTTACCCCCTCCACATGTCTGAGTAATATCTGCAAAGGTGAACACTGACGGAAGATTTTTGTAATTCCTTTGAAAATCAGACACACACACACACACACACACACTTAGGTAAGCTTTTGTTGAATATATATCATTATATATAACATCTATAAACATTAAATATATATTCATCAAAATATAAAAAACAAATACAGATACACGTAGCTAGATACACATCAATACGTATGCATGTCATTTGATTTGTTTATACAAATAATATCATCCTAGGAACACTTAATTTCCTCAATTAACATCAGATCCTGGAAGATGTGATTTGTGTTTTTGTGCAGAGCTGTATTTCTTGCTTTGGAACAGAGTTGGTTTCAAGGGACTACTAACTGCTGGTCAGAGGCTTTGAGCCAGTAGGTTTCCCGACTTCCACCCCAGTCATTTCCAGAATCACGTTTCCTTAAATATAGCTGGATGGAGTTCCTCTTGTGGCTCAGTGGCAACGATCCCAACTAACATTCGTGAGGATGCAGGTTAGATCCCTGGCCTCACTCAGTGGGCAGTGGGTTAAGCATCTGATGCGGCGTTGCCGTGAGCTGTGGTGTAGTGGGCAGATGCGGCTTGGATCTGGCGTTATTGTGGCTGTGATGCAGGCTGGCAGCTGCAGCTCTGATTTGACCCCTAGGCTGGGAACTTCCATATGCCGTGGGTGTGGCCCTAAAAAGAGCAAAAAGAAAGAAAGAGAGAGAGAAAAAAGAAAGAAAAAAAGAAAAAGAAAGAAAGAAGATAGCTAGATTTTTAAATTAACTGTAATTTCTAGTATTTACAAAATTTTAGGGGAAAAAATGGTTAATTTTTATATCTTGTCCCTTCCTAAGCATCAGAACTCTAGGTTCAACTGATTTGAACACATTAACCAAGAAATCCTGCAAATCTATAATTTCAAATAAGTGTTTTGGCTGCAAATAACACCCCAAAGTTACCGGTTTTTCTACTAATGGCCTTTCTATTCTTTAATCATTTATGATTCTGAATTCTGAATTCTGTAATCATCTATTCCAAGAAAGTTCACTTACTGCGGCATTGCCTTCACATTGCCCAGGCAAAAACTCTGGTAAGTGGAAGGATTTTGGACATGACCCTTGAACACTGATACAGATTTCTCACAGGCTTGAGTCATCTTTGCTGGGGAGCCATGTTCACTTTAGTTGCATCGCTGGTTATTTAAGACAAATTCTTTGAAGTGGGATTACTGAGTCAGGAATATGAATCCCCATCTAAAGATACATCAGGTACTTTGATGTAGGGCGTAGACATACTGATGCTTTTCTTGTTGAGCAAGTCCCTACCCATGAATAATGCATAAGGCGCCATTTGCCAAGTGGAGGAAGAGTCATGCCCCTGGGAAATGAAATACAGGGGCGGCTTGGAGCTGTGTTTGTTCTTGGAGGGAGGGAGTAGCTTACAGTGAAAAACGACTAAAAATAAATAAATAAGGACGCTTTGATGGTACCGCATGGGATGCTCCAGAGAGGAAGGGAAGAAGGAAGGAGAAACTGGCGGCCACAATACAGTGATGAATAGAAACTGTAAAAATGGTTTACGGGGAAGAGCACGTGGAGTGGAGGAGATGGCTCAATCTCAGCACTCGAGCTGGAGCCTGGATGCACCTGGGCTGGGGAAGGCTCGGGGGAGGATGACAGCTTTCAGCATCTCCGATGTGGGGTCCTGTGCACCCGGGGGGTGGAAGATCCCACGTGAGATCGGCTGGGTGGTCACCTAAGTGCAGGCGCGTTTGCTGGGACGAGCCCCATGACTCCATCAGCAGGGCTGCAGGACCCACCAGGTGCCCACTTAGAAATTGCTGGCAAAGAAGCTGCAGGATATGGCCGTCTGATCTGGAGACTCTGTGAAATATAGGAGTGGATATTTCAAGGGAATTTGAACAGTTTGCTGAACAGAACATTAACAAAGAAGATTTGGCCCCCAAGCAGTGAAACCTGCAAAGGAGGGAAGAGAAGGAGGAAAGCGAGGGTTAGTGATAAAGGCTGATCAAATCCACACCCCTTCCTCTTCCTCTGCTCCAGGGACCACAGACTCATCCGCGCAGCAGCATGACCCTCGTCCAGAAGGTTCTGCCCACGCCATTCTGTCAGGTCTCAGTGCACAGCAATCCCCAGGTCAGGATCGCCTCCAGCTTTGTCTTCAGCATGTTCCATCGAGCCCCCCAGGTCGACCGCTCTGCACAGCATTACCAGGGATCATGTTCGGCTCTGTTCACAGTGAAGGGGCTGCATTTCCTCATGAGGGTTTATAGCAAAACACACATGCAAAGGGAGCAGCTGGGGGGCTGGCTCCTCGAACGGTCACAGAATGAAGAAGCATCGAGGACCCTGTCCCAGGCCTCCCTGTCTTTGCCTGCAAGATCCCAGCATGTTGCCTTCCAGGGTTCACTCCCCACTTTCAAAAAGAGAGGATGACATACTCAAAACTCTAACGGTTCTTGAATCCAGAGAGGTGTGTAAGGACGAGTGAGCCAAAGGTGACTCTCCCAGTTTGAAAACACTGCTAATGGTTTCTAGGACAATACAGCCAGACATCACAGATCTGGAAGCCTTTAACTCAGGAGGAGGTAGAAACGCCACAAACATACTTTCATAGAACTGTTTTTCCATTAATGTCAGATTTTCCATCACATGGTATTTTATCAGAATTACACTAGGAAACCGAAGTGGCACCATCAGGCTGTAGTCGGTTTATTTGTCTAACCAGGAGACCCGTTTCCAAGCATCTTGTTTCATTTTAGTCTCTTGCTGTGTCATGTCACCGATCACGGATGCAACTGAAAATGAAATTATGTGCGACCACGTTAACTTCATAGTATTTCTTTAAAATGCAAGTGTTTTTTCTCTAGAACTTTATTCACTCAAAGGCGATGATATAGTAATTTTAACAAAGTGAGATGCCTGCCATTAAATTCTAAGATGTGCTGACGTTTCAGCCAGCGAGGGATGGAGTGTGAGTGTGTGCTTGTGTAATGACGGCACACGTGGGTGTAATTGCAGCCGGGAGAGAAAGGATTCTGAAAAAGAAGAGTGCTTCCTTCATTTCACCCTCTCAGACCAGAAAACTCTGATCCCAGGAGTCAGAGGGGGTGAACTTGCCCTGCGATCTGAAGCAGAACCTGAAGAGTCCCTTTAACATGTAGGGAACTTACAGCTGGGGTCTCAGGAGGGAATAACTGCACACGGGGCTGTGGAGGACATTCATTCTATGAAACTACCACCTTGAGCGTAATACTTACATCCAACTACAGAGAGCAAAGGGTCCCCTGATTTATCAGACAGAGCTCTTCCTCAGGTAGGAGCTGGTGGGATGCTCTCTGCAGACAGGGCAGTGGGGAGAGGCCCACCCATCGGGGTCTTTGCTTAAGATGTCTTATTCTCTGCAGTTTCTTATCTCAGTGCTCCAAACTGTTTTTATGTCCATGAGTCTGCTCAAGCTCGCGTGTGTGTATGTGCGTGTGTGTTCTAGAAACCATACTCCAATTGCGACACGGGGACTGGTCCAGTGTTCATTTTAGCTGTCATCGTTATTAGTTCATGTCTGGAGATGTTTGCCTGCATCATGTAGCCCCTGTAAAGTGCCTGTGATAGATGTTTTTCTCTTTATGTTTATTTGCACCTGTCTTATTGTCTAAGCTGAGAATCCTAAACTCTCGTTTTCCAGGCATCTTTCTGTGTCTGAGTTCTGATAGGACAAATATTTTATTTCTGATTGGAATGTGACCAGAGAAGGGACTCTCCACCTGCCCCAGTGCTGAGGCTCCTGCTGTGTGTCACCTTATCACCACGCAGCTCCCTGGTCTGGGCAGACTGGAGACTGAGCTGGCCGGACAACCTCACTGTCAGTCTTGCATGAACTAGGTACGACATTCTCCTCTCGCTTCTTGCAGTGTGAAAAATTCAGTGGATAGTTCCTGTTGTGGCTCAGTGGGTTAAGAACCTGACATAGTGTCCATGAGGATATAGGTCCGATCCCCAGCCTCATTCAATGGGTTAAGCCTCCTGCACTGCTGCAAGCTGCAGCATAGGTTGCAGGTGCCTCTCGAATCTGATAATTCTGTGTCTGTGGTGTAGGCCAGTACCTGGAGCTCCGATTCGACCCCTAACCTGGGAACTTCCTTATCCTGCAGGTGCAGCCTGAAAAGAAAAAAAAAATCCAGGAATTCCTTTGGATCAAAGTGACTCTGCTAGATGCGCTAGGGTAATAGCATGAAATAAACTTTGGACAATGTTATGCAAGAAATCATTATCCACCACATGTAAAACTTTCCGAAGTTTGGAAAAGCTTCATACAGTAAAGTCCAAAGGGGTATATAAATAAGAAGAACACATTAATCTTAATTTTTAAATTACCCAATGTTCCCCGTAATAACAACAATGGGAAAAAGAAAGGTGATAATAAAAGAGAGACAGAGAGATGGAGAGAGAGAGAGAGTGACCGAGGAAGGAAATAACGTCAATAATTTTGTAATGACAGCAAAAATTTTAATAGCAAAAACTTAAAAATAGAGCACAAAAACAAAAGCTAGAGATAGTTAGGGGCTCAGTCCCACAGAATGCGCCACCCCACTTCAGATGCCAATTGCACCTTGCAGGTCTCCAGGTCACCCACAGCATCTGTACAATTTGGCTCCAAATAAGAGGTTCTCAGGACCCCTTCCTCAGCTTTCATGAACTCACTTGTGAGAACTCAGGAAAGCACATTTACCAGTTTATTAGAAGACACGGTGAAGGAGTGAGAAGAGCAGCAGATAAAGACACACACAGGGTGAGGCCTGAGTGTCCCAAGCCAGGGGCTTCTGTCCCCATGGACTTGAGGTGCCCTCCTGGGGTGTGGACGTGCTCACTGACCTTAAAGCTCCCCCACACTATGTCATTGAACTTTGTGGAGGCGTCCCCGTGCAGCCGTGATCAAATGCCATCTTCATTTCCAGCACATTGCCCCTCTCTGGAAAAGGGAGAAGGGGCTGAGCCGAAAATCCCAAAGCTTATACTCATGGCTTAGACCTTCTAGCCCTATCCGGGAGCCCGCCCAGAGCCACCTCAATGGAACAAAAGATTCTCCCAGCTCTTTGATCACTTCAGACATTACAAGCATTTGAGAAGTCCTCTGCCAGGAACAGTGGGCAGACTCCAATATGTATTTTCTATTATCACGCCACGGTGGTAGATAAGCTTTGCTGAAAAAAAAGAAACAAGTTTAACTCTAGACAAAGAGGGGTTTGAGGAGCCTCTAAAACACCCAACTGGAGCATCCTAGGAGAAAATGGAGCTAAATATTTTAAATTACTGTCATAAATATAGTAATTCAACACTCAGAAGTAAATGAAAATAACAAAGCATGATGCAGATAAGTGAAAAGAAATGTGATTTGGGAGTTCCCGTCGTGGCGCAGTGGTTAACGAATCCGACTAGGAACCATGAGGTTGCGGGATCGGTCCCTGCCCTTGCTCAGTGGGTTAACGATCTGGCATTGCTGTGAGCTGTGGTGTAGGTTGCAGACGCGGCTCAGATCCTGCATTGCTGTGGCTCTGGTGTAGGCCGGTGGCTACAGCTCCGATTCAACCCCTAGCCTGGGAACCTCCATATGCTGAGGGAGCGGCCCAAGAAATAGCAACAACAACAACAACAACAACAAAAAGACAAAAAGACAAAAAAAAAAAAAAAGAAAAAAGAAATGTGATTTGGGGACAACGGTATTTATGTATCAGAAAAAGAAATCTACAAAGAGTGCTGGGAAATCAGGGTCCGACTCACAAGAAGAAACACAAGTATATTTGGTCTTGAAGGTGAAAGAAAAATGAGAATTTTGAGCAGGAATAATTAAAAAAAATTTTTAAATTAAAAAAAATTTTAAAGATGGGATATAAAATGACAATTTTTTCGGTAAGTATTATACACATGAGTTAATAAAAGTAATAAAATAAAAAACGTGGACTTGACATTGGGCTAAATTAATGACCAACTAATAATGATTCTTATCAAAACTATCTATGTCCAAGTATAAGAGAGAAATATTAGTAAGTACCCTCCAGCCATATTACCTGCCTTCGGAAGAGAGCACCAGGTCACTTTATGGCCTGAGTTCCTCTATTTACAAGTTCAAAAAAAAAATTCTAAATGCCATAGTAGTTGAGAGCATGCCAATCTGAAGGTCAGCAATGAATTATTCTCTATAACATAGGACAAAAACCTCTGAAACTGGAGGGACGTTTTCGCTCGTTGAGGAAGGAGGCAGCGTGGTGCACCTCAAGCCATTTCCCGCTCCCAGACGGAGGGAACCGCCTGGTAAGGAGAAACCTCACAAAGACTTCCTGGGAAAGTTCATCCTGGCTTGGCCTCCTTCTTCCTGGCTTGACTTGACTTCTCAAAGAACCAAGTGGGTCGCTTTTCACTTTTCAATCTTTTGCATAAGGATGCTCTCTGTAAAATGCACAGAGCTTCCTAAAATTGGATTGGGTTTTAGGTTTTGAAACTCAAGGTCAAGGCTTAGGAAACCAAGGGTCTATTCCTGGTCCTGAGATGCTAGGAAGCCATGTGATTGGTCAAGCAGAATTTTCTGCTACAAAGTGTCAACTTTGTTCTGAATCCATTGAGGATTTTGAAAGGATTAACCACAATAATGTTAAGAATTCAGAAGAGAAGTGCAGCATGACAGGCATTCTTATGGTCAAAGGTAACCTAATTTTTCCTCAAATATTTTTAGGTTAATGAAGGGGTGTAAACTTTGAAGGAATTTTATTTTTGATCTATTTTTTACTGTAATGAGACCAGAGACCTGCTAACAGAAGTTCAGGTTACATAATGTTTTCATCGTGACGTTTCAAGACTGATTGACAGCTCATTTCCACCATGTACTGACTTGATGCTTGGGGTCAGGTCCTTGAGGATTTGAGCCGAAGCCTCTCACAAGCGACTTGATTGTAGTAATTCTGAGCCTATAACCACCCCAGGGCTTGTACATCAGTCCTTTTCTTCATCTTTCACTGGAGCAGAGAAAAGGGGCTGCATGAGCCATGAGGGGGTGTGAAAACCAGTTTGAAGCATATCTGGAGTCTATTGGTTTATAATACACCTGAGTGCAGAATTTACTCTCTGGCTCCCGTAAAGTATGAAATAGATACAGACATTTCCATATCTTTGGATGAGATGGGTAACTGGTCAAATCTGTGATAATACAATAACAAATAACCCCAAATCTCAGTGCCGTACACACAGCCATCAAAGTATCGCTCTGTCAAAGTCCAATGAATATGGGCGAGTGTGTCCTCTGGGGTCCAGCCCGAAAGTCCAGCTTATTCCGATCTCATGGCATTTCTGAGTTTACATATTTTTTTTTTTCTGGCAAAGAGAAACTAGACTGAAGAACTTATTTCAGGCAGACCTCAGAAATATCCGAAATTTGCTTCCAGACCACAGCAATAAAGCTAGCATCACAATAAAGCGAGTCACAGACACTTTTGGTTTTCCAGCTCATATAAAAGTTATATTTATACTACACTGTGGTTTATTAAGTGTGTAATACATTATGTCTTAAAAAACAATGTGAAAAGAGGTCCCTGGTGGCTCAGTGGCTTAAGGATGGGCATTATCATTGCTGAGGCCTGGGTCACTGCTATGACATGGGTTTGATCCCTGGCCCAGAAACTTCCATATGCCATGGGTGTGGCCAAAAAACATACAAACACCAAAGTATGTGTTTTAATTAAAATAGAATTTATTGCTAAAAAATACTAACAGGAAATCATGATTTTTTTTCAGGTGAAGGGTCTTGCCTTGAACTTGGAGGCTGCTGAATGATCAGGATGATGGTTGCTGAAAGTTGGGGTGGCTGCGGTAGTTTCTTAAAATAAGACAATGAAGTTAACCACCACAACTGACTCCTTCACGAATAACTTCTCTGTAGCATGCAATAGTTTTTGGTAGCATTTTACTCACAGTAGAATTTCTTTCACAATTGCCATCAATCTTCTCAAATCCTGCCACTGCTTTATAAACAAAACGTATAGAATACTCTAATTGTTTTGTTGTCATTTCCATAGTCTTCACAGCATCTTCACCAGGAGTAGAATTCGTCTCAAGAAATCAGCTTCTTTGCTCATCCATAAAAGTGACCCCTCATCCATTCAAGTTTTATCAAGAGATTGCAGCATTTGGTCATATCTTTAGGCTCCACCTCTAATTCAAGTTCTCTTGCTATTTCCACCACATCTGTAGTTACTTTCTCCCCTGAAGGCTTGAACCCCTCAAAGTCATCCATGAGGGTTGGAATCCACTTCTTCCAAATGACTGTTACTTTGACATTTTGACCTTTACACATGAATCACAAATGTTCTAAATGGCATCTAGAATGATGAGTCCTTTCCAGAAGGTTTTCAATTGACTTTTCCCAGATTCATTAGAAGAATCACTATCTATGGCAGCCATAGCCTTGTGGAATGAACTTCTTAAATAATAAGACTTGAAAGATGATGTTGCTGTTTGATACATGAGATACAGAATGGATGTTGTGCCAGCAGGCATGAAAATAACATTAATTGCATTGTACTTTTCCATCAGAGTTCTTGAATGGCTAGATTCCTTGTCAATGAGCAGTAATATTTTGAAAAGAACCTTTTTTTCCCTGAGAAGTAGGTCTCAACAATGGGCTTAAAACATTCAGAAATTTATGTTGTAAACAGACGTGCTGTTATCTAGACTTTGTTGTTCCATTGACAGAGCACAGGGAAAATAGAATTAGCATAAGGCTTTGTGGCTCTATGATTTTTAGATGGTAACACACTGAGCATTGGCTTCATCAAATTCACAAGCTGCATTAACCCCTAACAGAAGAGTCGGCCTCTCCTTTGAAGCTTTGAAGCCAAGCATTGGCTTCTCCTTCTAGCTGTGGAAGGCTCCGATGGAACCGTCTTCCTACTGAAGGCTGTTTCATCTACACTGAAAGTTGCTGTTAAGTGTAGACACCTTCGTGAGTGATCTTACCTAGATCTCTGGATAACCTGCTGCAGCTTCGACATCAGCACTTGCAGTTTCACCTTGACGTTCAGTGTTACTCAGGTGCTTCTTTCCGCAAACCTCCCCAACCAACCTCTGCTAGCTTCCTTTTTTTTTTTTCCTGTAGATTCCTCACCACTTCATAGAGTTGAAGAGAGTTGGAGCCTTGCCTGGATTAGGCTTTGGCTTAGGAGAAGGTTATAGCCGGTTTGATCTCCCATCCGGACCGTTCAAACTTGCTCCATATGAGCCATAAGGCTGTTTCACTTGCTTGGCACTTGTGTGTTCAGTGAAGTAACTTTAATTTCCTTCAAGACCGTTTTCTATGCATCCTCAACTTGCCTAACAGTTTGGTGTAGGAAGCTCAGGTTTTGGCCCATCTCAGCTTCCAGCAGGCTTTTCCACATTAAGCTTCATCATTTCTAGTTTTTGTTGTTGTTTGTTTGGTTGGTTTTTTAACAGCAGGAGCCTCTTCCTTTCTCTCGAACATTTAGAAGCTATTGTGCAGTAACTAATTAGTTCAGCTTCAATATTGTTATGTCCAGGGAATAGGCCTGAAGAGAAGGAGCAAGACAGGGAATGGCTGGTCTGTGGTGTTATCAGAACCCATCACATTTTTAGATCAAATTCCAAGTTTTATATGGGTGTAGTTCATTGCTCCCCAAAACAATTGCAATAGTAACACCTAAAGATCACTGATCACAAATCATCATAACAAGTACAATAAACATAAAATAGTTGAAACATTGCAAGGATTACCAAAATGTGACACACAGACAGACAGTAAGAAAATGCTGTTGGAAAAATGATGACAAAGACGTGCTGAATGTGGGGTTGCCACCAACTTTCAATCTGTAAGAAAACGCAGTATTTACCAAGCATAATAAAGCAAAGCACACAGAAAAGAGGTCTGCCTATATCTGAAATCAAATGCTTCCACACAGGGGAGAAACAGCTCTTCTGCTCATGTTTCATTGGCTAAAGCATGTCACCTGTCTACTTTGCCATCAAGTAAATCAGCTGATGGAGAGGTGCCGGTGGGTCAGCATTACTGAGGGGCTGAACGGCCGGCGAGAGGAGGCCACCACCCTGTAACCTCTGCCCCCTTGCTCTGAACTTCTGTCTAAATGTGCAGGTTAATTACCGGGAAGAATGTGATCTTGTTTGTGATTAATCAAGACACACATGCTGTCCAGGCCAACCCCCTCCCGGCCACAACGCACTGGCTAGAGATCAGGAAACTTCTGCCCTGCTCATCTCCTTCTTTTGGACTGTACGGCTTTCGCATGGGAATCGAGTGCATCCTGGGACGCTCTTGCACGGTCCTCAGAGACTAGCCGGCCCCGGCAACGAGGTTGGGAGGATGCGCTTCTGCTGAGGCTAAGACGATGGGTCTTCTCCTTTTCAGATGGGGACTGTGATGGAGGACCCACACGGCGCAACCACGTCTGCGTTAGGGATGGCCAGCGGAGCGAGGGTGAGCGGGGACAGAGAACCTCTCATGCCCCCGGGAGAGAAAATCAGATGTATCTGAAAGTACTTTATGAAATTTTATTTGACTTTCTGTAAGTTCATACTATTCATGTTAGTTGAGCAAGAGATTGTCCCTGTCCTGGACTCATTAAGATTCTAACGAGACACATAGTCGGAATTCCCTGGTACTCGAACAAGAGCGGTGAAGAAGCGACGCCCAACAGCAGCAACTCCAAGCCTCGGTTTACAGTAGGTCGGGCACAGAATCATGTCAGCAGTTCCACGCCCTCTGCCCACGGTCTGACTGCCAGACCTCTTTGGTGACCTGCTGCTTAACCTTCCTGAAACATTAGGCTGGTAAATGTACCAGGGTTGACGCAGCAGGGGAAGCATATAGCCCAGGCAAAGTCTTATATATCAGATGGCAACACAGAAGATTAAAAAAATGAAAGGGATTAATCAACGGACTGACATCTAAGCCTGCTAGTCGTCAAATGATTAATATTATAACCACAGCACGTATTTTTACTGTCATTGCAATTTTTTAAAATGATGGTACCCACTTTTGGGAAAAAAAATATGGTCAAATAGATAAACATTCCGTGGCAGTAAATTTCAATATTTCTCAAGCATAATAGAAAGGTTCATACTTTTGATCATAAATTTCACTGCTTGGGATATCAACTGCACATACAAAGAAAGGCCGAGTGACGATTCTAGGTGTCTAGAAGTTGTGGAGAGGTTCACTACAATACAGTACATTCGTACGGAGAGAAAATTTGCAGCTATTTAAAAAAAGAAAGTTATGGCATGGGAAATACCTGTGGCTTCCAGTCAAGTAAAATGCCAGAACATAGAAGCACAGCCGCGGCAGAGCAGTTGTTATGTTCCTCTTTAGTGATTACTACCTTCTTCCCAAACAAAAAATCATGTACCGTTTTTAAGATCAGACAAATGTCCACAGAGCATTTTGGCAGGTCTTTGCGATTGTCAGAAACGATTAAATCATTTTGCGCAGTGTCCTTATTTGCTCAGCCGTGCTTAGGTGCTGGTTTCTCAGGTGGAAGGCTTACATTATCGTCTGCCTTTGCTGGCAAATTCTTCTTAATGCTTCTGGGAATGGCTGAAATGTTGGGAAGGTCCGTCTGCTTCTCTTCTTGCCAAAACTCCTACCAGGAAGCCATCCAGGTAGAAACTTAATCAATGGGAAGTAAGATGTAACAGTCACCGAGTCCACAAATAGAGTGCAGGAGAAGCTGAAATAGTCTGTGCTCCTTCTACCCCTGTCTCTGCGGACAGGCTTTGAAACGTGGCTGAGTGGAACAGGGGACTTTCATGGCGTCTTCTCCGATCTCATCCTTTGCTTCCCCACGAAGCCGGTGCACTTGCCTGGTTGCCGCCTGTAGGATCCGGATTTAGTTTACCTGCCCATCCTCCCCACGCTTCCTCACTGTCTAAACTGTCCTCAAATATACATGCCAGTGTCTGATGATCATCTCTTCAACGTAAAATATTGGAATAAGTGGGTATATTTCCACAAAATCTTTTCTCTTTGGTAGACAACTACCTTCCTGTTGTTTTTCTCACAATTTGAATTTTTTAGAAAATAGGTAAATCCATTTATGCTTGACGGGAGTGACACTCTCCCCCTCTCTGATCTCTTCCTTCAACAGTTAAAAATCTCCTGTCCTTCATGCACCAGCACCCCATCCCCACTACTCTGCGACACACCGTCATCTGTTTTATTTCATGATCTCAGGGCAGGACCTGCTGCAGAGTAGGTAGTTCTGTGAATACCAATAACAGAGAAGTTCACCAGAGTGAACCAGTGATTTCTAGACATTTCAACTCTGAGTGGAAATGTGCAAGTCTGCAGTTTGTACTCGTCAGGTGTGGCTGCCAACGCTGTCCTCGCCTCCTCATCCACAGTGGCTCATCAAAGCGAGACACCAACCTCCTGGAACTGGTGGGAGGTCTGAATTCAAGATGTCATTGCCTCATGAAGGACCTCAGCTGATCCGGAGATGCTGGCTGTTGAAGCACGTGTGATGGATGTATGTCCTTCAGCCTTGCTGGGATTTTATGAACAAGAGTACTTTTAAGGAGTTCCCATTGTGGCTCAGTGGTTAATGAACCTGACTAGGAACCATGAGGTTACGGGTTCGATCCCTGGCCTTGCTCAGTGGGTTAAGGATCCAGCGTTGCCATGAGCTGTGGTGTAGGTTGCAGACACGGCTCAGATCCCGGGTTGCTGTGGCTCTGGATTTAGGCCGGTGGCTATAGCTCCGATTAGACCCCTAACCTGGGAACCTCCATATGCCATGGGTGTGGCCCAAGAAAATGGCAAAAAGACCAAAAAAAAAAAAAAAAAAAAAAGAGATTGCTTTTAAAGGCTCAGCTCTTGCTCCCTTTGCTTCTCTAAACCCGATGCTGAAGGGTGGTGTCCTACTCACAGCTGCAAAGAGTAGCAGAAAAGTCGTGACGGCTTTGTCATAGCAGAACCTGGACCCCCAACTTCTCTCCATCTCTGAGAAGTTCAGCTGAACACGTGCTACTTTGAGTGTGATTTTATTACCAAATGACACTCTTTTTGAAAGATCCATTTAAGATGCATGGCAGAGTTGGAGATTGTGCCCATTTGGTCCTGAATGTCATTGCCGACTGGAGATTAGCCAGGGTTAAATATCACTCTGTCACGAATTCTCCCAACACTTCAAGCTCAGAAGCTTTATAAAATTGGAACATACAACAATTAAATTGAAGGTTTTCTTTTATCTGTTCTATGTGGCTTTCCAAAGCAAAGGCTTAGAAACACTAAACAGTGTGTCTAGAAGATCACACATGAATAAGTGGCAGGGGAGGGAGTGTCTACCCCCCCCCCTTTTTTTTGGTGTTTCCCCAAGGCTGATGTGCAGCTTCGCTCTTCTTGTAAGTGGACCAGGCTCCCTCTGTGATGAAGACAGCAGTGTCGTAAGTCCTGGATGATGGAGGCAAGAAGAGAGAAAAAAACGGACGACTCGTTCCTGAGGGCGTTGGCATGAAGAGGACGTGGCCTTTTCTGGCCTTTTCTGTTTGGTTAAATTGCTCCTAAGCATTTATATCTTGCTGTGTCCACCAGGAGGGACAACTAAGCTCCCAGGTTAGAAGGACTTCATGAGATTTTTAAAAGTAACTGCATATGTGATAATTAAGTTAGGAGAAGAGAAGGAAGAGAGAAAGGAGGTGAAGATTCATGTTTGACCTTAAAGAATTCCAATTTCTGGCATATCATCAATACGCTGATGCATTAGAGGCCCTTGAAACTCCCTTTTCCACCACTGTCCCAATGCTGTGCTCGAACACTCCACGTAGGGGTCCCACAGGAGGAGGGGCTCGGAGACTTTACAGCAGGGTGGAGCTGACTGGCCCAAGTGGGACAAGGTGCCCTCACCATTTCTGGTCACTGTGATTGGGCAGGAGGCCCAGGGAAGCCGAGGAATGCACACTGCTGCCCTAACTAGAAGCCAAAGCGCCGGAGCTTGTAGCCCCATCTGTCTGATCATCTCTTCATGGTACCTTCTCCAGGGCTGGGGGAAGGGCAAAGGTGACTTGGGATAAAACAGGGGCCTGAGCTCACCTCCAAGGCCTGTAGCGAGTGTCCAGTTCCATGGGGCTGGAAGGAAAGCCATCCACGTCTCACAGGACAGCAGGGGCTAGGACTGGATCCTGGAGGGCCAGGGGCTTCCAGCAGGAAGATCAGATGCCCTGGGTCGGGGAGATGCCCAGCAGTGAGGAAGAGTGAGCCCGCATGACACAGAAGCGCCTCTCCGATCCATTTGTTTAGTCGGAACAAAAGAACAAACTCATGGACAAACAAAGGGAAACAAGACCCTTTGCAAAATCAGTCAGTCCCGTGCTCTGTGGCTCCCTTGGTGATGCCAGTTAGCTTGAAGAAGAGGTGCTTCATGTGGGTCCCTCCAAGCCAGTCAGCAAAGGGCACAACCACTGAGCAGGCACAGCTCATGGTATGAAGCCGTCTCTGATAGCCTGTCACGAGCCGTAAATGCTGGGGTTTTACTTGAACCTCCCGCCGGATCGTTTTATGTTGGAGACGATAATTGCGCTGGAGCTGGCCATTAAATGCCTATTTAGTAATTTCCTGTTTATTATGCACTTAACTGAAGTGCATCGCCTTAACACACAGGGAATTTAAAGAAGAAAATAATAGCACGACACATTGTTGGCAGAGGAAGTTGTGGTCCAGGGATACGGTTGTCAAGGCCTGTGTGATTCGCATCTGATTTTGTCTCCTTGTCCAAATGCTTATCACCCACCCGCCTTGGCATCCCGGGCTCTGAGCTGGGTGCTGGGCAGAGAGTACAACAGCCCATCCCAACCCTGACTTCAGTGGGGA
Organism: Sus scrofa; assembly: GCF_054392235.1. Classification (NCBI taxonomy): domain Eukaryota; kingdom Metazoa; phylum Chordata; class Mammalia; order Artiodactyla; family Suidae; genus Sus; species Sus scrofa. The sequence goes on from NC_139391.1 coordinate 140,313,569, forward strand.
CAGCTGAAGAAAACAGAACGGTCAGGATGAAACATTTACCTCTAAAGGCCATCACGAAAGAGCGCCTGGATTTCTGCTGCAAGGTAATTTATTTGTAAGATGAACAAACGGAATTAGACATAATTGCACACATTTGGTACAAAAGTGTGAGGTCCTGTTTTTAGTCTCCCCTTTTCATTTCATTTCCACAGAGCTTGAAGGAAGAGGTTTACAAATGCGATATAAACACAAATCCTGCATATGATGCTAACACATCACACATCATGAAACTGGGCGTATTATACCGTTTCATGAGGATGATAATTTTTTAATTGAAATGAGAGAGGAGGAATGATCTCAGAAGCTGGAATGGGAAGCAAATAACCCCTTCTGGTTCCTCTCCATCCAAGGAGGGCATATAGGGACGGGTGGCAGATGACACTGGTCCAAGAGGGGTGACTCTTATGGGGGGTCCTCTCAGGTGAACCTTCCACGGCTCCTCACACTGAGGGCGTGTCTCCTCGTGTCTGGAACACACTGCTCCAAGCCTTCGTAGGTGAAAAAAATGGAACCCAAACGCATTTTTCCAGCTTTACGGAATAAGCGCCAGTTGAGATGAGCTGTTTTTGAGAAAGGAAGGGCAGTACCTCCAGTTTACCAGATACACAGTGCTACATGTAGTAGAATTATCTGCAGAACTGTGCACAATGCTGATATGATGTTGTCTTTCCAATAACTGTTACACACGCACAAATATTCTCAATTAATGGATGAAACTAAGTCACATCCCAGGTCCTACATTTAACCAAAGGTCTGGTTTTCACACCCAAGGATGATGTTTATCCAGGGCCTGACCATATTCCCTGAACTTCTGGTCATTTTTACTATAGACGCACAAAGAAAATCAGTGAGATATTTGGGAGCTGTCAGTTTCCTTATGAAGATGCTTGCTGTAGCTTTCGGCTTTCGAGGTAGGGACCTCCATTCATCTTGGAAATGAAAGTTCCTCCTTGTCCCCATATGGGACTAATGACGTGTGGACAGAACACAATCTGAAACCATCCTAGTCACAAAACCATGATGTATTTCATCAAATGATCCTTTGATACGCAGAGTCAACACTCTCCTCAGGATGAGAAAATGCTCCTTCACAGGGCAGGACCAGCATCCTTAGAGGGAAGTGGGGGTGCACAAAGGGGTTCGAACCAAGATGGAAACTGGCAGAACACCTTTGGCAGAGGGACAGAGGGAAGGGTAACTGGGCTGGAGGGCAAGGCAGGAATTAGAAGGGTTCTGCTGGTCGGGGGCCCTGCCAGGGATGGGAGACTGCAGGTGAAGATAATACTCGGTGTGCAGCAACCCCCTGCACTCTTGGTGGGAATGTACATTAGAAAATTCATTATTTTCCACTGTGGGAAATAGTATTGAGTTTCCTCAAAAATTAAAAATAGAACTGCCCTATGATTCTGCCCTATGATAATGGCAACACAAGGGCAAGGTCATGCAGCATTACTTCTCTGCTCCCTTCGCCGCGATTTTGGAAAATTGAGATGCTGTGCTGGCATAAGGAAACCACCTCAGGGTAGCTATCCAAAGGGGAAGAAATCAGAATCTCAGAGGTATCTGCACCCCGAGGTCACGGCAGCATTACCAACAAGCATCCTTTAAAGGAATGAGGGCGGTATTGAAGAAGGAATCAGGTGCTAAAAAGAGTTTGAGACATTGTCAAGCATTTTGGAGGCCAGTTCGGAATCATCCTCTGAGTGACTGTTAGGGCAAAAGGCGGAGACTGCGACGGCAAAGCGACAGGGACCACTGGGTGTTTTGCGGATCAAGGGGGTGGTGGGGTAGAAGCCACCCTAGGATCTGCAGATTGTAGATGCGGAGGTATGTGTGACGTCAGACAAAAGCCACCAAAATACAGACTGACATTCATCGGAGGGGAGGAAAAGAAGCAACGGTTTCCTTATGCCCCCTCAGCATCTCAATTTTCCAAAATGACGGTGAAGGGAGCTGAGAATTAACGCTACATGACCTTGCCCTCGTGTCGCCATTATCATTCACAGGATGTTTTATGATGGCCTAAAATGTTCCGGTGTATCAGATGGTGTGATTGGTTCTAGAAATATGCGGGGAAAAAATGAACCCCTGTTAGTGGTGGTATCATGAAGGTGGACATGGGGAGAAGGGGAAACCTCACCGAGGGAGGGAAGGACCCAGGAAAGAAGAATGGGCTTGAAGTCAGCTCTGCAACAAAGCTGGCGGAGAACGAAGCAGGGGAGACAGGGCTTTGTGGCTGGGGTTTTATTGGGTTTCACGGCCTCACCTCCAGCTGAGCTTGTCCTCTGCTTGGTTATTGAATTTGATCTCACTCGGGGGATGCCTCAGTCCTTAACTGGGGGGATAACTAGTGACTCTACCACAGACATTCAACACCGTGAAAGAAGGTCACATATTCTAATGAATAAAGTAATTGAAGGGAGTTCCTGCTGTGGCACAGTGGGTTCAGAACTTGACTGCAGCAGCTCAGGTCTCCGCGGAGGTGCAGGTTCCATCCCCGACCTGGTGCAGTGGGTTAAAGGAGCTGACATTGCCAAGGCTGTGGCGTAGATCCCAGCTGCAGCTCAGATTCAGTCCCTTGCCTGGGAACTTCCATATGCTGTGGGTGTGGCCTTAAAAAAAAAAAAAAGTAATTGAAACACAAATATTTGCACTTCTAAAGGGAGAGTTTTAAAAACGTTTCTTACATCTGTGCCCGAATGTATGCCACATCAAAAGGCAGTGATCTTATCCGTGTGGCGGCCTTTCTTTAAGCACAGAGAACCCCTTGGTTCCTACCAGGCTGCCCCGTAGGGCCAAACTGCACAATTATTTGGAAAGTTTTGTCTTTAAAGTGCAGAAGCTTGGGCCAAGTTGTGGACTTTCTGCATTAGAAGGCTGAGGCTAAAGCCCAGAATCTGTGCCCACGAAAGCCCGAGGCGATGATACCAGGGCTCAGCCATGCTCAGCCCAATGGAGTGGCCACTGTTCTGGGGGAGCCTAAGGACCCAGTTACTGCGGCGGATTTCAACAGAGGGTCATCTCCTAGCCTCGTCTCTCCGGCACACCCATCCCATGCAGAGCTGTCAGAGTGATCCTTCTAACTGGGGCCTCTGACTAAGCTGCTTCCCATAGAGGCGTTGCTCAGTTTCCTCTGCCCTACAGAAGTGGCAGACGTACGGCGCTTTGCCCTGCCGTGCCCTCGGTGCAGTGTTATGTCTTTTCTTTTCCTTTTTTTTTTTCCTTTTTCTTTTTAGGGCCGCACCGGTGTCATATGGAAGTTCCTGTGTTATGGGTTGAATCGGAGTGGCAGGTGCAGACCTACGCCACACCCACGAAAACTGAGATCCGAGCCACATCTGTGAGCTCCACGGAAGCTTGTGGCAAGGCTGGATCCTTAACCCGCTAAGCAAGGCCAGGGATCAAACCCACATCCTTAAGGATACGAGTCGGGTTCTTAACGATGGGAACTCTGGTGCAACGTTACTTCTGTCCGTCCGTGTGACCGTCCCACACCTGACCCAGGGCGGCAGGCTTAGTAGCCCTGATTCCTTGTCATGACTGCATTTAACTACTCGCTTACACTACGGTTCTCATATGTAACTATACCTTTTGTTTGTTGACATTATAAACACTTGCTATTTGAAAAATAAATATTTTTTCCTTTGTGGCCTTTTAAACAGAATATAGGTTCCATAATAACTATGTGAAAGTACTTTTTTTTTTTTTAAAAAAAAAGTATTTGATCTGCAGCAATTGGATATTCAAAGAAAAAGTCATGGTTTTGAGAGCCTTGGAACACTTTAGAGGCTTTGCCCCAATCAATCTTCCGCTCCAACATCAGCAGCAGTCTCTATGCTATGCCCGTCCCCATCCTCTGGCTTTCAAGTTGTCTTTTATCCTAAGCAATTTGCATGGTATTACCTCGATCTCTAAGGCAGATTTGCAGGGGGTGGGGGAGGCTTCTATCTTGGTTCAGCTCTATAATTGCAAGATCTGCGCGGGGAATGGAAACTTCCACAAAGCATTTCCTTGCCCCTGGGCGAGTTGCCGATCCCCTGGAGCAATCTTGTCTTCTGCATGTGCAGAGCGAGGTGGCAGAGATGAAAGACAGCTTTGAGCTTCGGCTACAGATCAGAACAGAAGGGTGATGCTTGACAGCCTCGGAATTATAACCGATCCAGCTTGGCTTAGCAGTGATTGGAAGTAGGTCAGAAAATGGCAGTGTTGGAGTTCAGCGTATGCTATAGGATAGGACTTCTTCTTCTTTAGCATTCCAACAAATTCTTGGCTTGGTCTCAAAATTTGTCTTTCTTCTCTTTCTCTCTCTCTCTCTGTGTATATATAACACACAATATAGCTAAGAAATCTTTGACTTGACGTACAAGAGAATAAAATCTATTTAAATCATAACAGCAGTTATCAAATTGGTCATTTTGCAGAAAGAGAGAAATAGACCAATGGCTGAGAATGTGAAGCCCAGAAAAAGAACCTAAAAACAAGTACCTTAATTCAATGGTGAAAAGTAAACTATTTCATTAATCACGTTGGGCTAACTGTCCATAAGGAAACTTTGGCTATTTTGCCATCAAATAAATATTTATTGGAAAAAAGTCAAAATGGATTTTAAGAGTTTGATGACATCACCAAGACAAGAGAATAGGAGACCCCATTCTCCATTCTCCTGCGAAGATCAACAGTCAAATAACTATCCACCAACAAAACCAGCTGCCGGCCTGTGCCACAGCCACAGCAACACCAGATCCGAACCGCGTCTGAGACCTACACCACAGCTCATGGCAATGCTGGATCCTTAACCCACTGAGTGAGGCCAGGGATCAAACCCATGTCGTCATGGATGCTTCCACTTACACACTGCTGGCTTTGCCATGAGCTGTGGTGTAGGTTGTAGGCGAGGCTAGGAGCCAGCGTTGCTATGGCTATGACATAGGCTGGTGGCTACAGCTCTGATTAGACCCCTAGCCTGGGAAACTCCATACGCTGCGAGTGCAGCCCTAAAAAGACAAAAAAAAAATTTTTTTTAATGATCTTTCAAAGATATTTGTATTGCTCTACTTATTCTCTGTCATAGTGGCTTGTTTTCTTCTGTTTTGTTTTATTAACTTTTAATTTAGTCATTTTTTAACTCATCTAAACTTTGGGGAATCCCAAACACTTGGATTGAGGGTGGTTTTCTCTAGACAGTCGTTTTCCTGGGTGCAAACGTCTAAGGACCAATGGAATGGCTGATGATAAGGACAGGGTTTGGAAAGGATGTGCCCTAAGTTAGATAGGTATGGTGGGTCTATGACTCTGCATATTAAAAACTGCTAAGTTGCATACTTTAAGAGGATAAATGTTCTGCCATTTGAATTATAACTCCATGAAACCGTTATACAAAAATGAGCCAGGGCTGCTCGGCTGACCTCTACTTCCGTGAATATTTCTGCCAAGGAGCTCGCTGGGGTCACCAGGAGTCAAGCTTTCTCCCAAAGAATGATGAGCTTTGAAACTGTCCACAGGGAAAATACAACCTGTCAAAGAGTGTGCCCTCTATTAATAATTCCAGAGAGGAAAAGAGGGATGAAGTTAATTCCCCATTTGACTTTTCTATCAGCAAATAAGGTGGTAATTTTCCATCAGCATTTATCAGTATCTGTTTTATTAATATCTAATTCTCAGTTTTTGCCAGTACTGCTTTATTTTGTCTAATATTTTCTAAGATGGTAGATTTAAAAATATATATCTTCACTGCTTTGTCATCTGAGCCTCTTTGATTACTTTCGTGCCTGAGAGCTTTTCCTGTTAGTTATTCCTTTTATTTTTAAGTTGTCTTTTCAATTTTTATTCATTTTTATATAACTTTTTCTGTTGTTAAACTCTAAGAGCATTTCATAAATCAATGGTTTTAATCATTTGTTGTGTATTGCATATAGTCTATTCTAAATTGCTTCTTGATTTCAATTTTGTTTGTAATGTTTTACAACTTCTATTGCAGGATTTTATTTATAGTTCCTTATCACAGGAAATCACTAGTGTTTAATTAATTAAGTAGGTAAGACCTGTAAACTATTTCTTTTAATAACAAATCCAACAGAGCCATAGGAGAATAAAGGGAAATGGCAAAAACAAAACAAAACCAAACAAAAAAACCCCACAAACTGAATAAATGCATTTTTACAATTAGAACTGAGGAATAAAAACTTATTTAGCATTGCCAGGACCACAGAGATTTCCGTAAAGTTGCAAAGTTTTAGAGGTAACATTTACTTGCACAGAACTGAGCAGCCATCTCTGATGTAGAGATTGCAGTAAGACTATTTGCGAAAATTATGTTTGCAAGGGCAGTTTTAGGGTGCAAAGGAATGTATTCTTTTCTTTAGTTGCAGGGAGATAGAAATGTTTTTACTCTTATTGATCTTTTTTCCCCCTTTTTGTCATTGGTTTTTCGAAGAACTCAATGGGAAGGCTAAGAAAAATAATCATTAGTTACCATGAAGAGGGAAATAAAGAGGATGGGAAGCTCCATAAATACAACCTGCAAAGGAAAAGGCAGAAGGACTATTTAAATAGGTGGAGCAGGGTTTATATCACATGCTTCGTCTGTATTCATCAGCGCAGCATCTGACTTTATCACACTAGTTGGGCGGCATTCCAAGGCCTAGGGTAGAAAATAGCCCGTGAAGCAATTTTCAATCATAAATATTTTTGAAGGCTTATTCATCACGTCTTTTCCCACTCAGGGATCATGGGGAACGGGTTCTGAGAGGGAGAAGAATGAGGGAAGTGGCTCAGGGCAGATGCTCAGGGTACCAGTCTTGGTGGCGTGGGAAGGAGAATGCAGGGAAGAGGCAGGTTCTTAAAGCCACAAGGAAAGTCATCAAACTGGCTTCAGTAAAAAGCCTCAGAATCCTTCAAGTTGATGAGAATACTGATCAACAGGAATTCTCCCATGTGGCTCGGGGAGGGCAAACAGACGAAAACCCTTCAGAAAACGGTACTGAACGTGGGGTCCAGCTGCTCCGTGCTTGGAAGCTAATACTTGGGAGGCGAGGTTGGTGGAAAGGAAAGTTTGCTTTATTTTGGAGGCTGGCAATGGTGGGGCTCGTTGGGAGGGTGGACTCATGTCCAAAGCCCGACTCCCCCCTGACAACCAGTGGGCAAGAGCTTTTAAAGAGGAGTTTCAGGGGTGTATTGTCAGAGAGAGAGGGGGCTACATGCAGAGATAGCAAAGTCAGCTCTGACGGTCAGCTTACATTGGCTCTTGGTGTCTGTCAATCACCATCCTGATTGTTTTAAGGACAGTTAGTCTCAGGTCCTGGGCCAGTAATTAGCTCCCATTTCTTAGAGGCCACTTCTCGGAATTATGCCATGGCTGCAGTCTAGTCATCATAAGTTACTTTCTTCCACCGAGTGGAAGTTTTAGTATCTCCACTAAGACACCTCCAAGTATATGCCTCAGACTATTACCTAGAGCCCTTGAGAAGGAACTAAAGGTCCTTGACTTTGCTTTTTGTCCCAAGTATTACTGTATTGTCTTGTTTGACTGTCTTCCTTCGCGTCTGCATTTTCTCTCTTCTCTTATTAAATTATTATTTGGTTAAAATTTTTCTACAGAAAAAAGGCATACAGAGGACATGGGGGGGGGGGGAACCATAGACACCTGCTCCATTTCAAAAACTTTGCTGCGTCCATGAAATCTGAGCATCACACGCCCATGAGCAGCCACACCTCTCAGTCCTGTGTTCAGACAGCAAGGGACTTTCTGCAAGGAGAGAGGCCGGTCTCCATCTAAGCTTTTGCTACTCAATCGTGTGAGTAAATTTCTTTCACAGAGCATGACACATCAACACAGTTCTTAGTGACACTATTGGGTATGAGATTTCATTACTAGAAGGCCGGTTTTTTGGTTTTGTTTTGTTTTTGGTCTCAGTTACTAATAATGGATTCCAAGCAATCAGCCACTGAGATTTCAGCAGCGATACTGCTCTGTGAAGTGCTTGAGGCAGCAAACGGGTCTTGCCCTCACATTTTCCATCTCAGCATTTCATAAAATTCCAGGCGTTTTTCAAAGACTCAGTCTATGTTAAATGCAAAATTCTTAGATGACAGCCTGACACAATCTTTGTGCACCCCCGAAACAATAAAACCCTGCAGATTTTCTTAAATTAAATATAAAATGAAAGAGATTGCACCTGTTGAAATTGTTGTATTAATAAAAATTGCCGTGAATATTTTAAAGTGTTCTGATGGGTAATTAATGACCTAAGTTTCTTAACGTTATTTGATGCCTTGCCAGAAAATCGACCATTTGGAATGGATAGTGCATTTTAAATCACCGCGGTAACATCCTTCACATTGTAACACAATGTGTTCAGAATGAAGCCTTGCTCTAGATGCCCTCCCAGTGTAAATGTATGATGCAACTCTGTTAAATGGCTTGAGCGCGGCAGATTAGTCAAGTGTCGGGGTGCTTTTGTCACCACTTCATTCATAACAGCACCACTTGTTGGTCTGCTCTCCATGCACCTTACATTACACTACAGAGGGTTGGTTTTGTGTTGTTTTTGACCGTCCAGAGGCATATGGAGCGCCCAGGCCAGGGATCAGGTCCGAGCTGCAACCTTGACTAAGCTGCAGCTTTGGCAATGTCTGGTCCTTAAGCCACTGTGCAGGGCTGGGATTGAACCCGCGTCCCAGCGCTGATGCTGCTGATCCCCTTGCACCATATACTATACAGTTTTTATTTGCTTCTCTCCCCTCTAGTAAAATACCAACTCCTTGCAGGCACTTTGTCAGTTGTGTTTATTGACAAATCTCAAACTCCTATAAATGCCCATGATGCAAGAACTCACACTTCCACTCCCTCTCAGGATACACCTCTAAACTAGCCTCTTTTAGGGGCTGGACGGAGGCCAAGACCATCAGCTCTCTAGGTTCTCAGCTATGAGGCTTTTTCTCTCTCAGCCCTTGTCTGTAGCAAGCGAGAGCTTTCTCAGTAATTGACAGCCCCGAGCTGTGACCATGTGGGGGGCTGCTGACCGCCACTGGGCACCAGCTTGCAAACCTTAAAGGCCAGTGCTTTTCTTCCTCTGGGTACAGCAGGAGAATGCCTCCTACTCCGTTTGAGTAGCTCAAAGACAATTCTAACAGTAGAAGGGTGTCTTCCGTCATGTTCAGTGATAGCCCCGGGCAGCTGGGCTAGGGCATAACCAAGCCCAGCCTCATGGATGCAGGCAGTTCTTGAGCCACAGGCCCGGGGCCCCATTCAGCCCACTGGCTTGGCTATTTTGGTACATGATGCTTTTCTCTAAGATGCGCCTCTGTCTCCCTCTGAATGAATGAATCTGGCCTTTCTAGAAGGTGTCTGGGCCACCAGATGCTCTAAATGTGTCTACACTCCAACTGCAAGTCAGTCTCAGCACCTCGAATCCCTCACCATTGGTTTCCTGAACACAGAAGATGCGACTGGACAAAGAAAATTCACTGCCATTAAGAATTTCTCAAATGTTCCTTGGCAGCTGGGAGCCTGCTCTGCCTTACATAAGCTGTGAACAGACCTCTGATGCATCAAGGGCTCTCTCCACATGGCAGCAAATTAGAGCTTAAGTCTGCATCAGCCAAAACAGCAAAGACACAGGATCAAATCACAGAGAAGAAAACATTAGGCGAGACTTCAGCTCCAACGCTCTTTTTCTTCAGTAATTGGTCCCCGGGGAGGAAATGCAGGATTTATATAAACAGATATAAATGGACTTCTTCTATAGTGGGTCCAGCTGAGACTGTCACGAGGGTTCTGTAAGAAATCTCTCCCATCCTGTCCCTGTGTTTGCATCTGCCAGCAGGAATGCTTCCTGACACTCACCCACGCATTTTTCGTAACAGTCCACAGCAACAGAAAAAGCATGTCTGAGGCAAATACATGTGCCGACATGCTTTAGCACAGTGGTAAATACCTCGTGTGTAAAATATATTCATTTTAAATGTGAGCGTGCTAATGGCAGACATTTATAAATACAATATACGAAGAAAACCTGTTCCCAAATCCCTTTTAGCCATAAAGTCATTGTCAGCAGTTTCCTCTCCGTTCTCTTTAAATACCGTTGCAGGGCATCTTGTTATGCTGGAATTTGGTTGTACAACTTGCCTTTCCACCTGCGATCCCTACTCCACGTCATAAGTGTGACACCACAAATAATCAACTAGCCCCTTACTTGGGGAGACCTTTGGTTTCCAGTAGTAATTATTAGTGTTGATATTATTGCTATGGTCTGAATGAAATCCCTCCCAAACGCGTTCGCTGGAATCTTAATGTCTGGGTGATGGTATTTGGGGGTTGGGGGCTTCAGGAGGTACTTAGTTCATGGGGGTGGAGCCCTCATGGTTGAGATTCGTGTCTTATAAAAGAAGCTCAATACTCATCAGATGATAGATGAGGAGATGGACAGAGAGATAGATGACAGGTGGATGGATGGATATATGGACACACAGACAGACGAAGAAAGGTAGGTCGATAGGTAAACAGGTGGTAGGTAAATGGATGAAGAGAGAGACAGATGACAGAGAAGGGTTCAGAATACGCCACCCTTAAACATGCACCTTGTCCCAAGGATTACTTGGAGCTGCAGTCAATTGAGAAACCATAGATGCCGAAAAGATTTTTCAGATCTCCCGTCTTCCGCCTACAGCTAAGCTTTAAGACTTCCAGTGAGAAAGATGCTCTCCCTGCACCAGGAAGAGAGGAACCCTTTTGTCACCAGAGACCAGGAGCTGACCCTGAGAGGGACCTGGGCAAACACATCCACCACAGGAACCTTTACTTTCCACGCGTCTTTTCCATGCATCTCCTAGTCACTGTCCCACAGCGTGCTGCTTCACCGTAGCATCAGTCCTCATTCCGTAGGCTGGTGCGGCCCCGGAAGCCACGCTGCTAAGAGGCGGCCCAGGCAGGGCAAGGGAGCAGGCAGCCTAAGCCGTCTAGGTCATCTCTTCCAAACTGCTTTCTCTTCACATTTGCTTCCTTTTCACATGGATGAGACAAAGAGCTGTCCCCTTTTCTCAAAAGATAAGAAGGATGTACTCTTTGGATTCAGAGGCAAATTGGATGGACGTCAAGAAGACACAAGGGAAAATCACATAATTCACAGGCAGTAGGATCACTACGGAAATAAAATCTTTTTTTTTTTCTTTTCCTTTAGAAACCTAGCTATCTTTTTGAAAGTGCTTGTGCAAGGAGAACCAGCTTATTAAAATGCGTAAGGTTGAGTTTGCCTGAGTGTCACCGGTGATCAGAGTATTTTTATCTGCAGTGCATACCCCAATCTCAGTTTTAAAAGAAACGTGGTCCTTCTAAGTTTTGCAAATACGAGATCATGTGCCTTTGATTCTCCATCGCTGGCTGGTCTTCCTGTCACTCATCCACCCTGCTGTCTGGGGCCAGGACAGTGTCACCTCCCTGAGTCTTCCCTCTGCCCGATCTCCTAACAGGCCATCCGCCCTGCCATCCACTAACAAAGGGCTTCAGTAACCAGCCTGAGGGACGGATGCAATTTCTTACACGCCCCAGTGCCTTGCTCTGCAGATAAGATTAAATGCTTTTCGCCCCTTGTTTCCCGTTCTGTTAACTCTGTTTTGTTGCTTGAATGTGGAGCTGCTCCTCCCTTTGAGCTCGACCTGTGCTTACTTTGAATTTCCATTTCCTTCCTTCCCACACGCTACCCTAGAGACTTCCAGAAAGTGAGAAAACCGTTAAAGATTTCGAAATGCATATACATGTTTCCAAGTCACTGAAATCCCACTTCCTAATAGAGAGAAGTGCATTAGACGTGTTTATAAAGGTACCTTGATGTGGCAATCTGGGTTTTCTTCTGTGGATAGATTGAATCACTCCTTCAGTAGTGATTCAATTATTTATAATAATAACAACTGCATGAATTTTGTTTTTTCTTTTCAGGGCGGCACTTGCAGCATATGGAAGTTCCTAGGCTAGAGGCTGAATCAGAGCTGTAGCTGCCAGCCTACACCACAGCCATGGCCACACTGGATCTGGGCTGCATCTGTGACCTACACCACAGTTTGTGACAGTGCTAGATCCTTAACCCACTGAGTGAGGCCAGGGCTCAAACCTGCATCCTTATGGATACTAGTCAGGTTCTTAGCCCACTGAGCCACAATGGGAACTCCAATTGCATGAAAATTAATAATGATGAAAGGATAATGACCTTTTTTTGGGGGGGGGGTTCTTAGCTCAAAAAGATTGAAATGTCTCCACAGATTAAAGTGAGTTCCCATCGTGGTGGCTCAGTGGAAACGAACCTGACTAGGATCCATGAGGATGTGGGTTCCATCCCTGGCCTCACTCTGTGGGTTAAGGATCCGGCGTTGTTGTGACCTGTGGTGTAGGTCACAGACACGGCTCGGATCCTGTGTTGCTGTAGCTGTGGTGTAGGCCAGTGGTTACAGCTCCAATTTGACCCTTAGCCTGGGAACCTCCATATGCCATGAGTGTGGCCCTACAAAAAGACCAAAAAATACTACTACTACTCATAAACAAATGAAAAAAATCTTTCCAAAATTCCAACGCACCTGTTGAATGCCGACATTGACCTTCAGGGAGCCTGGCGTGATTTCTCCCCGACTGTTCTCCCATCTCAGGGCCCAGTCTGGGGGTCTCGAGGGCAAGACGTGACTGCTTCAGGAAGACTGCCCTCTCCTCTCACCCCGGGTGTCGCCTGCTGTAGAATTTCTGCCAGGTCCCTGCAAGGCATTGGGCTCCTTTGACCCTGGGATTATCTGTCCAGTGTGGCAGTACTGCTGCTTTCTCACATGAAGAAAAGATGCGACGATTGCCCCAAAGGACATCTGTTCTCTGTCTGTATTCTCACTGTGCCAAGGATCACAGCAGAATCTGGAGACTCTGAACGTGTGAGAAAACAGAATTTGAGAAGAGCAAGATTTGCATCTTCTCCTGGAAACAGAGGGCTACCAGGAGTTTGTGAGTCTACTTTGACAAAATACCAAAACCAAAACCAGTTTCTTTTCTCCAAGTGAGCAAAGAAACCTTAAACCCCAGGCTCTTTAAATCTTTTTTTCAGCTTGAGAAAGTGAAACATTAAAGAAGATCACTGAGAGAAGGGGAAGGAAAAAACTAACACAGAGATGCTTTATTCTGTAGTAGCCTTGCTGGGTACATCTTCATCTCAGGAGCTGTGTAAATACCCAGGACTTGTATTCTTTTTGCTTTTCAGTAGCAATAAAACGAGAAAAAAAAAAAAAAAAGTCAAATTCTCAAGTCGCACCAACCCACGTATTTTATTATTTGGAGAATTCATTTGGTAAAAGGAAAAAGAATCACACACACGCCCCCATGATATTTAAAATATTTTGTTTAAATATTCAATTGTGGGGAACACGTCGAACAATCTAAATGGACACATTTATATTTTAAGAATATTTTGTCATAATGTTTAACCAACCAGGGAAAGCGAGAATGGATCAGTTTGGCGTGAACAACGAAAGTGCATTTGCAAGTATATTTTAAAGGCTACAGCAAGCGTACAGCCGGAGCGCGTGAGCTCCTGTGGGGCCGGAGCTATTGCCGTGACTGTAATGAAAGGGCCCCAGCCCCGGATGCTTGAGTCTGACTCTAAATGCAGGGTCCGCTCCTTAAAGCCAAGGCTGGACACGCTGGCAAAGGCAAAAGCTCCAGCTACCCAGTCTCATTTTCCATACTTTATTAAACTATTTTCTCTCTATTTCAGTTCTTTTCCTAAACTAAATAAAGCCAACGACACATCCTCTTTGCACTCGGATATTTGCCCCTGTTTCATGACTTTCATTCGTCCTTGTGTCATGAACCTCTCCCCCAATTTTGCAAAACATCATTTTCAGTGTTTACCGTGCAGCCCCACCCAGTTCGCCTGCTCGTGCTGGCCTTTCCATACTAAGCACGTGTCGTGTGTGTGCGTGCGCAGGGATGTATTCATACACGTTTTCTGATGGTGAGGGTGGCACGTGTATTTCACCTTTGGAAAGTATAAAAACAGAGAAAATAACAAGGTCGAGCAGGATCTCATCGTCTGTGCGAAACCCCTATTATTTTTTTACTACCATCTTTTAAAAAATCCCCTAATCCTGATTTTACCTAATGATATGTATCTCCCTTGTCATCAAAATATATTTAGATGCCATTTTACAGACTATGCATCATCCAATGGTAAGAATTAATCATAATTTGCATTAAGTGTTTTCCCAGCATCGGGCCTGGACCGTTTATCATTCTCATTCCCGTAAAAACCTTTCTTGTTACAGATGCCAGATTTCCGAAGATTATTAAGGTAGAACCGGTCCTTTGAAAAGTGTGATCACTTTGAAGGGCCTGATAATTACTAACAAACACGTTTCTACATGTTCCCTCTGGGGAGCGAATGTGGGAAGGCAGATCTCCCTCCATCCTGAACGCCAGACAAACCTGCATACACAGAGGGGAGAAACAAACGTATGGCAGTCATGTCAGCTTTCAGCAAATACCTAAAGAAGTACGTGGGATATTTTCAAGAAGGTACTTACGGACATGGGAAAACGGGATAATTTCTTGGGAAAATAAAAGCGCTTCCGAGAAACTGTGCTTTTGCGATTTGAAACAAACCCTGATCCATTGAAGCTGTCACTATGTTGAGTTTCTGGACAGAAGCTGGGGCAGGAAAGAGGGGGCTCCCCAGGCTGGTGGAGGGTGTTTCCCAGGGCATGTCACTTGCAAGGACTGCAGGACCCGACAGACCGACATTCAAAACATGGGGCAGCAAGATCAACGCGTGTACCCACCCGTGCAGGCTGATCGGGCAGAGGTGGTCAGGGCACTGACTCTGAGGGTTCCATGGGCACAGGGTGGGGTTTGATCACGGGCAGTTTTTCCATTGGCCCAGATGTATGTCTCAATGTGTGACGAGCGGTCTAGCATTGGCTGACTCTCAGCACAGGGACCAGGGCCAGTGCCCAGAAAGGGCCACCGAGACGCAAGTCGATGGACAGAAACCAGTCTACTCTTAGTGGGAGGATAATTATCAGAAAGGAATTAGGGAAAAAATCTCAGTCAGGCTGCTTATGTCACTGTGATGCTTGTGTCACTGAAAATAATAAACATCTGTAATAGGAATAGTAAAGAGTTTTATTTGAGCCAAACTGAGGACGATATAGCCCAGAAGAAAGCCTCTCAGGCACAACTCGGAGGAACTGCTCCAGAGAAGCCTATGGCTTCCAGGGCAGTTTTATATCTTGTCAGAATAAAGACCATCAAAAAAGTCAGGGATGTATCCCTTCCAAGTTAAAAAAAAAAGATCAGCACATACGCAGTGAGTCAGCGCGGCCTTGGTACCTGGGAACAGAGTCCTGTCACGGCAGGTGGACCAGAACTGTGTCCCCCCAAGGGAGGAACTGCGTTCTTTTCTCATGGACACATCCTTCACACGCGGTCAGTGTGCCCTTTCCTTAGTGACGGAAGCAAGTATGCAGTGTTTGCTGGGTAGGCGGCAAATAGGCATACCATGCAAGTTAACCCATGTATAAGCCATGGCCCCATGTCTCAATATGTGACCTTTTCATTATTATTATTAGCAGGAATGAAGGTTGGGGCACCCAGGCCTGCAGAACTCTCAGCTGCTCAAGTCTGGAGGGGCTGGTGGCTGACTTGTCACCCTCCTCAGATTGTCCTGAATCAGGTGGGCTCAGCTATAGCAAAGGCACAAGCCCGCCCCTGGCTAAAGTGTGGGGGAGACGAGTGCCCGAGAACAGTTGTCCCCCAGGCTTTTTCATGCCTGGTCTCAGCTGGCAGGGGAGTGAAAGGAAAGTGCTTCTTCAGAAATGACCAGAGGATTAAATTCCAAATGTGTTCTCCATCCTCCTAATTAAAGAAGCATTGTTTTCTGGGCCATGGCTGAGTCTCTAGAGGCATGTTGTCTAGCATTGTAGCCACAAATCCTAGCTGGGTATTTAAAATTAATCAATTAAAGTTCAATGAAGAACTCAGCTCCCCCTTCACACCAGCCATATTGCAAGGGCTGGGCAGCCCCCGTGGCCCCGCTGCTGCCTTGGATGGAGCTGCTCTGCATCCGCATCCTCTCGGAAAGGGCTGCTGGCAGCACTTTCAGAACATGTGACAAGGACCACACGGGGGCTCACCTTCATCCCTGCTTTAACAAATGCTCCGCCTTGCCCGTCTTCTGTCAAGAGGAGAGATGGTACGCTTCAATTCAAAACACGTAGAAACGGTACAAAAAGATGTAAAGTGGTTTTTAAAAGAGTGTAAAATATGTGCCGCAAACGTGATACTTAATCCTGAACTGAGTATATTGGGGGACAAACAAAAAGAGAAATATCTCTGAAGATCAGAAAAAAGAATAGACTCTCTACATGTTTAGGAAGGGTTTTCTGGATGAATTCTAGAGTCAGGGAACTGCAGAGAGTTTAGGGAAGGAGGCTTGCTTCCCTTGCGGCCCCATCAGCACTCACAATGTGAGCACCCTTGCTGATGAGGGCTTTGCAAGTCATGCGTAAGAGCTCTTCTCCTGTTTTTGTTCTTAGCAAATGCTTTTTTGCTCTAAGTTACAACAGACCAGTACCAACACCTGAATTGATTATATGAGGCGAGTCATGAAAACCCCATGCCCCTTTGCCAAGCATTCCATTCCTCCATCTCTTATGCAGCTCGGGGTGGTCCTGTGATTTGCTCTCATCAATGCTATTTTTTTGATATAGATTTCCTTATTAATTATGCATGAGAACACCAATAGCTCACGAGAGACTTGTTACTGAAAACATTGCTTTGAATAATTATTTTCATAGTTCCCAAGAGGAGAGGCCATGTCACACCCCAGGTGGGAGCCACACAGGGAAGCATCTGTGTCACCAGACGGCAGAAGGAATGAGGAGAGAACTATGGTCCTTGTTTTCTGGTGCCTGGCCCTGGGTGTTGGGGTAGGAAGATAGGAGAGCAGAGGTGAGTTGGGATGTGAACTCCGCACTCGTTGCCCGTTAAACATACAAATTGATTTGCTTACGTTTGAAAGATGCTGAGAATGAGTCTACCTGGTCGAGGCCAGTCGAAGCATCAACATACAGAAAATAGAAGCCCTGGGTCAGGCTCTGGGATCTAGATGGAGGAGGAGAAGGATGCGGAGCTCCCTTTCGCTCCCACACACATCCCCCCAAAACCTGCATGTTGATGATTCTCAGAGACACCCACGGAACGTGGGCAGAGGACACCAGACTTGCAAAAAAGGCAAGAAAACTTCCCCACAGCAGCGTAGGACAAAAGGAAAAGAGAGAGAGAGAAGAGAGAAAAGAAAGAGAGAGAAGCGGCACTCGTGGGAGAGCTGCACACTGCTGGCCCTCGATGGGCAGGGAGATCAGCCAGGATAAAAATTCATGAATACAAAACTGTTGATAATTAAGAATATTGGAGTTTCCATTGTGGCTCAGTGGAAACAAACCCAACTAGCATCCATGACGATGTAGGTTTGATCTCTCGCCTCGGTCAATGGGTTAAGGATCTGGCATTGCCCTGAGCTGCGGTTTAGGTCTCAGATGCGCCTTGGATCCTATGCGGCTGTGGCTGTGGCTGTGGCTGGCAGCTGCAGCTCCAGTTAGACCCCTAGCCTGGGAACTTCCATATGCTACAGATGGGGCCCTAAAAAAACAACAAAAAAAAAATTGCTGAGGAAATAAATCATTTCATCTGGCCTGGAAATTAGATTTAGACTTTATTTTTTTTCTCACTAATAGAAAGTCTTCAGTTCAATCTCAAAATTCCTATTGTTGTGTAAACCAATTTTGGCTATTTATTATAAATAAACATCATATAGTTTAAATACATTTTTTCCAGTGTCAAGAACATTTGATTTTTTAAGCCATTGAGCCAAGGTTATTTAATGATGCAAGGATGCCAATTAAGCCCAGAGGAGGGCTGATCTGGTATTTGTGTGTCTGTTCTTATCTTATCCAAGGAAACCACTGATTAAAACACCACATTAGCATTTTTTCTTTTGTTCACTGAGGCTGATATTTAAAGTGTTTGCTACATTGCAATGTGTTTTATTTAACAAAATCACCTGTTAAGGAATAAGTCTTATATTTCCTTGGCCAAATTTCCAAATGGAAACAGTGTGGCCATCTGGCCTCAGGAGGTCCCCGGCGACCGCCAAGGCGGGCTTGTCAATAAGGAAAGAGGCACCGTGGACTAAACCATCGATCATTGCATTTGTCTCTGGTTTAAAATATGCAGAAAGCTGGGCACTCCCTGTCACACACACAACCTCTTCCCATATTTCTTTGACTCCTTCGGAAGGCATTTATGGGGGCTTACGTAAGGGCAGCGATTCTGCTGTACACTGAGACACTGGGTCCTCAGGAGCCGGTCGGGGGAGGGCGGTGTGGCCATCACAGTCCACCTCCCCCTGCTCCCATCACACCTTTGTTCACTGCTGCAGCCTGTGTTGGCAACAAGATGCAACTGGCGGGCAATGAGGCATATGGAGCTCCTGAGGCAAGCCAGCTGAATGGGTCCTGTGCTTTCAGGGAGGCGTATCCATGGCGCTGGGGACTTGATGGGGTTGGTGTGGGAACGGAATCATGTCCGAGGGGGCTAAGTGGAAGAGGTGTCTGCCGCGTATCTCCCTGCAGAGAGAACAAGGATCGAAGAGGAGGGAGGGCAGGTGCACAGCAGGAACAGGTGAGAGCGGAGGTGGAAGGGTCATCCCGCAGGGGGGCCCTGGAGCGGGGAAGGGTGCTGAACGACAGCCTGGGAGGGACCTGGAATTGGGCAGTGCTGCCTCACTAGTGAGGGTAGAAACAGCACCCAGAGGTGAGGAAGCATGGAGCGGGGGCTGGTCAGGAGACCCAGACTTCCTGCCCAAGGGACCTTGACCTGAACATGGCCTCTCAGGCAGGGGAGCGAACCTCTGCTTCTTAGCTTCCCCAAGTGGGTCTTTTGTTTGTTTATCTAAAGCCCCTTGAGGGCTGGGGGAGGGTCCAAGTGGAATGAGGGGGTTGTCCCTTGAAAAATAAACAATAAACCAAATAAGCCCAGGGACTGACTTACACATGCATCAGAAAGGAGACCTCAGACACCCCCGCCCTTGGACCAACCACATGGTTGCTAAGTTGCTCCAAGGGCATTTTCCACCCCAGGGGAGTCTGTGGATTGAGCCTTTTCTCCCCAGGAGTAATAGAAGCCTCTCCCCTTTTCAGGTTTAAGGCACCACCTGGGGCTCAGAGTCATCACAGCCTTGGGGCCAAGGTCAGAGCCAGACCCTGGGAAAGATGATGAAGAAACCGATGTCCCACGTGCGTTCCTTTCCACCCAGGGCTTTCGCTGGAAAAAGTCACGGCCACTGTGCCCAACACTCCCTTTCAGCTTGCTCCTATGTGATGCTGTGGGCACTAAAATGGAAATGAAAACGGGAGGTGAGTGGGAGGAAATGCAAGGAACGGCGCCGTTTGGGAAAGAGTTTGGGAGAAAGGAGCCTTGACCTTCTGTGAGCATGCCAAAATTTAGAGGCACCTTGCCCCAAGGGAGTTGGAGGTTGATGCAAAGTTACCGCAGGACTGTCCCAATCCGAGCTGCCAGCTCAGAAGATCTGGGCAGATACATACTCGGGGTAGAGATTTTGAGGCTGCAAATCACTCAACTTTAGTCTGTTGCTCCAAAAATAGGAAAAATCATTTTGGTGCATTTTTCTCCTTTGAGGTTCATGACACTCTGTCCTTAGAGCCGGCAGTACTATCCCCATTTTATAGCAGATGACACAGAAGCAAAGGGAACAGAGGCCGACCTGCTAAGCCCAGAAGCTGGTGGATGGTGGGTCTTGAATCTGGATGTAAAGCTTCTGAGCCAACACACCCAGGAGCTCCTTGTGACGCTCTTCTCCTTCTAGGAGAGCTTTTGAGAATGCCTCAGTGATGGAAACTGAGTGGTGAGCATGGTCAGAGTAAGGAAACCCCTGGAAGAGGGTCCCGAAAGAGGGGGCGTGGGGAGGCTCTGTGTGCCCAGAGGCCAGCTAAGGCCAGGGGAGGGGCTGCCCCCAGTCAGCAAATTTCAAATCACGTCCTGAAACCTGCTTCCATCTGAGGAGCAATGCAATGCAATGCAGGTAATTTTAAAATGCTAGCCTCTTACAGCACATGAGCAGGAGCAGAGACTTATGAAAGAGCCAGAGACATCTTTGGAATCAGCCTTGCACCACCCTCCCCATTCCCTTAAGAGTTGTTCACTGTTTTAACTTAGCATTGACCACAGTCTTGTCTCCAGGCCCAACCATTGCTGGATGGGTTTGCTGGTCTCCCCGGGAGAACTTCTAGTCCTAAATCGGACGTATCTCTCTCTCCCCTGACTTCTCTTTGACCTTTTCACTACTTGAAGGTGAAATCTTTTATAGAACATTGTGAAAAGTAGGATTCCATTTCTTGAAAAACACAACACCATACGGCGACCCCGAAATGCGCAGAAATATCTGAGAAACTACACGAACTGGTTCCCCTCTGCAGCAGGGAGGGGTGCTGACTGGGAGAGGGCCCTTGACTTTTTTTTTTTTTTATATTTTATCCTCTATGATTTGTTAAGGCTTGAATGACTTTCATAATTAAAAAATATGCTATCGATAAAATTAAAAGGGCAGTTCAATGTTTTTAAATGAATAAATTAAATTTTAAAATATTAAACTCTGGTTTGAATTTTATTCATCTAGACTTCAGACAACGACAAAGCCCTTCTCTGAATGTTTTGTGCCATAACCCCTGGGTTCCCAGAAGTATATCTGGGTCAGAGTTCTGTTTCTGGATCGGGGATTTCCTGGGTTAAATTGTTAAAAAAAAAAAAAAAGAGCTATATTTTTCCGAAACAATCTTATATATTTTTGGTGTTGGAGCTATTTAATGTGTCTGTGCCCTGAAACAATTTATATATATTCTCCCTGCCTCCTCTGCCCCAGTCTTGCGCATGAGCCTCTTAGGTTTGCAAAGGATGCCACTTGAATTGGCCCTGCAGTCTGGTCCACATCTTGACACAGGGAATGTCTGGGACCGACTATCAGCAACCAAAACACACCAGATGTGAGAATATGGGCGCACTGAGAGATCCTAGGACGTGATTTTTCTATATGCAGAAGCTAGCTATGTTGTATTTTTTGCTACTAAAGATAAAAATCAATTGATTTTGCAAAAGTCCTATTCTCTGCTCAGAACAAAGGTAAAAATCAAAATCAAATGTATTTGTCTCACCAACGAACCATTTGAAGAAAAAGAATTAGCTCTTCTCAGCCTGACAGGCTCTTAACACTCTGTACTCTGTGTAGTTTGCCCGTGAATTGCCCTCTTCCTGCAAAATGGTTCATGCAGGCATTTCTTCTAGGAGATGCCTAACACCACAGCAGAATGGTACCTTCCTTTAAAGAACCCAGGGGGACAAAACTGTGGGGATGGACCCACAGTCCATCGCTGGGACACCCAAGCCACCCTCAAGCTTTGCAGGGACACAGCGTGAGGGCTCGATACCTGCGATTCCATCCATGCGTCGCTCTAAGGGCTAATGTAGAATCATGCAGTCACTTACTCAACCAGACAACTCATTTTTACAGATGAAGGAATGCTGTTTAAGTAACTTATCCAGGGCTTCCAGCTAATAAATGTGGGCAGAATTGATATTCTAACCCCAGAAAATGACTTGGAGACCAGATTTTGTGTTGAAGCCTTTATGTCTCTCTTCATTCTCTCCCCACATCACGTAAATGTACATAAAAAAAAAAAAATCAAATGTAAAAACAAAGGTTCTGACTGGGGGTTCGAGGGGCAGGCGATGGGAAAACTTCTCGGAGACAAACAATTGAGATCCTTAGAGTGGAGCACGAAGACGCCTGGTAAAGCTGTCACCTCTAATAGCCTGGAAATTGTTGGCTGAAATTGCAGCTGCAGTGGACCAGGGTGGAGAATAAGAGAGTTTTGCTGTGTATTGGTTACTATAAGCGGTATTTATTTGTCAAGGTCTTGGAGAGAGAAAGGGGAGAGAAGAGAGAGAGAGTGCAGAGAAAGGGAAAAGCCTCAGGAAAGAACAATGACTTTGCAAGCAGAAATGCAGAAACCAAAAAAACAGCAGAGAAGTCCAAAAATTTGTGGATTTCGACGGTGGGAAAAGCCAATCACTGGGGAGCTCCAATATTAAGGCATGGGTCTGAGAAAAGGCCTTGAAGGACAAAGACCCAATAAAACTCCCCAGGTTACAAAGAATCCAGGCAAAACCCCACTAGAGGAAGGTTGATGAACTCCTCACCTCTTGGTCCAGGCTTTCCCTGGACCAATGAACCCCCCCCCCCATTTTAGCTTTCATCAAATAAGGAACCGATGTCTGAGCATAGTTGATCTTCTTCTCATTTTCTTATTGGTGTAGGAAGTAATGACGACTCTTACAACAGATAACAGGGCAGGATCATCTAAGGGAACTGTGTAGAAAGCAAAGCAAAACAAGAGCAAAAGCGTAAGAAGAAAAGTGTAACACTGGAATAAAAACGCCTTTGAGGGTTTTGATTGGGCTGCAAAGCTGTGTGCCCTCTGACCCCACAGGGTCTCTGACATCCACGTCCAAGGGGCGCAGGGAGAGGATGGAAAGCACAGGCCCTCCCCAGGACAGAGGGCTGACTCAGGGCTCTCGAAGACGCTGGAGCAGAGTGATGAGGCGGGTTGCATGACCTGTGGCATGAAACGTCCAACTGCCCGAAGAGAATTTATGTGGCGCTCAGTGGGTCTGAGCTGGACCACACTGGCGAGTCATCACACAGCTCTTCTCACTCAGATCCCAGAAGGCCACCACCTTGACCTTCTAAGTCAAGCACAGCATCTTTTTTTTTTTATATATATATATATATATAAATTCAAATTGCAGTACCTGAACTAAGTCAGATCATACTGCTTATGACTCCAGGCCTAGAGACAGCAGCAAAGTCGTGACAAGTGTGTTGGGGTCTGAAGGGAAAATGCCTCATTTGCAGGTAACATCTGCTGGCAGGGCCTGGGCCCCAGAAAGCACTTATCATGGAGGCCATTAAATATACAAGGGGCCCCTAAACGCCAACTTATTTTGTGTCTCGCTTCAACAAGCCAGCATCATCAAACGCTTTCTCTGTTCAGCATCACTGGTTACAGAGGCAGGTGAGTGTGCTACGTTGGCAGGTGCATCTCCTGAAGAGTAAACCCATGCAGGAACGCCTCGTTGCTACCTTTGTGGATTTTCCTATTATTTTTGAGGGTTTATTCACAATATAGAAAATATACTTTTGTGTTTTTGAAGGATGCTCGTTTCATTTATGTGACAATTCCATTGAATATGAACAATTTTCTTGTATAGTCTCCCCCCGCCCCGCCCATTACAGCAGAGTCATTCAACTCAGAATAGGGAGATTTCAAATAAATTTCAGGATTCAGGCATGTGAACTAACTATATTTAGCCATAACATAGGACATTTTTAGAGGCTGAAATCAGCTGAGACAGCCTTATTTATGGTATGACCTGACTGAGAGATGAAGTTGGCTGTGATCATGAACCCAAATACATAAATTCTAACTTAGTTTAGGATTCTCCCTTTTTAACTGTTTTTAAACTTGAAGTAGACTTCATTAACTTCCAGAAGTTGGAAATATCTCCTTTACCTCAGTATCTGAATCCCATGTACAATAATTTTGTGTCTTCTTATAATTAATAATGGGCTTAGAATCATCCTGGAGACGTGATTTGGCTCCCCTTTCGAGTTGTGTCAAAAGCTGTCTCCATTGACTTTCACACATACTAGTAAACTCAGGTTAATTTTATCAGGAAATCGAATGGAGTCATTAACCTGCTTTTATACCTTTTGGAAAGATCAGGTATTAATTAATCTAAAAGTAGCGGTAGAGTCCAGTGTATCCTCAGCTGAGTGATAGTCCATATACTCTTATTTCATTTGACTTTTTTTATTTTTTTTTTCGTTTTGTTTCATTTCATTGATTCTTATTTACAGGGGAGACCAGTTACTTCCACAGCCATGAGGATTCTAAAGTGGTCATTTGAGTGTGGTCATCATTGCAAAATCCAGGTCAATGTCATCCTAGTTTAAGTCAGCTCAAAGTAAAGCTAATTCAAGCTATGTGACATCCCTCATAACTGGCTTTTATCTTCATGTGTTATGAAAGTACCTTTTAAAACTGTACGAGTGACTAGTCAAATGCGCAGAGCAAGAATCTAAAGACATCAGGGGAAACAGCAAGAGAGAATTAACCAAACCATGATCTCACCATTCTTCCCCGGATGTCTTTGGTGAGCTGGTAGGAGTTGAATAGCTTTCCGGTTTTGAGTGGCAGGAAAATGACTGCTCTGCTTGAGCACAAAAGATGATTCCTAGTTAAGTTCCTACTGTGGACCTTCAACTTGATGAGAAGTATTTTTTAGGGGGTTTTCTGTTTTTGAACTGCACCATTCAGTGGCCTCACGTGGGATCTCAGTTCCCAGACTGAATCCAGGCCACGGCAGCGAAAGCACCAACTCCTACCCACCAGAGTACCCCCAAACATATGGTTTCAAAATATCATTGTTTAGCCCTTTTCCTTTGGCCTCACATCCCTTACTAGGTATTTATTTCCCGGGGTTGAATGTGGCTTAGATTCATCATTTTCTTTCTGTAATTCGGAGGATATTGGACTGCATACAATCTATGTGTAGTCACTGCTCTGCCACTTGCCAGTTGAGTGGAACGGGGATGACACTGTCGGCTTCACGGAATCGGCTGAAAGCGTTACCACTGCAGTGCAAGGAGATCCCTGGAACACACCTCGCTCTTTCGTAAATATGTGGGGAATTAGAAGATCTCCGTATGAAATCTTTGAAGATTCAAGTATATCAAGGCTATGGACCCAGATCACGTAATTAAGTGGTAGAGATAGGTTTGAACCCAGGCCCACTGGTGTTGTCCCAACCACCTTTAAGGGACCAAACATGTCAAGTCAAAACAATAATAAAATATATACATACATATATATATAAATAAAATAATGTACTATATATGATATATAATAATGTGGTATCAGGTGCTGTGCTGAGCCTGTAACTGAGCTAGTGCCCTGCGGGGCTCCTGGGCACACAAGCCTTTCCGTGTCCTCCATTTCTTGTTTTTAGGGAATAAGCCTCAGCCTCGGTGACCTTCCCTGAGCTCCAAAGGGCAGTTGCTAATCAGGGAAGGGAGGGGAGGCAGAGACCAGGGAGACGCAGTCAAGAGACAATAGAGCAGCCTTGGGGCAGGTCCTGGTTCCTCCTCAAGGAACATACAGAACAATAGCTTTGAACAGTATCTGTAGAACTGAAACCCCCAACAAACGGAAGAACTACTTGATGAAGGCTCTTCATTCCCGGAAGAAGGAGGACCCCCAGAACCAGTCCTGGGGCCACTAAACACCGCTTTGAAAGACAGAGCAAGCCGGCCTCTGCCCTGACCCTCATCGATGGCCCTGACCCTCATTCCACTCCCCAAACTGTGAAACCTCCTCCTAACCCCTTCCAAAGGGGCTCAGTCTCTAAGGCACTAGCCTGCTGGGGCCCCCCTTGCCTGGCAAAGCAGTAAAACTATATTTTATCCTTTAGCCAAAACTCTGTCTCTCTGTTTCAATTCAGCACAAGAAGACAGAGGCCGAATTTCGGCAACACACCTTTTGCCTGTTCTTGGCTTCATGTTAGAGACGAGGAAACCTACAGCCAGAAGCCACTAAGCCCGAAAGGACCTGGCTGATCAAAATCTGATCTCCAACCCAAGCCATGGACACTATAGTGTAAGCAGCTTAAAAAGTGAGGGCCTTTGCCTGGGAACACTTTCTCTGGGTTTTGTTTTTCACTCCCAATCCCAATGCTCTTAAAAATGTCCTTTGGCCATTGGGCGTGATGAGACTCTGGAGGAGAAATGTTTAGAACTTATGGAACTTAGAGGATTGATGGCTACTGAAGAGCAGACATATAGGGTCCAACAAGGTCCTTCTGTCCAAGAGACCGAGGGCATCCAGATACATCAGGGATGGCTTCTCAGTGTTCATCATGGGCCGATGTAGCCCCTGTAAAACACCCAAGGATGAGGACATGACCAGAGGATGAGACGGCCCCCAGCCTCTGCCTGGGCACATGTGCTTCTCCTCTCATTTCCTTCAAAGATGGATTTCTGAGTTATGATGAGACATGAAGAAAGAAGGTGAGGAATGCTTTCTGTAATTAGAGTCAAGAGTTAAGATTCTCATTCCAAGACCTAAGACGTAGCAAATTTGGAAAAGTCATCCAGCTCTCTAACCATTAGGGGCTCTCATGTGATGTGGGAGGGAGGGAAGGTGAATTTCTGAATAAAAATATGCCGTGTGTCGTTAGACATTAAAGAGTGGGTCCAAGCTAGTTGAAGGGAGTAAGAAGCCCTGGAGAGGTCGGCCACTACTTGTGAGGATGGCCACGAAAGGCCTGCTGTCCTCCTGGTAAGACCCCTGGCCTCCCCTTACCTATCTCCTCTTAGACTCTTTCTACATGGAAAGGGTGCATTAGGCATCGGTTATTTACTTAACAATTATGTTTTTATGCCGCATGAAAATACTCGTATTTTTGTTAGTCTGGTTGGTGCGAGCCTTTATCTTAGATAATTTTCTCATACTTGGAAAAATGGATGAATCTCCTTATCAGAGGAGAGAACCAGGGTTGACTTAAATTAATTATGTTCCCGCAAAATATTTACATGTAAACCTGTGTGTAAACTGCTTACGCTTTCAGCTCTAATACACCTATAATGTCAAAATGCATTGATCAGCTACATATTAATTAAACAGAGTGTGCTACAATGTTCTGAAACTAAATTGCTAATTATACTAGGAACGTGGATTTCTCCAGCAAGGGCTTGTTTGGGTTTCGTGTTATCTGCCACATGCAGTGTGACTTCATGCCACACCTCTTTTCTCAATTTGAATTACAGCCATTCTCTTTCTCCAACATATTTGATTGGTGGCAAAATCCAAACTCTGGTTAAACGCAACAGCTTAGCTTTTCTTTACTTGACCAGCAACTGAATATCACTGCAGGTAAACGTGCAAACTTGATCAGATTTCACGTTAACTTCAAGCCGAAAATTTCAAACAGATGTTGACTACTACCCCTGATCCTATACCTATTCTGTAGGTATATTAGCTTTTCTATCCTCCATAATTTCTACTTCACACCTTCTTCTCTCCTCTCAACCCTTCTATGCACCATGACCCGCAGTCACCAGCAAACACAGACACACAGACACCCACACACACCCACACACACGCCAGTCCTCATTTGTCACATTTGGGCTATGCTGGGAAATTAGGAGCCGTCAGAATAGGGATTCTCATCTGCCCACAACCGTAACCATCAATTCATATGTGTCTGTTTCTTTTTCTTTATTATTATTATTGTTTTTAAAATTTTTTTTGTCTTTTTAGGGAGGCACCCGCGGCATATGGAGGTTCCCAGGCTAGGGATCCAATCAGAGCCATAGCTGCCAGCCCACACCACAGCCACAGCAACATCAGGTCCGAGCCACATCTGCGATCTACACCAGAGCTCACGGCAACGCTAGATCCTTAACCCACTGAGTGAGGCCAGTGATTGAACCTGTGTCCTCATGGATGCCAGTCAGATTCACCTCTGCTGAGCCACGATGGAAACTCAGTGTCCGTTTCTGTATCATCTACTTTTTCATCATAAGGTACCCGGACGAAGTGTTCTGGTTCCTATCAAAAGGCCACCTTTCTAACGGGCCTGGATTCAAATTCTCAGGACTTGGTTTCTTCAGTTTGCCATCAGCACCAGTTTCTCCCTCAACTCTGGCCATTGTTCCCACCATTCCTACTTGATCTCTTATCCCCCTGTTTATAAAGGAAAATCCCTCTAAGCCCACATCTGTCTGCCTCTAGTTACCGCCTCATCTCCGCTTTCCCACAGGAAGGCTTCTTAGCACCATCATCGACCGCTCCTGTCTCCATGCTTCCCATCGTCTTTGACTTCAGCCTCCTCACTTTCAGCTGTATTCCTCTCACACTCTTCCTGTCTCGGTTGCCGGAAAAACTGGTATTGCCTGGTGATCACATATCTCTGTTTATAACTCACTTCTCAATCCTCCCTCCACTTGTTTTTTGGCTTCCCCTGTGTTATGTGGGGGTTCTGGGGCCAGGGATGGAACCCAAGCCACAGCAGTGACCTGAACCACAGCCCTGACAATGCTGGGTCCTTAACCTGCTGAGCCCCCAGGGAACTCCAACCTCTTTCCACTTCTGGAAACACATTCTATTCTTGATTTCAGGGTCATGAAACTTGAATAATGACTTTCTCATCTCCTAGGCTGCTGCTTCTTGGTCATTCAAAATAGATTTTCTCTTCTCCTTGGTAGAGAGTTTGAATTGAATTAAAAATGCAAGAGTGTTCCAGGCTCTGTCATGGGACATTTTCTCATGCTTTCTCTCCCCGTGTCATCTTACTAAATGCCATGGATTTTCACATGATCCGTATATTTTTAACCCTTGGCATCTAGGGCATTAGGGAGTGTCATCATCTTGACATTTCCACCTGTAAACCGAATTGGTGTCTTGACCATGGGCAAACCAGAATCCTTAATTTCTTCATCCCCGAAATTGCTCTTTCACTCGGTCTTCTTCATCTTCTTCATAAATCAAAAGAAGTATCACTTACCCAGTTGCTCAAATGAAACCTAAGATTAAGATTTGATCTCTCTCTTTTTTACAATTTCTATAGTCAGTCTTTTAGAAAACGCTTGGCACCATACCCTGGGTTACTTCCTCCTCTCCATGGCCACTTCTGCCACACTGGTTTGTTTTGATCCTCATTCATCCAGATCATAGCAATAGCTACCAAACTCATTGATCTATTGATTTCCTTTCTTCACTCCCGCAAACTACTTGCTCCCACAATAGTTTGTCACTTACAAAAGAAACTCCCCCAGAGTTTCCTGGTGGCCCAGTGCTTAAGAATTCAGCATTGTCGCCGCTATGGCTTGGGTGCATTCCCTGGCCCGGGAACATCTGAATGCCATGGGTGCAGCCTAAATAAATAAATAAATAACATGCTTCTAAACAACCAATGGGTCAAAGAAGAAACTAAAAGAAATTTAAAAATGGCTTGAGACAAAGGAAAATGGAAATGTGACATACCAAAACTTAGGACGTGCAACGAAAGCCCTGCTAATGAGGGAGGTTATATGAATAAACTCCCACATTAAGGATAAAGAAATATCTTGGGGTTCCCGTTGTGGCTCAGTGGCTGATGAGCCTGACTAGTGTCCATAAGGACGTGGGTTTGATCCCTGGCCTTGCTCAGTGGGTTAAGGATCTGGCTACACCGTGAGCTGTGGTTGGATCCTACACTGACCTACACCAGAGTTGTAGGTGTTGAGAGTTGCTGTGGCTGTGGTGTAGCTGGCAGCTATAGCTCCGAATTGACCACTAGCCTGGGAATTTCCATAGGCCATGGGTGCGGGCCTAAAAAGACAAAAAAAAAAAAAAAAAAAAAGAATAAAGAACGATCTCAAATAAATGACCTAAATAAACTAGATCAGAGTGGAAATAAATTAGAGACTAAACAGACAATAGGAAAGGATCAATGAGCCTAAGAGCTACTCTTTTATTTCAAAATGAAAAAGAGCTGAGGAGTTCCCGTCGTGGCGCAGTGGTTAACGAATCCGACTAGGAACCATGAGGTTGCGGGTTCGGTCCCTGCCCTTGCTCAGTGGGTTAACGATCCGGCGTTGCCGTGAGCTGTGGTGTAGGTTGCAGACGCGGCTCGGATCCCGCGTTGCTGTGGCTCTGGCGTAGGCCGGTGGCTACAGCTCCGATTCAACCCCTAGCCTGGGAACCTCCATATGCCACGGGAGCGGCCCAAGAAATAGCAACAATAACAACAACAACAACAACAAAAAGACAAAAGACCGAAAAAGAGCTGAGACTCTAGAGACAACATGATGACTGCAGCTCATAACACTCTTCTATGGCTGAACTTTTCCAAAGAGCAGAACTTGAGCGCTCTCGCTGAAAAAGAGGGAGAAACACGTGCAGTGATGAAGGCCTTCAGCAGCCAGGTAGGAGGAGTCCTTTCGCAGGTGCACATCCTGAAGTCATCATAACGCGCGCCTTCATATCTTACAATTTTATTTGGCAGCCATACCTCAATACAACTAAAAGAAAAAGCCAACCAATGAAGCCATCCAAACGCTTCCCATTACGGTTGGCGTAGTATTCTACCTCATGCCCTGACTCTCCCCTACCTACTGCTCCAGCTTCATTCCACATGAGCCGGGAGCTACCCAACGATACTGCAGACACATGGGATTTTGTGTGTGTGTGTAATTCTGTGTTTGCAAGGCAGGGGTTCATCTTACCCTTGCGTTTCATCCTAGGAGGTGCTCCAAGCCTGGCATCCTTTCTCCAGTGACATTCACACTGGGGGTTCCTTCCCGTCGCTCACACCTCAGGGGCAACTTGCTGGCCGGACGGCTCCGACCTGGTTCTATTTCACCATCTCACAGCACTGCCTTCTCAGCACACAGCACTGTCTTTAGCTTTCTGATCCAGGAATGAAGGACTTCATGGACGCGTTAATTCATTTCCTTCCTCTCTATCCGACTTAGGATGTATATTCCCCAAGAGTATATGTTCACATTCAATTCTGTTTTCCACATCTAGGTACAGAGGAGTGTCTAATGCAGAGAAACCACTCTGAAAAATGTGTTGGATTTGGAAATGAAAGATGGTTGTTTGAACAGCATGTGTCAAGATTATTTGGTGAAAATGCACAATGTACATGTTACATCTCCCTTTGTTCTTCACTCATTAGTACATTAAAATTAAAATAGATTTGTAATGAATTTGGTTATAAACACATGCAAATGTAATGCAAGTAGTTCTGTAACAGTCTGGCATTGTGTAGTGGTTTTGGAGGCTTTGAGGTCTCTAATTATCACCATCAAAATGGAAACAAAATTCAACAGTACTCATGGGGAACTCATAGACCTTGGGAAAACATCTATGGGGTTCAGGTTTTTTTAACCTACTGGACAAATGCCGAAGGTATATCAGGATGCATGGGTTCAAACGTGTTTCTAGATGCATGACTTTGAGATTGGTGGTGATCCTGGGATCTCTTGAGAGGCCTCAACCAAGTAGCACATTATTTTCGTATTTAACATTTTAGTGAAACTGACTGAGTGCAAAGTCACTCTCCCATTTATGGAAGAATTTAGTATAGTTAATTTTGCTAATTGCTAAGACGGAATTCTAGCGTTCCTGACTCAACGTAGATACCTATGCTGATAAATCCCTTCCTGATAAAAGCAGATGGGTGGGTCAGTAATTTTTTCCTTTGTTTCTATCGGATTTTGCTCTCCCAGATGATTTGCTGTTAGATATACTTGTTATTTCATGAACAAAAGAAAGCAGCATTTCCACAGTAAATAGAAAAGAGTGTGTTTCCTTAGCATTGATAAAATAACACTCCGATGATTGAAATGCGATGGTCATATAATGCCTTTGGCAAAACTGGCCAGCCCCGAGGCTCATTGATAATGAGTTCAAGTGTTTCTGTCACTTAGTCAACCATACAGGTACATGTCATGGTATCAACAACGCAAGATTTTCAGTTTAATTGTTCCAAATCCTCTATAATTCTAAAGATGATGTATTCATAAGAAGAAAGGAAATTATAAAGAACCTACAAAATTAAGGCTCCAGATTTTATTGTGAATAATTCATTGTCGCCAGTCTACCCCATCATTTTTATATAGATCCTTAGCAAGTTACAGCTAAATTTTGCTAGTATGGAGAAGGATAGACCTGTAGAGCTCTGTCCTGTTTTACTTTTTTATAAAACTTGTTTTTACTTTTTCTCAGAAGAGGCAAACTCGTGGAGTGACATTTTGTTCACACAAACTTCCTGCTCGCTTGAATTTGCACTTGTTAAATTTTAACTGAGCTCCAGTACATAGAAAGAGCTAAAAAGAGAAATCTTTCATTGCACTGCTGCCAGGCCTATAACGAAAGCCACCCTGCTGGTTGTAGCTCTAATAATAAACTTTCTTTTATATGCGGCCTTTCAAAGTTACAGGGTCACAAAGTGCCTTGAAATAAATCTCAAAAAGAGTGGCAAATTCTGGAACCACGTCCAAATTCTTTATGTCTGAGACTATAGCAGAGTTAATAAATGGTGAGTATTAAGTGCCTAACGTCATGTGGACCCAGTGGTGAGTGTGTCCAACAGATAAAAATGAACAGGTGTGGAGGGACCTCGGAAAGGAGCTGTGAGCAGCAGGGGTTTGGGACACGTCGTTGCAGAATTTAACTTAGGTTGCAGGAAGCCCAGCTGAGGGCCTTGGAAGAGGCAGCCTTGGAGATGAATGCCCAGGAGAGGCCACCACACATCTGGGACGGGAGATGGGTGGGAGGCTGGGCTGATGACCTTACCCACGGGCCTGTCAACAGTCATGCACCAAATCCCTGGTAAAATAAAACCACCAAAGCCTTTTCTTTTTCTGGAGTTTTCCCCTAAGCCAAGCCCAAAGAAGCCCAAGATCCCCCACTTTACACAAAGATGCTCACTTTCTTTCTTCCTCCCCTCGGTATGGAGAAGTAAGAATGGATCTGAACAGAAGACTTGGTGCATTTTGACCTTGGACACGTGAGGCCCCCACGAAGGGGGTCGGGGGAGCCCCTTCCATCTGTTACAACGTGCTTCTCCTTACAGGGAGGTACCTCCCCTTTCTCTAAACTCCCAGAGGGCCCCGCCACCTGACTCTCAGCTCATTTCCCTTGCTCTACCCCTGGCATACCTGCCACTTTAGCTGCTATTTCCTCCCTCGCTCCACTGTAAGCCCCTCTAGGGGGACGGGCACAACTGCTTCTCTCTTTCGGGGTGTCCTTTCCTTATTTTGTTCCTCACTGGTAAGTCCTTCTCTTTTTCTGTCTTGTTTACCACCACGGTTAGAAATTTCAAAATAACACTCTTAGTTTCCTCGTTATTAATTTTTTTTTGTCTTTTTTGCTATTTCTTGGGCCGCTCTCAAGGCTCATTATTAATTTTTTATTCAAATGGTCTTCTGACTGACTGCCTTTTCCCTGAGTAAAATCCATATTTACTTCAGTGCAGTTCATTCCCCAAGGTCCTGAAGAATTCTTCTTCTCCGACTCTACTGAATTATAAATCGCACACAAGTGGTGGGTATTGGGATTTCCGAAGCCGCTTTTGTGGCTGGCTCACCGCAAGGTCTGCTTTCGGTTGAATTCAGCTTTTTAAGGCAAGTTGGGGTTTGTTAATAAACCACGCATCTGATTGCTTTATTAACTAATTGTTGATTGCATTGCAGGTACAACGTCTTCCTTTACCGCGGAGTCTTCTGACCCGAGGAAACGCTACCGAGTGTCCCAACTCAACATTTCCCAGTGAGGCCTCAACATTTGCCGAGTTGGGACCCGTCACCCGAATCACTTCAACCCTTCCGGCGACTGCGGATCCAAACTGTCCTGTTCCGCATCTGGTCGTCTTTTCCGAAGTAAATTTCTACCTGAACTAAGACCAGTAGGCCCTTAACTTCCCCTCAAGGGTTTCTGTCACCGACTTTGTGGAAAAGAAAGCCAAGTCCATGTGACGCAGCTTTAAAGGTGTCTTCCCTGCTTCTGCTCCCCCGCTGAGTCTTCTTCACTTAAAGGCGCTTAGAGAGCAGCACCAGGGGCCCTTCAGGGGGTTGCTCTTTTCACCCACAGGACCCTCAAGTTAGAGCAAGAAAAGTGCAGCGTAGGACAGGGGACTGCAACGTCTGAAGATGTGTTTTCTGTGAGTCTGAGGGTAACAGTGGGGATTTTGAACCACGTAACTCAGTTGAAAAAGACTAGGTTTACAACTGAAAGCTTCATTTTTTAAATTCATGCAAGGATTTGTTCCCGCAACACAGTCTATGGGAGCCCCTGAGGGTGCATTTTACATTCCCATCAGCAGGGCACACAGGATCTTGTTTCTCTGTGTCTTTGCCAATACTTGGGACTTATTTTTTTTGGGGGGGGAGGGGGCACCTTCAGCATGTGGGAGTTCCTGGGCCGGAGATCAAACCTGCCCCACAGTAGCGACCCAAGCCACTGCAATGACTATGTCAGATCCTTAACTCCTTGAGCCACCAGGGAACTCCCTGTCTTTTTTATTAGAGCTATTCTAGTGAAGTCAATGATATGCCATTTTGGTTAAACTGGCACTTTCCTAATGATCATGAAGCTGAGTGCCTTTTTTTTTTTTTGCTTTTTAGGGCCTTACCCATGGCATATGGAGGTTCTCAGGCCAGGGGTATAATCGGAGCTACAGCTGACGGCCTACACCACAGCCACAGCAACATCAGAGCCGAGCCGAGTCTGCCACCTACACCACAGCTCACAACAATGCCAGATCCTTAACCTACTGAGTGAGGCCAGGGATCGAACCCCCAACCTCATGGTTCCTAGTCGGATTTGTTTCTGCTGCACCACGTTGGGAACTCCTTGAGTGTCTTTTTTTTTTTGGTTATTCATATTTTTTAATTTTTTGATAAAATATTTGAATAAATCATTTGCTCAATTTTAAATTGAGGTTTTTATTTAGTTATTGAAAAATTAAGAGCTCTTTACAATCTTTTTTTCAAAAGTGACTTGCAAGTGTTTTCTTTTAGTTTATGGCTTGCTTTTTGTTCTCTTAACTATGTCTTTTGAAACAATTATTTCAAAATCTTTGATGTAGTTTATTTACTCCTCCACTATTTCATGTATTAGACATGTGTGCCATACCTAAGACGTTTTGCCCAAACCAAAGTCATGAATGTGACTTATATCTTCTTCCCTATATTTTCTTTCTTTTTTTTTTTTTGTCTTTTTTTTTTTGTCTTTTTGCTATTTCTTGGGCCGCTCCCGCGGCATATGGAGGTTCCCAGGCTAGGGGTCTAATCGGAGCTGTAGCCACCGGCCTACGCCAGAGCCACAGCAACGCAGGATCCGAGCCGCGTCTGCGACCTACACCCCAGCTCACGGCAACGCCGGATCGTTAACCCACTGAGCAAGGGCAGGGATCGAACCCGCAACCTCATGGTTCCTAGTCGGATTCGTTAACCACTGCGCCACCACGGGAACTCCCCTATATTTTCTTTTAAAAGTTTTATGATTTCAGCTCTTATATTAAACTCACATGATTCATTTTGAATTGTTTTCTGTGTATTGTGCATAGGAGAGGCTCGAGTCATTAATTTGCTTCTGGGCATCCAATTTTTCAGGCATCATTTGTTGAAAAATTGTCATTTATCCATTGAAATCACTTTAGAATTTTTGTCAAAAATCCACTAACCATAAATGTATCTCTCTATGGTTTATTTTTGGAAAACTTTAAAAACAAATTGCAGAATTTAACACTGATCATTTTATCAGAACTGAATCAACTGTTTATGGATTGAAAGTTCAACAAATGAGAAATGGAGTTTTAAAAAATACACCTAAATAAAATATTAATAAATTGAAGATGCATTTATCTTCACAAAGTATGCATCAGTAGAGATTCTAAAGTACACAGAAAAGCTTTCAAATGATTAATTCATCCATAGAAAATGTTACACCATTATATTAAGTGCGTGTGTGTGTGTGTGTGTAGTCAGTCAGGCAAAAATCTGAGAACTCAGGAGGAGGAAAGGCCAGAGGAGCCCAATATGCCCCCTGAAGCAGCAAGATCAAGGTCACAGAGGATGAGGCAGCTAAGACGGGGCTTCTCTATCTGGGGACCCATAGGGAGAAGGTGAATGGGAAGTGCTCAGGACACACCTGGTGTGAACAAGGCAGTGACCAGTCACGGAGCCAGACATCAGGACGAGATAAAAGCACAGCTCAGCAACGAACAGAGGAGAAAAGTGATGAGAGAGTCAGCTGCCACAGAAACTTAGTTTTAAAGATGAAAATTCACAGTCTCTGTCACTGGGGCCTCCTATACTTTAAGATCTGAGCAAGGGAGAATGATTTTGATGAAAAAAAAAAAAAAGAAAGAAAGAAAGAATATTACCAAGTGGTATTTCGCTGTAATCTAGACCTTCTGAAATAAGACATGAAAGCCGTTCTTCTTGAGTGCCTACATGTCAGGGGCTGTGCTATGTCTGTGCATACCTCTTTCCTTATTTTGTTTTTAGGCTCTGTATGAGGTATGATTTCCACAAAGACAAAAGGAAAAAAAAAAGTTGCAAGGCCCAGACCCAGAGCACCTGAGTTTCAATTCATGGCCGGGTCTTCCTTCCTTGTGTGTCTTGAAGCTGAGAACCAAACATAGAGAAATACAGTGGATGATTTTGTGATTTTTTTTTTTTTTTTTTTTTGCCTTGTCCTCTAACTTTCACAGATTATACACCCAGTCCCAGTTGGATTAAAGAATGAAGGAGTTCCCGTCATGGCGCAGTGGTTAACGAATCTGATTAGGAACCATGAGGTTGCGGGTTCCATCCCTGGCCTTGCTCAGTGGGTTAAGGATCTGGCATTGTTGTGAGCTGTGGTGTAGGTTGCAGACGAGGCTCAGATCCCGAGTTGCTGTGGCTCTGGCATAGGCTGGTGGCTACAGCTCTGATTCGACCCCTAGCCTGGGAATCTCCTTATGCCTCGGAAGGGGCCCTAGAAAAAGGCAAAAAGACAAAAAAAAAAAAAAAAAAAAGAAAGAAAAAAAGAAGGCCCCAGCAAAATGCAACAGCTAGTTCATTCCAGCTCTAGTTCACACTGCTTTGGGTGATAAAGCAGCCTCAAGATGTATTCAGCTTCTAAGTCCCAATAAATTTCTTCTAAGAGCAGAATATTGGGAAAGTGTTGCAAGTTTTTTGAGGGGCCAACGTATTTTACTTTTGTTTTATCCATGCCACTGCCAGTTTAACCTAAAGACATTATGCTTCCTGATTCCACAGGCTGAGTTCTTATAGGCCAGTGTCTGAGGACAGTGAGCAGAGCAAGCATGACTCGGGGGCTTCTTATCATGAAAATCCTTTACCCAGAGTGTATTCTGTGTGAGAACTGTGATAATGTGATAACATATGTTATATATTGCCTTTTTCACCATGGCGCATGAGTCTAATGCCGATTTAGGGCAGGTGGCCCCAGATTTTGTGTGCATAAAATTCACACTGGAAAATTTTAAAATGTAATTTTCTGGTGGTTCAATCACCAAATGTCCTGACTGAACAGTTATGGGATGGGGCCTCATATATTAAAAAACAAAAGCAACACCCCCCTAAAAAAACCCCAAAAAACAAAACCAAGAAACAAGAATTCCTCCAAGTGATAAGACACAAAGGACCCGAGATGAAATTTTGAACTTCCTGTCTCTTCTACGGGTGAGCGATGGTGGACCGGGGACCTGATCCGAGGATTGCGATATTGCAGTTCTGTTGTGGTTATATCACTACTAAGGCGAATGAAAAACCTAGACTGAGATGCTGACCATCCACAGCTAAGGTTCAGCGAAAAGAAGACTTGTATATTGGTCTGATCTACTTGTACAAATAGGTTGCTAGTTTGACCTCTGGGCAAGAAATGGAATGATATTTTTTTTCGAAGGAGAATCCTTATTGATGGAATGCTCAAAGCTGTGGATCTCTGGCTTAGGATTGTTTATGGAAAACAAGCCAACGATCAATGATTTTTGAGGGCTGGCTCTTCAGTGAATGTTATTTAAGATAAATAACTTTCTGGATCTATAAGATGGAGCTGTTTCCTAATATAAACACTTGCCACTGTGCTGTGACCGTGGCTCTCTGTTAGAGACCTCGGTCGGGTGTGTCTTAGGTGGGAAGGATGGCTCTAGCGACCCACGAAGGATGCCCCCGAGCTCTCTGTTTACCTGAACTCCTTGACGGCACCCTGGAGATTATTAGCAAAGCTTAATCCTGGGAGAGATCTCTGAGTACTTTGATCTGACGTGACAATCAAACCCGATGTGTTAGATCACTTAATCTTCACAGCGAGGCTACAAACGCTCTCATTGGTGAGAGGCCCTCATCACAGATCACGTAGCAGATTGAGTTACCCTTAGTTACACAGTGTCACGGGACTCTCAAACCTCGCTGCAATTTCAGCAGCTTCTTGGAAGAAGGAAATCATTGGCATGCTTATAAAAGCTGGGTTCTGATGCACAAGCAAAAAGATGAGTTGTAAGAAAAGGAGCCAAAATTTTGGTTTTGACCATCCTGAGTGTTACAAGGAAAATTCAAAATTTAGGTAGTTTGAATATTTTTTACTTCTAAAATATTTACATTTGCTGCAAGAAAAAAAAAAGTCAGGAATTTTCCAGCATTGCCCTTGTAAGAAAATAAATAAATGCTCTGAAAATTTGTTAGATGAATAAAAATTAGTTTATAATTATCTACCCCATAGATGTGCAAAGCCAAAGTTCATATTCCTGGTACCAATTGATTTGCTGAAGGAGATAGAGAATAGATAGATAGATAGATAGATATGCAGTTTGTCATTTTTATTCAGTAAACAAATACACAAATGCCTACAACCACCAGGGAATTCTAAGGTCCATCCGTTGCTCAATTATCAGGAAAGATAGGATGTAACATGGCTGTTTCTTTTTGTTGTTATTTTTCTTAATAAAACGAGAGATAATTATTTGCATAAACTTTGGCTTTATTAAAATACGGGAAGATAAGAGTGTGCTGCTAGCAGTGGGAAATAATTAAGAGCAAATGTTCCTGCCAACCCAGAACACTGCCCCACAAACGTAGAAAAGCACACTTTTATTACTGGGTAGCCAGTGACCCTGACACCTCACAGGTAAGTCCCTGGAGAAGTCCCCAAACCCGAAGGGAATCTGCAAAACAAAGAAACGATCCAGGCAGGTACACGTCAATGCGTGCTTTTCTTCGAATAATCTATAGCTAATCCTCAAGTAGGAGAAGACGGTAGCACCAATGGCCATGCGTAGGTCATCCTAAATTCCCATGGCAATTAAAGCGGACATCTGTATTAGCTAATCGCCTTTCTCCAGAGCAAAGTAACAACAGTAATGATAATTCTTCCATTTCCATGCAGGTAGTTTTACCACTGGGAGCCAGGCACCTAAGTTAGACTCTCATCCTGCCAAAAGGAGAGATAGGGCACCTATTTCCTTGATGTTTCCATCTCAAAATCTGGCTTCCAGACTTTTGAGAAAAGCATCATTGATTGTAAAACCAGAGGGAAGCTCCTTTGGCTTTTAAAAGGGTTTGCGTTCATTGCCGAGGGACAGAGAAAGGGTTTGCAATTACCTTTTCTAAAGGAAGAACTTTAAGAAGAAAACAAGGGAGACCTCTATCCTCTTTTCACCGGGGAAATTTTCAAAATTTATTTTAAGATTCGTATTTGCTCTGACTGGAGCATAAGCCTTCTAACAAAAATGAGATTTTCACCAGACTTGAGAATAAAGCATGTGTTCTACAACTGAGCTTGTAACGGACTGAATATTTCCTCCCATTCATGTATTTATTCTAAGCATCTCAGCTCCACGAGGGCTTGTTAATAAATCTCAGAGGCATTGTTTGCCTGCATCAGTCAAAAGTCTGTGGCATGTTTTAACACACACACACACACACACACACACACACACACACACACACAGTAATCTTAAGAAGAGAACTTCAGACTCCTCGCTCTAGACCATTGACCATTTTATGTTTTATTTTTGGTATGAAATAACCCACTTTTAAAATGGTGCATCTCTAGAAAAATCTTGCAGTGGGAGAGATCAGACTGGTGCCACACCGCCAGGGCTCTTTCGAAATGAGCAGAAAGGCTGTCCCCTCATCAGCATCAGCCCTGGTCCTGGA
The DNA here is from genome assembly GCF_054392235.1 of Sus scrofa. Taxonomy (NCBI): domain Eukaryota; kingdom Metazoa; phylum Chordata; class Mammalia; order Artiodactyla; family Suidae; genus Sus; species Sus scrofa. The sequence goes on from NC_139391.1 coordinate 140,353,480, forward strand.
GCCCCTCCTCCTGCCACACAGTTCCCCCTCCTACCTGCCTTCATGAAACACCGGCATGTCCATCACCTGCCAGGAAACGTCAGCGGCTGGCTTTGTGGAAGGCTCTAGAAAGGGCTCCATAGCTCCGAGTCCAGTCTGACGGCTGTGCCAGGACCACATCCTAAAGAAGCACTTTTGTACCTCAAACAGGTTTCTAAGCACAGGTGGGACTTAGCCAGGGCAGTCAAGGTGGATGGGGCCTTCCAGGCAAATGATAGGCATAGGACTTGGAAAAGGATATTGAGAAATAACCCAGAATGTGGGTTAGCGGTGTCTCTTGAAGAGCAGAAGTGGCATCATGCTGGCTGAGGCATGTTGCCCTTCACCCTGAAGATACCGCAGAGGTGACCTCTGAACAAGGACAGAATGAAAAGTGAGATTGTGACAACATATCTCTCCTGGGACAGCTTGGAACAGGACACAAGGCGCCAGAAAGGTCCTGGAGGAGCTCTGCCAAGATGAGGGGGTGAGACAAGTAGAATTCCTTAGATGTTTCCAGCAAATTAAAAAAAAAAAAAATAGAGCGTATTTTATAACCATCTCTCTTTCTGGGGAGCTTCTGGCTGGGAGAGTGAATTGGGCTTAGGCTGCCACCGGGGCCCCGAGGTGTCTCTAATTAATGATGTCTAGGTGGACACAGAGGCTGATGAGAAAAGCAGCTGGTTCTGCTCCTCCTCTGGCCACCGCCCTGCTGTGTCACTTCAGAGCACAATCCCAAGGGTATTAAATTTCACATCCCCCCCAGTGCAGAATTTGCATAGGTGGGTCCCATGTCCTTAAATTCTTACTTAACATTGTCTAATTTGGCGCTCGTAGCCTAGTTTTCAATTTTAAATTCTTCCATATCTGGTTCTCGTGAGGAAAACATGTTTTCACGTCTCAAAAAAGCTTTGGTCACAGCTGCTTTGTGTGAATGAATTAAGCAGAGGGTGTGTCTACCAAAATACTCTTCCTCCTTCTGTTTTTTTTTTTTTAATTAAAATGGCCTTTTTCATGTTAAAAAATAGTTTTGGAGTGTTCTTGTCTGTGAAGTGAAAATGTAATTTTGGAACTTTAGGGAATCGAAGAGGCGGACACGGTGGGATTTCTCCTCACTTGTAAGAAGATGCTTCGCAGAGGAAGGGATGCGTCCACAGGGGGAGCTGCAGTCTTCCTTCTGCTCTGCTTCAGCGGCCCCTGTTCAAGGGCTCCCACTGATTTTGACCACGAATTAGCAGAGATTCATTTTGTCCTAGTTAAACCCATTTGGGGAGAAGCTGTATCTCTACACACGGTTCAGCTGGCGGAAGCTCGCCGGCAGACGGATGATGCCCTGATAGCAGGTGGCCCTCAAGGACCGTGTGGAACGGAGAAGGGACAACATCCCTTCCCCCCCTCCCCGGCTCTGGTGCTGGAAGGTGACAGTGGAGCTTGGCTCAACAGTCATCTGCTGATTTTAACAGTTCTGCCCAAATTTCTTCCTCGGATGGGGCAATGGAATTTCATAAAATGGATTAACCTGCCTCTGATTATGGAACTGGTAGAATCTAATATTTGGGGGAACTAGGATTGGAACAAAAATTTGCTTCTTAAGGCTTTCCTCTATTCCAATTAATTGTGCAGCCACAAATGAACTAGATCCACTGCCTCGGAGCAGCAATGACTCAGAGCCGTGCAAGAAAATCTTGCCAGGTAGGAATCAGCTTGGTGAAAATACTCTATGTCCTGCTGGTCTCTGACATTTGCCATCAGATTTAATTAGCAAACTAAAATCCCCCATGAGGTAAATACTGTTCTCCCCACTTTTACACATGAAGAAAACAAACAATAACGACCACCACCAAAAAATCCCCCAAGCAAACAACAACAACAACAAACACAACTGCATCTCAGGTGACTAAAACCGGCATCAAGCATGTGAATGCCCAGCTCCAAAGCCCCCTCCACATCTGGAATAACCTTCCCAGAATTTAGGATCCAGGGATCTGTGGTTGCAAACAGCTATAGAGTTGATAGTATCGCCCCTGCCTTATAATTGAGGAAACGGAGGTGTGGGGAGATGATAGGTCCCCATGCTGTTATAATAGAGTTTGAAGAGGAAAACTGGGCTTCAAAGCCAGATGTCCAACTTTTCTCCAGCAAGCTGTCTTACCCGAAGCCCAAGGCCACTTGGGACACTGCAGTCTCTGTATTTTATTTAGGATTTTCTTTCTGCCCCAAGGCCCTTCCCATCATGTTAGCAAACCATCTTCAAGATTCTGGACACCTCATGGCAGAAGCCAAAACTTTTTAGGAATTGGCAGTGGGCCCAGGCATTGTTCTATAAACTGGAGAAACTCCGGCGAGAAATTCACTTGCTGTGATTGATCTAAGAGGGAATTCCCTTCCACCTTGGTTGCATCTCATTCCTTTGAAGACGTTTCTTCCAGAGCCTCCAGGACGTGGTGAGGGCCTCCTTCCTTGGCCCTCACGGCCCTGCAATGACCCTCATCTAAGCCACCCCTGGACTATGGCTGTTTATGAATCTGTGGTATCTGCTAAAATCTGACTTCGGGAGGACAGAAGAAAGCTCTTCACTCCCTGTCTCCTGGAGTCCCCTAACATAGGGCTCCATGAAGCTTTTCTTAATTTGGGAAGTAGGGTCAAAAGACCCATAGTTCCAGAGCAGAAAGGAAGGAGAAGCCTGGTGAACGAGAGAGAGTCACCCAGAACGGTGCAGGGACTCAGCAGAGGAGGTGGCATTTGGGAAGGCGTGGGTTCATGCTCATCTTGTTCCTCGCTGTCATCACCTTTCTGGGAAAAATTTTCATAAAAACAGCTTGAAAGCGCAGGTGCTTTGGGGCCGATGCTATGACAATTGCTGTGCTAATCACCACGCCTTGCAGATTAGTGGAGATTACCGGTGGGCTGGAGGCTGAAGAGACAGGCTGGCTCCAAGGCAGCCTTGGCAAAACCCTCCCAGGGCTCCTGCTCAGAGGCTGCTGGAGGAGGGGAAACAGATACTCTGGCATCTTGCTCAGGGGATGTCTGTGAGCCGTGTAGTGAGCCATGTACTCTGGCAGTTAGTGGAGGGGTTCTTGCTAAGCCTGACCTCCAGTCTTGCCAGGATTGACTCCCAAGAAAAAAACGTGTGACATACCTTTACTAGAAATTAAGGAACATTAAATGAGAAAAACGTTCCAACTCTAAATTGGTTTGAGGTTCCCAGGAATACAGCGACTTTTTTTTTTTTTTTTTGGTCTTTTAAAGTATTTGTGAGTTTGTTGTTTGTTTGTTTGTGTCTTTTTAGGGCTGCACCCACAGCATATGGAAGTTCCCAAGCAAGGGGTCGAATCGGAGCTGTAGCCACTGGTCTACGCCACAGCCACAGCAATGCCAGATCGAAGTCTCATCTGCAACCTACACCACACAGCTCACGGCAATGCCAGATCCTTAACCCATGAGTGAGGCCAGGGATTGAACCTGCATCCTCATGGGTACTAGTCAGATTCGTTACCACTGAGGCAGTGGGAACTCCCTAAAGCGACTGTGATTTTATTACAATAAAATATCTTCGGAGTCCTAAACATGCCAATAAGAGCTGTGAGTCCTCAAGTGTAAGTTCAGGTACCTGTCAGCATGAGCCCTGATGTTTTTGCCCACAGAATTCTTGTCTCCTCCCCCGCCCCAGCCCCCAAACCACCGTTTCACAGGATGGGTGTTCTGTAGAGCATTCTGGAAAATTATGACCTAGATTTGAAGGAAGAGAAGTTACGTTATCTTGCTTTGAGGATTAATTTCGTACCTTCGGTGGGTGTTAGGTAGTTTTATATACATTTCCTCATTGGACCTGCCCACATCAGGGATATAGACGGTGCTATGTCTCTTGACAGATGTGAACATGAGAGCTCAAAGAGCTTGCGTGTCACCCTCCAGTTCGGTGGGGCTGCGATGTGAATCGGAGTCTGCTGGCAGCATACGCCTCGTGTAACAGTGGTGGTGCGACCCCTTTCCGGGGGGAAGGAGGTCTCGGCTCAGCTGAGGATGGTGGAGTTCCGTCTGGACTCAGGTTCTGCTGGCTTGATGAGGAGGAAGGCAGAAAACAGGGGTTAATTTTGGCAGCTACTGAAATCATATTAAAAGAGGATGTACGATCAGGTTGAAGATTAGGTAACAGAGTTAGGGAACTGGGATACTGTTCCAGACAGCTGTGCCTCCCCGTTAGGTACCTGGAGGAAATGCTTGATAGAAGACAGTGAACAACTGAAAACGAAGCCCTCTGTAAAGTCCCACAGAAGCTTCAGCTGCCTGGCTAGGTTCAAGAGACAAATGAAAAGAAAAATCGCTTTTTCTCAAGGCCTAGATGCAACAGGGTTAGTTGCTCACCCCCAAATTTCTGAGCTAAAGCACCAGTCTCCTGACCCAGCTGCCCTGCCACCCACTAGGGCATTCCCGCTGGATCAGAAAGGCAGCATCTGTGGGCTGTTACTCCACTGTACAAAACCTTTAGGCCTGGTAAAAATTTGGACCAGGACTTATTAAGATCCCCCTGCTCTTTGCTACATGGCTAATTGATAACTTCCTTTGGGATACAACGAAATTGTAGGTGGGGATGTGGTGGTGGTATCTGCTTAAAAACAACGTTTTCAGGAGGAAGTGTCAGAAAAGCTATAAAGGAGATCATACATTTACTCTTAAAAGCAACAAGGTCAAGGACACAGAAGAGTGGTCTGGATTTTCTAAAGAATGAATGAGGTTATTTTACATTGTCTTGTCCCCTGATTGCAACCCAAAGTCCTGGTTGGAAACCATGCAACAATGATCTGAAGGTAGTGTATTTCACGTGGTTGTGTGATGTATGTACGCCTATGTGCATGTGTGTATCTGGTGTGTGTGTGTGTGTGTGTGTGTGTGGTTTCCTCCCAAATCTCTCTATCTTTTTTTTTTTTTTTTGTCTTATGGAGGTTCCTAGGCTAGGGGTTGAATTGGAACTGTAGCCGCCGGCCTACACGACAGCCAGGGCCATGCCAGATCTGAGCCACATCTATGACCTACATCACAGCTCATGGCAATGCCAGATCCTTAACCCACAGAGCAAGGCCAGGGGTGGAACCTGCATCCTCATAGATGCTAGTCAGATTCATTTCTGCTGAGCTACCATGGGAACTCCCCAAATCTCTTGAATTAGACTCAGGACAGCCTAACCCCCTGGCTGGTCAATATTGAGGAACAGAAAAACAAACAAACAAAAAAACCCTTTGTTTTTCAAGGACTAAGTTCCCTAAGAGATGGAGAGAGAGGGAATTCCATTTTGTTTGTTTGTTTATTGTGTTTTGTTTCAATGTTTCCCAGCATAGTCCCCAAGTCTCAATCCCCCAGATCCTCTGCTGGGGAATCAATGGCAGCATCTGTTATTGAGACACTTAAAACTCTGAGAGAAAAGTCCTTCTTCCTGAAGAAGAGCACTGAACGAGGACAGCATCCTTTGTGGTCTGATCAGAGAAGGAGGATCCGTGCTACATTTTACTTAGATTAAATGGACCGAATGGTAGAAAGTCATAAAATTCACTCAGGAACAAACAGATAACCAAAATACTACCATATCTATCAAAGAAATTGAATTAATAGTTAAAAATCTTCCAAAAGAGATAACTCACTCCAAACTAGAGTAAATTCTACCAAACGTACATGAAAAAATGAAGGAAAATTCTACATCATCTCTTACAGAAAATAGGAGTAACTTTCAACTCATTGTATGAGGCCAACATTATCTTGATTGCAAAATCATAGAAAAACAGTGCATGAAAAGAAAACTATGGATATATACTATTTATAAATTTAGACACAAAAATTCTCAACAACATATGAACAAATCAAAGAGTCAGTATATAAAAAGAAGAAACCCCGTTACTACCAGTTGGAATTTATACTAGGAATGGAAGGCAATTTCACCATTTGAAAAGTCAATAAAATGCTACATATGAGAAAATGCATGATAATTTCAATAGAGGCAAACATTTGGGAGACAATCTAAAAACAGAAGGGAATTCCCTCCATCTTGATGAAGGGCCTCTACCGAGACAAACAAACGAAAGCACATAGCTAATCCGTGGTGGGAGAGTTCATGTTTTCCCTCTCATGGTGGGGAAAGGGCAAAAATGGTTACTCTCAACTCTCTTCCTGCAAAGGGTAAAGGAAGTGCAAGCTGGTGCAGTACACCGAGGAAAGGACATAAGGACTGCTTACATTCAGACGTAAGGACTGAAAAGAAATGAATAAAACTCTATCCACCGAGGTCATAGTTGTCCACATAGAAAACCCCAAGAAATATGGAGAATAAATCTCCTGGAACAAATAAGTGAATTCATCAAAGTTGAGGATACAACCTCAACATAATAACACAGACTAATTTCCGTATTCAAGCAATGAATGATTGGAACAACCAAAAGTCAAAACACGGAATCGCCCAAGATAATTGTACCAGTAAATGATAAGAAATGTTATGTTTAGATTTTAACATCATACTACAAGTTTAGAGTCTGTATGCTCTGAACTCCAAGACATCATTGAAGTAAATCAAAGACTCAGATAAGTAGAAAGACTCACAGCCATAAACTGGGAGACTCAATAGAGTCAAGATGCTCTTTTCCCCTAAATGAATCTACAGATTTACTATGAACACAATCAGAATATCAGCAGGCATTTGTGTAGATGTAGACAAGCTGATTATGAAACTGGATGGAAAATAATCACATAAAAAGATGTTTAGCGTCATTATTATTTGGGAAATGCAAATTCTCATTTATCAGAAGTAATAATGATTAAAAAAAAATTGACATTGTTACGTCCTGATGAGGCTATCTATCAGCTGGAATTCTCACTTATTACTCGAGAAGATGCAAAATGATAAACCACCTCTTAACAACAGTTGTGCAGATGCTTATAAAGTTAAACATGTACTTACCATTGGGCTTATCCCACCCTCAAGTATTTATACTAGATAAATAAGATATTGTGTTCACACAAAAGCATAAAAATGTTTATAGCAGCGTTTTTCACAACAGGCAAAAACAAGAAATAACCTAGATAGTCATCAACAGATGAATGGACAAAGAAAATCTGATTAATTTAAATAATAAAATACTACTCAAGTATAAAAAGTAAATTCCTACTGATGCCTGGGAATGTGTGGTGAATTTCATTTGCACAATTTTAAGTGAGAGTAGTCAGGTCCAAAAGGCTACATAATGTATGACATTCTTTACACGATATTTTGGAAAATGCAGAGCTACAGAGACAGAAAGCAGATGCAACTGGAGGAGTTAAAAGTAAGGGGTGGATGTATCTAGGGAAGGGCAGAATGAGGGAAATTCTTGTGATAATGAAACCTTTTGTATCTTTTTTTTTTTTTTTGTCTTTTGTCTTTTTGTTGTTGTTGTTGTTGTTATTGTTGCTATTTCTTGGGCCGCTCCCGCGGCATATGGAGGTTCCCAGGCTAGGGGTTGAATCAGAGCTGTAGCCACCGGCTTACGCCAGAGCCACAGCAACATGGGATCCGAGCCGCGTCTGCAACCTACACCACAGCTCACGGCAACGCCGGATCGTTAACCCACTGAGCAAGGGCAGGGACCGAACCCGCAACCTCATGGTTCCTAGTCGGATTCGTTAACCACTGCGCCACGACGGGAACTCCCTTTTGTATCTTTATTGTGATGGTGTTTATACAATTCCAGGCATGTAGAGTGGTATCTGTTCTCCCGTGTTCATTGCAGCTGCATTCACCATAACTAAAGTATGGAAACAATGCCTGTCCATCAGGAGACTAGAAGATGAAGAAAATGTAGTCTATCCATGCAATGAAATATTATTCAGCCTTAAAAAAGAAGGAAATCCTGCCATTTGTGACAACACAGATGAAACTGGAGGATGTTATGCTAAAGGAATAAGCCCCTAACAGGAGGACAGGTACTCCTTGATTCCACTTACATAAAATATTTGATATAGGAAAACACGTGGAAGCAGAGAATATGTCATATGGTTGCCAGGGGACTGGGAGTGGGGGAAACAGGGGGCTGCTCTTCAGTGGGTATAAATTTTCAGTTATGCTGGATGAATGCATTCAAGAGACGTACTATATAACACAGAACCTGCAGTTAACAATAGGTGTCGCACACTTATCTTATGTGACCTTGCCCCCAAACGAATAAACAAACCAAAAAAAGGGGGCGGGCACATAAGGAAACTTTGGGAAGGGCTGGGCACCTGTCATCTTGATTGGGTCCTGTTATCCCAGGTGTGTGCCTATGTCCAAACTCATCAGATTCTACGCATTGCGTATGTGCAGTTCTTTGTTTATCAATTACCCCTCAAAACAGCTGTTACAAACATAGAATGGTAGACCTTGAAAAGTGAAATTTACTGACAGTTAATGCAAGACAGAAATATTCTGAATGCCGTAAATTTGAATGTAATAGAACTCTTTCTGTCATATATGGAGGATGTATCGTGCTTCTATGCCAGCTTATTGTATACGCTACCAAGATCATAGGCTTTGGGCTTATAGAAGAATAAGCAGGTCTGAAGAGTTTGGAATATGTTAAAACTGGGGATGTTGAAACCAGCAATAAGCAAGTTATGAATATAAGATTGAGGAAATAGGGAGAACGAACAGGATTGGAGGTTTGCAAGCGCCACTTTATATTTGCATAACATTGTATTTTCACACACACACTCACAAGCACATTGTAGCATTTGACACTCACCATAGCCCTATGATGCCCACCGCAAATCATATTTGAAAAGAGGTACCTGAAATCCCAATGAAGAAGGTGTTAATTTTTCAGAGTCTTCTTTTCATCATATCTCAGGGGTTCTCCTAAATGATGCATGAATATGAATTTATTCTCAATCGAACCTGTGAAGGAGAGTAAAGAGGCATATAGTGTTACCTGATCTAATAGGAATTAAAAGGCATCCTTGGATGAATGAAAGCTAATTAACTGTATTTAAGTCTATTTGCTGGTTAGTAGCCTCACAATTTCTCCCAGTTATATGGGACTCTTGTGCAATTATATTTTAAAATGATTTACTCATTTGATCTATCTAAACAGCCACAGTTAATTTTAAAAGTGATTAAACATATTCTAGGCATGAACTTATGAACTACATTTCAAAAAATAAATCATCATTTCATTGAACAGAGTCTAGTTTAATTAATGAAATTTAACCAAATATGTAGTCAGTGATTTTTCTCTTACCAAAATTTAGTAGCTGGGGTCATCGGGGCAAAATATTTGTGCTCCCTGACTGCACATAAGTCAATCAAATCAGTTTCACACACATTTGAGTAATTTTTATTATTTTTGTAATAATTACTAAATCAAATGTCACTGTAACAGCAATATTTAAACAGTGATACTCATTGAAATGCCATGAGCAATGAATAAATTCAGTAGGTATAGAATATTTATAGCAAATGTAACAGATTTTTAAATCAATGGGAAGTGAAATTGTGACCACTATTGGAATAACAGGAACTAGGTAATAAAAATTTAATTTTGAAGAATTACCCATGGTTTACATTGCCTCAAATCTGCAACTTATTAGCTGCTTGATCTTGGTCGAGACAGTAAATTCCTCCAAGACTCAATTTCACTATTTATCATATGGATATAGAATAATACCTAACTAGTAGAACTACTATGGAAATTAAAAAAAACATATTTAGTGAAAATAAAGTATGCCATAAATGGTAACATTGTTGCTATTGTCAGTATCGTTACTACCATGACCTAGACTATCTATTCCTTCATCAGGAAGAAAGATATTATTTGTACTGACAAGCAGAAGGGACAAGACAGAGTAAGCAATATCTGAATGTTATCACAAGGATAAGCATCATTTTTTTTCTTTTTTTTTTTTTTTTTGCTGCCCCGCTGCATATGGAGTTCCCCGGCCAGGGATCAGATCTGAGCTGCAATTGTGACCTACACACTGCAGCTATGTCAATGCTGAATCCTCTAACCCACTATGCCTGGCCAGAGATCGAACCTATGTCCTAGTGCTGGAGAGACACTGCTGATCCTGATTTGCCACAGTGGAAATTCCTAAGCATCATTTCTTGGAGCTGAGGTTAATTAACATTTTGCCAGAAATTCCCCTAACCAGGCTTGAAGAAAAATATCTGATCCAAACTATTGCCTTGGCAAAAGAATTTTAAGGTAAGAAATAGAAGGGCGTTAAAACTGAAGATAGCTGCACATAAGGTGTGAGTTAAGTGTTGAGGTCTCATTGGTCAGAAGAGGCCCAAAAATGTAAGCAATACCAAGAAGTCTGGAAGTGAATCCATGTGAAGACAGTTCCCTTTGAACAATCAGTATTTCAGTGCAGAAGTGGCTGCATTATTCAGAGTTGTGTCAAGGAGAGCAAAAACACATCAGTAATTTAAATGGGGAAATTTTAATGTAGAGAACTACTCACTGGTAACATTTCTCTTTGGTAGGGGGTACAACCCTGTGAGAAGCCCTTCAGCTACTTCTCCAGCTTCCTGCCTGACCGTGAAGGAAGGAATAAAAGAGAACTCTGAGAACACCCGAAGGCTAAAGGAGAGCTCCAGAGGGAGTAGATGGGCGGGGGCTCCATCCCTCAAGGCTGGACTTTAGACCTTGTTGGCAAGGGTGTGATGGCGGCCCAGAGCTGGTGGAGAAGTTGGCTGGTTGCCTTGTCTGGATCTGTCCATAAGCTGTGGGGTGAGACCAAAGAGAAGAGGCACTTCAGCTGGAACTGGTGAGCACAAAACCTTCTGCTGTGGGTACTGCAGGCCCTGTCACAGAGAGCATGGAAGTGTAGACTGAGCCCAAAGGCCGGGAACTTCTTGCTGCAATGGCAGAGCACACCCTGGGCATCCCACAACACAGCATAGTGCCAGCCTTGGGTCAGCTACCAGTACAGCAAAGTACTGGGTCCAGCTCTAGTACAACAAAGCGGGGCAAGGAAGGTAGATGCTTTGGGGCTCGGAGATGACACACGGATGACTGCCCAGCAGGGATATCTGATGTTGTTACACCTCACATTGTACCAAGTGCATAAACTTACTTAATATTCATAGCAGTCTCGTTGTTTCAAAACTGAAATCCTTCCCAAAACAAAGACCATGAGTGACACACCTAGAGGCAAACACATTTAGGTGTCTTAGTTGTTGCAGTAGACAGCACACGCCATAAGAAATGAGGGCACCCCAACAATGAGGGGCGCCATGGAAGGGTTCTCCTAAAGTTTTGAGGGTGCCAGTTAGTCTCAAGACAGTCTTACTAGTATGGTCAGAATTTATAAACGAGGAAAATCACCAGAACACTCAGCGGGCTTATTTTTAGAGCCCTAACCCACGCTAAGTTAGTGTCAGATCTCTTTGATGTGGTCTTATCTAAAACACATGGCTGTAAATGGGTTTTTGCTCCAAGGGTTTTTACTTAATCTCTGTTCATGGTTGGCTTGGTTAATTTGCTTGGAAAATCATAGCACATATATGCAAGGTATGATTTCGCTTTCAACTTTCAGTCTGTCCCATGATACCGCAGCAGAGCTATTGTTAGCCAAGTTTGTAATGGTGTGGACAGTTATAATCTCAGAAGGTCAGACCTGCAAGGATCTTGAGGAAGGCTTGGTTTAAAAGGAAGGTTGAAGGCCATTGTCTCTTATCCTGCTCACACAGTCTTTGCTGCCGACCGGGGTTGGTAGATGCAAACTATCACACTTAGAATGGATAAGCAATGGGATCCTACAGTACAGCACATGGGAAATATGTCCAGTCTCTTGGGATAGAACGTGATGGAAGATATAATGAAAAAAGGAATATATATATATATATATATACACACATATATATCTATATATGTGACTGGGTCACTTTGCAGTGTGAAACAAGTAGGTATGATGATTTGCATTTAGAGGTGACCTTGGCTACCTACAGATATGCAAAAATTTTCCATTTCCTTCACCAGCAAATTCTCTCTCTTTTTGTACAGGGCATGAAAAATCATCCTGGAAGTAGTTTTATCTTTCCCTGACCAATAGGAGTTTACATTTAAATATCTTGATTTAAAGTGACAGAATTTGACTTAATGCTATTATTACATCTTCCAATCCAGAGATTTAATTTAATCACCTAGTGTAATTTTCTATTTAATATCAATAAAATGTCTTTCTCATTGATCTTACATTGAGAATGAGATCAGATTAATTATGTAGGTCTCCCCAGATTTATAGCTGGAAGGGAGAGTGAGAATTGAAATGAGTATATTTAAATTTACACTGATTGGAACCGAATATCCTAGAAGTCTTTACTAAAAACAGCTTTTCTGACAGGGAAATACGTACAGAGCCTATTAGAGCTTTTATGAAACTTTAATTCCTTTTCAGTGCTTTTTATGTCAGAGAAATATATTGAAGTAGAGAAAATTTATCATCCACTTTTGAACATTTAATGACTAAAAGAAATAAAGGTAGGTCCAACTCATGCAGTATGTGATCAGCGCCGTTGCTTAAGCAAGGGTGACTGAGAATTACATTAACTCAGAAAATTGCTCAGTTCAGTCCAGCGGTGGATTGGGAACCCCCAGCTCTGCATCCATGGAAACGGCAGGAGTACAGTTTACTAATATATCCAGTGTCAAAGTGCGTGTAATAGCGGTGAAGTGGGAACATCCGAATGGCAATGTGGACTCTCCTGATGTGTGGCTATCACAGAGGTTGCTGTGTCAGCTACCTCCCTTGGTGGGCTGCTCTTGCATATTTGGAGAGTCAAGACCAAGGAGCATATATCTCATTTTAGAGCATGGTGCTTACTGTGTGTCTACAACGTTGTCTTTGGAACTGGGTAAAAAAGGATGATGAGTAAGACATCATTTCTGAAAGCAGATAATAGAAACAAGACTTTGTGGTGATCCAAATTAGGGTTTATGTTTAGAAAGGACAGGTGGAGTTCCCAGTGTGGCTCAGTGGGTTAAGAACTCAACTTTGTCTCTATGGGGGTCCCTGGCCTTGATAAGTGGGTTAAGGATCAGGTGTTGCCATAATTTGTGGTGTAGGTCACAGATGCATCTCAGATCTGGCATTGCTGTGGCTGTGCTGTAGGTCACAGCTGCAGCTCCCATTGGACCTCTAGCCCAGGAAGTTCCATATGTGGAAGATGCATTAGTAAAAAGAAAAAAAGAAAGAAAGAAAAAAACAGAGGTTGATTTTAAGAAAGGATCCTTAATTTTTTATGCAGAAAGAGAAGAAACAAAAAGCAGAAGATATTGCCTTCCCAGAACTTTGTGTAACTATGTCAAGGACTGAATCAGCAAGGAAAAGATGACCAGGCCTGCCCAGCTCTCAACTTCTAAGTCTTAGAACTTGCCTGCCTGACACAGTCAGTAACTCTTTTGGAATTATATCCTGCACGAAACCTATATAGGAACCACCGGAAATCAGCAGTGGACAAAATCAGCACTTCAGCAAAATCGAAAATCCATATGTGTTAATTGCGCCATCTTTTCATACTAAATGTTCAGAATGAGTGATAATTTTTTCCTATGTCAATATATATCTCTGATCAACAAATTAATTCTGGGGTGTTTTAGTAATATATCTGTAAATCCAGTATAATAAATAGTCTTTATAAAGCCATCAAATCTGACACATCAGTTTTGCACATATTAGCCATTTTCACCCCCCCCAAAAAATAACATTCTGGATTAAGCAGACAGTTGCCCCCCAAAGCAGTGTAGGACGCCTGGAGTCCCAGCTCTCTAGAACCCATGTCTCTGAAAGTACTTCGGGATCCACAGTGTTGGTATTGGAGGAAGAAGTACTTAGCACTTAAGCAAGAGTTCCTCCTTTTCCATGTCCTCACAAAACACCAGGATTATAAATCTGAGGGTGATTTGTTTGGTCCCACATTATTTGCTGTTTATGACCCTGGATTCCAGGAGGCTAAGCTATATGCCTTTACACCTGATTAAACAGTTGTGCCTCCTATAATAGCAAAGATGCTGAGGGTGTGGGGAGAGCCTTGGCGAGGAGGGCTCAGGTCTCCCAGTAAAGTGGGGAAACAGGCACTATTTCATTGAGTGTATTTTAAGGGCTGTTTAACATTAAGCACTGCTCTGAAGATTATGAATAATAAGTAGATGACTTGTTTGGGGAGAAGGTCTATAATTCTATAAAACTGGCTGAGTTAATGCCCTAGAAACCTATTAAGCAGGAATTCTTATTGCACCAAACTATTGTTATTTCAACTAGCAATCCATGTAATAATGGCTGTTTTTAGATGCTGGGTCCCCCTTCCCTGCCCCTTGGCACAAACATTCTTTTAGTTGGCCTGTCATTTTCCTTCACCGTGTGTTGATAATTGATGAACTGGCTGATTAGATGGGAAGGAAGGTGAAAGACTGACAAAACTTAATAGGTTTAACTAACCCTTAATCATCTTTAATGTCCAGGTTATTTGAACCTGGGAGATTCACTTTTGAGGTTTCTCTTTCTTAGGATAATTTATAAAAGGCCTTTATTCATTTTATTTATTCACTAAGGCTCCAGTAAAGATGTTAGAGGCATACTTCAGTATACTCAACAGCATAATTCCACATAAATAAAGCACAGAGGGTAGTGGGCTAGCCATAACTGGTGGGAAGTGAGTCTCCAGGAGGACTTGGCAGAGAAGTAAGACCTGGGCAGGGGGACTGGAAGGCAATATAGGGGCACGAGTGTGGACAAGGTAAAGGCACCACCATCTGCAGCATCACTTGCTTCCGGAAAGTGCAAACCTGAAAGGCAAGCTTCTCCAGTAGCCAGGCTGACGTGGAAGAGTCACCATGACCACCCTCCCCAGAGCTGCGTCAGCCTTCGCCCATCATCCCCCCAGTGCCATCTGCCTTTGCCCATCTCTACCTTCTGTGCCCTGGCGGTGGTGTCACCCACACTCCTTGTCCTCTTCCTTTCCTGCGGTTTGTTTTCCTGCATGGATACTCCCGCAAAGGTGCTGGAGAAAGGAGAGATTGTGCTGCCTTCCCTGCCCTCTCCTCTCCTCAGGTGGGTTGTGACATCTCTCTTTGCCACCCCTTTGGCCCGCCTCTCTGGCTGCCTCCTTTAAGAGTTACAGCTCTTATCTTGGAGAGCTTTCTAATTAGACAAAAGTTATACATAACAGAAAAGAAATTAAAATGTATGTTCATGACCAATCAGCCATAAAAAGGAATAAAATAATGCCATTTGCAGCAGCATGAGCCTAGAGATTATCATACCAAGTAAAGTGTGATAGAGAAAGAAATACTATATGATATCACTTACATGCGGAATATGACACAAATGAACTTATATATGAAACAGAAACAGACTCACATAGAGAACAGACTGAGGGCACTGGGAGAGGGATGGACTGGGAGTTTGGGATTAACAGATGCAAACTATTGCACACAGAATGGATAAACAGAAAGGTCCTACTGTATAGCACAGGGAACTGAATGGGAAAGAATATGAAAAAGAATATATATGTGTGTTTGTGTGTGTGTGTAACTGAATCGCTTTACAGTGGAAATTAACACAACTGTACTATACTATAAATCAACTGTACTTAAATAATCTTTTTTTTTTTAAAAGTTACAGCTCTTGCCAGCTTGGAGAACACCACCCCCTCACCTTGCCCCTCTGGTCAGAACATGAAGGTCACGGTCCAAGGGGTCTTCTATCCACTCTTGATCCTCTTGACCTTGGCCCCATCACTGTACACGGTCACGTCATTAGACGTCGTTCTGCTAGTCCTTTGAATATACCATCTGTTTCCTTCAAGGATGCGGAGTGATAACTGTTTGCTAAGCTTAACACTGTAAAGATTTTCTCTTTGGAAACTAATTTTGTGCTTGAACAATTCACTGAAACCTTCCGATGGCCATACAAATTTCCTATGAATTAGAGCATTTTTTAAAGTAGCTTCGCTAATGATGTGATAAAATAAACCTGTGTCCCATTCATCTGTAGGGTCAACAAACATACAGACTTATAGAGATTCTCTAAATGTGTATAAGTGTGGACATCTCAAGCTATCTCAAATCTATCTCTGGATTTATAAATACGCAATGGGGCAATAAACACGAGTTTTAGGAAAACAAAATCTCTTTTTATGTCTTTTGTCAAAGTGTTAGAAGAACCGTGCCATAACTAAATGATCTGTATTATCCCTTTCTGTTTCTATTATTTTAAATCTCTCATTATCTCTTGTTGAAATGATTGTCATAATTGATGGACCATGAGGCGCTTGGGCCTGTGGTCCGTTTCCTCTCCTGAGTAGAACTGTCCAGGGCTCCTGCTTCTTTAGTTCCTAAGACTTTGGTAGCTGCTTACAGACCACAGTGAAAGTGGAAGTCACTCTCCTGACTGGCCAGGCACCCTGACTTGCTCCCACCTCTCTCCAGGGTTTGAGCGCATCATTCTCTCACAAGAACCAGGTGCCCCAGTAGCAATGACCGCACATCCTTTCCCAGACACACCACTGCCACTCTTCCTCGTGTCTCATCTCCTGCCTTATCCGCCAGAGTCAAACTGACTCATTCATGACGGCTTGGCAGAAGTAGTTCATTCCCTGAGAAGATTCCCCTAACATCTTTATTCTTATTTCCATGCATTTTCCCTGTGTTTCAGTTTTAATTTACTCATGTCTCTGTGCCATCATATGTCATGTTACACGTGATTATCCCTTCATACACCTTTATCTGTTCAGTAACATAAGCTACTTGAGAACAGCAACAAAGCATTTTCTGCCTTGAACTCCTGATGCCTTGCATGGTGTCTGGCACAGGAAAGTGCCGTCAGGTCTATTGACGGCAAAACAGTAGGATGCGTGAATTGTCCCAGGACTCAACCTGTGCAATGCAGAGAATTCTTATTCTGCTGACTCCTCTTTCCCTTATATGCCCTAACCTAGGTCAACAACCACTGTCTTGACCTCTTTAAAATCTGCTTACACATTCACAAAGAGAATGCTCCTAGAACCTTATTATTTGATGGCAAATAATGGTTGAGTGAACGTCAAACCAGGCTACCAAGCCAGTGATGGATAATATAAATGGATTCAGTCAAAGAGAGATTAATTTCATATTTCTTTCTGTGGAAAGTTTTTATGTTTCTTCATGCCAGGATAATTCTCTCATACATTTGATAATAAAGTAAAGCAATGGGGAAATTAATTTAGATTGGTTTTCCCCTGATTTTAAACAAAAAAGTAAATAAGCTTTTTCAATTTATTCAACTGTAACATAATCCAATAGTTCGGGTGAGATTCAACTATATAATGACTTAATTGAAAGAAAATTAAACAAGTATTTGTCTAAGTTCTGTTGCACTAAATGAGATTTTAAATTACTCCAGGAACAGATATTTCAATTCTGATATGATGGCTTTAAACGGGGTGATATTTGATTTTCAGAACAGTCAATAAGAATCTCACAAACACTTGGGAGCCGTCTTCTACTGGTCTTGCACGAAATTAAATCAAATTCCACTTTATGCCCAGATGGTCAAGGTAAAGGAAAAAGACGTTGAAAAGCCAGTTCAAGCTTTGCTAGGTATTTTTAAAAACGCCTTCCAAGGCAGTAGCAAGAATGGGTTGTCTTCTCTCTCTTACTCCTAGTAACCAGAGGGAGGCTGATGAAGCTGAGCATATATGCACTTCATCATTTTAAAGTTAGGTATTTAGAGAGAAGGCTGCTCTATAACCACACTTCCACACCCTTCACGTAGCTACATAAATATGGACTATTGGACACAATATCTTTAAAGAATTAATATTTTATAATCTACTCTGCAAGGGATTTAAGGAACCTTACACAGTGAAAGACACATAAATCAGGACAATTAAAATTTAAAGGCAAATAAAAAACCAATTAGGAAGAAGATAAAAGCAATGAAATAGTTTCCTCAAGTGATTTATTTACATCCTCCGAGCACTACCTTTTGCTCTGTGGTTCGATAGCACACACGGAGAAGAAATACCTAAGTTACAGGATTCTAATTGTTTTTGTCCTTATGGAATATTCCCTGGCTCAAGTAAAGGGTCAGCAGCACTGGACCTGGCGGAGACTTCGGGGAGTTTTCTCAGGATACGGAGCACTGCCCAGTGTATACAAATCTGGGTTGGAAGCAGGCGGAACGTATCTCTACAAAACCTAAAAGTAGTCACAGTCAATATGATATGTGAAGGAACCTTATAAAAGTTTTGTCTATTTTATTCTCTGCTTCCTTTTGATCATCAGACTTAGACAGGTGTAACCTATGCTCTAGGCCATGTTCATTGTGGAAAGTTAATGACTGGTTCCCGAATATAATCCGGGGAACATCTGCCTCCAGTGAGCTCTGCTGGGGGAGGCATGTCCTCAACCTTGGCAATTTATCAGTCGCCTGGTAGGAGCTGCCATCAGTGTCATCTGCTTAAGGCACATTAGTCTCCCCACCCACTCTGGCTGGGCACACTGCAGCAACACAAACTTGTGCAGAGAATAGCCTTTAAGGAAGCAGAGCTCATGAACCCAAAGACCCCTTCATCCGAATGCCCTTCTCACAGGCAGAAGGCACACCGCAGTCTTCCTTAAACATCATCTTTGTGCTGGTCTAGTTGCAACTCCTGTCCCTGAGGCTTTGCCGTATTTGTGAGCTTTGGTACCTTAATCTTTGAGTTTTCCATATTTGCAAAGGGGAGACAATGCCTACCTAAGGGTTTGTCATGGGAAATGGGTCTACGGGCGTCGCGCAGCCCCAGTGAAGATGTCTGATGTCGATGGATGTGGTTTCCCCTGCCCGGGGTTCAGCTTTACACCGTTAGGTACCTTTGGACAAATGCTGTCTCTACCGTCAGCCCTGAAGACTCAACTGACTGCAATTTCTAAGCCTTATCGCTTTAGGTTCTCCGCTGTGCACAGGGTTGCGTTTAAACTTCTCTTTTCATTTGTACTTGCCTCTTATTGATCAACTTTTTATAGGCAGGTATTGAATGAAGAGTGTCCTATTAAACTAGGTGATATCTTACTTTCCCCAGCATCCTTCGTGATGCCTAAACGGCCTGGAAAAGAGCATCTCTTGCATTTCAACATTACTTTGATCTGATAAGCGTACCCATTTTTGAGTCAAAGAAGCTCAGTGAAGGGGCTTGATATTGCTTCCCTTGGTGTCTACATTGACTCCAAGTGCATCTTCTTGTCTTAGAAAGTTAGGGGGAGGCATAGCACCTGCAGTAAAACCATGGTGGATGAGAAGAGGTGGCACCGCCTGTGTGCTCCCAACATGCCCATCCCTCATCCCATTACGACCTTCTGGGTTGGGTGTTAATACGTCCTGCAGGATCCCTCATGCCACATAAGCCTCGTGACAAGCGATGGACTCAGTTCGATGAGTATTAAACCTCTCTGATTATTACCTGGGTTATAGTAACCATCTTCCACTTCGGTTACTCTACAGGCAGCTGGCAAAGATGTTCTTTGCAGAGGTGTGGGCCTCTCTTAGATTTCCTTCACAACAAGGAATATCAAATCTGAACGGGGCTGAAGTAAAGATAATCTTTTCTCACAATAATTGTCTATTTTTTCACTTCTGTTAAAGGGTTTGTTTTAAATCATTGTATTGCCCTGCATCAATGATGTACAAATTTTTGTCTAAAGAGTAGGCTTTACCTAATGACCAGTTAGATGGTAATTCTCCTTACGACTTTTTGGGGGGACAAACTGACATGTTAAGTGCTGCTTTAATACTCTCAGGCAGTTAAAGAATTTCACCATACGCTGGGCCATAATGACCATGCCCCCATCAGCATTAGGGTGTAAGGCCTTTGTGTTGCTAAGGTTCAGCTCTACCCAGAGAGAGGGATTAGCTTGTCAGCAGGACTGCAGAAGGACCCTCCCCGGTCCTGGTGGTGTAGCCATAGCATCACTGTCAAGTACCTTGTTTTTATTTTTACTTCTTCGGAATAAGGTCATAATTTAAACTTGTTTAAATACATGCATTTACTGACTTACTTGTAAATTACTAAGAACAAAATAAGAAGTTTGATTGGAAGTCACCTATAAAAATAATTTTATATTCATTTTAATTCTGCCTGTATGATAGTGATCCAAGATTTGAAATATGATTAATGGTACAGGATTGATGTTGGAGCTTTATAATTAATTGATATCAATAATTATTTACTTGGTAAAATGAGACAGAAGGGGGCAGTGATTAGGATTAGATTAGAATTAGGAGAGTCACACGTAAAACTTCCTTCAGTGTTCAAGATCTTAGACTTACAGTCTCAGTCAATCCTTTTTTCAGACTTTTTTTTTATTCTAGTCATAATCATCAAAGACTCAGTGTATGGCAGGGTCTGGGCAAGATTTAATAATATGTATGCAAGGGGCACAGTATTTGCTGACAAAAAGCTCATAGAAGGGAGAGACGTGGTGCATATGCTGAAAGTCTTATTCGGGAGATGTAAGGTGCTGGTGAGACACAATGAGAGGTTCTAGAACTTAGACAAGGAAGCTGGTAAATCTTCCAAGAAGAGGTGGCGACTGAACTGATTAAAGAGAATGCCAGCCACGTGAGGAAGTGAAGCAAAGCCCTGGGAATGCCATGGTTATAAAATGGGAAACAAAAGCATGTTAGTTCTGAACAAGCTGGAAGTTCCCAGCTGCTTACACAGCACAGAACAGCCATGTCTAAGCATAGCCTGGGTCTCTCAGTAGCCTTGCAGTTTCCCAGTGATGCCCGAACCAGGGCCTTCTATGACAAATCGCTGCCACTTCCTGTCCCAACACCTTTTCCTCATGGCCAAGCCCGTCCCTGCCCTCCACTGAGAGTGACCTGCCGGGCCAATGGGCTGATGGATGTTTAATTTTATAATGAAATAGCTAAAGTTCTCCAAAGTCATTGTGCTCTTTCCTCGAGCACAGAGCACAGAAATTCAGTTGGTCCACATCCTTGCCGTTACTTGCTGTTGTCATTCTTAATTTTCTTCATTTTGGTGGAATAAGAAGCAGGATCCCGGTGTGGTTTTACTTTGCATTTCCCTGTGACCAATAATGCTGATCCCCCGTCCCGTATTTCTTGGCATTTCATATAGATCCCAGTGTTGTGTCTATTCAAGATTCTTGCCTGTTTTCACTGGGTTTCCTTGAGTATTGATCTGAGAATTTAATCTATTTTTTTTTTTTTTGTCTTTTGTCTTTTTGTTGTTGTTGTTGTTGTTGCTATTTCTTGGGCCGCTTCCGCGGCATATGGAGGTTCCCAGGCTAGGGGTTGAATCAGAGCTGTAGCCACCGGCCTACGCCAGAGCCACAGCAACGCGGGATCTGAGCCGTGTCTGCAACCTCCACCACAGCTCACGGCAACGCCGGATCGTTAACCCACTGAGCAAGGGCAGGGATCGAACCCGCAACCTCATGGTTCCTAGTCGGATTCGTTAACCACTGCGCCATGACGGGAACTCCTGAGAATTTAATCTAAATATAAGTCCCTTGGCAGATATATGCACTGTGAATAGTTTCCAGTCTATGGGTTATATCTTAATTTTTGCAATGCTAAGTTTTCATAAGCAAGAGTTTTACATTTTGATGAAGTCTAAACGATCAACTATAGGGGGAAAAAAAGGTTTTTGGAAAGTCCAAAGGGCTCTGTAACTTGCGGGACAATATTCATGTTTCTAAAAGGAGAGAAGTTGAGAGAGAAATTGAGTCAAATATCTGTTAATGAGGATTGGACACGATTTTCTCAAACTTGATGAAAAATGTTAGTCCTATTATCCAAAAAGCTTATTGAATTCTGCACAGAATAAACACAAAGCGGCAAAATTGCATTGCTGAAAACCAGTGATGAAGAGACAATCTCAAAGGAATCAGAGAAGAAAAAGACACCATGCTTTACACACTCGGGGTGGAGCAGGAAGCATAGAATGACAGCTGACTTTTATTAGAAATACGAAAGAGCAGACGTCTGTGAAACAGCGTGGAGGGAGCTGAGAGGAAAACACAAACAAATGAAACTAGCAAGCTACAATTCTCTATCAAGTAAACACAGGCGTTAAAAATGAGAAAGACAGCAGAACAAAAGCAAAGAGCATTTGTCATCGCAGAACTGCACCCTGTAGGAACTTTTGGTGGGAAGAGAAATTATACCAGACAGAAACCTTGAATCTAGAGAAAGAAAAGAGGAAATCATAAATTCGTGTGTAAAAATGAAAGAGTATCTTTCTAAAAAAATTTAATTTCTGTGAGTGCAAACTGACTATCAAGAGCAGCTATAATAACATTGTATTCTGTGCTTTATAACGTATTTAAAAGAAAAATGTAAAAGAAATAACTAAATACAAACGTGAGCGTGTGCTGTTTAAATTTCAGCATGCGAAAGGGTATAAAGTTATTTAAAGTTATCTGTTATAAGTTTAGGATGTATATTGTGAATCATAGAGCAAGCATTAAAGTTAAACAAAGTGGTGTGTTTAATAAGCCAACCAAATAATTGGGATGAAGTAGAAGAAATAAAGTATAATAAATAAAAAAGAAGTCAGAAAAAGGGGGAAAGAAGAGATGGCACTAATATAAAGCCAATAAAACATTGTGGTTTTATAACGCAGTTTTTTTTTTTTTTTTTTTTTTTGGTCTTTTTAGGGCTGCTCCCAAGGCATATGGAGGATCCCAGGCTAGGGGTCTAATTGGAGCTGTAGCCCTCGGCCTACGCCAGAGCCACAGCAATGCCAGATCCAAGCCGTGTCCGGATCCTTAACCCACGGAGCGAGGCCAGGGATCAAGCCCACAACCTCATGGTTCCTGGTCAGATTCCTTTCCGCCACGCCAGGACAGGAACTCCTATAACGCAGTTTTTATTGTTATACAGGAATGGCAGAGCCAACAGATGAGGAGGCAACTGCCATTGAAAACACAGTTTGTTATTCACAGTTTCTAAGAGAAAGAAGCAGACCACACAGTGGGGACCACATAGAGAGGCACCAGGTCAGAGGAATGAGGGGAAAGCATAGGAAAGAGAGTTTATTAGGGGTGAGGTCTGCAGAGGGAACAGGTGAGGCAGAACAGGCAGGCCTGTGCGGCTGGTTGGAATAATTTTAGTGACTCTGGGACATAGTGGCTGACCCTAGGGTCTGGGACCTGGCCCTGGGGTGCGTAGGGCAGACGGACAGTGGCCTCGAGTGTAAAACTCTTTCTCTCCAGAGGATGTGGCTTGGGCCCTGCGCTGGTGGGTTTACAATGAAAGGTGAGTTCCAGGCAGAGTTGTTTACTAGCTCTAGAAATTGGCTAGCCCTCAAAGCATCAGAAATATTGAAAATAAAAAATGCATGATTAATCCCAATAGCCAGTTTAGACTCAAGAGTGCAAATAATAATAGTAAATATAAATGAACTGAATGCTTCACTTATGATGCATGAGTAGTCACAAGGGAAATAGAGCAAGACCCAGCTGCACGCTGCCCACCTGAGACATGTGGTAAAAAGTTCAAAGGTAAAGGGTCTTAGAATATAAAACATGCCTGCAGTAATTATAGGAAAGCAAAGAAAAGCATGGTTTCTAGAGGGAAAGAAAACTGTTTCATGAGTGATCAATTCATGAAAAAGATGAAGAATCCTAAATGTTTATGAACCTGAATCCAACTAGAAAAACCTTTTGCATAGTGAAGGAAACTTTCGGAAAGGCTGTCTACTGAATGGGATATTTGCAATTGATGTATCCAATAAGGCCTTAATATCCAAAATATACAAAGAACTCATACAACTCAACATCCAGAAAACAAACAACACTATTAAAAAATGGGTAGATGACTTAAAAAGGCGTTTTCCCAAAGAAGACACAGAAATGGCCAAGAGGTCCATGCACCGAGGATTATCATCATTAACCACCAAGGAAACGCAAATTAACACCACACGGAGACATCACCCCCCCTGCCAGAATGCTCTTTTCAAAAAGACAACAAATAACAAGTGTTGACGAAGACGTGGAGAAAAGGGAACCCTCGTTCACTTCGGGTGACCGTGTACATTGTTACAGGTACAATGGAAAACATCGTGATACTTCCTCGAAGCATCAAGGTAGAACCATGACGGGATCCAGCAATTCACCTCTGAATGTTTACATACACACACACACACATGAAAACACTAATTTGAAAAGTTATGTGCACCCCTGAGTTCACTGCTGTCTTATCTACTCCACCATGACATGGAAGCAACCTAGGTCCCCCTCAACAAATAAACAGATAAAGAAGATGCAGCACGTACATATACAATGTAGCACGTACATATACAAGGGACCATGGCTAGGCCACAAAAATGAAATCTTTCCATTTGCCGAAATACACCTGGACCTAATCGGAGTCATGCTAAGGGAAACAGGTCAGATATAGAAAGACAAATATTGGATGATTTCACTTATACGTGGAATCTATGAAACAAAGCCAATGAACAAATGAACAAACATAACAAAACGGAAATGAACAGAGTCACAGATACAGAGAGCAAGTATTTGCCAGAGAACGAGGTGAGATTAAGAGGTAACAACTTTCAGTTACAAGATAGATGAGTCCAGGGGACAGAATGTAGAGTGTGGGGCATACAGTCGGTAACAAGGTGGTATCTTCACATGGTGACAGATTGGTGACTAGACCTCGTGGGGGTCAGTTTGCTACTACATAGAAAGACTGAATCATTATGTGGTCCACTGGGAACTAGCAACGCTGTGGGTCAATCACACCCTGGAAAACAACCAGACAAATATATCCCATCTCTTTGGAAAGAACATGAGATAGTATGAGAAAGATAATATGAGAAAAAGAACGTATATGTATGTATGACTGGATGACTTTGCTATACAACAGAATTTGGCACAACACTGCAAATCAACTACAACTTTTAAAAAAAGCAACAGCAACCGAATAGCAAAGAAAAAAAAAAAACGCATGGAAAAGAGATTAAATTTACAGTTACCAGAGGGGGCATGTGGGGGGAAGAAGAATTGGGTGAATATAGGCAAAAGCTACAAAGTTTCAGGTATAAGATAAATAGGTGCTCAGAGTGTAAGATACAACATGATGAATATAATTCACACTGCTCTATTTGTTACGTGAGAGTTGTTGAGAGAGAAAATTCAAGGAGTTCTCATTACAAGGAAAAATGCTTTTATATTTCTTTAGGTTTGTATCTATATGAGATGATGAATATTCGCTAAATTCATCGCAGTACTTATTTCATGATGTATGTAAGTCAGATCATATGTTGTACATCTTAAACTTACACGGTGCTATATGTCAATTATATCTCAATAAAACGGGAAGAAAAAAGTATAAAGGTATTTTATGGGAGAGCTGTGATGTATTTATAAGGTGGAGTGCAATTCGGATGTGACTCAGCCAGACTCAATACACTCTTCCCTTTTTGATGAGCTGCTAGCCTATTTGGGAACCTCAGATGGTTCTATTACTTCTCTGCCACAGGTCACGGTTATGACCTAGATTTTTTTTCTATGAGAAAGTCAATATTTAATTGACTTGCTAAATAGTGACCACTAGTCAGTCAGTACCGTCAAGATTCAAACGGCAAGTCATGCCTTCAAGTCCACAACTGCTCAGGTGTTCATTTCTCCAGAGGACGGATTTATCACCAGCACCTAATGCATAATCTTATCCAAAATAACGAGACCCGAGTGTGTTTACTGATGAATATAAGCTCTGTTCTAGTCTTAGATACATTCTTTTTATTATGTATCAGTAATATCAATCCTTCTCAGTAAATGTCAAAGTATTTAAGGTTATACACACTTTTTTTTTGCTAGTTATGAAAGCTTTTTGGAATAAATATCTAGCAGAGCAGCAGGGCTCCATGTCTGCCCTGTAGATGAATGCCGAGCTCTATCCACAGAAAGTGGTGTAAAGATTTCGATATTATTTGATTTTCATTTTTTCTAAGACCACACCTGCAGTATATGGAAACTCCCAGGCTAGGGGTCAAATCCAAGCTGCATCTGCAGGCCTGAGCCACAGCCTCGGCAACACCAGATTCAATCTGCCTCTGTGACCATGCCACAGCTTATGGCAAAGCCTGATCCTTAACCCACTGAACGAGGCTAGGGATCAAACCCTCCTCCTCACATGGACACTATGTCGGGTTCATAATCTGCTGAGCCACAAGGGGAACTTCTGATTTTGAATTTTTTTGGGGGGGCCACACCCCATGGCATATGGAGGATTCCAGGCTAGGGGTCAAGTCTGAGCTGTAGCAGCTGGCCTATGTCAGGGCCACAGCAATGCCAGATCCAAGCCATGTCTGTGACCTACACCACAGCCTATGGCAATGCTGGATCCTTAGCCCACTGAGCGAGGCCACGGATCAGACCTGCGACCTCATGGATGCCAGGCAGATTCATTTCTGCTGCGCCTGGATGGGAACTCCCTGATTTTGATTTTATGTGCAAGACATGACATTCGAGTATCATTTACAATTAGACTTGTATTTGTGCTAATAGAAATGCAACTCTTTCTAGCAGTAAATCCCTGGCAAATACTTAGTAGTTAGCTAGATAAGTTGGCTAATCACGAAGCATTTTTATTGGTTTGCAAATCAACTTTGTTGCTTTATTTAAAGCTCCATCCTTAAAACATTTAAAGGTGGGTTTTTTTGGTGAATTTTTTTCTTTTTTTTTTTTTTTCCTTAACTTTCCTGATGTGTTCATTAAGGTAAACCTGAGAGCTCTTTTCCCAATATGCGGACCAAGCATGTTTTCATCTTCCTTCTGTTGTCTGTCCCGGGATGAGCCAAAGTGCACTGAGATCTCCCTCCTTGCGGCCCCAATTCAACCTGCCCTGCTCATGGCCTCTGAGCTCCCTGGGATAACTCCTGAAGGTAGCAAAGAGCTGCGATGGGACAGACCTTGTACCACACAGGCAGAGAGAGCTCAGACTTGTCCTCCTCCTCCTCAGCTGCCCCAGAAGAAAAACCAGATAACGCGTCCATGAAGAGTTCATGAAGTCTGCATGCAAAACACTAAAGCAGGAAGGGCTCCGTGAAGCGGGGCTTGAATATTATTATTGGGAAACACGCAGGAGAGCCACAAAGCCTTGGTCTGGCAATTTTCGCTGTGAAATATTCTGCAAATCGGCTTCAGGTTCCCAAACTACTTAGAGCCGTTCTCCGGCAGCTCTCGGAGGCATACAGTCCAGGGCAGATCAACTTACCTGCTTCCCGTTCTTCTCTTGTTCTGCGCGTCAGCCTCTGTCTCTGCTCCGCCCTGCTTCCAGCCCATCCTCAGTCACATCGCTGTCACGCTCCTCCGGCTCCACTCTAGCATTAATGCGTCCCCTTGGGACTGCCAGCACCTAATGCATACATGCTGCTGCTTGTAATTATCCCGTCCCCCGTTTCCAGGATCCTTGTGTGTTTCGGCCTCCCCCCCCCCCCGCCCCCCGTTGATCTCGTCTGACCTTTGTTTATCTCAGTTTGATTGGCAGTAGACACTCATAAAGGCTGAACTTTTCACCACTTCATGATCACATGCAAACTAAAAGCCAGGGAGCATATTTTCCTGCATCAGAAAGGGAGTGACAAGGCTCAAGATTTTAACTAATGGCTACGGGCGTGTGCTGGAGAGCAGGGGAGCCTGGGGAGAGAAACGCCGACGCCGGACCCTGACAGCGTTTATGGACGCGGAAGGTTGTGCAACGTGATGAGATGAGGGGCGGCAGAGCCGTGGGGGCAATAGTTTGTTCCCGGATGAATGCCCAGGCTCTTGAGGAGAGGGGCACACCCCCCTTGCCTGGCGGGGATCCCAGCGGCAAGGACAAAGGAGGGCCGGGCACCTGGATTCCCAGTTGAGAGGGGTCATAGCACAGGGCCA
Source organism: Sus scrofa (assembly GCF_054392235.1). Lineage (NCBI taxonomy): Eukaryota > Metazoa > Chordata > Mammalia > Artiodactyla > Suidae > Sus > Sus scrofa. The sequence continues at coordinate 140,381,367 of NC_139391.1, forward strand.
ATGGCTCTGGACGGAGCGCTGGCGGTAATTTGCTGTTCTCTGCTCCCTGAACTACCTGCAGTTTCTTCAGAGGAAAGCCACCCTGGCACAGATTTACTGGGGATCTAATACAGTCCCTGCAGAGGCTCGTGACGTTACCATGCCTTAGCTCAGTCTAAAAAAGGCATATATATTGCAACAGACCAAAAAAAAAAAAAAAACAAACAAAAAAAACCCCACCTTTGTGGTGGTGATGGTTGTTGTTAGTAGGTGGGACATTAAGGCACTGATTTATTAAGTTAGTTTGTGGAGAGGTTAAGGCACGTGCTTGGCGTCCCACAGGAAACTGCAGGACTCAACAGTGCACACAGGTTTTTGAGTGTTTTAGATTGTGGTGTAGTTGATGTACTATTGTTTCCTAGTTTCAGGTGCACAGTGAAGTGATTCAGTTACAGATACATGGATGTATATGCATATCTCTACCTGTTCTTTTCCGGTTTCTGCTGTGTTAGAGGTTATTATAAGAAACTGAAGATAGGAGTTCCCGTCGTGGCGCAGTGGTTAACGAATCCGACTAGGAACCATGAGGTTGCGGGTTCGGTCCCTGCCCTTGCTCAGCGGGTTAACGATCCTGCGTTGCCCTGAGCTGTGGTGTAGGTTGCAGACGCGGCTCGGATCCCGCGTTGCTGTGGCTGTGGCGTAGGCCCGTGGCTACAGCTCCGATTCGACCCCTAGCCTGGGAACCTCCATATGCCTCGGGAGCGGCCCTAGAAATGGCAAAAAGACAAAAAAAATAAAATAAGAGAAACTGAAGGTAGTTCTCTACACTATATGGTAGGTCCTTGTTGCTTCTCTCTTTTAGGCACAGCCGTGTGTGTGTCTGTTCATCCCAGACGCCTCATTTTCCTCCTCCCTCTTCCCCTTTGGTGACCATCAATTTGTTCTCTCTGTCTGTGAGTCTGTTTCTGTTTTGTAAATAAGTCCATTTGTATCATGTTTTAGATTCTCCGTGTGAGTGATGTCATATTTATCTTGCTTTGTTTGACCTACTTCATTTAGTATGAGACTCTCTAGATCCATCTATATTACTGTAAAGGGCATTGTTTAATGATTTTTTTATGGCAGAGTAATACTTTTTTTTTTTTTTTTAGTTTCTGAAGCCATTATCTTTTTAAATATAGTTGACTTCTTGACATTACTTGTAAAGTCATTTTCAAGGGCGTGTTAAATTATGGCTACTCACCAACTTGAAAACTCTGAAGAAAAGCCCAAACTCCTTGATTTGACAAATAAAACTTTTGGACGATCAGAGCTCAGTTTACCAGACAGCCTTGACGTCTTGACACCCAATCTACCCCTCTCCAGTTTCCTGGGTTCTCTTTGCTGTTCTGCAAACAATATTTTCATATCGGTGTTTTGCAAGTGGCTTGGGCCACTCCTCTGCTCTGGAGCAGAATGGGAGAATTTAACTCCATCACATCAAGTTGAAAAAACATAGGTACACATTTCTGCCTCATTAACACCTCCCCAGAGGCACATTTCTCATTGTGTTTTATGGTGGTTAATTGTTGTGTATATGTTCCTCTGGCTAGAATTAGAAAGATTGATGACAAGAAAGTTATTTTTTCTTCTGAGTTTCTTCTCCGTTCCTAGGAGACAGTAGATTCCAACATGTCTGTTAAATTAATTAATCAGTGCTTTTTTTTTTATTATTCTGGTGCAACACAAATCGATATTAATTAAATGTGTCCTCTTAATCCGTTTTTGAAAAGATGATTACTCAAAGGTCCACTTCCTTCTTTAAAATGTGTGCCCAGTAAACTCTTGGGAAGAGACATGAAGTTATACTGAAGTTCAGCCTCTGCAGAGCAAGCTCTGAAGGCTGGCATATGCCAAGGAGGGGAAGTCTTGGAAATGACACAAAGAACAAAATGAGTCAAGGACAGTCACACAGGAACCAGGCTGGCCTCTCCATCTGGCCTTAGGAATTCATTGGAGAGTATTCCTAATTCTTCCACTCTCTAGTTTATTACACATACCCCCCCACTGAGGAAGAATCAGACAATGGCTCTCATCCTTTAAAGTATAAAGGCAAAAGGAAAAAAAAGATTTAATTTGTTCCCTTGGGACTTTAAAGACCATTTTAATTCTGATTTTGGTGTTTCAGTTGCACGTAAGGGCAAAAACAGTTCAAGGTTGTTGAAGAAGAGCAACAGTAGAATTGAGGTCGTTAAAAATGCCCAAAGCAGTTTATCTTGTCTGATGGTCTTGTTTCTTCCACATCTCTCTTAATTTTGGCTAAAGCTCAGAGGAACTTTTCTCTTTATTTCACCATTCAGTTTAATTTGATTTGATTTTCAGGGTTTTTCAGATTTCTTTCTGCGTGCTTAGGCGCATGACTCAACTTCCTTTCCTTATCAAGGCGGAAAAGGATGCATCAGGCACATCTGAGCCATCTCTGATGAACTCTGAGCGGCTGTTTTTCACCTCCTCCACTCACCATTTAGAAGCTGTGTGACCGCGTTGCTTTTATCCACGGAATCATATCATTTTGGAGCTACAAGGTTTTCAACAAAGAGAAGATCTAGGTCAAACACCTCATTTCACAGGTGAGGAAGCCACAGCTGGTTGGTTGTCTGTATTGCTCAGGGTCACAAAGCTCATTATGAAAACCCAGAGGACTAAACCACAAATCCTGACTCCCAGAGTTGCTCTCGGATTGTGGGGCCTTTCATGCCAGCTCCCAGCCTCATGAGATTAAACCATTATGGCCCGAGATGTAGACGTTTCACCCTCCAGCTGGACCGATGAGGCTCTGGGGCAGAAGGACATAGACTTTCCATCAGAAACAGATCTCAAGCTTGGCTCTGCCCTTTGGGGACAGGGCTGGCCAATTTAGCTCACCTTTCTTATTTACAATTTCATTATCTATAAAAAGGATTTATGACACTTATGCCACAGGGTTATCATGAGGCAAAAATCAAAGAATAATTATACAATTTTAGCTCAGTTCCCAAGAGAAAGAAATAGACTTTCTCTACTTTCTCGCATCATCTCATCTTTGAATTAAGGATATTTCAATTCATGCATTTAAATATTTATTAACATGAATTTAAATGATAATGTCTACTCAATCTATTTGCTTTCATCCTTAGAAACCTAAGGCATATATGTTTTTTCTTTATTCTAATTTACCAAGAAATGCATCCATTTTCCCAAAGTATTCTAACTACACAGGCATGTTTAAAATTTTGTAAATACTCATGAACCAGCCTATCCTCTTTGGGGGAAAAAAAACTAGCATTTTAATATAAATTTGAGAGCCCCTATTTCTATACCACTGTGTGTGTATCTATGGCTCTCTGACTGTGTGTGTGTGTGTGTGTATGTGTGTTTGTGTGTGTCTATATCTAGCTATTTCTCCATAGTGGAAATATGCTGTGTAATATTATAAAGCCTGGCTTGTTTCATGTAACAGTAAATTGCTGACATTTTATCAGGCCATGTTCCCTGAAAAACAGAATCTGAGACAAGGACTTATGTGTGATACTTAATTTGGAAATTAAGTATTTCCTGGAGACAAGAGTGAGGGACGGGGGGAAAAAAACCCAAACACAGACTCTGAGAAAGACTCTGGCAGTTGTGAAGTTTCCTGCTGTGTGCATCACTGATGAGCTGGCTGTGTGAGAGGCAGCTCAGGACTGTTTTCTGGGCAGAGGAGAAAGGGCCTCTGCATTGTCTCCCATCTCCATTCTATCACGTTAGACACACACACAGTTTAGGATCGCACAGGTCTGGCCCCAGGGAACACTGCAATGACTCTGCACACCTGCTATGAATGGAGGAGCTCTGGAATGTGTGTATAGCAGGACGTGCATGTCACAGGCTGAGGCCCTAGTGAAGCTGCTGACATACACACAGGGTGACTGTCATGGGAATAAGAGACCCTGGGGCTGAGGGGACCTCCGTATTCAGAAGGGCATCAGATAAGAGTCCACCCCTTGTATCATTTCAGGTCTGCGTGTTCACCCCCTGGATGCAGCTCCCACTGTAATGGACCTGGCCTCAAACATGTGGGGAAAGATGCTCTTACTCTTCTCCCAGGAAAGTGGAGATACAAGTCCAGCCCCCTGCAGAGCCACTCGAAGATTACCACAATCTCTGCAAGTACTGGACACAACCGGGTCAACTGAACAAGCTGCATCCCCATTGCTGCAGCTGGTGGTGAGTCTCAGAGGAAGTTTTTCACATTTCTCCCTCTAACACCCACTCTATACTTCACTCGTTTTGACCTTGACCAGTAGTCTATCCACTCTGGGTTGCTAGTCAGGAGAGGAAGCAACTGAACCCACAGTTGCCTTCCCTCTTTGAGGCTTTCTGCTCTAAAAAAAAAAAAAAAAAGATCCTGTTATCATTCAGAAGGAAATGCTAAAGGATTTCCTGGGATGCCAGGCTTCTAGGCATACTTTCAGATGCTGCTGTATAATAGTAACCCAGGCCACCTATGGTGGTCAGACTAGTTGCCCTCACGACTCCACTGGCAAGAAGAACCAAAGTGCAATTGCAACAACCTGCCCTGTTGACAGAGGACACTTCCTGGGAATCAGGACTCCTCATCTGTGTGGACCTAAGGTTTGGAGAGCTGGAATCCCTAAGGCAGGGCACTGAAGGCGATGGCAAAAGGAGGCCGTCTTCCTTCCATTCCTTAGCTCCTAGGCCTGTGTCTCCTGCTATTAGGGACACAGTATCATGTTTCCATTCTGGGAGGACTTTTCTCTACCACCTCACACCACACCCCAGATGTGACAGTGATCCCTGTTTGTGCTATAACTCTACTATATCATGCAAACCCGTTTGCGGTCCTGATCCTAGTTCTCTCTCCTTTGTCAGTAGGTGTTAGGGACTGTACTTCCAAGAAAGAGTTGTTAGTTAAATATGAGAGGGGGATACAGGAGTTTGGGCGCACTGTTCTTAGGTTTCCTGTGGACCCAAGGGCAACATCTCATCATAAGCTTTGAATCGCTGGTCCTTAAACCTGAACGTGTGTAATTTGTATTGTTTACGTTTAAGCATATTCAGTCATGTGATTGGGTGAATCTGAAACTACTCAGCTTTTACTGGACAGGTCTAGCCACACAAACACACAGTAGCCCAGGGTCAAGTGTTCAGCCTCTACTGGGATCTAACAGTGGACTAGGCATTAATCCGATGGTACAGAAAGTTATTTATTGTTGCTGTGGAAGGCATGACCTTTCATCAGAAATCTAGAGACTTGCACTGATATTCTCTCTATTGCACGAGGTACAACGTTTCTTACATTTTTCTTTGTTTTGTATAGAGAGACCATTGCTGCCCGCCCTCCACCCCAGACCTCACCAGTATGTCAGGTGTGTGAATCCTTGGGCGGTTTCCCCACCCTGTGGGATGTGCGTGTCTCACCAGGTTGCTGATGGTGCTTTACCACCTCTTACACACCATGTCCCATTCACATGATTTCGTTAGTGTAGTGCAGTAATACGGAGCTTTACAGTATAGCAAGAAAGCAAGATGATTCTTAAAGACCGTTTTCTGGCAGAGTTCTGGGTAGTTAGTACCGCCTTAAGGTGGCAAGTAAATGTATGCCACTGAGTTTCCCGCAGAATGTCAACCTGCTTTGGATCAGCTCTGCTGATGTGGGCCAAGAAGTGCACCTCCCCATGGCAGTGGCTGTACAGTGACTGCCCGAAGCCGTATTGATCCGCTTCAGTAAAAACCACAGCAGCACGGCAGCTGTGATTAGGAAAAGCAGCGCCACTTGGTTGCGTTTACGATCTCTTCATCTGTCGCAATTCCTCTGGTTTCAGCAAGACTCAGACAGACAAATGGGACGAGATATCCTGCCAATCATCCGTCTTGCATCCCTTGAGTCGGGAGTTGGCTCAGTTGTTCTGCAGAGTACCAGATAACAAATAGTTTAGGATTCGCAGGTCTAAAGGTCTCTGCCACAATTCCTCAACTCTGAAGCCACAAATAATCGATAAACTAATAAGTGTGGCTGAGTCTCCAAAAATAGGCAGTGGACCAAGTCTGGCCAATGGGACCTCGTTTGCCAAATCCTACTGATTTTCTCTTCTTGCTGGGTGGAGAGGTGTCGTTCCAGCACTTCCACCAGTGGGTGTGGGTTGAAGAGTGTCTTCTCCAAACTCTTGTCCACCAGGAGACACAGAATGTGCCTTTATTTGGAAATAGGGTCACTGTGGAAATACTTAGTAAAGTTGAGATAAGGTCCTGTGGATGAGGTGGCATCCTTATCAGATGAGAAAAGAAAGATGTATAGGAAGAAGGCCACAGGAGGGCAGAGACTGTGAAGCATCCAGAAGCCAAAGATGCCAAGGACTGCCAGAAGCACCTGGATAGAAGGGTGGAAGCATGGAACAGATTCTGTCCAGACGCTCCAGAAGAAACCAACCCTGCTGCACCTTGATTTCAACAAGCGTCTAGCCTCCAGACCCAACAGAGACTACATCTCTGTTGTTGTAAGCCAACCTTCACTGTAATCTTTTATGGCAGCCTGAGTAAACTAATACCTCTCTGCCCTCAGAGTTCTTCCCCAAGGGACGCAGTTGGATGGTTCTTCCCATTGTTAAGTGTATTTATCTCAATTACATACTCAGGTGCAAGATATTTAGCAATATGTTGACCTCACAGTTATTGAAGTGAGTCCAGGAGTTCCCATGAAATGATCAGTAATTCGGTAGAGAGCAGAATATGGTATAGAAACCAGGAAAGTGAGGTTTACATGGATTAATAGTGGCAAAAAATGTAATAGGCGTTACCTAAAGACTAGAAAAATACATACACATATAATCTCTCCTGGTACCTATCTATATGATATGTATGTGTGATATACACACACACATACCCACACAGACACGTGTAACCCCTATACCTGAAACACAGATCACCACAGGAAGAAGCTGGTGAAAATGGTCATTAGCATTAATTAGCCACGATCATCTCCAGGTAGCAAAATTGAAAACAGCAGATGGTTATTTTTCCTTTTTGAAACTCTTTCTCTTTTCTAAAATGGCCCATGCATGATTTGTAAGATGAAAATACTCTGGAGGATAAAGACAAATACTCTATTTTTTAAATTGGGCAAATAAGAGCATGATGCCAAGCTGCAAACAGCCCTGACCTGCTGTATTTCCTCCAGCATGATCGGCGGGATGTTTTAAATCTGTGAAGGAGGCCAGGGTGCCCTCCCCAGAGGGTAGGTGCAGAGGGAGTTGGAATGATGGGGTGGAGATGGCGGGTGCTGCCTGGAGCTGCTTAGGGTCTCAAGAATCATCAGGTTGACTAGAAGTTGAGTTTCACGGTCTGGTTACTCTGGTTTTTTCCATCCTCAGTACAAATTGATCCCTAAGGTTTTCTCCTCTGTCTTTTTCACTTCCCTTTATGAATAGGCCAGACTGTGCCTCCATCAGCCCGTTTTCAGTGCCTTAATCTAACCCAGACCCTCCTGCAGGGTTCAATGAGGACTAGCGAAATGCAGCATGGACGATATGGGCAGAGATTGCGGGCCCATACTTTTACCCCTGGTGGAGCATGGCCATCGGGAAAGTAACTTCACCTTCCTGGGCTTCTGTTTCATCCTGGAAAGGATGGGTTTCCCAGACCTCTTTCAGACACATAGCCGGTGCTTCCTATTGCATCATCGTGGTCCTACAACCATCCCTTTCTCACCTTCCAGGGTTGAAGCTCTCTGTTTTTATAAGGACTGCTGCATGCTTTTCCTCTACAAAGAGCTTCTTAATTTGCCTCAGCACAAAATAGCCATATTTCATCTGATTTTTAGTTAGGATTTGTAATAACTGTACCAAACTCTCTCACTTGGTGAGGGAACTGAAGAACACAGATCATCACAAAGAGAACTAACATCCATCCTTGGATGGTGCACGAGTGTGAGCAGGTCAGTGTTTACCCAGCCTGATGGTTCGTGTGACAGATAAGGTACTGAGATACTAGAATTGATTTTTCTAAATCTCCTTCACTTTACCCCAATTCAGACGGGTAGACTCTTTCTTTTAGGAAAATATATTAGAGCAGTAAAACATGAAAAAGATTTTTTTTTAGATGCAGAACTTGAAACATTAAAGAAAAAAAAAAAAAAGACTGCATGATGAGTAAGATCAGCACGTCCCACAGCCTTGCCTGGACGTGGGTCCTCAGACTTGGGGTCTCCAAGAAGGACGGACCTGTGTCCTGCCCCCCTGGTTCTGTCCTGGGGGGAAATGAGCCAACCGTCAGAGGGGAACTGGGTCTTCCTGCTCAATAAGAAGCCAGGAACTGAAAACAATCCACAGTAGAAATGGTCGTTACGGGGATGCATCTAGGCAAAGGGACTTGGCAATGACCTCACCTTTCTGTGGCCCAAGAGCTGTGGGATAATATTCTACCCCAATAGGACAAGGCAGGTAATGATCAGAAACAATGGGAGTTCCCGTCGTGGCGCAGTGGTTAAGGAATCCGACTAGGAACCATGAGGTTGCGGGTTCGGTCCCTGCCCTTGCTCAGTGGGTTAACGATCTGGCGTTGCCGTGAGCTGTGGTGTAGGTTGCAGACGCGGCTCGGATCCTGCGTTGCTGTGGCTCTGGTGCAGGCCAGTGGCTACAGCTCCGATTCGACCCCTAGCCTGGGAACCTCCATATGCCGCGGGAGCGGCCCAAGAAATGGCAAAAAAAAAACACACAAAAAAGAAACACTGGCCATAAAGAGGCCTTTGGGTAGGAATAAGGCTGGCAGAGTAACAGCATGGCTGAACTGACAACTGAGGAGCCAGTGGAATTACACACATCTCACTGGCACTGCTGTAGCCTAGACACTGAGCAGAATCTCTCCCCCAGGGGGCTGGCACCCTGGTAGCCACCTTGCACTCAGAAGAATTGTAGTTGGTCATTTGGTGGTGGTACACTGAGTTTTTATCACCTAAGCTGCGTGGGCATTGGAAATGAAAATTAAGTGAATCTCTAGGCAAACCGAAAATTAAACCTCTCTAAGGAAGTTTGGAGACAGAGATTCCTACTCCACAGTATAAGGTGTTTGTTTAGTTTGGTAAGAAAGGAGAAGGCTCATCAGGGCTGAAGAAAAACGCCTCTGGCGAAAGAGTCAAGCAAATACCAGAGAGAAATTGGGAAAATATTCAAGTGTGGTGGGGCCTTAAAGAGAAAATAAGTTCCCTCTGAGTAGGTATGAGGACAAAGCAAAACCACTGACCTCAGTTTTGATTTGGACATGAGGGACTTTTTTGGTTTCACACTGTTATTTTAGCTGCAGTGTTTTCACCTGAGAGGTTGATGAAAGTTTTTTTTTTTTCTCAAAAAAAGGATAATTACTAAAAACCTATCAATATCTTGGAATCTAGACCAATGATTCAAAAAGTGTACTATCAGGCCCAACAGCACCACCATCAACTGGAAACTTGTGAGGATGCAAATTCGGAACAAAAATAAGCTCTCCAGGTGGTTCAGACACATTAGATTTTACAGTCATGGGGCTAGATAGTGAGAAATTAACTTCTAGCAGTTTCTGTGAATGGAACAGTATGACGGAGGGCGAGCATACTTTGCAGCCAAAGGTGATTGATTCAGACTGACAGTGACAGTTCTCTTGCAGAGGGTTAAGGATCCGGCTTTGGCACTGCAGTGGGTCAGGTCGCTGCCGTGGCGCAGGTTTCGTGATCTCTGACCCAGGAACTTCTGCATGCCGTGGATATGGCCAAAAAAAAGAAAAAAAAGATTGACTATGACACAATGAAATGTGGACATGGTTACCTGAAAATGTTAGTTTCCTAGTAACTAAATTCTTCCTAGGAAAATGTAACTGTTAGAAAACTCCTTTGTTTCCATGCAATGTGATGCTTCACTAATGAATCCATTAAACTGAAGAGCTGCATCTGCACTAGCTTTTCACTTGGGTTGCACCTGCATCTGCTCCCCCTCATTCCGTAACCTGTATGATAATGAAATCATGTGATGGATGCTGAAAACCTCAACCCAGAACATACCTCATTGTTTTTCTCCTTTGATGATGTACGTTTCCAATGATGTGAAGCTTCAGAGTAACCTAGGATCCTAATAATAGGACCTCACCATTGACATAAGTGCAGGAAGCCCTGGTGTTGATGAAAAACACCATCGAAAAGTCCTTCAGAAAATGGATGTTGAAAATGTCACAGATCTTGGCTCTGAGGACAGAGTGTACCTGCCACATTTCCCTTATTCCCACAGGCACACAAAGGTGGGGTGCTGGTGAGTGGAGAGACTAAAAGACGATTACGTTTGCTCCCATAAATGCTGTTCTCAAACCCCAAATTCAACTGAGGAGGTACGTGGCAGTGGAAACGAGGAAAACATGCAATGGAGTTTATTTTTAAAAATATGTTCAGATCTTATTTTTTTTTTTTAAAGTTCTAAATCCTTTGTCTCTGAAATAATTTCTCTTTGGGTATATGGAGCCAGAGCCATCGACATCCCTTATTTTTCTTTACAAACCAAGTATACCTTTCTTTTCTTTTTTCTTCTAATTCTTTTACCCTTTTATGTGTAAATTTATGTGTAATTTACATGTAAGAGATGGGATAACAGGATGAAAATCATAAAAATTCAAGGAATTTGGCAGTGAAAGGAAGAAGCACTAAAGATTTAAAGCCAGGCTTTAAAAATATTGTTTCAGGAGTTCCCATCGTGGCGCAGTGGTTCACGAATCCGATTAGGAACCATGAGGTTGCAGGTTCAATCCCTGCCCTTGCTCAGTGGGTTAACCTTCCAGCGTTGCCGTGAGCTGGGGTGTAGGTTGCAGACGCGGCTCAGATCCTGAGTTGCTGTGGCTCTGGCGTAGGCTGGCAGCTACAGCTCCGATTCGACCCCTAGCCTGGGAACCTCCATATGCTGAGGGAGCGGCCCAAGAAATGGCAGAAAGACAAAAATAAATAAATAAATAAATAAAAATAAAAATATTGTTTCATTTATTTACCACTATATTAACTACACCTCAATTATTTTCCCCATTTTGTTAAAGGTGAGAAAACTGAGCCACCAAGAGTTTAGATCATGTATCAATAGTCTACTAATGAATGGCAGTTCTGGGACCAAAGCCTGCAAATAATGCAAAAATATTGTTTTATTTATTTACCACTGTATTAACTACACCTCAATTATTTTCCCCATTTTGTTAAAGGTGAGAAAACTGAGCCTCGGAGAGTTTCGATCATGTATCAACAGTCTACTAGCGAATGGCAGCTCTGGGACCAGAGCCTGGGCTCTAAGCCCCGCCGTCATCCTCAGCGTCGTGGAGAATGGGCTGCGCTGTCACCCGAAACCTCCACAAAGAAACTCTTTCAACAGATGGGGTGAATTACTGTGACACTTAAGACTTTCCGAAAGAAACGAAAACCCTGAAATTTTGACAGAGATAAGAGATCATGAAAAAGAATGTATATATATACAAGTGTGTGTGTGTGTGTGTGTGTGTGTACACACATATACATGACTGGGTCACTACACTGTAGAGAAGTGGACAAAACAATGTAAATCTACTATACTCTGATAAAAATAAAATAAATTTTAAAAAATTAATAGGAATTCGCCTGATGGCAAACTTCCAAACGGCAGCACCAGATGGCAAAAAAAAAAAGATAAGGCTATAACTTCAAATCTGGAGAATATATCTTTCAAACATGAGGGCATAATAATAATATTCTTCATCAAATAAGGAGAAAAAACAAGCCCAGAATAGGCTCCCAGTTTGACTAATCCAATCTCATGAAATATATGGTTGTCTAAAAGACTGTTAAATTTAGATCCCCAAAAAAGTTTAAAAAATAAACATTATAAGTAAAAATTGTATCCCTGTGTACCCAGAACCAACCTGTTTGCTCGCATTACTGGGATGCCGGTTTGGGGAGGTGACCGACTGGAGACACGAGATATTTGTCGTGTCACGGGACGGTACGGATGGCATTGAGTCTAGTAAATCAGTTAGTAAATGAGCATAAACAGCAGCCACCAGTGAGACACAGAAATGGAATAGACGAATTGGCTAAGAGAAGAAAATGGCCCTAGGAACTCACGTGCTAGCCTGGAAATAAATGAGTCCTGTCTCGGGGAGGAGAGGCCAAGTGAACTAGCTCAACGCGTTCGTGTGTTGTCCCTTGGGCAGCAGGGCGCAGGCAGGAAGCCTGGCACAGCGACCGCCCTGGAAATGACTAAGACCCCCGAATCCTGTTGCTCTGCCGCGTGGCCTCCGGTCAAAGGGTCAAACTGTGCATCGGCCAAAATAAGTGCCTCTGCTGCCACCCCACATGCGGCTCAGAAGGGAAACCCAGACAAACCAAAAGGCGCTTTAGCAGAAATCTTTTCAGAAACCACCATATACTACTTTCTCTTAGTTGTCTGGGGCAGACTTAATTAATCCCATGGTCAAACCTAGGTTTTTGTTTTTGTTTTTAATTATTTTTGTCTTTTTGCCATTTCTTGGGCCACTCCCGTGGAATGTGGAGGTTCCCAGGCTAGGGGTCCAATCGGAGCTGTAGCCACCGGCCTACGCCAGAGCCACAGCAACGTGGGATCTGCATCTGCAGCCTACACCACAGCTCACGGCAACGCCGGATCATTAACCTACTGAGCGAGGCCACAGATCGAACCCGCAACCTCATGGTTCCTAGTCAGGTTCCTTTAACCACTGAGCCATGATGGGAACTCCCCACACCTAGTTCTGAGGGAATATATTTCCTCTGGAATATATTTCTTTTTCTTTTTTTGCTTTTTAGGGCCGCACCCGTGGCATATGGAGGTTTCCAGGCTAGGGTTTGAATCAGAGCTGTAGCCACCAGCCTACACCACAGCCACAGCAATGCCAGATCTGAGCTGTGTCTGCGACCTACCCACAGTTCATGGCAACGCTGGATCCTTAACCCATTGAGCGAGCCAGGGACTGAACCTGCAACCTCATGGTTCCTAGTCAGATTTGTTTCCACTGAGCCTCGGTGGGAACTCCAGGAATATATTTCTGGTGGTCTCATGCCTATTAAAAATCAGAATGTCTATAATCAAGGAAGAAAGTAAAGCGTTTTTTTAATTTTTTTATTTTTAAAAGGAGCCAGCTTGGAACTCAGAGTAAGAACCATATTGAGAAATATATTCAACAAGCAAGAAGGGTGTGGACATAACAGAGAAGGAGGAGCTTGTGTTAAAATCCTACCTCTGCAGTTCTCTTGTGGCACAGCAGGTTAAGAATCCAGTGTTTTTGCTGCAATGGTCTGGTCACTGCTGTGGCACGGGTTCAGTCCCCGGCCCAGGAACTTCCACGTGCTGTAGACATGGACACACAAAATCCTTCCTCCACCACTGAGCAACGTCATCTGGGATGCTGCTCCCTTCAGTCACTCCGCTTGGATGCTGGCCTGCCTCACTTCCCGGGGCGGGGTGTGCGAGGGGGGGCAAGCAGATTGCTGCTTCCTCAGGGATGCACTCAGGCTTGAGCAAGGGAGTAGGACTATAGCAATCACTGTGGGATGAAAATTAGGAAGGAACGGCATCCTGGAATGCAGGGAGGAGGGAATTTTAAGGACCAAAGATCAAGAGTCTCGGTGCTGCAGATGTGTCAACTAAGAACTAAGATTTGTTAAATGCACTTGAAAGAAGCTTTTCAGTGAATTAATGGCATTATGGAGCAAATGTCTGATAACCCAGCCAACAGAAAGCATGCAGGACACACTTTTAATCATTTTGACTCTAAAGGAAATAGGATAAAGGTCAATTGGTAAAAATTATGGGCACTTTATAAAGCCCTTTTATTGTCTCTGTGTTTATCATTCAAATGTTTTCACCATATGCATTTTTTGAGAGAAGAAATTCAGCAGAAGGGTGAGACTGAAGATGATGAGAGGGTGATAACAAGATGCGTGAGAAAGCAGATAAGTTTCTCGGGGGAGACTGATACAGATGAAGTTTTGCATAGTATTGGATATGTACATAAGCTAGAGATAGGGATAAGCTAGAGTTACTTCTAAATATGGCATCAGATAGGATCCATTTTCAGATAACAGGATAAAGGGCAAGTACTTCAGAACTGTAATTAAATCAGAAGTGTATGAAGATTAAAGTGGCTTTGAAAAATAACAGGGAAATTGGAAATGGCTCGCTAGGACACTTGGCGAAGTAATTAATGATTAAAATGTAAATCTCAAATTGCCTCTGGTTTAGACAAGATCTAGATGGAATGATTTATACTCTTAAATAGTCATTCCAGAAAGCAGAAGGATTCAGAAAAAAACGTTGCGACTAAAGAGTTACACTGTAGCATAACCAAACTGTTGAGATATATGTATACAATAAATACATATATGTGTTTTTATATATATACTGCCCCATACACACCAATGAGTTAACGTCAAGGATTTGCTTATCTCGTGTAGTGAAAGCTGTACATGTTTAGAGGACAAACGTGATGATTTGATAGAAACGGTAACATGATATGTCGTCTCCTATTTTGGGGGTGATAGAACTTGGAATCTCTTTTACTAAATTTCTAGTATAATTAATCGTGGGCCTCCCTCTGTACGTTGGATCTCTAGAATTATTATTCATCCTAAATAACTGGACTTTCTAGGCTTTTACCACCATGTCCCAGTTACTTCCACCTCCCTACCTGGTAACCACTGCTGTGGTCCCGCCTCCACGAATTCCGCCCTTTCAGATCACCCACACACAAATGGGACCGTGCACAGACTTCTGTTTCTGCATCTGGCTTCCTCCCCTTAACATTGAGTCCTCCAGGTCCATTCATGTTGTTGCACATGGCAGGATTTTCTTCTTTTTCACGAGTTCATACTATTCCATTTTACATATACTGAAAATTCCTTTTTTTTTTTTTTTTTTTTTAAGGGCTACATCTGCGGCATATGGAAGTGCCCAGGCCAGGGGTCGAATTGGAGCTGCCGCTGCCCGCTTATACCACAACCACAGCAACGCCAGATCCAAGCTGCATCTGCAAACTACACCACAGCTCGCGGCCACACTGGATTCTTAACCCACTGGGCGACAAACCTGCTTCCTCATGGATACTTGTCCGGTTCATTTCCACTGAGCCACAATGGGAACTCCCTGCAATTTCTTTATTCAGCCATCCATCCGTCCATCCATCGGTCATTTCCAGATCTTGGATGTTATGATTAATGCTGCAGGGAACATTAGCCAGGGAACAGCTAGCTCTTAGCGGTACTGATTTCATTTCCTTTGGGTTTTTACCCACGAGAAAGATTTCAGGATCATGTGTGAGTTCCATTTTTAGTTTTGAGAAAACTCTGTATTATTTTCTGCAGTGACTGAAATGTGACAAACGAATGAATGAATGAAAGAATGCATGTAAATAGTAACTGTAAATGTACATTTGGGAAAGTAGAAGTAGCTCAGTATTATCAGGGTGAAATAGTCAGGTTTCGGGCAGTAGCAATTGAAACATATTTCCATAAAGCACATATAATGGCTATTCTAGGAATGAATTCTGACTCCGGAAAAGCGAATCTCAAGATTTTCTGGATGTGCACGGACCACTTTTAATAGTTAATGGTAGTTTATACCGGTTATGGCCGTGGTACATGTGAGTATTTACAGCAGCCCGGGGCTGAGCTGGTCTAAGACTTTGATGGAAAAGTGGGATTCTGGGCCTTTAGCAACAGCATGATGGGAAATAAGAAGGGAAGGACCCTGCAGCAGGGCCTAGGAAGGAGCAGGCCACAGACCAAGACAATGGTGACACTGACCACACCTGAATCCAGGAAAATCCCCCCAGCCGAGGTCCTTCATTTAGTCATGCAACGTCCCTTTTGTCACGCAAGGCAACATACACACAGGTTTCGGGAAGTAGGACCCGCCCATTTTAGGAAGAAGCATTATTCTGCCTACCACTCCTGTTTGCTTACATTGTCTTAGAAGCTACACAACAATTATGCAGGAGGACTATCCTGACGATAATGATCAGGACGATTAAATCATATTTTTTGGGCAAAATCTATGATTTGCAGAGACGATGTCTGAATCCTCCACCGTGTTCCATCCCAAATCTTCATCGAGCGCCAGTGCATCTGCTCACAGCCCTAGGGGTATACGATGCTGGCATCTAATGCATCTAAAAGCTCAAAGGGAGAACAAAGGCCTGCAATAAGGCACCGTCTGGGCTTGTATTGGTCAAAACAGGAAAAAGAAAGGTAATCAATTAGTCAACACAACAAACAACATTTTTTTCTGAAAATAAACCAAAATGAAATGAAAAAACCAAGAAAGCATGTAGCTGATTTTCATGGGAAAATGCTATTGGTAAGATAAACATTTTATTTCAAATTGGTGCGCTTGTATTTCTAAACGTAGCTGACCCCGGTCTTAAACCGGGGGGCGTCCTGACATATGCCGCTTTCCGTTCTACTAACGGTGTCTATCGGGGTTTGCTTTATTTTATTGTAAGAGGGGGTTTCTGTAGCTTTGCGCTGGAACTCCTGAGCACAAGCCATGGTGTGCTGGAACATACTTTCCTCTGTCGAATCGGACGGAATCTCCTTACAGAGGCGCTGCTTCGGCGAGAACGGTTTCCCCAGTCCTGGGTAACTTGGAGCACCCTGGAGATGCCAGACCAAAGTGGCTGGAAGTGAGTGCAGACCACACTCCCACCCTGTGTTGCTTCCGCGGTAAATCTGCCAGAGGTTTCCACTTGGATCATACTGAATCCAAAGCAAAGGCTACACCGCAAAATCAATGGCAGCCCGACATGAGTGGGACAGGCAGCTTTGGAAGGAACATAAATGCTTTCAAATATTTTTTGAACTTGAGAAAAATTAATCATTTTAAAAAATCTACGTAAGTACTTTTTGGTGGAGACCTTTAAGAGACGTATACCTTTGTTCGATTTCCTGAAAATGTCCCTAGTAGACTGGCCTGCCTACGCGGCACCATGACGCCCTCTGCTTACTCATCAAGTTTCAAATCATGAAGACAGTGGTGAGACACTGATTTATTTTAAGTGGTTGGGAAACTTAATTCTCCTTTCTATATGCTTTTAGTTATTCTATATTCTTAAGAGAAGGCACTACGAAATGCACAACTCCATTTACATGAAGTTCTAGAAAAAATAGAGCAGAAATGATAAAGCCTCTGTGGCCGGGACAGAGGTCGGGAGGAACTTTTGGGGGTGATGGAATTACTTTATGTCCTGAATGTGGGGTGGTCACGACAAATTGGGCATCTGTCAAAACTTACTTATTTTTAAATGTGTCTTTTTATCGTAGGCAACTGGCAGAACAGCGGAAGGATACCATGAGCGCCTGGGCAGTTGGTCCATTTTGGACAGTTCCCTTTCCCTGCTAGAGCACCTTCGAACTGGCCTGGCGGGGAGGGTCGGGCCAGAGCATCCTCGCAAGGGGAGTTTGTCGTGCTGGTGATGGAAATCAGACTAGGCCAGGAGTAGATCCAAAGTGGCTGAAGAGAAGGCCAGAAACAATCTGTAAGAACCATGGGAAACCTAGCCATGTATGAGGCGTCCCACAACCACGCTTTCCCCTCTGAATCCTAGCTCCAAGTCAGACCAGATGCTGAGATAAAGCCATTTGGGGTCTTCTCCGTCCAGAACCAAAATTAACCCAGGTCTGGGCCATGCCTAGGTCTACAGGGAACTGCGGACAGTCAGTAATGAAGCGTTGATCAGAGTTCACGTCTGACGTGTCCATGCCTAGATGTGACCAGGTAGCTCCCAATTTCTCATTTTTACCCAGGGCTTATTTTGAATCACAGGAAAGAGGTGAGGTGAAGAGGCATGTTCACATTATACACAGCCCCTCTCTCCCGTCATCCAGAGGAGGTCTCTATAAAAAATAGGGTTTTCTTCTACTGTTTCCTCTCTCCTCTGCCTATTAACGATGGTGATAAAGGAACTTCTTTGGAGGGGTCTCATCTGAGCAATAAGTGATGGAAGATGGATCCTAGGCAGCGATTCTGATGAATGATGAAGCGGGCACTCGACTTGGGCACCAGAGAGGTCTCTTCCAGGACGCAACTATGTGCTTTGTTTCTGAATTATGAGGAATAAATCAATCGAAAGAAGTCCAGTAGGAGACTGTTTTCAGTAGAACCAAGAGAAGTGCACAGTTATTACATAACAAATATGAAAAGGCCAACAGACAAAAAATATGGCAAATATTGGTGGAGCTTAGCAAAACCAAAGAAGAGAGTCAGGTGTGGAGCTTATGGAATTAACAGGCGTCAGAATCCATTGTAAGCAAACTTTGGATTTTATTACATTTTGATGTAAATAAAACATTTTAAGTAGGTGGGTGAATTTTTGTTTGTTGCGTGTTCAAAAAAGCAACCGATTATTTGAGAAGTAAGCAATAGGTGGACAAGCAGAGAAGCACAGGGATCGATCTGAAGGCCAAGGACTCAAGGAAGACATTCAGACTTGGGGCACATTTGCTGTGGGCTGGGCCAGTCCGCAGGGTGGCCTGGACTGCTGGGCTGGGAGGCTGCAAGGGCAGGTTTGCTCTTCACACAAGGCTTCCCTGCTTCCAGGACCTAATGGTCTGTCAAAAGGCAGAGCCGTCTCATTTGAGCAGCTGTTTCTGCTTCCCCGGGAAGAATCCTTGAGTCCCCTTTTCTGTGCTCTCACACCACTGTTTGCTCCTCAAGTGCAGCCTCTATTGCTTTGCCTTTTCGTTATTTGTACACACATCTGTCCTTAAACCAGAGACAACAACTGTGTCTTATTCACGACCTAAAAAGTACCGATTTTCATGTTTGGAGCCATCGTCAGTTCTATTTCCATGATGTGGTGTTTCAAGCCATCTGTGGCTGCACGGGCAAATACCAAATCGCATTATAATTTAAGGTTTCAATAATTTCCCCCAAGCAATTATTCAAGATACATTCATTGTACAACGATTTGCCAGGCAAAGTATGAGACCTTAGTTGTAACTAATTGTCTGACAGCTTCAGTGCAAAGAATGCTGGCTGAAATCCTAAAATTTTTGTCGTTGATTTTCCTGTATCTAAAATGATGCTCCTACTGCCTTACCAGGGGGTTGTGACAAATAGTAAATGAGTTAATGTTACTAAAATACTCATTGAATTCTGAAGTTGCCTCAATATCGATAATTATTGCAGAACACAGTGTTGTCAATATTGTGCCCTCCATCCTCTCCTCATCGTTTTATTTGCTCATTCACCCATGTAACAAAGAGGCTGGAGTACCAACCATGGCTCAAAATGCATGTCTGGCGCTCATTCTTACCTCTGCTTTGACTTACTTCTCTGGTGGCTTTGGGAAAACTAGTTTTTCTATATCCCCCCCCATCTCTAAATTGGGTATTTTTTTTTTTTTTTTGGTACCTTCCTCACTAGATTGTTGTGAGGTTTAAGTAAGTTGACAGCAATAAGGGACTGGGACGATGCTTGGCACAAGTCAGCATGTTGAGTGTCTGTGATAATTACCCGTATCACCATCGCTAGATGATATGCTCTGGGCATAAACACTTTACTTGAAGGATTCAAGAAATGAGAGAATGAATTTGAATCATACATCATTCTTCTCCCTGAGCTTACAAATTTGGAAAAGGTATACATTCTAAATACAAATTCTTTAATTGGCTTCAGGGTGATTTCAAGGCAACATCTAAAACTTTGCAACTTAAAACTTGAAGTTACTTTAAAAGTGGATTGCCTCCACCTGCTGAGGTTTTTTTTGGATTTTTTTTTTTTTTTTTTTTTAACTCTGTAGAAATGTGGCTGCTTCTTTCGCAGGAAAGAATCACTACATAGTTCAAAATGACACTGAATCAGGTTGTATTTGAAACTGTAGTCTTAAAAAAATGCTTTCCTAGGTTGAAATTTCAAGTTATTCAATTATTGGTATGTTGTTTGTGTGGAGGAATATGGATTTTCTGCAATAAGAATTGACTCTCTTAGAATACTACTTGTAATTAGGAGTCCTCAATTTAGGCAAGTGCATTCCCTTTGGGGCTCACACATTGGCACTACCAGATGTGTTACTTTCACTGTTTACTGAATGAGTAAAATAACAGTTTATCAAAATGAGAGTGAACCTTAAAAGCCTGCAATATTTCACAGGCTGCAAAATAATTGCAGTGATTCTCACGTACAGATGGGCAATTGACCTTATAAATCTGAATTATAACAGTGAAAATTATAGATCCTCAGGTCCTCTTCAGAAAGTTTCTTAAAATGAGTATTCACTTTTCTTTGTTATTCACCAATCTGTTTGTATCACGGCATAATCTTTCGCGGATAAATGCAAGATAAGGGATCTTTTCTTTTTCCATTAGAAAAGGAAAGATAATAGTCAGAAGTCCTTGCGCTTTGCTAGGAAGAAGCAGGCAGACAATGAGGGCCCGTCTGTAAAGCTCTTCAACAATGTGAAGGTGATCCGTGGAGGAAGCCTGCTAATGAAGCGGGGGTGCCTTAGCGCCCTGTTTTCCCGGATGCTGTGGCTCAGGACACTCCACCCTCTAAGATGGAAGTCTGAGCCTAGACCCTCACTGGGAAGAGGGCATTTTGGTTGGGTTCAAGAGAGCACACGGCTGGAAAACATTGAGCAAGACCATCGTGGGTCATGAGTTTTGCACTCAGACAGTTGTAGATTAAAATCTCGCTCTTCTTCTTGACAGCCACAGACCTGGAGGGAACTAGAAAGATGTGGGTGAAAGGACCTGCCCTGGACTTGGTGGCGGTTTGCCTGATGATGCCATGTCCAGACTACAAACCAAGTGGTGCAAGGAGTTAACCAGGTGTAAGGGAATGTGGGGAAAGCCTTCACGAGAGCTGTGACATGGCCTTCGTTTAGTAGGATATATGGGGCCGTAGGCCTTTACCATATATATAAATCAAAACATGCAAACATCACTTATGCTATCTGGTTGACCTGAGAGTGAAACCTGATATAAGGCTGGTATTCCCAGAGCACAGGGTTCAGCAGAAGATGAAGAATGCTGTTGACATAATGGACAATTTTCTATTTGGAGCACATAGTCAGAGTCGGTGGGCCCCTATCCTGAAGATCTTTTATCTATTTGAGGAAGCGTCTGCTCTGGAATGGTTCTAAAGGCAAAGCTATCAAATATCTTTTCCCCAAAGAGAAAGCATCCCCTGGTGAGTGGACATCCATTTTTAGCTGTTGAGAACATACAGCCCCCAAATGGTGACAAATATGCAGCTTTACGTCTCTCTTCTCCTGGGGGAAGAAATTACTTATTATTCTAAAAAATATTTAAATAACGAGTCACGTAACCCATCTTTGTGTAAGTTCTTTATGAAGTTCTGGAGGAAAAGTCAGAGTGGGTCTGTCCTCCCCTGCGATGTGAATGGGCCCCAAAGCTCTAATGTAAGGGGATGACCTGAAGCGGACGGACACCTACCCCGTCCAAGGAATGGGATCCACCTCAAACCAAAGCTGCACCTGCTTCATTATCTGAATGGCATTATTAGTTTTAAGTGGATATTTAACTCACTTCAAGATACGCTGTACTTTTCTCTTGGGGACCAGCTGATGCCTCGATGTCTGGTGGAGGAAGTGTCTCTGCCAGAAAACAGGGACTTCTTCACAACCACAGCAACTTACATACAATACTTTCACTGAAAAACAGCCCCTTGGTGAGTTTTGAGGATGGGGATGGAAAAATCACTGAAAGTGTATTTATGCAGTTAATTTGCCTCCTGCCTCTTTAGAGAATACTCACAATCATACTCAATCATACATTAATTGATTTTCTGATACTGAGAATAAACATACACAAATATTTATAGATACATATATATAACCAGTAAGAATCTCTAAATTATTAATGTCTACATTTACATTAATCAACAAGATTGGTACTGGTTTTACTTTTTTAAGTGTTTTATTTGGTGTTGGAATCAAGACGACATCAGCTTTCTAAAATGAGTTCAGGCCTCTCTCCTTTATTCATCTCTCTGGAGAAAATAGAAATTGTCTGGCCTAATGTGAATATTCTAAAGGGAATTTCATTCATGATGTCAGAACATTCACACATCAAAAAGGAGAGAATTTTGGACAATTTTGGCTCATTATCCCAGCACACGTGTGCACACGTGGTTGCCACCGTGAGCACGTGCCTGTGCCTCCGAATCCAGCATATCCTGAGCGGTGCTCAGGAGATTTCCCAGGGAGCAGAGCTGCCTTTGCTGGGCGGTCTCATTTTATCTCAAATCACTGGAAACCTGAGCTTGCTTGGGCTGTTTTATTTCTTGTCTGTAGGTATATGCCTGACCTTTTCGAAAACAGTGTGACTCCTTAAGAGATCTTCTTAAAAAACAGATACCACAAAGTAAATATATATAAATAAAAGCTCCTCTGACTTCATTGTCCTTTACTGGTTTTCTTCCCAAGACCTCCACATATTTTTCTGAGTTTTATCATCACTCAGGATGGGAAGACATCATTTTCCTTCACTTTAAAAATATATTTACATCCAACAATGTGACTGCACTTAATACCACCGAATTGTACCCTTAAAAATGGTAAAGATGATAAATTTTACATTAACTGTATTTTAACACAATAAAAATACAGGACAGAAATACACAAACGTATTACAGTGTTAATATCAATTTTCTTCATCGCACTTTATTTTCTAATTGTTCTGTAGTAAGGATACATTATTTGTAGAATCAGAAATAAAACAGTAAATGTAGTAAAACATCCCATCAATTACTGACATGTAGTTAGTTACAATTTTGTATTAGTGCTGTGTACAGTATATGGCTGAATATTTATATAGACTGCTTTTCATCTTAAAGTATTGTAAAATATTGGCTATATTTCCCTGTGCTGTAGGACAAATCCCGGCTGCTTCTCTATTTTATACCCAGTAGTTTGTGTCTCTTAATCTTATACTCCTATCTTGCCCCTCCTTCCTCCCTCTCCCCACTGGTACCCACTAATGCTTTTAACTCTCTATCTGGTAAATTGTTTATTTCTGTTTCATTGTTTATTTTTCATTGGTTTTCTCTTGCTTTCTCAACTGAGACCAGTTCATCTCTTTTCATTTTGCTTCACTTTCTTTGTCTCCATGGATTTTGGTGGAACCATTGTCTACTGTGTCTTTATGTGGGAGTGTCCCTGTGCAGTGTGCCTGTGCTCAGTGCCTTTCTTGGGAGAGCTGGATGTGACACGAATAGAAGTTATGCCCTTCCTTGCGGTGTGTTGGTAGCTATCACCTTGGTAGGGGGTGGGGCTGGATGTGGAGGGGCCAGGGCTGTTGCCATTCAACGGCCGTGACCTTCTATCAGAAAAGGAGTCGGATCCCAGGTGGGTGGAACGTGAGCCCTGAGAGTCTGGTCCGAGCTGGCTCTGTTGCTTGTCAGTGTGTGTTCGCCTCTCTCTCCCTGTCAGTACACTTGCCCCAGAGGGAACCGTGCTGGAGCAAAAGGGGCCCATCCAGGTTCCCGGCTCGTGATGGCACCTGGGCTGTGCGGGCCAGTCACAAACAGGGGTTCAAGCTGCCTCTGGTGCACCTTCTCTGCAGGCATAAACCATGGCGACTCCAGCTGCATCCGCATCCCTTTGTCCCCTCACGGCTGACGATTCACCCCAACTTCCACCACCCCACCCTGTTGGCAGGGCAGGTGGGCCTGCATGGGCTCTCACATGTAACGGGGTGTGGGCTGCAGCCGTCTGGCCACTCTTGGAGATCAGAACCACCAGTGATGTGCTACTGCCCATGGAGGTCCCAGCAAGGGCTGCCTCTAGCACACTCAAGGCCCACAGGTTCAAGCTGCCCCTGTATCCCATGGCCAAGCTCTCTCCCATTCGTGACCTCTCCCTTGCCCCAGGACAGCACAAGGCAAAGCAAGCAGGGCTTGAGCCCTTGCACGTCTCAGGCTGGAGCACTCGCCAGAGCAGTCACGGGAAACCAGGCAGTCACGTAGGCAGTCCTCAATGCATCCTCTCCGGCTACCTCCGGAGGGAGCCAACACGCCTGAGCTTCAATGAGCAGAGCCCAAGCTTCCTGCAGACATCCTGGGATTCCCAGTGGCCCTGCAGCCAGGCAGTGTATCTTGTCTTCTGTGCGTCTGACCCCAGGACTGGGGTGCCCGATGTGTGGTTCAAACGGCTCACGACCCAGGGTGGAGTTTTCTATACGTTTACAGAAATGATCACGTAGGTTTTGTTCTTAATCCTATTAACATGTTAACTGATTTTGAACTTTATGTATTGCAGGATAAAGTTTGATAGCATTTTGTTTTGTATTTTTTGTCTGTATTCATAAGAAATACTGATGTGCAGTTTCCTATTCTTATGATTTTTTTTTTTTTAGATTTGGTATCAAGGTAATGCTGGCCTCATAGAATGCGTTAGGATATAGTTCTTCCTATTTTATTTTTTGGAGGAATCTGAAAAAGATTGGCATTAATTCTTCCTTAAATGTTTGACAATTTTGCTGAGGAAATAAGATGAGCTTTTCTTCATGGGAAGTGTTTTCATTAGTAATTCAGTCTCTTAGATCTAACCAGATTTTCCATTTCTTCTGGATTCAGTTTCGGTTGTCTGTGTTTTTCTAGGAATTTGTTTATCTCATCCAGGTTATTTTCTTAGTCCAGTTCCACTGTAACAGAATGCCATAAACCAGGGAGTTGGTAAACAGCAGAAATGCATTTCCCATCATTATGGCAGCTACAAAGTCTGATATTAGAGTGCCGGCAGATTCAGTGTCTAGAGAGGAGACACTTCCTCCTTTACAGCCAGGGGTCTCTCCCTTTGTGTCCTGACATGATGAAGGCAGGAAGGGGCTCTCTGGAGTCTCTTCTGTAAGGGCACTGACCCATTCACCAGGCTCTGCCTTCTTAACCTAATCCTCTCCCCAAAGCCCCAACAACAAAGCCATTGCAACGAGGATTAGGTTTCAACCTGCGTTTTGGAGGGACACAAAGGCAGCAGTTATGTAATTTGTTGCCATACCGCTCTTTATAGTATTTCCCTGTCATCATCATCATTTCTCTAAGCTGGTTGTAATGTTCCAGCTATCTTTCTGGCTTTGCATAATTTCAGTGCCCTGTCTCTCTCCTTCCCTCTCTGGTTAATCAAGCCAAAGTTCTGCTCATTTCAAAGAATGAAATTTGCTTGTGCTGATTTAATTTATCTTAATTCTCTATTTCATTTATTGCTCATTTCCCAAAAGTAAAGAACCCCCCAAAATCAACAACAGAGACTCTTGGGAAATTGAAGACATTTAGACTCATGGTAAAAATAATACCAGATATTTTGCAGTCTCCATTTTGTTAGTGAGTTTCAAGGGACCGGAGGAATTTTTGACAGCTCCCATCTGCCTCAAGAGTTCTAGCTTGTCTTGAGATATGCTTGTTTCTCTTGTCTGCATTAACTACTCTGATGACCTCTTTGCCATGCTAGGCCTTACCAAGCGATGCAGGTCAACACGAAGACGACAATAACCACAGAATCACTGATGATTAAACTCGAACTTGCATTAGATCTAGTCTTCCCTGTAAGTTGTTTTCAATGCCCACCATGTTGTGGCCAAAACTGCTTCCTCTGATAATGATCTGCTCTCCGTTTCTACTTACCCAGAAAGAGCCTCAGTTTCAGGACACCTTCACATTGTGTTGTGCAGGAGTCAACCGTTTTCCATTGGGGAGAAATAATTAATTTTATTTTTGTTGTGTGGTTTCGCTTTCTTACAAGAAATAAATCACTTCTTGAATACATATCTTCCCCACTGCCTGAAAGATATGACAAATTGAAAACTCTCTGAGGTGTGTTAATACATTTTACTCTCTGGTTATATTGCATTTTAATGTGGGACTCTATAAAATATTAACTTAGATTTTGCTCTGGCTTTATAGAGGTATAAGCTGCACTCAATAACCCATGTCAGATAAAGGTAAGAAACTAATTAAGTAATAAATCCATACAAATTGTTACAGAAAAGTAATGACTTCCTTGCATCTTTTATAATAGCAATAGTGTATTAAAAAGCATTCCCTGGTATGGAAGGCCATGACTGGGTCTGAAGACAAAAGAAAAAAATCCTTCGCTCATTGGGTTTTACATCATATCTGCTCAGTTCGCTTTAGAATAACTAATCAGAAACTCTAAGACTCATCTAAATGATTTTGGATGCTTTTAAGCTCCTTTTAAATATAATTTAGAAAGCACATCCCACATTCATTAGTAGTAAGTCTAGCTGTATAGGAAATATAAGTTTATTTTTTAAAATAAATTCCATTTTAGGATAAAATGATCAGAAACTTAAAAAACACATTTTCTTCAACAAACATTTATTAAACAGCTGTCACTGAAATGTTTTATGTGGGATAGTAGGTGTGCGTTTTAGCAGGCTGAAAGGATGCATGAGGCCAAGGAAATACCTTTAACTAAGTTAAAATTTAGTCAATTTCTAGCTGATCACTTTCCTGCTAAACGATTAGAAATTAATGAAATTAGAGAACTGTTGTATTTCTTTGGTCCATCACTTCAGAGCTTATTCTCTGAGGGTTTGTAGTCATCATAAATGATTCATAAATAAGATCAAGTAGAATAAACCTTAAACTCGTGTAAATAAAAAAAATTGAAGGGACTTTAAAAGACATAAATATATAAGGCACTATTGACATAAAGCTTATTCAAAATCATAAACTTATCTGGGACAACATAGTACAACAAAATACATTTGGGGTCATACACTCAGATTTTATTTTAACATATGACAAGTGTATCAAGCATCAAGGAACATCAGTGTTTGAACAACCATTACAGACAATGCAATCACTTGATCTACCCAGTGTGTGAAATATCCCACCCCAAACACCTACAGGGTTATATAGACACTTCCTGTAGTTATTATTAGGTAAATATTCCTACGGAAAGACTGCTAGAATAAGAAAGTCATATTCAGGACCCACAATTAATATGGGCAGGGAAAGCATTGATAGAGAACCCAAATATAGACAGGGTGGGCACAGATATAAGAAAAGCTCGGTGAGGATGAGGAGATAGGGTTACGTTGGGCTAAAGCAGTTATCAGGACAGTGTTGATGTTGATGAGAATAAAGCCCTCTGGGTTTGGGGCTGGCAGGTGCACACCGAGGTGGATGGATGATTGGCCAATGGGGACCTGTCAAATAGCGCAGAGAACTCCACCCACTATGCTGTGATAATCTATGTGGGAAAAGAATCTGAAAGAGAATGGATGTGTGTACATATGTGTATATCTGCCACACGTCTGTGGACTAAAATGCCAACCAGAGGCAGAGACCGTCAGACTGGATTAAGAAGCAAGATCCAAAGGTGTTCCCGTTGTGGCTCGGTGGTAGCCAACCTGACTAGAATCCATGAGGACACAAGTTCGATCCCTGTCCTTGCTCAGGGGGTTAAAGGATCTGGCATTGCCCTGAGCTGTGGAATATTTCCATGAGCCGTGGTGTAGTTTGCAGACGTGGCTGGGATCCGGTGTTGCTGTGGCTGTGGTGTAGATTGGCGGCTGCAGCTCCAATTCAACCCCTAGCCTGGGAACCTCCATATGCCGGGAGTTCGGTCCTAAAAAGCAAAACAAAAATAAATAAAGAAATAAAGGCAGCAAGATCCAATAATATCCACTATCGGCAAGGGACACACCTTAAACTCAATGACACAAATACATGGAAAGTAAAGTACCTGAAGAAGGTCTGTCATGGGAACAGTCAGAGTTCCACCTGTTATTGCCAATATCCACTGGTAAGGAGAACGGATATACTGGTTGTGCTGCATTTACAAAAGGGGGTTGTGAAAAATGAATGATGCCCACTATGGACACAAGTGTGAGTAGCATCGCAGGTGTTATCTTGAGTGAAAAAGAGCAAGGTGCAGAGGAATTCACAGAGAATAACCCCATCTGCGTAAAATTCAAACTATATTCACCATGCAGGGTATATTTTAGGAAAACAAACAGAAGTACAATGACAAAAATGCAAGACTTGTTAAACACAAAGATCAGAGAAGTAGATAGATATTATGTATATTTTATATTATAAATCTTCATAAATTAATATTTCGGACATGATTCTTATGCTATTCTGATTGTTTTGATTTTTAGGTAATTATTTCCTCTTTTACCAATTTCTCTTTATTCTCGGAGGTCAGATTTTTCATCATAGTGTGTTTGCATGTGCCAGATGTTAATTTTGTGTTTATGTTTTTATACTCAGCAGGTGGTGAATACCTTTAATACAAAGGTAAATTTTCCTCAATTCAGGATTTTTGTGTGATTTATAAAATTATTATCTTCTGTGTAACCTTCCCATTTTCTCCCTGTGGCTCAAGTACTGAGTTTCCTCAAGCTCTTCTTTTTACCTTGAAATTTTCTCTTAAAAAAATCTTTCAGATTTCCCACTGTGGCTCAGGGGAAATGAACCTGACTCGTCTCCATGAGGATGCAGGTTCGATGCCTGACCTTGCTCAGTGGGTTAAGGATCCCATGTTGCCGGGCGATGTGGTGTAGGTCACAAATGCAAATGCAGCTCAGATTCTGCAGCTCGGTTTCAACACCTGGAACTTCCATATGCTGCTGGTGTGGCCCTAAGAAGACCAAAAAAAAAAAGTCTTTCTTACATATGCTCGACTGTCTGGATTTTTATTTTTCCACATATTAATTTTATATTTCCCCATGTTCTCAGTTGAGGTTTTATTTTATTGATTCTTGCTTTCTTTTGAAATTGTGGTTTCAGTTTCTAGTACCTCTTCTTATTTCTCTGGTTGTAAGTTTAACTTCACAGTATGTTTTTTAAATTGTTGCAATATTCAGTAAGTTCTCTTAAAATATTTTCAGATTGTCTTCTATTTCCAGGCTCATTTCTTCTCCTCTGGGGTCAGTTATTGCATTTGCATGTCCTGGTTCTTTTATTTCATGCTCTTAGGTTGCTTCAGCAATTGGGAAAATACTTCTTTTGCTTATGGATCTAAGGAAGCAGTAGTTCAGTTAGCACATTGGGTCTCCATGAAATAAGTAGTTCAAATATATCCTTTGCCAGAAGTTACCAGAAACTGTATTACTGGCTGCTAACTGGATAAGCCCAAATTTCAAAGACATAGCATAATCACACAGAATAATTAACTATACATACTTTAGTAGTCAGTTACAGTAGAGAGCATTTTTATGTCTATCCCCTGCAACTTCCTTTCCTTTTTTTTTTTTTGTTTATGATAGAGTGGTGAACTTTCTTGAGGTCTAATATGCCACCTCAGGTACAGTTATCATCCTGTTTCTTAGAGCCTCAACCTGGGGTTAAAGTAGAGCCACACAGACAAGTGTTTGGTTATTTAACTTCTCCACAGACTACCCTACAAACAATTGCAAAATCTCTTCATGAAATATATCATAAATAAAAATGTCAGTGAAATGTATATATGAGAAATTAACAGGGTGTTATGTGAGATCCCCGACTCCAGATGAAAGTTGCATGTCCTGGGTTCATGGCCCAATCCCGGCCTTATGGATGCTTCAAGTTCTCCATTTTTAAAAGGGCTATCCGTTTTAAATTTAAAATATTTTGAAAAGATATACATATTTGAAATATCTTAAAATTGTATAATATTTTGACCATCTATATTAATCTTTAAATATTATTGTATTATTTAATATTTTCAAATATTTTAAGAGTATTTTAGTATTAGTATCTAACTCATAGGACTGGAGTGTAGATTATATGAAATAATAAATAAAAACAATTTGAAGAATTCCTGGCACACAGTGAGTATTAAAAAGCATAACTAAAGCATGTTGTCTCTGTTGCTACACTTTACATAATTATTTTTGAACAGGAAATTGTTGAGTCACTTAGGCATCATATATTTTATTTTGGCAGGTAGAAGGACATTTATATCTTAGAGAAATTTGCGCTCTTTAATTTATTGTTTCTCCAGGAAATAACCTTAGAAGGAGAAGATAATTGGTTTTATGTTTAGGACTGAAGTCCCAGTTATGTCTGTTTATTTAAACTTGAGCTAATGTCTCTTAGTCTGTTTCCTTTCATTAAATAAAGTAGAGAGGAAATAAAACGTCACAAATTTGTGGGATTACATGACAGAGGATGAATTAAAAGCCTTGTGGCGCCATGTGCTTATTAATGAGTTTCCTTTACTTCCCTCTAATGAGAATAAAAGAAGGATTACCACTCTCCTCCTTGGTTTGTTTACAGTCTTGGGCATATCATTGCCTTGCATCAGCAGGGGCCAGAGGACTAATTACCAATGTGAATCCACAGTGAAATCTAATTGAAGGCCAAAGCAGAAAGATATTTTAGACCAAATTTCAGAGGGGACCAATCAAAAGAAGAAATGCTTAATTGATAGCACCAGTTCTAAGCCAACTTTTTGACACAGGGCTAGTTATCTATGCATTTTTTATTGAGAAAGTATAATTTAAGATGCTTCATCATTTAAAAAATCTGAGACAGTTGGTGTGCTCACATTAATCATCCGAATTTCAACAACTCCTTCATGGAATCAGTGTCGCCAGAACAGCGGGCTCCACATAGAACAAGGGAAAACATTTTTGATGCATAGTCCCAGATCCTCCTGGCTTCCAGATGTAAAAAGGACTGGATGAGAAGCTTGCTCCGTATTTGTGGGAAAATATTGAGGAGTGAAATATTTGTTTTATAGTTTTAAACAGGACAAACTTTTAAAACTTCAGCAACATCTGTACTTATAAATTATGAAAATGCATGTGTGCACACACTGAATTTCCTCTTTAATAATGAAATGGTGTCGTCCACTGCTTCAATGTAATTAAGAGTTGATTTATTCCTTTGGTGGGAGAATTCATTTTAACCATATTGTATTTATGAGCAGGACTGTTTTATTCCCACACCAAACCTCAGTTAATGAAACCTCTATATTCTGCAGGCAGAATTTATGGGACGTTCCATAACAGCTTATTTTGATGAAGAGGGGAGTCATGAGTCAGTGCGGTGTGCCAGGTGTGTCATGCCACAACTTAAATATGATGGAAAATGTAGTCCTCAAATGCATAAGGACAGTATTGGGGACTCAAGTTGAAGTCACTGATTACTTCCTTTGGTCAGAGCCTTCTCATGTACTTGAAACAGGCTTAAAGCGTTCTTGAAATAAGAGTAACGTGAATTATCGGATACAGCTTATCTTGAAATAGTTGTTCTCCGTGTTTTAGGATCTTTATGTACCGGAGGGATATGGTTTAGCAGGGCCATTCCTTTTTTTTTTTTTTTTTTGTCTTTTTGCCTTTTCTAGGGCCGCTCCCATGGCATATGGAGGTTCCCAGGCTAGGGGTCTAATTGGAGCTGTAGCTGCTGGCCTACATCACAGCCACAGCAACGCCGGATCCGAGCCACATCCGCAACCTACATCACAGCTCCCGGCAATGACGGATCCTTAACCCACTGAGCAAGGCCAGGGATCGAACCCGTAACCTCATGGTTCCTAGTCGGATTTGTTAACCACTGAGCCACGACGCGAACTCCGAGCAGGGCCATTCTTAATTAAACCAAGTAATAGACACCCGGCAATGTCTGCTGTTTGATGACTTTGTCCGTCCTCCTGTTGTCCACACTGTGGGGAATTCTGATCATATATGTTAATAATGGGAATGCTGGAAACAGTGATTTTGAATTTTTTTATTTTGCCTTCTAAATACACTGTTATAAAAATAAGATTCCCGTGTCTCCACTCGCTACATAGGTGACAGCAGTATGGTTTAGATATAAACACAGAACATAGATCAAATATCCTCCTAGCATTTTATTTAACCTCCAGGTAAAACATGAATAAATGTAGATGCAAAAAATATTAGATATAGAATGAGAGAACCTCGAGGCTATAGTGAGTGAGTGGAGTTTGAAAGCAACATCGCTAAGCATGTAAAGCAGGGAGCCCCCTGAACATGGGGGAAGGCAAAGGCTGAGCATCAGGTTAGTACCTGGAGGGGCTGTCCCAGAGTGAAGTGGGAACGAATAAACCATCTCCATTAGTCTAGGTAAGGTGGCCCTACAGAATGCTTTTGCCTCAGAGTATGAATAGAAAAGAAAAAAAGAAAAAAATCATATGGGAAATTAAAATTCCCAAATTATACAAAATACATGTTTGTAGTCTAAATTAGCACTATCCACTGGAGCTGGCAAATGCAGGCTATTGTATATGGAATGGATGGCCAACAGGAACCTACTGTACAGCACAGGGAACTCTACTCAAATGTTCGCTGATAACCTATATGGGAAAAGACTCAGGAAGAGAATGGAAATGTGTGTAGGTATACCCAAATGATATTGCTGCACAGCAGAAATTATCACAACATTGTAAATCAACTACATTTAAATAAAACTTAAAAAAGAAAAATACACACACCAAAAAATGTAAATGAATAAATGGATAAAGAAGTTGTGATAAATATGTACAATGGAATATCACTTAGCCAGGAAAAAGAATGAACTAATGTCATCTGCAGCCACATGGATGGATGGATCTGTAAACTAGCCTACTAAGTGAAGTTAGCCAGACAGTGAAAGACAAACATCATATAATATCACCTACAGGTAGAATCTAAAAAAAAAAGGATACAAATGAACTTATTTGCAGCAAAGAAACAGACTTTGAAAAACTGACTTTACAAAAACTGACTTTACAGACTTTGAAAAACTGACAGTTACCAGAGGACAGGTGGGGGGTGGGAGGGATGGACTGGGGGTTTGGGGTTGGCATATGCACCCTGAGGTATATGGACCGGTTGGCCAATGGGGACCTGCCGTATGGCACAGAGACCTCTACCCAGTATTCCATGATAGTCTATGTGGGGAAAGAATCTGAGAGAGAATGGATGTATGTGTAGGTATGACTGGGTCACTTTGTTGTGCAGCAGAAATGATCACAGCCTCGTAAGTTAACTCTACTTCAATAAAACTTAAAATAAATAAATAAACAAACACACACTGCTCAGCTGATGCCAGAATGACGAAGAAAAGTGAATATATGTGGGAGTACATGTTGGTGATGGGAAGAGACCAAAAACAAAAGTTCTCTGAGAAGAAACCTGCACATTCATGTCAAGTGGTGCTACATTTTTTTTTTGTCTTTTTTTTTTTTTTTTTTTTTTTGGTCTTTTTTCTAGGGCCACTTCCGCGGCATATGGAGCTTCCCAGGCTAGGGGTCTCATCAGAGCTGTAGCCGCCGGCCTAAGCCAGAGCCACAGCAATGCGGGATCTGAGCCGCGTCTGCATGGCAACACCAGATCCTTAACCCACTGAGCAAGGGCAGGGATCGAACCCGCAACCTCACGGTTCCTAGTTGGATTCGTTAACCACTGCACCACGACGGGAACTCCAAATGGTGTTACATTAAACACGCAGATATGCAAACACAAAACCCTCCACTGAAAGTTGAGAAACAAGAATGCAAATAAAATAAAAAGGGGAAAAATGCCAAAACAAAGCTTTATCATGAGCAAAAGTCAGCAGAAACAAAATAACAGGGATATTCTCATTTGAAAAATACCAAGTTGGAGGTCAATCTAGAAAGAGAGCATAGGCAATCCCCTTGTGGCTCAGCAGTGGCGAACCCGACTAGTATTCATGAGGATTCAGGTTCCATCTGTGGCCTCACTCAGTGGGTTAAGGATCTGGGGTTGCCGTGAGCTGTGGTGTAGCTTGCAGACATGGCTTGGATCCAGCATGGCTGTGGCTGTGGCGTAGGCCGGCAGCAGCAGCTCCAGTTCAACCCCTAGCCTGGGAACTTCCATATGCCACAGGTGCAGCCCTAAAAAAGCAAAAATTAAAATAAAAAGAGATCATAGCACAAAAGATACTACAAAATGAAACTGCCTTAAACAATGGAAGAAATATAAAAGCGAATCAAAAGGAAAAGCATATTCTGTGATTAAAAACATGGAGAGTAAAACAGAAGAAGAAAGAGCTGCCATAAAGCGAATATATAATAACTGAAATTAGAAAGTTTATCACTGGATTAAACACAAGGTTAAATTGGGTTATAGAAGGGATTTATGACTGACAGATACGAGGAAAAAATATATACATAAATACCCTGGATAGCATATATATATAATATATATATACACACACGTATACATAAGTAAAACAATGTAAGGCATGAATGAGGAGTTCTCATTGTGGATCAGCGTGTTAAGAGCCCAATGTAGTGTCCCATGAAGATGCAAGTTCAATCCCCGGCCTTGCTTCATTGGGTTAAGGATCTGGCAATGCTGCACCAGCAGCGTAATTTGCAGATGTGGCTCAGATCCAGTATTGCTGTGGCTGTGGCATATGTTGGCAGCTGCAGCTCCGATTTGACCCCTAACCTGGGAACTTACATATGCCTCAGGAATAGCCATAGAAAGGAAAAAATTAAGAGTATCTCCAATATATCTGATTAAATTATTGGAATTAAAATAATAGAGTGAATTGTGTAAAAATAGTATTCAATAAAAATTCCTGAGGATTTTACAGAAATAATGAAAAATGACCCTCAGCTTTACTGATTTAAGTGAATCAAACTGCAGAATATTCAAGATATAGAGAACTATCAAAAAGACCCTTTTTATCTAAAATGGACTACAATAAGACAAAAAGGATAAAGATGTGAGCAAGGCAATAATTAAATGATATTTTTAATGATACATTTACCTTGCTACAGACATTGTGTTTTTTGAATGACTATTCAAATTAAAGGAAATTAATAGCAAATTTTTCATTTATCCTGAAAAAAATTGGTACAGAACAATCTACAGCAAACACAAAATTCAGAAACAAAAGACAAATGAGACATAACCTTTAATATATTTTTATGTGCAATATTAATATTCTGGACTTCCTAGCCAGCATATTAGAAACATTTAAAAACCTGTTTAAAAGTGAAAGAAACTAGCATTTCATCATTTTTGAAGGAAAGTTTTAAAGGGAAATTCAAATGGTTCTATAGACAATCTCTAAAACCTGATGGGTTATGTCAGCAAAGCCTTTTGTTATAAAGCAATCTATTCATGACCCATAACTCTTTAAAACAGAACTTAAATACTTCATGGACTTCTGCTCTTGGGATTATCTAGACTCTCTCTTGATTACTCAGCTAAGATAATTACTCATCAGCACACGCAGGAGCGGAAACTGAGAGCAGAGAAAGACCCACCCTAAAGAGTTGGGGGAAAGAGCCCTCTGCTCACACAGGCCGGACGTAGTTTATTTTCCACGCAGGATGAAAACGCTCCTCCCTGGAGGACGCGTCGTTGGGGTCCACAGACAGGTATGGACGTGGCGGTGGTGAAACCTAGCCTTAGACCAAAGCCGGCTCCAATCACGCTGGAGGCTGGAGAGCGTGTCTTTTCCACATGAGATGAAGTAAAGAGGACCAGGCACCCTCCTGTCTGCAAGCGTGTGGGTTCAGCACACATGACAGTGTAAATCTGTAAAACACGTTCAGCCACGTCCAGAGCCGAAACGCTCCTAAGAGGCCAAAAGTGCTGAGAACGCATAAGGGTCAACAGTAGAATGCACATATAAATTACAAGGTATTTGCAAAACGTAAGTGAATGAATTTTATCTGCATGTACCAAAAAGAACAGATACTCAAACATAGTATTGAGTGAATAAAAAACCAGGCAAAAAAGAACATTTGTTATATTTATATAATTTTAAGCCACAGGCAAATTTTTGCCCATGGTTGTTGAAAATCACCTTCAAGTTTCTTTAAATACCATCTGTTCCTATTTCTCTAACATGTATTTATTTTATTTTATTTTATTTATTTTATTTTATTTTATTTTATTTTATTTTATTTTATTTTATTTTATTTTATTTTATTTTATTTTATTTATTTTATTTTCTGGCTGCCCTGCAGCATATGGAGCTCCTGGGCTAGGGATCAGATCTGAGCCCCGGTTGTGACCTTACACCGCAGCTGTGACAATGCTGGATCCTTTAACCCCCTGGGCAGGGCGGGTGATCAAACCTGCGTCCCAGAGCTCCAGAGGCGCTGCCAGTCCTGTTGTGCCACAGTGGAAACTCCTGCTTTTCTAACTTTTTTAAAGAAACATTTGATGCCTTAGTTTTCAGCATTTTCTCCCCATA